>NW_028270152.1:8239510-9592010 GCF_037043375.1 Chiloscyllium plagiosum
TGTATTCCTAACCTCTGACTGCTCTTGTAGCCACTGTGTTTATATTGCATCCGGTTGAGTTTCTAGTCAATGGTAACCCTCAGGATGTCAATAGTGGAAAATTCAATGATGGTAACATCATTGAATGTCAAGGGTGGTGATTAGCTTGTCTCTTACTGTGACAGACATTGCCTAGTACTTGTGTGGCTGTCAGCCTTGTCGCTTGTCAGTCCAAAGCCTGGATATTGTCCAGCTCTTGTTGCATTTGAACGTGGACTGCCTCAGTACCAGAGGAGTCGTGAATGGTACTGAATATTGTGCAATCATCAGTGAACATTCCCACTTCTGAACTTATGAGAGGTCTTTAATGAAGTAGCTGAAGATGGTTGATCCTAACTGTTTTCTATCTGTTAACCAACGTTCAATCCCAGTATATTATCCACAGCAGTACGTTATCCATACCAGTATGTTATCCCAAATCCCATGCACTTTAATTTATTTGGTGGCCTCAGTGTCGATCTTTAACAAAAAAACTTCTAAAAGTCCAAGTACACCACATCCACTGGATCTCCCTTATCTACTCTGCCCAACACATCTTCTAATGGGTTTGTCAAACATGATTTCCCCAGTGTAGATATGATGGGCCAAATGGCCTCTTTCTGCCCACTGTGACAATTCTGTGAAATCCATATTGCCTCTGCCCAATTGTACAGTTCATTTCTAAATGTCCAATAATCACATCTTTCGAATAAGTTCTAGTATTTTCCTATGACTAACAACAAGCTAACAAGATCTGTACTTCCCCATTTTCTCTCTTTCCCTCTTTCATTAAATAGTGGATGTACATTTGCAACTTGCCAATAGCAAGACATTGAGGGGGCAAAGTCATCCATCATCACACTTCAATCACAATCATATCATCAAGGATGTGAAGACACAGAAGCTTAAATACACATACCAATTTATTCAAGAACAGCTTCTTCCCCATGTTATTAGACTGGTGAATGGGTGTCTCTAATTTCTAATCTAATGTTGATCCTGCTTTTGTGCACTTCTTGTGCAGCCGCAGCTTTGTATGCCTTGTTCTGTCAAAACACCCTATCACCCTTGTATGTTATGATCTGCCTGTAGTGCTCGCAAAACAAAACCTCTCACTGTACTTAGGTGCATGTGACAGCAATAAATCAAATCAAAATGCATTCACCCTAAAAGTATTTGGGATTCAAATGCAATGTCCACTGTGTCTTCGGCCCTTGCAAATTGCACAAAGAGATCTCAATGAAGCAGAAGTTATTGCCACTGGCTTTAAAAGAGGAGGGTAGTGGCTCCAACCAACACAGAAGTGGGAAGACTTCCAGGGCACAGTATGGTAGCCCCTATACACCTGCACGTGATGATAGTGTAACACCTCACTCGGCACTGGAAACCAAGTCCCATTGTTGCAGGACTTGTCACAAAGTTACAGATTTCATCAAAGTATGCAAAATTCCTCAATTGACTTTGTCTTTTGGACCCAGGTTAACAGAAAACACCAATGGGTTTTCTGCACTTAACAACAACATTCCCTCGGTGCTGTGCGGTTGGGCAGACATGGAGCTGCTCCGAGGGTCTGCACACACAGATCCGTGTGCCAATTCCTTTCCTAGCATTGACTTCCAGTTTCTGAAATCACTGCTGTGCGTGGACCTTGGATGGCCGCACTGAAAGACGAGCAGATAGTTGTCATAGAACGTGTTGACCTCATTAAACATTGTGCTGTCTGGACGCATTGTTAGGGAACCCTTCCCTGGGTCCTCCCTCAATCTATTCTGGTCCATCTCCCATTGAAAAAAGACAGTTCACTCATGAGGATTGGGCTGCCCTCTGACTCTGAGCATTTGTTGATCTACCTTAGAATTGGGGCGAGCAATCCATGCTATGTCAATCATTAGTCTGACTCCTTCTAGCCAATGAGCCCAAGATAACTACTCACGACATCAGAGTCGAGAGTGTGGTGCTGGAAAAGCACAGCAGATCAGGAGCATCCAAGGAGTAGGGGAATTGACATTTCCCTGAGGCCTTATTCCTGATGAAGGGGTTTTGCTCAAAATATTGATTCTCCTGCGCCTCGGACGCTGCTTGGCCTGCTGTGCTTTTCCAGCACCACACTCTCGACTCTGATCTCCAGCACCTGCAGTCCTCACTTTCCTACTCATGATATGGGATAACAATCATACCCCTCTCGCCATCATCTGATGATTAGTTTTTTTTTTAGAAAACGATCTTGTATGTTCTTAAACAGTTAATTGATAATGGGGTACATATGGTGCCTGGTAATTTTTTGATGTCAGTTTATGTAACAATTGCAGCCTCTGTGTCACTTATTCTCACCTTCCTTTTGTTTATGATGATTAGATTAGATTCCCTACAGCATGGAAACAGGCCCTTTGGCCCAACCAGTCCACACCTACCCTCTGAAGAGTAACCCACCCAGACCCATTTCCCTCTGACTAATGCACCTAACACTGTGGGCAATTTAGCATGGCCAATTCACCTGACCTGCACATCTTTAGACTGTGGGATGAAACCGGAGCACCCGGAGGAAATCCATGCAAACTCCACACAGTCAGTCACCTAAGGCTGGAGTTGAGCCTGGGACCCTGCTGCTGTGAGGCAGCAGTGCTGACCACTGAGCCACCGAGCTGCCCTATCAGAGATTCATTACGTTTTGTAAGTAACTGCTCTAACAACAGTTACATAGAACATAGAACATAGAAAAATACAGCGCAGTACAGGCCCTTTGGCCCTCAATGTTGCGCCGATCCAAGCCCACCTAACCTACACTAGCCCACTATCCTCCATATGCCTATCCAATGCCCGTTTAAATGCCCATAAAGAGGGAGAGTCCACCACTGCTACTGGCAGGGCATTCCATGAACTCACGACTCGCTGAGTAAAGAATCTACCCCTAACATCTGTCCTATACCTCACCACCCCTTAATTTAAAGCTATGCCCCCTCGTAATAGCTGACTCCATACGTGGAAAAAGGTTCTCTTACATCAGATCTCATGCTACACAGGAAATAACAAAATGTTTAAAGGGATCCCAATTTGAGAACGAAATATTCCTATTGACTTCTTGCAATCTAATTCTTAACTGTGGGAATCTCATTCATTACCATTCTATCAGATTCAGAAGTTCTGAAGAAAACTTATTGTCCAGCTAAAAAATATACTTTTGTAATAATTCTAAAACAGAAATCAAACATTACTGTTAGGTACAAACACAGAGAATGCTGGAGAAACTCAACAGGTCTGGCAGCACCTGTGAAGAGAGAAACAATTAATATTTTGAGTCCAGTTTGACTTTTCTCTCTGCATTTATTTCAGATTTCCAGCATCTGCAGTATTTTATTTTTATTACGGTGTGGTTCCTGACATGACCAAATTCTGCTTCTTTGTTCTTTCTTAAAAATAAATTCTCAAAAGTATCAAGTTAGCTTATGGTTGACTTTTCCTTCTTTTAAAATTATCCTAAGTTCAATAAAACTCATGAGTTTACTTTACAGAAAGTACCAATAGTGGTGTTGGGCTGACAGATTTTGTTTTATTTTAACCCCTGGTTGTATATTTTCTTTTTCTTTCCCCCTACGTTGCTGCCATACAGCAATAGTGCTTATAATCTCCAGCATCTATGTGTGTGTGCACGTAGGTGCAAGACACAGTGAAAATACCAAGTCAAAGTAACTTTATTAATGTTCCACCACCATGTGGCCAATGAAACAGTGACAAACAGAGTTCAGAGTGAGCAACGTTTATGTGAAACAGTGAAGGAGAAGGTGGGGACTAAATCAAAATAGAGTGGGAGACAGATTTTGTTAGTCATCAAGTTATTTCTTCCCAAACGATTTTGACAGATTAGAACCTCCACTAACTTGTGTTTTAAGTTAAAACTTTAACTTTTAGATTTGTTTGTCCCCTTCAAACTTCAGGAAAATTTCCCTTTGGGTGTTTGAAATTGCAAAGTTTGTCAAGTTATTTCAGCAATCCTAATTTCAGAAATAATTATGTCTTATTGGTTTTAAATCGTGCTTTTATATTGTCGACACAAGTGGTCACAGTCAGTTCAAGTCAAACTTTCACATTTCCATTTGCAAACACTTTGTCTCAGAAGGTGGAAGCCAGCCTGACTAGTCAAGCACAGGTATCTGAAGGACAAAGCCTTGAGTCCAAATTTGATCTCCATAGGTATGTTCTTGATTCTGCTGGGCCCCCTGACTATGGTTTCAGTGTATAGGCGGTTTTTGAAACATGTTTAAAAACACAAGAAACAAAATCCACTGTGGCTCTGGTGAGAGGCACAATGAGTTAATAACGTCCAGTCATATCTGTAAATTTAGGAATTAAAAAATTAGTCATTTCAATACCCCACACTTAGCAATTTGGAACATACATAGTAAAATAAAGAATTAACTCTTCACTGGCCATAAAAGGGACTAAGGCAAAACATTGAAAATGGTGGAGAGGTGATTTGATTAAGGTTCTCAAAATGACACGTGGTCTGGGTAGAGCAGAGAGGGAGAAACTGTTCCCATTTATAAAATGAACAACAGAGAGAAATCATAGGTTTAAATTAATCTGTTAAAAAAAAAGCAAGGATGATGTGCGAGAATCTTGTTCACACAGTGAGGAGCCAAAGTATGGAACCCATTGCCTGGAAATGTGGTGGGGTCAGGTTCAATTGAGACATTCAAGAGGGGCTTTGGATGGTTACTTGGATAGAAATGGTGTGTAGGGATATGGGGGAAAAGGCAGGAGATGGCACTGAGTGACAGGACCAGCACAGGCATGATGGCCAAATCACCTCCTTCCGCATCATAACAACTCTGTGATTCTGTGGTTTACAGTATCTTGTCCTAATTTTGTACACTTTAAGAAATTAAGTGTTTCTTTTGATATTTTAAACATTGATGTAAAAGAAAATTATTTTGCTGTCTTTTTTTGACTCTGCCCAAATATTTCAATTGTCTCAAAACTTCAGTTCTTTTCACAGAAAGAGGTGGGTATGTGGAATGCACTGCCAGTGGTGGTCATAGAATCAGATACATTAGGCACATGGATGATAGTGCAATGAAGGGTATGTAGGTTAGTCTAATCTTAGAGTAGGATCAAAGGTCTGTCGAGGGATGAAGGGCCTGTACTGTGCTGTACACTCCTATGTCCTTTAGAGGGAGGAAATGGGCCTTGTGCTTTCTGTTCAGCCTCTTCCCTCCATGTTTACGATGGCAGTCGTTGGGGTAGGGACACAGCTGATTGCAGTGGAAACAATGAATTTGAATGCCTTTCTTTGATTTTAAGTAATCCACAACTCTATTGGTGAGGAGTCCTCAGTAGGTCCTACTCTTGCCTTTTCTGAATATCTCCAGAGGTTATTATGGACTTTCTCTTTATTTTACTATTACTGCACTGTGAACTGAATGGTCTCTGGAACCAGGTGTCAATATGTCAGCACACCAACCACATACACGGACCCTCCGAGAAGATGATCAGAGAAGACATTGATTACAGAATTGCCCCTCAGACTGTGATGAATGCATTCTAACCCATCGCTTAACTGGTGCAAACACCCGGTGAGTTGTGGACTGATGGCTGGAGCCCTATCAGAAAGAGGCTTTTAAAACTTGCAAAGTTACCGTATTCACCCCACTTCCCACCACCCCATTCCCGCCCACCCTCTCCACCTCATCTGCACCCTTTCCCTCTTTCTGACCTGACCAGATGCAACAGCCATGAATTCTCTCTGCAACTACACTGGGACATATAGTAGGGAAAAATTTGATAATAACTAATACCTAGCTCAAATCAAGATCTTCCTCATCCTGCATCTCTCCTACATTATCCTCTATTTCCTTGAGCACACCATCATGCCTGTTTCAGTTCTCTTTTTAAGTTGAGAGAACATGTTTATACTCATGCCAGTCATTCTGTGTCAGATAGTCACCGAGTCACACAGCATGGGAATATTGCGGTCCAATCAGTCCAAGCCGAACATAATCCCAGACTAAATGACTCCCACCTGCCTGCTCCTGACCCATATTCCTCCAAACATTTTCCATTCATGTACTTTTAAATTTTGTAATTGTACCCGCATCCACCACTTCCTCAGGAGGTTCATTCCACACACGAACCACCCTTTGTGTAAACAATTTGTCCCTCATGTTGTTTTTAAATTTCTCTCCCCTCACCTGAAAAATGTGCCCACAGTCTTGAACTCCCCCATTCTAGGGAAAAGATACCTACCGTTAACTCTATCTATACCCTTCATTATTTTATAAACTTCTCTAGGGTTATCTCTCAAATTCCTACACTCCAGTGGAAAAAGTCTCAGCCTGTCCAGCCTTTCTTTATAACTCAAACCTTCCATACCCAGCAACATCCTGGTAAATCTCTTCTGAACCCTCTCCAGCTTAATACTATCCTTCCTATAACTGTACCACCAGTATTGGTGTGAGAGCTTAAACATTGTCTATTTTCACAAAAGGAGGAAGACACGGGAACTCATATCTACTGTAATCCACAGCCCTTCCCTCAGTCCTTAGCTGGTGAGAGAGGTCTGCATACAGATCTTAGCTTCCACCTTTATTGGAACTAAGAGCAGGAGTAGGCCATTTTGCCCCTCGAGCCTGCTCCACCATTTACAATCCTGGCTGAGCTCATCTCGACCTAAAACTCCATTTTCCTGCTCGCTCTCCATAACTCTTCAACCAATAACTCACTGGGATTAAATTTAATTTACTCCTTAAATTTGCTCGATGTCCCGGCATCCACCATATTCTGGGGGACTGAATTCTACAGATTCGCAACCCTTTGAGAGAAGTACTTCCTCTTCATCTCTGTTTTCATCTGCCACCTCTTATTCTACATTACCTCAGATAAGGAAACATCCTCTCTACACTTACTTTGTCAATCCCCTTTAGCATCAGATAGATAGCATCTCATTGCCCTCTGCCGCAGTATTTGCCTTGGCTCCTGTGGCTACACATTCTGGGTTTACTTTGCCACACTGAGGGGGTGGGGTTGAACAAAGGATTACTTGCTTTAATCTATGCTATCCTAATAAAGTCCCAAATCATCAGGGAAATAGCTGTCTCGATCTCAGGTGAACATAAAAATTCCACAGGACTCTTTGGAAGAAGGAGGGTGGGTAGGGATGTAGGGGGTTTCTCCTCAGACTTCTATGGATATTTATCCCTTTATCATAAAATATAGGGGCAGAATTATACCATTTGGCCCATCAAGTCTCTTCACCATTTGATCATGTTTCTCAACCCTATTCTACTACATTCTCTCCATAATCCAGGATCCTTTTACTAATCAGGAACCTACTTATCCCTGTATTAAATACACTCATTGACTTGACCTCCATAGCCCTCTATTGCAATGAGTTCCAAAGAGACACCACCCTCTGGCTGAAGAAATTCCTCCTCCTCTCAAATCTAACGGGTCATCCCCTCACACTGAGGCTGTGCCCTTGGGTCCTCGTCTCTCCAAATCCACTCTATCCAGGTCTCTCAGTATCCTGTGAGTTCCAAGCAGATCCTTTCAAACTCCATCAAGTGAAGACCCAGAGTCTTCAACGGTTCCTCAAGCTCTTCATCCTGAGGTTCAGTATTGTGACCCTCCTCTGGACACCCTCCAAGACCAACATAGACTTGGATATGGAGCTTAAAACTGCTCACAATTGTTTTTATTATTCATTCATGGGATGAGGGCATCATTGCCCATCCCAGAGGGCAATTAAGAGTCAACCACATTGCTATCTGGTCTGGAGTCACATGTAGGCCAGACTGGGTAAGGATAGCAGTTTCCTTCCTTAAAGGGCACAAGTGATCCAGATGGTTTTTTCCAACAATCAACTCATGGTCATTTTTCGACGCTTAATTCCAGACTTTTAAAGAATTCCAACGCCACCATCTGCCATGGCAGGATTTGAACTCAGGTCCCCAGAGCATTAGGCGAAAGTGAGGACTGCAGATGCTGGAAATCAGAGTGTAGATTAGAGTGGGTGCTGGAAAAGCACAGCAGGTCAGGCAGCATCTGAGGAGCAGGAAAATCAATGTTTCGGGCAAAAGCCCTTCGTCATTCCTGATGAAGGACTTTTGCCTGAAACGTCGATTTTCCTGCTCTTCGGATGCTGCCTGACCTGCTGTGCTTTTCCAGCACCACTCTAATCTCCACTCTCCAGAGCATTATCTGGGTTTCTGAATTAACAGTCCAGCGATAATACCATTAGGCCATTGATTCCCTTAAATTCCAATACGGTCTGACTAAAACCTTATACAGCTCCTGTATTCTAACCCCATCTACAACATACATTAAAGAAACCACATTTATCCAACACTTCCTCCTGATGACTGAAAGCCTCAGAGCACTGGAGCCAGTGAAATGTCATCTTGTGAGATTGTTGTAAACAGTTGAATGCAGCAAGTTTTGCACAAGCAGCAGTGTGACCAGAACCACATAATCTGATGGTCGCGATGTGACTGCTTGTGCTGAATGTGAATCCTCCTGCCGGGAGATCTGATACATCAACACTCACCTGCCTTATGCCATCCTCACAGCTTCCCTCTCACTCACCTGCTATCACTCCGCGAAATGTACCATCCAACTTTGCCCAGGTCGACCCCTCTTTGTGGCTGCCTTCCACATTGACCTTAAGCAGAGATTGTGGCAGATTTCCAGTTCTGATCACATGGCCAGAATTCTGACATTTACTTCCTGCGTGTCACTTTTTAGAGATAACTTTGCTCTTGCAATTTCATTTGCATGACGGTCTGTATATGACATGATTCCTTGCATTCACATTTCAAAGGTCTCTATTTCTCATCTTTACTTATTGTCCAGGGTTCTAAGACAGACTGGAAAGTGGATTAACAGCTTAAGAGTTTTTCTTTTCTCTTGTTAAGCTTTTCCTTGTGATGAAAATAGAAATTGCTGGAAAAATTCAGCAAGTCTGGCAGCATCTGTGGAGAGAAATCAGAGTTAACGTTTCGGGTAGAGTGACCCTTCCTCAGAACAGATTTCCTTGTAATCTTGATTGACGGATAAATATTGCCCAGATCACCAGGGATTGCACTTCTGCTGTAATTCAAAATTGTGCCATGGGATCGTTTGCATCCAATTGCGCAATCAGCTAGGACCTCGATTTAATGTCAGCACCTCCGACAGTGCAGCACTCCCCTGGCACTGCACTGCACTGTCAGCCTTCAGTTTGGTGCTTAAGGCCTGGGCTGGGACTTCAAGCCAGAGCCTATGACTCAGAGACAACCAGCTGAGATGATCTTTAGCTCAATGCAGTTGGAGTGAGCTTGCTGGGTGCAAATTGATTGTAGTGTTTTCATCATTATGAATCTTCGGAAGTCCTTTGTTGATTGTATCCTAAGGTCTTTACAGGCATGATGTAAACATGACAGAAAAATGCCCACTTATCCCACACAATAACAGAGAAGAGGGCTCTTGTTGTGTCCCTAACTCTGAGCCAGGGAAGACCTGGGTCCAAGTCCTATCTGCTCCAAAGCATGTCATCTTTTTTATTTGGTTCACTTGTGGGTCATGGGTGTCTCTGGCTAGCCAGCATTTATTGCCCACCCCGAGGTGCCCTTGAACTGAGTGGCTTACTAGAACTGTTTCAGAGGGCATTGAGAGTCAACCACATTGCTTGGGTCTGGAGTCACATGTAGGCCAGACCGGGTGAGGATGGTAGATTTTCTTCCCTGAAGGTCATTAGTGAATCAGATGAGCTTTTCCCGGCAATTGATAATGACTTCACGGTCATCATTTGATTCTTAATTCCAGATCGATTTTATTGAATTCAAATTCCAATGCCTGCCACAGCAGGATTCAAACACAGGTCCTCAGAACATGAGCTGAGTTTTGGGATTAGCAGTCTAGCAATAATACCAGTCCGCCATTGCCTCCCCCACAGACAAAATGACATGGAGGAGCCGGTGTTGGACTGGGGTGGGCAAGGTCAGAGTTCACACAACACCAGGTTATAGTCCAACAGGTTTATTTGAAATCACAAGTTTTCGAAACTCTGCTGCTTCATCAGGTGAAGTGGAGGGAAGTGCACAGGCACAGAATTTATTGGCGGAGAGCTCGTTGCAAGATAATTCCACGCATAAGAGTGTCAAAAGATAGTACAAATGGTGTGAGTGGTGTGTTGACAGTCTGAATAAGAAATCTCTAAAGGTGATCAAAAGTGAGAGGCAGTGTGAGTAGAGCGTCAACAGCTGAAGAGCAAGTGAAGGGATGACCTATAATCCGATTAACTGAGGCAGAGAGATAACTACAAAAAATCAAAAATAAGATGATGCTAGAGACAAACACTTAATTACCTGGAATTATCCCTCTGCCTATAAATTCTGTGTCTGTGCACTTCCCTCCACTTCACATGATGAAGGGGCAGCGCTCTGAAAGCTTGTGATTTCAAATAAATCTGTTGGACTATAACCTGGTGTCCTGTGACTTCTGACACAGACTTAATAACATCCCGGAACTGTGATGATTAAAAGTATCTACAAAAAAGGTAAAATACTGTGGAAATCTGAAACAAAGCCAGGGGTTACTGGAAAAACTCAACAGGTCTGCCAGCATCTGTGGAGAGAGAAACAGAGTTAACGTTTCAGAGTTAATCAGTGACCTTCATAACCTCAGTTGGAATCAGGTAGGTCACTGCACCCCAGAGACATTAACTCTGCTTTCTCTCTCCACAGATGCTGCCAGACCTGCTGAGTCTCACAAAAAAAGCCTTGCCAGATCCTCTGTCAGAAATTAAAGAACACTTCTGCAAAAAATAATGGTAATGCAATAGATCTGGTACCCTGTAACTGAGGAGGAAGTGTAGTCCTTAGAGAGAAAAAAAATGACTTGCAGGGGGGTTTGTATACAACAAACGGCGAACTGACTGAATGCAGAGGAACCTTGATCCGAATGAAGCGGTTCCAGCACCCCCCGGGGGTGGGGGGCTCTCTCATTGTTTCACGGGCCGTTAGGTGTATTGATTTAAGCTCGGTGGTGGGTTCTGTCCTGGTCATTAGGAACGCCCTTCCTCTCCCCAGCCCCGATCTCCATCCCTTCTCTCTGTGGAAAGATGGGGCCCCTCTCCCAGAGAGTGCTGTGACCGTCACTATTATGACCCCAAACTTCACTTTTTCCCAATCCCTCAAAGTGACCAGCACCCTATCCCACCTTGTCCCCGTCACTCTCTCTCTCTCACACACACACACACACAGAGTCCTGGGAGATGTATTCCTGCTGTTGGTGCTTCCAATCAAGAATGCGCGAATTTGAAAATCGGAAAACTCCACAAGGTCTGCTGTATCGAAATTTGGACCACTTCGTTAACGCCGACGGAAAATTCCTGTTTTGCAGATACTGGTCACCACAAACTGCGCCCAGGTTAGATTCAACCTCAGTGTCTGTCATCTTCATCTCACTGAATGACACTCTGTTGTGAAATGAGCCTTTCTCTCCATGATGCCCTGTGTGAATTTCACCCTCAACCATTTAAAAAGGGAGGAATTATACATTTAAAAAATGCTTCTAATCAATCAGGGCATGGGGGTGCTATGAACCAAGGCCTACTAGCCCAGAGGTGATGGCATTACCACACCATCATGCCTTTGAAAACCTTAGGGCACAGCCAATTGAAGGACTTGTGAAATATCATAATGTCAGGGGGAGAGAGAGGAAGTATGGTACAGATTGTTCAGTAGAAATTGGCTAGAGTGAGGGCTGTGGGGTTATCAGGACAGGAGGATGTGGCTACAGGTGAGGCAGGTATAGGGAGCCCTGGGGAGGTTGTGTTCAGAACCCTGGGTTTGTGCAACTGCTGAGCTGTGCGGGTGAGAGCAGGGACTGCAGGGACAGTGAGCAAACTAACCACAGCACCGTGTTACAGGGAGCCATTCAAGTGGGGGAGAGGAGTTAGGAATGTGTTTTGGGTTGGGAACACTATAATTAGGGCCAAAAACAGAAATTGCTGGAAAAGCACAGCAGGTCTGGCTGCATCTGTGGACAGAAATCAGAGTTAATGTTTTGAGTCCAGTGACCCTTCCTCAGAACATTTCTGATTGGTTTCTGATTGATAGCATCCGCAGTTCTCTCAGTTTTCGTTTACTATAATCAGGGTGATAGAGCCTGTCCTCGACAGCTGTGAGCAAGAATGGTTTGTCGAGTGCCAGGGTTAAGGACATCTTGGGGCTGGAGAGGAACATGGAAGCAGAGAGGAGAGATCCAGTAGGCTTTGTCCTTGGTGGTACCAACAATATCGGTGGGACAAATGGATCAGTTGGAGAGACAGTTAGAGGCAATGAGGAATTTACAAGAGCAAGGGGGTGTGATGGATGGCAGTTATAGAAGGGGGGAAATGTCGCAGATACAGTCACTTAGATCAGTTAACTCCAGGAAAGGTAAGAGAGGTAGGCAGGTAGTGCAGGATTCTTCTGTGGCTATCCCCATTTCAAACTAGGATGCTGTTTTGGAAAATGTAGGGGGTGATGGATTCTCAGGGGAATGCCAAGTCTCTGGTACTGAGACTAGCTGTAATGTAATGAGGGGTGCGTCGGGTTCCAAGCAATCGATCTGTGCCTCTAGTCTGAGGCACAGATAGATGTTTCTGTGGCCAGCAGGCAAAATCAGAATGGTGTATTACCTCCCTGGTGCCAGGATCAAGGATGTCTCAGTGGGTGCAGAATGTTCTCAAGGGGGAGAGGGGCCAGCAGAAGGTCATTGTACACATTGGAACCAACAACATTGGAAGGGAAAAGGATCAGATTCTGAAGGGAGATTACAGAGAGTTAGGCGGGAATTGAAAAAGGAGGTCCTCAAGACTAGTAATATCGGGATTATTCCCAGTGCTATGAGCTAGAGAGGGCAGGAATAGGAGGATAGAGCAGATGAATGCATGGCTGAGGAGCTGGTGTATGGGAGAAGGATTCACATTTTTGGATCATTGGAATCTCTTCTGGGGTAGAAGTGACCTGTACAAGAAGGATGGATTGCACCTAAATTGGAAGCGGACTAATAGACTGGCAGGGAAATTGGGCTAGAACTGCTTGGGAGAATATAAACTAGTAAGGTGGGGGGTGGGACCTAGGGAGATAGTGAGGAAAGATTCCAATCTGAGACTGGTACAGTTGAGAACACAGGCGAGTCAAACAGTCAGGGCAGGCAGGGACAAGGTAGGACTGATAAATTAAACTGCACTTATTTCAATGCAAGAGGCCTAACTGGGAAGGCAGATGAACTCAGGGCATGGTTAGGAACATGGGACTGGGATATCATAGCAATTACAGAAACATGGCTCAGGGATGGGCAGGACTGGCAGCTGAATGTTCCAGGATACAAATGCTACAGGAAGGACAGGAAGGGAGGCAAAAGAGGAGGGGGAGTGGTGTTTTTGATAAGGGACAGCATTACAGCTGTGCTGAGGGAGGATAATCCTGGAAATACATTCAGGGAAGTTAAATGGGTGGAACTGAGAAATAAGAAAGGGATGATTACCTTATTGGGATTGTATTATAGATCCCGTCATAGAGGGAAATTGAGAAACAAATTTGTAAGGAAATCTCAGTTATCTGTAAGAATAATAGGGTAGTTATGGTAGGGGATTTTAACTTTCCAAACATCGACTGGGACTGCCATAGTGTTAAGGGTTTAGATGGAGAGGAATTTCTTAAGTGTGTACAAGACAATTTTCGGATTCAGTATGTGGATGTACCTACTAGAGAAGGTGTAAATCTTGACCTACTCTTGGGAAATAAGGCAGGGCAGGTGACTGAGGTGTCAGTGGGGGAGTGATGGAAAAGGATAGACCAGATCTAAGAGTTGAAGTTCTAAATTGGAGAAAGGCCAATTTTGACAGTATTAGGCAAGATCTTTCAAAAGCTGATTATGGGCAGATGTTCGCAGGTAAAGGGACGGCTGGAAAATGAGAAGCCTTCAGAAATCCAAAGAACGTATATTCCTGTCAGGGTGAAAGGGAAGGCTGGTAGGTATAGGGAATGCTGGATGACTAAAGAAATTGAGCGTTTGGTTAAGGAAAAAAAAGGAAGCATATGTCAGGTAGACAAGATAGATCAAGTGAATCCTTAGAAGGATATAAAGAATGTAGGAGTATACTTAAGAGGGAAATCAGGAGGGCGAAATGGGGACATGAGATAGCCTTGGCAAATAGAATTAAGGAGAATCCAAAGGGTTTTTACAAATATATTAAGGACAAAAGGGTGACTAGGGAGAGAATAGGGCCCCACAAAGATCAGCAAGGCGGCCTTTGTGTGGAGCCACAGAAAATGGGGGAGATACTAAATGAATATTTTGCATCAGTATTTACTGTGGAAAAGGACATGGAAGATATAGACTATAGGGAAATAGATGGTGACATCTTGCAAAATGTCCAGATTACAGAGGAGGAAGTGCTGGATGTGTTGAAACGGTTAAAGGTGGATAAATCCCCAGGACCTGATCAGGTATACCCAAGAACTCTGTGGGAAGCTAGAGAAGTGATTGCTGGGCCTCTTGCTGAGATATTTGTATCATCAATAGTCACAGGTGAGGTGCCGGAAGACTGGAGGTTGGCTAACGTGGTGCCACTGTTTAAGAAGGGTGGTAAAGACAAGCCAGGGAACTATAGACCGGTGATGAAAATGTGTTGCTGGAACAGCGCAGCAGGTCAGGCAGCATCCAGGGAACAGGAAAATCGACGTTTCGGGCATAAGCCCTTCTTCAGGCTTATGCCCGAAACGTTGATTCTCCTGTTCCCTGGATGCTGCCTAACCTGCTGCGCTGTTCCAGCAACACATTTTCAGCTCTGATCTCCAGCATCTGCAGACCTCACTTTCTCCTATAGACCAGTGAGCCTGACGTCGGTGGTGGGCAAGTTGTTGGAGGGAATCCTGAGGGACAGGATGTACATGTATTTGGAAAGGCAAGGACTGATTTGGGATTGTCAATATGGCTTTGTGCATGGGAAATCATACCTCACAAATTTGATTGAGTATTTTGAAGAAGTAACAAAGAAGATTGATGAGGGCAGAGCAGTAGATGTGATCTATATGGACTTCAGTAAGGCGTTCGGCAAGTTCCCATGGGAGACTGATTAGCAAGGTTAGATCTCATGGAATACAGGGAGAACTAGCCATTTGGATACACAACTGGCTCAAAGATAGAAGACAGAGGGTGGTAGTGCAGGGTTGTTTTTCAGACTGGAGGCCTGTGACCAGTGGAGTGCCACAGGATCGGTGCTGGGCCCTCTACGTTTTGTCATTTACATAAATGATTTGGATGCGAGCATAAGAGGTACAGTTAGTAAGTTTGCAGATGACACCAAAAATGGAGGTATGGTGGACAGCGAAGAGGGTTACCTCAGGTTACAACAGGACCTGGACCAGATGGGCCAATATGGTGAGAAGTGGCAGATGGAGTTTAATTCAGATAAATGCGAGGTGCTGCATTTTGGGAAAGCAAATCTTAGCAGGACCTATACACTTAATGGTAAGGTCCTAGGGAATGTTGCTGAACAAAGTGACCTTGGAGTGCAGGTTCATAGCTCCTTGAAAGTGGAGTTGCAGGTAGATAGGATAGTGAAGAAGGCATTTGATATGCTTTACTTTATTGGTCAGAGTATTGAGTACATGAGTTGGGAGGTCATGTTGCGGCTGTACAAGACATTGGTTAGGGTACTATTGGAATATTGCGTGCAATTCTGGTCTCCTTCCTATCAGAAAGATGTTGTGAAACTTGAAAGGGTTCAGAAAGATTTACAAGGATGTTGCCGGGGTTGGAGGATCTGAGCTACAGGGAGAGGCTGAACAAGCTGGGGCTGTTTTCCCTGGAGCGTCGGACGCTGAGGGGTGACCTTATAGAGGTTTACAAAGTTATGTTGCCTGGTATGGTAGGAAGATCGTATGAGGAAAGGCTGAGGCACTTGGGGCTGTTTTCATTGGAGAAAAGAAAGTTTAGGGGTGACTTGATAGAGGTGTACAAGATGATTAGAGGTTTAGATAGGGTTGACCGTGAGAACCTTTTTCCACGTATGGAGTCAGCTATTACGAGGGGGCATAGCTTTAAATTAAGGGGTGGTAGGTATAGGACAGATGTTAGGGGTAGATTCTTTACTCAGCAAGTCGTGAGTTCATGGAATGCCCTGCCAGTAGCAGTGGTGGACTCTCCTTCTTTATGGGCATTTAAGCGGGCATTGGATAGGCATATGGAGGATAGTGGGCTAGTGTAGGTTAGGTGGGCTTGGATCGATGCAACATCGAGGGCCAAAGGGCCTGTACTGTGCTGTATTCTTCTATGTTCTATGTTCTATGTTCTATGAGGGGCATGGATAGGAAAAATAGGCAAAGTCTTTTCCCTGGGGTCGGAAAGTCCAGAACTAGAGGGCATAGGTTTAGGGTGAGAGGGGAAAGATATAAAAGAGTCCTAAGGGGCAACGTTTTCACACAGAGGGTGGTACGTGTATGGAATGAGCTGCCAGAGGATGTGGTGGAGGCTGGTACAATTGCAACATTTAAGAGGCATTTGGATGGGTATATGAATAAGAAGGGTTTGGAGGGATATGGGCCAGGTGCTGGCAGGTGAGACTAGATTGGGTTGGGATATCTGGTCGGCATGGACGGGTTGGACCAAAGGGTCTGTTTCCATGCTGTACATCTCTATGACTCTATGCCTCTATCAGCCAAATGGGGAAGCAGGCTCAATGGGCTGAATGGCCTGCTTCTATTACGACATCTAATGCCCTCATGGGCTTATGGAGATGTATCCATAGGAATCCCACAAGACACACACTAAAAGGGAATTGAGTCAGGTGGTCAGAGAAAATAGCAATCTTTATTTATTGATGGGGTTGGGAGTATCATTGGTCAGGCCAATATTTGCTACTTATCCCCACTTGCCTGTGAACTGAGTGGCTTGCTCAGCCATTTCAAAGAGCAGTCTAGAGTGAGCCACATTGCTGTGGGTCTGGAGTTACATGTAGGCCAGACCAGGTAAGGAAGGAAGGACATGAGGGATCCAGATGGGTTTTTCTGACAACCAACAAGTGGTCATCATTCGACTTGTAATTCTAGATTTTTTTTACTGAATTCAAATTCCATGACTTGCCGTGGTAGGATTTGAACCCAGTGCTCCAGAACATAAACTGAGCTTGTAGACTAAATCTGGCAATAATACCACTAAGCCATTGCCTCGATTATGAGGGTGATAGAATTTTAACTAGTAGAGTTATATACCAATAGTTCATCATGGTTTATCTGTCGTTTGAGTCGATGAGTTTGTCATTCTTTTTAAGTACAGAAACCTGGCCTATGCTTCCTGTCAAGCCTGGTCTAAGAAACAGGTAAATTGCGGAAGTGTGTGTACTTTTTAACATCTTTAACTTTTGTAATGACTCTGGCCAGTGGGCTCCCCCAATGGGATGTGATGATATGTGTCATGGTCATCGTGACTGAGAATAGTGTTACATTCCAGATTTATTAAACTGAATTCAAGTTGCACTGGATTGGGAGGCGATGGAAAGCGATAGGTATATACCACAAGGCAAGAGTTATACCTAGGGGAAAGGCAATTACGATGCAATTAGGCAAGATTTAGGATGCATAGGATGGGGAAGGAAATTGCAGGGGATGGATACAATTGAAATGTGGAGCCTATTCAAGGAACAGCTACTGCGTTTCCTTGATAAGTATGTACCTGTCAGGCAGTGAGGAAGTTGTCAAGCGCAGGAGCCATGGATTACTAAAGGGAAGTTGAATCTTTTGTCAAGAAGAAGAAGAAAGCTTATGTTACAATGAGATGTGAATGCTCAGTGAGGGTACTTGAGAGTTACAAGTTAGCTAGGAGACACCTAAAGAGAGAGCTAAGAAGAGCCAGGAGGGCACATGAGACGTCTTTGCTAGATAAGATCAAGAAAAACCCTAAGGTTTTCTATAGGTTTATCAGGAATAAAAGAATGACTGGAGAAAGATTAGGGCCAATCAAGGATAGTAGTGGGAAGTTGTGCATGGAGTCAGAAGAGATAGGGAAGCACGAAATAAATACTTGTCGTCCATATTCACACAGGAAAAAGATAATGTGGTTGAGGAGAATACAGAGATACAGGCTGCTAGACTAGATGGGATTGAGGTTCACAAGGAGGAGGTGTTAGCAATTCTGGAAAGTGTAAAAATAGATAAGTCCTCTGGGCCAGATGGAATTTATCCTCGGATTCTCTGGGAAGCCAGGGAGGAGATTGCCGAGCCTTTGGCTTTAATCTTTATATCATTATCTACAGGAGTAGTGCCAGAAGACTGGAGGATAGCAAATGTTGTTCCCTTGTTCAAGAAGAGGAGTAGGGACAACCCTAGAAATTATAGACCAGTGAGCCTTACTTCAGTTGTGGGTAAAGTATTGGAAAGTATTATAAGAGATAGGATTTATAATCTTCTTGATCGGAATAAGTTGATTAGGGATAGTCACGGTTTTGTGAAGGTTAGCTCATGCCTCACAAACCTTATTGAGTTCTTTGAGAAGGCAACCAAACAGGTGGTTGATGTGTTGTGTATGGATTTCAGTGAGGTGTTTGATAAGATTCCCCATGGAGGTATGGGATTGAGGGTGATTTACTGGTTTGGATCAGAAATGGGCTAGCTGAAAGAGGGTGGTGGTTGATGGGAAATGTTCATCCTGGAGTTCAGTAACTAGTAGTGTGCCACAAGGATCTGTTTTGGGTCCACTGTTGTTTGTCATTTTTATAAATGACCTGGATAAGGGCATAGAAGGATGAGTTATTAAATTTGCAGATGACGCTAAGGTCGGTGAAGTTGTAGATAGTGACGATGGATGTTGTAGGTTACAGAAGGACATAAGTAAGCCACAGAGCTGGGCTGAGCAGTGGCAAATAGAGTTTAATGTGCAAAACTATGAGGTGATTCACTTTGGAAAGAGTAACAGGAAAGCAGAAACTGGGTGAATGGTAAGATTCTTGGTAGTGTGGATGAGTAGAGAGGGCTCAGTGTCCAGGTACATAGATCCTTGAAAGTTGCCACCCAGGTTGATAGGGTTGTTAAGAAGGCATACGATGTGTTAGCTTTTACTGGTAGAGGGATTGAGTTTCGGAACCATGAGATCATGCTGCAGCTGTACAAAACTTTGGTGCAGCCACACTTAGAGTGTTGCATACCGTTCTTGTCACCGCATTATAGGAAGGATGTGGAAGCTTTGGAAAGGGTTCAGAGGAGATTTACCAGGATGTTGCCTGGTATGGAGGGAAAGTCTTACAAGGAAAGGCTGAGAGACTTGAGGCTGTTTTTCTTAGAAAGAAGAAGGTTGAGAGGAGACTTAATTGAGACATATAAAGTTAATCAGAGGGTTATATAGGGTGGACAGTGAGAGCCTTTTTCCTTGGATGGTGATGACTAGCACGAGGCGACATAGCTTTAAATTGAGGGGTGATGGATATAGGACAGCTATCAGAGGTACTTTCTTTACTCAGAGAGTAGTAGGGGCATAGAACGCACTGCCTGCAACAGTAGTAGACTCGCCAACATTAAGGGCATTTAAATGGTCATTGGATAGGTATATGGGCGAGAATGGAATAGTGTAGGTTAGGTGGGCTTCAGATTGGTTTCACAGGTTGGTGCAACATCGAAAGCCGAACGGCCTGTACTGTACTGTAATGTTCTATGCTCTATGTTTTAATGAGGCACTCATCACCCGACAACAAAGCAGCTGCTCTTGGGCAGGTCTCATACACGCACCTGAAACCAAGCTCCCGCTCTGCTCTCTGACTCCTGGGAGTTTTCTGTTTGAATTTTTTATTCACTTGTGGGATTTGGTTGTCTCTCTCTAGCCAGCATTTATTGCCCTTGAACTGACTGTCTTGCTAGGCTATTTCAGGAAGCAATTGAGAATCGTCCACATTGCTGTGGGTCTGGAGTCACATGTAGATCAGATCAGGTAAGGATGGCAGATTTCCTTCCCCAAAGGACATTAGCCAACCAATAGATTTTCCCAACAATCAGCAATGGTTTCATGGTCATTGTTAGACTCTTAATTCCAGATATTTCTTATTGAATCCAAATTCTACCATCTGCCATGGCAGGATTTGAACCTGAGTCCTCAGAATACCTGAATGAATAGTATAGCAATAATACCATTAGGTATCGCCTCCCCAAAATGCAAAGCATTCCTGAAGAGTACCAGCATTCTCACCATTCCTGAGGGAACTCTGGTCCAGAACCACCAGAAATGCAGAAGCATCAGGAAGGTTGTGAGAGTGAGTCCTTTTTATCACACTGATGGCAGTGTGTGCGTGTTTATGTGTGTGTGTGTGTACGTACGTACATGCGTGCAGAGTTTGTGTGTGTGTGTGCGCGTGCAGAATTCGTGTGTGTGTGTGTGCACATGTGTGGACTCTGTGTGTGTGTGCAGAGTGTGTGTGTGTGTCTGTTTGTGTGTGTGTGCACGCGCAGAGTTTATGTGTGTGTGCGCGCGTGCGCGCGCACACGTGTGGACTCTGTGTGTGTGCATGCGTGTGTGTGCGCACGCACAGAGTTTATATGTGTGTGTGTATGTGGACTCTGTGTGTGTGTGTGTGTGTGCAGAGTGTGTATGTCTGTTTGTATGTGTGTACGTGTGTGTGTGTGTGTGCACGTGTGTGCGGACTGTGTGTTTGTCTCTGTGTTTGTGGATGTCTGTGTTTGTGTCTATGTGTGTGTGTGTGAGTGTGTGTATGTGGGGTTTCCCTGGTGCAGTTGAACATGTTGACAGTGTAAAGAGACAATATCAACAGGATCTCTGAGGACAAATCAGCCCTACATTTTTTCCAAAATTCAACTTCACCCACCCTGTCCCTAAATTTAAAAGCCTCCATCTAAATCCCCTCTCAACGTCTTTCCATCCAGGCCCAACCTCTTCAATCTCTCCTCATTACTGAGGTTTCTCGTCCCTGGAACCAGGCTTGTAAGTTACAACATTAATGCCCTTTTGGCCAGGGTGTGCCAGGCTAGTCCCAAGTTGGCTAGACTTCTACACAAGAAGGTGCCAAAAACAGTTCATCCAGCAACTTATGACATTTTCAGCTTCCATAGCTACACAGGGGAATGTTGCAGTGCATGTTCAGATCATTTGTTTTTAATTAGTCCTGGATTTAAAATGCATACTGCTCAGCCATTCATGGACATGATTTCTAAATTAATATTCACTTTGGAATTTCCTGAAATTACTTTTAACCATTCTTTGCTTGTGTTTTGTTTCTGAAAATTTATGGAATGACTTGAGTCATGCCTGACAAGCAAATCCTGTTTTTTTTTTCTGATTTTAAAATGGGAGGGATTGAACATAAATCTTATTGCACCCCAAGTGACCCTGAAGGGGTAATAAGTCAGATATAGTGCCATTCATGACCACTGGGTGAGCCAAAGTGTTTCACAACCATCAGAAAGTCATAGAGTCATACAGCACAGAAACAGATCCTTCGGTCCAACCAGTCCATGCTGACCATGTTCCCAAGCTACACGAGTCCCGCCTGCCTGCCATCAGATACATTTGGGACATTTAAGCGACTCTTGAATAGGCACATGGCAGATGGTACAAAGAAGGGTATGTCGGTTCGTCTGATCTAAGGCAGGCACAACATCAAGGGCCTGTACTGTGCTGTACAGTTCAATGTCTTATGTTCTATGTTCCGCCTGCATCTGGCCCATATCCCTCCAATTCTTTCGCTAAATGTCTTTTAAGCATTGTAACTGTAGCTTCATCTACCACTTCCTTTGGAAGTTCATTCCACATGCGGACCACCCTCTGGGTAAAAGAATTGCCTCTCACCTTTTCTTAAATTTCGCCACTCACCTTTAAAGTATGTCCCCTCGTCTTGAAATGCCCCACACTAGGGGAAAGACACCTGCCATTAACCTTATCTATACAGGCCACTGTTGGAATATTGCGTGCAATTCTAGTCTCCTTCCTATCGGAAAAATGTTGTGAAACTTGAAAGGGTTCAGAAAAGATTTACAAGGATGTTGCCAGGGTTGGAGGATTTGGACTATAGGGAGAGGCTGAACAGACTGGGGCTCTGGAGCGTCAGTGGCTGAAAGGTGACCTTATAGAGGTTTACAAAATTATGAATGGCATGGATAGGATAAATAGGCAAAGTATTTTTCCTGGGGTGGGGGAGTCCAGAACTAGAGGGCATAGGTTTAGGGTGAGAGGGGAAAGATATAAAAGAGACCTAAGCGGCAACTTTTTCATGCAGAGGGGGGTACGTGTATGGAATGAGCTGCCAGAGGAAGTGGTGGAGGCTGGTACAATTGCAACATTTAAGAGGCATTTGGATGGGCATATGAATGGGAAGGGTTTGGAGGGATATGGGCCGGGTGCTGGCAGGTGGGAGTAGATTGGGTTGGGATATCTGGTTGGCATGGACGGGTTGGACTGAAGGATCTGTTTCCATGCTGTACATCCCTATGACTCTATGACCCCTCATGATTTTATAAACCCCTATAAGGTCGCCTCTCAACTTCCTACGTTCCAGTGTAAAAAGGTCCCAGCCTATCCAGCCTCTCTTTTTAACTCAAACCCTCCCATTCCCTCCAACATCGCGGTAAATCTCTTCTGAACATTCTCCAGCTTAATAATGTCCTTCCTATAACAGGGCGACCAGAACTGGGCACAGTATTCCAGAACAGGCCTCACCAAAGTCCTGTACAACCTCAATGTAACATCCCAACTCCAATAGTAAAAGGTCTCAGCAATTAGGACAAGCATACTAAATGCCTTCTTAACCACCTTATTGATATGTGTTGCAAACTTCAAAGAATTATGTACCTGAATCTCTAGGTCCCTCTGTTCGACAACACTGCCCAAGGCCCTACTTGTAATTGTATATATCTTGACATTGTTTGGTTCACCAGAATGTAATATTCAGATTACTTTTAAAGTTTAGTCACTGGTGTAAGAAACGCAGCAGCCAATTTAGCCACAGCAAGCTCCCATAAACAGCAATGTGATAATGACCAGATTATCTGTTTCTCACGATGTTCAAGGAGCAATAGAAATTGGCCGAGGTACCAAGGAAATCTTCCCAAATCTTCTTTAACTTGGTGCCAGAAGTTCTGTTACGTTTACCTAAGAGGTGGTTTAATATTGCAGCTGGAAATTTGCATTATGCACCATATGACCTTTCTCCTCTTTGACCTTATACAGCTCCTCAATGCCGCACAAATTCTGCCCTTCTCCAAATCTGGCTTTTCCTCCATTCCTGTAGCCCCACCGATGAATTAAAATTAGGTTTATTTGTCATGCGTACTAAAAGACAGGAGTTTACAATGCCACCATGCATGGTGCCATCTTACGTACAAGGTAACTCGGTACAAAACCTTAGGTAAAGAGTAGGAAATATACAATAGTTAAAAGTTCAACATTACAGTTCTTCTCAGTAAAATACAGTAAATAAATTTAAAAGTTCCAAATCAAACTCGTGGACCCACAGTCACTCCAAACTGGACTTTCCCTGTGAGGACACAATCTCTCCTCGATATTGGGTTCAATCGTTCCCCTGCACTGGGCTTGTTCTCTCTCAACCCCTACACTGGGCTCAATTTCGCTCCCCCAGCACTGGGCACAATCTCCCTCCCCCCAGCACTGGGCTCCATCTCTCTCCCCCCACACTGGGCTCCATCTCTCTCCCCCCACACTGTGCTCCATCTCTCTCCCCCCACACTGGGCTCCATCTCTCTCCCCACACACTGGGCTCCATCTCTCTCTACCCTGCACGGTGCTCCATCTCTCTACCCCACACAGGGCTCCATCTCTCTCCCCACACACTGGGCTCCATCTCTCTCTACCCTGCACGGTGCTCCATCTCTCTACCCCACACTGGGCTCCATCTCTCCCCCCCACCACCCCAAACTGGGTTCCATCTCTTTCCCCTTGCATTGGCCTTGATCACTCCCATCCCCCTGCACTGGGCTGCAACTCTCCCCCCGCACTGGTCTCCATCTCTCCCCCCTGCACTGGTCTCCATCTCTCCCCCCACACTGGGCTCCATTTCTCTCCCCCTCCACTGGTCTCCATCTCTCCCCCCGCACTGGACTCCATCTCTCTCCCCCTGCACTGGTCTCCATCTCTCCCCCCCGCACTGGTATCCATCTTCCTCCCCCCGCACTGGGCTCCATCTCTCTCCCCCTGCACTGGGCTCCATCTCTCTACCTCGCACTGGGTTCCATCTCCCTCCCCCCTGCACTGGTCTCCATCTCTCCCCCCACACTGGGCTCCATTTCTCTCCCCCTCCACTGGTCTCCATCTCTCCCCCCGCACTGGACTCCATCTCTCTCCCCCTGCACTGGTCTCCATCTCTTCCCCCGCACTGGGCTCCATCTCTCTCCCCCTGCACTTGGCTCCATCTCTCCCCCATACACTGGGCTCCATCTCTATCCCCCTGCACTGGGCTCCATCTCTCCCCCATACACTGGCCTCCATCTCTCTCCCCCCTGCACTGGCCTCCATCTCACTAGCCCATACACTGGGCTCCATCTCTCTCCCCCATACACTGGCCTCCATCTCTCTCCCCCATACACTGGGCTCCATTTCTCTCCCCCCGCATTGGGCTCCATCTCTCTCCCCCTGCACTGGGCTCCATCTCTCTCCCCCATACACTGGGCTCCATCTCTCTCCCCCATACACTGGCCTCCATCTCTCTCCCCCATACACTGGGCTCCATCTCTCTCCCCCCCCGCATTGGGCTCCATCTCTCTCCCCCCTGCACTGGCCTCCATCTCTCCCCCCCCCCCCCTGCACTGGGCTCCATCTCTCTCCCCCTGCACTGGGCTCCATCTCTCTCCCCCATACACTGGGCTCCATCTCTCTCCCCCATACACTGGCCTCCATCTCTCTCCCCCACACAGGGCTCCATTTCTCTCCCCCTCCACTGGTCTCCATCTCTCCCCCCGCACTGGGCTCCATCTCTCTCCCCCATACACTGGGCTCCATCTCTCTCCCCCATACACTGGCCTCCATCTCTCTCCCCCATACACTGGGCTCCATCTCTCTCTCCCCCGCATTGGGCTCCATCTCTCTCCCCCTGCACTGGCCTCCATCTCTCCCCCCCCCCTGAACTGGGCTCCATCTCTCCCCCCCTGCACTGGCCTCCATCTCTCCCCCCCCTGCACTGGGCTCCATCTCTCTCCCCCTGCACTGGGCTCCATCTCTCTCCCCCATACACTGGGCTCCATCTCTCTCCCCCATACACTGGCCTCCATCTCTCTCCCCCACACTGGGCTCCATTTCTCTCCCCCTCCACTGGTCTCCATCTCTCCCCCCGCACTGGGCTCCATCTCTCTCCCCCATACACTGGGCTCCATCTCTCTCCCCCATACACTGGCCTCCAACTCCCTCCCCCATACACTGGGCTCCAACTCTCTCCCCCATACACTGGCCTCCATCTCTCTCCCCCACACTGGGCTCCATTTCTCTCCCCCTCCACTGGTCTCCATCTCTCCCCCCGCACTGGACTCCATCTCTCTCCCCCTGCACTAGTCTCCATCTCTTCCCTCGCACTGGGCTCCATCTCTCTCCCCCTGCACTGGGCTCCATCTCTCCCCCCACACTGGGCTCCATCTCTCCCCCCCCCCCACCCCAAACTGGGTTCCATCTCTTTCCCCTTGCATTGGCCTTGATCGCTCCCATCCCCCTGCACTGGGCTGCAACTCTCCCCCCGCACTGGTCTCCATCTCTCCCCCCTGCACTGGTCTCCATCTCTCCCCCCACACTGTGCTCCATTTCTCTCCCCCTCCACTGGTCTCCATCTCTCCCCCCGCACTGGACTCCATCTCTCTCCCCCTGCACTGGACTCCATCTCTCTCCCCCTGCACTGGTCTCCATCTCTCCCCCCCGCACTGGTATCCATCTTCCTCCCCCCGCACTGGGCTCCATCTCTCTCCCCCTCCACTGGGCTCCATCTCTCTCCCATACACTGGCCTCCATCTCTCTTCCCCATACACTGGGCTCCATCTCTCTCCCCCATACACTGGCCTCCATCTCTCTCCCCCATACACTGGGCTCCATTTCTCTCCCCCCCGCATTGGGCTCCATCTCTCTCCCCCTGCACTGGGCTCCATCTCTCTCCCTCATACACTGGGCTCCATCTCTCTCCCCCATACACTGGCCTCCATCTCTCTCCCCCATACACTGGGCTCCATTTCTCTCTACCCTGCACGGTGCTCCATCTCTCTACCCCACACAGGGCTCCATCTCTCTCCCCACACACTGGGCTCCATCTCTCTCTACCCTGCACGGTGCTCCATCTCTCTCCTCCATACACTGGCCTCCATCTCTCTCCCCCCCGCATTGGGCTCCATCTCTCCCCCTGCACTGGCCTCCATCTCTCCCCCCCCCGCACTGGCCTCCATCTCTCTCCCCCATACACTGGCCTCCATCTCTCTCCCCCATACACTGGGCTCCATCTCTCTCCCCCCCGCATTGGGCTCCATCTCTCCCCCTGCACTGGCCTCCATCTCTCCCCCCCCCTGCACTGGGCTCCATCTCTCTCCCCCCTGCACTGGGCTCCATCTCTCTCCCCCCGCACTGGGCTCCATCTCTCTAGCCCATACACTGGGCTCCATCTCTCTCCCCCTGCACTGGGCTCCATCTCTCCCCCAAAACACTGGGCTCCTTCTCTCCCCCTCTGCACTGGGCTCCATCTCTCTCCCCCATACACTGGGCTCCATCTCTCTCCCCCCTGCACTGAGCTCCATCTCTCTCTCTTCCCCCATACATTGGGCTCCATCTCTGCCCCAGGCACTGGGCTCCATCTCTCTCCCCCCTGCACTGGCTTCCATCTCTCTCCCCCATACACTGGGCTCCATCTCTCTCCCCCCTGCACTGGGCTCCACCTCTTTCCCTCTGCACTGGGCTCCATCTCTCTCCCCCATACACTGGGCTCCATCTCTCTCCCCCATACACTGAGCTCCATTTCTCTCCCCCCTGCACTGGGCTCCACCTCTTTCCCTCTGCACTGGGCTCCATCTCTCTCCCCCATACACTGGGCTCCATCTCTTTACCCCCTGCACTGGCCTCCATCTCTCTCCCCCCTGCACTGAGCTCCATCTCTCTCTCTTCCCCCATACACTGTGCTCTATCTCTCTCCCCCATACATTGGGCTCCATCTCTGCCCCAGGCACTGGGCTCCATCTCTCTCCCCCCTGCACTGGGCTCCATCTCTCTCCCCCCTGCACTGACTCCATCTCTCTCCCCCATACACTGAGCTCCATCTCTCTCCCCCCTGCACTGGGCTCCACTTCTTTCCCTCTGCACTGGGCTCCATCTCTCTCCCCCATACACAGGGCTCCATCTCTCTCCCCCGCTGCATTGGGCTCCATCTCTCTCCCCCATACACTGGGCTCCATCTCTCTCCCCCTGTCCTGGGCTCCATCTCTCTCCCCCTGTACTGGGCTCCATCTCTCTCCCCCCTGCACTGAGCTCCATCTCTCTCTCTCCCCCGTACACTGAGCTCCATCTCTCTGCCCCATACACTGGGCTCAATCTCTCCCCCGGGCACTGGTCTCCATCTCTCTCCCCCCTGCACTGGGCTCCATCTCTCTCCCCCCTGCACTGAGCTCCATCTCTCTCCCCCATACACCGAGCTCCATCTCTCTCCCCCATACACTGGGCTCGATCTTTTCCCCGGGCACTGGCCTCCATCTCTCTCCCCCATACACTGGGCTCTATCTCTCTCCCCCATACACTGAGCTCCATCTCTCTCCCCCATTCACTGGGATCGATCTCTCCCCCAGGCACTGGCCTCCATCTCTCTCCCCCATACACTGGGCTCCATCTCTCTCCCCCATTCACTGAGCTCCATCTCTCTCCCCCATACACTGGGCTCCATCTCTCTCCCCCATACACTGGGCTCCATCTCTCTCCCCCATTCACTGAGCTCCATCTCTTTCCCCCATACACTGGGCTCCATCTCTTTCCCCCATTAACTGAGCTCCATCTCTCTCCCCCATCCACTGGGTTCCATCTCTCTCCCCCATACACTTGGCTCCATCTCTCTCCCCCTGCACTGGGCTCCATCTCGCCCCCCATATTGGGCTCCATCTCTCCTCCAGGCACTGGGCTCACTCCCTCCCACACACTGGGCTCCATCCCTCCCCACTGTGGACCCCAGCCATTTCCAGGTTGCCACCGACCACCAGACACACCAACCACCTTGTGGCCACCCCTTCAATTGTGAACGTTCAGAAAGAGGTCATCCTCTTCGCTAGATAAGAAAATATGTCCAACTGAGACAGCAAAAGGTGTCAGTGTCTGTAAAAGGGACAGAAATAGATTAGATTAGATTAGATTAGATTACTTACAGTGTGGAAATAGGGACCAGCCTTTCCAGAATCTGCATTCCCTCGTGGATTCACCTCCTCTCTCCATCAGTTGTTACAGATGAACAGGATGAGGACAGAAATGGAAAGGGGTGGGGGAGTGTTGGAGATTACATTGTTCCTTCTCCCACGGTTGTCATGCTGGAAAAGATCATCGAGATAGGAATGGCAGGGGTAGGAGATGCTGTGGCTGAGGAGAAAATCAATGACACAGAAAAATTTTAAAGTTGAAATGCTGCCAGACCAGGGGACAATGTGGCAGGTGAACAGAACTGAGATCTGGGCAGCTGAGTTTCGGATTTGTTTATGAAGGAAAAAGGGTCAACTGGTCTGTTAATAATGGAAGAACATGAGGTCACAGAGTTCATTTTCAGTAAACTTACAGAAAAGTTTCAAAAGCAGTTTGCAAAACACAGCACATTTGCTGATAAGAAAAAAGAAACACACCCTAAAAGTGATATTAACTGGTTTCATCTCTTCCACTCGCCTGTACACATCCGATATAAGATTTGATAACGAAAACAGCAGCCAGAAGAATATCGGGTTCCCTAGTCCAAGTTTCTCACTTAAAGCCACAGTCTAATGTAGGAAAACATTTACCAACATCACTGTTAACTAACTTTTTAAGAACAGGTTAGATCAACATAGCACAAAATTGAACAGACAATAGGTGCCTCATTCACGAAATATGGGAAATTAAAGAGATACCTATCAATGTACAAATTACTAATATTCCTGAATATATTCAATGGCTCACTCCCACTCTGTGTTGGAGGTAGATCATTTTATTTTATTCATTTGTTGGCTCTAGGTGTCGCTGGCTGGGCCCAGCATTTCTTGCCCATCTCTAGTTGTCCCTTGAGAAGGTGGGGGTGAGCTGCCATCTTGGACAAGTGTAATCTATGTGCTATAGATTGATTCACAGTGCCACTAGGGAAGGAATTCCAAGATTTTAATCCAGCAACCTTGAAGAAACGGTGATATAGTTCCAAGTCAGGATGGTGAGTGGCTTGGGGGAGAACTTGCAGAGGGTGGTGTTCCCATGTATCTGCTGCCCTTCTCCTTAGAAATGTAAGTAGTCATGGGCTTGTAAAGTGCTGTTTAAGGATCTTTAGTGAATTTCTGCAGTGCATCTTGTAGATAGTACACACTGCTGCTACTGAGCGTCGGTGGGGAAGGGAGTGGATGTTTGTGGATGTGGTGCCAATCAAGTGGCTGCTTTGTCCTGGATGGTGTTGAGCTTCTTGAGTGTTGTTGGAGCTGTACCCATCCAGGCAAGTGGGGAGTATTCCATCACACTCCTGACCTGTACCTTGTAGATGGTGGGAGAAAGTGAAGACTGCAGATTAGAGTCGAGAGTGTGGCGCTGGAAAAGCACAGCAGGTCAGGCAACATCCGAGGAGCAGGAAAATCGACATTTTAGGCAAAAGCCCTTTGTCAGGAATGAGACTGTGAGCTGAGGGGGTGGGCCGGGGGGGGGGGGGGGGGGGGGGGGGGGAAGGTAGCTGAGAATGTGGGAGATAGATGGAGGATGGGGTAATGGTGATAGGTCGGAGAGGGGGGTGGAACAGATAGGTGGGAAGGAAGATGGACAGGTAGGACTGATCAAGAGGGCAGTGCTGAGTTGGAAGGTTGGATCTGGGATAAGGTGGGGTGGAGGGGAAATAAGGAAACTTGTGAAATCTACATTGATGCCATGGGGTTGGAGGGTCTGGTGGTGGAAGATGAGGCGTTCTTCCTCCAGGCCATGGTAAGTGAGTGGTGATGGAGGAGGCCCAGGACCTGCATTTCCTTGGCAGAGCAGAGGGGGTGTCGAAGTGTTTGGCCGCGGGGCGGAGGGTTTGGTTGGTGTGGGTGTCCCGGGGATGTTCCCTAAAGTGCTCAGCAAGTCAGCGTCCTGTCTCCCCAAGGTAGAGGAGACCGCATAGGGAGCAATGGATACAATAAATGATATTAGTGGATGTGCAGGTAAAGCTTTGATGGATGTGGAAGGCTCCTTTGGGGCCTTGGATGGAGGTGAGGGAGGAGGTGTGGGCACAGGTTTTACAATTCCTGCGGTGGCAGGGAAAGGTGCCAGGAGGGGAAGATGGGTTGTTGGGGGCGTGGACCTGACAAGGGTGTCACGGAGGGAATGGTCTTTACAGAAAGCGGATAGGGATGGAGAGGAAATATACCTCTGGTGGTGGGGTCTGTTTGTAAGTGGCGAAAATGGCAGAGGATGAGCGATGTATATGGTGGTTGGTGGGGTGGAAGGTGAGGACTGGGGGGAGGGGGTTCTGTCCTTGTTGCGATTGGAGGGGTGGGGTTCGAGGGCAGAGGTGCAGGAAGTGGATGAGATGCGCTGGAGAGCATCATCAACCACGGGGGAGGGGAAATTTCCGTCTTTAAAGAAGGAGGCCATCTGGTGTGTTCTGTGGTGGAACTGGTCCTGCTGGGAGCAGATGCAACAGAGTCGGAGGAATTGGGAATACGGGATGGCATTTTTACAGGAGGCAGGGTGGGAGAAGGTGTAATCCAGGTAACTGTGGAAGTCAGTGGGTTTGTAGAAAATGTCAGTGTTGAGTCGGTCACGATTGATGGAGATGGAGAGGTCCAGGAAGGGTAGAGAGGTGTCAGAGATGGTCTGGGTGAATTTAAGGTTGGGGTGGAATGTGTTGGTGAAGTTGATGAACTGTTCAACCTCCTCATGGGAGTATGAGGTGGCGTTGATGCAGTCATCAATGTAGTGATGGAAAAGGTGGGGAGTGGTGCCAGTGTAACTGCTGAAAATAGACTGTACTACATAGCTGACAAAAAGCCAGGTATAGCTGGGGCCCATGTGGTATCCATGGCAACTTCTTTCATCTGGAGCAAGTGGGAGGACTCAAAGGAGAAATTATTGAGAGTGAGGACCAGTTCAACCAAATGAATGAGAGTGTCAGTAGAAGGGTACTGGTGGGGACGTCAGGAGAGGAAGAAATGGAAGGCTTGGAGGCCCTGGTCATGGCGGATGGAGGTGTAGAGGGACTGGATGTCCATGGTGAAGATGAGGCATTGGGGGCCAGGGAAACGGAAGTCTTGGAGGTGGTGGAAGGCATGTGTGGTGTCTCAAAGGTACGTGGGGAGTTCCTGGAATAGGACAGTATCGAGGTAGGTGGAGATGAGTTCGGTGGGGCAGGAGAAGGCTGAGACAATGGGTCAGCTAGGGTGGTCAGGCTTGTGGATCTCGGGTAGGATGTAGAATCGGGCTGTGCGGGGTTCCCGAACTATGAGGTTGGAAGCTGTGGGTGGGAGATCCCCTGAGGTGATGAGCTTGTGTATGGTCTGGGAGATGATGGTTTGGTGATGGGGGGGTGGTGTCGTGGTCGAAGGGGTCTTCGAGTTGGCATCTGGCCAACTACCAGGCCAGGTAAACTACCACTGCACCCCCTTTGTCCGCTGGTTTGATGGTGAGATTGGGATTGGAATGGAGGGAGTGGAGGGCTGCGCATTTCGAGGATGAGAGGTTAGAGTGGGTGAGGAGGGTGGACGGGCTGAGGTGGTCAATTCCCGGCAGCAGTTGGAAATACAGAGATTGATGGTGAACAGGCTTTGGGCTAGTCAGGAGGTAAGTTATTCACCGCAGTATTCCTAGCTCTGATCTGCTCTTGTAGCCACTGTGGTGAGTCCAGTTGAATTTCTGGTCATTAGTAACCCCAAGAATGATGCTACAGGGGGATTTGGTGATAGTAACACCATTGAATGTAAAGGGGTGGTGGTGAGATTGTATCTAATTGGAGACGGTCATTGTCTCACATTTACATGGTGTAATGTTACTTGTCACTTGTCAGCTCAAGCCTGGATCTTGCTGCGTTTGGACAGGGACTGCTTCAGTATCTGAGCAGTCACGAATGATACTGAACACTGTACAATCATCGCCGACCATTCTCACTTCTGAAATATATTCACTGATATAAGCATTTGTACTTTGATAAATATCTGCTTAATTTGCCATACTTGGGGAAGGGAATTCCAAACTCAAATGACTTCTGAGAGAAGAACTTCCTCATCATCTCCATCTTAAATGGGAACACCCTTATTCTGAAACTATGCCCCCAGGTTCTCGACTCCCACACAAGGGAGAAATACCATCTCCACATTCACCCTGTCCAGTCTCCTCAGAGTCTGATGCGTGTCAATACAATAATCTCTAGTTCTTCACAACTCTGCTGGATATCGGGCCCAAGCTGCTCCACCGTACTTTCTGTGAGGTAGGATTTGGGTAGCAGAGACAAGGAAATGCTCACAGTGGGCAGAAAGCAAGAGCTGGACCAGGATCACATCTGAAAAGCTACCCTTTTGAGGTAAAATAGACATGGGAGAGAATAACAGCAGAGGACAAGCTTATCAACGGTGATGATATTGCAAATTCAAGCATGGTTGAAATAATTTCACCAAGGCTGATATCCCAGCACCAGGTCACCCTTTATTTACACATGACACTGATCCAGCTAGCACAGATATGGATCCTAAACTGAACAGAACCCCTGACACTCTGGTTTATTTATTTGTTTTATGAAAATACTCTCTAAATCTCCTGTTTATTTTCCCCCGACACTACCACTACACAGCACTAGTGCTTATTTTCCTCCCACAATACCCGTGGTTGTGTGTGTGTGTGTGTGTATGTGTGTGTGTGAGAGGGTGTCTATGTGTGTGTGAGTGTGTGTGTGTATGTGTGTGTGAGAGTGTGTGCGCATGTATATGAATGTGTGTGTGTTTGAGAGAGTGCGCGAGTGTGTGTGAATGTGCGCGTGTGTGTGCGCGTGTTTGTGCGTATGTATATGTGAGTGTGTGTGTGAGAGTGTGTGTGGGAGTATGTGCGTGTCTGTGCATGTGTGTGTATGTGTGTGTGCGTGCGTGTGCAAGTGAGTGTGTATGCATGCGTGTGCACGTGTGTGTGCGCACGTGCGTTCTGTATGTGTGAGCGCGTGCATGCGTGCATGTGTGTACATATGTGTGTATAAGTGTGTGTGAGTATGTGCGTGTGTGTGTTTGTGTGTGCGTGTGCACGTGTGTGTGTATGAGTGTGTGTACTTTTGAGAGTGTGTGAGTGTGTGTATGTGTGCACGTGCTTGTATGTGTGTGTGTGAGAGTGGGCGCGCGCGTATGTGTGTGCATGCATGTGTGCACATGTGCATGTGTGCGTGTGTGTGTTACGTGTGTGTATGCGTGTAAGTGTGTGTGTGTATGTGTGTAGAGACTCAGTACAAAAATACATCATTGTGCAAGAACTTTATTCTGTTCTTCCACCTCCAGCAAAAACACCAATGTCTCCAGTGAACTAGTAACAAGCAGAGCCTGGTAAAGACAATGCCTATGTGAAGTCAAAAGTGAAGGGGAAGTGTAAAGACTAAATCAAAATGGAGTTGGATGGGGAATAAAACACTGTATTCCCCGCCATGCATTGATAGGCACTGATGGATTTCACTGCATCTGTTTTATTTTTTCTACCTAGAAATGATATCACACACATCTGAGCACCTTCCCACTACCAAAATCACTGGGAAATGCTTTTTTAATTAGTAACCACTCCAGTTATCACACCCATGTATCCATCTGTTTATTTACAAGCAAAGCCCATTATGGGCAATGCAAACCATCAAAGGTGAGGGGATGTTAGAGAGCATGGGAAGGGACTAAATCAAAATGGAGTTGGATGAGTAAATAAAGCACTGTATCCCCCTCCATGTCCTACTCTCTTGAAAGGCATTGAGAATATTGATGGACACCACGTGCTCCCTCTCCAACGTCATTCGGGCTCAAATGTAATTGTGGAAGTTGTGACAGGTAGTAGGTAGAGACAAGACACTCCTGTTTATATCTGTCAGCCAGGGCTCCCTGATTGGACCAGGTTAACAGCCCCAATCAGGGAACTCATATTCTATAAGGTCCACCTGGCTGACTTTGTTCCAACCATGACAGCTGTAATGTAATTTGTTTGAATTTGAAGTTTATGGGTGATTTCGGTTGCCTATTTTTTCCAGGGCTTTACTGATGCTGATACACAATGCAGGTGACCACTCCGGCCGCTACACGGAACTTGTGTCGTTGTTTCTGAAGAAATCCATGTTTGTATTTTCACATGATCACAGTAAGTACGCACCTCTGTGGCTGAGCCCTGTCATGGTAGTACATCAGGAATCTTTGGACAGTTGCAGCCAGCCCTCTCCTCAGGCAATCCCTCAGGATTAAGGATAACTTCCTCCCCTCTAGTTCAGTGTTCCAAACCTGCTGAAAATTCCATTCTCAGGGGTTTGCAATAATGTGGGCCAATTGGTGTTGGAAGGGCTAGGGAGGTGGATCGCTGGAAAACTGGTATGTTCTCTGTCACATTCAACTGTATTGTTAATTTAGTTTTATTCATGCAATGAGGGCATCGCTGGCTGGCCCAGCATTTATTGCCCACCCTAGTTGCCCCTTGAAAAGGTAGGGGTGAGCTGCCTTCTTGAACCACTGCAGTCCATGTATTGACCCACAACGCGCTTAGGGAGAGAATTCCAGATCTTGGCCCATCGACACCAAAGGAACGGCGATATATTTCCAAGGCGGAAGTGGGTACTGCAGATGGTGGAGATCAGAGTCAAGATTGGAGTGGTGCTGGAAAAGCACAGCAGGTCAGGCAGCATCCGAGGAGCAGGAAACATCGACGTTACAGGCAAAAGCCCTTCATCAGGAATGATATATTTCCAAATCAGGATGGTGAGTGGCTTGGAGGGGAACTTGCAGATGGAGGTATTTCCATGTGTCTGCTGCACTTCTGGATGTTAGTGGTTGAAATTGGAAGATGCTGTCTGAGGATCTTTGGTGAATTTCTGCAGTGTGTCTTGTAGATGGTACACACTGCTGCTACTGAGCGTCGGTGATGGAGGGAGCGGATGTTTGTGGATGTGGTGCCAATAAAGTGGGCTGCCTTGTCCTGGATGGTATCAAGCTTCTTGAGTGTTCTTGGAACAGCACCCATCCAGGCAAGTGGGGAGCATTCCATCAGACTCCTGACTTGTAGATGGTAGAGAGGTTTTAGGGAGTCAGGAAGTGAGGTTTTTTTTGATGTAGGCCCAATTATTTCTATGACTGGGAGGCTGCAGTAGCCATCAGCAACAACAACTGGGTATCTATCTATGGATAAGTCTACAGAATTGACAAGGACCTCAATCTATTGGACTTGGGATATAGTTAAGACACCTTGCAAGGATCACTGAATATAGAAGGTTCAGAGGGTAAAGTTAAAATTCAAATAATAGAAGCAAAGGGAGATTATGGGAAGAGACTAGCAGTTAACATAAAGGGGAATCTCAAAGCCTTTAATAGGCATATGAATAGCAAAAAAAAGTGATAAAAGAAAGTCATAGAGTCATAGAGATGTACAGCACAGAAACAGACCCTTCGGTCCAACCTGTCCATGCCGACCAGATATCCCAACCCAATCTAGTCCCACCTGCCAGCATCTGGCCCATATCCCTCCAAACCCTTCCTATTCATATACCCATCCAAATGCCTCTTAAATGTTGCAATTGTACCAGCCTCCACCACATCCTCTGGCAGTTCATTCCATACACGTACCACCCTCTGCGTGAAAAAGTTGCCCCTTAGGTCTCTTTTATATCTTTCCCCTCTCACCCTAAACCTATGCCCTCTAGTTCTGGACTCCCCCACCCCAGGGAAAAGACGTTGGCTACTTATCCTATCCATGCCCCTCATAATTTTGTAAACCTCTATAAGGTCACCCCTCAGCCTCCGACACTCCAGGGAAAACAGCTCCAGCCTATTCAGCTTCTCCCTGTAGCTCAAATCCTCCAACCCTGGCAACATCCTTATAAATCTTTTCTGAACTCTTTCAAGTTTCACAACATCTTTCTGATAGGAAGGAGACCAGAACTGCATGCAATATTCCAATAGTGGCCTAACCAATGTCCTGTACAGCTGAACCAGTTAGGGGATTAGCTCAGGTAATAAATGAATGGTTTGCATCTGTCTTCAGCAAAGAAAGGATGCTTCCCCAGTCAAAGAAAATAAGATAATTAATATATGAGACTGTTTTAAAATTGATAAGCAGGAAGTATTGGATGGACTGACTATGATGAGCTGATAATGCACGTTTCGATGAGATACATCCAAGGATATAATCAAAGAAAGTGAGAGAGTGCAAATAATGGAGGTATTGGTTATAACTTTACAGTTTTTCTTAATCTCAGTGGTGATGCCAAAGAGCTGGAGAATTGCAAATTGTACACCCTTGTCCAAAAAGAGTACAAAGGTAAGTCCAGCAACTACTGGACCAAGGGGTGACGGTGTCAGGATATGGACTAGGCCATTTTCGACTAAGATAGGAGAAATCCTTTCATTCAGAGAGCGCGGTGAGCCTGTGGTAATCTCTATCACTAAAGGCTGTGGAGGAAAATTCAATGAAAATATATACAGATACCCAGAAACGAGATGTGCCAATGGTGGCACGAGGTGAAACCTTCTCATACAGAGTAGAGAAAGTTTGGAATGCATTGCTTAAGTGTATTTTGGAGGCAGTTTCAACCAAGGTATCCAAGGGGGAATTAGAGTGTCTTCTGAAAAGGATGACTGCAGGTTAAGGATGGGAAATGGTACTAAATGGAAAGGCTCACTTAGAGAGCTGGAGCAGCCACAAGAGGCTGAATAACCTCCTCCTGGAATTCCACAACGCTTTTTTTATAACTGGATGCAACTATTTCTCTGACTGGGAGGCTGCTGTAGCCATCAGTGACAACAAACAGGAGTCTACCAAAGGACAAGTCCACAGAATTGACAAGAAGCTCAATCCATTGGATCTGGGCCATAGCTTAGACTACCTTGCAAGGATCTCTAGGACTTAACATTATAGTTGCTTGATCTTGTGTACTACTATATGGTCAATTGCTGGAAAGTAACCCTTTCCTGAAGGAATTGTTTGGCTTTGGCAATTTCTTGATGGCCTTCATACATTCTGCCAACAGTCACCCATGCGTTGTGCACTTGTTGCACAGCATGAGAGCAAATGTTGTTGTCATGGTATAATCAGCAAAAACATTGAAACTTCTCTGTGAAACAACAATTGCTTCTTAAATATGATTTGGAGGTGCCGGTGTTGGACTGGGGTGTACAAAGTTAAAAATCACACAACACCAGGTTACAGTCCAACAGGTTTAATTGGAAGCACACTAGCTTTCGGAGCGACGCTCCTTCATCAGGTGATTGTGGAGGGCTCGATCGTAACAGAATTTATAGCAAAAATTTGCAGTATGATGTAACTGAAATTATACATTGAAAAATTGATTGTCTGTTAAGCCTTTCATCTGTTAGAATACAGCGATAGTTTCACTTCTTTCATGTGTAAATCACAAAACCCTTTTTTGTTAAAGTTGCATTCTCGGGTTAGCTGTAACAATGGTGATAGCTAGACAATGTGTATGTTTAACATATTGTCTAGCTATCACCATTGTTAACAGCTAACCCGAGAATGCAACTTTTTAAAAAAAGGGTTTTGTGATTTACACATGAAAGAAGTGAAACTATCACTGTATTCTAACAGATGAAAGGCTTAACAGACAATCAATTTTTCAATGTATAATTTCAGTTACATCACACTGCAAATTTTTGCTATACATTCTGTGTTACAATCAAGCCCTCCACAATCACCTGATGAAGGAGCGTCGCTCCGAAAGCTAGTGTGCTTCCAATTAAACCTGTTGGACTATAACCTGGTGTTGTGTGATTTTTAACTTCTTAAATACGAGCAGCTTTCCACCACCCATCACCCACCAGCCTGATGACAGCCTGACTCTGTCTGTCTGCAACTGCCAACCAGGAAAAGAACTGTTCTGATATATCGCAATCGTTCGCGTTATAAGAAAGTCACATAGTAGCGGCACCATCTAAACTAATGGGACCAGAATCATGTTACAGCTGATCCAAGTAAGGGAAGTTTGTGTTCTACAGATAATAGGCAAGATTCTTCGATTGCATTATAGCCAATTCTCATTGAGTAAACGCGCAATATAGCAGAACAGACAGCACTGTGTTTACAGCAGACACTGAGCAAACCTCCACAAAAGCTACAAAATGTTTATTTTGCAGAATTCTCACCGTCAAGGTGAGGAGTTTGGCTGATGTGAGAACAGCCAGAGTTAGAACAGGATGGACAATAAATTCTGGCCCAGCCAGTGATGCCCATATTCCGCAAGAGAATAAATTTAAAAAGGATTGTTCATGAGCAATAGCATTGGATTTTTTTCATTAAAACAATTACTCCATGTGTTTTGCTTCTTCTTACATCTCCTTCTGTTTCTTCTATTCTGTATGGCAGTTACAAGTGAACAATATATTGAACCTTTAGAACTTGGAGCAGGAGTCAGAAATATTCAGCTCCCTGATGTAATACCATCCAAGCTGATCTTATCTCAGTCTCAACTCCTCCCGAACCCCTACAACCCTTCAACCACTTACCAATCTGTCTGTCGCCTCCTTAAATCTGTCATCAACAGTTTTGATTACTTACAGTGTGGAAACAGGCCCTTCGGCCCAACAAGTCCACCCCGCCCCGCCAATGCACAACCCACCCATACCCCTACATGTATCCCTTACCAACACTACGGGCAATTTAGCATGGACAATTCACCTGACCTGCACATCTTTGGACTGTGGGAGGAAACCCACGCAGACACGGGGAGAACGTGCAAACTCCACACAGTCAGTCGCCTGAGGCGGGAATTGAACCCGGGTCTCTGGCGCTGTGAGGCAGCAGTGCTAACCACTGTGCCACCGTGCCGTCCACTGCACTCTGGTACAGTGAATTCTCTTCCAACTTCTTCCACCAGGCTGAACATACAGAAGGGAGAAAGGGAGTACTGCAGACGCTGAGATCAGCACCAGCAAGTGTGGTGCTGGAATAGCACAGCCGATCATGCAGCATCCGAGGAGCAGGAGTTACGATGTTTCGAACATAAACTCTTCATCAGAAACATTCCTGACAAAGACCTTATGCTCGAAATGTCGACTCTCCTGTTCCTTGGATGCTGCCTGACCAGCTGTGCTTTCCCAGCACCCCAGAAGGCACAGAAGCTTGAACACACACACACGCACCAACAGGTTCAAGAGCAGCTTCTTCCCTGCCATTATTAATGGACCTTTCTAACTTCAAATAATGTTGTTCTTGCTTTGTATACCTCCTGTGCAGATGTAATAATGTGTGCCTCATCTCTGTCTTAGCCCCCTATGACTGTATGACCTTGTTTGCTATGATCTGCCTGTACTGCTCACAAAACAAAACTTTTCACTGTACTCAGGTACACGTGATGACAATAAATCAAATCCAAACTCAAATCAAAAGATTCACAACTCTTTGAGAGAATTAATTCCCCCTCATCTTTGTTTAAATCTGCCACTGTTATGCTAAAACTGTGACCTTTCATTCTAGACGCAATTTGAAAACACTATGCAGATGACATGTCTCGCCCAGAGGAATTGGTTTTGAATGAGTTTCTCCCTGATGATGGGCACCTTGGCTGGGGATAGGATTCTGCTGTTGGTCCACATTGCTTGTGTTACTCCTCCAGTATTTTGGGGTGCCTCCTGTAGAGTGTTCAAGTCTACAAAGCATTTCGGAGCATGTGGATCTTTGCTCCTTGGTAAGCCCCATCTTCATCCAATGGGTTCCTACAACAATATACCACTCCCATCACCCCATTAAGGTTTTTGAGTCTCTACTCATGGAAGGCAGGTGCATGCTGTGAAATTGTAGCTTGGTCTCCACTGTCCTAATGTAACCTTCTGCCAAGTATGGAAAAGAGCATTTTAAGAAGCAGGTGGGCGGCATGGTGGCACAGTGGTTAGCACTGCTGTCTCACAGCGCCAGAGACCTGGGTTCAATTCCCAACTCAGGCGACTGACTGTGTGGAGTTTGCACGTTCTCCCCGTGTCTGCGTGGGTTTCCTCCCACAGTCCAAAAATGTGCAGGTTAGGTGAATTGGCCACGCTAAATTGCCCGTAGTGTTAGGTGTAGGGGAATGGGTCTGGGTGGGTGCGCTTCGGTGGGTCGGTGTGGACTTGTTGGGCCGAAGGGCCTGTTTCCACAGTGTAAGTAATCTAATCTAATCATTGCAAAATCATCATGACCAACTGTACTTACAACATTACGGCTCAAAGATATTGCCCTCACTGATGACTCACTTTTGTCTACTAAGCTTACATCATCACAAAACAATAAATGGCTCACTTCAAAATAAAAAAAAGGGTTGAATTTTACAGGCTTTGTAAAGTTTGGGCGGCATGGTGGCTCAGTGGTTAATACTGCTGCCTCACACTGCTAGGGATCCGGGTTTGATTCCAACCTCAGGTGACTGTCTGTGTGGAGTTTGCACATTCTCCCCGTGTCTGCGTGGGTTTCCTCCGGGTGCTCCAGTTTCCTCCCACAGTTCCAAAGATGTGCAGGTCAGGTGAATTGGCCATGCTAAATTGCCCCATAATGTTCAGGGATATGTCGGTTAGGTGCATTAGTCAGGGGTAAATGTAGAGTAACAGGGCAGGGGAATGGGTCTGGGTGAGTTATTCTCAGAAGGTCGGTGTGGACTTGTTGGGCCGAATGGCCTGTTTCCACACTGTAGAGATTCTATGATTTGGGGGCAGGGGGATGGGGGTGACAGCCTGGAGATAATAAGGAAGGTGGATCGCGTGCCCATCACCCTCTCATTGCCATGGTGTTGTGCCTACAAGAGGGAAGGTGGAGGATGGTTCCCAGTTCTCAGAACCTAATGGAGCCACTTAACTGACCAATTAAGAGAAAGTCATCGCCTGGCCAAATGGGGTGGCTGTCTGGGACTAAAGGCCAATACATCCCCTGGACCTAATTGTTTATTAGCATTCTGAAACACATAGGTACAGAGAGCATGGACATATTGATGTTAATCATCCAAGATTCATCAAATTCTGGAAAATTCCCAGAGGATTGGAAAACTGCCGACGTAACACCCTTATTCAAAAAGAGAAGGAGACAAAAATAGAAATCACCTATGTCGAGGGATTTGAGAATTAATGGGTACGGTGGGAAAGCAGGAATAGGTACTGTCAACTACGATCATATTTAATGATGGGGCAGACTCAAAGGGCCAAATGGCCTACTTCCGTTTCTATTTTCTAATGTTTCTACAGTTTCAGTACCCAATGCCACATTTTCAGAGGGGGTGGATTGTTGATTAGTGATCAAAGAAAACTTTCACTAATCATCTCTGCCTGAACACAGAAGTACCAAGTTTCACCTCATGCCTTCACTCAGCTCCTGCCATGTACTGCCAACACAAGGTAGTTCAAAAATTAGCCCACGGAGAATCTAAAACATCTCTCTGTATCAGAGAGGGAGAGAGAGAGAGAGAGAGAGAATTGATTATGGAATTGAGTGGCCCCTCTCCACATGAAGAAAGGAGGCAGATCCACATGAACAACCACTGTTGACAGAGGAATCGGACCCATGTCATTGGCGTTACACAATGCCTTAATTAAAATTAATCTTTTTACAGAATATGAACATCGCCGGCTGGCCAGCATTTGTTGCCCGTCCCTAGTTGCCCCCTTAGAAGGTAGGTAGTGAGCTGCCTTCTTGAACCACTGCAGTCCACATGCTGTAGGTAGACCCACAATGTTGTTGGGGAGAGAGTTCCAGGTTTGACCTAGTGACTCTGAAAGACGATTTCAAAGTGAAGATGGCGTGTGACTCGGAGGGACGGTTGTAGCTGCTGGTGTTTCCATGTATCTGCTGCCCTTGTCCATTCAAGATGGTGGAAGTCACTAAGTTTGGAAGGTGATGCCCGCTGCAATGTTCCAGTGAAGCTCAACGCAAATTGGAGGAACAGCATCTCATCTTCCGACTAGGCACGTTACAGCCTGCCGGTCTCAACATTGAATCCAACTACTTCAGATGATTATCCCATCTCGACCCCTCTGGTTTCATTCTGCTCCGTAATTTTATTTCATTTATTTTATTTATTTTTTTAAATTTTTTTTTCACTGTTCTGTACCTCTTATTTCTTGATTGTCTCCCTTTCTCTCACTCCCCACTCTCTCATCACCTTTTTCCTCTCCTCTTCCCCCTTTGCTACCCTTCTCCCCTGTTTTCCATTTTGCCTCTGCTTCACCCATCCCCCCCCATCCCCCCCATATTTTGTCACATAGCACTGGCTTCAGTTTTGGTCATTCACAGCTCCTAATCTCCCTATAATCTCTCTATGATTACCTTTGCTTCTGGAGCCATGACTCACCTTATTGTTTTCACCTTCTCTCAGCCGAGTATAAATACCTCCCTATTTCTCTCTTTTTTAAGCTTTGGCAAAGGGTCAGTTAGACTCGAAACGTCAGCTCTTTTCTCTCCTTACAGATGCTGCCAGACCTGCTGAGATTTTCCAGCATTTTCTCTTTTGATGCCACAGACTCGTTGCTGAAGGTATCTTGTGGATGGTACACGCTGACGTTACTGTACATCAGTGATTGAGGGAGTGAATCGTTAGGTTTGTGGGATGATTTGCCAGTCACTAGGCTGTTTTATGCTAAATAGCAATGAGCTTCTTAGCATGAGATACTTGGTTCAGTTCAGCTTTTGGTCAATGATAATTACCAAGATATTGAAAGTTAGGAATATGGTGATGTTAATGCCACTGAGTGCTGAGGGGAGATAGTTAGATTCTCTTTTCTTGGAGATCGCCACTGCATGGTGCTCATGTGGCACATATATTGCTTACCATTTCAGCCAAAGCCTGGATATTGTTCAGACGGTTTTGCATTTGAACACAGACTGCTTCAGTATCTGAGAAATCACGAATGGTGCTGAACATTGTGCAATCATCGGCGAACATCCCCACTTCTGACCTTATGATGGAGGGAAGGTCATTGATGAAGCAGCTGTAGACGGTTGGGCCTAGGACACTACCCTGAGGAACTCCTGCAGAGGTGTCCTGGAGCTGACCTCCAACAACCATGATCGTCTTCCTAGTGTCAAGTGTGACTCCAACATGTGCAGAGTTTGCCCCTGATACTCATTGATCCCAGGTTTTCTAGGCCTCCTTGATGCCACACTCGGTCAAATGCAGCTTTGGTGGCAAGGGCTGTCACTCTCACCTCCCATCTGGAAATCAGCTCGTTTGAACCAAGGCTGTAATGAGGTCAGGAGCTGGGTGGCCTAAGTCCAAACTGGGCATCACTGAGCAGGTTATTGCTGAGCGGGTGCTGCTTGAGAGCACTGTTGACCATGTACAGCATTTCTTACATTCACTGAGTGTTTGAGGGAGCTCTGCACCCAATCGTTGAAACCCTGGAGGGCAAAATATTTTGTCTCCTCTTTGCACAGTTGGCCATGGACAGAGTGAAGGCGATCGTCTGTGGGTGTCCGATTTCAGAATATATGTCCGGGATTGTGTACAGCATCTTGACATGATGAAGAGGCAGTTTCCCGCTCTAAGGATTTACATATTCGCAGTTTCCATGGTAAGTAACTTATTGGAAGAAATTGTATTGATTTGCATGTTATTTATTTTGTCATGTTTTTGAAAAAAGGGTGAAGTCACCACAGTCCTGCTCTCTCAACAGAGAGATGATTGGAGATGATCTAGAAAGGGGAGAGGTTAAGAAGGAAAATCTTTCAATGGTAACCTCAGCTGGTGTGGGAATTGAATCCACGCAGTTTACATTACTCAGTATCACAAAACCAGTTCTCCAGCCACCAGACCTGGGCAGCATGGTGGCTCAGCGGTTAGCACTGCTGTCTCACAGCACCAGGGTCCCACGTTTGATTCCAGCCTCGGGCAACTGTCTGTGTGGAGTTTACACATTCTCCCCGTGTCTGTGTGGGTTTCCTCCGGGTGCTCCAGTTTCCTCCCACAGTCACAAAGATGTGTAGGTCAGGTGAATTGGCCATGCTAAATTGCCCATAGTGTTAGGTGCATTGGTCTGGGTGGGTTGCTCTTCGGAGGGTCGGTGTGGACTTGTGGGCCAAAGGGCCTGTTTCCACACTGTTGGGAATCTAATCAGTTAGCCAATTCCAATTCTATTTGTTACATACATCAGCCTAGCTGAGAGTCATAGAGACAGAGTGTCACACAGGATGGAAGCAGGCCCTTCAGCCCACCCATGTCTATGCAAGCCAACAAACACCAAGCTGTACTAACCCTATTTATGTACACTTGGTCTGTAGCCTATGCCTTAAAAGCTCGTTCTTCAATGTTGCAAGAGTACCTGCCTCCACACCCTCTCAGGCAGTGGCTTCCTTATTTCTACCAGCCTCTGGGTGAATGTTTCTTTCCTTCAGATCTCCTCTAAGTTGCTCCCATGTTATTTACAGGGCTCCATTGGCAGTGCTACCAAATCATAGTCTGAAAGCAATGATTCTGGATTCCATTCCCCCTTTACCCACGCTCCCCTTCATCCTCCACTCCATTAACCGAAGCAGGGATTTCACCTCCACACTCCCTGGGCCTGAATATTAACAGGACAGGGTTACTTACTGAGGTTTGGAAAGCAGGCTTTCCTACCTGTGTGCCTTTTGAATGTGATGTGGAGATTCTGGTGTTGGACTGGGTGGACAAGGTCAGAAGCCACACGACACCAGGTTATAGTCCAACAGGTGTATTTGAAATCACAGGCTTTGGTGTACTGCTCCTTTGTCAGGTGACTTCACTTGATGACGGGGCAGTGCTCCGAAAGCTTGTGATTTCAAATAACCTGGTGCCATTTTAATGTGACTGTCTGCTTGTCACTTGTCAGCAATATTGATATGAGTTCTAAAGATATGAGTTCTCTCTCTGTAGATGCTGCATGACCTGCTGAGATTCCTCAGCATTTCCTGTTTTTTCAGCATCTGCTGTATTTTGCTATTAACTGCTATTATTATAGTAGGCAGCCTATTCCCATAGAAATTGCTGGAAAAGGTCTGGCAGCACCTGTGGAGAGAAATCAGAGGGTCGAGTGACCCTTCCTCAAAGACTGACAGTAGCTAGGAAAATGTTGGTTTATGTGCAGAAGATAGGGTTGGGTGAGGGGGGTGGTAAGAAGTAAACGATAGGTGGGGATAGAGCCCAAAGAGAGAGAAGAACAGTTCATAGAACATAGAACATAGAACATAGAACATAGAACATAGAAGAATACAGCGCAGTACAGGCCCTTTGGCCCTCGATGTTGCGCCGATCCAAGCCCACCTAACCTATACTAACCCACTATCCTCCATATACCTATCCAATGCCCGCTTAAATGCCCATAAAGAGGAAGAGTCCACCACGGCTACTGGCAGGGCATTCCATGAACTTACGATTCGCTGAGTGAAGAACCTACCCCTAACTTCAGTCCTATATCTACCCCCCCTTAATTTAAAGCTATGCCCCCTTGTAATACCCGACTCCATACGCGGGAAAAGGTTCACACTGTCAACCCTATCTAACCCCCTAATCATCTTGTACACCTCAATCAAGTCACCTCTAAACCTTCTTTTCTCTAGTGAAAACAGCCCCAAGTGTCTCAGTCTTTCCTCATACGATCTTCCTTCCATACCAGGCAACATCCTGGTAAACCTCCTCTGCACCCGTTCCAGTGCCTCCACATCCTTCCTATAGTATGGCGACCAAAACTGCACACAATATTCCAGATGCGGCCGCACCAGAGTCTTGTACAACTGCATCATGACCTCAGGACTCCGGAACTCAATTCCTCTACCAATAAAAGCCAGTACGCCATATGCCTTCCTCACCGCACTATTTACCTGGGTGGCAACTTTCAGAGATCTGTGTACATGGACACCAAGATCCCTCTGCTCATCCACACTACCAAGTATCCGACCATTAGCCCAGTACCCCATCTTTTTGTTATTCTTCCCAAAGTGAATCACCTCACACTTAGCTACATTGAATTCCATTTGCCACCTTTCTGCCCAGCTCTGCAGCTTCTCTATATCCTGCTGTAACCTGCCACATCCTTCCTCACTGTCAACAACTCCTCCGACTTTCGCATCATCCGCAAACTTGCTCACCCAACCTTCTAACCCCTCTTCCAGGTCATTTATAAAAATGACAAACAGCAATGGTCCCAAAACAGATCCTTGCGGAACACCGCTAGTGACGGCACTCCATGAAGAAACTTTGCCATCAACTACTACCCTCTGTCTTCTTCCATCCAGCCAATTCCTAATCCAAACCTCCAACTCACCCTCAATGCCATATCTCCGTACCTGGGCTGTTTTATCCCAGGGTATGCCCAATCCCAGAAGTGTGTCATATTGTAAAGGGGTTCTGTTTGTTGGGGGAGGGGGGTGAGGGGAGGGGGGGGGGGGGTCAGGGATTTAGAAAGCTGTTGGCCCATAAGAAGTGCTGTAAAGATAGTCCTCTTCCTCTGAAGCTTATCTCTGCCTCCCTTCAACTATGGGGTTTGTTGAAACCTGGGGTAAACCCAACTTCTGGTCACCACATCATAGGAAGGATGTGGAAGTTCAACAAAGGAGTGGATAATGATCTGGCTGGGAGGATGAATGGCTGTTAATGGAGACTGTTAATGGCTAACAATGGATTGTGTGTCACAGGAGAACCGTGAGATCATGCTGCAGCTGTACAAAACTCTGGTGAGGCCACACTTGCAATATTGCATACAGTTCTGGTCACCACATCATAGGAAGGATGTGGAAGTTTTGGAAAGGGTGCGGAGGAGATTTACGAGGATGTTGCCGGGTATGGAGGGAAAGTCTTACTAGGAAGGGCTGAGGGACTTGAGGCTGTTTTCATTAGAAGAAGACGTGACTTAATTGAGACATATAAGATAATCATATGGTTAGATAGGGTGGACAGTGAGAGCCTTTCTCCTCGGATGGTGATGGCTAGGATGAGGGGACGTAGTTTTAAATTGAGGGGTTGTAGATATAGAACAGATGTCAGAGGTAGTTTCTTTACTCAGAGAGTAGTAAGGGTGTGGAATTCCCTGCCTGCAACAGTACTTGGCTCACCAACTTTAAGGGCATTTAAATGGTCATTGGATAAACATATGGATGATAATGGAATAGTGTAGGTTAGGTGGGCTTTAAATTGGTTTCACAGGTCGGTGCAACACCGAGGGACAAAGGGCCTGTACTACGCTGTAATGTTCTATGTTCTATGTTCAGACAAGGTATGTGTGGGGTTGGGGTAAGGACATGGGAGAGCTCAAGCCCTAAAGTTATTGAACTCACTATTGAGTCCAGAAGGCTATAGGGTCCCCAAGCAGAAAATGACGTATTCCCATTTGGAAAGGCTGTTTTATCCCAGGGTATGCCCAATCCCAGAAGTGTGTCATATTGTAAAGGGGTTCTGTTTGTTGGGGGAGGGGGGTGAGGGGAGGTGGGGGGGGGGGGTCAGGGATTTAGAAAGCTGTTGGCCCATAAGAAGTGCTGTAAAGATAGTCCTCTTCCTCTGAAGCTTATCTCTGCCTCCCTTCAACTATGGGGTTTGTTGAAACCTGGGGTAAACCCAACTTGCTGTTGTACAATCTGCCAAGGTAGTTAAATTGGAAATTGACTGCCTCATCAAAATATTCAAACCCTCAGGAGGGAGTTGTAAGTTAGAGTTTTAAAATCTTAACATCTTGAACTGACACCAACACCCCCATTTTTGGGAGTGAGTTTCTCCTCCACTTCTTGACCACTTCTCCCTCTCCTCCCTCCTAACCACTTCCTACTCCTTCTTCCCCCTACTCCAGCTTCTGAACTTCCTCAACAGTCCCCTGGTTTTGGCTCTGGTTCTGTCATTTCTCAACTCTATTCCAATCATATCCTTGACCCAAATGACATGGGATGTCCCAATGCTTTAGTCTGATGTACATTTTCTGCGAGATTAGGCAGTCGAGCAGACTTGGACTCAAGATATCTCTTTCGACCAAATCCAAAATGAGACAAGGGAGACAAGACTGAGACGGACGATAGTGGCACACCATATGAATTGTTCAATGGATAGTAGAGTTGATGAAAGGTCCCAGGTTCAACTCTTGGAATTGTCTGAAGTTAGCTGAGCAAACTTGTTTGGTAGCACAATCACCTCTGAATCCAAAGACCATTAGTTTGAGTCCGACTCTGGTCTCATGCTAACATAGAGAACGTTGATCTTTATATTCCAGTTCTCTAGTACTGTTGTTCCATTCCTCTCTGCTCAGTCTCGTTTGGATGGGGCAGTTGAAGGAAGAGTTATATCACATCATTAGATTCACCAATGGCCTTTAGGGAAGGAAACTGCCAGCCTCCATGTGACTCCAGCCCCACAGCAATGTGGTTAACTCTTAACTGCCCTCCAGGCTATAATGCTGATCGAGCCAGTGACAACCTACATCATGTGAATCAAATTTAAAAATATATCATTAGCATACATTCTCATTATTCTACATGAAGATTCAAAATTGGAATAGTATCAAATTAACAGTATCCTGTTCAAACTGCCACACTGGTTCATTTTGAATAATTTCATTCAACCTTTGAGATATAATATTCTTGGTGCCACTATACTGCTGAAGAATTCTGAAGCTTGCTGAGTGAGGAAAACATTAACTTTATAAAAGAAACATCTTGCTCTGGTGTCATCCGACTACAAGGCTGCAAGGGGGAGCGGGAACATCCAACATTGCTTCACCCCCTTCAATAATAAAGACTGCGCTCAGTAACATATGACAAAGTCAGATTTAACCACAGATGCTACATGAGGGGAGGATGAGAAAATCAATATGAAATGATACAATGCTGACTTAGCAGGAATCCCATTTACTGAAAGGATACAGTCAGCAAATACATGAAGGACTGTGAGAGTGAACGGTGTTCCCTGTGAGAGGAGGGTTATTTTCATTCACAGATTACACCCACATCACCCTCTCAGCCTGAACTGAGCTCAGGCTGTTAATTGTTTTTCACTCCAATTGATAGGGACAATTTTTCCAATGAAATTTTGTGTTTATCAGAATGGGGTCTGGAGCTTGGTGAAATGGAACATTTTCCATTTGAACTGGTAGAGTTGGTATCAAACACTCCCAGGACAAAGACAGCACAGGGCTCAATACAGTGTAAAGCTATCTCTACATTGTCCCTGTCAAACACTCCCAGGACAAACTCAGCACAGGCCTCAATACAGTGTAAAGCTATCTCTACATTGTCCCTGTCAAACACTCCCAGGACAAACTCAGCACAGGCCTCAATACAGTGTAAAGCTATCTCTACATTGTCTCTGTCAAACACTCCCAGGACAAACTCAGCACAGGGCTCAATACAGCGTAAAGCTATCTCTACATTGTCCCTGTCAAACACTCCCAGGACAAACTCAGCACAGGGCTCAATACAGTGTAAAGCTATCTCTACATTGTCCCTGTCAAACTCTCCCAGGACAAACTCAGCACAGGGCTCAATACAGTGTAAAGCTATCTCTACATTGTCCCTGTCAAACTCTCCCAGGACAAACTCAGCACAGGCCTCAATACAGTGTAAAGCTATCTCTGCATTGTCCCTGTCAAACACTCCCAGGATTGGTGTAGCACAGGGCTCAATACAATGTAAAGCTTTCTCTATATTGTCCCTGTCAAACACTCCCAAGATCGGTGTAGAGCAGGGCTCAGTACAGAGTAAAGCTCCCTCTACTATTTTAAAGTGGAAGTAAAGCTCCCTTGACATTGTTCTCAAACATTCCCAGAACAGGCATAGCACAGGGCTCAATACAATGTAAAGCTCTCTCTATATTGTCCCTGTCAAACATTCCCAGGACAGGTATAGCACAGGGCCCAGTACAGGGTAAAGTTCCCTCTACAATTTTAAACTGGAAATAAAGTTTCTCAACACTGTTCTCAATCATTCCCAGGTCAGGGACAGTATGAGGCTTTAAAAAGAGTGAAGTTTCCTTACTGTTTGAACTGAAAATAAAGCTCCATCTAGACTGTCCCCAAGAAACACTCCCAGGACAGATACAGCATGGGTTTAGATACAGAGTAAAGATCCCTCTACACTGCCTCCATCAAATACTCCTAGGACAGGGACATACAGGGTTAGATACAGCAACTCTATGGTATAGGCAGATTTGGATGCCAAGTTGTGCACAGCAGGATCCCACAGGCAGCTGAAGTGTTCGGGTGGTCTGCGTTTTTATTCCTTTTCCGATTGAGGGTGGAGTTTTGAGTGCTAGGGTCTTTAAATCCCACCTGAGCCAGGTATGAACAGCACCTCCAACAAGATAGCACTCCCTCAGTGCAGTCATCATTCTGTTATTAGCTGGTACAGGCAACCTTCAAATTCTGTCCCAGGCAAATATTGTAAAGCCTTCAGCAATGTGAACAATAGCACTTCACGTTGCATCAATATACTCACCTGAGGAACAGTGACAATGCCCCTTCATGATAAAGAACTACAAGTGACCTGAGCTGACCTCTTTGCTTTTACATCAGCTAAAGCTGAGTCCATTTTATTAAGATCCTGTTGGTTGGAGATGTTTTCAATCTCCTAAAGACATTAACACAAGCTCAGGGCTGTCTGAATCAACTACATTGCTGTGTGTCTGGAGTCACAAGGGGGCCAGACCAGGTGAGGCCAGCAGTTTCCTTCCATGAAAGCCTTTTAGTGAACCAGATGTGTTTTTCCTGACAACTGACAATGATTCCATGATCATAATTAAAGTCTTACTTCTGGAATTTTATTGAATTCAAATTCCACCCTCTACAACAGTAGGATTTGAGCCTAGATCTCCATATCATTACCTGAGTCTCAGTTAATAGATCTAGCAATAATACGACTATGCCATCACCTCCCTCAGCTGGAACTGATAATCTGTCTATTCCAGTCTGTTCCACATTTAATAAGATTATGGTTTATCCTCCATCTTGACCCCAGCTTCTCATGTTATCCCCATATCCCTTAATTCCTGGAAATCTACCAATCTCTCTTGAGTCTACTCAACAATTGAGCATCTACAGCTGTCAGCAGTAGACAATTCCAAAGATTCACAAGATTTAGCCTGATTCCCTGTCCTGGGAACTGAGATGGCTGGATGACAAGGCCTACTTGTCATTGAGAAGGTCACGGTGAGTATTGCTGTCAAGCAAGTAACTGGCCTTGGATGTTTCCCACAGTCAGTATCCATCTGATTCTCACTCAGGACTGGTCAGGCTACACCAGAAGCCCACCTGTGGACAACACTGTCAGTCTGACTCTGACGCACAACAATAGAGGTGAAATTCACCCGGGAGAGCAGCGCAAAGTGCTCACCAGTAGTTAATGCATCTCACACAATTTGCTTTTCCATTGATTTATGAGCTATTCCCCATAGCCACCTCCTGCCTACAATCCTCCAAGAACTCTATGTTCCTCCGATTCTGGCTAGTTTACCAACCCCACTTCCTTCACTCCACTATAATTTTAGTTGCCTGGGCCCCATGTTCTCCTTAAGCCTCTCTGTCTCTATATTTTTTCTCCCTAATCCCTTCTTCTGTCCAAGCGATGGATCACTTGGCGCGAAATCTCCATATGAGTCTTGGTGTCATATTGTGTTTGACCATGATCTTGTTTTAGCAAAATAAAGGTGTCATGTAAATGCGTGTTGTTGGTAAGGGGAGAGGATAACTGGCTAGGGTGTGAAAATGGATCCTGATGTTCTCTTGCCCCTTCTTCACAGCCCCCCACCCCAGAAGATTGACCCAGTACAGGCCAGGAACCAGACCCAGGCACTTCACAGTGGTGTGGACTCGGACTGCATTGGGTAGCACCTGCATCGACTGAGCTACTGTGGTGACTTTGCCCACCAGAGTGCATCAAGGGCTTTACCTTATCGTGTTAATCTCTTAACTTTGGTCTCCTCTTGTATTTTAGGGAGCATTGGTTGCAACTTATGTTTTTTACGACAGACCACTTGACATCGCTGGGCTAATTTTTATTGCACCTTTGGTGTTAATGAACCCCGAGTCAGCAACACGTGGCAAGGTACAAACAAATACCCCGAACATTTCGTTCACAAAGAAAGCAAACCTGGCTCGGATAGTTTGTACTAGTCTTGAAGTCTTTGACAATGAGAACACTCTCACATTAGTGAGGTATTGGAACACTTCCACTCAGTGATGGTAAAGGCGAACTTGTAAATGCCTAAGAGCAGACAGCCCATGTATCTGCAACCTGTACATCTCAATGGTGGAGGTTTTGGGTTTGGAGGGGACAGTTCTTGCTATCGACATTTCGCAACCTGTTATGTGTCAGGAGTGTAACTTAAGAGGAAACGTTAACAAATGGAGAGTTGAACTTACAAGAGAAATTGACAAACACCAATATGGGCCAATGGGGGACCTTACATGTATTTACAATTGGGTGTCCAAGAGCAATAGCACATATGCCTGTCTCTCAGGACACCAGGGCATGAACATATTGAAGGAAGGCAGGCAAGGAGTGGAGAACTATGACCCTTTCTTCTCCCAGCTCTTTTCATTGCATCATAACAACACAATCCTTCCATTCATCCATCCTGCAAGAGCTAATCCAACTACCCCTTAAGAACATCTGTACCGTTCAGCACCAGTTGCACCTAAATAGTGAGTAGCCATTCTGTGACTGTCCCTTCCAAACCCAAGACCTGCACCATCTAGACTTATAAGGGCAGCAGTTATAGGCACAGGTGCTATCTGCACTAGCACATCCATTTGTAAATACTTGTAAGGTCCCCAATTGATGCATGTTGGTTTTGTCAATTTCTCTTGTAAGTTCAACTCTCCATTTGTTAACGTTTCCTCATAAGTTACACTCCTGACACATAACAGGTTACGAAGTGTTAGCAGCAAGATCTGACTCTTCAAACCTTTGAACCAGGATTTTCTCATGGGTCCCAGTTCCAGTAGAGATTAAGCCCATCTATCATCTAGCCCCACTCCCAAGAACTTTCAATCCAACGAGCCGGGAATTTTTGAGGGACAAGGATATTCAGAGTAGATAGGTTGTTAGGGCAAAGGAATTAAAAATGATCAGGAATAGATGGGAATGTGGAATTTGGAACACAACCAGATCAGCCATAATCAGACGAGATGGCAGAACTAGCCTGCAGGGCAGAATAGCATGCTCCTTACGTTGTACAGTTACACCTCTAGTATGCACAAGGAGGCAGGGACATTGATTTGTCTTGAGACTTGTGTCACCACCATTTGGTGGACAACACAGCCACATCTAGAGCTGGGCTCATCAGCTGTTTGCTTTGCTTCCTACTTTCTAGATGTTGTTTTCCAAAATGGTGAACCACCTGCTGCCAAACGCTCCTCTGGGTTACATTGATCCCCAAGCAACATCAAGAGATGAAGCCCAGGTTGGTTTGTGATTGTTTGTTTATGATCATGGCTTTGAATGAAGACTCTGTTGGAGCTCACCTTTTACTGCAGCAACAAGAGGAGTCAGCAAGAACCTAGACTACTTCCCTCATTTAAGCTATCTCACTAAGTCTATTCAACGGAGCTGCAGTCTCTCCTGACAGAAGTAACACTTGGACTTAATGAAATATAACTTCCTGACTTATTCCCAAAACAAATACAGGAACAGCTGTTGGCATTTGGCCTATCAAGCCTGTGCTGTCACTTTGTTGGCTATGGGAACACAGCCTTTTTAATCCCATTTAACTCTTAATTCAGATTCAGATAGTGTTCTGGGGACCTGGTTTAGAATCCCATCACAGTGGAAGTTGAAATTTAAATTAATTAAAAATCTGGAATTAATACACTAATTTTTTTCATTCGCTCACAGGACATAGATCATAGAGATATACAGCACGGAAACAGACCCTTCGGTCCAACTTACCCATGCTTTCTAGATAGCCCAATCCAAGCTAGTCCCACCTGCCAGCACCCAGCCCATATCCTTCCAAACTCTTCCTACTCACATACCCATCCAGATGCCTTTTAAATGATGTAACTGTACCAGCCTCCACCACTTCCTTTGACAGCTCATTCCATACACATATCACCCTCTGCGTGAAAAATGTTGCCCCTTAGGTCTTTTTTATATCTTTCCCCTCTCACCCTAAACCTATGCCCTCTAGTTCTGGACTCCCCCACCCCAGGGAAAAGGCTTTTGGTGGCACTGTCTGGGCCCAGAATTAATTGCCTGTCCCTTGCTTCTCTTGAGAAGGTGGGGGTGAGCTGCCTTCTTGAACTGCTACAGTCCGTGTGCTGTAGGTTATCCCACATTGCAGTTAGGGGGACGAATTCCCAGGATTTTGACCAGTGACAGTGAAGGAATGGTGATAGATTTCCAAGTCAGGGTGGCTCGGAGGGACATTGGAAGAGATAGATAGTGTTCCCAAGTATCTGTTCCCTTGTCCTTCTAGATGGAAGTGGCTGTGGGTTTGGAAGGAGCTGTCTGAGGATCTTTGGTGAATTTCTGCAGTATATCTTGAACATAGTTCTTGTGATGTGGTGCCAATCAAGTGGGCTGCTTTGTCCTGGATGGTGTTGAGCTTCTTGAGTTTTGGTAAAGCTGCACCCACCCACCCAAGAGGGGACCTGCTGAGTTTCTCCAGCAACTTTCATATTTATTTCAGATCTCCAGCACTGACACTAATTGCTGTGCCCGAGAGTGTGGTGCTGGAAAAGCACAGCAGATCAGGCAGCATCCGAGGAGCAGGAAAATCAATGTTTCGGGCAAAAGCCCTTCATCAGGAATGAGGCTGGGAGCCTCGAGGGTGGTGAGATAAATGTGAGGGGGTGGAGCTAGTCTCCAGCATCTGCAGTCCTCACTTTTGACTAATTGCTGTGCACAAACCCTCGAACAGCTGCAGGAATGTTGATTGTGACAATAACCTTTCCACTTACCCCAATGAAGATTCCTTCATATTTATGAAGACCGTGCAGGATTTGCATATTGATAGCAACACACTACCCTTGTGCTCATTTGACACCAACAGCCTGCATCACGTAAGGAAGCCATAGACATCTGAACTGGAACCATGGTGATCCAGACCATTGTGTAAATCAATATAATTGAACTGGTCAGCTCAGCAACTCATGCAGTTGAGTTTAGTCTTAACATCAGGAAAGCTATGGGTGGAGTCAGAGAAAATGGTGAGATTCTTAATGAGTACTTTGCATCGGTATTCACCAAGGAGAGGGACATGATGGATATTGAGGTTAAGGAGAGATGTTTGATTACTTTCAGTCAAGTCAGTGTAAGGAGGAGCGAGTGTTGAATTCTAACAGACATTAAGGTGGACAAGTCCCCAGGTCCGGATGGAATCTAGCCCAGGTTGCCTCTGAACCCTTTGCAAAGCTTCCACATCTTTCCTATAATGTGATGACCAGAATTGTATGCAATACTCCAGGTGTGGCCTTACCAGTGTCTTGTACAGCTGAAGCATGACCTTGTGGCTCCAAAACTCAATCCCTCTACCAATAAAGGCCAATACATCATATGCCTTCTTAAAAACCCTATCAACCTGGGTGGCAACTTTCAGAGAATTATCCACCTGGACACCGAGATCTCTCTGTTCATCTACACTGCCAAGAATTTTACCATTAGCCCAGTATTCTGCATTCCTGTTACTTCTTCCAAAGTGAACTACCTCACACCTTTTCACATTAAACTCCATTTGCCACTTCTCAGCCCAGATCTGCATCTTATCTATGTCCCTCTGGAACCCACAACATCCTTCAGCATTATCCACAACTCTGCCTTAGTGTCATCCACAAATTTACGAACTCAACCTTCTATGCCCACATCCAGATCATTTATAAAAATGACCAACAGCTGTGGCCCCAAAACAGATCCTTGCAGCACACCACTGGTAACTGAGCTCCAAGATGAACATTCCCCATCAATCAATACTCTCTGTCTTCTGTCAGCGAGCCAATTTCTGATCCAAACCGCTAAATCACTTTCAATCCTGAAACTCCATATTTTGAGCAATGGCCTATCGTCGGGAACCTTATCAAATGCCTTACTGAAGTCTATAAACACCACATCAACTGCCTTACCTTCATCCACCTGTTTGGTCACCTTCTCGAAGAACTCAGTAAAGTTAGTTAGGTATGACCTACCCTTCACAAAGCCGTGATGACTATCCCTAATCAAATTATTCCTTTCCAGATGATTATAAATCCTATTTCTTATAACCTTTTCCAATAGCTTACCCACAACCGAAGTGAGGCTCACTGGCCTATAATTACCAAGGCTGTCTCTACTGCTCTTCTGAAACAAGGGAACAATATCTGCTATCCTCCAGTTTTCTGGCACTATTCCTGTCGACAATGATGACATAAAGATCAAAGCCAAATGCTCTGCAATCTCCCCCCAGACTTCCCAGAGAATTTGAGGATGAATCCCATCTGGCCCAGGGGTCTCGTCTATTTTAAGATCTTCCAAAATTGATAAAACCTCCTCTTTGTCAACCTCAATCCCATCTAATCTTGTCGGCTGTATCTCTGTATTCTCACTAACATTGCCCTTTTCTAATGTGAATACTGACGAAAAGTATTCATTTAGCGCTTCCCCTATCTCCTCTGATTCCACACACAACTTCCCACTACTGTCTTTGATTGGCCCTAATCTTACTCTCGTCATTCCTTTATTCCTGATATACCTATAGAAGGCCTTAGGGTTTTCCTTGATCCTATCCGCCAAAATTTCTCATGTGCCCTCCTGGCTCTTCTTAGCCCTCTCTTTAGATCTTTCCTGGATAACTTATAACTCTCAATCCCCTGAGCTGAGCCTTCACGCCTCATCCTCACATAAACTGCCTTCTTTTTTCTCTTGACAAGAGCTTCAACCTCTTCAGTAAACCATGGAACATATAAACCTCTGACAGGTTTGGGCAGATTGGATGCCAGAATAATGTGTCCCCTTGTCTGGTGGGTGCGTAGATTAATTGGTCATGGTCTGAGGATATGGAATAGGCCACTTTGAACTGAGGTGAGGAGAAAGCTTTTTACTCAGAAGGGCGAGAACAGGCAAAATATAATGAAAGACAGTGAGAGTTTCTGCACTTTGGCAGGAATAAGAGAGAAGCTGAACATTATTTAAGTTAAGAAATATTGAAGAAAGCAACTAAACAGGGGGATTTAGTGGCCTTTTGTGTGAACCACAAAAAGCCAGCATGCAATAGAGAAGGTAAATGGAATGTTAGCCTTTAGCTCAAAGAGAGTGGAGTATAAAAGTAGGATGTTTTGCTAAAGCTATGTTAGTCAGTAGTCAGACCACAGCTGGAATACTGTGAACTGTATTGGGGCCATTCTCTATGGAAAGATAGTCTGGTGTCGGAGGCAAACCAGAAAAGGTTCACTGGACTGATCCAGGAATGGAGGAAACCAACACAGAATGATGGAGAAACAAAATGGAAGCATTCATATTCAGTAGAATCGCTGGGGCTTTTTTCATCACCTGTCTGCCTTTAAACATCCATGTTTTGATGCTTTCTGAAACTTCCTCTATGTTTTTAAGACAGTGAAACAGGTGTGTGGAATTCTTTATTGCAGATGGTTGATGAGGTTGGGCCATTCAAGGCTGAGATAGATAGATTTTTAATCATAAGAGAAATGGAGTGGGGGGGGGATGTGATGGTAAAAAGCCAGAATTAATTGCCCATCCCTAATTGCCCAGAGGGCAGTTGCGAGTCAATCACATTGCTGTAGGTCTGTAGGCCAGACCAGGTAAAGAATGGCAGTTTCCTTACCTGAAGGGCATTAATGAGCCAGCTAGATCTTCCCAAAAATTGACAACAGTTTCATGGTCATCTTAAATATGCATAAGTTTGAGATTTTTGATCAGTGATGAATCGTGGGTTATGGAGAAACGTGGATTATTTGATGAGCCACGATTTCATTGAATGGTGAAGTAGACTCGATGAACTGAATGGCTTAAGTCATACAGTGAACCTGTGAAATGATCTATTCCATTAGGTTTCAGGATGCCAAGTCACTGAGTATATCAAAGTAGATGTCTAGACACAAAAGGCATCAAGGGTACGGGGGGGATGTCTGAGATAGAGAATCACCTATTATCGATTTGAATGGTATAGCAGTTCAATGGCTTATGCCTATTTTTCAAAATTCCCTTTGCCAAGGATTCTCAATTTCAAAACAGAAATTATAAACAGTTCTGATTTCCGGATGTAGGTTTGCTCACTGAGCTGGAAGGTTCATTTTCAGACGCTTCGTCACCATACTAAGTAACATCTTCAGTGAGCCTCCGGACGAAGGGTTCGTCTGAAGATGTTACCTCATATGGTGACGAAACGCCTGAAAATGAACCTTCCAGCTCAGTGAGCAAACCTACACCCAGAACCTCAACCTGAGCTACAAATCTCCTCAAAACTCTCTAGTTCTGATTTCAATTGGTTCAGTTTGATGTGGAGATTGTATGGTGCTCTGTTGGAGTCACAAAACAAGATGTCTGTTACTTTGGTTCTTGCAGGTGGAAGACTACATAAATGACCCTCTCAACTGTCACGTGGCTGTCAGGGTGAGATTCGCTTTTGAGGTGTTAACTGCACTGAGCAAAGTCGAGAAAGTATTTCCCATCATCACAGTGCCATTGCTGATATTACATGGTGAAAAGGACAAATTGTCTGATGTCAGGGGGTCCTACATTATGTATGGGAAAGTTGCCAGCACAGACAAGACATTTAAGGTAATGCATGCTTCCCTGGGTAACAGCCAAGTTAAACCAGTTTAATACATTTGTTTTTGTGGTCAAATGAGATGCACTAAGACTGTTAATGAAATCACTGGTTGGAAAAGTTAATAATAGTCAGTCTAAGCTTACAGCTAGAGATGTCCACAATCTCTCAAAACTCAATAAGGTGGCATGGTGGCTCAGTGGTTAGCACTGCTGCCTCACGGGGATCTGGATTCAATCGCAGCCTCCCCACCCACCCCCGTCCCGTGTCTGCGTGCATTTCTTACGGGTGCTGCGGTTTCCTGCCACAGTCCAAAAGTGTGCACGTTAGGGTGGATTGGCCACAGTGAAGTATCCAGGATGTGCAGGATATCTGAGTTAGCCAGGGTAAATGTGGGGTTTCAAGGGTAGGTTTGGGGGCTTGGTCTGGGTGGGATACTGTTTGGAGGGTCAGTGCAGATTCGATGGGCCCAATGGCCTCTTCCCGCATTGTAAGAATTCTATGAAATATGAAAAAAAAATGAGAAAGGCCAATTCTCACACCCTGACTCCACTGAAAGGTTAATAATTCACAGACATCTCACTGGAGTGTAGAAGGTTGCGATGCAATCTGATACAAGTTTATAAAATAATGAGGGGTATAGATAGAGTTAATGGCAGTTGCCTTTTCCCTAGGATGAGGATTTCAAGACTAGGGGCCACATGTTTAAGCTGAGAGGAGAGAGATTTAAAAAAGACATGAGAGGCAAATTGTTTTACATAGAGGGTGGTTCGCATGTGGAATGAACATCCTGAGAAAGTGGTGAATGTGGGACATAGTTACAACGGTTAAAAGACTTTTGGACAGATACAAGAATAGGAAAGGTTTGGAGGGATACGGGCCATGAGCAGGCAGGCAGGGCTAGTTTAGTTTGGAGTTATGTTCAGCACGGCCTGTTTGGACCGAACGATCTGTTTCCGTGCTGTATGACTCTCTGACTTACAACTTTCTTGGCGCCTTTTTTCTGTTGAAAAGGTAAAGTCACCCCAGCTCCCAGAAGGCTGCTCTCTCACTAGAGAGAGGGAGAGAGAGATGACTGGTGGTGATTTAACCTGAAGGTTACAGCACTTAAGGCAATGGGAGAGGTTGAGAGGTTTGTGGTAACCTCAGCCAGTGTAATCTATTGGTTACAGCATAATGGTACCAACTGCACGGCTTTTTGACCATTTTCCAGTCTTTCAAGGCACCCCCACTATTATCCATCATCTTCCAGACAGTCTGCAGAATACAGTTTAAAATTTGACTTCTACTAACTACAAACCTGCATTGATACAATGCCTCAAACCCAACAAAACAGCCCAAGGATTGGTTGGTCGGTAAAACAATTTTGACACCAAGTCTTCCACTAGGGTAGATGAACAAAAACTTCATCAAAAAGATAGGTTTTACAGAAGAGAAATTGAGGGGATTGAGATACTGAAGGAGGGAATTTCAGGGCTTATGAAATGGGCAGCTTATGGCATATGCACCAATGGATTGAGTTAATTTGATTTATTACTGTGACATGTACAGAGATACAGTGAAAAGTGCTGTCCTACATGCTTTTCAAGCATTTCATATATACAGCAGGATAACAGAACAGAGTGCAGGATAAAATGTTACAGCTACCGAGAAGGTGCAGAGAGAGATCAACATTAACATTATAGAGGTCTATTCAAAAGTCTGATAACAGCAGGGAAGAAGCTGTTCTTGAATCTGTTGGTACATGTATACAAATGTTTGTATCTTCTGTCCAATGGAAGAGTGTGGAAGAGAGTATAACCGGGGCGGGAGGGGTCTTTGATTATGTTGATTACTCTGCTGAAGTAGCAGGAAGTATAGATGGAGTCAATGTAGGAGGCTGGTTTGCGTAATGGATTGGGCTGTATCCACAACTCTCTGTAGATTCTTGCAGAGTTGCCAAACCACTCCATCCAGATAGGGTGCTTTCAATGGTGCATCTGTGAAAATTTGTCTTTCTGGACATGCCAGATTTCCTTAGCTTCCTCAGGATGGAGAGGCACTGCCCTGCTTTCTCCACTGTAGTGTTAACGGGGGTAGACCAGGACAGATTGTTGGCGATTGTCACTCTCAGGAACTTGACCCTCTCCACCTCAGCACCATCGATGCAGACAGGGGCATCCCCTCACTCCGCTTCCTGAAGACAGCAAATCAAATCAGGGGAATGTGGAAGAAGTCAGAGGGCAATGATCTCCGAGTTTTGGCAGAATCTATCTTTTACTTTGTTCAGAGGATGTGGGCATCACTGGATGGGCAAACATTTATTTCCTATCCCTAATTTGCCCAGAGGGTACTTAAGAGTCAACCACATTGCTGTGGGGTCAGAATCACATGTAGACCAGACCAGGTAAGAATGGCAGACTTCCCTCCCTTCGAAAGAAAACGCTGGTGGACATGTCAAACACTAGGGGGCATCAGTTTAAGGTGAAAGGGGCAAAGTATGAAGGAGTTGTGCGAGGAAAGGTGTTCACACAGAGGTGGTGGAAGTCTGGAACACACTGCCGGGAGACACAGTAGAAGATGATCTGATTCCAACATTTAAGAAACTTTTAAACAGATGCATGAACAGGCAGGGAATAGAGGGATGCAGATCATGAGAAGGCAAATGGGAACAGTTTAGAATGGCATCGTGATTGGCATGGACATGGTGGGCCAAATGGTCTTTTCCATGCTGTCCTGTTCCAATATCTAGGTATTATTTTTGAACAACACAGACTTGATGGGCCAAAGAGCCTTTTTCTATGCTGCAAACCTTTTTTGACTCTATGACGAGTTTTTTTTAATGACTATCCACCCTATCCATGCCTCTCATAATCTTACGTACTTTGATCAGGTCACCCTTAACCCCCGAAGCTCCAGTTTGTCCAACCTCTCCTTAGAGCTAATACATATCAATCCAGGTAGCTAGTAATAGCAAACCAGATGAGAATTTTGCAACAATCAACAGAGGTTACATGGTCCCCATTAAGCTAGCCATCTTAGCAAATTCAAATTCTGCCATCTGCCAGGATTCAAATGCATGTCACTAGCTGAGGATTACTAGTCCAGTAACATTACCATTCTGCCACAAATCAAGGCATGACTTAACCAAGGGTCAACATTGTCTAACAGACCTTGGATGGATGAACACGATTTGATGCAAGCGAAGATACAGTTTGAAAACTTTAGGATGAATTCACACTTAGAATAGAACGTAGGAGGCTATTATGGGAGCAAATTGGCAATATTCAAGTTGGAGGCATGGATAAGGGTTTCAGCAGCAGATGGACTGAGACAGGGTGGGGATTGGACAACGTTAGAGAGTTTGAAGTAGGCCCCAATTCCCATCATGCATTCTCAGTTTTATTTCAAACAATTACCAACTCGATAGAAACCATCAACATTTTTGTTAACAAAAAAAAAGCCAAGACATGAAAATCTAGGAATTCTTCTAAAGAAGTCTCAACATTCCACAGCATAAAACTGAAACTTTGTTCACAAAAAAATACTTTTTCTAATTCCTTCCTGTGAGCTAGCGAGCCTTTATTTCCCATCCCTGGTTGCCCAGAGGGTAGTTAAGAAGCAACCACATTGCTGTGGGTTTTGACTGAATGTAGGTCAGAGCGGGAAAGGTGATAAGACTTTCCTTGCGAAATAAAGTAGGTGAACCAGATGAGTTTTTACAATGATTAATGATAGCTTCATAGTTACCTTAAATCTCACCAATCTCAGTTCCAAGATTCTTCAAGACTCTGCCTTCCTCACACAGGTCAAACAGTATCATAGAACATCATAGAAAGAGGCCACTTGACCCATCGTCAAAACCAACCTAATCCCACTTTCCTTACTATGAGTCGGAACACACCCAGAATCATTCCCTTGGCCCTAACCACATTCCCCTTCCCAAACCTTGGACATGAGCTTTGAAACCTCAGATGCTATCACAACCCATTCCAGGTGAAATCCTTCCTTGTGATCCTTTCCCCCGGCCCAGGCACAATTAGCTCATTGTCCACCATGGCTGGTAGTGCTATCTATCTGCAAGGCCTGTGTCTCCAGAAAACATGGTTGCAGGGTGACCAAGGTTAGAAGGGAAGACTAGAACCAAATTTAAGAGTAAGAAGTCACTCTTTTAAAGGTAGAGATTTTGAGAAATGTTTTCTCTGAGGTTTTATTATTTGGTATTCTCTTCCTCAGACAACACTGAAGTCATTGTATTTATTCAGGGAGGGTTAGATATATTTCTGATCCAGGAAGGAGTCAGGGTTATTGTGGGGGGTGCAGGGTGGACAGGTAACTGGAACTGAGACCACGACTAGATCAACCATGGTCTTATTGAATGTTGGAGGAAGCTTGAAGGGCCGAATGGCCTATTCCTGTTGCTTTGTTCCTAGGTTTGTGACACTTAGCATCAGATAGCCTGACCAACCATCCCACCCTCCGCCCCCACTTCTCACCAACTTCTCTCCTTCACTCAAATGCAACATCCCCTCTGCCCCATGCTTTCTCCATCCATATGGTTCACTTGTACAGAACACCCATGATCCAACTCAGTGACATCCTTACTTCAAAAGGGATGGCTTCAGTTCACCTATGGATGAAAACAATGTAACAAAGCCATTTGAGATTAGTCTAGTCGGCATGAAATGTTAATCAGGATGGCCTTTGAATTGAAGCACATCATCATTGCTGATACTTCAGTGAGTTATCAGAGATGCACACAGATATAATAAAGCATGTTAGGGCTCTTGTGGCACAGTGGTAATGTTTCTACCTGGAGGTGAAAATGTGTTGCTGGAACAGCGCAGCAGGTCAGGCAGCATCCAGGGAACAGGAGAATCGACGTTTCGGGCATAAGCCCTTCTTCAGGAATGCTTATGCCCGAAACGTCGATTCTCCTGTTCCCTGGATGCTGCCTGACCTGCTGCGCTGTTCCAGCAACACATTTTCAGCTCTGATCTCCAGCATCTGCAGACCTCACTTTCTCCTTTCTACCTGGAGGCCCAGGTTCAACCCCCACCTGCTCCAATGGTGTGTCATAACATCTCTGAACAGCTTGATTAACAAATATCTACTAAGATATCATTCAATTCAATCCAATTCAGACCAGCTGGTCAATGCCAGTGTGTGTGTTTCAGCAGAGGCAGAAAAAGGTCCATTGGTTGAGAGGCATTAAGGGACATGAACCAAAGGCAGACAAATGGAATTCAGCCACAGATCAGCCATGCTGAAACAACCTTGAGAGGCTGAATGGCCTTATTCTCTTTCTCAAACCAAGCTTCTGTGTATCTGTTCCAATGCATGTGGGAAACCGGTCAGCAAATTGTATCGCCCTTTAAAAAGGAGTGGGTCTTCCTGGCTGAAATTCTTCACCAATTCTTCATTCATCTTATTCAATGCTGCTGGGATATCAGTGTGTCACAAAATGACTTCCACTTTGGCCCTCATAATGGAAACAGTAATTCAACTTACACAGAACATTCACAGAATTATTACGGCACAGAAGGCGGCCATCCAGCCCATTGAATAACCCATTATTGATTGGTTTCTGCAGTGTGATCATGCATGGGTGTCAGTGCCAATCGTTGCACTGCTCTTTAATCACCATAGTCTCTTTCTTTCTCTCTTCCACCAGGTCTTCAATGATTGCTATCATGAGCTCCAAAACGAGTTGCCAGAAGTGGTTGCTGAAGTTATGCTCTTGATTGATAAGTGGCTGGAGGCAAGATTACCAAAATAGCAGCAACACAAAATCTAACGTGGAACTGCAGAGCTGAAAAAGGAACTGTTCCATTTCCATTAGGGTTAAATACACTGGGGATAAAGAGGATGAGGGGAGTACAACCAATTCCAAACCACCAAAGCAACAAAATAAAAACCTTTTGAAAAAGAAATCTCTTGGAAACATAAAACATCTGTTTATCTACTTGTCATGCAGAACAACTTCAAGATTCGATACAACCAAGAATATGAAAGCCATATTTCCTTCCTCCTCTGTTTGCTCTTTGTGGAAAATTATTTCTTCCAACCTCAGTCAATGCTTCTCAAGCCCAGACTGGTGACCACACCATCTCTACTTACCCTGAGCCAAGGGTCAGAAACATAGTTACAAAATCTTTCAGGATTACAAGTTTACAGGCAACAACGTACATTGGGAGGGTATTACAATGTACATTCAGATCGGAAGTGCAAGAAAGGAAAAAGTGTAGGTTCAAATCCGAGCAATGGTGACCTCATTCATCTCTTGACAGCCAAGCTGCTACATAACTCCCGCGCCCCATCCCCAACCCCAGCAAATTGACAGGTGAGAATGCAGAATGTCCTCAATCTTTATCAACAGAAGTAGCTTCAGTAGCAAATATCACTGAGGGCTGAGATGGTCATCAATTTGTGGACAGTGAGCAAGAAGCTGGGAGAGAGAGCCGCTCTCTGAAATATATCCTTCGGTTTTGAAATTCCTCATTGTTTAAAAACTGGGAAATTGTGCACTGCAGGGGATCTCAGCAGGAGCAACATAGTTCCCCTCGGAAACCAGGAACAGATTTCAAAGGGTCTGCAAAAATCCTCAGTTTTTTTTTAAAAGAAAGAAAAGAATGATTTTGTGTTGAGTGTGTATTGTTTTGTCTGCATGATCAGTGTGTTTTATTGAACTGGCGATGACACAGTTTCCTTAAACTGATAGTCACATTTAGGACTGAAAGGATTGACACCGTCAAAGACAAGATTCTTTATCAGATTTGACAGTGTGCATAAAGTAGGCACCAAACAGTCCGTTTGTACAGAAGAAGGTGGAGATGGTGATGTTGCTTGGTCAGCGGCACCCTCAGCATCCTATATACTGAGTGGCAGGGTGTGTATGTGTGTGGGCGGAAAAGAGGATAGAAACTTAATGCTAGTCTTTTAAGCACCTGATTAAACGAGATGATTAACTCCTGTATATGTCAAAGCAATACTAAAGCAATCTCCAAAACATTTTGCTCTGAGCTGTGGTGCAATGGGCTGTATATGTGCTTGTGCATGCTTCTCATTTGAATTCCACACACTAGCCTGACATCCATAAAGTGATTTGCCAATCAGGCTATATAATGCAGAAGTGCGCTGCCTGCTTTTAAAAGGCTTTATGACGTCAGGGGTATTGATTTCCTGGGGACAGCTTGACAGACACTGGAGCACAATCCGCTTTATCTTTCTCTGGAGATGCAGTTAATGTGAAAAGAATGGCATCCTATTTCTTGATATTGTGAGCAGTGACGCCTGGTTAAATATGCAGCAGGCTAAAAATACTGAAGTAGAACTGTGGTTTAAAATTCAGAACTACCCCTTCCTTGAATAGTCAATTCCACTTTCACATCATCCTGCTCGGTCCACAAATAATGACATGAAACACCTGGTTAAGTAAAATACAGATCTGTGGGACGGTGGAGATCTGAAACAAGAACAGAAATTGCTGGCAAAACTCAGCTAGTTTGGCAGCATCTGGGGGGAGAAAGCAGAGTTAATGTTTCAAGTCCAGTGACTGTCGAGGTGGCACTTTGCTCCTTGTCTCAGCTCATGTACTGCTGAAACCTTATCCATGCCTTGCTAACCACGTGATTCAACTGTTCCAGTGGGGTGTCCTCCCCGACTGAACTCCCGCATTCAACCCTCTGAAAATTTGATGTCAATTTGAATCACTGTTATGTACATCTTAACTCTGACAGCAGGTCCTGCTCCTCATGAGAGGCGGTGGTGTAGTTTAATAAGGTCACTAAATTAATAATCCAGAACCCCAGGCTAATGTTCTGGGTTCAATTCTCACCATCGCAGATGGCAAAATTTGAATTCAGTAAAAGTCAGGAATTAAAAGCTGGTCTAAGGATGCCTGCACAACCCTTACTAGTTGCCCAAAAAGCCCATCTGATTCATTAATGTCTGCTGTCCTTACTTGGTTTGACCTGTATTCGATGTCAGAACCACAACAATGTGGTTAGACTCTTAACTTCCCTCTGAAATGGCTTAGCAATCCATTCAGTTCCAGGGCAACTAGAGAAGGGCAAGTGCAAGAGGATTTGGGTTCGGAAGTAGAGATGTCTTAGTGCAGTTATACATTGCCTTGGTGAGACCACACTGGGAGTATTGCACGCTGTCTTGTCTTTGTGGCTAAGGAATTATATACTTGCCATAAAGGGAGTAGACTGGAGGTTCACAAGGCTGGTAGCGGATGGTAGGACTGTTACCGGAGGAGAGATTGATTCGGTTGGGTTTGTATTCACTAGAGTTTAGAAGGTAAGAGAGGATCTGATTGAAATGTATAAGATTCTAACAGGATTGTACAGCCCAGGTGCAGGATGTTTCCCCAGGTTGGGGAGTCTAAGATCCTGGGGTCACAGTCTCAGGATGTGGGGTAGTCCATTTAAGACTGAAATGAAGATTCATTTCTTCACTCAGAGGGTGATCAATCTATGGAATTCTTTTCCACAGAGGGTTGTGGAGGACAGGTTACTGACGCGGGTGGCACTTTGGCTGTCATTAGCACTGCTGCCTCACAGTGCCAGGGACGCAGGTTCAATTCCACCCTCGTGTCACTGTCTCTGTGGAGTTTGCATGTCCCCCCCCACCCAGAGTGTCCAGGGATGGGCTGGATAAGTGGGTTAGCCGTGGGAAACGCAGGGTTATAGGGATGGGGGAGTTGTGAGTCTGGGTATGATGCTCTTTGGAGGGGCAGTGTGGGCTCCCACACTGTAGGGATGTTATGAATACATTCAAGAAAGACATAGGTGCATGTTTAGATTTTAAAGGAATGAAGGGATACGGCAAGCAAGTCAGAATATGGTGTTGAGATAGGAATCAACCAAGATCATAGTGAATAGCAGAGCAAGTTGAATGGCCTACTCTCCTCTTTCTATGTTTCTAACATGATTGCAAAGTTCTCATTCACCTTCCAATCCTTACAAGGCCTTGTCCCTTATCATCTCTGGAACCTCCTCCAATGCCACACATCTATCCTCACTTCTGAATTCTCACTTCAATGCACTCCATCCTTGGAGGCTTCACATTCATTAGCCCGGACCGAAGCTCTGGAATTTTCTCCCTATGCCATCCCATCTCACCTTTTTCCTTTAAAACATTTTTTAAAAACTACTTCTTGAAGCAAGCCATTTATCATCTGGTCTAATATCTCTTCACGCGGCTCAGCATCATAATTTTGTTTAGATGATACTCCTGTGCATCCACTTGGGATGTTTCATTATGTTACAACTATTTCAATATGCAGTAAGGTATCAAGCTTGACCATTTTGCTGTTTCAGCAAGTTTTCAAAATCTCGACATGGGATCCTGAATTCTCATTGAGACAACTGCAAAAACAAGGAGACTTAAACATTTATCCAACTAGGAAAGGAGATTATACAGCTGTATGGTAGTTATGGACCATATCAAAGCTGAAGATTACTAATACAGCTAAAATTCCCGGCTTGTCTTAATGACACCGGTGCATTTCAGCTAATGAATGCAAGTGAATTTAAAACAACAGATGCGTGCTTGCTATATTCTTTTTTTTAAAAAAGTCTCTATTAGGAACCCTGCCAAATAAGTCACTACACAGATATACAAGTAAAACTTGAGGAATTCAAAACCATTATTATGGTGAAATAATTTCTGCAGGTTGATTAATCCTCACCAATTGTGGACACCTTGACCTTAACATGCCGGTGTTTGTTATATATTCCTATTCATTTTGCACTGCTTGAAATTAAGCAACATCTAAATATAAAAGCAACTGTTTAGATGCTACAGAATTTGGCGCCTGGTACGAGGAGTATTCCAAAACTCTCTTTAAATACTGCCAATACTCTGACAGTGTTTCTAGGTCACATCATTCTATTTCACTAAGATATTTGGTGAGCTGGGATTGAGTTTCTGTGTATTTCTCGAACTGAGTGGCTTACTCAGCCATTTCAGAAGGCAGTTCAATGGGTCTTGAGTCACATGTAGGTCAGACCAGGTAAGAACGGCAGATTTCCCTCCCTAGATAGCATTAATGAACCAGATGGGTTTTTCGAACAATCAATGATAGTCTCAGTCATAGTTATCCTGAAACTAACTTTTGACTGAGACTAACTTTATACTTCACATTTATTAAGTGAATTAAAATTCCTTCAACTGCCTTGGTGTGAACTGCACCCTGAGCCAGAGTCTCTAGGTTACAAATCTGGTAACATTATCGCTTTTTCCACTGTCTCCCTCAGGATTGTAATGAGACAGTGTTTGTTCCTGGTGAACTGTTGGAAAGTTGATGCCAGCTGTATACAGAGAAAGTAATGGATGGAACTCCCTCCCTTACAGCATTGTGTAAAGGTCCCTCCCTTGGGCTGCGCTGGTCCAAGAAGGCAGCTCACCACTACCTTTCAAAAGATGAGTCGGAATGGGTAATAATGCTGGCCTGACCAGCAATGTCCATATCCCACAACTGAATAACAAAAAACATTCCTCAGTGTTAAAAACCATATCTTTTTAGTTTCTGTATTGGAGAAGGACTTTTTAAAAACCAAGGACTGGGGAAAAACTTGCTGCACTTTTGGAAAGAAGTCATCGGAACTCATTACAAGTTGTACGTACTCCTTGTTTTGCAAACAGTGTGGCTGATGAGAACAGATGGCACAGCAGCAGTGTGGGAGTGACTCCGTTGCCAATAGGTAGCCGACTGTGAAAGTGACAAGTTACAAATGCCAGAACTCATCAGTTCGGCTACACCTTTCCGATTGACTCCTGTACAGATGAACAGCTTGGGGGTTTACAGAGGAAGCCCCCAGATGGTTAGAAGCGCAGGCTGTGTCACTCCCTCTCTGCAGGAAAAGAACCTGAAGCAAGCCAATTATTTTCTCCCAGTAGCTGCTGTAAGCTGTTACCTATAACCAAAAGCGAAAAGTGATTTTGCTGTAATGTGTACCAAGTGCCCTGTGCTGCCTGCAGTGAAGTGAAACAATCAGGAAAGGTGAGATCAAAGAACAGAAGATCTTGGAAGGCAAAACAAACATCACATTGAACCAAGTGGATTGGTGCCATTGGGAAGTTCCCCAGTTTTTCCTCCCCTCCACCCATAACACCAGTTATGTTGCCTACCTGTATCTGTGCATGTAGAGGTTTAAAAGTGGTACTTTTTATGCTGATGGCTCGTATCTGTTAACATAGCAAAGATGAGTGGGAAATCGGAGGACTGGGAAGCTTTTAAAGAACAACAGAGGATTACTAAAAAGGAAATACGCAAAGAAAAAATAAGGTACGAAGGTAAACTGGCCAAAAATATAAAGGAGGATAGTAAATGCTTTTTTAGGTATGTGAAAAGAAAAAAATGGTTAAGACTAAAATTGGGCCCTTGAAGACAGAAACGGGTGAATTTATTATGGGGAACAAAGAAATGGCAGAAGAGTTGAATTGGTACTTTAGATCTGTCTTCACTGGGGAAGACACGAGCAATCTCCCAGATGTAATAGTGGCTGAAGGACCTGAACTGAAGGGAATTTATATTAGGCAGGAAATGGTGCTGGAGAGACTGTTAGGTCTGAAGGCTGATAAGTCCCAGGACCTGATGGTCTGCATCCCAGGGTACTGAAGATGGCAGCTCTAGAAATCGTGGATGCATTGGTGATCATTTTCCAATGTTCTATAGATTCAGGATCAGTTTCTGCGGATTGGAAGGTGGCTAATGTTGTCCCACTTTTTAAGAAAAGAGGGAGAGAGAAAACAGAGAATTATAGACCAGTTAATCTGACCTCAATGGAGGGAAAAATGCTGGAGTCAATTATAAAGGACGAACTTACAACAGATCTGGATAGCAGTAATAGGATAGGTCAGAGTCAGCATGGATTTATGAAGGGGAAATCATGCTTGACTAATCTTCTGGAATTTTTTGAGGATGTAACTCTGAAGTTGGACAAAGCCTTTGATAAAGTCCCACATAGGAGGTTAGTAAGCAAAATTAGGGCACATGGTATTAGGGGCAAAATACTGACATGGATTGAAAATTGGTTGGCTGACAGGAAACAAAGAGTCGTGATAAACGGCTCCCCTTCGGAATGGCAGACAGTGACCGGTGGTGTGCCGCAGGGTTCAGTGCTGGGACCGCAGCTTTTTACAATGTACATTAATGATATAGATGAAGGTATTAAAAGTAATATTAGCAAATTTGCTGATGACACAAAGCTGAGTGGCAGGGTGAAATGTGAGGAGGATGTTAGGAAAATACAGGGTGACCTGGATAGGCTAGGTGAGTGAACAGATGCATTGCAGATGCAGTTTAATGTGGATAAATGTGTGGTTATCCACTTTGGCGGCAAGAACAGGAAGGCAGATTACTGCCTAAATGGAGTCAAGTTAGGTAAAGGGGCAATACAATGAGATCTAGATGTTCTTGCACATCAGTCAATGAAAGCAAGCATGCAGGTACAGCATAACAAGAGGAATTGAGTATAGAAGCAAAGAGGTCCTTCTGCAGCTGTATAAGGCCCTGGTGAGACCACACCTAGAATATTGTGTGCAGTTTTGGTCTCCAAATTTGAGGAAAGACATTCTGGCTATTGAGAGAGTGCAGCGTAGGTTCACGAGGTCAATTCCCAGAATGGCAGGACTATCTTATGCTGAAAGATTGGAGCGACTGGGCTTGTATACCCTTGAGTTTAGAAGGCTGAGAGGGGATCTGATTGAGAAGTATAAGATTATTAAAGGATTGGACACTCTGGAGGCAGGAAACATGTTTCCGCTGATGGGTGAGTGCCAAACCAGAGGACACAGTTTAAAAATAAGGGTTAGGCCACTTAGAACAGAGCTGAGGAAAAGCTTCTTCACCAAGAGAGTAGTGGCTGTATGGAATGCTCTGCCCCAGAGGGCTGTGGAGGCCAAGTCTCTGGATACTTTCAAGAAAGAGTTGGATAGAGCTCTTAAAGATAGTGGAATCAAGGGTTATGGGGATAAGGCAGGAACAGGATACTGATTGAGGATGATCAGCCATGACCATAATGAATGGTGGTGCTGGCTCAAAGGGCAGAATGGCCTACTCCTGCACCTATTGTCTATTGTGATAAAAAGCTGTACTTATTTGTAACAGCAGTCCTTGTTCAGCATGGGAACCTGGTTAAAGTTTCCTGTTAACCTGATTCCATCAGAAACGTAAATAAGAGAAACAGAAGTTGTTGGAAAAGCTCAGCAGATCTGGCAGCATGTACGGAGAGAAATCGGAGTTAACATTTCTGGTCAAGTGCCCCTTTCCTCTGTTTCCATGCTGTATGACTCTATGGAGTTCTCAGCCACCTCCACCACATCTCCGTTGATACAGGCAGGGGCGTGACCCCTCACCCTGCTTCCTGAAGTCGAAGACCAGCTCCTTCATTTTGCTGACATTGAGGGAGAGATTACAGTCTTTACACCATTACCATTCTCAAGCTCTTCCCTGTATTCTGTCTTGGCATTGTTTGATATTTGACCCACTATGGTGGTGTCATCAGTCAACCTGCGGGTTAGGAAGTCAAGAGTCAGTTGTGGTGGTGGTGGTGGAGCAAAGTCCTAGGTCTTGGGTTTGGAGGTGGGTTTGATTTGAACTTTTCTTTCTCTCTTTTATGATGCCAGAAATGCTAACCCCAACTCCAAGATGACTGTAGCATGCGAATGTTCTTCAGGCACATCAACACTGAAATAACTGCACAGAGGCCAGTATCCCTTCATCAGGTCACCTTTTATTTACCTGTGCACAGTACAGTGGCAGCCATGGTGTTGAAGGTGGAGCTAAAATTCAAGACATAGGAATCTGATGTAAATGCCCTTGTTATCCAGATGTCCCAGGGATGAGTGTAGGGTCAGGGAGATGGCGTCTGACACAGACCTAGAGCGACGGTAGGCAAATTGTAGTGGATCAAGGAACATGTGTGGGGTCTCCAGGAGTAGTGGAGCCTGAGAATACTGCGCCCAAATAGGTTGCAACAATAGACCATCCAAGCATAGATGGTCAATCAGCCCATTGTGCCATCATGTTAGAACAGATAGGCAGGAAGCTGGAAGAATACAGCAAGTCAGGCAGCACCAGGAGATGGAAAAGTCTGTGTTTCAGGTATAACCCTTCTTCAGGACTTCTTTCGTCTTTAATCACATTTGTACTGGCTCTTTAATTGCTTATCTAATTTTAACATAGACATAGAAGAATACAGCACAGTACAGTCCCTTCGGCCCTCGATGTTGCGCCGATCCAAGCCCACCTAACCTACACTAGCCCACTATCCTCCATATGCCTATCCAATGCCCGCTTAAATGCCCATAAAGAGGGAGAGTCCACCACTGCTACTGGCAGTGCATTCCATGAACTCACGACTCGCTGAGTAAAGAACCTACCCCTAACATCTGTCCTATACCTACCACCCCTTAATTTAAAGCTATGCCCCCTTGTAATAGCTGACTCCATACATGGAAAAAGGTTCTCACGGTCAACCCTATCTAAACCCCTAATCATCTTGTACACCTCTATCAAGTCACCCCTAAATCTTTTCTCCAATGAAAACAATCCCAAGTGCCTCAGCCTTTCCTCATACGATCTTCCTACCATACCAGGCAACATCCTGGTAAACCTCCTCTGCACCCGTTCCAGTGCCTCCACATCCTTCCTATAGTATGGCGACCAAAACTGCACACAATACTCCAGATGCGGCCGCACCAGAGCCTTATACAACTGCAACATGATCTCAGGACTCCGAAACTCAATTCCTCTACCAATAAAAGCCAGTACGCCATATGCCTTCTTCACCGCACTATTTACCTGGATGGCAATTTTCAAAGATCTGTGTACATGGACACCAAGATCCCTCTGCTCATCCACATTACCAAGTTACCGACCATTAGCCCAGTACCCCATCTTTCTGTTACTCTTACCAAAGTGGATCACCTCACACTTAGCTACATTGAACTCCATTTGCCACCTTTCTGCCCAGTTCTGCAGCTTATCTATATTCTGCCTGCCACATCCTTCCTCACTGTCAACAACTCCTCCGACTTTCGTATCATCCGCAAACTTGCTCACCCAACCTTCAAGCCCCTCCTCCAGGTCATTTATAAAAATAACAAACAGCAATGGTCCCAAAACAGATCCTTGCGGTATACCGCTAGTAACGGCACTCCAAGATGAACCTTTACCATCAACTATTACCCCCTGTCTTCTTCCAGCCAGCCAATTCCTAATCCAAACCTCCAACTCACCCTCAATGCCATACCTCCGTATTTTTTGCAGTAGCCTACCATGGGGAACCTTATCAAATGCCTTACTAAAATCCATATACACCACATCTACCACTTTCCCCTCGTCCACCTCCTTAGTCACCTTCTCAAAGAATTCAATAAGGTTTGTGAGGCACGACCTGCCCTTCACAAAACCATGCTGATTATCCTTGATCACATTATTCCTATCCAGATGTTCATAAATCCTATCCCTTACAATTCTCTCTAAGACTTTGCCCACAACAGAAGTGAGACTCACCGGCCTATAGTTACTAGGGTTATCCCTACTCCCTTTCTTGAACAAGGGAACCACATTTGCTAGTCTCCAGTCTTCTGGCACTACTCCTGTAGACAACGAGGACATAAAAATCAAGGTCAATGGCTCTGCAATCTCCTCCCTTGCTTCCCAGAGAATCCTAGGATAAATGCCATCAGGCCCAGGGGACTTATCTATTTTTACCCTTTCCAGAATTTCCAACACCTCTTCCCTACATACCTCAAAGCCATTCATTCTACTTAATTGTGACTCAGTATTCACATCGGCAACAATGTCCTGTTCCTAAGTGAATACTGACGAAAAGTATTCATTCAGTGTCTCCCCAATCTCTTCAGCCTCCACATGCAACTTCCCACTACTATCCTTGACTGGACCTATTCCTACCCTAGTCATTCTTTTATTCCTGACATACCTATAGAAAGCCTTAGGGTTTTCCCTAATCCTACCAACTAAGGACTTTTCATGTCCCCTCCTTGCTGCTCTTAGCTCTCTCTTCAGGTCCTTCCTGGCTCCCTTATAACTCTCAATCGCCCCAATTCAACCTTCACGCCTCATCTTTACATAGGCCGTCCTCTTCCATTTAACAAGGGATTCCAATTCCTTATTAAACCACGGCTCCCTCACACGACCCTTTCCTCCCTGCCTGACAGGTACATACTTATCAAGGACACAATAGTTGCTTTTTGAACAAGCTCCACATATCAATTACGCCCTTGCCTTGAAGCCTACTTTTCCAAGCCACGCATCCTAAGTCATGCCTCACCGCATCATAATTTCCCTGCCCCCAGCTATAACTCTTGCCCTGCAGTGCACACTTATCCCTGTTGTTGTGGTTCTGTTCGCCGAGCTGGAAATTTGTGTTGCAAACGTTTTGTTCCCTGTCTGAGTGACATCCTCAGTGCTTGGGAGCCTCCTGTGAAGCGCTTCTGTGGTGTTTCCTCCGGCATTTATAGTGGCCTGTCCCTGCCGCTTCCAGTTGTCAGTTTCAGCTCTCCGCTGTAGTGGCCGGTATATTGGGTCCAGGTCGATGTGTTTGTTGATGGAGTTTGTGGATGAGTGCCATGCTTCTAGGAATTCCCTGGCTGTTCTTTGTTTGGCTTGCCCTATAATGGTAGTGTTGTCCCAGTCGAATTCATGTTGCTTGTCGTCTGCGTGTGTGGCTACTAAGGATAGCTGGCCGTGGCGTTTCGTGGCTAGTTGATGTTCATGGATGCGGATCGTTAGCTGTCTTCCTGTTTGTCCTATATGGTGTTTTGTGCAGTCCTTGCATGGGATTTTGTACACTACATTAGTTTTGCTCATGCTGGGTATCGGGTCCTTCGTTCTGGTGAGTTGTTGTCTGAGGGTGGCTGTTGGTTTGTGTGCGGTTATAAGTCCTAGTGATCGCAGTAATCTGGCTATCAGTTCTGAAATGCTCCTGATGTATGGTAGTGTGGCTAGTCCTTTGGGTTGCGGCATGTCCTCGTTCCGTTGTCTTTCTCTTAGGCATCTATTGATGAAATTGCGCGGGTATCCGTTTTTGGCGAATACCTTGTACAGGTGTTCCTCTTCCTCTTTTTTGCAGTTCTGGTGTGCTGCAGTGTGTTGTGGCCCTTTTGAATAGTGTCTTGATGCAACTTCGTTTGTGTGTTGGGGTGGTTGCTTTCATAGTTCAGGACTTGGTCTGTGTGTGTGGCTTTCCTGTATACCTTTGTGGTGAATTCTCCGTTCGGTGTTCTCTGTACCATCATGTCTAGGAATGGGAGTTGGTTGTCCTTTTCTTCTTCTCTCGTGAATCGGATTCCTGCGAGTGTGGCGTTGATGATCCGGTGTGTTTTCTCTATTTCTGTGTTTTTAATGATTACAAAGGTGTCATCAACATATCTGACCCAGAGTTTGGGTTGAATTTGTGGTAAGACTGTTCGTTCTAACCTTTGCATTACCGCTTCTTCACAACACACTTCACATTCAACAACCAGATATACGAACAAATCAACGGAATACCCATGGGCTCACCGATCTCTGGACTCATAGCAGAAGCAGTAATGCAAAGGTTAGAACGAACAGTCTTACCACAAATTCAACCCAAACTCTGGGTCAGATATGTTGATGACACCTTTGTAATCATTAAAAACACAGAAATAGAGAAAACACACCGGATCATCAACGCCACACTCACAGGAATCCGATTCACGAGAGAAGAAGAAAAGGACAACCAACTCCCATTCCCAGACGTGATGGTACAGAGAACGCCGAACGGAGAATACACCACAAAGGTATACAGGAAAGCCACACACACAGACCAGGTCCTGAACTATGAAAGCAACCACCCCAACCCACACAAACGAAGTTGCATCAAGACACTATTCAAAAGGGCCACAACACACTGCAGCACACCAGAACTGCAAAAAGAGGAAGAGGAACACCTGTACAAGGTATTCACCAAAAACGGATACCCGCGCAATTTCATCAATAGATGCCTAAGAGAAAGACAACGGAACGAGGACATGCCGCAACCCAAAGGACTAGCCACACTACCATACATCAGGAACATTTCAGAACTGACAGCCAGATTACTGCGACCACTAGGACTTATTACAGCACACAAACCAACAGCCACCCTCAGACAACAACTCACCAGAACGAAGGACCCGATACCCAGCATGAGCAAAACTAATGTAGTGTACAAAATCCCATGCTCGGACTGCACAAAACACTATATAGGACAAACAGGAAGACAGCTAACGATCCGCATCCATGAACATCAACTAGCCACGAAACGCCACGACCAGCTATCCTTAGTAGCCACACACGCAGACGACAAGCAACATGAATTCGACTGGGACAACACTACCATTATAGGGCAAGCCAAACAAAGAACAGCCAGGGAATTCCTAGAAGCATGGCACTCATCCACAAACTCCATCAACAAACACATCGACCTGGACCCAATATACAGGCCACTACAGCGGAGAGCTGAAACTGACAACTGGAAGCGGCAGGGACAGGCCACTATAAATGCCGGAGGAAACACCACAGAAGCGCTTCACAGGAGGCTCCCAAGCACTGAGGATGTCACCTAGACAGGGGACGAAACGTTTGCAACAAAAACTTCCAGCTCGGCGAACAGAACCACAACAACGAGCACCCAAGCTACAAATCTTCACCCAAACTTTGAACACTTAACCCTCTCCATCACTAAAGTAAAAATCACCGAATTGTGGTCACTGTCCCCAAAGTGCTCACCTAGCTCTAATTCTAACACCTGGCCTGGTTCGTTACCCAGAACCAAATCCAGTATGGCCTCACCTCTTGTTGGCCTGTCTACATATTGTGTCAGGAAACCCTCCTGCACACATTGGACAAACACCGACCCATCTAACGAACTCGAGCTATAGCTTTCCCAATCAATATCTGGAAATTTAAAGTCCCCCATAACAACCACCCTATTACTTTCACTCTTCTCCTGAATCATCCTCGCAATCCTTTCTTCTACGTTTCTAGGACTATTAAGAGGCCTGTAAAAAAACTCCTAACAGGGTGTCCTCACCTTTCCTATTCCTAACCTCAGCCCAAACTACCTCAGATGGCGAGTCTTCATCCATCGTCCTTTCCACCGCTGTAATACGACCTTTGACAAGCAATGCCACACCTCCCCCTCTTTTACCCCCACCTCTGACCCTACTAAAACATTTTAGTGCAGATAGAAGTGTTGGGGGTGGTTTCAGGAATTTTCACAACAGTGGAAGTTGTGATGGGTGGGATCTTGACACTCCACACTTAAAATGAAATTTAGACTTCCATTTATATAGCATCTTTCACATCCTCAGGACATCCCAAAATGCTTTATAGCCAATTAAGTACTTAGTAATCATTGCAATGCAGGAAATGCAACAATTCATTTGAACAATGCAATGACAATCATATACCTTACTGTGACGCTGATTGAGAGATAAGTATTGATACCAGGGAGAACTTTTGCTTCTTTTCCTTCATGGAATCTTTTAAAAGAGAGAAGGCCTCCACTTAATATCTCATCTGAAAGATGGTATCTCCAGAATTTCATCACTCCCTCATTCTTGCATCAGGTGAGCTGTGGACTTTTGCTGTCAAGCCCAAGAGTGAGACTTCAACCCACGACTCTCTGACTGGAGATGAAAATGCTACCCACTGTGACACAGTTGACACCTGCACTCCTTACCACTGTGACTTATATTGTGGTGGACGAAAAAGAAAAATTAATTCATTCTTCCAACACTTAAAGCATAAGCACTAGTTGGTTGGAAGGAAAAGTTATTTTCAAGGGATCCAGAACTGTGGGTTCCAGCCAACATCCAGGATAGCACCAGGCCAAGAGAACAGTGGATCTGCTCGATGGGTAAAATAAAGTAGGGCACATGCTCTCTGAGACTTTCAACATCGCAAAGTCTTGTCTTGGTGTTTTGGTTGAAACAAAATATGCCTTCAGTTAGCATCACCCAACTGGTCATTAATCTCTTTGCTACTTGTGGGATCGTGTCCTGTCAAAAATTACATTATTGGCAAACATCATAAATTCTGTAATTGAAAGTATTTTCTGAGGTACATTAAAGGTGCTATATAAAGACTGGTCTTACTTTATGATTAAAAAAGATGCTGCAAATTTGTGTTTGCTTGTTGAAAAATAAACAAGCAGGAATCACTGGCTGGTTGATGTTTGCGTTTCTGATATTCAGAGGAAGGAAGCATGGGTTGCAGTGGAACCTATGGCAATGTTGTACTACCACTGGGCTAGTTACCCAAAGGGGCAGGTGAATGTTCTAGGGATTTGGGTTCAAATACCATCAATAATTACAGAATTAAAAGGTGGTTGAAGTAATGGTGACTATGAAACCATTCTAATTAAAATTGATCTGGTTCACTAATGTCTAAGCAAACCCTTGGGCTCAAGGGCATTTTGGAATGGCCAAAAAATTCTGTCCTTGCCAGCAATACCCGAATCCTAGGAACAAGTAAAGAATAAGTGGGTAGCGCCCGCCTTGGGCTAGAGGTAGGAGTTCAAATCCCACTTCAGAATGTGATGACCATGGGAAGCGCATCCATAGTATATCCAAACAGGTTCTTCATGAGGTTGTATACCTTTCCAATACATACTTGTCAAGGGCAGCAGTGTTTCCTGGTCAGTTGTGCAGCAGAATGCAATGACAAAACTACTACAGTACTTTGTCAAAATTCTCAAACTTTCCTGGTTGGACTTGAATTAATTCCCTGGATTACTCCATTAGTAATATAACTACTACATTGCAATAGCTCACAAATTTGTGCTCAGGTTAAAAGAACCTCACCAAATCCCACCCAACATCTCACAACCACCTGAAGAAGGAGCAGTGCTCTGAAAGCTAGTGCTTTCAAATAAACCTGTTGGACTACAACCTGGTGTTGTGTGATTTTTAACCCCAGTCCAACACTGGCACCTCCAAATCATCCTCACCATTCCAACTGCAACATTCTACAATTGCCGCTCAAAGCTAAAATTAACTATTTTGGAACAGACCCACACACAAACCCAGTCCAAGGGTATGTTAAAGCTTGAACTGGGTGCCAATTGTCAAGAGTGTGGTGCTGGAAGAGCACAGCATATCATGCAGCATCTGAGGAGCAAGAGAATTGATGTTTCAGGCATAAGCCTTTCATCAGGACCTGGGTGCCAATTGTCCCAATTCTCAGTATGAACATACCTGAATTATGTAAAACAGGAAGAAGGGAACTGAGGTAAATCCTTGCTTTAACATTAGCTACTGTGATCTCGCTTCTTTCTTTACTTTGCAGCTGGACAGTAGAATTGCTGAAGCAGGAAAACCATTAAATCTATCTGTCATTTCCATCAAAACAAATGGTTCTAAACCCTGATGGGAAGTAGAACTAATTTCCTCTGGTGCTCAAGTTATCTGCCAGCACGCTAGTGCAGCCTCAGGTACACACTGTTTATAACTCTGGCCAACAGAGAGTTGAAAGAGAGCTTTCAGTCCCAATTCATTTTACTTGCTGACATTTTCCAATTAAGACTCGATGTTCTGGCAAATTGAACTTCCAGGTTCCACTAAACACATCTAAAGTGACACGCACTATTCATGCTGCCTGGTGTATTACACCCCTCAATGACCACTGGGAGTAAATAACTGCATTATTCAACATCTGTTTTGGGTGTGAACATGACACAGGAACATAATGGGGTGGGCCCATAGAAAACTTTAAAATTACAAACCTTGGACATTGCACAAACCGTTATGCATAAACCACACGGTATACACATACTTGGATGCACAAATCCAAACACATAAATAAAATCACAAAATGATTTCAATGCAGGCCACTCAGCATATTAAGTTCATGCTGTTTCTCTGCAAACAAATTGCGATCCCATTCATTTTCATAGGTAGTCAGGAAGGTTAATGGGATATTGGGGGTTGGAGTTGAATACCGAAGTTTTACTGCAACTGTACAAGGTACTGGTGAGACCCCATCACAATTACAGTGAGCAGCTTTGGTCCACTTATTTAAGGAAAGATATTTCATTGGAGATAGTTCAGAGATGATTCATTGAAGTGATCCCTGGTATGGAGGGATTGCCTGATGACCAAAGCTAACAGATTGGGACTCTACTCCTTGAAGATGCAATCCCATCGAAACTTGGAGGATTCTGAAGAGACTTGACAGGGTAAATGCTGAGAGGATGTTTCGCTTCATGGCCGAGACTAGGACCAGAGGGCATAGTCTCAGAATAAAGGGGTGCCAATTTAAGACTGAAACGAGGAGGAATTGCTTCTCAGAGGGTTGAGTGTCTTTGGAACTCCTTGCCACATAGAGCTGTGGGACCAGAGTCCTTGTGTATATTTAAGGCTGGGATAGATAGATTCTTGATCAAAAGGGGAATCGAGGGTTACAGGGAAAACACAGCAAACTGGATACAAGGAATGTTGGATCAGCCACGATCCCACTGAATGGTGGAACAAGCTTGAGGGGCCAAACAGCCTACTCCTGCTCCATTTCTTATGGTTTAAGCTGCAAACCCTCCTGACTTGGAACTGTAATCGCCTTTCCTTCACAATCACTGGGTCAAAATCTTGGAACTCCCTCCCTAACAGTTCTGTGGGTGCACCTACACTGCATGCACTGCAGAGATTCAAAAAGACAGCTTCCCACCACCTTCTTCAGGGTGATCAGGATTGAGCAAGAAATGCTGACCCAGCAAGTGGAGCCCATATGCCCTTGAACAAAAAGTTTTAAAAATACAAAAGCGAAATGTGCTGGAGGAAACTCAACAACTCTGACAAGATCTGCAGAGAGATAAACAGAATTAATGTTTGAGTCTGATAAGATTTCTAGAAAACTGAACCTTCATTGCAGAATCAAAATGCTGACTGTGTTTTTCTCTCTCTCAGAATCATTCTGATGAATCATCTCACAGATGCTGTCAGATCTGCTGAGTTTCTCTAGCACTGTGCAGTTTTTCCAGTCTCCTCAGCACTTTGTTTGAAAAAATCTAGGTTAATGCTCCAGTGCAAAACGAAGTCTGGACTGTTGAAAGTGATGTGTTTTGAATGATATGAAGCCGTTTGGTCCATGTGAAAACAGTAGCCTGAGACCTTTAGAAGTTGAAACTTTATTGCTGGAACAGCACAGCAGGTCAGGCAGCATCCAGGGAACAGGAGATTCGACGTTTCGGGCACAGGCCCTTCTTCAGACTAACAGCAGAGAGATTCTTGGTATGCTGGCCAATATTTACCGCTTAATCAACCTTACAAAAATATTACCTAGTCCTTATGATATTCCTGCTTGTGGCAACTTGCTATATACAAATTACTACTGCGCTTCCTACAAGTGACTACACTTCAAAATGCATTTTGCTGGTTCTAAGACACTTTAGAATGTTTTAGTGTGAAAGGATTTTTTTAAAAAATGTTACTATAGGTTGGTAGCCTAAACAGTGGGGACTTTAATAGGAACTCCACCTTAGCTCAGTTCTCTGCTCTTATACTGTTATTCCATGTACACAGCTATAACTTACAACAGGAAACACTGAATATCGATCAGAAATGATATATGTTTCACCCTCCTATTCTAAGGATGCTGCAACCGACTGTAGTATCTTTATTGTCGTCCTTGCTAACACTTGCAAACCCTCTGCAAGGTGGGAATAAGTCCTGGCATGTTTGGGTCTGAAGCAAACATCCCAAACATCTTTAGGTCAGCAATGAATACCAGTGTCCTACAGGCTTTCCTGCAGCAAAACTGACAATATGTGGGTAATGCAGAAGTCTGTATTCACTTCGCAACTTTAACAAAGAAAACATCTCAAACCCCTACACATCGAGGAGTGAAACAAAACAAGAGACAGCGGAGAAATGGGTAAATAGAATTCATCAGATGTTTGGTAAAAAGTGGAGTTTTGAAGGAGCTTTGAGGGAGAGAGAGAGAAGTGGAGAGACAATAGGGTTAAGGAAGGTTTTTTTTTAAAAAGTATGCCTGGAATTAGAGATTATATTGCGACACAAGTCAAAAGCTCTGATAAGGATATGAAATTTATTAAAAACTGATGGTGCACTCATTAGCTAGCACTTTTCTGATACAATTACATGGTTTAAAAAAAATATGGTGGGAACCAAAAGAAACTGGTTGGTGGCACCACTGTCACAGTCTTTGCAAGCTGGGATTTTGACCTTTTCCCAGTTCCGGGGAATGTAGAAATGTTGAACCATTTTAAATCAGCCAAATTTTATTTACTGTCACAAGGCTGACAAATTTCCTTGTTCGCCTACCAGAAATGGTCAATAGTGAGGATTTCAGTGATTTTAAAACATTCCAAGTTTTCTATTGAGGGCCAACACAAGGGAGAGAACTAAGGAACATCACAAAATACGGGTCGGCCATTTAAGACAGATGAGGAGGGATTTCTTCACTTAGAGGGTGGTGAATCTTTGGAATTCTCAAGAGGGCTGTGAGGATTCAGCCATCCAATATGATAGATAGAGATTTATGGATGTCTGAACATTAAACATATCAAGAGCCACAAACAGAATCAGAAACTGCTGGAAAAACACGTCTGGCAGCATCTGCAGAGACAGAAACTGAGTTAATGTTTCAGGTCCAGTGACCCTTACTCAGAACTGAAGAACTTCACTCTGAAGAAAGGTCATCGAATCAGCAACATTAATTTTGCTTTCGCTCCACAGATACTGCCAGACCTGCTGAGCTTTTACAGCAATTTCAGTTTTTTGTTTCTGATTTCGAGCATCCATGGTTCTTTGTTTTTTGTTTGTTTAAAGATATCAAGGGATAAGAGGACAGTGCAGGAAAATGGTATTGAGGTAGGTGATCAGCCATGGGCTTGTGGAATCACAGAAGAGCTGTGCTAGGAACAGAAAAAGGCCAATTGGCCAATTCCTGTGGTGCTTATGATTTTTGATTTCGCTTACCCAGCCCTAGCCTTTGCTCTCATGCTCACTGCTGCTGTCTGAACTTGAGCCAATATTTCTCAAGGCAAACCAGGCATTTTGATGATTCCAGTCTATAGAGGGACAAATATCTGCAAGAACTTGCAAGGGAATACACAATGCTTCACATTCCATTAAAGCAGTATCAAAGACTCCAATCAATAAAGCAGTTTCGGAAATAAACGGCATGCCAGCAACAACAGAGAAATATAAAAGTTTTACATTCATTCACAGAATATGGGCATCGCTTGCTTTTCCAGCATTTGTTACCCATCCCTAATTGCTCAAGGTAAGCAATTGATGGTGAGCTGCCTTCTTGAACCACTGCAGTCTGTACAGTGCAGGGACACCCAGAGTACTGTTCAGGAGGGATTTCCAGCAACAGTGAAGGAATGCAGATACAGTTCCAAGTCAGCATGGTGTCTGACTTGGAGAGGAACGTACAGCTGATGGTGTTTCCTTGTGTGCGCTATCCTTGTTCTTTCATGGATAGGAGGTCACAGGTTTGTAAGGCCTCAGTGAGCTGTGGCACTGCATCGCATAGATGGACACACACTGCTGCTAATGAACGTCAGCAGTGAAGGGAGCAAATATTGTGAGATGGGGTGCTAACCAAATGGACTGCTTTGTCTTGGACGTTTTCAACCTTGGTTATTGTTGGAGATGCACTTATCCAGGCAAGTGGAGAGTATTGCATCATGTCGCCTATAGATGGGGGTAAGGATTTGAGAAGGCAGGAGGCGAGTTACTTGCTGCAGAATTTCTAACCCCTGATGTATTCCTGTAGCCACAGTATTTACATGTGTGACCCAGTTCAGTCTCCAGTCAATGGTAACCCCCAGAATATTGACAGTGGGCGATTCAGTGATGGTACAGCCATTGACTGAGCTTAAAACATTAAATTGTAGGGAAGTACACTGATAATATTTACTCGATCGGTAATGCAGAACATGAGATCTAATCCCACCACTGTAGTCATTTAGTTTATCAAATTAGCCAATACTCTTAATACTCGATGATCTCATTGAATGGTGGAGGAGACTCAATGGGCCAAATGGCCTACTTCTGTTCCTATATCTTATAGACTTTAAAAAGGAGGTATCGTCAAAAATAACCACAATGGTAATGCAGGGTTATATAAACAAATACCTTGACAGAAAGAAACCTTTTTATCACTACCACGGATGGTCGATATACGTGACTGCATCTCCACAACGTGCTGGACTCTGGGTTGCCCACCAAGGACAAGGACAGCCCACCATCACCTTCTCAGAAAAGCCACAGACTTCAAAACATACCATAACAGTAAGAAGAAAGATGGAGGAACAGGTTAAATATGAAAGACAATTCAGGACTGATATCAGGAAGACCCCCCCCACCTCCACACACACACACACACACACACACACACACACACACACACACACGGTGAGCATAATTTCATGCCATGTGTTAAACCACCCAGCAGGATCATTATAGATTCTGGCTCTGGGTTGCATCTGATGAGTTTTTGGAGCTGTAGAACACTGGCATAAACATACAGTTGGTGGCAGGTGGGTTCAATTTAAGGTGATGAATTAAAAACATCACACAAGTGTCATATCTGCCACAACACAGGAGCATATTTGTAAGTGTGATTTCCTTAGTGTATTGATTCCATTTACTAAATATGTCTAAAGTTCATAGAATCTTTACCCCCTCACCCGGACCACCAGTCAGTCCATTGTTTGCAAAGGAAATTTCAGCCATCATACAAATTGTGACATTTAAGTGATTAAACAGACATAATCAATTTATTCCTTAAATGCCCATTGCATGAATTTGAATACCCAATGTGGACATAGAATCCCCAGAGCGGGGAAGCAGGCCATTCAGCTCATGACTCCATACTGACCCTGTGAAGAGCATCCCACTCAGGCCCACCCCATCCCTGTGACCTTGCATTTTCCATGGCTAATCCATCTAGCCTGCACATCCCTGGAAACTATACAGCATTTCCCATGGCCAATCCACCTAACCAGAGCACCTAAAGGAAACCCACACAGACACGGGGAGAATGTACAAACTCCACATAGACAGTTGTCCGAGGCTGGAATCAAACCCGGGTCCCTGGCGTGTGAGGCGGCAGTGATAACCACCGAGCTAACTGTGTCGCCCCAGTGCCATCCCAAACCGTTTTTACACAAGCCTTTTACAGTCAACAGGCCTCTATCCCATTGTATCACTCAGTCCTTTCAAACTGCGTTAAATGATCAGCAAATGGCTCCCAAAGAGGAAAACAGTTTTTTCATCCAGGAACACATACTTCACAGTTCATGCTGGTAACAACATATTGAATTTATAAATAACTGGGTTTATAACATTCATTTGCATGGAAAGCAGATCACACTACATTTTAAATGTGAAGCTATCCTGGCTTATCCTTGAATTTCATTGCTTGAATTATACCACATATGTAACAAATCTGCACTGAAGTGAACCTGAAGGAAGTACTGAATAATTAAATAAAAGTGCAACAAATGCCTTGATATGTAATCTGTTATCGATACACTGAAGGAGTCATTCTGATATTTTCAGGAGCTCCGAGCGCATCTGCTGCCAGATGGGCCAAAATAGTTTTATATGCACATAATGTATATATAAAATATATATTATATATGCATAGAGACATTAAATTAGATAAAATAGTGCTATTCTCTAGCTGTTCTGTGATAACAAACAACAATCTTACAGCAATTAATTTCTGGCTTTAAGTATGAATTCACATTTTGTGAAAGATAGACTAAAATTAAACTGCACTGCAATAAGTCTCTAAACACCAATTTTCTTTTTAAAAGAAAAAAGACACAGTCTCATATTTTGAAAGCCCGCTCAGAATGGTATCTAAACAGACCAAAACTGCATGCTCTGCAGCTTACTCTCTTGCTGGCTTCCCCAGGGAGGAAATCAATTGTAGCTTTTCTTGGTCCTGCAGTACAGTCAGAGGTTTAACCACTGAGTTGGAGGTTTTAAATCGGGATAGAGACGACAAAAACAGATTTGTATACGAGGGAAGCAAAGCAGGAAGGCCACTGATGCCTTTGAGTCAGCCTCATCAGAATAGGTTGGGGACTGGACAGAAAGGGAGCCACCTGAAGTTACTTTCCATTCTGATGTCCCAACTATGATTTTACTGGAACTGGTCCAGAAAAGGCTCTCACACAAAGGTGTGGTGAATAAGTGGGATCCACAGCTGAAACATGGAAAGTCCAGATGCATTTTTACAGAAACAAACACAGGATGCTGAAGAAACTCAGTAGGTCTGACAGCATCCGCAGTGAGAGAAACAGATTTAACATTTTGCGTTCAGAATGACTTTTGTTTCTCTCTTCACAGATGCTGCCAGACTGGCTGAGTTTCTCTGTGCTTGTTTCAGATTTCCAGCACCTACAGTATTTTTCTTACATTCAAAAGGGAGGCAGAAACTTATTTAGAATGCAAGAGTATTACAAGGAACAGTAGGAAGTAAAAGGATGGAGCTGCACTGACTGCAAACTGGCAGAATAGACACAAATTGCTTACTCTTGGCCCTATGCAGACGTCAGCAGAAAATCGGTGGCAAAGCGCATGACAAAAACATTGTTTATCAGTCTAAGCACAAAATCAACTCAGAGTGGACGGAGCATGGTTCTAAGAGAAAACATTGGGACAATATACCTTCCCCAACCCAGCCATTTAGCTTTTATTAGTTAAGTTGCAAAAGCCTACCTCCAGATTATAAAGTTTGCTACTTCTTCTGGTATTTTTAATCTATAGTAGCTCTGACTCTAAAACAAGAGTCCCACGGAATCCATGAAAGCACAAAAAGATTAGCCGTGTAGTGTCCCAGTATAAAGACACAGCTCTTCCAGAGTCTGCCCACTGGCCAATAGTCCTGTGACCCTCCTGCCTTGGTTGGTCAATGCATTGGGCCAGTTTGGTACTTATTCTGAAACACACATCTCCTTGGAAGCTTTTAAAAAATAGCAGAGGGCTGGAAACAGCGTTTGGAAAAAAATCAGAAAATTTTTGCATACAATCAGCAGGTTAGAAATTGACTGAAGGAAACCCAAAATAACAAACATTTCCGGTGACAGTCACAAGATATTCAGCCTAATTCTTCAACAGATATGCTGTGAGTATGCAGCTTTCTCAATTCAAACAATAGTTAAGATTCTTGTTTCATACTATCAGGAATTTAGATTCCAAAATTTGGTGATATTTTAACAGGGTTTCTTTGTGCTTTCTGATAAGTCTGTGGCCAGTTAAGGTACCTGCTAAGAAGCCAGAATTAGTCTGAATGATCCATGCATCAGGGATGGGAAGAATAAGAACTGCTAAGGAATAAGCACTATATCAGAGGGATGGAGAGCACTTACATGAGCTCCACCTTATTGCTTTAAATCTCCATTCAATGCAGGCAAACAAAATGGGACACTGTCTCTTGACTAAATGTCCTTCTTTCTTATCATATTAAGATGCAGTCAAGTTCACAAGAAAGTAACCATACTGCCTGGGCAAAGCTCATTCTTCTCAGTGCTGCTCTCCAACATGATCTATGTATCTAGTCACAATGGAAAAGTGATTATTCTCTTAACACTCGAGTTCCAATCTAGCCAAAAGTTCTTCCAAAGCTTGCAGTTTCTGGTTAGCTTCCTCGATGGCACTATAAGTCTGCACATTGCTGGTGACATGGAAACGTATATCATCAACCAGGGGAATGGAGTCAGTCTCCTGTCGGGCCTCGACGGCTGCAGCATCCTCTTTTACCACTTCAGCAAACTCTTCCGACTCCACAAGCTACAACAGGATCAGGAAAACAAAAAGGTGATTAAAACCGATGCAAATCTTCCCAAGTAAAAGCAGGACTGGAAATACTCATCAGGTCTGACAGCATCTGTGGAGAGAGGAACAAGCATTAACATTAGAGATGCAATAGCTTTTATTAGCAAAATGGGAGGGGGTTCAAAAAAAAAAGGGTAGGCATATGAATGGCAAAACCACTGGTGGCTGGATGGGGGGCTGCAGATATGGTCATGTGGGACAAGCAATAAAAGATGGGTTCAGATGAGGTGTGAACGACAGAATGATGAATGAATATCTCTTGAAAGCAGATAAAGATTTAAGCTGACACATGCATTTGCAAATTTTGCACATTTGTAAATGTTTGCCCTCTCACCATCGCTGTTAAGCTCTGAACTCAGGAAGGCAGTACTCTCATCCCCAAATTCATGGCCCACTGCAGAGTCTTGAGTACATCCAGGCTGATATTTCTAGTTTGGCATTGATTTAGTGGCACACCACTAGAGGTGGTGAATCCTGGTGACACATTAAACTGAGCATATTCTCTCTCAATCAGGTGGATGTAGAAAATCACCAATCATTATTCAAAGAACAGCAGAGTTCTGGTGAATCCACGTCCTAATAAAAAAATCTTGTCAATCTTAATTTATTTGAGCAGAAAATGCTGGAGAAACTCAGGTATCTGGCAGTATCTGTGGAGAGAGAAACAAATTCTAGTTCAAATTCTCTGAACAGTTACTAAGTCATATCAGACTCCAAATGTTCACTCTGTTTCTCTCTCCACAGATACCATTAGACTTGTTGACTTTCTCCAGCACTTTGTTTTTATTTTAGATCTCCCGCACCGGAGTACTTTGCTTTAAAAATTTTCAGCCTGTTCAGTATGAAAGATGCAATCAACAGTATAAAATGCAGGTCTTTGTAAGTATTAAGTTACATTTTGAACCCAAATAGTTAATAGTTCCAGTTCTGTGTAACTAAGGCACAGCTGGAAGTTTGCACTAAGTCTATTTGACAGTTAATCGGATTGAAAGGTTATAAGGTGTTAGGCAAGTAACAACACAATTTGTGGTGAAAGACATTTCTATTCCGGATCTAAACAGCCCACAAATAAGCATAATTTTCACTTTAAAAGGATACTCCATTTGTACAGCATATTCTGTCGTTAAATAACTTCCAACTATTGCAATAGCGTTTTTAGCAAGCAAACTCAATACTTGGAATAATACTTTATAAATGTAATGTTAGTGCCAAGCAAGTGCAATATACCCATCCAATTAACTACCTGATGCCGTGCCAGATCATAATGAAGACTGAGCATACAATAAGCCAGTCACTGTAACTAGCCTCAGCTTCCCAAGAGACACAAGCCTTGTAGTGATAAGCATAATGAATGGAGTATTTAGGTTGATCAGTGAATATAGAATATGAAGAGGTAACTGCAAAGTTTACAAAGCTCAAACAAGGTTAGAGACTGGAAGAAGATCTGGCCTTTTGCTGTATAAATAGTCAGTAGTATTATCTGCTTTTTGATGGACCAGGCAAGAGTTTAGTTTGGGGCCCTTATAGCAATGAAGTTGTAAGTATAAATGACAGGGCCAGAAATGTATGAATGGAACAGATGACAAGACAAGTAGCTCATTATGGGTCAGTTGGCAATTTTACAATGGAACTGAATCAATACCCCTGTTGAGTTCTTGTGTTTTAGGCCACAATTTATGTAATCATGCATGGATTGTGGAAAGTCTGTGGTTGTTTTAGAGTGAAAAAGGTTTTTTTCCCCCCTTGATTCAGGCATATTTGCTGAGAAGGAACGTAAGCTCCGCCAATGCCTCAATTAATACTGTTCTTTCACTGAATACTAATGCAGAATGTATTAACCTTTATTATCAAGCTTGAGGCGACTCAGTATGTGGCCGAGGATCTGAGGGCTGCAGACCTGCATTCCCAGCCTCTCCAAGGATGGAAAAGGTACTTGGGTGGAGCACTAAGCCAAGCCAAGGTTTGCAGCTCCATATCAATTTAGCTGGTATTCATAGTCAGAAAACCAACCCTGGCCACTCAGATCGCAGAAGCATGGTAGGGTAGAGAAATTATATACGTAATATATTTGAAGATATCGGAAATAGGTCTTAGGTTAAGGACTGAAGACAAATTTACAACATTCAAAGATGGTAATAACAAGCAGAGTAAGACAGACAGTTGAGACCAGGAAAGGTGATGGGGTTGAAATTGAAACGAATGAGACCATATGATCATCTTCATTTGGATGCATCTTTTGACCTTCCTTAATAGACGAAACAAGACTGCCTAACTAATTAACACAGCATTTCTCTATTCCTTTCTATCACAAATCGGACTGCTGCTACATCATAAACGTCTGAAAAAACACACTTAATATGACTGAAACTTTCACGAAGTTTTCCCAGGTTAAGCAACAAAACAACAAAAAGCAAAAAGACAGATTACATTACAACAAATGATCAACAAGTAAATGAATCAAAAATTATCTCCAAGTCTCTCACTATCCTGACTTAGATATAGGTCCTGCAAATGCCACTGGATCAGTACCAATAGACAATAGGTGCAGGAGGAGGCCATTCTGCCCTTCGAGCCTGCACTGCCATTCAATATGATCATGGCTGATCATTCCTAATCAGTATCCTCTTCCTGCCTTATCTCCATAACCCTTGATTCCACTATCTTTGAGAGCTCTCTCCAACTCTTTCTTAAATGAATCCAGAGACTGGGCCTCCACTGCCTTCTGGGGCAGAGCATTCCACACAGCCACCACTCTCTGGATGAAGAAGTTTCTCCTCATCTCTGTCCTAAATGGTCTACCCCGTATTTTTAAGCTGTGTCCTCTGGTTCTGCACTCACGCATCAGCGGAAACATGTTTCCTGCTGCCAGAGTGTCAAATCCTTTCATAATCTTATATGTCTAAATCAGATCCCCTCTCAGTCTTCTAAACTCAAGGGTATACAAGCCCAGTCGCTTCAGTCTTTCAGTGTAAGGTAATCCCGCCATTCCAGGAATTGACCTCGTGAACCTACGCTGCACTCCCTCAATTGCCAGAATGTCTTTCCTCAAATTTGGAGACCAGAACTGAACTACCCTGAAATTGGCAACCCAATGCAATCATGAAAGCACAGGAATGCAATGGTTCAAGTAGAAGATCAACACCAAAGATAATCAAGTAGTTGCAAAACGTCCTTTTGGTCACAGCATGCCTAAACACTGAAGTCTTATACAATCAATGCACGCATCTTTCAATTCCTGTCCTCTCAATCATCTCTTCAACCCGTTCACACTTCAAATGCCCTTTCCTTGGTAACTCTTCCACAAATCTACTGCCTTTGGGTGAAGAAGTTCCAGCTGACTCCCACTTTCTCACTCCTGCCTATGTCCTTGACATCTCCAATCCTTCACCACAATGAATAATTCACAAGGAGGAAGTTTAATTGCTCTAACAATCTCCACCTAAAGCCCCTGCGAAAGGATTTCCTGCAAGAGAAAATAAGCACAATTTCCTTAATCAGTGCAGATAATGAAACCCTCACCATCCCAATGATCAGAACTAGCTGGAAGGTTTAACTCTTAAAAGGAAAATAAGGTTTGTGATCAGAACTATCCACTGTGCTGGGTATCCAGTATAGTTGGGGTCTGACCAGCAACTTATACTTCAATCTTATAAAGCAACTAATTTAAAAAATGGTATTTAAGTGAAGCTTTGTTTATAACTATTTGTTTAAACATATATTTTAGAGTTATCAAACACTATTCATTCTCACAACATCAATTTCTCAATCCTTTCACTTCCCATGTTTGTTTTCAGCGGCCAAAACAGAAATTGCTGAAAAAGCTCAGCAGGTCTAGCAGCATTTGTGCAGAGAAGTCATGTTAACGTTTCAGGTCCACCAGAAACCCGAAACATTAACTCGGGTTTCTCTTCACAGATGCTGAGCTTTTTCAGCAATTTCAATTTCCAATTTTCTGATTTACAGCATCCACAGTTCTTTCAGTTTTTATTTTGTTTCCAGTGGGCCCCATGGTGTGAGTTACTCTGATTAGTTTGGATCAGCAGGTCAGAGATATTTGCCTGCATCTCCTGGGATTATGTAAAGTTAGGTATCACGTGACATTACCAGTCCAAAATAAAAATCACCTTTTCTATGATTTTAGCCATATACTCTGTGCACTGGTCTTCAAGTCTGGAAAGCCTGAAGAGCTTTGCGGTCTTCCAAATGTTCACTACATTGTCCTCAGTCAGCATTGTTACAAGGGTCTTTCCACACAACCTCTTCAAGCCTGGCAGAAGATACATGTCAGCTACGCACAGCACCTCATAGACATTTTCTGGGGATAACTGTAAGCAAGAGAAAGTAAAAAAAATGCTGTTTTTACTCCATTCAAGGTTCTGTAACACAATACGTTTTGCAGTTTGTTTATTCTTTCTTCCCTTTTTGAAGGCTTCAGCTATCCACTGTTGTATGGCTCCACAGATGACATTAATGCCCAAGTGGTGTTCTTTGACAGCAAGAGGTACCTCATTTACAGAACTATTGTGCGCTGGGAACTAGTCTGGGACTGTTTGTAATCATTTGAGCAGCACATGCCATAAGAGAGGGTACTCCACACTGCCCTCTATCTTTCACAATCCAAGGAAGGTCCTTACATTACCGACTGTTAACGTAACTCACTGAAATTTGACTGATAATCTAAACACGGTGCCTTTATAGTTGTGTTTTTAAAAACTGAACTGGAGTGAGAAGGAGCTGCTTTAAAACCAGTGTGTGAAAGGGAACTGCAGTTTTGAAAAGCAATTAAGCTGAAACCTATGGCAAGCATCTTTTAAACAACTGTTTGAACAAACAGTAATCAAAGGGGGAGTTGCAAATGATTTAGAGCTGAGGGGCTGTACAGATGCAGCTCTGATTGGCCATAAGAAGTTGACTGTTCTTTGGACTAGTGACCAGTTATCAATGACAGTGACCTTCTGCCTGCCAACGACTGTGTGCTTGGTTTTCTGGTAAATGAGCAGCTTGGAGCTGGGAACAAGTTAAAAACAGAAAAGTTCAAGTCTTCCCCGGCTCAGGGTTGAACATTCTGCTCTGTGCAGTCAAACCCATTATAAATCTGAAGAAAACCAGCTTCTCTCTCTTCAACACTTCATAGAGTCATAGAGATGTACAACACAAAACAGACCCTTCGGTCCAATTCGTCCATGCCGACCAGATATCCCAACACAATCTAGTCCCATTTGTCAGCACCTGCCTCATATCCCTCTAAACCCTTCCCATTCATATACCCATCCAAATGCCTTTTAAATACTGCAATTGTACCAGCCTCCACCACTTCCTCTGGCAGCTCATTCCTTACACGTACCACCCTCTGTGAGAAAAAGTTGCCCCTTAGGTCTCTTTTATATCTTTCCCCTCTCACCTTAAACTTATGCCCTCTAGTTCTGGACTCCCCCACCCCGGGGAAAAGACTTTGGCTATTTACCCTATCCTTGCCTCTCATTATTTTATAAACCTCTGTCAAGTCACCCCTCAGCCTCCGACGCTCCAGGGAAAACAGCCCCAGCCTATTCAACCTCTCCCTATAGCACAAATCCTCCAACCTTGGCAACATCCTTTTAAATCTTTTCTGAACTCTTAAGTATCACAACATCCTTCCAATAGGAAGGAGGCCAGAACTGCACGTAATATTCCAACAATGGCCTAACCAATGTCCTGTACAGCCACAACGTGACCTCCCAACTCCTGTATGAAATACTCTGACCAATAAAGGAAAGCATACCAAATGCCTTCTTCACTATTCTATCTACCGGCAACACTACTTTCAAGGAGCTATGAACATGCACTCCAAGGTCTAGCTACGATTTTAATTGGTAAGTCAGAGGTGGAATTCCGCCATAATAGCATTGTGGGTCAACCCACAAAAAGGTGGACTGCAGTGGTTCAAGGCGGCAGCTCACCAACACCTTCTCAAGGGCAACTAGGGGCAAGCAATAAATGCTGGCTAGCCAGCCACACCCAGATTGCAAAAGTGATTAAATAAATAAATAAACATATTAAAAGCAAACCAGCCAAAAGAACAAGGATCATCTCAGCAACAGAGCCTGGGAATAAAGACCACTGAACTGGCTTTCCAGTTTTCCCTCCACCAACAGCCTAATTTTCCCGGTGTGTGCAAGGATGATCTAATGAGGGGATTAAAATTTTAATTAGTACAGGTAGTTCTCCTATGACGTGGTAGTTGCGTTCCTGTACAACTAGGAGAAAATGAGGACTGCAGATGCTGGAGACCAGAGTTGAAAAGTGCAGTGCTGGAAAAGCACAGCAGGCCAGGCAGCATCCAAGGAGCAGGAGTGTTCCTGTACAGCACCATGTTATAGAAAACTGCACAATATAAATAATAGGGCTTATGGAAAAAACAGGGCTAGAGGTGAGCTGCTAAAAATATCAGTAAAAATCAACACAAAAATAATAGCCTAACAACTGATAGCAAACAACTGATAGCACAGTCTAAATAAACCTTTAAATCATATATTTTAATGAAATGTAACAGTACATTTAACAGTAAAATCATTGACAATAACACTGTACCTTTCACGAAGCACTTCACCAGAAGGCGCAGAAATAACTGACCACACAATGCCAGTGTGGAAGTCCAGTCCTCCTCAAGATTCTTCCCCAGTTCAAAATAAAATTCCTTCTAAATGTAGACCACAATTCCCAGTTTCAAGCTAAGTTTCAAGGCTTGCAGTGCTGATTGCATTCCTGTTTTAGCTGAACACACTGATTTTGCAGACAGACGATCGTGAGGCTGCATTTTGCTGTTCAGCTAAGTACCAGGGATGGAATCGTGGAACAGCGAACGGGAGTTTGCTTTGTAATAAAAAAAATCTGCAAGTCATCAATCGCGTCACAGCCAAATCAGGTTGTAGGAGAACTACCTGGACTGTTACATGCCGACAGTTTATACCTGTTTACCTGTATAAGTGTCTAATTACATGCAATAAATAGTAATTCCTGTTCAATACAGAAACCTGGTCTGTGCTTTCCATCAACCGGAGTGTGAAAGTTGGGGAAATTGAGGAACTTTGCTTACTTTATAACATCTTTAACTTTTGTGATGACTCTGGGAAAATGGGTGGGGTCTGGGTTTTCAGTGCACTATCCCAGTGAGACATAACAAAAGCAGGTACAGAATGGACCTTACATCACTGTGTGGAATGGGTGTGGTAGTGTAGAATATAAACCTAAATTAGGTGGTCAATTACAAGGTCATTTCCACTTGTCAAGCATTATGAAACTGAATTTAGCTGAAAATGTGTTGCTGGAAAAGCGCAGCAGGTCAGGCAGCATCCAGGGAACAGGAGAATCGATGTTTCGGGCATAAGCCCTTCTTCAGGAATGAGGAAAGTTTGTCCAGCAGGCTAAGATAAAAGGTAGGGAGAAGGGACTTGGGGGAGGGGCGTCGGAAATGTGATAGGTGGAAAGAGGTCAAGGTGAGGGTGATAGGTCAGACTGGGGTGGGGGCGGAGAGGTCAGGAAGAAGATTGCAGGTTAGGAAGGCGGTGCTGAATTCGATGGATTTGACTGAGACAAGGTGGGGGGAGGGGAAATGAGGAAACTGGTGAAATCAGAGTTCATCCCTTGAAACTGAATTTAGTCAACTTGATTAGTTTGTGGGCTAGCTAGAGAATGACCATGAAAGTTGCAGCCTTACCAAAAAAAGACAAGTTGACTAAATGTCCTTCAGTTGTAACATCTGAGACAAAATCCACTTGACTTTGGCAGATTAGCCCATCGCCTGAAAAATCCTTTTTTGTTTAGAAAGATACACTTTTGTGAATTTTGGCATGACAGCTGTTTTCAAAGCCAGGCCAATGTCCTGGTTGACCTTGATTGGGCCATCACTCTCAAGAGCATCCTAGATTTACTGACATAATTAAAATGCATATGGTGATTGGTATTCTCAATGAAGTCCCTTCAGCAGCCTCCCTCCAATTATGTAGCATCTGCAAAGTGTTTATTTTATTCAGTTATGAATTATGGACATCACTAGTCTGGACGACATTTACTGCTCAACCTAAATGACCTCGAAAGAATAGTCGTGAGCTGCCTTTGTGAACAGTTCCAGTCGTGTGGTGTGGATACATGGTACAGTGTTGTTAGGGAAGGAATTCCAGGACTTTGACCATGTGATAGTGGAGTTTAAGTCCAAGTCAGGATCACATAAGGCTTGGAGAGAAACCAAGCATCACTGCATTAGTTCTTCCAAGTGGCAGAGGTCACAGATTTGGAAGATGCTCTTGGAGGGGTCTTGGTGACTTGCTGCAGTTCATTTTGTAGACAGTATACACTGCTGCCACTGTGCATCAGTGGTCAAGGAAGAGAACGCCAAAAGTGGTGCCAAGTAACAAAGCTCCTTGACAGTGTTGAGCTTCAAGCATTTTTAGAGCATCATCCTCTACGCTGGGAATGGAAGTAGTAATATGCTTCCCCCAAAAATGACTGGTTTTACTTCTTCTGCATCACTCCACCCCTTCCACCGCAGCCTCAAGTACTCACCTTCCCCAGTTAAGCAGGTGTACCTTCTGTGTTTCTAGTATTGCCCTACATGCGTCTAATCAGTAGGCAAGCTCTCTCGCTCTCACACACACACACACACATACACACACACACACGTTAGTAGAATCCTCTCTTTCCCCAATCTATAGAATAGAATTTCTATAGAATTCTACAGAATCCCTACAATGTAGAAACTGACCATTTGACCAGTTCACCACGACCCTCCGAAGAGTATCCCACCCAGATCTGTTCCCCCTACCCTATTTACTTTACATTTCCCCTCACCTACACATCTCTGAACATTATGGGCAATTTAGCATGGCCAATTCACCCAACCTGCATATTTTTGGATTGTGGGAGGAAATCAGAGCACCCAGAGGAAACCCATGCAGACACGAGGAGAATGTGCACACTCCACACAGAGTCACCCGAGGCTGGAATTGAACCCAGGACCCTGGTGCTGTGAGGCAGCAGTGCTAACCACTGAGCCACAGTGGTGCCCCACAATGTGGATGCTGGGGTGAATGAAGAGTGATAACATTTTTCCTAGATAAATTCACAGAAGGATATGGAGCAAAGGTGGGTAAAAGGATTTCACCAACCATCTGATTAAAGGCAGGAATAAACCTGGAGGGAGTGAATGGGTTTCTTCTTTTCCTACTTCCTTATGAGGCATACCACTTCAAACTTTCAAACTGGTATCTGCATATCTGAAGTTGGGCATTCTTAGAATACAATTTTAATTTGTACTTGCGCTGATCTAATTCTTTTTGTAGCTGTAAATTAATAAGAAGGATTTGCTGATGTTAATTGGTTCCTTAGAGTGACTGATACTGTCTTAATTAATGGGAATTGGGTCTCAAGTCAGGTCAAGTGCTGTAAACAGGCAATATATTCTAGTTCTCAATTTGAAAGCTCACTTGGGAGACTTTGAAATCTGCTTTGAAGTTCACAATGCAATATTGCTACCTAGTGGAAAATTCAAATCCTACACCCTGAAAGTACCACATTTCCAATACGGAAAAGTAAGCTTGCTGCATCTGTTTATCTGAAGGACACGGAACCTGTCTATTTTCTTCCTGCTCCCTGGTTTATGGCCACGTTCAGATCCTTACAAATGGTCTACAGTGTAGCCACTATGACATTCCTAAACCAGGTCAAAATTGAGGGAAAAGCTTTTAATTATAATGTTGTTTTAAATGTTGTGAATTCTGAGGACCGTGAATGATCAATTGTTCTCAAAAAATGAAATGCCTCGAGAGAAAACACTGACATCCTTAGGATGCATCACTGACTTACCCTAAAGTGTACTTACTGTTGTGCAAGTCAAATCTATGCACAGTAAGATCCCACAAAGGGCAAATGATGAACTGCCAATTAATCTGGGTTTGACGATTTGGTTAAGGAAGAGATGTTGGTCAGTACATTGGAAGAGCTATCTGCTCCTCTTTCATTTTCACCTGAGCAAGCAGGTGGAGATTCAATCGAATACTTCATCCAAAGGAGAGCGCAGGAGTCTGAGCCGGGATTACTTGCTGAAATCCTGGAGATGGATACATAACTACAACCTTCAGACTAATCAAACAAAGTGTTTGCAACTGAGGCAAGCTCAGAGACCAGACAAGAATACAGGAAGGAGACTGACAGCTCAATGGCATGATGTAAAGACTACAATCGCTCCCTCAATGTCAGCAAAATGAAGGAGCTGGTCATCGACTTCAGAAAGTGGAGAGGAGGACAAGCCCCCTGTCTGCATCAATGTGCTGACATGGAAGTGGTCAAGAACTTCAAGTTTCTAGGAGTAAATATCACCTTCGATCTATCCTGGTCCATCCACATTGACACTACAGGCAAGAAAGCACACCAACGCCCCTACTCCCTCACAAGGATAAGGAAATTCAGCATGTCCACAACGACTCTTACCAATTTTTATAGATGCACTATAGAAAGCATCCTCTCTGGATACGTCACAACTTGATATTGGCAACTCCTCTGCCCAAGACTGCTAGAAATTACAGAGAGCTGCGAATACACCCCAGTCCATCACGAAAACCAGCCTTCCATCTATTGATTCCATCTATACTCCCACTGCCTCAGGAAAGCAGCCAACATAATCAAAGGCCACCCCCCCCCCCCCCCTCAACCAACCCCCACCTTGACCTCATTGCCAGAAAACATTTCTACTGATTTCTGCACCGAATCTTACCTCAGTATCGTCACTGTAGATATAGTAAAGGACTCGGATGAAGATGTCCTCAGTCATGTTGTGGAGGGTCACCATGGGAATACTGGGTTGACTCTGAAGTTCCTCACTTTCGGAGAAATGATCCTGCAGCAGGGCTCTGAAATAATCACTACGACTGCAAAAAAATGCCTACAAGGGACAAAGACAAGATATCAACGTCAACCTTACACAATCAGAGAGCTGTTGTGTTACCAACACAGGAGGTGATTCTTCCAATCATATTTGTGCCAACTCTTCGCTAAAGAGCCTGCCTTGCTTTCCCTGCCATATGTTATGCGTTATTGGGGAAAACAGTGAACAAGGTTGAACTTCCTGATGCAGCTGAGAGCCTGCAAGATTTTAAGTGGTTTGCAAGATGGAGGACTAGGAGAAGCAGTCATTGTCAATGCACTCTTTGCAAAAAGTGAAATCATTGGACACAGGCTTCCTCCTCTCTGGCAACCGCAATGACATTTTAGCTGTAGTTTCCAATTGTCACTAAAATCACTCTGGGGGCCTGCTCTGTTTCCCAGCACCCCTCCTGCCAATGCTCTCCCAGGCTGAAATTGCAAGGAGAGGCAGATCCATTGGGGAAACATCAACCATTGTAACACAGTGCTAAGACTGGCAATGGAGTGGACTGAAAATTCAATTCATTTTTAAATTAAACCGACACAAACTTGCCTTTCAATATAAAAACGGCCGACGTGAAAAATAAAACAATGAGCTCAAAGAGGAAGCGTGAAGGACTGAAAGGTCGGAGTTTCCTTTGATAATAATGCTATTCATTCAGAACGTACCATGTTTTGTGCTGCAATGCAGGGGCTTGTTGACAGTAATGGAACACTTGATATCCTGCCGTCAGGGGAATATCTGGGACCATGTTAAATATTGGCCACACGAACTCTCAGCAGTCCTACACATTCTGACGCAAGGGCAAGATAACAACGCCTGAGGCAGTGCAGACATTGCCAGACAAACAATCAAAGCATTGCACTCAGATGTGGAGAAAGTGAGGATTGCAGATGCTGGAGATCAGAATTGAGAGCGCGGCGCTGGAAAAGCACAGCAGTTCAGGCAGCATCCGAGGAGCAGGAGAATTCCTGATGAAGGGCTTATGCCCGAAATGTCGATTCTCCTGATCCTTGAATGCTTCCGGACATGCTGCGCTTTTCCAGCACCACACTCTCGACTTTGCACTCAGACGTGCATAAGGACATATGCTTCCACTGAACTCATGGATTGAGCTGGTTTATGCTGGGTTGGTTTTGAATGGTAATCTCTTTAACAAACATGGTAAAGTTGGTTGCACTTAGTTTCACAATAAAAACTGAAGGAACTGCGGATGCTGTAACTCAGGAACAAAAATGGAAGTTGCTGGAAAACCTCAGCAGGTCTGGCAGCATCTGTGAAGAAAAGTCAGAGTTAATGTTTCAGGTCCGTTCCATTGACCTTTCCTCAGAAAGGTTAAAGAAACCTGAAACGTTAACTAATTTTTCTTCACAGATGCTACCAGACCTGCTGAGGTTTTCCAACAACAACTACATTTAGTTTCACATTATTTATGCTGTTGTTTCATTTAAATAAATATTTTTAAAGACTTCATGAAATGCAGGGGTCGCTGGCTGAGCCAGTATTTTATTGCCCATCCCTTTTATACTGGAGTTGAAAGTGAGGTGGTAATGGTGAGCTGCCTTCTTGAACCACTGCTGTCCACCTGGTGCAGGTAGATCCAAACAGCTGGTATGGAATGAGTTCCAGAATTCTAACTCAGCAACACTGAACAGTGACTTATTTCCAAATCAGGATGGGGAGTGACTTGGAGGGGAACATGGAGATGCTAGTGTTCCCATGTAGCTCCTGCCCTGGTTCTTCCAGATAGTAATGGAAATGGGTTTGGAAAGTGCTTTCGAAGGAACCTTGGTGAATTTCTGTAGGGCTTCTTCTAGATGGTGGACACTGTTGCTACTGAATGTCAGTGGTGGAGAGTCTGAATGTTTGCAGATGCGGTGCCAATGAAGTAGATTGCTTTGTCCTGGATAGTGTTGAATCTTTGGAATGTTGTTGGAGCTACATCGACCCAGGCAAGTGGGTTGGGTTTTACGTTCCACATTTGTGCCTTGCAGATGATGGACACGTTTTGAGGAGTCAGGTAGCGTGTTACTCACTGCAAGATTCCTAGCCTCTGACTTGCCCTTATAGCCAAAGTATTTTTACGCAGCTGGAGCAGTTCAGTTTCTGGTCGATGGTAGTCGATAATGGAGGATTCAGTGGTGGTGACATCAGTGAATGTCAAGGAGCGAAAGTTAGATCCTTTAATTGATACTTTAACCTGACTTTTTATACTAATGTGCTGGTCATTATTGTTGATATTTGTGAAGTCCTCTCTTCCAGCAAGTTGCTTACTTGCCCCTGACTAGATGTAGCAGGATGGTAGAACTTAAATCTGATCCAATGGCTGCCAAATCCCTTAGCCCTGTCTGACAGTTGTTGCTTGTGTTACTTGGCACATGAGTAGCTTTTTTTTGTAGCCTCGCCAGATTATTTTAGGTTTCCTTGGTGCTGCTCCTGGCATGCCATCATTAACTCTTCACTGAACTAGGGGTGATCCCCTGACTTGATGGTACTGTAATGGTAGAGTGGCAGAAATTCTGGGCCATGAAGTTGCAGATAGTGCTGGAGGTACAATTCTGCTGCTTCTAATGGCCCACAGCACATAACAGATGCCCAGTCTCGAGTTGTTTAAAATTTGTCCCATTTAGCATGGTGATAGTGCCACACATCATGACAGAGAGTATTCTTAATGTGAAGATGGATCTTTGCCTGCACAAGATCTGTGCGGTCACTCTTACCAATACTGTCATGAACAGATATATCTGCAGCAGGCAGACTGAAGATATGTTATTTCTTCTTGTTGGTTCTCTCACCAACTGCCACAGATGTTCCTTCTCCAAGGAAAGATACATTGGCACGGGAAGCAGTCCAGGAAAGGTTCATCTAGCTAATCCCAGGCATAGAGGCACTGTCTTATCAGGAGAAATCAGTTCAGCCTTCTTGGAATTTGTAAGGATGAGAGATAACCAATTGAAACACACAATATTCTCAGGAGACTTGACAGGGTAGATGCAGAAAGGTTGTTTCTCCTTGTGGGAGACTGGGACCTGAAGGAACAATCTCAGAGTTAAGGACTGCACATTTACAGAAATGAGTGGGAACTTCACTCAGAGGGGAGTGAGCCTGTGGAATTCTTTACCACAGAGAGCTGTTGAGTCTGGGTCATGAAGTTAAGAAATCTATCTAAGCCTTGCATAATCAGTAAGGGAATCAAGGGTTAGGGGAAAGACAAGAAAGTGAAGTTGAGGATTATCAGGTTAGCCGTGATCTCACTGAATGGTGAGTCAGACATGTTGAGCTGAAGGGCCCCATTCTGTTTCTAAGCCTTGTGGTCTTGGTGGAATTTTTAGGATACCTGATGTGTTATAACCAAATAAAAATGCTTGGTCTAGATAACAATGAGCTTTCCCATTCCCTATTTCAAAGACGAATATCTCACTCAGCTCAGGGTGCATCTGGGAGAATACCATGTACCAGGCTGTGGCATTGCACAAATCTCTTGACTTAGCTGAAAAGAAAGCACATTACCTGATGTGCTCCCCAGTGACTTCAAAATTATAATGTTTTTGATGTAGATTTTCTCATCTTAGACAACATCAACTCATAACTTGCTTTATATACTTTTTAAAAACTTGGTACAGAAATAAGCATAATTAAGTGAGGCACACTACATGCTAAAACAGTTAAGTCCGAAGTAATTTCAAGTAACATCTTGGAAAAGAATCAAACATTATAGCTAGAACAATTTTTTTTTTAAAAAGTTAAAAATCACAACACCAGGTTATAGTCCAACAGGTTTGTTTGGAAGCACTAGCTTTCAGAGCGCTGCTCCTTCATCAGGTACAACCTGATAAAGGTGCAGCACTCTGAAAGCTAGTGCTTCCAAACAAATCTGTGGGACTATAACCTGGTGTTGTATGATTTTTGACTTTGTACACCCCCAGTCCAACACCGGCACCTCCAAATCATTTTTTTTTTTAAAAACCTGGTTACGAATAGGCATTTTCAGATTTGGCGTACCTTGTGGCACAAGAAGATATAACCTTCGACTCGGAAACTCAAATCAGCATAACTGCTAAAGTTATCAGTGCTGTCGAAAGGCAGCTCACCAAAACCAACCTGGGGTAGGAAAAGATCAACATTATTTCTTTACGAGAGAAAGAAAAACACTGATGCTATTTTTCAATCAAGGGAAATACAATATCGAAAATGGGCGTAGGACATTTTGCAAGGGAAGCTTCTCTTGCCAGGAAGAGTTAATCCCTCTACACTACAACACCAACTAAGCTGTGTTTCACAATCATACACACTGGTACATCTTACGACCAAACATTGTCACAATTCTAAAAATATTAAGTGCCTCACCATGAGCAAGATTCAGTCCAGTTCATTTCAATGGGGAAGTAAAAACCTTTTAAATATTTTGATGGCCTTGAAACAATTCAAATTTCAACTCATTTGCTCGAACTATAGATTGCTCTTTATTATGCTGCTGGCTTAGAGTCCTTCCACGGCTATTCTATTCCTGACACAGTTACAATTTTTTTGTTAAAACTTCACTTCTTTTCTATAACCTGTATCTAAATATATCAATCTAGAATTATAAACCCATGTTGACACTTCCCAACGTAACAATACTATGGCTTTAAGAGGTTATTGTAACCTGTTTTTTTTTTAAGAGACATTTTAAGGCAGAGGTACTGAGCAGTCTATCAGGGCTATTAGAGTAAACAGCTTGAGAGGCCTTGGGTTTTTTAAATTTGGAACAGAAGCAGCCTGAATGGGTGTGGTCAAGCTCCAACAGAACCAGGACTATTAGTTTTAGCTTTGAAGAAGTGGAAGCTGTTTTTCCCCTCTCTCAGTTACAGCCATAAGCTGGGGATTCTCGTCCTGCTACTGGAGCTGTATGCGAGACAATCTGTTTTCTGAAGTTGACTTTTGCCAAGAGTGTATGTTTATGGGATGTTAATATATTGGAACATTTCATTAGTTATAGTTACTTTATCGACTATTCTGTTAAGTTTTCCAATAGAGTTGTTATTCAATTCGTCCTTTGCTGTATTTTAACTATAGAGGATAAATAAAGTATGTTTAGCTTGACCAATCGAATCGCATCAGGAACGCAACACCTTACGTTTACCTTTAAAATAATGTTAGGCCCTAGACTATGTTCTGAATATTTTGAGGGGGTTTGGTCTGGTCCACTACACCAATCAGATAATTTCCAGTCATCACACCCTTTACAGTAGATTCTATTATTTTCTCTCCTATTGCCGTCAGGTTAACAGCTCTGCCATTCCTGGCTTTTCCTTCCCTCCTTCTTTAAAGGGTGGGGTTATATTTGCAACCATCCAGCCTGCAAACACCATTTCAAATTCTATTGAATTTGTAATACGTCCACCAATGCAGCCAACGCCCTTATAGCCACCTCTTTTAATACACTGATACAGAGATCATCAGCTCTGTGTTCCAACCCTTTGGGGTAGCACGCCATAAATTGAGTTCAGCTATTCCCAGAGGTCAGTTAGCTTAGTTGGTTGGACAGCTGGTTTGCAATGCAGTTTCATTCCTGCACTGGCTGAGGTCACCATGAAGACTCTCCTTTTCAACCTCCCCCATCGCCTGAGACCTGGAGACCCTCAGATAAAACCACTACCAATCATTTCTCTCTCTCTCTCTCTCTCTCTCTCTCATGTGAGAGCAGCCCAATAGTTTGGTCAGACTTTACCCTTTATTCCCCAAGTTGTACCAAATATTAACGATTTATCTAAAAGGTATGTCGAGTGTTAAGAATACAGAAGTAGGAAACGTTGCTGCAACTGAGCGAGGCATTAGTGAGACCGCACCTTGAGCGGTGTATATAATTTTGGCCCCCTTAGTTGAGGGATGTAGTTGCATTGGAGCATTTCAAAGAAGGTTCACTGGATTGATTCCAGAGGTGAGGGGTATGTCTCATGAAGAGAGATTGAGTAGTTTAGGCATGGTGGCACAGTGGTTAGCACTGCTGCCTCACAGCGCCAGAGACCCGGGTTCAATTCCTGCCTCAGGCGACTGGTGTGGAGTTTGCACGTTCTCCCAGTGTCTGCGTGGGTTTCCTCCGGGTGCACCAGTTTCCTCCCACAGTCCAAAGATGTGCAGGTCAGGTGAATTGGCCATGCTAAATTGCCCGCAGTGTTAGGTAAGGGGTAAATGTAGGGGTATGGGTGGGTTGCGCTTCGGCGGGTCGGTGTGGACTTGTTGGGCAAAAGGGCCTGTTTCCACACGGTAATGTAATCTAATGTAATCTAATCTGATCCTCTCTGGAGTTTAGAAAAATGAGAGGAGTCAGCATTCAAGTAGCGCTCTTTTAAGTTTTTGAATTGTAAAAAGTTCTGTTATAGCAGTTTAGGAATAATTTTGCAGAGCACATTGTAATCTTTACTCATACATCCCTATATATTCATGAATCATTCATTTTTTGATTGGGGAACTGAAGAATGATACTGCACAGAAAGAGGTCACTGAGCTGAGCAGGTCTCTTTGAAAGAACCATCCATTTAGTTGCACAACTATATCTTCCTCATAGCCATGCAAAGTTATTATGATTTTTTCAATTCCATTTCCAAAATGATTATGGAACAAGTTTCTACTGACCTTTCACACAGTTCATTCGAGATGGTCACAAGTCACTGGGTTGGAAAAGATGATTCGCATCCCCTCACCCTCTGGTTCATCTATAAATCATCCTCCATGTGTGCTCTCCGGCTACAGATCTCTCTGCCATCAGGAACAGTTTCCCCCCTATGTACTCCATCTACTTCATGGTTTTGAACACCTCTAATACCCTCACTTTAATCTTTCTCTCAGAAGAGAATCAATTCCAAAAATCTAGGTCCGTTGTAATTTGTTTTTTGCTAAATTATCAGAAGTTAAAGCCTACCCTGAGCTCAGCAGGCAGGGCACAGTCAGCGAGTATGGCCAGATCATCCTGCAACCTGCAGTTTTCATCAGGTTCGAGCGTCAGGACTTTCACCCAGGTTCCAGGCTTTGAGGAAACTGTTTCAAAAAAAAAAGATGAAACTTAACAGCTTCACAATCCACTATCAAATGGTCAAAAATATAGATTAGATTCCCTACAGTGTGGAAACAGGCCCTTCGCCCCAACAAGACCACACCGACCCTCTGAAGTGTCACCCACCCGACCAGTTTCCCTCTGACTAATGCACCTAACACTAATGCACCTAAGGGCAATTTAGCATGGGCAATTCACTTGACCTGCACATCTTTGGACTGTGGGAGGAAACTGGAGCACCTGAAGGAAACACACGCAGATATGGGGAGAATGTGCAAACTCCACACAGACAGTCACCCGAGGCTGGAATCGAACGTGGGTCCTTGGCGCTGTGAGGCCACCTTTAAAGCAAATGGGTCATATTAACTGCTCTGAAGTCTGCTTAACGATCCGTCAGTGTGACTTGGTTGTTAAAGATTAAGGGAGGTCTTGATTTTCTTGTAACAAAATGCACGGTGTTCACGCTTGTAGACAATAGCAGTAGCATCTGTGTTTACAGTGACTAGACTGCGAGGCTCTGAAGTTCCAGGAACACGTTGGGGTTGTCTGGTTATAAACAGTTATCCTTTTAATCGTCCATTTACTTTCAAGACAGAGTTGGGAATAAGCTCATCAAGAGTTCTACCTGGAACTTTGAGGGACAAGGAGTTTACGATAATCTTGAGAAATCTTGCACACAACCTACCAAGATCCCAGAGAGAGAGAGAGAAAGCAGCTAGAAGTTAACGTTTCCAATGGTGCGCCATGCAGAAATGTGGAAGAGAGCTCGCACTCAAATTAAATAAAGCTAATGTGTGAGAGTCTGCAATTAGGCTGGAAGATTTCCTGCTGAAGGGAGAATCGCCAGGAAAAAAAACTTCACCATGGAAGTTCTATAATTAAAAGTTACCAGAGCTGAGAAAGGAAAAACATTGAAATAACCCATGGAAGGCAAAAACCACTTTTGACCGGACCCAGGAGACAATGTGAAGCATACCTGTGAAGTAGGTTTTGTGTTAAAAGTAAACGGTGAAACTTCCATTCTGTACTTTAAAGAGTAGGTGGGTAACAATACATGTTCAGCCAGTTGTGCTTTTATAGATCGGAAATCCTTTATCCGAAAACCTAGGTCCAACTGTTTTTCGGATGAGGGATATTTTCTGCTTTTGGATACACTGACATCAATGAGCTGCTTCAGCTTCCCTGCTTCAATTATCAATCACAGCCGGTTTAAACTGCCATCAGTTCTTTTGACATTAAAAAATACCAATTTGCACAGATTTATTAGGGTCTTGTCTGCTTTACACAAGCAATTCTTTCCTTTGCAAAATCAGAAATGATGGCGATCTGGGTGAGAAAATAACCTACTCTTTTCTAACTGCTGGATCAATTTGGGAAAAGACAATGTGAAATGTACTTATCAGCATGATGTGCACTGAAAATGTGCAATAAAATAGTTCTTATAATATTGAAAACATAGGAATATACTAAATGCATAGTGAAATTCTACTTATGAAAGCACATAAGTCCGTTCAGACCCTTCGGGAAAAAGGTGAAAGTGGGTACTGCAGACGCTGGAGATCAGAGTCAAGATTAGAGTGGTGCTGGAAAAGCACAGCAGGTCAGGCAGCATCCAAGGAGCAGGAAAATCGACGTTTCAGGCAGAAGCCCTTCATCTGGAATGAGGCCTCATTGCTGATGAAGGGCTTTTGCCCAAAACGCCAATTTTCCTGCTCCTCGGATGCTGCTTGACCTGCTGTGCTTTTCCAGCACCACTCTAATCTTGCCTTTGGGAAAAAGCTTCGCTTGGCCTGAAAAGATCCAAACAGATTGGAAGTGAAGCTCTTTTTTCCCCAAAGGGCCAAGCAACCTGAGGACATGTGAGAAAACTTCGACCCGCTTGGGCCGAGCAAAGTTTATTTTCCAAAGGAATCTTTACCGTTTTTGGACAAATGGATAAAGGATTCCCAAAGAGTAGGCTTCTGCTGTAGTGAAAGTCTTAAAACTCACTGTGCCATCCTTTCAGCTATCACTGGAGGTTTAATGATTTAAGAAAAGTTGCTTGTCTCCATGATAATTGTAACAAAAATAATTTTTAAAGGCATCAATCGTGTTAATATAACATTACTCAGATTTCTGCTAAAAGGATTAGCTTTCACCAGAGCGACAACTCCAAGAACCTTTCAGAATCTATTCAAACGTTTACTGTGGGCGGTTTCTTGAGCTGGGTTCAGCACTGCTCCATCTCCATTTATTTGTAACCAGTTTAAAACGAAATACCAGAAGTGGCAGTTCCAGCAAGTAACAAAGATCCATGATAGCAAAAGGTCTCAATGGCCCTACCGCTTCATTTCCCTAAGTTTCCTTATGAGCAAAACACCTCGACTTTGTGAAGACCGCATTATTTCGTTTTGGGAATTCTGACTGCAGATTAAAATAGAAAAAATAACTTTTAAAACCAAGGACTGTGCAAGGCAAGGCTACACTTCTTAAAGTCACTGAACCTCATAGTGAATGCTGTTTACACTGATTCTTTGTTCACCCAGTTTAAGCTGTCACCTTTAACCAGTATCTTAAGAGACTTCGTACACCAATCATCCTACTCCTCCTGCAAAGTAGAGAGAGAATCTGGAGAAAGGAGTTTGAAGAACAGAAAATCCTGGCAAGCAAAAAGGAACATCTCAATGAATCCTGTTGACTGATGCTATTGAACTGTGTTTCCTAGTTTGCTTCCCCTCCATGGATACATCTAATAGCTTTAGGTTTGTCTGTGTCTGTCTGGTGTATGGGTTTGAAAAGGGTATTAGAGCTTTAACTAGTAGAGCCATATATCAATATTCATAGCTGGTTATTTGTGATAAGTATTTACTTACTTGTAATAAATAACAGCTCTTGTTAAGTATAAAAGTTGGTCAGTGTATTCTGAATTTGATTCCAAGTTGGGGATTTTGCATCTTTTGCAATCAGTAGCGGGGTTTGAGAATTAGTGCACCTTCCCTAGTGGGTTGTAACAATTTGGCCACTAGCCATAGCAGTGTAACTGAGTCACAGAGATCAACAATGAGCCTGTCACTACATAATGCTGTGGCTGCACCAAGTTTCTTTATGCTTCACAGGTATTACTCTGACCAGCCAGAGAAAGGTTTGAACATCGTGAACCAATGTTTCAAACAACAAGACCTGAAGTGGTCCTATTTTTCACCTCATATGGACAGCGAGTGTCAGCAAGCCAGAAGAGGAGGAGAATTCTCAGTGGTGCCCTGGGTCAATATTCGACTAACCTGCATCTCCCAAGCTACCTCACTAAAACAGATCCTCTGTTCACTGAATTTTACAAAATTCTGTGTGCAAACTGGGGGCTGCATTTCTCTACATTAGATAGTGACAAAAATAAATAAATGGGTTGAGAGCACTCTGGGACTTTGAGATTGTAAAAGGTATCACATCAAGGAGTTTGTTTTTATTCAGGGGGCTATAAAGGGGAAGAGAAAGAAATAATCAAGGGAAATATGACAATTTACTTTTTAAAAAAAGCTAGACGTGCAAGTGAAGTTGCAAAGACTTACCAAACTCATCGATTTCTTTACGTTTGCCTTCTAATTTACTGATGAGTTCTTCTAACTTGCATTGCTTTGCTAAGATTTTAAAATCTTCAACATTTTCAACTTCAATATCTAAGCGACCTATGGAAACACAAACAACCATTAAAACTGGTAACTGCAATTTGAGGAAATAAACAACAGCCAACAGATTTATTAAAGATAAATCATTTCCAACCACCTCAATTTGGGTTCTTTAATGAAACAAAGAATATATATGGACTTTCAAAAGGCTTTTCATGTAAGTGCAACGTAATAGATTTACTAAGACAGTATAATCCTCTAGGATGAGAGAGCGTGCAGCAGAATTAAGTTGAAAGATGGGAGAGCCAATGTCAAGAATAGTGGTGAAGTCATTTGTCAGACTCTATGTTGTCACACAGTGGCGCTGCCCCCGGCATCGGTGTTGCCAATGTAATTTGAAGGACCTGAACTTGTGTATGGTGGTACAATTGAAGAGTTTGCAAATGTAGTAACTAATGAGGATAGCAGAAGATGTCAGGAGGACTGGTAAAATGGGCAAACACACAACAGATTAAATTTAATGCGGAGAGTGTAAATAATAAATTTTTGAAGGAAAAGTGAGAGGCAATAATAAAATAAATAGGACAATTTCACAGGGGGCCATAGAAACAGAGGGTGCTTGGAGTTCATATGCACAAATCTTTGGAGGTGGCATGTCAAGATGATAAAACTGTTAAAGACCGATGTGATTCGTGGTTTTATAAACAGACAAAAAGAAACCTTTACAAAATTACAGATTTGATCCTAGAATGTATTCAACTTTGGTGCCACACTTTAGGAAAGAATTCAAGGTTTATCAGATGAGACAAACTGGGACTATTCTCAGAGCAGAGAACATTCGGGGTTGAACAAAGTAGATATATTTAGATTTCTAGAGAGCTTTGATAGAGTAGATAGGGAGAAGCTGTTCATACAGCAAGTTATGAAAATGGAATGCATTTCCTGAAAGGGTGATGGAAGCAGTTTCACTTATAAATTTCAAAAAAGACAAATCAGATAAATACTTAACAGGAAAAATCTGCAAGCCTATGGGGAAGCGAGCAGGTGGATGGAACTAATCAGATACCTCTTTGAAAGAGCTGTTACAGGCTGTGTAAGAATTAAAAATGACCCCTCGGATGACACACCAGTACTACTGAAACAAAAGGCAAAAGCACACACGCTCAGAGAAATGGTACACAATAAGCAAAACGGACAGACTCTTAAAATAAGAAAAAAAAAACACAACCAATGTAGGGAAAGGACGAATAGATGGATCTAGTCAGGAGCTAGTATAGACACTATGGCCCACTGACCCTCTTTTGCACTAAATTCTTGCAATTCCTTCAAACATTTTTTCTCCACATTCTACAACTACACAAGAAGACAGACATGAAATAAATGCATGTGGCAATTAAACATTGTGAATTGTAGTCTCTGCTGTAATGTAGAAAACAAATCAGCCAAAGACTTTTTTAAAAAAATTCATACACAAAACATGGGTGCTAGTTGGTAATGCCAGCATTTATTGCCCATCCCAAATTGTTCTTTGAGTGCAGCTGAGTCAAGCACATTGCTATGGTTCTGGAGTCACATGTAGGCTAGATCAGGTGAGGATGTCAGATTTCTTTCCATAAGTATATCAGCAAGCGAGACGGGCTTTTAACAGAATAGTCAATGGTTTATAGTCACCATTCCTGACTTTTTAAATCAAATTTAAATTCCATCTGGGATTTAAAACCATGTCCCCAGACCATTAACTTGGTTTGCTGGATTCTGATGAAGTCACCAGAGTCAAAATGTTAACTCCTAACCCTGCTTTCTTCCCACAAATGCTGCCAGACCTGCTGAGTTTCACCAGCAATTTCTGTTTTTGTTGCCAGATTACTGGGCCAGTAATATGACCACCAGTCCACTGCCTTCTTTTAATCTATTTGCATTAAGCAGGGCAGCATAAACAATGTGATTATGGTCAGAGTGTGGGATTGGCTGAGGGATTAATATTAGTCAGAAGAGGAGTGAATTCTCTCCCTCATCTTCAAATAATGTCAAGAGATCATTCATTCAAGGTGGCACATTATACTTCAGGTTAGCATCTCACCTGTAAAATGGCACCTCCAACTATGCAGCACTCCTTCAGTACTGCACTGAGAGGGTCAGCCTAGAATCTGTGCTTCCTGGAACAGGGCTTGAATCCACAAACTTGAGACTTAGAAACGAGAGTTGTATCAACTGGGCCCATCACCTATACTCCAATTTCTCCAATGCATAACAGATAAGGCAGCACATTACATACCTGTATAGAAAAACTGCAGGATTGCCCTGAAAGCCATTGGGTTTATCTGCCAAACAGAGGAAAAAGATAAGCAATATGAAACAGACCTTAATACCAAAGCAGAATAATCTTGTGAATACATGTTATTATAGTTTCGCTTAAACAATACAAAGTTGGTTTTTCATAGAATAGACTCCCTACAGTGTGGAAACAGGCTATTTGACCCAACAAGTCCACAGTGACCCTCCAAAATTATCCCACCCAGATCCATTCCCCTACTCCTATTACAGAGGAACCTCGATTATTCGATCGTTACAGGTGGGCAGCATTTTGTTCGGTTAATCGAATTCCGGATAATCAAATGCTGGATAACATAGTTTAGCCAAGCTTTAGGATCTTGCAATCCTGCCAGATAATCTGATATTCGATAATAGAATGCTGGATAATTGAGGTTCCTCTGTACCCTACAATTCCTCTGACTAATCATATAGCCTACACATCCTAAAACACTCTGGGAAATTTACTGTGGCCAATTCATGTAACCCACATATCTTTGTCTGTGGGAGGAAACTGGAGCACCTGGGGGAAACCCACACAGACATGCAGAGAATGTGCAACCTCCACACAGACAGTTGCCCGTGGCTGGAATCGAACACAGGGCTCTGCGGCTGGGAGGCACCAATAGTAATCACTGAGCCACCATGCTGCTCTTATGTCTGTACTCAATGCCAACTTAAACAACTCCAAATTAGGGTTGGCATATGAAATATAGCCATCAAAACGTACAGCCAGCACATGATAGAGATAACCCAGTCTAAACCACCACAAGCTATGCAAAAACAGAAACTGGAGAAACTCAGCAAGTCTGGCAGCATCTATGGGAAGAAAGCAGAGCTAATATTTCATTACGTATCTCTTAAATTTCTCATATATATCTTTGTCTTTGGACGCCGTGTCCACATATTGGCTCACGTGTTGCCTTCCACATCCCCCTCTCCTCCCACCACTTCGGCTTCAGCATATATATCAGGTTTTCCAAGCTAACAGTGCTGATGTACAGTCATCGGACATGAAACATTAACTCTGCTTTCCTTCCATAAATGCTGCCAAACCTGCTGAGTTTCACCAGCAATTTCTGTTTTTGTTTCAGATCTTTAGCATCTGCAGTTCCTTGTTTTATTTCACCTGAGCTGGGGAATCACCAGAGTATTCAGGTCGTTCTGTTACAATGTCAACGTGAATTTGCTGTAATACAACTGACGAATTGGAAGCGTTGTTTCTAAAGAACAAACCTTTAAAACGTGTGTTGAGTGTAACGTGACTACAGCGCCAACACTTCAAGTGCTGTTTCTAAAGTGTGATCCTCTTTTTCTATAAAGCGGGGTTGCACAAGAACGCAACCATGGTGTTATAGAAGAACTGACTGTACCTAGAAATGGTTCTGTGACAAGTCACTCACTTTCTGCCTCCCCAAAACTGTTCGCATATACAAGGCAGAAATCAGAGTGTGACCAGCAATAACCAAATCCCATCTTCCCTATGAATAAAAAGAAAATGGATGTGTACTGGTTAATGAGTACAATGATAAAAAGGGAGAAGATCAGCGAAAAAAGATGCACAGAATTCAGAATTCAACAGTTAGTAACTGGTGAAACTGCAATTGAAGCAGGCAAGCAGAAAGACTTGGGGACAATTAAAAAGAAAATTGCAGATGCTGCAAAATTGAAACAAAAATAGAAATTGCAGGGGACACCCGGCAGCTCTGGCAACATCTGAGGGGATAAAACAGAGTCAGCATGGAGTCCAGTTCTCAATTACACTGGACTTGAAATGTTAACTCTGTTTTCTCTCCACAGATGCTGACAGACCTGCTGAGTTTCTCCAGAAAGATCTGGGGTTTCAGATACATAAACAAGAACAAGCTGAAATACTCTTAAAAATATGGGTTTTTTATAAATTGGAATGCAAAGGGATCATTCTAAATCTATGCCTATCAATTGTTGTGCTGCAGTTGGAACACTGGCTTAGATTTTGCTGAGATTGCCAAAGAGACAACTTTCATCATGTACAGTGACTCAAGAGTTTGAGCAGGTTCATCAACAGAGATATGAATTGAATTTAGTTTCAGTTCCCAGCCTTCCACGAGGAGTCTGTGGGCAGGGTAAGCCATGTGGAGGATTCTCAGCCAGACTGAAGAACGCTCACTGAGGCACAAGCCGGAAAACAGGAAGTATTTAAAAAAAACAGAAAACATAAATTACTAATCATTGCACACAAAGCAAAATCAGGACAGGGCATACAGATAGGGTAAGCACACAAAAGAATGAAACAGGAAAAACAATAAAAAAGCAACATTAATTTTCTTTTGAGAGAATGAAATTCCAGGCTTTTGTTCACTTTTCAGGGCCAGAGAGGTTGCAAGCCCCAATCATTGCTTATTACACAGTCAGAAACTCAATTATACTTAACTGAACAAGTCCTAATTTCTTTCAGCCAGTTTAAAAGTGAAAAAAGCAGATATTAGCACGGCATGTCAGTGATCTATCCATCGACAAAGGCAAGCAACAGCCAGCACGTGCTGGGGTGAGACATCTCCACCAACAGCAACCACAAAATTTCCACGTTTAAAAGCGCATGTGCAGAGGCCAGAAATTTTACTTAAGAGATGAGAGGTGCCAGTCCCAAAGTCCAACCCTGTGTCCAGTTGTGGGCACTACACCAGAGGAAGAACATCAAAGTCTTGAAAAGAGTACGTGCAGAAGAAATTCACTGCAAGGGTATCAGGGCTGGGAACCTTTGCTACGAGAGTGAGTCGAGAAAACTTTCAATACCAAGGCAGAGATGATGGAGTTGTTCAGATTTATAAAATACTTTGCAGAAGCAGGACGAGGGGAATCTTTCCCACCATTGGGAAGTTGGTAGCCAGAAAATGTCAATCAAAATTCATGGAGTTTTCTCCTGCCATAACTTCACAGCAAGTTTAGGATATGTGGCGATTTATGGCAGCAATGGCAATTTATCTGGCGAAAGAAAAGTTATTGTGGGAAATCAAATCCAAATGCATACCTCTAAATTCACTATTGGACGAATAAAGAATTCAGAATTGATTTAAGGTAAAGGGTCACTTGGATATGGAATGAACATTCACCAGCAACAGCAGTAGGAACAGGATACACAAAGCTTTTTAAAAAAGCAGGCTAACAGATAATTTGAATAATGCATTTTTTGGGGGAATGGAGCAGGGCTTCTTTTCAGTTCATTGCAAGAGAAGAACAATAGATTAGCATCCATCGCCCATTGTCTTCGAGGTGATGGCAAACCACCTTCTTGTACTATTGCAGTCCATTAGGTTTCTCAGAAAGCCAACACAAAGTACAATCTGGTCGAAGAGCTCCTTACGGTGCTGTAAAACACCATCACTAACTTGCATCATTTACCAATGGATGCTTGAGGGCTATCGCCTTTCTCCCCTTCCATTTTGTCTGCAACATTTCTGCGAAGTATGTTGAGCGAGCATTCAATACACAGCGATGGGCTCTGAACGTCTGGCCATGAACAAGGAAGGAAATGTCACTATAGTAGCCTTGTTCCAATAACCTAATCGTGGAAACAAGAAAAATAAAGATTAGTACTGTGGATTAAATTAGAATGCCACAATACCCATCTGTAGCCATTTTCATCTTTCTGTTTTCCCTTTGTGCTCACCAAGGTGGGGAGTGGGGGTCAAAAAATTCAGAGGGGTTTGAATGTGGAATGGGCAAAAGAGGCAGGTGGGTCTAGTTTCGTTTGGGATTATGGAAAACATGAACTGGTTGGACCCAAGGATCTGTTTCGTGCTGTATGACTGTCAGTCTTGGAAAATAAAACTGATTTTGAAGCAGCTCAGGGGTCACCATTGTAACTCCTAGGTCATTTAGATCATTTTTTTTTAAAAATCATGAAATGCCCCAGCTATGTACCTCATTCCTATTCTCCTACTGTAACAGCCTGGCACTTTAAAAACATCAAACCATTCTTGCACTTGTCAGATTGACAATGCCTAAAATTTTAAAACCTTGACAGGAACTATGAACTTAATGGCCTCTTTGCCCCCTGTAAAATTTTATGGACTTATAGAAAGACCCAATGGGAAAATCTGTGTGGAAACCAATGAAGACTACACCAGCTGTTAAATAAATTGACGCACTCAAGTGCAATTGTGCACAGATACAGACATTCAAAATAATTCAATAGCTACTTGAAAAGATCTGATTTGGAATAAAGCAAGAATGTGGTAATGACAGACACCTTCCTGTTCTGAGAGAGGGAAGCATATAGCATTGATACATTTAAGGAGGGACCTGAACACAAGGATACCAGGAATAGTGTGATACAGGGGAGAGTATACAAAAGTGAAGTGTAGTCTGGAAAGTTGGACCTAAAAGCCTGTTTCTGAGTTAAGTATTCTGACAGGATAATTGTGCCCAAATTAACAGTAGTGAGCTGCCCCATGACCAACAATGAAAGACAGAAATAACTCAAACTCATCGCTCTTTGGATACTTTTCAACAGCAGGACAGAGCATGAAAAACAACTTGGATATTTGTTTCCGTTCTAAAGCAGTGTCATATAGGACTCTAAAGGTTAACTCCAGTTGTCTTTCCACAGAAGTTGTAGGACCTGCTAAGTCTCTCCAGTACTTTGCTTTTATGACGTATTTCTCTTCAGAAATGCTCCCAAGTGCTTTATAGCAAGTGACAAACAGAGGAGACTTTCAACTTGTTAGTCTGAGCTGACACTTAACAGGAGTTGAGAGGGAAAGCCCATTTCAGCACCCATTCCATACTCCTGAATAACATTTCACATTGCATATATAACACAGATTGACTGGAAAGGACAGTAAAAGGAAGCAGAACATGCCTAGAGTGGGAAATAGTGAGCTAGCAAACTGACCCAACTATTTCGCAGGCATGACCAATTGGACTGGTTTCTGCTGATATTACCACTGATGAGGTCAAACCAATTAGCAATGCTAATGGAACTCTGTTATATAGCATTATGAACAAGACTTTTGTTACTTGTAATCAGACAATCACAATCTTGCATTTACGTTTACTGTAGCTGCCTCTTTATATTGCCATAGAATTTGATTCTGTAGGCCAAAGGGGAGATCTGCATGTAGATGCTTACGCTGCAGGCAGTGAACAGAACACAGTAACCCTGGCTTTCAATCAGGACCCAAATGGAATGTTGCAAATATTTGGAGAGCAGGGAACAAGGGCGCACACAAACTCTTTCTTTCAGTTTCTTGAGCACCCACACAGCCCAAAGGATTCCAACAGCACACTTTAAACCTGGCCTGACATTGCACTGGAAATGCATTTCAATATTCACACAGAGCTGAGAGAACTGCTTTTGTAACAATGCAAAAAGTGGACACACTTAACTCTAAGAGTTAGGAAGACGCTTATCAAACAAGAAAAAAAGGAGAGGGAAAAGCAAACAGCAGGAAGGAGCATCTTCAATGCCAAAGTCTGGCTGGCAACAGTGGCATAAATGGAGGATGGTGCACTCAAAGTTAGGTGCAGGAATGGAGCTCTTGGGGGTTTTTGTATTTGTGTTTGTTTGTGGGCAATGCATAAAACCATCCTCCAATCCCTGCTCTGCAAAACAGCTTTTCACCCTCCCACCCCAGGCGATCTTCCTGATAAGTTGCTGAATTTACATCAAACAAAACAGAACTTCTCGCTGATTTCCTACCGTTGCAGAAAATCATCATAATAATCTCTCTGCATCGACTTGGCAGTAACTTGTTTGTAGTCTTTCAGCAGCCTCCGAATGGAGTCATTCAGTGCACCGTACAAGCACCGCTCCCCGTCAAATGTGTTGGCTTCACATTTTGCTCCTGTAACACATTCAATTTCTGTTCAAGCCTTGGACTAACTGCCTTAGAGTCACTGATCATTTGGGTAAAACAAATAAGAAATTAAACCAGTTGAATCAGTGACAATTAATTTGTTCTATTAAATTAATATTCCAGAATACATAAGTGATTGCCTTGACACTTAATGCCATATATGGAGCACTGTCATTAGAACAGAAATTCATCAAGTAAATGTGCCAATGCAAAAACATTACAATTTAACCATTTATTTCTTAAGATATAGTTTTTCCTCCACTCCCTTTGAGATTATGATTCGCTTAGCTACACACTACCTGAGTAATCATTCCAATAAAACAAAAAATTAACTTTTACAGAGCTGCTGCACAGTGCACAGCTTCGATTGCTCACAAAACCTGCAAACTGTGTATTTTGTAAATAAATGTTCAAGCACAATTTATTTGAGAATTTTGTGATCAACAGGTGGCAGTAGATTGCTGAATGAAAACTGAAAGAACCGTGGATGCTGTAAATCAGAAACGAAAACAGAAGTTGCTGGAAAAGCTCAGTAAGTCTGGCAGCATTTGTGAAGGTCACTGGACCTAAAACATTATCTCTGATTTCCCTTCACAGATGCTGCCTGACCTGAGCTTTTCCAGCAGGTCTTCATTTATGGCAGTATATTGCTGTTTGGGAAGGTTTCCAGTTTCATTGACAAGCACTTTGAGATCAAGTACAAGATGTCAAAACAAGTATGAACAGTCACATTAAGAGGAAAAGGATGAATCACCAAGCAGAAATAAAACTGGGAAATGGAAGTAGAGGGGATTTGATGCAGAATAAAATTTATCCTGCACTGAAATGCCAGAGGAAGTGGTGGAGGTTGGTACAATTGCTTCATTGAAAAGACAAATGGATGGGTATATGAATAGATGGATATGGACCAAATCCTGGCAAATGGGATTGGATTAATTAGGATGCCTGGTCAGCATGGACGAGTTAGTCTGAAGGGTCTGTGTTTGTGCCTGTACATCTCTATGAGTCTGTGGCTCCATTTGACCTCCCAAAACCCATCTCCTCATACTTGCCCAGATTAACCTCAGTCCGCCAATTCTCTGCCCAACTTTCCAACTGATCTGCATTCTGCTATAACCTTTGATAATCTTCCTCAATAGCCAGAAATCCACCAACTTTTGTGTACAATCTTACTAATCAATCCAGCAACATTCTCATCCGAATCATTTGACTATATTACAAACAACCGAAGTCCCACCAATCATCCGTGTGGTCACATACCCTCCAGTCAGAAAAACATTCCCCCACAACTACCCTCTGTCCTCTATGACTAAGCCAATTTTTCTATCCAACTTGTCAACTGATCACAAATTACATGCGACTTCTCTTCTGAACCAGCCTACTATGAGGAATCTTATCAAAAGCTTTAGTAAAACTCACAGACAACATCCACTGCCCTACACTCAACCACCCTCAGTGGTCCTTCAAAATACTCAATCAGGTTTGTGAGACATGACATTCCCTGCATAAAGCTAGTGGACACGCCAGTGTTGGACTGGGGTGGACAAAGTTAAAAATCACAACAGGATTATTTGGAAGTATTATCTTTCAGAGTGCTGCTCCTTCATCACATCACTAGTTATCCTTATCGATAGCATTCTTAAAACTTATAGAATTATGATCACTATTCCCAAAATGCTTCTAAACTGAAGCTTCAATCACCTGGCCAGGCTCATTCCCCCATTCCAAACATAAGAGTTGATTTTTCTCTGCACCCTCTCTGTAGCTGTAATCATGATATCCTGCATTCTGTTCTATTACCCTGATGTACTTATGTAACCTATGATTTGTCTGGATAGCACGCTAAACAATACTTTTCACTATATCTCAGTACGTGACAATAATAAATCAAATCAAGTAAAATTAAATAATATGCCCCTTCCCAAATCTAGGAGAAAGTGAGGACTGCAGATGCTGGAGATCAGAGCTTAAAAATGTGTTGCTGGAAAAGCGCAGCAGGTCAGGCAGCATCAAAGGAACAGGAGAATCGATGTTTCGGGCATAAGCCCTTCTTCAGGAATCTGAAGAAGGGCTTATGACCGAAACATCGATTCTCCTGTTCCTTTGATGCTGCCTGGCCTGCTGCGCTTTTCCAACAACACATTTTTAAGCCCTTCCCAAATGTGACTACCTACAGAAACATTCCTGGTTGCACCTAACAAATTCTGCCCCATCTAAGCCCCTGGCACTAAGGGAGCCCCAGTGGATTTGGGGAAGTTAAAATCAACAACTACAATAACCTTGTTATCCTCACATCTTGCCATGACTTGCTTACATATCTGTTTCACTATCTACTGCTGACTACTGAAAGGCCACATAGTAAATGGAAACTGAAAATTAAAAACACAACACAAATTCATCACCACGCTGATTTGAAAATATATATTACCACTCTTTCAGTATCAAGAACATGCCACAAATGAATAAACAAAAAACAAAATAACACTGCCACAGTCAGCAGATGAAGACTTCCATTAGCTCAACTGAATCCGAATCCTGGTCCAATTAGGAAATGCCTGTATCTTGGCACCACCTTCATTACTTTGTCCAAAAAAAAAACACTAAATTGCTTTATACTGTTTTAACCAGAATGCTTTGCTTTTTGGTCAAAGAGCCTTCTTGGATCTTGAGCTTTCATTAAATTTGCTTATATTAGACTATAGCTTAACTTTAAAAGAAAGGGTAAAAAGATATGAAAAAGGTGTATGGAATACTGGTGATGAAAACAGAAATCAAGCTAAATAGTTTTAGAAGAATCCATACCGTTGGCAAGCAAGTACTGAACAAGTTCCTCATGCCCACACAGACATGCGTAATATCTGTTGATAAAGCAAGACGTTAGTGATGCAGTAAATAACCTGATTTAATGTATCTCTTAAAGTAACATTGCTGGAACGACTGTCTGTTTAAATAAGTAGAACATTTTGCTGAGGAAAATAATGCAAATTTTCAACAGCTGAGTAAAATTCCAGTTAGTGCTGAGTGTGACGTGAGAATTTGTAAGTGCTGATTTATAGGGCCCCCAAACGATTTTTGATTTTAATTTGTTTATCGGTAACGCAGCACCAAAGGCAACGTGATTTCATTCAGAGAAGTCAGAAGGAGCATGCCCTCATAAAATGGGTGCTTAGGATTACGACTACGTGTTGCTGCAGGTTGGGATTCAGCTGCTCAGTGCCCTGTTTACATTCATCCCTTTTCCACACATGACTCAACAACAAACTGTTGACAAGCTTCAGTTAGTGCCAAAGCAAAATGGGGAGACAGCAACTGGCCCAGACATTCTCTCCATGTTTCTCCCTGACCCTGGAGGTCTTTTCTTCACCCAAACCCCGTTTCAATGTCACAACTGTTCGGTGCATATTGCAGTATGTACTTTGCGCATGACACAACAGCATGGAGGGTCTCAAACTGTACACGTGCGTTTCCAAGTGAGCACACAGTTACAGTCGTCCTGCAGTTTCGTTGTCTGTGAACACTGCCATTTTTTAATTCATTCACAAGATGTGGACGTCACTGGCTGGGCCAGCATTTCTTGCCCATCCTCAGTTGCCCTTGCAAGAGTGGTGGTGAGCGGCAGTCCATTTGCCCATAATGCCATTAGGGAGAGGTTTCCAGAATTTTGACCCAGCGACAGTGAATGAGTGGCAGTATATTTCCATATATCGATGGTGAGTGGCTTGGAGGGGAACTTGCAGGCGAAGGGGTTCCCATGTATCTACTGCTTTTGTCCCTCTAGATGGAAGTGGTCATGAATCAGTAAGGTGCTGTCCAAAGAGTTTGGATGAATTTCTGCACCACATTTGTAGATGATACAGACTGATGCGATAGAGGGTCCGTGCTTATCAGTTATCTGTTGCCCCACAGTTTCGTTGTCTGAGAACACTATCATTCTTTATTCATTCAGGGGATGTAGGTGTCCCTGGATAAGCCAACCTTTATTGCACATCCCTAGTTACCCTTGCCAGAATGTTTCCTTGCCAAATGACTCTGTCTCCATGATATACAGGTAATTAAAGTCCTCTTTACATCTACTTTGATGTTTAAAAGTCTCAGTAAATTCCTTGCACATTTATTCCTCTATATGCCTCCCAGTAGCTGGTGGTCTTCATTATACACCAAGCAATATAATTGCAACCTTCTTATTCTGTCCTTAAATGCTCTGGAAAATTCCTCTTTTTCCAACGTGGAAATGCTCTAAAATGCCAATCCTCCTCTGTTTATTCTACTTTCCCATCTTTTCTGAACACGTTTTAAATGGGAATATTCAACACTCAGAGTCCACATTAGAGTGGTCCTGGAAAAGCACAGCAAGTCAGGCAGCATCCAAGGAGCAGGAAAATCGACGTTTCAGATAAAAGCCCTTCACATTCAACACACAGATCTGCCCTTGCTTAAGCCAGGTCTTTATCATTTCTGATGAAGGCTGGCATGGTGGCTCAGTGGTTAGCACTGCTGTCCCACAGCGCCAGGGACCCAGGCTCTATTCCATTCTTGGGCAACTGTGTGGAGTTTGTACATTCTCCCAGATTCTGCGTGGGTTTCTTCCAGGTGCTCCGGTTTCCTCCCAGAGTCCAAAGATGTTCAGGCTAGGGTGAATTGGCCATAGTATTCAGGGATGTGTAGGCTAGGTGCATTAGTCAGGGGAACGGGTTTGGGTGGGATGCTCTCCCGAGGGTCGGTGTGGACTTGTTCGGCCAAGTGGACTGCTTCCACACTGTAGGGATTCTTTTCTGATAGGTTAAAAACAATGGCTGCAGATGCTGGAAACCAGAGTTTAGATTAGAGTGGTGCTGGAAAAGCACAGCAGTTCAGGCAGTATCCGAGGAGCAGCAAAAGCCCTTCCTTTTGCCTGAAACATCGATTTTACTGCTCCTTGGATGCTGCCTGAACTGCTGTGCATTTCCAGCACCACACTAATCTAAATTCTTTTCTGATGGGCTTATACCCGAAACATCGACTCTCCTGCTCCTCAGATGCTATGCTTTTCCAGCGCTATACTTTTTGACTCTATCATAGTTATGAAGAGTGAATTCTTTCTACAGTTTAGTAATGTGAAACGGTGTTTTACAGCTGGGCTGTGCTCACACATGGGTGAGATCCTGAAGGATGGCTTTCATGCATAGGACTGGACCATCATAAAAGTTAGTTTGAAAAATAAATCAAAATTACAGCAACGAAGCGTCATATTAAATAAGTAGAACACTTGCTGATGAGCTCAGCACCACCTTCTCCAGGACAGTTAGGGATGGGCAATGAATACTGGCCCAGCAAGTGACATCCATACCTTGCAAATAAATGTGCAAAAAGGTTTGCACACTGCATATAAACATGGTAGAGAGAAACAAGAGCTTTAACACCTTCCTCATGGCAATGTCTGGACACCTCAGCTTCACGATAGCAAAAATCTCTCAAAGCGCACATTCTGAGACCAAACACCAAACATACACATGCATACACCAAACAGATACATGTGCACAAGATAGATGGAAAATGTAGGCTGTGCTTGACCTACAACAGCAATCATATAAATGACATTAGGGAAAAAGAAATTCCAAGACAGCTGAAGAGACATAATCAGAAATAAAGAATGTCAAGGTGGAATAGTATTTTGAAGAGGTGTTCAAAACCTTAATAAAGGGATAGGGTTTAAAAGAGGAGTCTTAAAAAGGAGAGGAATGTAACAGAGTTCTGATGAGTGGGAGTGGTTTAATTGAACAAGCACAAGTAGATATTATTCTAAATCTTCATTTTGAAGTTAAACATCTATCCTTACTGATAGAAAATATCATCCAATATTATTCAGCCAGATTGAAAAGTGCAGCAATTTGGGAAACAGAGAAATAAAGCCATAAGGTTACACTATGACAAGTTGATACAAGCAAATCCCATTATAAATGTTAACATAGGAACAAATAATGGAAATGTTGACAGAAGTATGATATAAACAGAACAGTAAGCAAGCTTTTGTAGTTGGGAAGCTTGAACTTTCCAATAGAATGCAGAATTTAGAGAACAATAAAAGAAGATTTATAACATATTATATATAATCTGTACTTACAGTGGGGTACTGTCCCATTTATCTTTGACATTTAATTCCACATCCCTCTGTTCAACCAGATAGCTGTAAAAATGAATGACAATTATATTAAAACCAGATCTAAAATTGAGTTAGGTGTTTTAATGTCATAAGCCCAATATACCTAGCCCTGCAAAAGATAAAAGCACTAATGCTGCATTTCAACATAGGTTGGATCAGCTTGCTCAATTTAAAAAGAAAATTACAATTTTGTCAACAGAATCTAGATTCTGTGGATTTTCTGTTTTTAATAAGTTATATCAGACAAAAAAAAAGCAATCTCTAACATTTCCATTCTTTCCTCCTCAAAGAACTTAACATCAGAAGTATGGCATTTAAGGTAATGAATTAAAAGATCTCCTTTCTTTTTAGTTTATGATGTGGCGGTGCCGGTGTTAGACTGGAGTGAACAAGGTCAGAAGTCACACAACACCAAGTTCTTGACCCTCAGGTTTACTCGACATCACAAGCTTTCAGAGCAGCTTCCCAAATTAAACCCATGGCACTATAACATGGTGTTGTGTGACTTCTGACTTTTTACTTGGTCACAGTGTGTGGACGTTGCTGGCTGGACCAGCATTTACTGCCCATCACTAACTGCCCTATACAATGTAGTGGAGAGTTGCCTTTTTGATTAACTGCAGTCCTGCTGGGATGGGGTTTCAGTACTTTGACCCAGTGACAGTGAAGGAACAGTGGCATTGTTCCAAATCAGGATGATGAGAGGCTTGGAGGGGTGCTTGCAGATGGTGATGTTTCCTTGCTGCACTTGACCTTCTAGGTAGCAAACATCACAGGTTTTTCTAGTCAACCTATAACAGTGATATCTGCAGAAGTTATCAATTTTGCACCATAAACAAAAGTAAGCAGTTACTGCTGTCAACCATGGTTCAGTATGTAGCATCTTGCTTTCAAGTCAGAAGGTTGCAGATTCAAATCCCACACATGCTCATAAATTAGATTACCCTCCACTGGACAGGGCATCCTGCATTGTCAGAGGTGCTGCCTTTCACATGAGATGTTAAGGCAAGTTCTCATCTGCTATCTTGTGTCAATATAGAAAATCACCAAAATGAGCAGGGGGGTTATCCCCTTTTTAGGGACCAATTTTTAAACTCATAAAGAATATCTGGTTATTTATTTATTTGCTGCTTATGGGAGCTTGCTTGCATATAAAGACTACATTATAACTAACTACATTTCAAAAAGGTATTCCATTAGCTGCAAAGTAAGTTAGGAATGTGAAGTGAGCCATTTAGGAGTTTTCCTAATAACATCACTGGTAGTAATCCCATATGGTAGTATTGTGAATAAAACTAGTTGTTATTCTTTCAAAAATCCTTTTAACCAACAAAGTCCAGCAGGTAGTAAGGAAGGTGAGTTGCCTGTTGGCCTTTATTTCAATGGAGTATAAAATAAGGATGATTCGGAGATGCCAGTGTTGGACTGGGGTGTACAAAGTTAAAAATCACACAACACCAGGTTATAGTCCAACAGGTTTAATTGGAAGCACACTAGCTTTCGGAGCGACGCTCCTTCATCAGGTGATCACAATCACCTGATGAAGGAGCGTCGCTCCGAAAGCTAGTGTGCTTCCAATTAAACCTGTTGGACTATAACCTGGTGTTGTGTGATTTTTAAAAATAAGGAAGTCTTAAGAAAGTTGGGAGCCTTACACATCTGCGCAAGAGTTGTGGAAAGCGCTTGACCATAAGAGGGGAGGTGCATTTGTTCAGAAGAATTCGGGACACCTGTTCTTAGTGTCAATGGATCGGTGTATACAAGCTGATAGCATTTGTTCACTTGTGGAATGTGTAGCAGTATATCGTTCTCACCCGGGGGCTGGAAGTGCACTTACTTCACAGTGGGAAACCAGATAACTAAATTTCTGGTTCGTATTGAAGACTCTTAAGAAAACTCATACTCAATAGCAAAATAACGTGTAATTTAAGTTGAGTGAAATATGCATGTAATAGAACAATCCTGATACATTTTAATGTATACCCACACTGAGCAGATTTGAAGTTATGAAGCTCAGCTCCCTCATCTTGACTGTTGTGGAAGGTGAATGCCTCATTACCCTTACAAGCTAGGAATACACAGGCTGAAGCTGACCCAGTAAGGACATTGGAAGAGAGAGAGAGAAGAGGAGAGGAGAGAGATAGGAGAAAAAAAGAGGAGGGGGGGGCGAAGGAGAGAGAGAGAGAGAGAGAGAGACAGAGAGGGGGCGAAGGAGAGAGAGGGGGGGAGGAGAGGGAGAGAGAGAGAGAGAGAGAGAGAGAGAGAGAGAGGGGCGAAGGAGAGAGAGGGAGAGAGAGAGGGGCAAAGGAGAGAGAGAGAGAGGCGGGGGAGAGGGGGGGGCGGGGGAGAGGGGGGGGGCGGGGGAGAGGGGGGGGCGGGGGAGAGGGGGGGGGCGGGGGAGAGGGGGGGGCGGGGGAGGGGGGGGCGGGGGAGGGGGGGGGCGGGGGAGGGGGGGGGGCGGGGGAGAGGGGGGGGCGGGGGAGAGGGGGGGGCGGGGGAGAGGGGGGGGCGGGGGAGAGGGGGGGCGGGGGAGGGGGGGGGCGGGGGAGAGGGGGGGCGGGGGAGAGGGGGGGGGCGGGGGAGAGGGGGGGGCGGGGGAGAGGGGGGGGCGGGGGAGAGGGGGGGGCGGGGGAGAGGGGGGGGCGGGGGAGAGGGGGGGGCGGGGGAGAGGGGGGGGCGGGGGAGAGGGGGGGGGCGGGGGAGGGGGGGGGCGGGGGAGGGGGGGGGCGGGGGAGAGGGGGGGGCGGGGGAGAGGGGGGGCGGGGGAGAGGGGGGGCGGGGGAGAGGGGGGGCGGGGGAGAGGGGGGGCGGGGGAGAGGGGGGGGCGGGGGAGAGGGGGGGCGGGGGAGAGGGGGGGCGGGGGAGAGGGGGGGGCGGGGGAGAGGGGGGGGCGGGGGAGAGGGGGGGGCGGGGGAGAGGGGGGGGCGGGGGAGGGGGGGGCGGGGGAGGGGGGGGCGGGGGAGAGGGGGGGGCGGGGGAGAGGGGGGGGGCGGGGGAGAGGGGGGGAGAAAGGCGGGGGAGAAAGGGGGGGCGGGGGAGAAAGGGGGGGGCGGGGGAGAAAGGGGGGGGCGGGGGAGAAGGGGGGGGCGGGGGAGAAAGGGGGGGGCGGGGGAGAAAGGGGGGGGCGGGGGAGAAAGGGGGGGCGGGGGAGAAAGGGGGGGGCGGGGGAGAAAGGGGGGGGCGGGGGAGAAAGGGGGGGGCGGGGGAGAAAGGGGGGGGCGGGGGAGAAAGGGGGGGGTGGGGGAGAAAGGGGGGGCGGGGGAGAAAGGGGGGGCGGGGGAGAAAGGGGGGGCGGGGGAGAAAGGGGGGGCGGGGGAGAAAGGGGGGGGCGGGGGAGAAAGGGGGGGCGGGGGAGAAAGGGGGGGCGGGGGAGAAAGGGGGGGCGGGGGAGAAAGGGGGGGCGGGGGAGAAAGGGGGGGCGGGGGAGAAAGGGGGGGCGGGGGAGAAAGGGGGGGGCGGGGGAGAAAGGGGGGGGCGGGGGAGAAAGGGGGGGCGGGGGAGAAAGGGGGGGCGGGGGAGAAAGGGGGGGCGGGGGAGAAAGGGGGGGCGGGGGAGAAAGGGGGGGCGGGGGAGAAAGGGGGGGCGGGGGAGAAAGGGGGGGCGGGGGAGAAAGGGGGGGCGGGGGAGAAAGGGGGGGCGGGGGAGAAAGGGGGGGCGGGGGAGAAAGGGGGGGCGGGGGAGAAAGGGGGGGCGGGGGAGAAAGGGGGGGCGGGGGAGAAAGGGGGGGCGGGGGAGAAAGGGGGGGCGGGGGAGAAAGGGGGGGCGGGGGAGAAAGGGGGGGCGGGGGAGAAAGGGGGGGCGGGGGAGAAAGGGGGGGCGGGGGAGAAAGGGGGGGCGGGGGAGAAAGGGGGGGCGGGGGAGAAAGGGGGGGCGGGGGAGAAAGGGGGGGCGGGGGAGAAAGGGGGGGCGGGGGAGAAAGGGGGGGCGGGGGAGAAAGGGGGGGCGGGGGAGAAAGGGGGGGCGGGGGAGAAAGGGGGGGCGGGGGAGAAAGGGGGGGCGGGGGAGAAAGGGGGGGCGGGGGAGAAAGGGGGGGCGGGGGAGAAAGGGGGGGCGGGGGAGAAAGGGGGGGCGGGGGAGAAAGGGGGGGCGGGGGAGAAAGGGGGGGCGGGGGAGAAAGGGGGGGCGGGGGAGAAAGGGGGGGCGGGGGAGAAAGGGGGGGCGGGGGAGAAAGGGGGGGCGGGGGAGAAAGGGGGGGCGGGGGAGAAAGGGGGGGCGGGGGAGAAAGGGGGGGCGGGGGAGAAAGGGGGGGCGGGGGAGAAAGGGGGGCGGGGGAGAAAGGGGGGCGGGGGAGAAAGGGGGGGCGGGGGAGAAAGGGGGGGGCGGGGGAGAAAGGGGGGGCGGGGGAGAAAGGGGGGGCGGGGGAGAAAGGGGGGGCGGGGGAGAAAGGGGGGGCGGGGGAGAAAGGGGGGGCGGGGAGAAAGGGGGGGCGGGGGAGAAAGGGGGGGCGGGGGAGAAAGGGGGGGCGGGGGAGAAAGGGGGGGCGGGGGAGAAAGGGGGGGGCGGGGGAGAAAGGGGGGGGCGGGGGAGAAAGGGGGGGCGGGGGAGAAAGGGGGGGGGCGGGGGAGAAAGGGGGGGGCGGGGGAGAAAGGGGGGCGGGGGAAAGGGGGGGGGAAAGAGGGGGGGAAAGAGGGGGGGGGAAAGAGGGGGGGGGGAAAGAGGGGGGGGGAAAGAGGGGGGGGGAAAGAGGGGGGGGGAAAGAGGGGGGGGGGAAGAGGGGGGGGGGAAGAGGGGGGGGGAAGAGGGGGGGGAAAGAGGGGGGGGGAAAGAGGGGGGGGAAAGAGGGGGGGGGAAAGAGGGGGGGAAAGAGGGGGGGAAAGAGGGGGGGGAAAGAGGGGGGGGGAAAGGGGGGGGGAGAAAGAGGGGGGGGAAAGAGGGGGGGGAAAGAGGGGGGGGGAAAGAGGGGGGGGAAAGAGGGGGGGGGAAGGGGGGGGGAAAGAGGGGGGGGGAAAGAGGGGGGGAAGAGAGAGAGAGAGTGGGGAGAAGGGGGAAGAGAGGGGGGGAAGGGGGGGAGGAGAGAGAGAGTGGGGGGAGGAGAGAGAGAGTGGTGGAAGGGGGAAGAGGGAGGGGAAGAGAGGGGGGAGGTGGGGAGGAGAGAGAGGGGGAAGGGGGAAGAGGGGGGGAGAAGAGAGAGAGAGAGAGAGGGGGCAAGAGAGAGGCAGGGGGAAGAGAGAATGACAGACTAATATGAGTGAACACTGGCTTGTCATGGATTGAATGTTTGTGCTTTCATCCCTGGAGTTCGAGATCTCTGAATGTTATGAATTTAATTCGCATTCTGGGAATCTAAAACGATGTTAAAAGAAAAAGCTATTTTGCAGGACAATGATACTGGGCAAGTTAGCTGAGCGAGGTTACCTCATGACCTTTTCCACTTCGTTTAGACTCGCCAAAGCAAATTGACCATTTGAGCCTGGCTTGATCAGGGTTTCCCACTTTGATGTGCATGTAGCTTAATTAGTCAAGCGTACTCACACCTGTCAATGAGTTTCTCTTTCTCTGCAAAATTTTGCCTTTTTATTGCTGCTTATCTAATTCAGGACATGTCGCGTTTTTGTAATTTTAATACCAAAGTCTGCATTAAGACAGCTTGTTTGCAGCAATAAGGGGAGTAGATTGAGGGATTTCTTAGGGCTAAGAGCTGGTACTGCTACCGTAATGGTTTTAAAACCTTAGCTCAAGCCTGGCTTGTAGGTATCTATGTTATAGTGTAACATTAGATTTTATTCCCTACAGTATGGAAACAGGCCCTTTGGACCAACAAGTCCATACCAACCCTCCAAAGAGTAATCCACCCGGACCCGGACCGATTCCCCATATTTATCCCTGACTAATGCAGTTTACCATGACCTGACACCTGACCTGCACATCCTTCTGGACTGTGGGAGGAAACCAGAGCACCCGGAGGAAACCCACGCAGACATGGGCAGAATGTGCAAACTCCACACAGACAGTCGCCCGAGGCCGGAATTGAACTCAGGTGAGGCAGCAGTGCTAACCACTGAGCCACCATGCTGCCCCAACATTGGTGCCATGGGCAAATAAAGGAAATAATTTAAATTAAACTGTAAGAGTTTTATATTCCAGACTACCACAGAGTATGATCTCCAGGACAAACCAAGAGAGGCTTACAGGTCAAGTCCATCAGGGATTCCCTGAGCTGTCTCCACTAGGTACTTTACACCAATCATGCCAGAAGAGAGCAGACGATGAGGAAGGCAGAGAGGAGACAGGTGCAAGAGACCCCGGGAGAAGTACCTGTCAGGAACAAGTTGAAGCTTTTGGAAACAGTCGAGACTGATGACACTGCCAGTTCGCGAGGCGGCCAGGTCTGTTAATCAAAAGTTGGTGCAGAGGCAGAGCAGAAGAGTCGGACATTGCACAGAGCCGTGGTAATAGGGGACTCCATTATGAGAAGAACTGACCGGGGTTTTTGTGGCAGCAGACGGGATTTAAGGATGGTGTGTTGCCTTCCTGGTACCAGGGTTAAAGACATCACAGACAGAGTGCAGGAAATCCTCAAGGACGAAGGTGAAGAGCCAGAGGTGGTGGTACATGTCGGCACGAATTATGTCGGGAAGAGGAGGAGGAACATACTACAGCGGGACTTCGGAGAACTAGGAAGAAGGCTGAAAAGCAGGACGTCCAGGGTGGTTATCCCCAGTTTGCTTCCAGTTCCTCGGGCTGGTGTGGCCAGAAACAGGGAGATAATGGACTTGAACGTGTGGCTGGGGAACTGGTGCAGGAAGCAAGGATTTAAGTTCTTGGATCACTGGGGTATATTTTGTGGTAAGCATAAATTCTACAAGAGAGACAGTTTGCACCTTAATAGGTTAGGGACCAGCATTCTGGCAGGCAGGTTTTCTACTGCAACACCGCTACATTTAAACTAAGTAGCGGGGGGGAAGGGACAAACTGGATGTTTAAAAGGAAATTGAAGGGAAAGTTAGAACAAGAAAAGTCAAGAAAGACAAGTGTATCAATGAGGCAGTAACTTCGGAAAGGGATCATGCTGTAAAGTTGAGTGAAACAGGGGTTGATGGGAAGGGTGAGAGCAGTAACAAATTAAAAATACTATACATGAATGCACAAAGCATTAGAAATAAGATGGATGAGCTTGAGCCTCTTTTGGAAATTGGCAGATACGATATTGTCGGGATAACTCAAGTGGACAGGGCCTGGGAAATGAATATTCAAGGCTACACGTGCTATCGTAAGGACAGACCCGACGGGCAGAGGGGGTGGGGTGGCCTTGTTGGTAAGGGACGATATTCAGTCCCTTGCGCGGGGGGACCTAGAGTCAGGGGATGTAGAGTCAGTATGGATAGAGCTACAAAATACTAAGGGTAAAAAGACCCTCTTGGGAGTCATCTACAGGCCCCCAAACAGTAGTTTGGATGTCGGATGTAAGTTGAATCAGGAGCTGAAATTGGTCTGTCGCAAAGATGTTACTACAGTTGTTATGGGGGATTTTAACATACAGGTAGACTGGGAGAATCAGGATGGTATTGGACCTCAAGAAAGAGACTTTGTGGAGTGCCTCAGAGATGGATTCTTAGAGCAGCTGGTGCTGGTGCCGACCAGGGAGAAGGCAATTCTGGATCTGGTATTGTGTAACGAACCAGAATTGGTCAGAGACCTCGAAGTGAAGGAGCCATTGGGAAGTAGTGACCATAATACATTAAGCTTCAATCTGCAATTTGAGAGGGAGAGAGTACAGTCGGAAGTGACAGTACTTCTGTTGAATAAAGGGAACTATGGAGCTACGAGGGAGGAGCTGGCCAAAGTTCAATGGTGCAATATCTTAGCAGGGAGGACTGTGGAGGAACAATGGCTGATATTTCTGTGTATAATGCCGAAGTTGCAGGATCAGGTCATTCCTAAAAGGAAGAAAGATCCCAGGAGGAGGCATGGGCGGCCGTGGCTGACGAGGGAAGTTAAGAAACATATAAAGTTAAAAGAGAAAAAGTATAACATAGCAAAGATAAGTGGGAAAATTGAGGACTGGGAAGTTTTTAAAGAGCAATAGAGGATTACTAAGAAGGAAATATGTAGAGGAAAAATGAGGTACGAAGGTAACCTGGCCAATAATACAAAGGAGGATAGAAAAATCTTTTTTAAGTATATGCAAGGCAAAAAAATGGTCAGGACTAAAATTGGGCCCTTGAAGACAGAAACAGGGGAATATATTACGGGGAACAAAGAAATGGCAGAAGAATTAAATCAGATCTGTGTTCACTGGGGAAGACACAAGTAATTTCCCTGAGGTAACAGTGGCTGAAGGACCTGAACTTAAGGGAATTTATATTTGCCAGGATTTGGTGTTGGAGAGACAGTTAGGTCTGAAGGTTGATAAGTCCCGGGGCCTGATGGTCTACATCCCAGGATACTGAAGGAGGTGGCTCGGGAAATCGTGGATGCGTTGGTGATTATTTTCAAGAGTTTGATAGATTCGGGGTCGGTTCCTGAGGATTGGAGGGTGGCTAATGTTGTACCACTTTTTAAGAAAGGTGGGAGAGAGAAAGCAGGAAATTATAGATCAGTTAGTCTGACCTCAGTGGTGGGAATGATGCTGGAGTCTATTATAAAGGATGAAATTACGGCACATCTGGATAGTAGTAACAGGATAGGACAGAGTCAGCATGGATTTATGAAGGGGAAATCATGCTCGACTAATCTTCTTGAATTTTTTGAGGATGTAACTCTGAAAATGGACGAGGGAGATCCAGTAGATGTAGTGTACCTGGACTTTCAGAAAGCTTTTGATAAAGTCCCACACAGGAGGTTAGTGAGTAAAATTAGGGCACATGGTATTGGGGGCAAAGTACTAGATTGGATTGAAAATTGGTTGGCAGATAGGAAACAAAGGGTAGTGATAAACGGCTCCATTTCGGAATGGCAGGCAGTGACCAGTGGGGTACCGCAGGGATCCGTGCTGGGACCGCAGCTTTTTACAATATATGTGAATGATATAGAAGATGGTATCAGCAATAACATGAGCAAATTTGCTGATGATACAAAGCTGGGTGGCAGGGTGAAATGTGATGAGAATGTTAGGAGATTACAGGGTGACCTGGACAAGTTAGGTGAGTGGGCAGATGCAGTTTAATGTGGATAAATGTATGGTTATCCACTTTGGTGGCAAGAACAGGAAGGCAGATTACTACTTCAATGGAATCAATTTAGTTAAAGGGGCAGTACAGAGTGATCTGGGTGTTCTTGTACACCAGTCAATGAAGGCAAGCATGCAGGCACAGCAGGTAGTGAAGAAGGCCAATAGCATGCTGGCCTTCATAGCAAGAGGAATTGAGTATAGAAGCAAAGAGGTGCTTCTGCAGCTGTACAGGGCCCTGGTGAGACCACACCTGGAGTACTGTGTGAAGTTCTGGTCTCCAAATTTGAGAAAAGACATTCTGGCTATTGAGGGAGTGCAGCGTAGGTTCACGAGGTCAATTCCTGGAATGGCAGGATTACCTTACACTGAAAGACTGAAGTGACTGGGCTTGTATACCCTTGAGTTTAGAAGACTGAGAGGGGATCTGATTGAGACATATAAGATTATTAAAGGATTGGACACTCTGGCAGCAAGAAACATGTTTCCGCTGATGGGTGAGTGCAGAACCAGAGGACACAGCTTAAAAATACAGGGTAGACCATTTAGGACAGAGATGAGGAGAAACTTCTTCACCCAGAGAGTGTTGGCTGTGTGGAATGCTCTGCCCCAGAGGGCAGTGGAGGCCCAGTCTCTGGATTCATTTAAAAAAGAGTTGGATAGAGCTCTCAAAGATAGTGGAATCAAGGGTTATGGAGATAAGGCAGGAAGAGGATACTGATTAGGAATGATCAGCCATGATCATATTGAATGGCGGTGCAGGCTCGAAGGGCTGAATGGCCTACTCCTGCACCTATTGTCTATTGTCTTTAACAGTCTTGCTAAAACTATACAAGGAATTAATTAGGCCTTACCTGGCACACTGAACAGTTTTGGGCCCCTTATCTAAAGAGATATACTGGCATTGTAGGTAATGTAGAGAAGGTTGACAAGGCGAATTCTAGGTATGAAGTGTGTGTCTTATGAGGAGAGGTTGAGCAAATTGGGCCTGTACTCGGAGTTCAGAAAATTAAGGCATGACCATAATGAAACATACAAAATTCTTAGGGGGCTTGACAGGATAGATTCAGAGAGATTGTTTCCTCTTGTAGGACAGTCGAGGAGCAGAAGGCATAATTTTCAGAGAAAGGGATTGTCCAGTTAGGACAGAAGGAAGGGGAAACTTCTTGTATACAAGGGAAGTGAATCTGGGGGTTGTCATGGCTCGATCATTAAGTATATTCAAGATGAAGAGAGATGGATTTTCAATCAGTAAGGGAATCAAGTGTCATGAAGGAAAAAAGGCAGGCGAGTGGAGTTGAGGAATATGAAATTAGTCATGATCTCATTGAACAGTACAACAGACTTGAAGGACCTACATCTGCTCCCACATCTTATCATTGTGTTTCATGTCGTGTGAAGTGACATGCCCTTTTACAGTTTAATTTCTTGAGTCCCAGCTAATGAGTGCAAGATAAGAAGCTTCAACTTTGTGTATCTTTTTAGCAATATACTTAATTTTTAAGTATATTGCTGCAATTTAAGTTAGATTTGTAATTAGAAATGTCATTTATGACTCAAAACATCCACAGTATGATATCTCTAAGCTTATGCAGAATTATGATTGCAGAAAGCAAGTTTGGAATGCAACTGAGTTCATATTCACTGCATTACAGGATTTCCCACCCCTGAAGCTACAGTACCAATTGCAGCTCAACGGAGCATTCTTAGCCAAAGTCATGTAAGGCACTACTTAAACACACGTTATTTTCCAGTACAGCCAAGATTTTAAAAGCCTGCAACTTGAAACAAGAGGAGAACAGGTAAGTTTAGATCACTGTGGCTAGTAATTTGACAACCTGCAATAAGGTACAAGAGCTGCAAATGATATCATAAGCTGGGAACAAAAACAGAAATTGCTGGAAAAGCTCAGCAGTTCTGGCAGCATCGGTGAGGAGAAATCAGAGTCAAAGTTGACCGTACCCAAAACATTAACTCTGCTTTCTCTGCACCAATATTGTCAGACTTACTGAACTTTTCCAGCAATTTCTGTTTTGGGTTCTGATTTTCAGCACCCACAGTTCTTTTGGTTTTTATAAACTAGTAAGTTTTGTATCATCATAAACCTTATACTTCTCACTCAAACTGCTTTCCAACGATGGTTGCTGTGATTGTATTTCCCCACTAGCTGAAAAGGTTACCAATATTGTGGACATTTTAATCCAGGGGCAACATAAAACATTTGGAACAAATTGCAGCAATACACTACTTGCTTATTAAATACATTTTGAAAGAGTATCAAATGCTTTATTCAAAATACTATCACCTGGAATTACTGTTGGTGGTACGATGGGGAAAACAATGCATTCATATTACATTTCTCAGTTCACTTTTTAAACCGAGCTTTAACCTGTGAAATGTAAATGTTAACTTTTCCACTCAAATATCAGATAGTGGAACCCTGTGGAAAAGCAGTGATCACTATTATCATCATCAGTAATCTCCAGGCTTAAGGATTTCCGATTTGAAGCTCAAATGTAGAATTACTAACTGGGTCATTCTAAAAATATGAGTTGTTTCTTATAAATTAATACTTTCCTGCTTCTCATATTTCAGTGTTTTGATCAATAAGGAAAAGCTGTCTCCACTAGCAGCGGATGCAAATTGAAGGGGGGGGGGGGGGGTATAGGATATGAATAGGCACTTCTTTCAAAAGGAAAATCACTGCCTGAAAGAGGGGTAAAGCAGTCAATAATAATGTTACAAGCTAATGGATAAATACTTGAAATAAATGAATTTGCAGGGTTTTGACAGCTATAAATCAAGCAGTATGCTTGATATGTCACATGAAACAATTGATATCTTCACTTATTCCTTAGCAATAGCTTGCAACACTTATTGGCAGTACACAGAGCAACAAAGTCACTCAGCAATCTCAGACAATTGGGGTCAAGACAGTATGAAGGAAAAAAAAGTACACATATTCCAATATTTTAATGTTTGATATTCTACCTAGTCAACAGTCCTTTGGCAATCTTGCATGCCAAAATAAATTAGCTGGTCATAAACATTGACCTTTCTAATTTTTTATGAATAATGGGTTATCTATCTCCATTTTATTAGATTTGACTGCTTCACACCCATCCCCCCCCTTAAAATTGCCTGGCTCTTTTCCCTCAAATAGGGCATTTATGGTTTATCCCTAATGGAAGTAAAGCTTTTCTCCAATCGTTCATGGAATCTATTGTAAACATGTTTGTTGGAGAAAATCCTGGGCACAAACACAACACCTACTTTGCAACAGCAATAGGTGAAACAAAAGTTCAACCATAACAGAATTGGTTGCGATGTGTCTGTAATAACAGAGTAATGACAGTCTTGCTTCCACTACATTTTAAATGAATTGTCTAAATTCTCACAGCCTCATGTGTTTTGTATAAAAAGAGAAGCTGGTCTCACATGGAGAGGCAGAGGCAAAGACCATGAGAAAGTATTTAATAAGAAGCCAGTAAACACAAGGAGGAGAAAAGCAGAGTTTGCTGACGTGGTTAAATAAAGAAAAAGTTGGAGGGTCATATGGAACAAATTCTGGCACAAAACTGTTGGGCCAAATAGCCTGTTTCTGTAAATTCTGTACATGTCTCTCTCCTTCATCCTGTGAGGCCTCACTATGGGGAAAAATAGCAGGATTCACTTGTCTGCTTACTTTAGTAGGTATCCCAAACCTGGAACCTTTATTAACTTATTTTCCTAATCGACCTGTTCAGAAATGTTATCCCTTTGGAGCAGGTGGGACTTGAACCCAGGTCTCTCAGTCCAAGGATAGGGACACGACTACTGCACCACAAGAGGGCCTACCTGGAACCTTTACTTACCCTTTAGCTAAATGGGTAGGATTTAATTGTATTGAAGGCAGTTCAAGGAACTCCTACTAGATAAATTCTAGCCACGAAAGGCTTGTTTTACAAGCAGAAATTAAGCAATTAAGGCCTATATTCTCTGAAGTTTTAGAAGAATGAAAGGAAATCTACTTGAGGTATATAAAATACAAAGGTGATTAACAAAGTAGACATAGAGAAGATGTTTCCTCTTGTGAGGCAATCTAGAAGGAGGGGGTCATGGTTTTCAGGTGAGGGAGTGGCAGATTTAAAAGATGAGCAATTACTTCTCTCAAAGGATTATGAATCTGTGGAGGTCACTCCCCCAGAGTTTGGTGGACCCCGAGACATTGAAAAGGTTGAAAAAAAGAGATAGACAGATGTTTAATTCGGTAAAAACAATGACTGCAGATGCTGGAAACCAGATTCTGGATTAGTGATGCTGGAAGAGCACAGCAGTTCAGGCAGCATCCAAGGAGCTTCGAAGGAGCTTTGAAATCAATAACAAATGGAAGGGTTATGAGCAAGCAGGAAAGAACAGAAGAACAGTTGAGGCTGAGATGAGATCAGCCATGATTGCATTAAATGCTGGAGCAGGTTCAAGGGACTGAATTGCTCACTCTTGTTCTTATGTGCAGGGGATCCCCATTTCCAAATTCCTCATTAGGCCACACACCACAGTAGCTTAGACAAACACAAGACCACTCCTCATCACTGCATCAAAATCCTGCAACTCCAAACATAGGATTTCGGAACAGGTGGTGGTCATTCACTGCTTCAAGCCTGTTCCAACATTCAATAAGACCATGACCTATCTGGTTCTGGTCTTAACCCTGTTTCCTGGTCTACCCCCGCTTATTAAAAATTTAACTCTAATAATTTTTTTAAAACCAGACTCTGCTATCTTCTGCAGAAAATAATTCCACACTTGAACAAGAAGCCACAGAACTGGAAATCAGAAACAAAATTGCAGGAAAATACTCAGCAAGTCTGGCAGCATCAGTAAAGAAAAAGCAGAATTAACGTTTCGGGTGCAGTGACCCTTCTTCAGCAATTTGTGTTTCTACGCTTTAACAACCCTGTGACAGAGAAAAACAATTCCCCTCATTCAGGCTTAAAGAGGAGACCTCTTATTCTTAAACTACGTCCTCTCATTTTAGTCTTCCTCACAACGAGAAACATCTGTATGCACCCAATCCACTTCATTCAACATCCTGTACGTTTCAGAAAGTTGTTTTTTTGAAAAAATTACAGAAAGGCCTTTTGATCCATCCTATCCATGCAGGTTGTCAAACGTCCATCTATTCTAACTCTCTTTTCCAGTTCTTGGCCCGTAGCCTGCATGATATGGCGTTTCAAGTGCACATCTAAATAATTCTTAAATGTCTTGAAAGTTCTGCCTTTATTACCCTATTAGATAGTATGCTTCAGATCTCCCTACTGTCAGGGTGAAAATATGTTTCCTCATATCCCCTGCTTTCCCAATTGTTGATCTCTCTATTCAGAGAGAAAAGGTTTCCCCATCTATCCTATGCCCCTCAGAACCTTGTACAAATCAAATCAGATCAGATCCACCTTTAGCCTTTTCTGCTGTTCAGCAAACAGTCCCGATCGCATCTCTCTTCATAGCTGAATCACTCCAGTCCAAACAAGATCCTGGTGAATTTCTGCACTCTCTCTAGAGCAATCACTTCCTTAAAGTGCCAACCAGAACTGCACTAATCCAGCAGTGGCCTTGCACATTATGTACAGCTCCATTAAAACCTCCTTGCTCTTATCTTCAATACTTTGAATAATAAAGGCAAGCCTCTAATAAGCCTCTTGAACACCTTATTAACCTGTCCTGCTGCCTTCAAGGATTTATGGACAGGCATACTAAAGTCCCTCTAATGCTCTGTACTTCCTAAGATTATATCATTAATAGAATATAGAACAGTACAGCACAGTACAGGCCCTTCGGCTGTTAATGCTGTGCCGACTTTTTATCCTACTCTGAGATCAGACTAACCAACACACCCTTCATTTTACTATCATCCATGTCCTATCCAAGAGTTGCTCAAATGCCCCTAATGCATTTGACTCTACCACCACTGCTGGCAGTGCATTCCACGCACCCACCACTCCGAGTAAAGAACCAACCTCTGACATCTCCTCTAAATCTTCCTCCAATCACCTTAAAATTATGCCCCCTCGTGATAGCCATTTCTGTCATGGGGAAAAGTCTCTGGCTATCCATTCTATCTATGTCTCTCCATCTTGTACACCTCTATCAAGTCACCTCGTATCTTTCTAAACTCCAATGAAAAAAGTCCTAGCTCCTTCAACCTTCCTTCACAAGACATGCCCTCCAGTCCAGGCAACAATTAGTGACAAATCTCCTCTGCACCCTCTCTAAGGATTCCACATCCTTCCTATTATGAGCCGACCAGGACTGAACACAATATTCCAAGTGTGGTCTAACCAGGGCTTTATAGAGCTGCAGCGTAACCTCGTGGCTCTTAATCTCAATTTCCCCTGCTAATGAAAGCCTCTTACGCATTCATGAGATTATCTCCTATTCTTCTGTAACTACAATATTATTGCACTTGAGACTGCAGGTCCATGCCACTCCACAGGTTCAGCACTGTAGCTGGGCCAGAAGTGGTTATGCTCTATGCACAACCACTTTCAGAGTAAAGACCACACCTCCACTTGTATCAATGGATGAATGATTTTCCAATTGGATATTAGAAAGGGATTAACAGCATTGAAACTGGATAAAGTGTGCTGGAAGTAAAACAAAAAGAATAAAAATTGGTGCACAGCCTTGAAGGGGAAAACTGGCAGTACCAGTTAGACCACAAAGGTTCTTGGACCAGACAGTGCTGATTATGAAGCTGCACCCTGTACTCATTTTCTCCAAGTCTTCACCAGAACGTTTACAACTTCACTCTCAACCTCTTCTACAGTCTCAAACCGACAGCCAGAACCCTGCACTCCACGCAAGGCCAATATATCCTTCAGAAAGTATAGTGCTCAGAACTATTCACATTAACTCCTCGTCTGATCACATCAGGGCTTTGTACCGCTGAAGCACATCTACCTCCTAACATTCTTGCTTTCTAGATATCAGGATTATCAGTCCACTTGTCTTTTCAGTCCCTGCTCATGACATTTTAAGTACTTTTGCACTTCAATTCCCAAGTCTCTTTGGACCAGCACCATTTATAACATCCCCCAATTGGAAGCCGCTGCATTCCATACCTTTTGTTGGCCCTAAGTGGATGATCACATGTTTGCCTACCTTGAAATCCATATACAACCATTTTGTGCATGCAGTTAATTGACTAACATCTCTGTAATCTTATGCTTCTATCTTTAACCACTTGAAATTCCACCTGTATGTCATCAGCAAACCATTGATGCAATACCTTGGCTAAGTAATTATAAAATATAGCAAACAGATGAAGCGTCAGATTCTTGTGGGGCACCACTGGTCACATCATCAGAGTCATTATCTCTACTCTATTTCCTACACTCAGCCAATTTCCCAAAGAGGTCAATAATTTGACATAAGTTGCACGAGTTTCGACCTTAGCTCACTATTTCTTATGACTGACTTCATTGAATGCTTTTTGGAAGTCCATATAAATAACATTAAATGCATTTTTTTTGAAGAGTTGATTAAGGACTATCTGATTCATCAAGCAAGGCCTCTTCTTCTTCACAAATCCAAGCTGAGGGTCCTCCTGTGATGCAGCGACAGTATCCCTACCCCTGGACCGGAAGACCTGCGTTCAAGTCCCACCTGCTCTAGACATGCACAACAACATCTCTGAACTGGTTGATAAGAAAATAATCGGTTAAATTTTTAAAAACACAGAACTATGGCTGGCTCTTTCTAATCAATGAAAGACTTTCAATATGGTTAGTTACTCTGTCCTTAATTGCAAACTCTAGTAATAGATAATAATTATTCATATAGGGATTCCCAAACATTTTCCCATTGCGAGCCCAACTTGAGGTTTGAAAATTAGACACAAACTTTCAATGAGAATCGAGGGAGCAGGGACATATCTATGGCAGTTGGATACAAAGATGGCCAAGTGAGAAAAGGAAACAGTAGTGGTGAACAGTTGGTTTTTGGACTATAGGAAGACTACATAAATGGGATTCTCTTGGTGTCAGTACAAGGACTATGACTGTTCATGATATTCATGACATCCTAGATTGGGGTGGAGGTACAATTTCAAAATTTTCAGATCTCAGAAATACTTTGAACTGTGATGATGACAAAGGGTTGTAAATTTATGACGATGATAAAAAGATAGTGGGAAGGCAAGCAGAGAGGATAACACAATGTCTACAGGGCATAGAGATACATGTTAAGTGAGTGGGCAAAAACATGGAAGATGGAATAGAATGCAGAAAAATAGCTAGGAATTTGGCAGGACGAATAGAGAAGCTGAATATTATTTAAATAGAGAAAGACTGTGGAAAGCTGCAGTACAGGAGGGTTGAAGGATCCTCATGCTTAATCCACAAAATGCTAGCATTCATGTGCATTATCAGCAGTCACTCGCTAACGACTGTGATTGTCCACCCAGGAAACTCTGTGGTACTGGTTATGGGTTCTGTGGGTCCCTGAGCCACTTCTCCCATCACACATTTGGCAGGTGTTTCCGGGAAGTGGAATTGGAGGGGGCCGAGAGCATCAAGTTCCTAGGAGCGACAATAACCAACAATCTGCCGTGGTCCTCCCATGTAGATGCGACCATCAAGGCGACGCAATAATGCCTCTTCTTCCTCAGGAGGCTGAGGAGATTTGGCACATCCAGAAAAACCAACTTTGACAGATGGAACACATGATGCACTCTACCTTGGTACATTACAGCTTGGTGTGACAACTGATCTACCCAGGACCGTAAGAAACTACAGAAAATTGTGTGCACAGCCTAGACCATCATACAAGCCAATCTCCCATCCATGGACTACATCTACACCTTTCATTGTCATTGAACGGCTTCCATCATCATCAAGGACCCTCCCCCCCCCCCCCCACCTTGGTAATGCTCTTTTCCAACTTCTACTATCAGGCAGAAGAGGTTGGAAGAGAGCATTCCCAGGGTGGGAGGGGTCCTCGATGATGATGGAAGCCTGAATGGAAACATGATATGCAAGTTTGAACATATGTACTAACAGTTTCAAGAACAACTTCTTCCCTGAATAGACCTCTCTAACTTCAAATAATGTTGATCTTGCTTTGTGCCCCCCTTCCCCCTGTGCAGTTGTAACCCTGTATGCTCCACTCTGTCAGCACCCTATGATCTGTATGTCCTTGTTTGCTATGATCTGCCTGTACTGCTCACAAAACAAAACTTTTCACTGTACTTAGTGCATGTGACAATAAATCAAGTCAAATTGTTCCTTAGCTTTGAGAGTGCTGGCATTCCTTTCTCCAGTTCTTTTTCTGTATTTCCTCTTGCCAATGGATGTTCTAGAGGAATCGTGTCCTTTCATCCATGCTAACAATAGAGGTGACACCAATTCTTGAGAAGTGATTGACTCAGATTACTAAATTCGCAAGAATGTTTGGGAACAGAAAAAAGGTTTAGCTCCAACAACAATCTTAATCTGAATCCTGAGATACTGTACCATAAGAACAATGTTATCATAACATTAGGTACTCTCCCACCAATATTGCATGCTAACTTTTTCATGTTATGACAGCTACAGTTACTACAACATGTTAATCACCCCAAAAATAACTTGGAATGCCAAGCTACTTTCAAATCCTGAAATGGGCCTCAGGGAAGGGTGAGTAAGATGATTCAACATTTTATACTCTTAACTGCTGCCAAAGTGAAGGTAAAAAGAATTGCAGGCCAATGGGCAAAGAGAAGAGGAATGGAACTACTTGAATAATTGTTTCAAAGTGCTAGCACAAATACAATAAAGCAAAATGGCCACCTTCTGTGCAGCACAGAATTGCTCAATGATGTACCAGGATGTACAGCATGTAGGTGCCAGGAAATACAAGAATAGAATTTCATGCTGCTTTGCCTCCCAAACTAAACATCGTGAACGAGGATTGCTGACACCTGTGAAACTACGTCCGAGCACAAGTCCATGCCTCTGAATCGCTGCGAAGAAGTTGGGAGTACAAGATAGCCTTCTAAAGAGGATGAATCATCAAAAGAGTGCCAGATGTTTGTACACCAGGCAGCTTTTCACATCACCCAGTAATTATTTTCATGCTTCACATTGATGTGTGTGGAGGGAAACAGGCATGATAAAATCTCAAACGCAAATATGAATTAGCATTTATTAAAAAATGCTGAAATCATTTGAAAAATGTGGAGGCGGATTATCTATATAGTACAGGTGCAGTTAAACTTTTCCACACAGAGGATGGTGCTTATATGGAACAAGCTGCCAGAGGAAGTGGTAGAGGCAGGTACAATTACAACATTTAAAAGATGTTAGGACTGGTACTTGGATAGGAAAGGTTTAGAGGGATATGGGCCAATCGCAGGCGAACGGGACTAGTTTAGTTTAGGATACCTTGTCAACATGGACGAGTTGGGTTGAAGGGCCTGTGTAAAACTTTGTATAATAAGATGCTGCATCTTAATTATATCACATCCACTCCACATTATTCTTCAGAACGTTTTTGTAACACCAAGTAGAACACCAATTGCATGAGTTTGAAAATGTAGGTTACTTTTAACAAGAATCGCTCTAAGGCAGAAGCCTAAGCAACTTTTGAATCTGTGAAAGATATAGTTATGAACCCTACTCAAAAAAAGGGGGCTGTGGCCAAATGTTCTTCTTCAACCAATGTCATTAAAACAGATTGTCTATTATTACAATTCTGTTTGAGATCACGCTGTGCAATAAGTTGGCTGCCAAATGTAGAGTCATACAGCATTGAAACAGAGTTATTGGTCCAACTCATCCACGCTGACCATTCATCCCAATCTGACCTAGTCCCATCCGTTAGAATTTGGCCCATATCTCCACGGTGGCTCAGTGGTTAGCACTGCTGCCTCACAGTACCAGGGTCCCAGGTTCAATTCCAGCCTTGGGTGACTGTCTGTGTGAAGTTTGCACATTCTCCGCGTGTCTGCGTGAGTTTCCTCTGGGTGTTCCGGTTTCCTCCCACAGTCCAAAGATGTGCAGGTCAGGTGAATTGGCCGTGCTAAATTGCCCATAGTGTTAGGTGCATCAGTCAGGGGTAAATGTAGGGCAATGGGTCTGGGTCGGTTGCTGTTCGGAAGGTCGGTGCGGACTTGTTGGGCCGAAGGGCCTGTTTCCGCACTGTAAGTAACCTAATCCTAAACCCTCCCAATTCACATACCATCCACACGCCTGTTAAATACTGCAATCATTCTCAGCTCCACCACTTCCTCTGGCAGCCCTTTCCAGACATCCATCACCCTCTGCATGAAAAAGCTACCCCTCAGGACTTTTTTAAACCTTTCTCCTCTCACCATAAACCTATCTAGTTTTGGAATACAGTAACTCAGCCTCAGAAGTTCATAATTGCCTAAGGAGGCCACTGGCTATAGTTATTGTGATGCCCTGAGGTTGGGAAAGGCACTAAAGAAAATGCTACTTTTTAAAATTGCTTTAATACGGACAGTCCTGCTGCAGTCACTTGACATACACCTCATTATAACAAAATGTGTAACTTGCAAGGCAGTGTGAATCTGTCCTAATTGATATCGATGTGAAATAAGCAGAAGTTTGTGCATTTCTTTCCTGAAACAGCACGAGAGCTGAGTGGTGGTAAAATGTACACACACACAGACCAAACATGCATGTTATGTTAATATGCTGGAGTGTGCTCCAATAACTGGTTTTGAGTAAGTACTCAGGCAGTCCTCTAGTTATCTTGACAGTATCTAAATTTATCAGAACCTTCCTACTGAGATGAGAGTGTACAGCCTCATCCACTTTGTCACAGCCACTGGTCAGAACCCAAAGTACTGTAGACATTTTTAACTTCTAATTCCAAAATGCCTTCTTTTAAAAGAGGAGTGAAACAGAAAGGAAAGGCTGAAAATGCAAATTATGGTTGCCGAGAGAGCGAGAGAGAGAGCGAGAACCACCGTATGTCACACCTACAGATGGACAGGAAACTTCAAACAAGAGTTCCTCAAGTCAAGATGGGAACTGTGAGCTTTTGTGACCACAAAAGAACAGAGGGGCTGATGTCTTCCTACACATTATGTCCCAAACTGCAGAGTCTACTTTTGGTGTTTTTCCCTTTGAAGCATGCACCAAGAACAGGAATTGAAAAGCCAGCTTCGTTTTTACTGGAGTGGTCAAGTGGAACTGAAAGTTCTCCTGTGTACCAGTCTGGGTTTGTGCGTGTACTGTGAAGGGCAAAAATCACAGAACTATCCTCTCGTCACCCCTTAGCTGCACATAAAGGAAGACATTTTCTCACTCAGTGGTTATAGGGAACAGGACATCAAAAGGATTCTCCGGATTTCAATATTCAGAGTGAGACAATCAGTCAAAAGGAATCAGAGCTACGGAATCTCAACCAAGCGGTAAAGCTACCACTGTAAATGTTACTGGTAATCTCCACTGCAACAGCAGCAACATGCAATTACTCATTCTCCATAAACAAGACAGACTGACACTTTTTAAAAGAAAGACTTTTCTCTTTCTGGACACAATTTCTAATCCTGTATATGGACTGCCTTACTATTCTTGTCACGTAGTTATTAAAAGATTTATTTATTGTTAAGTCATGAAAGCTTGATTAAACTGGCTCTTTAAACGCAAGTTCAACTGGTCTCAGACAAAAGTTCATAAAGGAAGGGACACTTCCTAAACTAGCCTCATTGAAACCAACCAAGAAGGTGGCTGAATAAAGAAGGGAAGTCAGTTCATCCCTCACCCAGGAGCTTCACAGTTCGGGAACCTCACCTGGAGTCTGATCAGAAATACCTGCCCTCCACCAAAATTAGCAGACAGGAATAGTACAGCCCTTTCCGCACATAAATACTGAACTGCGAGGAACCGGATTTACAGCTGGGAGCACCACTCAAGTTTCTGAATCCTTTTCACAGCCTACAGTTACTGTTCTCAAAAAAGGTAAGTCAACCTGTACACTGGTAAATCAGGGCACAGGACAATGACAGAAATCACAGCTCAAATTTCTTTGCTGGCTTCTTCATAGACATTAAATGTATCTAGTTATAAGGAGAGACTGGATAGGTTGGGATATTTTTCCTTAGAACGTAGTAAGTTGAGTGGCAATCTTATAGAAGTTTATAAAATCAATACAAAGGAGAATAGCAAAAGGTCTTTTCCCTAGAGTATGGGAGTTCAAAGATACAGTGCTTAATTTTTTAAAAACAATGACCCGAGGGGCAACTTTTTCCACACAGACGGTGGTTCGTATGCAGAATGAATCACCAGAGGAAGTGGCGGATGCAGGTACAGTTACAACATTTAAAAGACATTTGAACAGGTACAGGAATAGGAAGGTTTAGCAGGAAATGGGCCACACCCAGGCAAGTGGGACTAGTTGGGAAATTTGGTAAGCATAGACGAGATGGACTGAAGGGTCTATTTCCATGCTGTATGACTCTAGTTTGACTCTTGTAAAGCTCAACAAATAAAAAGGGAAGGTTGCTTTTTATTTTTTGGCAGCTCCCCCTGTCCTGTGATCCTGAACTTTATTCAACTGATCCGGAAGGGAGCGGTCAAGTAACAAAGCTTCCTTGTGGGACTGCTCCCGAGATCAGAGTCAAAAAGTGTGGTGCTGGAAAAGCACAAGCATCATCCGAGGAGGAGAGTCGACATTTCAGGCATAGGCCCTTCATCAGGGATTCCTGAGCCTCATTCCTGATGAAGGGCTTTTGCCCAAAATATTGATTCTCCTGCTCCTCAGATGCTGTCTGACCTGCTGCGTTTTTCCAGCACCACACTCAACTCTAATCTCCAGCATCTGCAGTCCTCACTTTCGCTTCCAAGTGATGTGACATCCACTGTTAAGACATGGGGTGACTAGGCTGGCTGGAATGCATCATCACATCAGAATCCACATTTTCCCTCCGTTAAGCTTCCTTTAAATTATTGGCAACATTCTGTTTGCACTCCTTCAAGGATGACACCTATTAATTCTCAGCATTTAATAACAAATGACTAATGATCTATGTAGATCTCCAGGTGGATTTTGACAAGGTGCCACACAGGAAGGTGCTAAATAAGTGCCCGTGGTATTGGGGCAAATAATGGTGTGGATAGAGGTTTGGCCGACTGGCAGGAAGCAGAGAAGGGGGATAAAGGAGCCATTTTCAGGTTGCAGCCAGTGACTTGTGTTGTGCCACAGAGGTCAGTGTTGGGACCACAACTATTTAGGCTAAACATTAACAATCTGGGCAAAGGAACTGAGGGCATTGTTGCTAAGTTTGCAGATGACATGAGGTGGAGGGACAAGTAGTGTTGAGAAAGTGAGGAGTCTACAGAAGAAAATGGACAGGAGAGTGGGCAAAGAAGTGGCAGCTGGACCAGACTGTGGGAAGTGTGAAATTATGAGGTAGGAAGAAATCTGGCCCTACAAGTCCCAGTAATGAATTCTCTTCTGGTTCAGCTGAAAGTTAGGAAGGCAAATGAAATGTTAGCATTCATTTCAAGAGGGCTAGAATACAAGAGCAGGGATGGACTGTAGAGGCTGTATAAGGCTCCAGTGAGATCACATTTGGAATACTGAGTGTGGTTTTGGACCCCGTATCTGTAAAAATAAATTCTGCACTCTGTCCTGCTACCTGATGCACTTTATACAGTAACTACACAAAACAATACTTTCATTGTATCTCGATGCATGTGAGAACAATAGCTCAAATTAAATCTAAGGAAGGATATGCTGATGTTGGAGGGGGAGCCAGAAAAGATTCACAAGAATGATCCCGGGGACGAAGAGCTTGTCATATGAGGTGCGGTTGAAAATTCTGTGTCTGTACTTGATAGAATTTAGGAGGATGATGAGGGATCTGATTGAAACTTACAGGATTCTGACCAGCCTGGATAGAGTGGATGTGGAGAAAACGTTTTCTCCAGTGTGAGAGACTGGGACCCGAGGGCACAGCCTCAGAGTGAAGGGGGTGGCCCTTTCAAACGGAGTTGACAAGGAATTTCTTCAGCTAGAGGATACTGAATCTGTGGATCTCATTGCCCTAAAGGGCTGCATTTAAGACAGAGATAAGCAGGTTCTTGATTAGTAAGGGGAACAAAGGTAATGGGGAGAAGGGAGGAGTAGAGTAGAGTTGACCCAGTGGTCTAACTCTGCTACTCTCTATATAATGGCAAACATCCATTTAAGTGACAAGTAACAACAGTTTACAAAAAATGTTCGAACTTGTGGAAATCTTACACCAGGTCGGAACAGCTCAACACTAATGTAGAAATTCCAGGAAATTAAGGAACAAATGACTTTTGCAATTATTTAGCCCACACTGTAACTTCTTTGGACTTTTGCCAACAGTCCGAGGCACTGGCCAAAAGTTAGAGCAGCTAATTATCACAGCTCAACTCCCATGAAACTGAACAGCCAGATCAGGTTTGCTGAATTAACGCCATTGTAATCAATACACTCAAGATTGTGACAGACTCACTCTGGAGGACTCAACCAGTCTTCGGTTACTTGACAGCTTAACAGAGGATAATATTTTGTACTGATCTGCTCCAGAAGCTTCATTTAAGTCTCAAATCTCTAAGTAGTAAATACAAACATTGCTGTAAATACTCAGCAAGTCAGGCAGCATCTGTAGAGAGAGAAACAACTACTGTTTCAGGTCGAATTGAAAGGTTGATCCCCCCACTGATGCTGCTTGATGTGCGAAGTATTTCCAGTCTGTATTTGTTTTCATTTCAGATTTTCAGCACTGTTTTGTTTCTCAATTAAGTGTTCCCCAGCTGCTACATTATTTTCTACATTACAAATTTACAAACAGTTATTTGGTAGGACAGAGTTTGAGCACTGCTGAAAACAATAAACATTTTGTCAAAGCTTTTCACCATTACCAGGATTCAGCCTCAAGTTAAGAAGATTTCAAATTAATAATACGATATATGAATTTCAGTGCGACTGCGATGCCAGGTCTGAAAGTCTTCTGGATTAAATCAACAGCACTTCCCTTCAGCTGTTTGCGACAAAGAAGATACTGCCTATATCCAACCAACCCCTATTTATAAACTTCGCAACAGTGTCTAACATTAAATGTGAAGTGCAACTAGACAATGTTTACTCGATAATCCTGAATATGCAAGGAATTATGCTTAAGATAGCGGGGTTTTCAGTGTGACACACTTGCATGTACTGTAAGCTATGTACACTAATTCATAATGCCCTGTTCCTTGCAGACAGAAAGACCAGGTACACACACAGCACCTAAACTGGCTAAGGTTATCATGAAGGACTCTCCTTCTCAGGATCTTGCCTGAAGTATGGTGAACCTCAAGTTAAACCACCACAACTCGCCTCTATCTAATAAGAGAGCAGCCCTTTAGTCAGTAGGACTAAGGCAACTTTACCTTCTGTTTCATACCAGTGTCAAGAGCTGCTGTTGTTCCTGATCATCTTCGAGACTCACCAATACTAAGGAACCAAAATTCAGCATTGGCAGGTCCTTCCTCCTATACCGGCCCACCTTCTCATCACCTCCCATCACTCCATCTCTTCTCCTCCCCTACACTGCCCCTACCACCTTCTCATCTTTCTCCCCACTCCCTATTATCATCATTATCTCTTCCCCTACCTCCAATCTGCCTCACTGACATCTTTGCTCCCCTTCTCCAAACCTTCTCTCCCTCCCCTTCTCCTTCCTTCCTCTACATTCCTCTTCCCTCACCATCCCATCCCCTTTTGCCCTTCTCCCTCCCCCTCTCCCAATGTCTCCCTTCCTTTCCCTCCCCAATTCTCCCACACACTTCTCTTCCCCTCCCCTTACTCCCTTCGCCCTCCCCTCTATCCCTCCACCACAACAATTCAGCTGTAAATTCTTTCACCACCTCTCCTTTCCAAAACCAACTTTCCAAGTCCACTGTTCATTTATATAAATGATTTGGAGAATATAGGATGCATGGTTATTTAGTTTTGCGGATGACATCAAAATTGGTGATATAGTGGAAAGTGAAGATGGTTATCTAAGAGTACAATGGGATCCTGATCAATTGCATTTTGGTAAGACAAACAGTGCAGGACTTACACAGTTAATTGTTGGGCCCTGGGGAGTGTTGTCGAACAGAGAGACCTAAAGGTGCAGGTACATAGTTCCTTGAAAGTGACATCACAGGTAGACAGAGTGGTGAAGATGGGCATTTGACACAATTGTCTTCATTGGTCAAAGCATTGAGTACAGGAGTTGGGACGTCATAGTACAGCTGTACAAGGCATTGGTGAGGCCACATGTGGAGTGCTGCATACAATTCTGGTCATTTCTCCAAAAAGCATTTTTTTTAAAATGGAAAGGATGCAAAAACAATTTAGAATGATATTGGCGAGACTAGAGGGCTTGAGTTATAAGGAGAGACTGATTAGGCTGGGAACTTTTTCCTTGGAGAGTGGAAGGCTGAGGGGTAACCTTGTAAAGGTTTATAAAATATGGGCATAGAGAAGACAAATAGCCATGGCCTTTTCCCAGGGTAGGGGAGACAAAACCGAGAGGCCTCTCCATCACGCCAACGCCCTCCCGTCTCTCCCACTCTCCTCCCTAACCCTCCCTCCCTCTCACACCCCTACACTTCCCACCCACTCCTCTCCCCATCATCCCCGTCCCACTCCCCTCTCCCCCCCCTCCCCCGATCCCCCCTCTTCCCCGATCCCCACTCTCCCCCCCATCCCCCCCCCTCTCCCCCCTCTCACTCCCCTCTCCCCCTCACCCCATCCGTCCTCTCACCCCCCACCCCATCCGTCCTCTCACCCCCCACCCCATCCGTCCTCTCACCCCCCACCCCATCCCTCCTCTCACCCCCCACCCCATCCCTCCTCTCACCCCCCATCCCATCCCTCCTCTCACCCCCCACCCCATCCCTCCTCTCACCCCCCTCCCCATCCCTCCTCTCACCCCCCTCCCCATCCCTCCTCTCACCCCCCTCCCCATCCCTCCTCTCACCCCCCTCCCCATCCCTCCTCTCACCCCCCTCCCCATCCCTCCTCTCACCCCCCTCCCCATCCCTCCTCTCACCCCCCTCCCCATCCCTCCTCTCACCCCCCTCCCCATCCCTCCTCTCACCCCCCTCCCCATCCCTCCTCTCACCCCCCTCCCCATCCCTCCTCTCACCCCCCCTCCCCATCCCTCCTCTCACCCCCCCTCCCCATCCCTCCTCTCACCCCCCTCCCCATCCCTCCTCTCACCCCCCTCCCCATCCCTCCTCTCACCCCCCTCCCCATCACCCGCATCTCCCCCCTCACCCCATCCCTCCTCTCACCCCCCTCCCCATCACCCGCATCTCCCCCCTCACCCCATCCGTCCTCTCACCCCCCCTCCCCATCCCCACCGTCTCACACACCCCTCCCCCCTCTCACACCCCCTCTCCCCCCCCCCGCACCCCTCTCCCCCCCCGCACCCCTCCTCCCCCCCTCGCACCCCTCCTCCCCCCCTCGCACCCCTCTCTTCCCCCCCCCGCACCCCTCCCTCCCCCCCCCGCACCCCTCCCTCCCCCCCCCGCACCCCTCTCTCCCCCCCCCGCACCCCTCCCTCCCCCCCCCGCACCCCTCCTCCCTCCCCCCCTACACCCCTCCTCCCCCCCGCACCCCTCTCTCGCCCCCCCAGCACCCCTCTCCCTCCCCCCCCGCACCCCTCTCTCCCCCCCGCCGCACCCCTCCCTCCCCCGCGCCGCACCCCTCCCTCCCCCGCCGCACCCCTCCTCCCTCCCCCCCGCACCCGTCCTCCCTCCCCCCCGCACCCGTCCTCCCTCCCCCCCGCACCCGTCCTCCCTCCCCCCTCCCTCTTCTCTCTCCCCCCCTCGCACCCCTCCTCCCTCCCCCCCTCCCTCTTATCTCTCCCCCCCTCGCACCCCTCCTCCCTCCCCCCCTCCCTCTTATCTCTCCCCCCCTCGCACCCCTCCTCCCTCCCCCCCTCCCTCTTATCTCTCCCCCCCTCGCACCCCTCCTCCCTCCCCCCTCCCTCTTCTCTCTCCCCCCCTCGCACCCCTCCTCCCTCCCCCCTCCCTCTTCTCTCTCCCCCCCTCGCACCCCTCCTCCCTCTTCTCTCTCCCCCCCTCGCACTCCTCCCTCCCCCCCGCACCCCTCCTCCCCCTTCTCTCTGCCCCCCTCGCACCCCTCTCTCCCCCCCCGCATCCCTCCTCCCCCTTCTCTCTGCCCCCCTCGCACCCTTCCTCCCCCTTCTCTCTGCTCCCCTCGCATCCCTCTCTCCCCCCCGCACGCCTCCTCCCCCTTCTCTCTGCCCCCCTCGCACCCCTCTCTCCCCCCCCCGCACCCCTCCTCCCCCTTCTCTCTGCTCCCCTCGCACCCCTCTCTCCCCCCCGCACCCCTCCTCCCCCTTCTCTCTGCCCCCCTCGCACCCCTCCTCCACCTTCTCTCTGCTCCCCTCGCACCCCTCTCTCCCCCCGCACACCTCCTCCCCCTTCTCTCTGCCCCCCTCGCACCCCTCTCTCCCCCCCGCACCCCTACTCCCCCTTCTCTCTCCCCCCTCGCACCCCTCCTCCCCCTTCTCTCTCCCCCCTCGCACCCCTCCTCCCCCTTCTCTCTCCCCCCTCGCACCCCTCCTCCCCCTTCTCTCTCCCCCCTCGCACCCCTCCTCCCCCTTCTCTCTCCCCCCTCGCACCCCTCCTCCCCCTTCTCTCTCCCCCCTCGCACCCCTCCTCCCCCTTCTCTCTCCCCCCTCGCACCCCTCCTCCCCCTTCTCTCTCCCCCCTCGCACCCCTCCTCCCCCCCTGTACCCCTCCTCCTTCCTCTTCTCTCTCCCCCCCTTGCACCCCACACACCCCTCTCCCCCCACACGCCTCTGCCCCCCTTTCCCCCCTACACCCCCCACACCCCTCTCCCCCCTCACACACCCCTCCTCCCTCTCACACCCCTCCTCCCTCTCACACCCCTCCTCCCTCTCACACCCCTCCTCCCTCTCACACCCCACACCCCTTCCCCCCCCCCCCCTTCTCCCCCTCTCTCTCACCCCTCTCCCCTCCCCACCTCCTCTTCCTCCCATTCCTCCCCACCCCATTGCCCGGTTTCCCCCGTGCCCACCTCCCTCAGGGCCGTACCCCGCACTAACTGACTGCAGTTGGGCCTCAGCCGCACTCACCGAACTCTGGAGAGTTCCCCCTTCCTGCAGCTGGTGAATAACTCGCTCGTGTCCATCTCTCTCCTTCGCTGAGGCTGAGTATCGATGCATCCACTCCGTTATCCCGGAGCCCCGTGTTGTTTTATTATTTATTACTTAAAGCTCAAGTCAGCGAGTTACCCTCGATAGGTGGTGCTTGCGAACACTTCGAATGTAAACACAGCCCGCTGCCGTCAGAGCGCCCCCTGCCGCCCGGGAGGAGGTACAGGTCCGCCCACCATTGCACAACCGGCCCGTCAGAGCGCCGCCTGCCGCCCGGGAGGAGGTACAGGTCCGCCCACCATTGCACAACCGGCCCGTCAGAGCGCCCCCTGCCGCCCGGGAGGAGGTACAGGTCCGCCCACCATTGCACAACCGGCCCGTCAGAGCGCCGCCTGCCGCCCGGGAGGAGGTACAGGTCCGCCCACCATTGCACAACCGGCCCGTCAGAGCGCCGCCTGCCGCCCGGGAGGAGGTACAGGTCCGCCCACCATTGCACAACCGGCCCGTCAGAGCGCCGCCTGCCGCCCGGGAGGAGGTACAGGTCCGCCCACCATTGCACAACCGGCCCGTCAGAGCGCCGCCTTCCGCACGGGAGGAGGTACAGGTCCGCCCACCATTGCACAACCGGCCCGTCAGAGCGCCGCCTGCCCCCCGGGAGGAGGTACAGGTCCGCCCACCATTTTACAACCGGCCCGTCAGAGCGCCGCCTGCCGCCCGGGAGGAGGTACAGGTCCGCCCACCATTGCACAACCGGCCCGTCAGAGCGCCCCCTGCCGCCCGGGAGGAGGTACAGGTCCGCCCACCATTGTACAACCGGCCCTTCAGAGCGCCGCCTGCCGCCCGGGAGGAGGTACAGGTCCGCCCACCATTGTACAACCGGCCCTTCAGAGCGCCGCCTGCCCCCCGGGAGGAGGTACAGGTCCGCCTACCATTTTACAACCGGCCCGTCAGAGCGCCCCCTGCCGCCCGGGAGGAGGTACAGGTCCGCCCACCATTGTACAAACGGCCCGTCAGAGCGCCCCCTGCCGCCCGGGAGGAGGTACAGGTCCGCCCACCATTGCACAACCGGCCCGTCAGAGCGCCGCCTGCCGCCCGGGAGGAGGTACAGGTCCGCCTACCATTTTACAACCGGCCCGTCAGAGCGCCCCCTGCCGCCCGGGAGGAGGTACAGGTCCGCCCACCATTGTACAAACGGCCCGTCAGAGCGCCCCCTGCCGCCCGGGAGGAGGTACAGGTCCGCCCACCATTGTACAACCGGCCCTTCAGAGCGCCGCCTTCCGCACGGGAGGAGGTACAGGTCCGCCCACCATTGTACAACCGGCCCGTCAGAGCGCCCCCTGCCGCCCGGGAGGAGGTACAGGTCCGCCCACCATTGCACAACCGGCCCGTCAGAGCGCCGCCTGCCGCCGGGAGGAGGTACAGGTCCGCCCACCATTGTACAACCGGCCCATCAGAGCGCCCCCTGCCGCCCGGGAGGAGGTACAGGTCCGCCCACCATTGTACAACCGGCCCGTCAGAGCGCCGCCTGCCGCCCGGGAGGAGGTACAGGTCCGCCCACCATTGTACAACCGGCCCGTCAGAGCGCCGCCTTCCGCACGGGAGGAGGTACAGGTCCGCCCTGGTCAAACTGACTGAAAGCAAAGTCAAGGTTGAGCTCAGGGTGTGGCTCGGGTTGTGGGTTTGTTCGCTGAGCTGCTGGGTTCGTTCTCAGACGTTTCGTCACCATGCTCGGTAACATAATCAGTGAGCCTCTGGTGAAGCGCTGGTGTTCTGTCCCGCTTCATATCCATTTGTTGTGGTCGTGTTGATAACATCTCCGGTTCTGCCTCTGGGAGGTTGTTAATGGGGTCCAAGTCTATATGTTTGTTAATGGAGTTCCGGTTTGAATGCCATGCCTCTGGGAATTCCTGTGTGTGTCTATTTTTGGCCTGTCCCAGTCAAACCGGTGCCCCTGTTCATCTGTGTGTACGGATATCAGTGATAATTGGTTATGTCTTTTGGTGGCTCGTTGGTGCGTGTGTATCCTGGTGGCTAGCTTCGTGCCGAATTGTCCAATGTAATGTTCAGAGACTCGAGTCACCCTACCATACATCAGGGATATTTCAGAGATGACCACCAGACTATTCCAGCCCATTGGCCACAATCCTACTAAAACAACTCCTGATTAAGTTAAAGACCCCATATCTACAGCCACCAGAACAAACGTAATAAACAAAACACCCCGCAAGGGCAGCAACAAACATTACACTGGACAAACCGGCAGGAAATTAGCCACTAGGGTACGTGAGCACCAACTAGCCACCAAAAGACATGAGCAACTATCACTGGTATCCACACAAACAGACAAAGAGGGACACCACAACCCCTTGAACTCCTCACTAATCAAGAACCTGTCTATCTCCAATTTAAATACACTCAATGAGTTGGCCTCTACAGCCATCTATGGCAATGAGTTCCACAGATGCACCACACTCCAGATGAAGAAATTTCCCATCATCTGTTCTGAAGAGTCATTCCTTCACTCTCAGGTTGTGCTTTCAGGTGCTAGTCTCTCCTACAAGTGGAAACATCTTCTCCACTCTGTCCAGGCCTCTCAGTATTCTGGAGGTTCAGTCAGATCCCCCCCATCCTTCTAAACTTCATCGAGTACAGAATCCTCAGTCACTCCTCACATGACAAATCCTTTATCCCTGGGATAATTCTTGTAAACCTCCTTTGGATCCCTTCCAAATTTAGCATATCCTTCCTTAGCCCAAAACAGTTCACAATATTCCAAACGTGTCCTGGCCAGAGCCTTATAAAGCCTCAGCAGTACATCTCTGCTCTTACATTCTTGCCATCTTGAAATGAATGCTACCATTGCACTTGTATTCCTAACTACCAACTGAATCTGCATGTTAACCTTAAGTGAATCCTGACTAGGACACCAAAGTCCCTCTGTGGTTCAGATTTCCAAAGCCTTTCCCCATTTAGAAAATAGTCTACACCTCTATTCTTTCTCCCAGAGTGTATAACCTTACACTTTTCCATCTGCCACATCTTTGCCCAGTCTCCTAGCCAGTCCATGTCCTTCTGCAGTCTCTCCACTTCCTCAACAGTACTTATCCCTCCACCTAGTTTTATGTCATCCTCAAATTTAGTAACAATGCCCTCAGTTCCTCATACAGATCGTTAATGTACAGATCGTTAATGTATAATATGAATAGTTCAGGCCTCAACCAGTAGTCACCAGCTGCCATCCTGAAAAAGACCCTTTTATCCCTACTCTCTGCCTTCTGCCAGTAACCAATCCTCTATCTATGCCAGCATCTTGTCCGGAATACCATGGGCTCTATTTTATTTAGCAGCCTCTTAATTGACACCTTGTCAAAGGCCTTCTGGAAATCCAAATAGTTCACATCCACTGACTCTTCTTTGTCTAACTTCCTCATTACCTTCTCAAAGAATTCTATCAGATTTGTCAGGCATGACCTCCCCTTGACTCAGCCCTATTTTATCATCACTTCCAAATACTCTCATCCTTAACAACAGATTTTAGCATCTTACAAACTACCAAAGTCAGGCTAACCGGCCTATAATTTCCTGCCTTCTGCCTCCCTCTCTTCTTAAACAGGGGTGTTACATCAGCCATTTTCCAGACCTCTGGGACCCTCTAGTGATTCCTGAAAGATCACCAACAATGCCTCCACAATCTCCTCAGTTACCTCCTTCAGAACTTTGGGGTACAGTCCACCTGGTCTGACCGTCTGGTCCTTCATATTTCATCTACTCCCAACCTATTGCCTTTTTATTCATCCTCCGCTGGTTTTTAAAGGCTACCAAATCATTGGTTCCTCTTTCTCCCCATATCGTCAGTACCTATGTGGACCACAACAAACTGGATCTTTCCCCTCCCACTCCCAAGTTCCTCTCCAACCCAGATGAGATATCCTGAACCTGGGCACCAAGGATGCAATACAGCCTTCAGGACTCTTAATCCTGGCCACAGAGAAACAATGTCTATTCTCCAGACTATACTATCCCTGATTATAACATGCAGGTGTAAGCACTCCTTTTCTTTCATTTATAGCCAGTACAGCGTCTTTATTATTCATCAACAATTTAAAGTTTCTCCCCTTGCCCTCACTTACAAAGTTCTGATACCTTTCCTTCTTCAGCAAAAATGAGGACTGCAGATGCTGCAAACCAGAGTTTAGATCAGAGTGGTGCTGGAAAAGCACAGCAGGTCAGGCAGCATCTGAGGAGCAGGAAAATCAACATTTCGGGCAAAAGCCCTTCATTAGGAATCCCTTTCCTTCCTAGCCAAACCTCAAGCTAGGAATGCTCCTAACTTCCTAATGGAATCTGTAACTTCCAGATGCGACCAGTCTTTAAGGTCTTCCAAGCCCATACTGCTATCTCTATGCTCTGTGCATCTTTACCAGGCTTTGGTAAAGGCTTTTACTTGGACTTCAGTTTTTTTTCTCTTGTCGGACTTCCCACAGGTTCCCTGCTACTTGCTTATTCGCTCAAGTGCTTGCAGCTGCTGACTGTCTGTGTGGATAGTTCGGTAAACAAAAACCCTTTAAAACTGCAAACTCTCTTAGTTCTCTGGAAATCTGACTGCCTGGTCCAATGGATGAATTTTTCACTGATGTACCTTGTGGTATTAAGTAACAATGCTGATCTCCATGCAGTATGTGTAGATAGAAGGATGCTCTCACCAATCGTCTTGCCTTGACTGGGTCTAGAGGTTTATTTAGTTTATAATGCTGGAGTAACAACTGTCAATTAGTCTTAACAAGGAGGTGCAATCTTAACGAGATGTGGTTTATTCCATGATAATGATTCGGTACACAGTTACATTCGTTAGTTAGATATTGTTATCAAGTGTCTTGGGAGGGTCCTCTTGTGCTGCAGAGGTAATGTCCCTACCCCTAGACTGGGATACCTGGGTTCAACTCCCACCTGCACCAGATGTATGTAATAATGTCTCTGTACAGGTTAATCAGCAAAACAGGTTAAATAAAGTTAAAAATCACACAACACCAGGTTATAGTCCAACGGGTTTAATTGGAAGCACTAGCTTTTGGAGCGCTGCTCCTTCATCAGGTGGTTGTGATGAAGGAGCAGCGCTCTGAAAGCTAGTGCTTCCAATTAAACCTGTTGGACTATAACCTGGTGTTGTGTGATTTTTAACTTTGTACACCCCATCCAACACCGGCATCTCCAAATCAGGTTAAATAAAAAAAAAGATTGGGAGAAAATACGTGATACATTTGTCCCCTTTGAGATCCAGAGCATAATTGCCTGATTCCCACAGTTAACCAGTCCGTTCTGTGAAACCTTGTCAAAGCTGTAATAATCTCCTTGTACACCATGTTAACTGCACCAGCCTTATCAATAATCTATGTGGCTTCCCTAAAAAAATCACAACCAAATTACTCAGATATGATCATCTCATAACAAATCCATGATGCTTACCCTTCAGAAATCTCAATCTGTGCTTTTTTAAATAACAATTTATCCTACCTCTCAGAACTGATTCTAATAATTTGCTCACTCCTGAAATTGGACTGACTAACCTGTAATTATTCAGTGTATCCCTCGCTCAATTTTTAAACGAAGCTATGACCTCAGCAGTGTTCCAATTCTTCAGCTCCGCTTTTTAATTCACTGAGGATTGGAAAATAATTGTCTCACATTTATGATACATTTAATTGTGTTTGCATTACATCAGTCCCTGTGCAACCCTGAATATATCTGTGGCATGGGAATGATACCTAACTACAGGATATACCATGGATCAATATCTGTGCTGCAGCATGTGGAAGCAGGAAGAATGAGGTGTACATAGAGCAATAGATTCTGCTGACACCATTGCCCCTCATCCTAAAACATCCTTATACATTCCCCGGTCTCTGTGTCCAAAGGTAATTATGGGAATGATGTGGTCGGCAATATCTGGGGCAAGAAGGTGCGCAGCAAGCAGAGAGCCAATGAATTAGGATGGCCAGGGATCTGGGAACCAGCAGGATGCTGATCTTACTAATATTCCTTCTCTCCCTAATATTGTTACCTTTATTGGTCAGTGCATTGAGTATAAGAGTTGGGATGTCATGTCGTGGTTGTACTGAACATTGGAACACTGTGCTCAATTCTGGTCTCACTGTTAAACGAAAGATGTTGTTAAACTTACGAGGATGTTGCCAAGGTTGGAGGGTTTAAGCAAGAGGGAGAGGCTGAATAGGCTGGGTCTGTTTTAGCTGGAGCATTGCTGGTTGAGGGAGTGACCTCATAGAGGTTTATAAAATCATGAGGGGCATGGATAGGGTGAATAGCCAGGTTAGGGGAGTCAAAACTAGAAGGCATAGGGTTAAGCTGAGAGGGGAAAGATATAAAAGCGACCTACGAAGCAACTCTTTCACGCCGAGGGTGGTACATGTATGGAATGAGCTGCCAGAGAAAATGATGGAGGCTGGTACAATTACAACACTTAAAAGCGTTCTGACTGGGTACATGAATAGGAAGGGTTTGGAGGGATATGGACCAAATTTTGCCAAATGGGATTAGATCAATTTTGGAGATCTGGTTGGCATGGTTGAGTTGGATCGAAGGGTCTGTTACTTTGCTGTACGTCATATGACTCTGTTTAATATTTCACTCTTAACAAAAATATCTGCGCTGTTCCCCCTCTGTTTGAAGACAATCACAAAGTACTTTATGAACCATACCAACATCATTTATACCTATATTTGTTATCTTTTCAGGCCTGCTTTAGTGTTGGTTTCCTTTAGTTATCCTCCATTGCTTAGTGTATTGATAAAACATCTTTGGGGTCATCTTAATTTTGCTCGCAAACATCCTTTCATGAATTCTCTTCTTAATTTCTTTTTGATTTCACTCCTCCACTTTCTATATTCCTTTCAGTTTTCTGTAGTAGAGTTCTCAGTGTGAGATATAGACTCTGCTTTATTTTGCCCTGGAATTTTACTAACAGCCAGGGTGCTCTAGATTTAAAGGTCCCACTCTTTTTCTTTTTGGGAATATGTTTACCTTGAATCTTTGGAATCTCCCTTTCAATGTTTCTGCTTTAACCATAAGCAGTGCAGACCATAAGCATGGTGAGACCATAAGCATGGAGGTACAGCAGGTAGTTAAAAAGGCTAATAGCATGCTGGCCTTCATAACAAGAGGGATTGAGTATAGAAGCAAAGAGGTTCTTCTGCAGCTGTATAAGACCCTGGTGAGACCACACCTGGAGTACAGTGTGCATTTCTGGTCTCCAAATTTGAGGAAAGACATTCTGGCTATTGAGGGAGTGCAGCGTAGGTTCACGAGGTCAATTCCTGGAATGGCAGGATTACCTTACGCTGAAAGACTGGAGCGACTGGGCTTGTATACCTTTGACTTTAGAAGACTGAGAGGGGATCTGATTGAGACATATAAGATTATTAAAGGATTGGACACTGTGGAGGCAGGAAACATGTTTCCACTGATAGGTGAGTCCCGAACCAGAGGACACAGCTTAAAAATACGAGGTAGACCATTTAGGACAGAGATGAGGAGAAACTTCTTCACTCAGAGACTGGTGGCTGTGTGGAATGCCCTGCCCCAGAGGACAGTGGAGGTCCTGTCTCTGGATTCAGTTAAGAAAGAGTTAGATAGAGCTCTGAAGGATTATGGAATCAAGGGTTATGGAGATAAGGCAGGAACAGGATACTGATTAAGGATGATCAGCCATGATCATATTGAATGGTGGTGCAGGCTCAAAGGGCAGAATGGCCTACTTCTGCACCTATTGTCTATTGTCTATCGACACTGATTTATCTTTGAGTAGTTGTTTCCTGTCTACTTTAGAGTCTAGATTAGAGTGGTGCTGGAAAAGCGCAGCAGGTCAGGCAGCATCTGAGGAGCAGGAAAATCAATGTTTCGGGCAAAAGCCTTTCATAAGGAATGAGGCAGGGAGCCTCTGGGGTGGAGAGATAAATGGAAGGGAGAGTGGGGCTGGGGAGAACATAGCCAAGAGTACAATAGATGGATGGAGGTAGGGATGAAGGTGATAGGTTGGAGAAGAGCTTCAGGGCAGAGGAGATGACCTGGGGGTTGCAGTGAGAGAGAAACTCACTGATATTCTTGTAGAGAGCAGAGGAGATCTTCTTCAAGGTAGGCATCCTTGCAAGAGGATTTGCAGTAAGTTTAAAATCAACTAGGTGAAAGTGAGGACTGCAGATGCTGGAAACCTGAGTCTAGATTAGTGTGGTGCCAGAAAATCTCAGCAGGTCAGGCAGCATCCGAGGAGCAAGAAAATTGACGTTTCCTCATTCCTGATGAAAGGGTTTTGCCCGAAACGTCAATTTTCCTGCTCCTCGGATGCTGCCTGACCTGCTGAGATTTTCTGGCACCACACTAATCTAGACTCTGGTTTCCAGCATCTGCAGTCCTCACTTTCGCCTAGTTGATTTTAATCTTACTGCGAATCGTCTTGCAAGGATGCCTACCTTGAAGAAGTTCTCCTCCGCTCTCTACAAGGATTTCAGTCAGTCTCTCTCTCTCTCTCACTGCAACCCCCAGGTCATCTCTGCTCTGAAGCTCTTCTCTGACCTATCAACTACACCCCCACCTCCATCCACCTATTATACTCTTGGCTACCTTCTCCCCAGCCTCACCCCCATCCCTTTATCTCTACACCCCAGAGGCTCCCTGCCTCATTCCTGATGAAGGACTTTTGCCCGAAACATCGATTTTCCTGCTTCTCGGATGCTGCCTGACCTGCTGTGCTTTTCCAGCATCATACTTGCTGACTCTGATCTCCAGCAACTGCAGTCCTCACTTTCGCCTTGTCCTGTCCACTTCAACTGAGTCACTCCTCTGGTTCCCAAAATTGGCCAATTTAGAATTCTAACTCCTATTCCGAATTTGTCCTTTTCCATAATCACATTAAAAATAAGTGAATTTTTGAGTGCGAGCAGCAGCTGAGTTTAAATGAACCCGGAAGGCTACAGCTAAGGTGAGACAGTTTGTTTTAAAATTACTTACCGGTAGCGGGCAGCGGTGTTTTTCTTTTCTCTTCACAGAAAGAGCGGGAACAGCAGGGGCAAGTGACGACGACCAGAGGGGCAGCTGGAAGCTGGTGTAGCGGAAGCTTACCTGGGTAGGTTTTTTTCCTATAAAAGCGCGCAGGAGAGGAACCCGAGGCACTACAGAGGTAGTGCCTCCCACCCTCCCTCCTCCTCTAACCTAATAATAAGACCCGTTGTGGTAAGTAGGTAAGTGCTGCATTTTGATTGTTCTATTCTTTAGACCTAGTTTTTTTTAAAAAGGTTACTTTTAGAGGGATGGCAGTCAAGGCAGTGCAATGTTCCTCTTGCAACATGTTTGAGGTGAGGGATGCCATGGTCGTCCCTGCTGATTACACTTGCAGGAAGTGCACCCATCTCCAGCTCCTCCAAGACCGTGTTAGGGAACTGGAGCTGGAGTTGGATGAACTTAGGATCATTCGGGAGGCAGAGGGGGTCATAGATCGGAGCTTTAGGGAAGTAGTAACACCAAAGATTGCAGACAGATGGGTGACAGTGAGGGGGACTGGGAGGAAGCAGCCAGTGCAGGGACCCCCTGTGGCCATTCCCCTCAAGAACAAGTATACCGTTTTGGATACTTGTGGGGGGGGGGGACTTACCAGGGGTAAGCAATGGGGTTCAGGCCTCTGGCACGGAGCCTGTCCCCGTTGCTCAGAAGGGAAGGGTGGAGAAGAGCAGAGCAATAGTTGTTGGGGACTCGATAGTTCGGGGCACAGATAGGCGGTTCTGTGGGAACAAGAGAGACTCACGTTTGGTATGTTGCCTCCCAGGTGCAAGGGTACGTGACGTCTCTGATCGTGTTTTCCGGGTCCTTAAGGGGGAGGGGGAGCAGCCTGAAGTCGTGGTCCACATTGGCACCAACGACATAGGTAGGAGGAGGGCTGAGGATGTTAGGCAGGCTTTCAGGGAGCTAGGTTGGAAGCTCAGAGTTAGAACCAGCAGAGTTGTTGTCTCTGGTTTGTTACCGGTGCCACGTGATAGAGAGTCGAGGAATAGGGAGAGAGAACAGTTAAATGCGTGGCTACAGGGATGGTGCAGGAGGGAGGGATTCCGGTATCTGGATAACTGGGGTTCTTTCTGGGGAAGGTGGGACCTCTATAAACAGGATGGTCTACACCTGAACCTGAGGGGCATCAGTATCCTTGGGGGGAGGTTTGCTAGTGCTCTTGGGGGGGGTTTAAACTAACTCTGCAGGGGCATGGGAACCTAGACTGTAGCTTTAGGGTGCAGGACCTGGAGTGTAGGGAGGTTAGGAACATGGCATCAATCTCAAAGGAGGGTGCCTGTAAACAGGAAAGTGGCTTGAAGTGTGTATACTTCAATGCAAGAAGTATACGAAATAAGGTAGGTGAACTTGCAGCGTGGGTTGGTACCTGGGATTTCGATGTTGTGGCCAATACGGAGACATGGGTAGAACAGGGACAGGATTGGCTGTTGCAGGTTCCAGGGTTTAAATGTTTTAGTAGGGTCAGAGGTGGGGGTAAAAGAGGGGGAGGTGTGGCATTGCTTGTCAAAGATAGTATTACAGTGGTGGAAAGGACGATGGATGAAGACTCGCCATCTGAGGTAGTTTGGGCTGAGGTTAGGAATAGGAAAGGTGAGCTCACCCTGTTAGGAGTTTTCTACAGGTCTCCTAATAGTCCTAGAGATGTAGAAGAAAGGATTGCGAGGATGATTCAGGAGAAGAGTGAAAGTAATAGGGTAGTTGTTATGGGGGACTTTAACTTTCCAGATATTGACTGGGAAAGCTATAGCTCGAGTTCGTTAGATGGGTCGGTGTTTGTCCAATGTGTGCAGGAGGGTTTCCTGACACAATATGTAGACAGGCCAACAAGAGGTGAGGCCATACTGGATTTGGTTCTGGGTAAAGAACCAGGCCAGGTGTTAGAATTGGAGGTAGGTGAGCACTTTGGGGACAGTGACTACAATTCGGTGACTTTTACTCTAGTGATGGAGAGGGATAAGTGTGCACTGCAGGGCAAGAGTTATAGCTGGGGGCAGGGAAATTATGATGCGGTGAGGCACAACCTAGGATGCGTGGCTTGGAAAAGTAGGCTTCAAGGCAAGGGCGTAATTGATATGTGGAGCTTGTTCAAGGAGCAACTATTGAGTGTCCTTGATAAGTATGTACCTGTCAGGCAGGGAGGAAAGGGTCGTGTGAGGGAGCTGTGGTTTAATAAGGAATTGGAATCCCTTGTTAAATGGAAGAGGGCGGCCTATGTAAAGATGAGGCGTGAAGGTTCAATTGGGGCGATTGAGAGTTATAAGGTAGCCAGGAAGGATCTGAAGAGAGAGCTAAGAGCAGCAAGGAGGGGACATGAAAGGTCCTTAGTTGGTAGGATTAGGGAAATCCCTAAGGCTTTCTATAGGTATGTCAGGAACTAAGGAATGACTAGGGTAGGAATAGGTCCAGTCAAGGATAGTAGTGGGAAGCTGCGTGTGGAGGTTGAAGAGATTGGGGAGATACTGAATGAATACTTTTCGTCAGTATTCACTCAGGAACAGGACATTGTTGCCGATGTGAATATTGAGTCACAATTAATTATAATGGATGGCTTTGAGGTATGTAGGGAAGAGGTGTTGGAAATTCTGGAAAGGGTGAAAATAGATAAGTCCCCTGGGCCTGATGGCATTTATCCTATGATTCTCTGGGAAGCAAGGGAGGAGATTGCAGAGCCATTGGCCTTGATTTTTATGTCCTCGTTGTCTACAAGAATAGTGCCAGTAGTCTGGAGGATAGCAAATGTGGTTCCCTTGTTCAAGAAGGGGAGTAGGGATAACCCTAGTAACTAGTAGGCCGGTGAGTTTCACTTCTGTTGTGGGCAAAGTCTTAGAGAGAATTGTAAGGGATAGGATTTATGGACATCTGGATAGGAATAATGTGATCAAGGATAGTCAACATGGTTTTGTGAAGGGCAGGTCGTGCCTCACAAACCTTATTGAATTCTTTGAGAAGGTGACTAAGGAGGTAGACAAGGGTAAAGCAGTAGATGTGGTGTATATGGATTTTAGTAAGGCATTTGATAAGGTTCCCCATGGTAGGCTACTGCAAAAAATACGGAGGTATGGCATTGAGGGTGAGTTGGAGGTTTGGATTAGGAATTGGCTGGCTGGAAGAAGACAGAGGGTAGTAGTTGATGGTAAAGGTTCATCTTGGAGTGCAGTTACTAGCGGTGTTCCGCAAGGATCTGTTTTGGGACCATTGCTGTTTGTCATTTTTATAAATGACCTGGAGGAGGGGCTAGAAGGTTAGGTGAGCAAGCTTGCGGATGATACGAAAGTCGGTGGAGTTGTTGACAGTGAGGAAGGATGTGTCAGGTTACATTGGGATATAGATAAGTTGCAGAGCTGGGCAGAAAGGTGGCAAATGGAGTTCAATGTAGGTAAGTGTGAGGTGATTCATTTTGGTAAGAGTAACAAAAAGATGGGGTACTGGGCTAATGTTCGGTTACTTGGTAGTGTGGATGAGCAGAGGGATCTTGGTGTCCATGTACACAGACCTCTGAAAGTTGCCACCCAGGTAAATAGTGCTGTGAAGAAGGCATATGGCGTACTGGCTTTTATTGGTAGAGGAATTGAGTTCCGGAGTCCTGAGATCATGTTGCAGTTGTATAAGGCTCTGGTGCGGCCGCATCTGGAGTATTGTGTGCAGTTTTGGTTGCCATACTATGGGAAGGATGTGGAGGCACTGGAACGGGTGCAGAGGAGGTTTACCAGGATGTTGCCTGGTATGGTAGGAAGATCGTATGAGGAAAGGCTGAGGCACTTGGGGCTGTTTTCATTGGAGAAAAGAAGGTTTAGGGGTGACTTGATAGAGGTGTACAAGATGATTAGGGGTTTAGATAGGGTTAACCATGAGAACCTTTTTCCACGTATGGAGTCAGCTATTACGAGGGGGCATAGCTTTAAATTAAGGGGTGGTAGGTATAGGACAGATGTTAGGGGTAGATTCTTTACTCAGCGAGTCGTGAGTTCATGGAATGCCCTGCCAGTAGCATTGGTGGACTCTCCCTCTTTATGGGCATTTAAGCGGGCATTGGATAGGCTTATGGAGGATAGTGGGCTAGTGTAGGTTAGGTGGGCTTGGATCGGCGCAACATCGAGGGCCAAAGGGCCTGTACTGCGCTGTATTTTTCAATGTATTCTATGTATTCTATGAATTATGATTGCTACTGTCAAAATGCTCTCCCACTGCCATTCCTTGCATCTGCCCAGCTTCACCTCCTAAAACTAAGTCAAAACAGCACCCCCCTCTTTGTTGGACATGTTGACAGGGTGCTGTAGTTTTGAAGGAGCTTCCTTTGGGATGACACATTAAATAGGGCCACTATCTGACCTAAAACCGAAACCTGCTGGAGGTGAGCTGAGGTGGCAAGGGTCGAGAGCGTCAAGTTTCTAGGAGTGACAATAACCGACAACCTGTCCTGGATTCCCATGTAGATGCGACGGTCAAGAAGGCACAACAACACCTCTTCTTCCTCAGGAGGCTAAGGAAATTCAGCATGTCCATAAAGCCCCTCACCAACTTTTACAGATGCACCTTAGAAATATCTGAATGCCTAACAGTCTAGTACAACAATTGCTCTGCCCAGGAGCATAAGAAACTACAGAAAGTTGTGTGCATAGCCCATACCATCACAGGAAACAATCTCCCTTACACTTCTCATTGCTATGGAAGGGCTGCCAACATCATCAAACATCCCTCCCAATCCAGTCATGCTCTCCTCCAACCTCTTCTGTCAGGCAGAAGATACAGAAGTTTGAACACACACACATACACACACATGCACCACCAAGAACAGCTTCTTCCCTGCTATTATTAGATTGCTGAATGAACCTCTCTAACTTCAAATAACATTGATCTTGCTTTGTACACCTCCTGTGCAGTTGTAACCTGTATGCCTCACTCTAAGCACCCTATGATCTGAATGTCCTTGTTTGCGAGGAGCTGCCTATTATACTTGCAAAACAAAACTTTCCAGTGTCCTTAGGTATATGTGACTGCAAAACATCAAATCAAATCAAATCTGAGCAGGTCTGATGGCATCTGTGGAGAGAGAAAAACACGGTTAACACTTTGAGTCTGATATGACTCTTCTTCAGCACTGGTGACTGTAAAAGAGACCATTACACCATTTGAAGAAAAGCAGGGGTCTGCTCTTCAGTGTCTGTTAATCAATCAACATCATTTGGGAGTGCTCGCTGTGTGTAGTTTGCTGCGTTTCCAACATTACAACTGTTTCAGAAACACTTCATCGTGAAGCACTTTGAAATGACACAAGGGTCATGAAAGATGCTAAATAAAAATAAGTCTTTGCTTCTTTGAATCTTTACTGTGTCACTCCTCATCCCCTTGACATCCAATTGTTTGTTTTGATGTGATTACGTTTGTCTCTGAATCATTACATTCAATACAAGGTTGTTTCTATGTTGGTTGAAAATATACATAAAAGAGAATGACATGATTTCTGACTTATTTAGATGTATCACATTGCTCTGATGTATTGTGGGTGTGAAGTATCTCAATTACAGTATTGCTGTTCTTTTTCTTTTGTGTTGGATCAGTGGGTGGTAGCATTACCTCTGAGTCAGAGGTTGAGTTCAAGTTCGCCCACCCTAGGAACCTGATCACATCTTGACGGTGATTCCCACTGTGATTCTGAGGCAGTGCTGCACTGTTGGAGGTAATGTTCTGTGAATGTGATACTAAGTGAAGTATGGACATTTTCTCTAGTATTCTTGGTTAGACACAAAAGAAATTGCAGATGCTGGAATCAAGATAGATAGGCAGCAAGCTGAAAGAACACAGCAAGTCAGTCAGCATCAGGAGGTGGAGAAATCGACGTTTCAGGTGTAACCCTCCTTCAGAACCTTCAGAAGAAAGGTTACATCCGAAACATCGATTTCTCCATCTTCTGATGTTGCCTGGCTTGCTGTGTTCTCCAAGCCTCCTAGGTAAAAAGAAGGAGTGCAGATGCTGGAAACCAGAGTCTAGATTAGAGCGGTGCTGGAAAAGCACAGCAAGTCAAGCAGCATCAGGAATAGAGACTTTTGCCTGAAATGTCGATTTTCCTGCTCCTCGGATGCTGCCTGATCTGCTGTGCTTTTCCAGCACCACTCTTATCTCGACTCTGGTTTCCAGCATCTGCAGTGCTTGTTTTTACCTAGATGATTTTAACCCTACTGCGAATCCTCTTGCAAGGATGCCTGCCTTGAACAAGTTTTCCTCCTCTCTCTACAAGAATCTCAGTGAGTCTCTCTCTCTCTCTCTCACTGCAACCCCACGTCATCTCTTCTGCCCTGAAGCTCTTCAACCATATCCTCTCCCAGCCTCCTGCCCTGTCCACTTCTCTAGCATTCTGGCCAACATTTATCTGTCAATTAGCATCACTGAAAAAAATAGATTAGATTACTTAGTGTGGAAACAGGCCCTTCAGCCCAAACCAACCCCCGTACATCTAACACTACAGGTAATTTAGCGTGGCCAATTCACCTAACCTGCACATTTTTGGAGGAAACCGGAGCAAACCCATGTAGACATGGGGAGAATGTGCAAACTCCACACAGAGAGTAGGAATTGAACCGGGGTCTCTGGCGCTGTGAGGCAGCAGTGCTGACCACTGTGCCACCTTGCCGCCCACCAACTAGGTGTTATCTGTTAACATGTCATAGAATCAATACCATGCAGGAGGCAGGCCATTTAGGTAAAAACAATGACTGCAGATGCTGGAAACCAGATTCTGGATTTGTGCTGCTGGAAGAGCACAGCAGTTCAGGCAGCATCCAAGGATCAGCGAAATCGACGTTTCGGGCAACAGCCCTTCATCAGGAATAAAGGCAGAGAGCCTGAAGCGTGGAGAGATAAGCTAGAGGGGGGTAGGGGTGGGGAGAAAGTAGCATAGAGTACAATAGGTGAGTAGCCCATCGGCTTCATGCTGATCCTCTGAAGAGCACCTCACCCATTGTGCAAATTCCACACGGATGGTCACACAAGGCTGGAATCAAACCTGGTTCCGTGAGGCAGCAGTACTAACCACTGAGCCACTGTGCCACCCTTTGAAGGACCTTCCTGGGTGCAATTTGGCTGCAGCATTTCCTCCAATGCAATGGTGATGCAATACCTGTGAACTGTCTTTGGGATGTTCTGAGATCATGAGCAAAACGTGAAATCTTCATAAATGTTGTGTTTTACCAACTGCAATGATTCCTTCATGGGGCATTGGTGTGACTGGCAAGGTGAGCGTTAGTTACCCGTCTTTAACTGCCCTTGAACTGAGTGTGATTTCGGAGGACAGTTAAGATTCAACCTCATTGCTGTGGGTCTCACATTGACAAACACTACACACTCGCAGATTATCAAGTAAATAGGTAGCTACCGGTGTAAAGATTATGTATTTTAATTTCTTTCTTGTGGACCGAAATGGAAATTTACTAAAATTATTTAGAAACGAAGGATTGCTGGTGGATTACTGCATTTCTTTTAAAGCAGGTAACCTGAGTCATTGAAGCCACTGTTTATGCAGATGTTGATTCAAGCAGAATTGAAGAAGTTGGTTCTGTACCAATAGAGATTTGGATTCTACACCTTCCCTCTGAGGACATAGCAAAAGGAATCATGAAACAGACAGTGTGTGTCAAAGTAGGTAATTCGTGTAATTGTTAAAAATCACACAACACCAGTTTATAGTCCAACGGGTTTATGTGGAAGCACTAGCTTTCAGAGCGCTGCTCCTTCATCAGGTGGTTGTGGAGTATAAGGTCGTAAGACACAGAATTTATAGCAAAAATGTACAATGTGATGTAACTGAAATTATATATTGCAAAAGACTGGATTGTTTGTTAAGTCTCTCATCTTTTAGAATGAACATGTTGGTTTCAGTTCTTTCATATGTAAATTGCAGAACTTTTTAAAAGTTACATTCTCACTTTGTACACCCCAGTCCAACACCGACATCTCCAAATCATGTAATTGTTGTTGATGAACAGAGGTTGGAGGACAATGTTTTCCTGTCTAGTTTATATATTGCAAAATGACCTACGCTAGTAATGCTAGCTCCTGACATTTGGGACTCTGGTATTCATTATAGTTGGTTGCTGTGAAACATTGTTCAAAATGGGTTGTGTAATGCAAAGCATGATACTTGTGAGTAAGGAATCAGAGTCAATAGTTTGGGTGTTGTTGGAAATATCAAAGCATCTGTTATTGCCCCCCCACCCCCAGAATATGACATTGGCGTTCAGTTCAGTGCATTAATGTAAATGTGAGTTTACAGCAATTATGTTTTAGCGCACAATGGCATATCCAACTGACAGCTTTAATAACTTTATTTTTTTCTGAAGTAAACAGTGAAAAATATTTTTTATGCTTCTTGCTCTCTTCCATTCTTTTTAGTATTTTCACTCTTCTAAAAACCCATTTACTGTTTTCCCTTTATCTATTCAATCAGTCAGATTATCCAAAGTTCAAATGTTCAAGCACAGCTGCACTTTTATAAAACTTGAATTCTAAGCATTTTCCAGAACTGATATTGGTCTAGAGTTACTGACATATAGTTATGCGATTTGTCCTTTTTTGCTTTTGTAACATCATTACAAATGATATTTGTAACATATTTGTTTTGTACTTTATAAATCCTTCTGGAAGACTTGCCACTAATCTGCTAACTTGTTTTTTAAACTTTGTTTCCATTTAATGTTTGTCAGGTGCTTTTGTATCTTACTGAACTCTTCCCTTTATCAGCACTTTGCCGGTCCTGCTCCTTATTTTAAACTAATTACCTTTGAAATTAACTTTATTAGTTATTTACCAGATTTATGTAATTTAATTTCTGAAAGTAATGCTCTTTCCTCAATGGATGAGAAATATAGATTGTGCTTTGAAAAACAATTCCCATTTTGACGACTATATTGGGATTGTTAAAGTAGCCAAATATTATGAGTTTCCCACATATCTGCAGAATGTTCAGAAATATCTTCACCTGTCTTAATTTGTACAGGTTCCCTTCATTGTTCTTAACTCTTTCTAGGTAGAATCTGTCAATCCAATGCATTGGAGCATACTCTGGCAGCGTAATAGAATCTAACATACAACCTGTACGTCCCTGTTGAGCTGTCCTTAATTTAAGTTCCCAGTCTACTCTAACCTTAAGCCACAAATATGTCCCCTTGGCTCAGTTGGTAGCATTTACTTCTAAGTAAGGAGGGTGCGGGTTTAAGTCTAACTCTGACATTTGAACACAAAAATCAAGCCTGGTATTCAGTTCATTACTGAAAGAGACATTGCACTGTCAAAAAATGCTTGTCTTTTGAATGACACATTAAACTGAAAGCCTGTGTATCCACTCAGGTGAGCGTAAATGATCCAATCTTCACATTAGGAATGCCCTCTATTGTGTTGTATAGCACTACATCATGCTAAATGCAACAGACTTCAAACAGGTCTAGCAACTCAAGACTGGCATTCATGAGGCGCTATGAGCCATCAATAGCAGAATTGTACTCCAACACAATCTGTAACCTCATGGCCTGACACATCCCCTGCTCAACTATTACTATCAAGCCAGGGATCAATCCTGGTTCAATGGACAGTGCAGGAGGGCATGCCAGTAGCAGCACCAGGAACATCTAAAAATGAGGTGTCAACCTGGTGAAGCCGCCAAACAGGACTACTTGCGTGCTAAGTAGCATAAGCAGCAAGTGATATTCAGAGCTATGTGATCCCACATCTAACGGATCAGACCTAAGCTCTGCAGTCCTGCCACACCCAGTCATGGATGATGGTGGACAATTAAGCAACTCAGCGGAGGCTGAGACTACACATATTTTTCAATCATCAATGATTGAAGAGCCCAATACATCATGGCAAAAGATAAAGCTGTAACATTCTCCACAATCTTCAGCCAGAGGTGCCAATTGGACCATCGTTCTGGGCCTCCTGCATTGCTCCTCAGCATCATAGATACTAGTCTTCAGCCAATTCGAGTCGGTATATGTGATATCAAGAAACGGTTGGGGGTACTAGAGACAGGGAAGGTTGTTGGCTTTGACAATATTCTGGCAATAATACTGAAAATGTGTGTGCTCCAGAACCTGCCTCTCTCCTAGCCAAGCTGTTCCAGTGCAGTTACAACACTGGCATCTACCTGACAATATGGAAAATTGCCCAGATATGTCCTGGATACAAAAAGCAGGACAAATCCAACCCAGCCAATTACTGTCCCATCATACTACTCTCAATCATCAGTAAAGTAATGGAAGGTGTCATCAACAGTGCTAACAAGCAGCAATTGCTCAGCAATAACCTGCTCAGAGGTTAGGGTTTGGGTTTTACCAAGGTCACTCAACTCCTGACCTCATCACAATCTTGGTTCAAAAATGGACAAAAGAACTGAATTCCAGAGGAGAGGTCAGAGCGACAACCCTTGACATTTGGCCGGACGGGGCATGAAAGAGCCATAGCAAAACTGGAATCAATGGTTATCAGGGGAAAACTCTGCACTGGTTGGAGTCATGCCCAACACATTGGGTAGCACAGTGGCTCAGTGGTTAGCACTGTTACCTCACAATGCCAGAGACCTAGGTTTGATTCCAGCCTTGGGCAACTGTCTGTGTGGAGTTTGTACATTCTCCCCGTGTCTGTGTGGATTTCCTCCGGTGTCTCCAGTTTTCTCCCACATTGCAAAGATTGTGCAGGTTAGGGTGGATTTTCCATAGTGTTCAGGGATGTGTCCGTTAGGTGCATTAGTCAAGGGAATGGGTCTGGGGTGGCTTACTCTTCAGAGGGTCAGTTTGGACTTGTTGGGCCAAATGGCCTTTATCCACACTGTAGGGATTCTGTAATTCTAAGTAGCTGATTAGTTTATGGAGTAGAGTCACAGAGTCATACAGCTCAGACACAGTCCAAATAGTCCATGCCAACCAAGTTTCCCAAATTAAACTAATCCCATTTGCCTGCATTTTTCCTATATCCCTCTAAGCCTTTCCTATTCATGTACCTATCCAAATGTTATTTAAATGTTATAACTGTACTACAGACCCCTCTGTGTGAAAAGGTTGCCCCTCAGGTCTCTTTTATATCTTTCCCCTCGTGCCTTAAACCTATGCCCTCTCGTTTTAGACCCCCTTCCTACCTTGGAAAGACCTTAGCTATTCACCTTATCTATACCCCACATGATTTATAAACCTCTATAAGGTCACCTTTAAGAATCTTATGCTCCACTGAAAAAAAAAAGACCCAGCCTATCCTTTATGACTCAAAACCTCCAATCCTAAACATCCTGGTAAATCTTTTCTGAATCCTCTCCAGTTTAAAAGGTGACCAGTATTCCCTCTTAATTTTTCTCGGTGTACAGTGTCAGCTTTCAAAACTGGACGTAAATGCATCAGCACACTGACTGGAAAGCAAGGATCCTTGAAGCTGCGTGGTGACACAGCCGAGAGGGAACTGCTGACCAGTTAGTGATGACAAAGCTGAACCACTTGGCGCTGTGAACAAGATATAAACAAGCCTTCAGACCTCCATCAGTTTAGGAGATCTCTCTTCCCTCTGTAAGTCTGAATTCCGCAGTTATTATAATCCATGACTTTGCTGATGATTTCCTTCCCTGAACAACATTAGTGAACCTGATGGTTTTGAACAGCAATCACTGATGGTCGCCATCAGTCAAACTAACTTTTAATTTCAGATTTTATTCATTGAATTCAAATCCCACCACCAGATTCAGAACCCGAACCTCCTGAGAATTAGCCTGGGTTTCTGGATTACTCATCTGGTGACATACCACTTGTCTGCCATCACCCCCTAAGTAAGCGAGGGAGGGAAAAAGGTGTGAGGGAATAGGACATAAGAGAGGGGGAGAGGGACTGAGGGAGGGAGGCAAGGGGGGAAATGAAAGAGAGGATGAGTGAGACAGTGGGGAAATGATGGAGTCAGAAGGTGAACGAGATAAACAGTGAGGAAGAGAGAAAGAGAGTGGGAGGGTGAAGGAAAGACACAGAGGGATGGGGAAGTGATGGAGAGCGAGATACAAAAGGGCTGGGATGGGAAGGAGAGGGATTAGGAGTTAGGACAGTGAGGATGAGAGACAGAGAGAGTGGGTGCTGTAGTGACAATCAGACAAAGGAGTTTGAATGATAAAGGAGAAGGTGGTGAGGGAGTGAAGCAGTGTGAAGGGGAATATCTGGAACAGTCACAGTGAGATGTGATCAAAGGAGTGAGAGGAAGACAGACAGGGGGAGAGAGTGGACTCAAGTGAGAAAGAGAATGAGGGAGGAAGGATGAGGATGTGCGGATTTGAGGGAGTGTTTGAGTATGTGTGAACACTGACACAGAGTGAGACAGATCTTTAGCCACCGTCCCTTTAAAACTTATCCAGGAAGCAGCTTTAGAAAGTGGAGGAAACCCCTGGTTAAAAGGTCCACACATTTGCATGAATTTTTTTATTTGATTTATTGTAGTGACATGTACCTAAGTACAGTGAAAAGTTTTGTTTTGCAAGTGATACAGGCAGATCATAGCAAACGAGGACATACACATCATAGGATGCTTAGACAGAATGTGGCACACAAGGTTCATGCTGCACAGAAGGCTCATGAAGCAAGATCAACATTATTTGAATTTGAAAGGTCCATTCATCAGTCTATGAGCAGCGGAGAAGAAGCTGTTCTTGAATCTGTTGGTGCGTGCATTCAAGCTTCTGTACCTTCTGCCTGACAGAAGAGATTGGAAGAGAGCATTACTGGGTTGGGAGGGGTCTTTGATGATGTTGGCAATGAGATGTGTAAATGGAGTCCGTGGATGGGAGGCTGGTTTCCGCGAAGGTCTGGGCTGTGCACAACATCTTCTGTAGTTTCTAACAGTCCTGGGCAGAGCGGTTGCTTACCAAGACATTATGTATGTAGCTAGAATGCTTTCTGTGGTGTATCTGTAAAAGTTGGTGAGGGTCCTGATGGACATGTGAATTTCCTTAGCCTCCTGAGAAAGAAGAGGTGTTGTTATGCCTTCTTGGCCATCGCATCTGTGTGGGAGATCCAGGACAGATTGTTGATTATCGTCACTCCAGGAACTTGAAGATGTCGACCTCTCCAATGATGTAGAATTCTGCTGAGACCAGCTCAGAATCTGTCTCAGAGGTTAATGCAAGGTCAGTGTTATTTCAACCCAATTCAGTTGGCTCAGTGGTTAGCACTGCTGCCTCACAGCACCACGAACCTGGGTTCTGATTCCATCCTGGGTGACTGTCTGTGCGGAGTTTGCACATTCTCCCTGAGTCTGCATGTGTTTCCTCCAGGTGCTCCAGTTTCCTCCCACAGTCCAAAAATGTGCCGTTTAGGTGAAGTGGCCATGCTAAATTGCCTATAGTATTCAGGGACGTGTAGGTTAGGTGCATTAGTCAGGGGTAAGTATAGGGTAGGAGAATGGGTCTGGGTGTGATACTGTTCAGAGGATTGGTGTGGACTTGTTGGGCCAAATGGCCGGTTTCCACACTGTAGGGATTCTTTAAACTTCTTTCCAGGACAGTGTGGTGTACAGATCGACTCAATGGGAAAAGAGGCAGCAATGTGGGCCAGTGGTTAGCACTGCTGCCTCACAGCGCCAGGTTCGATTCCAGCCTCAGGCAACTGTCTGTGTGGAGTTTACACGTTCTCCCCGTATCTGCGTGGTGCTCTGGTTTCCTCCCACAGTCCAAAGATGTGCAGGTCATGTGAATTGGCCATGCTAAATTGCCCGTAGTATTAGGTGTATTAGTCAGAGGGAATGGGTCTGGGTGGGTTACTCTTCGGAGGGTCGGTGTGGACCTGTTGGGCCAAAGGGCCTGTTACTGCACTGTAGGAGAATCCAATCTAATTTAACTCCTCAGGGTCCTCCTCTTGTATTATGATTAGGACTGGGGCTGAGTCTGTCTGTTTATTCCTCTAAAAGTAAAGTCACCACAGTCCTAATCTCTCACTATCAGAGGGACGACTGGTGGTGGTTTCATCTGAGGATCACCCTGCCTCAGGTGAGGGAAGAGGTTGAGAAGGAGAGTTCTTCATGGTAACCTCAGCCAGTGCAGGAATTGAACTCATGCTATTGGCATCAATCTGGATCGCAAACCAGCCAACTCAGCAGAGGGTTGTGGTGGAGGGTTGTTTTTCAGACTGGAGGCCTGTGACCAGTGGAGTGCCACAAGGATCGGTGCTGGGTCCACTACTTTTCATCATTTATATAAATGATTTGGATGTGAGCATAAGAGGTATAGTTAGTAAGTTTGCAGATGACACCAAAATTGGAGGTGTAGTGGACAGCGAAGAAGGTTACCTCAAATTACAACAGGATCTTGATCAGATGGGCCAGTGGGCTGAGAAGTGACAGATGGAGTTTAATTTAGATAAATGTGAGGTGCTACAATTTGGGAAAGCAAATCTTAGCAGGACTTATGCACTTAATGGTAAGGACCTGGGGAGTGTTGCTGAACAAAGAGACCTGGGAGTGTAGGTTCATAGCTCCTTGAAAGTGGAGTCACAGGTAGATAGGATAGTGAAAAAGGCATTTGGAATGCTTTCTTTTATTGATCAGAGTATTGAGTACAGGAGTTGGGAGGTTATGTTGCGGCTGTCCAAGACATTGGTTAGGCCACTTTTGGAATATTGTGTGCAATTCTGGTCTCCTTCCTTTCGGAAAGATGTTGTGAAACTTGAAAGGGTTCAGAAAAGATTTACAAGGATGTTGCTAGGTTTGGAGGATTTGAGCAGTAGGGAGAGGTTAAACAGGCCCGGACTGTTTTCCCTGGAGTGTCGGAGGCTGAGGGTAACCTTATAGAGGTTTATAAAATCATGAGAGGCATGGATAGGATAAATAGACAAAGTCTCTTCCCTGGGATTGGGGAGTCCAGAACTAGAGGACATAGGTTTAGGGTGAGTGGGGAAAGATGTATAAGAGACCTGAGGGGCGGCTTTTTCACGCAGAGGGTGATGTGTGTATGTAATGAGCTGCCAGAGGAAATGGTGGAGACTAGTCCAATTGCAACATTTAAAAGGCATCTGGATGGGTATATGAATAGGAAGGGTTTGGAGGGATATGGGCTGGTTGCTGGCAGGTAAGACTAGATTGGATTGGGATATCTGGACGAGTTGGACTGAAGGGTCTGTTTCCGTGCTGTACATCTCTATGACTCTCTAACCAACCCCTTGATTGCTTTACTTAATGAAAGAGCGAAAAGAATGGCTTCATTGGTAGAAAAAAGAAAACAAAGAATCGGATGCTGGAAATCAACAATAAAATGAGAAATTGCTGGAAAAACTCGGCAGTTTTGGTAGCATCTGTGGATAGAAACCAGAGTTTAACGTTTTTGGTCCTTCCTCAGAACCCTTGGCTTCATCGGTAGGTTCTGCTGCTTGGCATTTCATAATGGTCATTTCTATTCATTATTCTTTTATTTAAACATATACATTATATAAATTAAATTTGCATATAAATTTATTGCTTTGCAGTTTGTTTAAAATTCACATTTAATGTTGTAGCGAACTTAACCTTTCTGTAACTTCTTCTGAGTAACAGCAAAGTTAAAAAGTGGCCCGCTCCCTGTGAGAAAATTAGACAAGCATAATATATTTTTTTAAAAAACACAAAGAGAAAAAAGGAAATTTCCTCATCTCAGATCCCAAGACAGGAAACTTGTTTTCTTTACATTGTGTCCTCTAGCTCTGGTCTCCCCACAAGTCGAACACCCCTCCCTCCTCCACCCCACATCCACCATATAAAATCCTCTGAGGATCAAATATGTTTCAGTAAAGGTTGTGTCTCAACATTTAAACTCCCACGGGATCCCACACACAATAAAGAAGATATCGACCAGATAAACTGTGAACAGATCTTCTCAGATACTGTTCCACCTCAAACAGTGAGAAAAGGAGAATATTTGAGAGGAAGCAGGATGCCACAATGGCTCAGTGGTTAAAATGGCTGTCTCACAGTGCCATGGACATGGGTTCAATTCCATTTTCTGGTGACTCTGTGGAGTTTGCACATTCTCCCCAAGTCTGCGTGGGTTTCCTTTGGGTGTCCTAGTTGCCTCCTACAATCAAAGATGTGCAGGTTAGGTAAATTGTCCAGGAATATGCAGTCTAGGTGGATTAGCTGTGGAAAAATGCAGGGTTATAGGGATAGGGTAGGGGGTTGGAGCTAGGTCTGGGTGGAATGCTGTTTGGGCTTAATGGGTGGCACGGTGGTGCAGTGGTTAGCACTGCTGTCTCACAGCGCCAGAGACCCGGGTTCAATTCCCACCTCAGGCAATTGTCTGTGTGGAGTTTGCACATTCTCCCCGTGTCTGTGTGGGTTTCCTCTGGGTGCTCTAGTTTCCTCCCACAGTCCAAAGATGTGGAGGTCAGGTGAATTGGCCATGCTAAATTGCCCGTAGTGTTAGATGCATTAGTTAGGGGAATGGGTCTGGGTGGATTGCTCTTTGGAGGGTCGGTGTGGATTTGTTGGGCCTGTTTCCACACTGTAGGGAATCTAATCAGAGTAGGCTTGATTGACCAAATGGCCTGCTTCTACACTGTAGGGATTCAATGATTATTGCTATGAAATGAGGTAAATATTCATAGATCACCAATGTTAGCCTAAGTGTGGATTTTAGTTTACAGTAAAAATTTACCAAAAAAAGTTATTTTGCAGCTCTGCCTTAGCTTCCTGATGCTCTAACTCCTGGTATTTACCTAAGCCTTTGGATTTCTACCATGTAAAGGGTTTATATACTGTGAAACTTGGCATTCACATTATGTCCGAACCCAATGTACAAAAGCCTTGGACTTAATGACTATGAAGTTCTTGGGTTTAAAACATTTTGTGTTAAACCCTGTTAGGTGCACAACCGTTCAGTGTGCCGTGCATTCCTTGGCTTTATATCATGTCAACTGACTGCTTATTGAGTTGCTGATTGTGATATCACCATCATTCATAATGATCAATATTCATTGAGCAGAGCGTAGATTGGATGGTGCAGGCTCCAAGGCAGAAACACATTTCCGGCTGACCATGATGAATGGGGACATTGGCAGTGAAGCTTGATCAGTTTATCAATGTCATTGCGTTCTTACAATTGATGGCTGCCCTGAAACTGATTTTATCAAAGGAGCAGATTGTGGGAAGTATTTCCTTTCCCCTGAGCACCATGTTGGGTGCCAGTGGAGAGTGATTTCCTGTGATTCGATTGCAAAATTTTACATGAGGCAATATTACTGAGGTGCAATGACATTATTTATTGATTAGGATGATGAAAGGGCTATTGTGCCCTGTGTGCTTCAGGAGCGTGTTATCAGTTTTTAGCACCTTAACACTTTGAGATGAATAGAGTGGGATGCAATTGTTCATGGTGGACAATGATTATTCACCTGCTGGGTGTTTTCAGGACCATGTGCAAGAGTCCATTCATCATGGGTTAGGATAGGTGACAACTGTTTCTAAGCCATTAAGTTCATCATACCCAATGGGCAGGCTCTAACGGGGAGACAGCACGACAACCCAGAGCAAGAGCCAGTATTTCAACAGCATTGTCCATAACAAAGCTGACCCAAAGTACTTTATGTCCAGTGAAAAATTACATAACACCAGGTTATAGTCCAACAGATTTAATTGGAAGCACTAGCTTTTGAAGCTCTGCTCCTTCGTTAGGTGATTGTGGAGTACACAGTTGTAAGATAAAGAATTTATAGCAAAAGTTTACAGTGCGATGTAACTGAAAGTATCATAAACTGCATGAATCCATGTAAGATTCTGTTAATTCATTTTTTAGATTAGAATCAGTCTCAACATTATGGCACAGACAGCAGCACACAGAGGTGCTAATGATTATCTGGGCTGACACCAATTGTTAAAGTTCACTTGAGAATGTAACTTTAAAAAAAAGTTTTGCGATTTACATATGAAAGAAGTGAAACTAACATGGTTATTCTAACAGATGAGAAACTTAACCAACAATCAAGGTATTTTTCAATGCATAACATCACACTGTAAACTTTAGCTATGAATTCTGTGTTTTACAGTTGTGTACTCCACAACCACCTGATGAAGGAGCAGTGCTCCAAAAGCTACTGCTTCCAATTAAACCTGTTGGACTATAACTGGTCATAGAGTCATAGAGATGTACAGCATGGAAATAGACCCTTTGGTCCAACCCGTCCATGCCGATCAGATATCCCAACCCAATCTAGTCCCACCCTCCAGCACCCGGCCCATATCCCTCCAAACCCTTCCTATTCATATACTCATCCAAATGCCTCTTAAATGTTGCAATTGTACCAGCCTCCACCACATCCTCTGGCAGCTCATTCCATACACGTACCACCCTCTGCGTGAAAAAATTGCCCCTTAGGTCTCTTTTATGTCTTTCCCCTCTCACCCTAAACCTATGCCCTCTAGTTCTGGACTCCCCAACCCCAGGGAAAAGACTTTGCCTATTTACCCTATCCATGCCCCTCATAATTTTGTAAACCTCTATAAGGTCACCTCTCAGCCTCCGACGCTCCAGGGAAAACAGCCCCAGCCTGTTCAGCCTCTCCCTGTAGCTCAGATCCACCAACCCTGGCAACATCCTTGTCAATCTTTTCTGAACCCTTTCAAGTTTCATAACATTTTTCCGATAGGAAGGAGACCAGAATTGCATGCAATATTCCAACAGTGGCCTAACCAGTGCCCTGTACAGCTGCAACATGACCTCCCAACTCCTGTACTCAATACTCTGACCAATAAAGAAAAGCATACCAAACGCATTCTTCACTATCCTATCTACCTGCGACTCCACTTTCAAGGAGCTATGAACCTGCACTCCAAGGTCTCTTTGTTCAGCAACACACTCCCTAGGACCTTATCATTAAGTGTATAAGTCCTGCTAAGATTTGCTTTCCCAAAATGCAGCACCTCGCATTTATCTGAATTAAACTCCATCTGCCAGTTCTCAGCCCATTGGCACATCTGATCAAGATCCTGTTGTAATCTGAGGTAACCCTCTTCGCTGTCCACTACACCTCCAATTTTGGTGTCATCTGCAAACTTACTAACTGTACCTCTTATGCTCACATCCAAATCATTTATGTAAATGACAAAACATAGAGGGCCCAGCACCGATCCTTGTGGCACTCCACTGGTCATAGGCCTCCAGTCTGAAAAACAACCCTGCACCACCTCCCTCTGTCTTCTACCTTTGAGCCAGTTCTGTATCCAAATGGCTAGTTCTCCCTGTATTCCATGAGATCTAACCTTGCTAATCAGTCTCCCATGGGGAACCTTGTCGAACACCTTACTGAAGTCCATATAGATCACATCTACTGCTCTGCCCTCATCAATCTTCTTTGTTACTTCTTCAAAAAACTCAATCAAGTTTGTGGTGTAATGTGATTTTAACTTTGTACATCCCAGTCCAACATCAGCATCTCCAAATCATGATCTCCAAATCATAGCAGCAGTGTATACTCTCTACAGGATGAACTGCAGAAATTCACCAACAATCCTCAGTCAGCACCTTTCAAACCCATGTCCACTTCTATCTAGAAGGATAAGGGCAGCAGATACATTGGGACACCACCCCCTGTAAGTTCTCCTCCAAGCCACTCACCATTCTGACTTGGAAATATATCGTCGTTTCTTCACTGACGCTGGGTCAAAATCCTGGAATTCCTTTCCTAACAGCATTTAGGTGTTTCTACATCAAATGAACTGCAGCCATTCAAGCAGTTAGCTCAGTACCACCTTGTCAAGGGGCAATGAGGGATGAGCCATAAATACCAGCCAAGTTTGCAACATTCAAGTCCCATGAATGAATAAAAATAACAAATATTAACCATGGCGCCACATGTTCCACCCAATGGACTGCAGTGGTTCAAGAAGGTTCCTGCAATTAGAGGTGGGTCACAAATACCAGCCTAGCCATTGTCCTCCCTACCCAAAGATGATCAGAGCTTTGACCTCACTAAAATATGAATCCTGAGAGATTTGACAGGATGGGTGCTGAAAGTATGTTTCCCTTTGTAAGGGAGAACAGAGGGATGCAGTTTAAAGGTAAGCATTTCCTATCTAAGGCAGAAGAGAAAGTATTTTTCTTCAAGGATCTTGAGCCTTTAGAGCTCTCTCTTCCAGACTGCGGTAAAATCAGGGTCATTGAATATTGTTCAGGCAGCGGATTCTTGACTAACAATTTTGGTCCACTTACCTGAAGAGGGATGTAGTTATACTGGAGGCAGTTCAATAGATTGTTTCCAGAAATGAGAGTTTTGTCTTTTGATTGAGCAGTTCAGGCCTATATACTCTGGAGTTTAGAAGATTGAGAGGAGATCTAATTGAGATTTATAAGATGCTAAAGGGAATTGACAAAGTAGACATAGAGAGATGTTTACTCATGTGGGGCAATTAGAATGAGAGGACATAGTTTCAGGATAAGGGCTGGCGAATTTAAAACAGAAATGAAGAGAAACCTGTTCTCTCAAAACATCATGCATCTGTGGAATTCACTATCCGAGAATGTGGTGGATACTGGGACATTGAACACATTTAAGGAGAGGGGACTCCAAAACTAGAGGACATAGGTTTAAGGTGAGGGGGGAAAGATTTAAAAGGGACCTAAGGAGCAACGTTTTCACACAGACGGTAGTGTGTGTATGGAATGGGCTGCCAGAGGAAGTGGTGGAGGCTGGTACAATTACAACATTCAAAAGGCATCTGGATGAATAAGAAGGGTTTAGAGGGATATGGGCCAAAAGCTGGCAAATGAGACTAGATTAATATGGATGAGTTGGACCAAAGGGTCTGTTTCCGTGCTGTAATACTCTATGACCTTATGAAATAGATTTTTAATTAGTAATGGGTGGGAGTGTTACAGGGAGCAATCAGGAAAGTGGAGTTGAGGCCAAGATGAGATCAGCCATGATCATATCAAATGGTGGAGTAGGTTCAAGTGGCCGAACTGTCTATTCCTGCTCTTACGTGGCAAGAAAGTGGAATTAAGCCCACAATCAGAATAGTCATGACCTTATTGAACAGCAAAGCAAACTCAAAGTGCCTACTCCCACTTCTAACCCATATGCCTGTGTGAAAACTTTTGAGGCTGCAATTAATGCTGTAACTGCTGAGTGGACAGTCCAATAAATCTTTGAGATTTATCTTTGTTCTTAGCATTAACATCATCCACACAATTTTCTTTTGTCCCTCCCACAACGAGTTGCTGAAAACAAATCCTACATAAGGACAAGGAAAGTATTCTTGCATTTATAATCATCTCTGTGTCACATCGGAAGCTCCTCTTAGTTACTTTTCTCTTGCATAACCTCCGCAAGATTCATTTTCAGTGTATGAAACTGTAAGGGCATATATTTAAACTACGATAAATTTACTTTTTTTTGTTATGTCCATATTATCTGTATAAGAATCAGTTGTGAATTGTAACATTTAAGGAACAGACAGTCTGAAGGGGTAACTAAGTTTAACAGTTGTGTTGCTAAACTCAATTCTGCATAGCAATAATGGTAGACCTTAGATTAGATTAGATTCCCTACAGTGTGGAAACAGGCCCTTCAGCCCACAAGTCCACACCGACCCTCCGAAGATTAACCCATCCAGGCCCATTTCCCTCTGACTAATGCACCTAACACTAAGGGCAATTTAGCATGGCCAACTCACCTAACCTGCACATCTTTGGACTGTGGGAGGAAACCGGAGCATCTGGAGGAAACCCACACAGACAAGGGAAGAATGTGCAAACTCCACACAGACAGTCGCCCAAGGCGAGAATCGGACCTGGGTCCCTGGTGCTGTGAGGTAGCAGTGCTAACCACTGAGCCACCATCCCACCCCATTTTGTTTTACCTGCTTGACCATTAGTCTGCTGCTAAATAGCAACAACTGAATTGTCAGTTAAAAACATTCCCAAACTTCCTGGTAATTCAGTTGCTTTTACATTGGCTTCATCTGTGTTTCTTGCTTATCCCTGTGCCAAAAGGTATGAGAGTAAGCAGACAAAGAAATCTCCTATGCTTATTTCCCTCTGGAGGCCACTGGTGGACAAAACATTCTTTTAAAGGAGCAACATGTACAGAACAACCTCAATTATCCAAACATCAATTTTCTGAACTTCAGATTATCCGAACAAGATCTCAAGGTCCCATAAAAACGCTATCCATTATCCGAACAAACTGTTATTCAAACTCTCTGTTATCCGAACAAAATACTCCCCACCTGTCTCGTTCAGATGATTGAGGTTGTTCTGTATATAAATCGTATCAGACAGTCCAAGGCAATTTTGAGCCTTTCGTACAATTGACATCTTTAAAGTACACTTCTGCAAAATATAAAGTTGAGAGAAGATTAAAAGCAAAAGCTTACGAGCATCATAGATAAATTAGATTGTTCTGTCAAATGAGACAATTGGTGTCCCAAGTGTATTACTTCTACTAAACGTTTTTTATGAACTTGTTGTAAGGTTTCCAATAGGTCAGTTCGGGAGTCACCAAAGTTCAAGTGTGACATTCAACTGTGGTCAGAAACAGTAAGGCATTCTGTGTGAGAGACAGATAAAAACATGACTCCATGTTAAGTATTGCTGTTGTTTAGCTGGGCAGCTGAGAAAGCAACTAAACCACACAGTGGTTTGTGTACTTTGGGCTAATGGAAATGTCCCAAAAGTATTTGGATAGCTCTGTGTAACTCTAGGAGCCAGTTGTGCAGCTGAAGTTGAGTGTACAAAACAGGACAGCACTGGATAAGTGAAGTTAGTTGTATGGGGAAAGCTGGAGTGTCCGAATACAGTTTCTAGTATCCAGGAACAATCCGGAACAAAGGGTGGAATTTTGGAATGTGAGCAATCGCTGAGGCATTTCATGATGGTCTAGCATTTCAGGGAGTTTCAAGGCCAGATCATCAAATATTAGAGTTATAGAGATGTAGAGCACAGAAACAGACGCTTCAGTCCAACTTGTCCGTACCAACCAGATATCCTAAATTGATCTAGTTCCATTTTCCAGTATTTGGCCCATATCCCTCTAAATCTTTCCTATTCATGTACCCATCTAGATGTCTTTTAAATGTTGCAATTGTACCAGTCTCCACCACTTCTTCATACACGCACCACCTTCTGTGTGAAAAAGTTATCCCTTAGGTCCCTTTTAAATCTTTTCCCTCACACCTTAAACCTAAGTCCCCTAGTTTTGGACTCCCCCACCCTGGGGAAAACATCTTGTCTATTCACCCTATCCATGCCCCCATGATTTTAAAAATCTCTCTAAGGTCACACCCTAGCCTCTGACATCCCAGGGGAAACAGCCCAAGCCTATTCAGTCTCTTCCTATAGCTCAAACACTCCAACCCTGACAACATCCTTGTAAACTTTTTCTGAACCTTTCAAGTTTCACAACATCCTTCCAATAGCAGGGAGACCAGAACTGAACACAGTATTCCAAAAGTGGCTTAACCAATGTCCTGTACGGTGTTACGAAATGGGGTAAACCCTCCTGCTTAATTTAAAGCCAGCAACACAGAAAAGATTTATCCCATGCAGTAATCTGTAAAGATTTGAGTGGCTAGGAACTATTTAAAGTAGAAATTAACAACTTTTTTTCTTCAAGTATAACAAAGAATAACTAGCTAACAACTACGTACAACTCCTTCCTCTAGCCTATCTTTAACCTTCCCTTCTATAATACTAGTCCAATAAAACTCCCAATTAAGATTTATAAAACAACATTTCTTATCTCAAAACCACACAGCTTTCAATTTTTCCTGTGTCTTCTTCTTCTTCGGAATTTCTGTGTCACAGGTTACTGATTGAAAAGATACTTTTTAAGAGAGCTATTTTTCAAGCAGTCAGTTACATGCTGGGGCTTGGCAGTTCTCTGCCCAACTGTTCAATTTTCCCTGGTCTTATACATCCAAAGCATCGGATAATGTCATTGGCTTTTAAGATTGTCAATACACTCAATTCAAATGGGCGGCACAGTGGCACATTGGGCGGCACGGTGGCACAGTGGTTAGCACTGTTGCCTCTCCTCCGGTTGCTTTGGTTTCCTCCCACAGTCCAAAAATGTGCAGGTTCGGTGAATTGGCCATGCTAAATTGCCCGTAGTGTTAGGTGAAGGGGTAAATGGGTTTGGATGAGTTGCTCTTCAGAGGGTCGGTGTGGACTTGTTGGGCCGAAGGGCCTGTTTCCACACTGTAAGTAATCTAATCTAATCAAACTGGATCGGAGTATAATTTAAACTGATTGGCCGAATTAGAATTTGTTTTTGTCTCTAGGCAATGAGGTAATCGAATTGTTCAACCAAGTGTTACATTGTTACCTTGGCGATGTGTCCGGTAGTTCTGCTGCTTTTAACTCTTTTGAAGTACACCCACATCTTCATAACACCTCCCCGCTGAAGAAAAAATGAACCATCATAATGAAAAGATGGCTTCATTTTTTTTTCTATTTTTAAACACATTACCCTAACATACATATAACTTTAATATAAGTTCATCTTAACTTCTTCATTAAACTAAACTTAAATAAAAACAAATCTCATCTAAACTCTATCAGTTAAATCCGCGATAACACATCTGCAATTACATTCTTCCGACCCACAACATGTATGATTTTTAAATTAAAAGTCTGTAACATAAGATTCCAACAAAATACTCTCATATTCTTATCATTAAAACGTTCTAAGAATGTAAGCGGATTGTGGTCAGTGTACACAACCATTTCCGACACATTGTTTGTAACATGCACATTAATATGTTGTAAGACCGGTACCAAACTCGATTGTTCCTTTTCAATTGTGGAGTATTTCCTTTGGTGGATATTGATCTTCTTCAAAAAGTAACCAACTGGCAGCTCAATCCCATCTTCATCCTCCTGTAGGAGTACAGCTCCAACTCCTATGTCACTAGCATCGATGGTGACTTTAAAAGGTTTTGAAAAGTTTGGTGTAACTAAAACGGGTTTGGTGGTTAATATTGATTTCAAATGGTCGAATGCCTCCTGGCATGGTTCTGTCCACCGAACTTTTGTCTTCTTCTACAGCAAATCGGTTAACAGTGCCACTACACTGCTGATGTTTGGAACAAACTTCCGATAAAATCTGCTGAGTCCTAAGAATCGAAGCACCTCTTTCTTCGAGGTTAGTCGTGGAAATTCCTCGATGGCCTTCGTCTTTGTGTTCCGTGGGATTAACCTTCCATGACCAATGTTATGTCCCAAGAACGTCACCTCTGCTTTCGCGGATTCCGTTTTATTTAATTTTATCACCAGTTTTGCTTCTTGTAGTCATTCAAAGAGCTCTGCCAACTGTACCATGTGATCTTTCTAGGACTTACTAAAGATCACTACATCATCCAAATAGACTGCACAGTTTGTTAACCCAGCCACAACTCTGTTCATGAGTCTTTGGAATGTGGTGGGTGCGTTCTTTATTCCAATGGGCGTCACTTTAAAGTGATATAGTCTATTTGGGGTTACAAACACAGAAATGTCTCGCCTACTCTGATAAAGGTACCTGCCAGTAACCAATCATTCAGTCCAACTTGGTGATGTAACTGGCTTGTCCGACTTTCTCGATACAGTCCTCCAATCTAGGAATTGGATATGAGTCCGATTTATAATGGTGTTGATCTTGCGATAATCCACGCAGAATCATTGAGTCCCATCCGGTTTGGGAACTAGGACGATCGGCAAACTCCACTCGCTCTTGCTTGGTTCAATGATATCCTTGTTGAGCATGGCCTCCATCTCTTTCTGGACCTGTCTGGCTTTGAAAGGATTAAGCTGTTAGGGGTGTTGTTTTATCGGAGCAGTATTCCCTACGTCTGGAGTCATAGTCATAGAGATGTACAGCATGGAAACAGACCCTTCGGTCCAATCCATCCATGCCAACCAGATATCCCAACCCAATCTAGTCCCACCTGCCAGCACCCGGCCCATATCCCTCCAAACCCTTCCTATTCATATACCCATCCAAATGCCTCTTAAATGTTACAATTGTACCAGCCTCCACCACATCCTCTGGCAGCTCATTACATACACGTACCACCCTCTGCGTGAAAAAATTGCCCATTAGGTCTCTTTTATATCTTTCCCCTCCCACCCTAAACCTATGCCCTCTAGTTCTGGACTCCCGGACCCCAGGAAAAAGACTTTGCCTATTTATCCTATCCATGCCCCTCATAATTTTGTAAACCTCTATAAGGTCACCCCTCAGCCTCCAACGCTCCAGGGAAAACAGCCCCAGCCTGTTCAACCTCTCCCTGTAGCTCAGATCCTCCAACCCTGGCAACATCCTTGTAAATCTTTTCTGAACCCTTTCAAGTTTCACAACTACTTCACGTACAATAGCATTAGTCCTCCCCATCTGATTCTTACATATAAAGAACAAAGAAAATTTACAGCCCAGGAACAGGCCTTTCAGCCCTCCGAACCTGAGCCGATCCAAATGTACTGTCTAAACCTGTTGCCCATTTCCTAAGCATCTATATCCCTCTGCTCCCCACCTACTCATGCATCTGTCCAGATGCACCTTAAATGAATCTACCGTGCTTTCCTCTACCATGTCTACTGGCAACACACTCCAGACACCCACCACCTTCTGTGTAAAGTACTTGCCACGTGTATCCCCCTTAAACTTTTCACCTCTCACCTTGAAAGCGTGACCTCTCGTTACTGAATTCTTCACCCTAGGAAAAAGCTTGTCTGTATCTGTCTATACCCTTCATGATTTTGTAAACCTCAATCAGGTCCCCCCCTCAATCTCCTTTTTTCTAATGAAAACAATCCTAACCTACTCAACCTCTCTTCATAGCTAGCACCTTCCATTCCAGGTAACATCCTCATGAACCTTCTCTGCACTCTCTCCAAAGAGTTCACATCTTTTTGATAATGTGGCGACCAGAACTGTACATAGTATTCCAAATGCGGCCAAACCAATGTCTTTTACAATTTTAACATGACCTGCCAGCTCTTATATTCAATACCCTGTCCAATGAAGGCAAGCATACCGTATGCCTTCTTGACCACTCTATCCACCTGTATAGCATCCTTCAGGGTACAATGGACCTGAACTCCCAGATCTCTCTGCTTATCAACTTTTCCCAAGGCTCTTCCGTTTACTGTATAATTTGCTCTAGAGTTAGACTTCCTAAAATGCATCGCTTCACATTTCCCGGACTGAACTCCATCTGCCACTTCTCTGCCCAACTCTCCAGTCTATCTTTATTCTCCTGTATTCTTTGACAGTCCCCTTTGCTTTCTGCTACTCCACCAATCTTCGTGTCATCAGCAAACTTACTGATCAGACCAACAGTGCCCTCTTCCAGATCATTTATGTATATTACAAACAACAGTGGCCCCAATACTGACCCCTGTGGAACACCACTGGTCACTTTTCTCCATTTCGAGAAACTCCCTTCAACTACTACTCTCTGTCTTCTGTTGCTCAACCAGATCTTTATCCACCTAGCTAGAACACCCTGAACACCATGTGACTTCTCTTTCTCCATTAGTCTACAATGGAGAACCTTATCAAATGCCTTACTAAAGTCCATGTATATGACATCTCCAGCCCTTCCTTCATCTATTAACTTGGTCACTTCCTCAAAGAACTCTATTAAGTCGGTAAAGCATGATCTCCCCTGCACTAAACCATGTTGCCTATCATAAGCCCATTCTTTTCCAAATATTAGTAGATCTTATCCCTCAGTACCTTCTCCAGCAACTTTCCCATCACCGACATCAGGCTCATTACTCTGTAGTTACCCAGAATATCCCTACTACCCTTCTTGTATAGAGGGACAACATGAGCAACCCTCCTTGTACTGCAGTAACAGATCTTTAAACTGCGTTCTATGCTCCTGAGACAGGTAGCTTACTAACCTATCCCACTCCTAAAGGACTTCTTCATTTTTTAATCTATTTTGAGGCACCTCAAAATCCACATCATCTGGATTTGATTCCTCACTCTACAGGGCAGTAACTTACACCTGGTTCTCCAGTTCTTTCTCTTTCTCTCTAGTATAATACGGTTTCAACATGTTCACATGACATACCTGTTTTTCTATCTGGCATCTTTACTAAATAGTTCACCTGACTCAATTTGTTCTCAATTTGATAGGGACCACTAAACCTGGCTTTGAAGGGTTCTCCTATCACTGGTAACAGTACTAGCACGTTATCCCCTTGGGAAAACGTCCGAGTCTCAGAGCTTTTATCTGCCACCTGCTTCATTCTATACTGTGCCCTCTTTAGGTGCTGTTTAGCTCACTCACCTACTCAATTTAATCTCTCCCTTACCTTTGATACATAATTAAGTGTGAGATCTCCGACTTTGGTCCTGTCAATTTTTTCTTTAATTAATTTCAAAGGGCTTCTCACTTTATGACCGAATATTAACTCAAAGGGAGTAAACTGAATAGATTCATTTGGGGCATCTCTAATGGCAAACAATACGAATGGGATACCTTTATCCCAATCATTCGGGTAGCCCTGACACTAAGCTGTCAACATGGTCTTCAAGGTCTGATGCTACCTTTCTAAAGCTCAGGATGATACACATTGGATTTAAAGTGCTGTATACCTAAGCTATCCATAACTTCCTTAAACAGCCTAGCAGTAAAATTTGACCCTTGGTGCGACTGAATCTCTCTGGGTAACCCATACCGTGCGAAGAAAGCTACTAACTCTTCTACTACCTTTTGCCTTGATACTCTGTAATGGAATTGCCTCCGGAAATCTGGTAGACACATCCATCATAGTTAGCAAGTACTGGTTCCCACTTTTAGTTCTCGGGGGGGGGGGGGGGGGGGGGACCTACACAATCAATTACAAGCCGCGTGAAAGGTTCTTCAAATGTGGGAATTGGCAACAAAGGGGCTGGTTTTATTACCGCCTGTGGCTGACCTACCATTTGGCATGTAAGACACGTTCAGCAAAAGATAATGACATCTTTGTGTATTCCAGGCCAACAAAAATGTTTTCGTACCTTAGCCTGAGTCTTTCGTAACCCAAGGTGACATCCTACAGGTAGTTCATGTGCTACCAGTAACACCTCCAGTCTGTATGCTACCGGCAACACAATCTGCTGCATTTCGGCCCATGTCCCCTCTGCACTAACCTGCCGTGGTCTCCAGTTCCATCTTAGGATTCTATCTTTCAGATAATAACCCTCAGCAATATTCTCTGCCTCCTTTTCGGAGTACACATCCACATATATATCTTTTATCGTCTTGACTTGCTGTTGTAAGTCTCTTAGCCTTTCGGGACTAAACACTTCTGTCTGACCCTCCGCCTGTTCAGGTGTTTCCTGCACCTTCACATCAAACAGGGTATCTGCTAACTGAACCTCAACTCCTCCATCTTTCTCTTTACATTTGCTTCTTGCAGTGACTTATGTTAGTGGGATCTGGTTACCACACAGTCTGGGAAAATACCAGGATATTTCTGTTTTAAATCCTCAGTTTCTTGGTCTTCCTTGGGCTTCTCCACAACAAGGGGCGTCCCTCCCACCTTGGATAAATCATTCCCAAGAACAAACTGAATTCCTGGAACTGACACTCTGTCAATCACTCCCACTGTAACTTACCTAGTCTTAAGGTAGCACTCCAACCTGATCTTACAGAGGGGGATGCTAAATTTCTGTCCACCTATCCCACAAATTACTGCATTCTCAGGTAACAGATCAGAAAGAGTGCATATTCGCTCATCCCTTACTATTAGCGAGTGGTTAGATCCTGTATCTCTCAAAATTATAACTTCTTGTCCTTCTCCCCCTGTTTTTATGAGTAAACTTTACCCACAGAGGCAAATTACTTGTGGAGATCAGATACTAACTCCATACCCAGCCCCTGCCTAGGCTGTGCACTCTCCTGCAGTTCCTCAGCTCTTCTCGGGGTCTCCTTTACTACCTTCACTAATGCCACTGGCTTAGCTTCCTTTACCACATCTTTTCCCACAGTGCCTTCCTTTAACGGCCAGTACTGCAACATTATGTGCCCCAACTTCTGGCAGTGAAAACACTTTTTCCGAATGCCCTTCTGAAACCACCGGCACTGTAATTTCTATGTCCCACTTAAGACCATAAGACCATAAGACATAGGAGTGGAAGTAAGGCCATTCAGCCCATCGAGTCCACTCCGCCATTCAATCATGGCTGATGCGCATTTCAGCTCCACTTACCAGCGTTCTCCCCGTAGCCCTTAATTCCTCTAGACAACAAGAATCTATCAATCTCGGCCTTGAAGACATTTAGCGACCCGGCTTCCACTGCACTCCGTGGCAATGAATTCCACAGGCCCACCACTCTCTGGCTGAAGAAATGTCTCCGCATTTCTGTTCTGAAATGACCCCCTCTAATTCTAAGGCTGTGTCCACGGGTCCTAGTCTCCTCGTTTAACGGAAACAATTTCCTAGCATCCACCTTTTCCAAGCCATGTATTATTTTGTACGTCTCTATTAAGTCTCCCCTTAATCTTCTAAACTCCAACGAATACAATCCCAGTATCCTCAGCCGTTCCTCATATGTTAGACCTGTCATTCCAGGGATCATCCGTGTGAATCTCTGCTGGACACGTTCCAGTGCCAGTATGTCCTTCCTGAGGTGTGGGCACCAAAACTGGACACAGTACTCCAAATGGGGTCTAACCAGAGCTTTATAAAGTCTTAGTAGTACATCTCTGCTTTTATATTCCAACCCTCTTGAGATAAGAGACAACATTGCATTCGCTTTCTTAATCACGGACTCAACCTGCATGTTTACCTTTAGAGAATCCTCGACTAGCACTCCCAGATCCCTTTGTGCTTTGGCTTTATTAATTTTCTCACCATTTAGAAAGTAGTCTATGCTTTTATTCTTTTTGCCAAAGTGCAAGACCTCGCACTTGCTCACGTTAAATTCCATCAGCCATTTCCTGGACCACTCTCCCAACCTGTCTAGATCCTTCTGCAGCCTCCCCACTTCCTCAGTACTACCTGCCTGTCCACCTAACTTCGTATCATCGGCAAACTTCGCTAGAATGCCCCCAGTTCCCTCATCCAAATCATTAATATATAATGCGAACAGCTGTGGCCCCAGCACCGAACCCTGTGGGACACCGCTCGTCACCGGCTGCCATTCTGAAAAAGAACCTTTTATCCCAACTCTCTGCCTTCTGTTCGACAGCCAATCCTCAATCCATCCCAGCAGCTCACCTCGAACACCATGGGCCCTCACCTTGCTCAGCAGCCTCCCGTGTGGCACCTTATCAAAGGCCTTTTGAAAGTCTAGATAGACCACATCCACTGGGTTTCCCTGGTCTAACCTACTTGTTACCTCTTCAAAAAATTCCAACAGGTTTGTCAGGCATGACCTCCCTTTACTAAATCCATGTTGACTTGTTCTAATCAGACTCTGCTCTTCCAAGAATTTAGAAACCTCATCCTTAATGATGGATTCTAGAATTTTACCAACAACCGAGGTTAAGCTGATTGGCCTATAATTTTCCATCTTTTGCCTTGATCCTTTCTTGAACAAGGGGGTTACAACAGCCATCTTCCAATCATCCGGGACCTTTCCTGACTCCAGTGACTCTTGAAAGATCTCAACCAATGCCTCTGCTATTTCCTCAGCCACCTCTCTCAGAACTCTAGGGTGTATCCCATCGGGGCCAGGAGATTTATCAATTTTAAGACTTTTTAACTTTTCTAGCACTATCTCTTTCGTAATGGCAACCATACTCAACTCAGCCCCGTGACACCCTTTAATTTTTGGGATATTGCTCATGTCTTCCACTGTGAAAACTGACGCAAAGTACTTGTTAAGTTCTCCTGCTATTTCCTTATCTCCCATCACTAGGCTTCCTGCATCAGTTTGAAGTGGCCCAATGTCTACTTTTGCCTGTCGTTTGTTTCTTATGTACTGAAAGAAACTTTTACTATTATTTCTAATATTACTGGCTAGCCTACCTTCATATTTGATCCTCTCATTTCTTATTACACTCTTTGTTATCCTCTGTTTGCTTTTGTATCCTTCCCAATCTTCTGATTTCCCACTGTTCTTAGCCACTGTTCTTAGCCACTGTGAAAACATCCGAGGCCTTTCACCTCCTGTCCACCCTCTTGAGCTTTTTTATCCTGTGGTAACTTATTACCAGTGCTCTTTACTCTTGGTTTTTTAGTGTAGGATCTTCCCTTCTCCCAACTTCTATCCCCCACAGGACGAAATTCTGGCCGGAAGCTTGTCTTATGCACCAACATGTACTCATCTGCTAATTCTGCTACCCTTCTCACTTCCTGAACTTTCTGTTCCTCCACGTGAATTCTTACCATCTCTGAGCTTTTCAACTCCTCCACCAGAATAATTTCTCTTAGAGCCTCAAATGTCCTATCTATTTTCAAAGCAAGCACCCATCAATCAAAATGACTATGTTTAATTCTTTCAAACTCAACAGAAGTTTGTCCTGGTTGCTTCTTTGTGTTTCTGAACCGCTGTCTATATGCTTCTGGTACCAATTCATAAGCACTTAAAATAGCTGGTTTAACCTCTTCATAATCTCTTGACACCTCATCTGATAGTGCGACAAATACCTCACTAGCTCTGCCTTCTAATTTAGTCTGAACTAGCATTATCCATAAATCCTCAGATGACTCCATCTGCCTAGCCAATTTTTCAAATGAAATAAAGAAGGTTTCAACATTTTTCTCATCAAAATGTGGCAGAGTTTTGACATATTTATATATAACACTACCTTCTCTTTTAATTTCCATCCTGTTAACTTGACTTTGCTGACTAAGTGGAGAAAGTGAGGGCTGCAGATGCTGGAGATCAGAGCTGAAAATGTGTTGCTGGAAAAGCGCAGCAGGTCTGAAGAAGGGCTTATGCCCGAAACGTCGATTCTCCTGCTCCTTGGATGCTGCCTGACCTGTTGCGCTTTTCCAGCAACACATTTTTAGCTTTGCTGACTAAGTCACAACTTCTCAAGTTCAAATTCTCTCTTTCTTTCTTTCTCTTCTCTCTCTTTCTCTTTGCTCAGCCAAGAAGCTTCTCTCTCTCTCTCTTTTTCCTCCCTCTCTCTTTGTGTATCTTCTAACTCCATTTTCCTCAATTTTAATTTAAGTTTTTCTACCTGTATTTGTTTCTTGGACACACCTAAATGTTTGAGTAACTCCTTTACAATTTCAGCTTTACTTTTGTCCTTGGTTAAACCCAAACCTAATTTATTTGCTAATTCTAAAAGTATGACCTTTGCTTTCCTTCTAAACTTTCTTGGCAAATTTGAGAAACATCTTCAATTCCAGAACCTCTTTAGCAATTTTAAGAGCCATTTCTCTCACTTTTAATTTAATCAACCACCAGTCCCCGAAACTAAACAAATTGTCTCACCTATGTTTTATTTAAAGATCTAGGACACTAACCTGCAAGTGTTTAAATCTGCTGGTATTTTTGATATCCCCAGATCTATTCAAATCTGTCTAAACCAAATCAAATCATGGACCCAAGCCCCCAAACTGTTACGAAACAGGGTAAACCCTCCTGCTTAATTTAAAACCACAACACAAAAAAGATTTATTTCATGTAGTAATCTATAAACATTCGATTTGCCTGGAACTATTTAAAGTAAAAATTAACAACTTTATTTCTTCAAGTATAACAGAGAATAATTAACTAACAACTATGAACAACTCCTTATTCTAGCCCATCATTTACCTTCCCTTCTGTAATACTAGTCCAATAAAACTCCCAATTAAGATTTACAAAACAACACTTCTTATCTCAAAACCAGGCAGCTTTCGGTTCTTCTATTTGGATCTTCCTGTGTCTTCTTCTTCACAGGTTACTGATTGAAAAGGTACCTTTTACAAGAGCTATTTTTCAAGCACTCTGTTACATGCTAGGGCTTCACAGTTCTCCTCCCAACTGTTCAATTTTCCCCGATCTTATACCCCCAAAGCATTGGATTATGTCATTGGTTTTTAACATTGTCAATATACTCAATTTAAACTGAATTGATATTTTTTGGGGTATAATTTAAACTGATTGGCCAAATTCAAATTTGTTTTTGTCTCCAGGCAATGAACTAATCGAGTTGTTCGATTAAGTGTTACCTTATTGAGAACATTTGGTGCTGTGTCTGGTAGCTCTGCTGCTTAAAGTACACTGACATCTTTATAACAACAACCACAACATGGCCTTCCAGCTCCTGTACTTTGCATTGACCAATACTTTGCATACCAAACACCTACTTCACTATCCTGTCTACCTATTATTCCACTTTCAAGGAACTAGGATACAAATGCTACAGGCTAGAAAGGGAGGCAAGAGAGGAGAGGGAGTGGCGCTTTTGATAAGGGATAGTATTACAGCTGTACTGAGAAAGGATATTCCTGGAAATACATCCAGGGAGGTTATTTGGGTGGAAAGCAGAAATATGAAAGGGATGATCACCTTATTGGGATTGTATTATAGGCCCAATAGTCAGAGGGAAATTGAGAAACAAATTTGGAAGGAGATCCCAGTTATCTGCAAGAATAATAGGATGGTTATGGTAGGGGATTTTAACTTTCCAACACTGCCATAGTGTTAAAGGTTTAGATGGAGAGGAATTTCTTAAGAGTGTACAAGAAAATTTTCTGATTCAGTATGTGGATGTACTGACTAGAAAACAAAACTTGACCTACTCTTGGGAAATAAGGCAGGGCAGGTGACTGAGGTGTCAGTGGGGGAGCAGTTTGGGGCCAGCGACCATAATTCTGTTTGTTTTAAAATAGTGATGGAAAAGGATAGACCAGATCTAAAAGTTGAAGTTCTAAATTGGAGAAAGGCCAATTTTGACGGTATTAGGCAAGAACTTTCAAAAGCTGATTGGGGGCAGATGTTCGCAGGTAAAGGGACGGCTGGAAAATGGGAAACCTTCAGAAATGAGATAACGAGAATCCAGAGAAAGTATATTCCTGTTAGGGTGAAAGGAAAGGTTGGTAGGTATGCTGGATGAGGGTTTGGTTAAGAAAAAGAAGGAAGCATGTGTCAGGTATAGACAGGATAGTTGGAGTGAATCCTTAGAAGAGTATAAAGGCAGTAGGAGGATATTTAAGAGGGAAATTAGGAGGGCAAAACGGGGACATGAGATAGCTTTGGCAAATTGGGCTAAGGAGAATCCAAAAGGTTTTTACAAATACATTAAGGACAAAAGAATAACTAGGGAGAGACTAGGGCCCTTCAAAGATCAGCAAGGCGGCCTTTGCGTGGAGCCGCAGAAAATGGGGGAGATACTGAATGAGTACTTGCATCAGTATTTACTGTAGAAAAGGATATGGAAGATATAGACTATAGGGAAATGGATGATGACACCTTGGAAAATGTCCATATTACAGAGGAGGAAGTGCTGGATGTCTTAAAATGAAAAAGGTGGATAAATCTCCAGGACCTGATCAGGTGTACTCTAGAACTCTGTGAGAAGCTAGGGAAGTGATTGCTGGGCCCCTTGCTGAGATATTTATATCATCGATGGCCACAGGTGAGGTGCTGGAAGACTGGAAGTTTGCTAACGTGGTGCCACTGTTTAAGAAAGATGGTAAGGAAAAGCTAGGGAACTGTAGACCCATGAGCCTGTCATCAATGGTAGATAAATTGTTGGAGGGGATTCTGAGAGACAGGATTCACATCTATTTGGAAAGGCAAGGACTGATTAGGGTCAGTCAGCATGGCTTTGTGCGTGGGAAATCATGTCTCACTAACTTGATTGTGTTTTTTGAAGAACTGACAAAGAGGATTGTCAGTTGAAGACAAGGGTGAAGGCAGAGCCATGGATGTGATCTATGTGCTCTTCAGTAAGGCATTCGACATGGTTCCTCATGGGAGACTGGTTAATAAGGTTAGATCACATGGAATACAGGGAGAACTGGCCATTTGGGAATACATAACTGGCTCAAAGATAGGAGGTGGAGGTGATGGTAGAGAAGTACTTTTCAGACTGGAGGTCTGTGAACAGTGGAGTGCCACAAGGATCAGTGCTGGGCCCACTGCTTTTAGTCATTTATATAAATGATTTGGATGTGAACAAAGGAGAAAAGGTTGGTAAGTTTGTAGATGACACCAAAACTGGTGGTGTGGTAGACAGCCAAAAAGGTTACTTCAGAGTACAACGGGATCTTGATCAGCTGGGCTGAGGAATTAGGTAAATGTGAGGTGCTACATTTTGGAAATGCAAACCAGGGCAGGGCTTATATATTTAATGGAAGGTCCTGGGGAATGTTGCCAACAACTGACTTCACTGAGCCAATGCTGCCCGAGATCTTGGAGTGCAGGTTCATAGTTAGAGTCATAGAAACAGACATGGAAACAGATGCTTCAGTCCAACCCGTCCGTGCCGACCAGGTATCCCAACCCAATCTAGTCCCACCTGCCAGTACCTGGCCCATATCCCTCCAAACCCTTCCTGTTCATATACCCATCCAAATGTCTTTTAAATGTTGCAATTGTACCAGCCTCTACCACTTCCTCTGGCAGCTCATTCCACACCCTCTGTGTGAAAAAGTTGCCCCTTAGGTATCTTTTATATCTTTCCCCTCTCATCTTAAACCTATGCCGTCTAGTTCTGGACTTCCCGACCCCAGGGAAAAGACTTTGCCTATTTATTCTGTCCATGCCCCTCATAATTTTGTAAATCTCTATAAGGTCACCCCTCAGCCCTAGTCTGTTCAGCCTCTCCCTATAGCTCAAATCCTCCAAACCTGGCAACATCCTACCAACCTTCGCATTAACTGCATCATCCACCAACATTTCCGCCATCTCCAAACAGACCCCACCAGCAGAGATACATTTCCCTCCCCACCCCTTTCCACCTTCAGCAAAGACTGTTCCCTCCGTGACCACCTGGTCAGGTCCACGCCCCCCACCCTCCCGTCCTGGCACTCTCCCCTGTTACCGCAGGAATTGCAAAACCTGCGCCCACACCTCTTCCCTCACCTCCATCCAAGGCCCCAAAGAAGCCTTCCACATCCATCAAAGTTTTACCTGCACATTCACCAATGTCATTTATTGTATCCATTGCTCCCGATGCGGTCTCCTCTACATTGGGGAGACCGGACGCCGCCTCACAGAGCGCTTTAGGCAACATCTCCGGGACACCTGCACCAATCAACCCCACCACCCTGTGGCCCAACATTTCAACTCCCCCTTCCACACTGCCAAGGACATGGAGGTCCTGGGCCTCCTCCATCGCCGCTCCCTCACCACCAGACGCCTGAAGGAAGAACGCCTCATCTTCTGCCTCAGAACACTTCAACCCCAGGGCATCAATGTGGACTTCACCAGTTTCCTCATTTCCCCTCCCCCCACTTTACCCCAGTTCCAACCTTCCAGCTCAGCACCGTCCCCATGACCTGTCCTACCTGCCTATCTCTCTTCTCTCAATCCACTCCAACCTCCTCTCTGACCTATCACCTTCATCCCTACCCCCATTCACCCATTGTACTCTTTGCTACCTTCCCCCACCCTCCTCCCTGACCTATCACCTCCATCCCCACCCCCATTCACTTATTGTACTCTATGCTACGTTCTCCCCCCCCCCCCCCTTCTCATTTATCTCTCCACCCTGCAGGATCCCTGCCTCTATTTCTGATGAAGGGCTTTTGACCAAAACGTCGATTTCCTGCTCCTCGGATGCTGCCTGACCTGCTGTGCTTTTCTAGCACCACTCTAATCCAAACTTGGGTTTCCAGCATCTGCAGTCATTATTTTTACCTTACCATTAAGTGTATAAGTCCTGCTAAGATTTGCTTTCCCAAATTGTAGCACCTCACATTTATCTAAATTAAACTCCATCTGTCACTTCTCAGCCCACTGGCCCATCTGATCAAGATCCCGTTGTAATTTGAGGTAACCTTCTTCGCTGTCCACTCCACCTCCAATTTTGGTGTCATCTGCAAACTTACTAACTGTAGCTCTCATCCAAATCAATTATATAAATGACAAAAAGTAGAGGACCCAGCATCGATCCTTGGGCACTCCACTGGTCACAGGCCTCCAGTCTGAAAAACAACCCTCCACTACCACCCTCTGTCTTCTACCTTTGAGCCAGTTATGTAGCCAAATGGCTAGTTCTCCCTGTATTCCGTGAGATCTAACCTTGCTAATCAGCCTCCCATGGGGAACCTTGTCGAATGCCTTACTGCAGTCCATATAGATCACATCTACCGCTCTGCCCTCATCATTCCTTTTTGTTACTTCTTCAAAAAACTCAATCAAGTTTGTGAGACATGATTTCCCACACACAAAGCCATGTTGACTATCCCTAATCAGTCCTTGCCTTTTCAAATACATGTCCCTCCAACAACATGCCCACCACCGATATCAGGCTCACTTGTCTATAGTTACCTGGCTTGTCCTTACCTCCCTTTTTAAACAGTGGTATATGAACACTTTTCATTATGTCACTATATATTTCCCCAAGTTTTGTAGCTTCGATAGACCTTCTCCACAGTAAACACTAATACTCGTTTGGTATCTTTTTTTAATTCATTTGTAGGACTTGGGTATTGCTGGCTGGCCAGCATTGATAGCCCATCCCTAGTTGCCCTTGCGAAGATGGTGGTGTGCTGCCCTCTTGAACTGCTGCACTTGCTGTGGATTGACCACAATGCTGGTAGGGAGGGAATTGCAGGATTTTGACCCAACGACTGTGAAGGAATGGCGGTATATTTCCAAGTCAGGATGGTTTGTGGCTTGGAGGGAAACTTGCAGATGGTGGTGTTCCCAAGTATCTGTTGCCCTTGTCCTTCTAGGTGGAAATGGTCATGGGTTTGGAAGGTACTGTCTAAGGATCTTTGGTGAATTTCTCCCCCACTTTCCTCCAGCTCCACACATAGGTGGCCTTGCTGATCTTTAAGGGACCCTATTGTCTCCCTAGCTACTCTTTTGTACATAATGTATTTGTAGAATCCCTTGAGATTTGTTGACCCACTGTGTCACTATTGTCCGGTGGTGGGGAGGGCAGAGTTTACTGAGAAAAACAAGGGATCTGTCTTGAGTGCATTTGCAGTGTTCTGTCAGCTGTTGAACCAGTTTGTCTGTTACCTACATTTGCCTCTGGTTAATTCTGGATGTTAGACTATAAGTTGGATATACACCGTACTGTTCTAATGTTACATTGAAAAGTTGAATTTTATTTGAAACCATAGATCTTTGTGGATTTATTCTTTTAGTAAGTATTTGGGATTTTATATTTTTGTTATTCCTTCACGGAATCCAAATCCTGGAACCACCTTCCAAGCAGCACTGAGGGTGTTACTACACCTGAAGGGCTTCATGAAGGTACCACCTTCATCAAGATTAATCAGGGATGGACAATAAATGCTGCTCCAACCAGTGACACCCACATCTTATATATGAATAATGAAAAAAATTGTTTACTTAAAACGTTTACCAGTCCCTAGCCAGATTGTGGCATAAGTTCTTACAAGGTCATAACAAACTTAATGCAATGGTATTAGAGTCATAGAGTCATACACCATGGAAACAACCCTTCATTCCAACTTGTCCACGCCGACAAAGTTTGCCAAACTAGTCTCACTTTGCTGAGCTTGATCCATATCCCTCTAAACCTTTCCTAATAAGTGTACCTCCCCAAATGTCTTTTAAATGTTATAACTGTAACAGCATCTACTACTTCCTTTGGTAGTTTATTCCATGTACAAACCACCCTCTGTGTGAAAATGTTGCCTCTCAGGTCCCTTTTAAATATTTCTCCTCTCAGCTTAAAAATATGCCCTTTAGTTTTGAAGTCGCCCACCCTAGGAAAAAGAACTTTGATATTCACCTTATCTATTCCCCACATTATTTTATCAACTTCGATAAGATCACCCTCAACCTCCTATACTCCAGTGAAAAAGTCCCAGCCTATCCAGCCTTTCCTTATAACTCAAACTGTCTTGTCCCAGCAACATTTTAGTCAGTCTTTTCTGAACCCTTTCCAATTTAACAATCTCCCTCTGTAGCAGGGCAACCAGAACTGTACAGAGAACTCCAAAAGTGGCCTCACAAACATCCTCAGCCTCGACATGCTGTCCCAGCTCCTACACTCAATGGTCTGACCAGTGAGCCTGCTAAACGCCTTCTTAACCACCCTGTTTACCTGTGATGCAAATTTCAAAGAATTATATACCTGAACCCCTAGGTCTCTCTGTTCCTTAACACTTCCCAGGGCTGGACCATTAACTGTATAAGTCCTGCCCTTGTTTTACCAAAATGCAACACCTCGCATTTATCCAAATTGAACTCCATCTCCCACTCTTCGCCCCACTAGGTCAATTATAATCTTAGATAACCTTCTTCACTGTCCACTATACCATCAATTTTGGTGTCATCCACAAATTTACTAACCATCCCTTCTAAATTCTCATCCAAATTGTCTATATAAAAGATGAACAACAGTGGACCCAGCACTGACCTGTGCAGAACACCACTGGTCACAGGTCTCCACGCGGAAAAACAATCCTCCACCACCACCCTCTGTCTCCTACCATCAAGTCAATTTTGTGTCCAATTGGCAAGCTCTCCCTAAATCCCCTATGATCAAACTTTATAAATGAATCTACCACATAGAACCTTGTCAAAGGTTTTACTGAAGTCCATGTAGACAATAACTACCCTCATCAATCTTTCCGGTTCCGTCCTCAAAAAACACATATTAGTTGGGAGCAGAGAAGGATTATTACAGGTTGTTGTTTCACTGGGATAATTTCTTTTGATAATGTGTTTTTTTATATATAAAAACATAAGACCTAGATGCTAGATTGGGCAATTTAGCTCCTTGAGCCTGCTCCGCAGTTAATACAATCTTGGCCTCAACTTCATTTTCCTTCCTGTTATGGAGAACATTACTAATTAAAAATCTATCTCCTCCTTAAATTTACTCATTGTCTCAGTATCCATTGTACTCCGGGGTAGTGAGATTCCACAGATTCACAATCCTTTGAGAGAAGTAATTTCTCCTTATCTCTGTTATAAATCTGCGACCCCTTATCCTAAAACTATGGCATCTCAATCTACAGCCCCACATGAGGAAACATCCTCTTTATATCTATTTTGTCAATCCCCATTTTTATGGGTCGCGGAGTCACTAGGTGGCCCTGCATTTATTGCCATCCCCAGTTGTCCCTGAGAAGGTGGTGGTGAGTTGCTTTCTGGAACCACTGCAGCCCATGTGCGAGAATATTGCTTCCATCTCTAGATTACTAATCAAGCAAACATTGCACCACCACCTCCCTTATAATGTATTTCAAATGATCCACAGCAGAGCAACTCACTGTCCACTCTTCAAGCCTGACCAAACATTAGTTACAAAATCTACTTGTGACATCTAGTAAAAGGCATCACTCTGATTGCAGTTTGGCACAAAGTTTAATTTGTTTGAAATGGTCAGCTCCAACAGGACCATCACTTGACAATAAAAGATCAAGGTTTATCTAATTCATTCTCAGGCATCTGTGTGGTCACATAATACAACTATAATGGATTTGTTGACTAATCACATTCACCCTTCTATGGTCCTGATTTCAACTCTGGGAAAATGGATGGGATTTGAATGGGTTAAAATCAGGCCCAATTCGTCTACAACAAAGCCAGATATGGTATAAGGGCTATTGCAGAGATGCAGAGCTTTGGGGAATTGTTGACCATGTCTGTTTGAACATTAATGCTCCAATTCGATAACTGGCCAAGTCCATGTTGCCAGTGAGCTTCCATCGGCCAAAATTATTCATTCTCGGTTCAGCAGGATCCAGAACAATCCAATAAATATGAGTGACATAAATACAGCAAAGTGACTGGAATATGGTCCAAAAGATTGATTCATTGATAACCAGTCCAACAAACCTTGATATAGACTTCAGACCCATGAAGATAATTGCTCTGAATTCTCTATAGAATACTCTGATTACAATTACTTCTCTTAAGATGCACCGTTTCATAAGTCAACATCCATTTAGCAAGCAATAGGACTGTTCATAGTGGTAACTGATTAATGGTTATATGTAGTTTCTCAATAAGACCATAAGACAGTGGAGCAGAGTAGACCATTCAGCCCATCATGTCCATTCGATGAGATCATGGTTGATCTGATAACCCTCAGCATTACTTTCCTGCCTTTTCCCTTGATTCCCTCACTGATTAAAAATTTTTTAGCTCAGCCTTGAATATAATTAACAACCCACCCTCGACAGCCATTTGTGGTCAAGAATTCTACAACTTTAGTACCCCAAAGAGAAGAAATTCCTTCTCATCTCTGTCTTCAATGTGCGACCCTGCATTCTGAGATTACCCTGACTGGTCCTTGACTCTCCCATCGTTCTGCATCTACCCTGTCAAGTCCCCTGAGAATCTTGTCTGTTTCAATAAGGTCACCTTTCATTCTTCTGAACTCCAGTGAATACAGGCCCAATCGACTCAGCCTCTCCTCATAAGATACTCTTGGTATCAGCATTGTGAAGCTTCTTTGGACTGCCTTTGAAAAAAGGTCTGAAACTGTCCACAGTATTCCAGCTGTAATCAGACCAGTGTCTTGTGTAGTTTTAACAAAACTTCCCTACTTTTATACTCCTTTTTGAAATAAAGACCAACTTTCCATTTGCTTTCCCATGTTCAACCTGCTGAACATGGATACTAGTTTTTGTGATTCAGGATGAGGTTTCCCAAATCCCTCGGCCTCTAGTTCAGTTTCTCTTTGGACAGGATAATACTGTTACATTTAAATCATTCATTGGATGTGGGTGTCCCAAGAGAAGGCCAGCACTTATTGATCATCGCTAATTTCCTTTAAACTGAATGACCTCCTAGGTCACGTCAAAAGACAAATAAGAGTTTGCTGTGGGTCTGCAGTCACATGCAGTCGAGAGTGTATTGCTGGAAAAGCACAACAGGTCAGACAGCATACAAGGAGCAGGAAAATTGATGTTTCCAGCAAAAGCCCTTTATCAGAAGGCAATAGACATGTAGGCAAGACTGGGTTAGGCCTCATTCCTGACAAAGGGCTTTTGACTGAAACATCGATATTTGGGCTTCTTGGATGTTGCCTGACCTGCTGTGCTTTTCCAGCACCACTCTAATCTTGACTCTAATCTCCAGCATCTGCAGTACACACTTCCGCCTGAGTAAGGACAGCAGATTTCCTTTCCTTTAGCTGCAACCAAGTGGGTTTCTACAAGTACCCTCAAATTTTTGATTTTTCTTTCCTTATTAACTTGTGGGACATTGACATCATTAGCTGGGCCAGAATTTGTTGAGAAGATTATAGTGAAAATGGGTATCATTGCTGACACTAGCCTTTAACTCCAGATTTTTATTAAAATCTTTTAATAATTATTTAAAAAGAGCCATCCAAGAGTAGACATGTGATGAAATTGCCTCAAATCCTCTCTGAAATGGAATATTTGGCCTTGGCTCTGAACTTATCCCACTGTGAAAAATGTATTGCTGGTAGATGATGCATTTTGTTAAATCTTTCATCCTCCTGAAGCTATTTGATAAGTTCCGTATTAAGGATTATTGCTCAAGGTGTAAGAGGTAATATATAGTAGACAGAAGACTGGCTGGCTGGCAGAAAACAGACAGTATGCAGAAATGGGTCTTTTTCTAATTGACAGGATGTGACAAATGGAGAAGCACAGGGTCCTATGCTGAGGCCTCGACCTTATACAATTTACATTAATGACTTTGATGAGTGAAAACTTGGTAGCTAAATTCACAAATGAGAGAGACATGTAGGAAAACATGTTGTGAAAAAGACCTAAGGAAATCGCAGACAGATTATAGATAGGTTGAGTGAGGAGGTAAAAATGGAGATGGAGTAATATGTGGGAAAATGTGAAGTTGTTCTCTTTGGCATGCAGAATAAGGAAGAGTAAAACATAAATGGAGGTCAAAATAAAAGCAAATTACTGCGGATGCTGAAATCTGAGACCAAAAGAGAAAATGCTGGAAAATCTCAGCAGGTCTGGCAGCATCTGTAAGGAGAGAAAAGAGCTGACGTTTCAAAGGGTCACTTAGACTCAAAATGTCAGCTCTTTTCTCTCCTTACAGATAAATGGAGGTCGACTTGCTCAGTAGACAATACAAAAATTGATGGGGTGGTAAATAATGAGCAGGATAGTCTGAGACTATTAGAGGATACTGATGGGCTGGTCAATAGCAAATGGAATACAATGTGGATAAATGTTAGGTGATGCACTTGGGCAGAAGAAATCGGCAAGGGAATATATAATGAATGATAGGACCTAGAGAAGCACAGTCCACTGGGAACTAGTCCCTTCAAGTATCAGGACAGATGGATAAAGGCATATGGGATACTTGCCTCTATTAGCTAAGGGATAGGGTTTAAGAGCAGGGAAGTGATGCTGGAACTGTACAAAACGTTGGTTGGGCCACAACTGGAGTATTACATACAGTTTAGAAATCCACATTATAGGAGCGTTATCATAGCGCTGGAGGGAATGCAGAGGAGATTTACCAGGATGCTGATGGCCTGGAGGATTTTAGTTAAGAAGAAAGATTGGACAGGCTGGAGTTGTGTCCCTTACAGCAGCTGAGGTGTATGAAATTATGATTAGCATAAACAGGTAGGCAGGAAGAATTTTTTTCCCTTTGACTGAAGGATCAATGAGCAAGGACATACATTTAAGGGGCAGGAGGTGTAGAGGGGGATGTGAGGAAAAACGTTTTCACCCTGAGGTGGTGGGAATTTGGAACTCACTGACTGTAAGGGTAGTAAAGACAGAAGTCCTCCTCACGTTTAAGTAGTATTTAGGTTACCCTTGTGATACAAAGACATACAAGGTTATGGGCCAAGTGGTGGAAAAGGTAAAGGGGCAGTACAAAGAGATCTGGGTGTTCTTGTACACCAGTCAATGAAGGCAAGCATGCAGGAACAGCAGGTAGTGAAGAAGGCTAATAGCATGCTGGCCTTCATAACAAGAGGGATTGAGTTTAGACAGAAAGAGGTTCTTCTGCAGCTGTACAGGGCCCTGGTGAGACCGCACCTGGAATATTCTGGTCTCCAAATTTGAGGGAAGACATTCTGGCTATTGAGGAAGTGCAGCGTAGGTTCACGAGGTCAATCCCTGGAATGGCGGGACTATCTTATGTTGAAAGATTGGAGTGACTGGGCTTATATACCCTTGAGTTTAGAAGACTGAGAGGGGATCTGATTGAGACGTATAAGACAATGAAAGGATTGGACACTCTGGAGGCAGGAAACATGTTTCCGCTGATGGGTGAGTACCGAACCAGAGGACACAGCTTAAAAATAAGGGATAGGCCATTTAGGACAGAGATGAGGAGAAACTTCTTCACCCAGAGAGTGGTGGCTGTGTGGAATGCTCTGCCCCAGAGTGCAGTGGAGGCCCAGTCTCTGGATTCGTTTAAGAAAGAGTTGGATAGAGCTCTCAAGGATAGTGGAATCAAGGGTTATGGAGATAAGGCAGGAACAGGATACTGATTGAGGATGATCAGCCATGATCGTAATGAATGGTGATGTAGGCTCGAAGGGCAGAATGGCCTACTCCTGCACCTATTGTCTATTGTCTAAATGGGATTAGAATATTTAAGGTTAAAAATCACACAACACCAGGTTATAGTCCAACAGGTTTATTTGGAAGCACTAGCTTTCGGAGCACTCTCCTTCATCAGGTGGCTGTGGAGTATAAGATCATAGGACACAGAATTTATAGCAAAGTTTACAGTGTGATGTAACTGTCATTAAATATTGAAAAAGACCTGGATTGTTTGTTAAGTCTCTCATCTTTTAGAATGACCATGTTGGTTTCAGTTCTTTCATAAGTAAATTCCAGAACTTTCTTAAAGTTACATTCTCAAGTGAACTTTAACAATAAGTGCCATGTTGGCCCAGATAATGCATTGAAGGTGTGAGGTGCCCTGTGTGAGGCTGTCTGTGTCCCAATGTTCTAATCTAAGAAATGGATTTACAGAATCTTATATGGATTCATGCAGTTTTTGAGCAAAATAAAATGTAATTCTGAAAGTACAAATTCACCCCACAAACTTGCGTGTGTGTGTGGGGGGGGGGGGGGGTGCTGGAATGGGTGTCTTTGAGAGTGTGTGTGTAAAGGGGAATAAGTCTGTGACAGGGTACGTGTGAGAGTGCAGGAGTGTATCTGTGAGCATATGTGAGAGCTTGTGTATGAGAGAGGTTCTACGTGAGTCTATGGGTCTGTAGGTGTGTGTGTGTGTTTGTGGGGTTAAAAATCACACAACACCAGGTTACTTCTATGTGGTCACTTCTAGTGTGACATGAACCCAAGGTCCCAGTTGAGGCCATCCCCATGGATACTGACCTTGGCTATCAGCTTCTGCTCGCCCACTTTGCGTTGTTGCCTGTCCTCAAGTCTGCCTTGGAGGACGGTCACCCGAAGGTCCGAGGTTGAATGTCCCGGACCGCTGAAATTCTAAAATTTACATACAAAAGAACTGAAATCAACATGCCCATTCTAAAAGATGAGAGACTTAACAAACAATCCAGGTATTTTCAATATATAATTTCAGTTACATCACTCTGTAAACTTTTGCTATAAATTCTGTGTCCTATGATCTTTTTCTCCACAACCACTTGATGAAGGAGCGGCGCTCAGAAAGCTAGTGCTTCCAAATAAACCTGTTGGACTATAACCTGGTGTTGTGAGACTTTTAACTTTGTAAACCCCAGTCCAACACCAGCACCTCCAAATAATGTAATGCTATTCAAAGATAAAAGTAAGGATGCTATGCTTCAGTTATACTGGGCATTGGTGAGACCACATCTAAAATACTATGTGCAGTTTTGGTCTCCTTATTTAAAGATGGATGTAAGTGAATTTTAGGTCATTCAGAGAAGATTTATTGTACTGATACCTGGAATGTCTTATTAGGAAAGATTGGACAGACTGGATTTGTTTCCAATGTACTTTAGAACAGGGCGGGGTGGGTGATTTGATTGAAGTATATAAGATCCTGAATGGTCTTACAAGTTGGACATGGAAAGTATGTTAAACCCAAAAGAGAAAATGCTGGAAAATCTCAGCAGGTCTGGCAGCATCTGTAAGGAAAGAAAAGAGCTGACGTTTCGAGTCTAACTGACCCTATGTCAAAGCTAAAAAAAAGGGAGAAATCGGGAGGTATTTATACGAGGCTGAGAGAAGGTGAGTCGTGGCTCCAGAAGCAAAGGTAGCAATAAAGAGGTGATAATGACAGTGCATAGAGAGATTATAGGGAGATTAGGAGCTGTGAATGACCAAGGCTGAAGCCAGTGCCATGTGACAAAATATGTGGGGGATGGGGGGAAATGGGTGAAGCAGAGGCAAAATGGAAAACAGGGGAGACGGGTAGCAAAGGGGGAAGAGGAGAGGAAAAAGGTGATGAGAGAGTGGGGAGTGAGAGAAAGAGAGACAATCAAGAAATAAGAGGTACAGAACAGTGAAAGAAATATAAAAATATAAATAAAATAAATGAAATAAAATTACGGAGCAGAATGAAAACAGAGGGGTCGAGATGGGATAATCATCTGAAGTTGTTGAATTCAATGTTGAGACCAGCAGGCTGTAACGGGCCTAGTCGGAAGTTGAGATGCTGTTCCTCCAATTTGCGTTGAGCTTCACTGGAACATTGCAGCAGGCCAAGGCCAGACATGTGGGCATGGGAGCAGGATTGGGTGTTGAAGTGGCAAGCCACGGGAAGGTCCAGGACCTGATTGCATACAGACCGAAGGAGCTCAGTAAAGCGATCACCCAGTCGGCGCTTTGTCTCTCCGGTATCGAGGAGACCACATTGGGAGCAACGAATGCAATAGACCAAATTGAAAGAGGTACAAGTGAAACGCTGCTTAATCTGAAATGAGTGTTTGGGGCCTTGGATGGTGAGCATGGAAGAGGTAAAGTGGCAGTTGTTGCACCTTCTGTGATTGTATGGGAAGGTGCCGTGTGTGATGGGAGAGGTGTTAGGTGTGATGGGAAGGTGCTGTGTGTGATGGGAGAGGTGTTAGGTGTGATGGGAGAGGTGTTAGGTGTGATGGGAAGGCGCTGTGTGTGATGGGAGAGGTGTTAGGTGTGATGGGAAGGTGCCATGTGTGCTTTGGGAGAGGTGTTAGGTGTGATGGGAAGATGCCGTGTGTGATGGGAGAGGTGTTAGGTGTGATGGGAAGGTGCCGTGTGTGATGGGAGAGGTGTTACGTGTGATGGGAGAGGTGTTAGGCGTGATGGGAGAGGTGTTAGGTGTGATGGGAAGGTGCCGTGTGTGATGGGAGAGGTGTTAGGTATGATGGGAAGGTGCCGTGTGTGATGGGAGAGGTGTTAGGCGTGATGGGAGAGGTGTTAGGTGTGATGGGAAGGTGCCGTGTGTGATGGGAGAGGTGTTAGGTGTGATGAGAAGGTGCCGTGTGTGATGGGAGAGGTGTTAGGTGTGATGGGAGAGGTGTTAGGTGTGATGGGAGAGGTGTTAGGTGTGATGGGAAGGTGCCGTGTGTGATGGGAGAGGTGTTAGGTGTGATGGGAGAGGTGTTAGGTGTGATGGGAAGGTGCCGTGTGTGATGGGAGAGGTGTTAGGTGTGATGGGAGAGGTGTTAAGTGTGATGGGAGAGGTGTTAGGTGTGATGGGAAGGTGCCATGTGTGATGGGAGAGGTGTTAGGTGTGATGGGAAGGTGCCGTGTGTGATGGGAGAGGTGTTAGGTGTGATGGGAAGGTGCCGTGTGTGATGGGAGAGGTGTTAGGTGTGATGGGAAGGTGCCGTGTGTGATGAGAGAGATGTTAGGTGTGATGGGAAGGTGCCGTGTGTGATGGGAGAGGTGTTAGGTGTGATGGGAAGGTGCCGTGTGTGATGGGAGAGGTGTTAGGTGTGATGGGAGAGGTGTTAGGTGTGATGGGAAGGTGCCGTGTGTGATGGGAGAGGTGTTAGGTGTGATGGGAGAGGTGTTAGGTGTGATGGGAGAGGTGTTAGGTGTGATGGGAGAGGTGTTAGGTGTGATGGAGGAGGGGACTAGGTTGTCCCGGAGGGAACGATCTCTGCGGAATGCAGACAGGAGGAGGGAAGGGAAGATGTGTTCTCTCTGCTTCACCCATCCCCCCCATCCCCCACATATTTTGTCACACAGCACTGGCTTCAGCCTTGGTCATTCACAGCTCCTAACCTCCCTATAATCTCTCTATGCACTGTCATTATCACCCCTTTATTGCTACCTTTGCTTTTGGAGTCATGACTCACCTTCTCTCAGCCTAGTATAAATACCTCCCTATTTCTCCCTTTTTTTAGCTTTGACAAAGGGTCAGTTAGACTCGAAACATCAGCTCTTTTCTATCCTTACAGATGCTGCCAGACCTGCTGAGATTTTCCACCAGTTTCTCTTTTGGTTTCAGATTCCAGCATCTGCAGTAATTTGCAAGGATGTTTCCCCTTGTGGGCTCTATTTTTAAAAATTGGCATCACCCTGTTAGGACAGAGATGGTGAGACTTGTTTTTCTGTTAGAGATTTGTGTGACTTTGGAACTCTCTGCCTCAGAATGCAGTGAGGCAGATAACTGAATATTTTTAAGGCAGAAGTGGATAGATTCCTGTTATGTCGGGGGATGAAGGGTTATTGGTTGATAGATGGGAACGTGGAATTTGTAACACAAACAGACCAGCCATGAAGGTATTGAATGACACAGCAGGCTCAAGAGGCCAAATGATATACACCTGCTCCTGTTTTGTATACTTGTATATTGCACTCATCAGGACAATTTGCAAGAAATACCAAAGTAAAGGGTGAACAAAATAAAAACTGAAAGAATTGCAGATGCTGGAAATCGGAAATTAAAACAGAAATTTCTGGAAAAGCTCAGCAGGTCTGACAGCATCTGTGGAGAGAAATGACATTTAACCACATTGATACTGTATGAGAGGACAGTGCTAATTGGTTAGTAAGTGGACTTTGATAGATACAGGCAATGCCATGGAGTATGCACCAGTTAATGTTGCTGACAGTTAACAGCCAAGTTTTGTTTAAATTTTAAACCAGACAGATTAACTTTGATTGTTCAGGGCATTGCCTGGAGAAATGGACCAGGGAATGGCTGTCACCCATTGTCACTACATTCCACTTGCTATCCAATTAGCACTCTCCTCTTATAAGTGCAAATATTGTTTTCCATTCATTTTAGTATTGTCCTGATGAATGCAAGATGAAAAGCTTTAACAGAACATGTCTTTTCTCAGCAGTATTCAAGTTCTATAGTAACAAATGAACAAGAATGATTTGTCCAAATTTGGGGTGAAAGTGAGCTGGTGCATGAAGCCCATGTCCAAACATTCTAATGTGCCTTGCACTACAACTCCATCCATCATACCATTTTAGTTAAAAGCTAAATCAGACAGATTGAGAATTCCAATACCTAAGACAGCTACTTACATCATAAAAGCTGAAGTTTAATGGACTTTAGAAACTATGGCTTTTTTCAAAAGACCACTACTACTTACTGTGTATACTTTTCATGTGTATTCTATCACATCATTGCTATAAGTCTTGTGGTTGGGTGACCTCTGTTAAAAGGCAATTAAGGAGGGACATTGAATCCCATTGAATCACCTCAACTGCCTTCCAAATAAGCTGCTACTATGACAGCACACCTTTCTTGTTGTTCTTCTGTTTTGAACATTGTGTTTTGCCAAGGATGAGGATAGAGAGAATTGGAAGATTCTCAGATGCACTGTAAACTACAAACTCTTTCACTCCACCAAGAAGCAGAATAAACCTCTCCAAACACTTGCTAAAAATGACCAAAACGTCCCAATTGCCATGTCAACGGTAATCCATTCACTTTGAGAGATTACAATGACAAAACCCAGGCCTATATATTTTAACATAAACATTAATAAAGTGTCCTCAGCCCTAACGATGATTCACCAATGTTAGCTGTCCCAGTCATCCCTGTAGACTTTTAATGAACTTGTGCTAAATGCCGCTAGTGATTCTGCACTGTACTCTAGGAAAGAACTATCTATATGTTATGCTTAGGAGCTCTAAATACATTCAATGGATTGGACTCAAATGTGGGGCACGAAAGGGAATAAATGATGTCTGTGAAATACTCTGCTATTCCCGTGTATAAAGTGATCAGTCACTTTCATTTTCAGATGGTTCCACTCAAGATATGCACCAAACAAATTCCATTGGCTCACTATTAGTGCTTTCTTTTTGTTGAACCATGGACTCATGGTGTGATAGAGCGGAGGAATATTGTAGGATTAGAATGCAGCATTAGGTCAGTCCTTATGAAGCAATGATGCCTCTGTGCAAAGTACAGGGGTCCATCAAAAAAAATATATCCTCTATACTAATTCAGAAATGGTGAAGGTTCCTAAAGGTGGGTGTCTTCTTCAAGACTGTCCGGCTCATCTTTTGACCCTTTGGTGATAAGTGTGGTCCAGCCTCCGGAACATTCTACTGCATCGCCATTCACACTGGGCTTCTTCTCCTGCATCTCTGAAGTGCTGTCTATGGTTATGTCCAAGGTTGGGTTGTCGTGGCAACCATTCTCAACAAAATGGAGTTCCTCGCCATGAGACTGAGGGGAGATGAAATTAAATAACTGAGTAAAAATAATAGCTGAGTAATTCAGAACTAATATTAAAATAATTCTAAATGTTAGTCCAGAACATGAGTATTGCTGCAAACTGGCAGATCGGCAATTAGGTGACAACCATTCGCTGATCCATTTCTCGGGGCAATGCCCTGACCAATCAGAATTAATCTGCCTGGTTTAAATGTAAATAATGCTTGGCAGTTAACTGTCCATCAGCATTAGTAGATGCATTCTACACACAATCCCTCGAACAATCAGAGATCACTGGCAAACCAATCAGCACTCTCGTCTCATAAACATTTGTTTTCTCTGTGAATTGGCATTCTTGCAAACTGTCCTGATGATTGCAAGATGGAAAGCTTAAGTAAAAATGTGTAATTTTTCCAGCAATACTCATATGCATATTTTATGTTTTTGATTCTGTTCTCTCCTAATCTTTATACCTCCTCAATTCCTGAAGCTTTGGGTAAGAGTTCTGTCTGGACTGACTAGCTTCTAGCATTTCAATTCATATGACCACGCTTTACCAGTGAATCAAAAGGTAGGACAGAGTTCCATTTGTTATTCTATCTTAAAGCCACTATATTAATATAAGTAGCTGTGTTGGAAATGCACTTTCAGACTTTTTGCAGGATTTCCTGCCACTGATTTCTTAACATTTGCAATGTTGTTAGCGCCTCTTTCTATTCCGTAGCCAATCCTGCAATTCATGCCTCCCCCCACAGCAGTGCTATGGGGTCAAACGTTTTACACCAGTTAAATGAATTCTAATAAATAAACAACATTTCTTTCAATGAACTGACAGCAAAGCTAAGGGAGAGATGCTAATTTATAGAAGGAACCATCTCCTCCACAATTTGGAAAGCGAGGGGTAGGGTCATATGCCATATTGTAGGACAAGGCCAAAGCTATAAAACAAGTGAGAGGGTAGGTTAAACAGATTGAAATACAACAAGAACTGCAGATGCTGGAGATCTGAAACAAACAGGAATTGCTAGTGAAAATCAGCAGATCTCGCATCATCTATGGGAAGAAAGCAGAATTAATGTTTTGACTCAAGTGACTCTTCAAAAATCTGACTAAATGAAAAAAAATCTTGTCTTTTCATAGTGTCTTTCAACAACTTAAAGTCTCTTCCCCAAACAAGAGACAGTCAAATTTCCCCTAACCTTTCCTCACAACCTTGGCTCATGATATCTGTAGCCATGAGGTTCGGGCATATCACTAACCATGTTCTTTAATTTTGGAAGTCTTCGTTGCCAACAGATGTAGACGAGGCCTGAAATGATGATCACTGCGCAGATTGAGCCAATGATAACGAGCACAACAAAGAGTTTCCCATAATCTCCACGGGGATGGCTGGGTCTCCCTTGGCAACCTGTAGCAGATGTGACATTGTGGATCCCAATCTGCAAATGAAACCACAATTAGGAACATAGGAGCAGAACCAACAGGCCATTCAGCACCTTGAGCCGGTTCCACCATTACAGAGAATTACATAGAATGGCCATTTGACTGAACTGGTGCATATGCACCTACAGAGGCCACATCTCATTCCTTCTCTATTCCTATCAATCTAATCCTTTTGTCTCTTTCACCTTTATTTGTTTACCAAGATGTACTACTTTACCTATGCTACAGATGGTAGCTAGGGAGACAATGGTCTAGTGATACTATCATTAGACTATTAATCCAGAGACTCAGATAATATTCAGGGGACAAGGGTTTGAAGCCCACCATAGCAAATGGTGAATTAAGCATCCAATATTGACCGCAAAATTATTATCGCAAAATTTTTTCTGGTTCACTTCAGGGAAGGACACTCCCATCCTTACCTGTTATGGTCTACATGTGACTCCAGACCCACAGCGATGTGGTTGACTCTTAACTACTCTCTGGGCAATTAAGAATGGGCAATAAATGCTGGCCCAGCCAGCAACACACACACACAATGAATGAATTTTAAAAATTAGAATAACACAGTAGTTTCAGGGCTTCCTGAAGAAGGGCTTATGCCCGAAACGTCGATTCTCCTGTTCCTTGGATGCTGCCTGACCTGCTGCACTTTTCCAGCAACACATTTTCAACTCTGATCTCCAGCATCAGCAGACCTCACTTTCTCCTTTGTTGCTAGAAGGATGGGGTTTAAAAGCAGGGAGGTTATGCTGCAGCTGTATAGGGTGCTGGTGAGGCCTCACCTGGAGTACTCCTTGGAGTTTGGTCTCCTTACCTGAGAAAGGATGTACTGGCACTAAAGGGGGTGCAGAGGAGGTTCACTAGGTTGATTCTGGAGTGGAGAGGGTTGGCTTATGAGGAGAGATTAAGTAGACTGGGACAATACTCATTGGAAATTAGAAGAATGAGCAGGGACGTTATAAAATTATGAAGTGAGTAGATAAGATAGAAGCAGGGAGGTTGTTTCCACTGGTGGGTGAATTTAGAACTAGGGGACAACTAGTCTCAAAATAAGGGGGAGCAGATTTAGGACTGAGGTTAGGAATAACTTTTTCACCCAAAGGCTTGTGAATCTGTGGAATTCACTGCCCAGTGAAGCAGTTGACGCTCCCTCACAAGGTTTTTTAAGTCAAAGATATATTTTTGAATAATAAAGGGATTAGGGGTTATGGTGAGCACGCAGGTAAGTGGAACCGAGCCCATGCGAAGATCAGCCATGATCGTATTGAATGGCGGAGCAGGCCCGAGGCGCCAGATGGCCTATTCCTGCTCCTAGTTCTTACGTTCATTTGGAAATCCATGTAAACAATGTTCAGGTTATGTGCTCAGAGATAATCGAAGTCGAGTTTAATTTTTTTAAAAAGAGTGACTCTTCCTTCTGCTGTACATCTCTCATGATAAGAGTGAATAATCCCACCTCCATTCTCACTCCATGGGGATGGAACTGATCATTGCTATTAGTGCACAATCCACAATATTTTCTTGGATATTTGAAATAAGGATCATGTCCACTTCCTGCGAGGTTTGCCACCCCAACATGAAACTGCATGTGATGTGGAGAAAATCATGAGTTCCCCAACATAGCTGAATGGTTTGGAACAGCGAGTAGAGAGATTTAAAGAAGCAACACTGGCCCTGTGAGGTAGGAACAAGCATCAATCATCCATCATAGCCAGCATTGCTAATGTCAGTGATCAATAATAATCATGTTATTGAGCTAATGGGTAGTAAATCCCGGGTTCAATTCCCGCCTCAGGCGACTAACTGTGTGGAGTTTGCACGTTCTCCCCGTGTCTGCGTGGGTTTCCTCCGGGTGCTCCGGTTTCCTCCCACAGTCCAAAGATGTGCAGGGCCAGGTGAATTGGCTATACTAAATTGCCCGTAGTGTTAGGTAAGGGGTAAATGTAGGGGTATGGGTGGGTTTCGCTTCGGCGGGTCGGTGTGGACTTGTTGGGCCGAAGGGCCTGTTTCCACACTGTAAGTAATCTAATCTAATCTAATCTAATCTAAATGCAATCAGTGTTTGTGGTGAAACTGCATTAATCAAAGACTCTGCAGCAGAGAGCTCCATATTCTAACCATGTTCTGGAGTTGAAGAAATATCCCTCTGGAAAAAGATAAAAAGCCTTACCTCTTTCAGGTTTTCCTTCACCTCTCCCAGCATCATGAGCACCTCCTTTGCTGGTATTGTACCTGGATTACAAAAATAAGAATGCATTGTTTAGGACTTGAATATTAAATAGAATTTCACAACACAGAAACAGGCCATTCAGCCCAACAGGCACAGACTGGTGATTACAGCCAACTTAAGCCTTGTATTTTCCTTCCTTTTACAGTATATTCTTCCTTTCTTCCTCATATTCAGTTCTTGTCTCCCTGCTATAGGAAAGATGTTGTGAAACTTGAAAGGGTGCAGAAAAGATTGACAAGGATGTTGCCAGGGTTGGAGGATTTGAGCTATAGGGAGAGGCTGAATAGGCTGGGGCATTTTTCCGTGGAGTGTAAGAGACTGAGGGGTGACCTTATAGAGATTTATAAAATCATGAGGGGCATGGATAGGGTGAATAGGCAAGATCTTTTCCCCAGGGTAGAGATATCCAAAACTAAAGTTCACAGGTTTCAGATAGAAGTGGAATGAGTTAAAAGGGACGTAAGGGCCAATGTTTTCATGTAGAAGATGGTGCATGTATGGAATGAGCTGCCAGAGGAAGTGGTGGAAGCTAGTACAGTTAGAACATTTAAAAGGCATCTGGATGGGTACATGAGTAGGAAGGGTTTAGAGGGATATGGGCCAACACTAGCAAATGGCTCAAGGTTAATTTAGGTTATCTGGTCGGCATGGATGAGTTGGAGCAAGGGGTTTGTTTCTGTGCTGTACATCTCTATGATTCTATGTTTTTATCCAGCTTCCTCTTAAAGATATCTATATTCTATTTGCTTCAACGTCTCCATTCAACATCCATTTTTGCCAATCTTAGTCAGAACATTCCTTTGTTGGATTTATAGTGATCAATTTATATGTAATACCCACTGGTTTTTACTCTAGCACAAGTAAAGTTACTATGGAGGTCCTGCCTTCTCACCCTCTACCCCCACCTGAAGTATGGTAACCCCATGGGTTAAACTCCCCGTAGGTCATCTCTGTCTAATGAGAGAGCAGCCCTATGATTGTCTGGAACTATGGTGACTGTACCTCTACCCAAAGTGAAATCTCTGCCTCTGCATTGATGCTATCAAATCACTTCATCAAATAAAGACCTCTATCAGGTCATCCCTCAGCCTCCTCTTTTTTTTTGAGAGAAAGGTGTAGCTACCCAATCAACCTTTTCTGATAGTTACTTCCTGTTAGTTACATCACTTCTTGATATGGGTCAAATGCTGGCAAATGGGACTGGGTCAGATTGGGATGTCTGGTCAGCGTGGATAAGTTAGATCAAAGGGTCTGTTTCCGTTCTACATGACTCTATTACTCTATGTCTCTGTGTCAGCCTTGTAGTTCGTTTTAGCAGTTACTCAAGTGTCTGTATATCTTTTCTGGAAGAGATAATCATGCGCAGTTCACTAAGTGGAGACATGGTCTGTTGAATAAAACACCAGGCCTGATAGGCCGAATTTGGAAGATTTAGAATACCCCCAACCCGAGATATATATAACTGTCTCTGGGTGGAGCTAGTCATTTCTAAGTCTGTCTGAAGTAGTTGTTCAGTTTGTGGTTTGTCAGTTCTACAGTCTATCTCCACATAGCATGGACCCAGGTACTATTTCATAAAAGAGAATATCTCTTATGTAGTGTTGATGCAGTTAACTAGTTTTAAGTGAATATAAGCTGTTATCCTATTATTATGTAATAAACTACTTCTTGTTAGTTGTGTATGTGCGTCTTCTGCCAGAGACTCATTCATGCTTAATCCTTCCCCAATTAATATGAGTAAGCCTCATAGACCAGTCTTATAGGAAGGCTTGATGGCAGTAAATCTACCTAAACAAGATCCTGTATAACCAAGTGCTATCTCTAATCATATGACTGACAGAGAGAACATAGAATTCCTACAGTGTGGAAGCAGGCCTTTCAGCCCACGTAGTCCACACCAACTCTCCAAAGAGCATCCTACCCCATCCCAGTAACCCTGCTACCATGGCCAATCCACCTTACCTTCACATCTTTGGGCTGTGGGGGGGGAAACAGGAACACCCGGAGGAAACCCGCACAGAAATCCGCACAGAACGTGCAGACAATTACCCAAGGGTGGAATTGAACCCGGGTCTATGGTGCTGTGAGGCAGCGGTGCTAACCACTGAGCTACCTCAAACATTTTGTACTTTCTCCATCTTCACTGTGAGTGGTGAAGGGGGTCAGTTTTAATCTATCACAGGGAGCGTGAGGAAGGAGTTCAGAATGTATGCTTAGAACCAGTTGCCTCTCCCAGAGACAGAGACAGTCAGCTATATATCAGTTGGGCCTGTTGACTGGGGAAAGAGAGTTTCTGACAGGTTCAGTAGGTTGCTAACCAGCCTACAAATCCTTCCAAGTGTTCCCCAAACGGGAAAATGGTGGGATGTATTTCATGGTCCCTCTTGTGGTGGCTTGGAGGTGGGAAGGACATTTAGTTAGGCAGGAAACAGCCAAACATACCCGAACTCTGCCATTCTCACACCCCCAACATGAATTGTCGGGATGGGAAAGCCTATGGCCATTCAATTCAAGGACAATTAAGAATGGATGACAAATGCTGGCTTCACCAGTGCTACCCATTTCCCATTTTATTTCTTGGGATGTGGGCATCGCTGGCAAGGCCATCTCTCATTGGTTGAACTGGCCTTAGTTGGCCAGGTCAGCAGGCATTTAAGAGTCAACCACATTGTTGTGGGCCTGGAGTCACATGTGGACCAGACTGGGTCGGGATGGCAGATTTCCCTCCTGAAAAGGAAATAACGATGATTGGTTGAAGTCTCCCAGAAAAATGAGAAAGGTTGGGAACCTCGTGGTTCCCGCAGTAAGGGGATTCCAGAAACATGGATAGAAGGGAATTCTCCTTAGAAGATCGAAGGCTAAGAGGAGACTTAATGGAGAAACTCAAAATGGTGAAGAACCTAAAAATGAAGAAAATAGAGACTGTTCCCATTGGCTGAAGGGACAATACCTGGAAGATTAGATTAGATTACTTACAGTGTGGAAACAGGCCCTTCGGCCCAACAAGTCCACACCGACCCGCCGAAGTGTAACCCACCCATACCCCTACATTTACCCCTTTATCTAACACTACGGGCAATTTAGCATGGCCAATTCACCTGACTTGCACATCTTTGGACTGTGGGAGGAAACCGGAGCCCCCGGAGGAAACCCACACAGACACGGGGAGAACGTGCAAACTCCACACAGTCAGTTGCCTGAGGCGGGAATTGAACCCGGGTCTCTGGCGCTGCGAGGCAGCAGTGCTAACCACTGCTGCAGATTGGCAAAAGAATCAGAGGTGATGCCCGTATAAGGACTAAGTGGTTAGGATTGAGAATGAGAATGTGATGGACACAGATTCAACAGTAGCATGCAATAAGGGAGTTTGATGAATACTTGAAAGGGTTAAAATTTCAGGTATTATGGGGAAAATGTCAGACAGTTGGTCTAACTGAACTGTTGCTTAAAACTGTGAACCAAATGGCCTTCTCCTGAGCTGCACTATTCTGCAATTTTACTGCTCCATCCATAGATGGTGAGCACCGCCTCATTGGACAATCACCTCGATCGCTGGCCAGCATCATCAGGAGGTGCTTCTCGTCCTCACTGGGTTTGCTCAGCGATATCAGCCACGAGTCAGCAGGGGAGCTCAGTTTCCTGGAGAACGACTGTGCCACCAGCTTCAGCAGCTTTAATCCTTCCCGAGTCCGAAACACTTCCTGAAACACACAGCTTTCTTTAAACAACAGAGAAAATCACTTTAAATCAGACAATCCCTTGTGCAGAGGGGTCCAATGATAAGGTGGATTTATGTAGCGCCTTTAACATGGAAAGCATGCAAACAGGCATCACAACCAGGACAAAATGGATGCCAACTTTAAAAAAGGTAGACTTGTATTTATATTGCACTTTTCATGACCATTGGATGTCTCGAATCACTTTACACTTTTCACATTGTGTAGTTACTGCTGTAACATCAAAATGCAGCAGCAAGCTCCCACAAACAGAAAGATGATAATAAGCAGAAAACAAACATCATAACAACAGATGGGGTGATATATGTGAACAACAGGACACCAGTTGGCAAATCCCCTGCCTTCTTTAATATTGTATCATGCCATCTTTTATACCTACCACATTGGCAGATGGAACATCAGCTGAAAGCCTTACCAAAGAGGCAACATGTACAGTGTATGCCTCAGTGTTGCACTGGAGTACCTACCTTGATATGGGTGTTGAAATATTAGAAAGAGAAACAGAACCTCAAGCCTCAGGGACAAGGATGGAATCAGCTGAGCCACAGGAGAAAGATTTGGATGACACACCAAAACTCCTGGTGAAGGAAGTGAGCCTTAAACAAGGGAGAAGAAGCTGGAGAAATGGAGCGGTTTTGGGAATTCATGCACTAGGTTTAGAAACTTGAAGGAGTCGCCAATGGAGGGAGATATGTGTAAGAGGGTGGAGAAATCAGAAGGACATAGGGTACAGGTTGACCAGAGAAGGTTCCAATGATGGGGTGCTGAGAGGCCATAAAGGGATTTAAACGCAAGGACAAGAATTTTAAATGGGAATTGCTTGAGAATGAGGTGGTAAGGGTAATGGCACTATAGTCTTGCCAGATCATAGACTGCCCTGTCGGAGAGTGAGAAAGACAACCAGTGGTGGCTTAACTGAGGTTGACCATGCCTCAGGTGAGGGGAGAGGTTGAGAAGGAGAGTTTGATTTTTATTTATTCACTTAGAGTCATTGAGATGTACAGCACAGAAACAGATCATTCAGTCCAACTTGTCCATGCTGACCAGATATCCTAAATTAATCTAGTCCCATATCCCTTTAAAACCTTATCATCCAGATGCCTTTTAAATGTTGTTATTGTACCAGCCTCCACCACCTCATTCCATGCACCACCCTCTGAGTGGAGGAGTTGCCCTAGTCCCTTGTGGGATGTGGGTACCACTGGCTGGCTACATTTATTGCTTGTCCATAGTTGCACTTGAGCTGCCTTCTTGAAATGCTGCAGGTTGATCCCCAATGCCATTGGGAGGGAATTTCAAGAATTTGACACAGTAACATGGTAACCTCAGCTGTTGCGGGAATTGAACCCATGCAGCTAGTATCACTCTGTATCACAAACCAGCCATTCAGCCAATTGAGCTAACCAATGCCCTTAAATGCAGAGGGAATATACGATAGAAAGACGGGGGAGGGTATTGATATGGGATGTTAAACATTTCCATAAGTGTCCAATTTTGATTGACAATATTTTATTCCATTTAAAACTCTCTATCAGAATTTCCCAAGGTATGGGTCAGGACTCCAAGTTGGGTCGTATGCTGACATTTTGGGGTTGTGACCTCTGAGGAAGGAATGGACACAATGGAACTCTGATCAAGTTATAGCTCTACAGGAGCTGTCTCACCTCCTCCATGCCACAGCTCTCAAACCTCACTGAGGAATTATTCTTATTCCCTGAAATGGAGTCCACAGTGGGAAAAGATTTGGGAAGCACTTCTGGTTTCGATGGAAATTGTTGCTGTTTCCCCAGGTTACAATACTAATGTTGACCTGCAGGTGGTGCTGCACATCAACATGGCTGCCTGTGGCAACAGCACCCCCATGAGTGATTAATGGGACTGCAATTCATTGTAACAAGAACAACTTATATTTATATGGCACCTTTTTTAACATAGTGAACTATCCCAAGAGAGTATATAAGAGCTACATAAAAAAAATCTTGCTAATCCATATAATGAGATATCAGGTGACCAAAAGTTAAGACAAGTCCAACAGATTTTTGGATGATCTCAAGTTTTTAGATTATATTAGATTCCCTACAGTGTGGAAACAGGCCCTTCGGCCCAACCAGTCCACACCGACCCTCCGAAGAGTAACCCACCCAGACCTATTTCCCTCTGACTAACGCACCTAACGCTATGTGCAATTTAGCATGGCCAATTCACCTGACCTGCACATCTTTGGACTGGATGGGAGGAAAGAGCATGAGACACCAACCATTGGAATGATGATGGCTGGAATGAACAAAGGAACAAATGAGAATTTAACCAGAAGATGAGCTAAGATAAGGGAGAAGAGGGGTAATGTTACCAGGATGGAAACAATGGTTTTAGTGATGGCTTCAATATGTGATCAAAAGCTTATCTCAGAGTAAAATACAACATCCAGATTGTGAACAGAATGGTTTGACCTCAGACTGTTGCCACGGAGAGATATCGAATTGGTAGCTATGGACCAGTGTTTGGCACAGGTGCCAAAGCAATGGCTTCAGTCTTCGTAACATTTCGGTGGGAGCACTTTCTGCTTATCCAGTACCTGACATTAAACTTAGCAATAGGAGCCAAGAGAGGTGGCAGTGAGGTAGCATTGACTTGTGTAGGAACCAGGCCACTTGTGGCACAGTGGGGTGTCCCTACCTTTGGGTCAGGAGGTCTGGACTGAAGTCCCACATGCTCCAGAGATGTGGCATAGCGCATCATAGAACATAGAACATTACAGCGCAGTACAGGCCCTTCAGCCCTCGACCTGTGAAACCAATCTGAAGCCCATCTAACCTACACTATTCCATTATCATCCATAAGTTTATCCAATGACCATTTAAATGCCCTTAAAGGTGATGAGTCTACTACTGTTGCAGGCTGTGCGTTCCACACCCCTACTACTCTCTGAGTAAAGAACCTACCTCTGACATGTCCTATATCTATCACCAATACCGAACAACCCAGAAGGCCTCCGTCTTCAAAGACAGCAATTTCCCCTTATATATGGTTGACGATGCTCTCCACCGCATCTCCTCCACTTCCCGCTCCTCCGCCCTTGAACCCCGCCCCTCCAATCGCCACCAGGACAGAACCCCACTGGTCCTCACCTACCATCCCACCAACCTCCATGTACAGCGTATCATCCTTCGTCATTTCCGCCACCTCCAAACAGACCCCACCACCAAGGATATATTTCCCTCCCCTCCCCTATCAGCATTCTGGAAAGACCACTCCCTCCGCGACTCCCTTGTCAGGTCCACACCCCCCACCAACCCAACCTCCACTCCCGGCACCTTCCCCTGCAACCGCAAGAAATGCAAAACTTGCGCCCACACCTCCCCCCTCACCTCCCTCCAAGGCCCCAAGGGATCCTTCCATATCCGTCACAAATTCACCTGCACCTCCACACACATCATTTACTGCATCCGCTGCACCCAATGTGGCCTCCTCTACATTGGGGAGACAGGCCACCTACTTGCAGAACGTTTCAGAGAACACCTCTGGGACACCCACACCAACCAACCCAACCGCCCCATGGCTGAACACTTTAACTCCCCCTCCCACTCCACCAAGGACATGCAGGTCCTTGGCCTCCTCCATCACCAAATCATGGCAACACAACGCCTGGAGGAAGAGCGCCTCATCTTCCGCTTAGGAACCCTCCAACCACAAGGGATGAATGCAGATTTCTCCAACTTTCTCATTTCCCCTCCCCCTACCTTATCTCAGTCCCAACCCTCGGACTCAGCACCGCCTTCTTGACTTGCAATCTTCTTTCTGACCTCTCCGCCCCCTCTCCGACCTATCACCCTCACCTTAACCTCCTTCCACCTATCGCATTCCCAACGCCCCTCCCCCAAGTCCCTCCTCCCTACCTTTTATCTTAGCCTGTTTGGAACACCCTCCTCATTCCTGAAGAAGAGCTTATGCCCGAAACGTCAATTCTCCTGCTCCTTGGATGCTGCCTGACCTGCTGCGCTTTTCCAGCAACACATTTTTCAGCTCTGATCTCCAGCATCTGCAGTCCTCACTTTCTCCTATATCTATCATACCTCAATTTAAAGCTATGTCCCCTCATCCTAGCCATCACCATCCGAGGAAAAGACTCTCACTGTCCACCCTATCTAATCCTCTCATCATCTTGTATGTCTATTAAGTTACCTCTCAACCTTCTTCTCTCCAATGAAAACAGCCTCAAGTCCCTCAGCTTTTCTTTATAAGACTTTCCTGCCATACCAGGCAACATCCTAGTAAATCTCCTCTGAACCCTTTCCAAAGATTCCACATCCTTCCTATAATGCAGCGGCCAGAACTGTATGCAATACTCCAAGTGCGGCCACACCAGAGTTGTGTACAGCTGTAACATGACTTCATTGCTCCAAAATTCAATCCCTCTACCAATAAAACCTAATACACCGTATGCCTTCTTAACAGCTCTATCAACCTGGCTTGCAACTTTCAGGAATCTATGCACATGGACACCGAGATCTCTCTGTTCATCTACACTACCAAGAATCTTACCATTCGCCCAGTACTCTGCATTCCTGTTACTCCTTCCAAAGTGAATCACCTCACACTTTTCTACATTAAACTCCATTTGCCACCTCTCAGCCCAGCTCTGCAGCTTATCTATGTCTCTCTGTAACCTGCAACATCCTTCAGCACTATCCACAACTCCACCAACCGTAGTGTCATCCGCAAATTTACTAACCCATCCTTCTACGCCCTCATCCAGATCATTTATAAAAATGACAAACAACAGTGGACCCAAAACTGATCCTTGCAGTACACCACTAGTAACTCAACTCCAGGATGAACATTTCCCATCAACCATCATCCTCTGTCTTCTTACAACTAGCCAATTTCTGGTCCAAACCACTAAATACCCTCATTCCCATGCCTCCGTATTTTCTGCAACAGCCTACTGTGGGGAATCTTATTACCAGCTTTACTGTAATCCATAGACACCACATCAACCGCTTTACCCTCATCTACCTGTTCGGTCACCTTCTCAAAGGACTCGGTAAGATTTGTGAGGCATGACCTACCCTTCACAAAACCGTATTGACCATCCCTAATGAAATGATTCCTTTCTAGATGATTATAAATCCTATCTCTTATAATCCTTTCCAACACTTTACCCACAACTGAAGTAAGGCTCACTGGTCTATAACTACCAGGATTGTCTCTACTCCCGTTCTTGAACAAAGGGACATTTGCTATCCTCCAGTCTTCTGGCACTATTCCTGTAGACAATGACGACATAAAGGTCAAAGCCAAAGACCCTGCAATCTCCTCCCTGGCTTCCCAGAGAATCCTAGGATAAATCCCATCTGGCTCAGGGAACTTATCTATTTTCACACATTCCAGAATTGCTAACACCTCCTCAGTGTGAACTTCAATCCCATCTAGTCTAATAATCTCTTTCTCAGTATTTTCAACAACATTGTCTTTTTCCAGTGTGAATACTGACGAAAAATATTCATTTAGCGCTTCTCCCATCTCCTCGGACTCCATGCACAACTTCACTTGACTGGCCCTAACCTTACTCTAGTCATTCTTTTATTCCTGTCATACCTATAGAAAGCTTTAGGGTTTTCCTCAATCCTACCTGCCAAAGACTTCTCATGTGCTCCCCTGGCTCTTCTTAGCTCTTTCTTTAGGTCCTTCCTGGCTAACTTTTAACTCTCACGTGCCCTAACTGAGTCTTCACGTCCCATCCTCATATAAACTTTCTTCTTTCTATCGAGATTCAACTTCTTTAGTAAACCACTGTTCCCTCGCTCAACCACTTCCTCCCTGCCTGACAGGTACATACGTATCAAGGACCCGCAGTAGCTGTTCCTTGAATAGGCTCCGCATTTCAAGTGTGCGCATCCCCTGCAGTTTCCTTCCCTATCCTATGCATCCTATATCTTGCCTAATCACAAAATAATTGCTTTTCCCCCAGCAATAACTCTTTCCCTGTGGTATATGTCTATCCCTTTCCATCGCTAAAGTAAACTGAATTGTGGTCACTATCACCAAAGTGCTCACCTACCTCCAAATCTACACCTGCCCTGGTTCATTACCTAATACCAAATCCAATGTAGCCTTGCCTCTTGTTGGCCTATCTACATACTGTGTCAGGAAACCCTCCTGCACACATTGGACTAAAACTGACCCATCTAAAGTACCTGGGCTATAGTGTTTCCAGTTAATATTCGGTAAGTTAAAGTCCCCCATAACAACTACCCTGTTACTCCCGTTCCTATCCAGAATCATCTTTGCAATCCTTTCCTCTATTTGGAACTATTTGGAGGCCTATAGAGAACTCCCAACAGGTGACTTCTTTCCTATTTCTAACTTCAGCCAATAATACCTCAGTAGATTTGCCCTCATCAAACATCCTTTCTGCCACCGTAATACTGTCCTTGACTAACAATGCCACACCACCCCCTTCCCTGTTCTTACTGAAACATCTAAATCCCGGAGCCTGCAACAACTATTTCTGTCCCTTCTCTACCCATGTCTCCAAAATGGCCACAACATCGAAGTCCCAGGTACCAACGCATTCTGCAAGTTATTCTGGATGCTCCTAGTGTTGAAGTAGACATATTTCAAACCACCTTCCTGATTGCTGGTACACGACTGCGACCTTGAAACCTTACTGATGACCTCACTACTCTCAATGTCCTGCACACTGGAGCGACAATTCAGGTTCCCATCTCCCTGCTGAATTAATTTAAACCCTCCCAAAGAGCATTAACAAATTTTCCCTCCCAGGATATTGGTACCCCTCTGGTTCAGGTGTAGACCATCCCTTTTGTAGAGGTCTCACCCACCCCAAATTGAGCTCCAAAAATCCAGGTATCTGAATCTCTCTTTTCTGCACCAACCCTGTAGTCAAATGTTCAACTGATCTTTCTCCTTATTCCTCACCTCACTAGCATGTGGCACGGGTAACAAACCAGAGATAACAACTCTTTTTGTTCTAGCTCTAAGCTTCCACCCTAGCTCCCTGAATTTCTGCCTTAAATCCCCATCTCTTTTCCTACCAACACTGTGGGTGCCTGTGTGGACCACGACTTGGGGCTGCTCCCCCTTCCCCTTAAGGATCCCGAAAACACAATCCGAGACATCATGGACCCAGGCACCTGGGAGACAACACACCAGCCACAAGTCTCTCTCGTTTCCACAGAACCTCCTATCTGACCCCCTAACAATGGAGTCCCCAAAGACTAATGCTCTACTCCTCTTCCCTCTTCCCTTCTGAGCAATAGGGACAGACTCGATGACAGAAGCCTGTAACCCATGGCTTACTCCTGATAAGAACCCCCCCCCAACAGTATCCAAAATGGTATCCCTTGTTATTGAGGGGAACAGCCAAAGGGGATCCTGCACTGTCTGCCTGCTCCTTTTCCATCCCCTGACAGTAACCCATCTACCATTTTCCTGTACTTGAGGTATGACTGCCTCCCTGTAACTCCTCTCAATTACTCCCTTAGCCTCCTGAATGATCGGAAGTTCATCCAGCACCAGTTCCAATTCCCTAATGCGGTTTCCGAGGAGCTGGAGTTGGGGGCACTTCCCACAGATGCAGTCAGCAGGGACACGAGCGGTGACCCTTACCTCCCACATTCTACAGGAGGAGCATTCAACTGCCCTAACGTTCATACCCACTGTTATGAATTCCCAATGAGACCATTGGAAGAAAAACCTAGAACTGGCGCACAGTACGGTTTTGTTTGGTTAGAGGAGGAGTACCTGAGTAGTGTTTCAGGTAAATCAACTGGCCAAATATATTACTTCACTTACTCAGCCATCCCGTGTCCACTCCTGTTCAGCGTGTGTTCCACCTATTCATGAGGTAAGTTGTTAACGGATTTATTTACCTTCCCGGCAGCCCCCAGGTCCTCGCTCTCACTCCTCCCACTGCTGCTGAAAATGCAGGCCGCTGACGCTTGAGTTAATCCCCTTTGTATGATCTGCCTGTACTGCTTGCAAAACAAAACTTTTCACTGTACTCAGGTAAATGTGAACAGGTTGAATAAAAATATTTAAATGTAGAAGCTAATGTTGGTGCTGTTTGATGGTATCACCAAGAGGCTGCCCCTAGATGAGAAGCTGGTGGGGGCCAATACAATGATCAGAGTAATGACTCTACATTGGTCAAGGAATTCAAGGCATCTACACAGAAATCTCAGCACTACATACACTGACGATGAAATGGGAACACTGCTTCAGGCTGCTGAGAAACATGGGCCTATGAATAAGCCATCAGTATGTCCACTGGTTACCCTAGCAACCACCAAGTCAGTCATCAGGCAACTTTCCATCAACCACTTTCAAAAATCTCCCCGAGCCCTTTGCTTTGACTGTGTTGTCTTTCCTAGGGTCAATGTTCATCCTTCAAAAGCACCACAAAAATAAACTTTTCACAGCCATATGTCATCCCCAAGTGCTACCACTGCCAGTCAGGTCAGGCCTGTTTTATCTTGAGGCAGACTTCAGATTACTGGCACAGGGCAAACTCCCACAATGTCAATGAGGTAATGATGAGATGGTCAATTTTAATGTTGTGAAACTGATTTGATTTGCTTTATTGTTGTCACATGTACCTGAGTAAGTGAAAAGTTTTATTTGCGAACAGTGCAAGCAAATCATAACATACACGGACATACAGATCATAGGGTCCTTAGAACGAGGTATACAAGGCTACAAGGAAGTGCACAAAGCAAGATCAACATTAAACTTGAAATTAGAGGTCCATTCAGCAGTCTAATAACAGTAGGGAAGAAGCTGTTCTAGAAACAAAAACAGAAGTTGCCGGAAAAGCTCAGCAGATCTGGTAGTATCTATGCAGAGAAGCTGTTCTTGAACCTGTTAGTGCATGTGTTCAATCTTCTAACAAGTTTATAAAAGAAACAAATGCGACATGAGACAAGATTTATTCCTGTAGCCAGTTTGGATCTCAAATGCATTTGCCAGTAGTGTCAACAAGTCATAGAGGTCTACAGTACAGGCCTTTTGGTCTATCCAATTGCACTGGTCAAAAGTGAGCACCTACCAATTGTGATCCCATCTCCCAACCTTTAGCCTTGTATGCCTTAGCATCACAAGTACACATCAGAATACTTATAATGAGAGTTTCTGTCTCTACCACCCTTCCAGGCAGCATGATGGAACCAGTTTCAATCAAAGTATTTGAAAAGGAATTAGATGGTTATTGGGAAAGGATCAGTGCACAGGGTTACAGGGAGAAGGCAGGAAAATGGCACGAAATGAGCTGCTCATTCTGATAGGGTTGCAGACATGATGGGCTGAATGGCCTCCTTCTGCACTGTAACAATTCTGTGATTCTGAATCGAGGGAGGGAGATTGACCAGGATTCTGTTGGAAACTGCACTCCCATTTTAACCACCTGAGACAGGAGACAGGCATCCTCCTCTTAAAGCTGGCACCTCTGACAGGGAAAGTTCAAAGGAGATGTGAGGGGTAAGTGTTTTACACAGAGAGTGGTCGGAGTCTGGGGGATGCTGCCGGGGTGATGGTGGAAACAGATACAATAGGGGTGTTTCAGGGACTACGGTATTAGAGAAGCACATGAATATGCATGGAATGGAGGGATATGGACCAAGGGCAGGCAGATGGGATTAGATTAATTTGGTGTCACATTCAGCACAACATCATGCTGTACAGTCCTATGTTCTAACACTACCCCAGCACCATCTCCTCCCCACATGTTCAATACTCACACATTCAGTGTTTTCAGTCATGTTCAGGATAACGTAATTCCTTCCAGCTAATTTGCTCCAGTCTCTGCAAATAACCTGTTGAAGACAAGTGCAAGAAATAGGTCAGTCACAGCAGAGCCAGAGGTGGACAATATGCAACGGCTCGTATTACCAGAGGGGCACAGCTTTAAAATTATTGCACACTGCGGCCAAAGCAGGTTGAGATACAGCTTTAAGAAACCTTTCAGAAACAATCAAGGTCATACCAGGAGCGACGCTCATCTGGAAGGCAGGGTGACCATTTGTGAAGTGAAAATAGAAACTGCTACATTATTCAGCAGGTCAGGCAGCAGCTGAGAGCACAGAAACAGAGTAAGGGGAAGCAATAGCCCAATAATATAATCGCTAGATTCTTAATCCTGAGACTGAGTGAAGACATTTCTCCTTATCTCAGTCACAGTGTGGCTCAGTGGTTAGCACTGCTGCCTCACAGCACCTGGGACCCTGGTTCAATCCCAGCCTTGGACAACTGTCCGTATGAAGTCTCTTTTTGTGTCTACCTCTGGGTGCTCTGATTTCCTCCCACAATCCAAAGATATGCAGGTTAAATGGATTGGCTATGGTAAATGCAGGGTTACAGTAATAGGGGGTGGGCCTGGGTGGGATGCTCTTGGAGGGGGTCAGTGTGTACTTCATGGGCTGGATGGCCTGCTTCCACACTCCTATGGAATGGTCTACCCCATATCCTGAGACTGTGGCTCATGGTTCTGAACTCCATGGTTTTAGGGAACATCCTTCCTGCATTTCTCCTGTTGGAATTTTATAGTGAGACCTCCCCCGCCAACCCTCACTTATTCTAATCTCCAGTGAATATAGTCCTAACTGATCCAGTCTGTCGTCTGCCAATCCTGTCATCTCAGGAATCAGTCTGATAAACCTTTGTTGTACTTCCGTTATAACCAAAACATCCTTCCTCAGATAAGGAGACCAAAACTACACACAATACCACTATGGTCTAGAAGCATAAGAGCAGCAGATACATGGGAACACCACCTCCTGCAGGTTCCCCTCCACCATCCTGACTTGAAAATACATTGCCATTCCTTCACTGTCACCCAGACAAAATCCTAGAACTCCCTCCCTAAGGGCATTGTGGGTATCCTGCATACAATGCGGGTATACAAGAAGGCAGCTCACCACCACCTCCTCATGGGGCGATTAAGTATGGGTGACAAATACTGGGCTACCAACAATGTCTACATCCCATGAACAAATGAAGGCATGTGAGATGGAAGAATCTAAATTTATTGATATACCCGTGATATACCTGAAATGAAGAATCTTTGGTGCTGCAGGAAAAGTGTGTAGGTTGATGGTGGCTGTAGGAGTGGGACTGATGACCAATTTGAAAAGGCAAGCACAAGCAGCTAGGAGCTGAATGGCCTCCTTCTGCTGCTTCAACCCAGTGGCCAGGCAGCTACGAGTGGACTGCCAGCCAACAGCAGGAGAACAGCTGGGCACCAAATTAACTACCCCATCAACACAGCAGAGCGGACGACGGTAACCATGACGACAGTCTCGGCCTACATATCCCTGGAGGACGTACTGCAGGTGGCAGTGGTTGGGATCTGAATGAGGGTATGATTATAATAAACCCAAGTAATTAAATAACGGGTCAGCAGTACACAAGCAGAGCCTCATCATGACAGGAATAAATCAAAATAATACCAGCCTGTCCCTGACAAGTCAAGCTTAGAAAACTGTCCATCTCTGATAGGCGTTATTCCCAGCTGTGTTCTGTATGTAGCAGCTGATTTTGAATCATTGTGACAGCCTGCAAGATAGTGGGGGAAAAGATATCTATAGAACCCAACGCTATCAGATCAGAAGGATATTCATCATGGTCTAACTATAAGTAGATTTATCAGGAAATGAAGGCCCTGTTCATTTTTTTAAAAATTCATTCACAGGATGTGGGTGCCACTAGCTAGGCCAGCATTTATTGCCCACTCCTAGTTGCCCAGGGGGGCAATTAAGAGTCAACCACATTGCTGTGGGTCTGGACTCACATGTAGGCCAGACCACATAAGGATGACAGTTTCCTTCCCTAAAGGACATTAGTGAACCAGATGGATTCCCTCAACAATCGACAATGGATTCATGGTCATCATTAGATTCTTAATTCCAGATTTTCTTTTGAATTCAAATCCCCCCATCTGCCGTAGCAGGATTCAAACTCGAGTCCCCAGAACATTATCTGCGTCTCTGGATTAACAGTGTTGAAAATTGTAGTGCTGGAAAAGTACAGCAAGTCAGGCAGCATCCGAGGAGCAGGCAAATCAAACTTTCACGCATTCCTGATGAAGGGGTTATGCCCGAAATGACAATTCCCCTGCTCCTCGGATGCTGCCGGACCTGCTGTGCTTTTCCAGTGGCACAATTTTTGACTCTGATCTCCAGCACCTGCAGTCCTCACTTTCTCTGGATTAACAATCCAGCGATGATACCGTAAGGCTATCGCTTCTCCATAACACAACTCAGATGGAGATAAGGGGTAGTGTTGCCTCAAGGATTGTCCAGAGAATTTTATTTTTAAATTATTCACGAGCTTCAGCCAGCATTTACTGTTGATCTCTAGTGGCCCATGAGACAGTTAAAAGCCACTCATAGACCAGCCCAGGTGAGGATGCCTGATGCCCTTCGGGAACCAGAATAGGTTTTAGTAACAATCAACTATAGTTACATGGTCACCACCATCCCAGTTATTCAAGATAATTAGCACAAGGATCAGAGAGGAAGATGAGGTGTAATCCTGTAGTGCAGTGAGATTAAGGCAGGTTCAACAGTAACTTTTGAAAGAGAATTAATTGGGTAGGTACTCGAAAGTAAAGACAATTGTAGAGCTGTGGAGAAAGGTCACATGGTAAATGGAGTTTCATGCAGAAAAGTGTGAAGGAGTAACAGGAATACAGAGTACTGGGCTAATGGTAAGACTCTTGGTCATGTGGATGAGCAGCGATCTTTGTGTCCATGTCCATGTACAGCGCCAGAGACCCAGGTTCAATTCCCGCCTCAGGCGACTGACTGTGTGGAGTTTGCACGTTCTCCCCGTGTCTGCGTGGGTTTCCTCCGGGTGCTCCGGTTTCCTCCCACAGTCCAAAGATGTGCAGGGTCAGGTGAATTGGCCATACTAAATTGCCCGTAGTGTTAGGTAAGGGGTAAATGTAGGGGTATGGGTGGGTTCGCTTCGGCGGGTCGGTGTGGACTTGTTGGGCCGAAGGGCCTGTTTCCACACTGTAATGTAATGTAATCTAATCTAATCCCTGAAAGTTGCATCCCAGGTTATTACGGTTGTTAAGAAGGCGTACAGTCTGTTAGCTTTCATTGGTAGAGGGATTGTGTTTCGGAGCCACAAGATCATGCCGCTGCTGTACAAAACTCTGGTGTACATACTTGGAGTATTGCATACAGTTCTAGTTGCTGCATTATAGGATGGATTTGGAAAGGGTGCAGAGGAGATTTACCAGGATGTTGCCTGGTATGGAAGAAGGTCTTATGAAGAAAGGCTGAGGGATTGAGGCTGTTTTTGTTAGAGAGAAGAAGCTTAAGAGGTGACTTAATAGAAACATACAAGATGATCAGAAATTAGATAGGGTGGACAGTGAGAACTTTCTTTCTCGGATAGTGATGGCTAGCACGAGGGAAATAGATTTAAATTGAGGGGTTTTAGAAATAGGACAGATGTCAGAGGTAGTTTCTTTGCTCAGAGAGTAGTAGGGACGTGGAACAGTAGTGGACCTGCCAATATTAAGGACATTTAAATGGTCACTGGATAAACATACGGACGAGAATGGAATAGTGTAGGTTAGATGGGCTTTAGATTAGTTTCACAGGTCGGCACAACATCGAGGGCCGAAGGGCCTGTACTGCACTGTAATGTTTTACATTCAATAACTACAGTCTGTTGCAATATAGTGCAATAGTTCCATTCCCATGTGACATTGTGTTGTAAGCAGATTGTGTAATAGCAGCACCATTCAAACCAATGGGACCGGAATCACCTTAGGTAAGGAAAGTTCGCATTCGACAAATAATGGTCTAAATTCTTCAATCTTGAAGAAACACATGTTATAGCAGAACAGACTGTAATCTCTTCCAAAAAGCTAGTATATGCACTATGGGCCAAATGGCCTCTCACTGTGCTATAGGATTCTAAGCTACAGGTTGTAGTATTTACAGTCCTCACCTGTTTGGGGCCCAGAGGTTCCTCCCTGGCTGTGGTGGGTTTGGTACTAAAGGCATCCTTGGGAGTGGACCCTGGCTCCGCTGATGGACCTTCTAGCCCAGGCGGATGCTCAGGGTCCATCCTGGTGGAACCTGCCCCCTCCCAGTCAGTGACTGTGGCAACCGATCCGCTGAGCGCTGTGCTGCTGGGTGGGAACGGGGACGATGGCAGCAAGGGGTAGGATGTAGCAACAGTTGTGGGAAAGTCCGAGGCAGCAGTTGGCAGGTCTGGTGTGCTCGTTGCAGATGTCAGAGCCTCAGTGCTGTCCCTTCGATCAGCGGAATCAGATTCCGACGTTGGGGTGCTGTCATCTGGGGAGTCCCCATCAGGGCTGTCTGCTGCCAGGCCGGGTCTAGTGATCAGGGCACCAGTTGGTGAGCTGGAGGTCACTGCCTGCTCCCCAGTCTGGCCTGATGGTCCGGACCTGGTGCTTGGAGATACCCAGGCCTGTGGTAAGGAAACGAATGCACCGATTTCACCCGATTCAACAGTTTCAGCAATGGGCAGAGGGTCAGGTGTACTGGAGTCTGAAACGAGAGGTTAGCCAACATATGCATTAATTCACATTGAACAGAAGGCCAGTCAGCCCATCTTGCTTATGCCAGCCAGTTGAAAGAGCTGTCCAATTTGTTCCACATTCCAAGATTTTAGTCATTACCCTGCAATTTTCTCCTCCACTTAGCTAAAGTAACCCCACCTTTTAAAAGAGGAGGGAGAGAAAAAAAACGGGAAATGTGTGGGTTAGGTGGATTAACTGTGGAAAATGCAGGGTTACAGGGATAGCGTATGGGGGTCAGGGTGGGATGCTCTTTGGAGGGTTGGTGTGGACCCAGTGGGCCAAATGGCCTGCTTCCACACTGTAGGGGTTCTATGATTCTAAGTTTCTCTGTTAGTACAGAAGGTATTCAGTACTGCATTAACACAGAAGAAAAGAATATTTATGGCATGTAAGGAGGCCATTTGGTCTATCATGTCTGGTAAAGATAAAGTCACTTGTTTGGGGCCCAGAGGTTCCTCCCTGACTGTGGTGGGTCTGGTACTAATGGCATCCTTGGGAGCGGACCCTGGCTCCACTGATGGACCTTCTAGCTCTGGGACAAAGGTATTTGTCCCAGAGGGTTACTCCCTCGTTAGAGAGAGAGAGAAGACTACTGGTGGTTTAACCTGAGGGTCACCAGACCTCAGGTGAGGGGCAAGATTGAGAAGGAGGGTCTTTCACAGTAACCACAGCCAGTATGGAGACCGAATCCATGGTGTTGGCATTACACTATATCACAAACCAGTCATCCAACCAACTGAGCTAACTGACCCCCACATCTGTGCTAGCCAAGCAAAAACAAATGCAGCCTGATTACAACTCCCTGCTTTTGGTCAAAACGTAAGTATGGCATTTTTTAATATTTCAAATTTGTGATGAACACTTTAGCCCTTCCCACCATTTCAAGCATTAAACTCTAAATTTTCACTATCCTGAAAACGTTCTTCAACGTTCCTCTAAATTCTCCTTTGATTATTTAAAATCTGTGCACGTTAGTTACTGACCTCTCTGCTGTGTGTGTCATTGATCTTCTTATCCATTCTACCCTTCCAGAAAATTGTGGCATTTAATTGCATTTACATAAGACATAGGAGCAGAGAAAGGCCACTCAGCCCATCAAGTCCGCTCCACCTGCATTGATACCATGGCTGATCTGATAATCCTCAGGAGATGCACAGTGGCCCAGTGGCCCAGTGGTTAGCACTGCTGCCTCACAGCGCCAGGGACCCGGGTTCGATTCCAGCCTCGGGCGACTGTCGGTGTGGAGTTTGCACATTCTCCCTGTGGCTATGTGGGTTTCCTCCGGGCAGTCCAGTTTTCTCCCAAAGTCCAAAGGTGTGCAGGTTAGGTGGATTGGCCATGATAAATTGAGCTGAAAATGTGTTGCTGGAAAAGCGCAGCAGGTCAGGCAGCATCCAAGGAACAGGAGAATCGACGTTTCGGGCATAAGCCCTTCTTCAGGCATGATAAATTGCCTATCGTGTCCAGAGATATGTAGGTTAGGTGGAATTAGCCATGGGAAATGTAAGGTTACAGGGGTAGGGCCTGGGTGGATTGCTCTTCAGAGGATTGGTGTTGACCCAAGAGCCAAATGGCCTGCTCCTACACTGTAGGGATTCTATGATTCCATCTTCCTGACTCTGGCCCATAACGCACTGAGCAATAAACGTCTACACTGAGCTTTAGTATAGTGAAACATTTTAATACACTCTACAGAAGCACTAATTTGAAGTAATTTCTACAATCTGCTCAATCTGACCTGAACCAGCTAGATCAATCCTGTAGAACATAGAACATAACAGCGCAGTACAGGCCCTTCGGCCCTCGATGTTGCGCCGCCCTGTCATACCAATCTGAAGCCCATCCCACCTACACTATTCCATGTACGTCCATATGCCTGTCCAATGACGACTTAAATGCACTTAAACTTGGCGAATCTACTACCGTTGCAGGCAAAGCATTCCATACCCTTACTACTCTCTGAGTAAAGAAACTACCTCTGACATCTGTCTTATACCAATCTCCCCTCACTTTAAAGTTGTGTCCCCTTGTGTTTGCCGTCCCCATACTTGGAAAAAGGCTCTCACTGTTCACCTTAACCCTCTGATTAACTTGTATGTCTCTATTAAGTCACTTCTCAACCTTCTTCTCTCGAACGAAAACAGCCTCAAGGCCCTCAGCCTTTCCTCATAAGACATTCAAGAACAGTAAGTGACTCATCTTTTGGTTCCCCAATGCCTATCTACAAACCACAAAGCAGAGGTCAGACAGAATACAACAACATTCAGGATGCTTGACACTATTCAGGAACTGAAGCAGCCTCCTTAATTGACACTCCATTAACCTACCTTCAATATTTACTCCTACCACTAACGCACAATAGCAGCAGTATCTACCATTGCACTGCAATAACTCACCAAGGCTCTTGTGACAGCACTATCCAAACCCACAACTCATCCACCTAGAAGGACAAAGGCATCAGATACAAGGGAACAATCACCCCCACAAATTCCCCAACAAGCCACTCACCATCCTGACTTGGAAATCTATCACCATTTCTTCTCTGACACTGGGGTCAAAATTCCAGAATTCATTCCCTAACCCAGCACTGTGGGTGGCCGAACACCACACAGACTGTAGCTGTTCAGAAAGGCTGTTTACCATCATCATTCATAAGAGCAACTTGGGATGGGCAGTAAATGCTGGCCCAACTGGTGATGCCCACATTTGCAAGAACAAAAAAAAGTCACCAAAAAAATATTTGCGGGGCATTTCCTGAGGATTGAGGGCAGAGTCCTTGTGCATTTTTTTTAGATTACTTACAGTGTGGAAACAGGCCCTTCGGCCCAACAAGTCCACAACAACCCGCCGAAGCGCAACCCACCGAGACCCATTCCCCTACATTTACCCCTAGCACTACGGGCAATTTCCCATGGCCAATTCACCTACCTGCACATTTTGGACTGTGGGAGGAAACTGGAGCACCCGGAGGAAACCCATGCAGACATGGGGAGAATGTGCAAACTCCACACAAAGAGTTGCCTGAGGTGGGTCTCTGGTGCTGTGAGGCAGCAGTGCTAACCATTGTGCCACTGTGCCGCCCATATTTATGGCTGAGATGGATAGATTCTTGATCAGTCGGAGAATCAAGGATTATAGGGAAAGGGCAGGAAAGTGAACATGAGGAATGTTGGATCAGCCTCAGAGTCATAGAGTCACAGAGTCATACAGCATAGAAACAGACCCATCAGTCCAACTCGTCCATGCCAACCAGATATCATTACCTAATCTAGTCCACTTGCCAGCACCTGGCTCATATCCCTCCAAACCCTTCCTATTCATATACCCATCCAGATGCCTTTTGAATGTTGCAAATGTATCAGCCTTCACCATTTCCTCTGGCAGCTCATTCCAGACACTTACCATCCTGTGCGTGAAGAAGTTGCCCTTTAGGTCCCTTTTATATCCTTCCCCTCTCACACTAAACCTATGCCCCTCTAATTCTGGACACCCCTCCACCCCAGGGAAAAGACTTTGCTTATTTATCCTATCCATGCCCCTCATGATTTTATAAATCTCTGTAAGGTCACCCCTCAGCCTCCGATGCTCCAGGGAAAACAGCCCCAGCCTGTTCAGCCTCTCCCTATAGCTCAAATCCTCCAGCCCTGGCAACATCATTGTAAATCTTTTCTGAACCCTTTCAAGTTTCAAAGCATCCTTCCAATAGGAAGGAGACCAGAATTGCACGCAATATTCCAACAGTGGCCTAATTAATGTCCTGTACAGCCACAACATAACCTCCCAACTCCTGTATTCAATACTCTGACCAATAAAGAAAAGCATACCAAATGCCTTCTTCACTATCCTATCTACCTGAGACTCCACTTTCAAGGAGCTATGAACCTGCACTCCAAGGTCTCTTTGTTCAGCAACACTCCCTAGGACCTTATCATTAAGCGTATAAGTCCTGCTAAGACTGCTTTCCCAAAATGCAGCACCTCGCATTTATTTAAATTAAACTCTGTAACTCCTCAGCCCATTGGCCCATCTGATCAAGATCCCGTTGTAATCTGAAGTAACCTTCTTCGCTGTCCACTACACCTCCAATTTTGGTGTCATCTTCAAACTCACTAACTATACCTCCTATGTTCACATCCAAACTGTTTATACAAATGACAAAAAGTAGTGGACCCAGCACTGATTGTTGTGGCACTACACTGGTCATAGGCCTCCAGTCTGAAAAACAACCCTCCAACACCACCCTCTGTCTTCTACCTTTGAGCCAGTTGTGTATCGAAATGGCGAGTACTCCCTGAATTCTGTGAGATCTAACCTTGCTCACCAGCCTCCCATAGGGAACTTTATCGAACACTGTACTGAAGTCCATATAGATTAAGTCCACTGCTCTGCCCTCATCAATCCTCTTTGTTACTTCTTCAAAAAACTCAATCAAGTTTGTGAGACATGATTTCTCAAGCACAAAGCCATGTTGACTTTCCCTAATCAGTCCTTGCCTTTCCAAATACGTGTACATCCTGTCCTTCAAGATTCCCTCCAACAACTTACCACCAACGTCAGGCTCACCGGTTGATAACCTGGCTTGTCTTTACTATCTTTCTTAAGTAGTGGCACCTTTGCCAACCTCCAGTCTTCCGGCACCTCACCTGTGACTATCGATGATACAAATATCTCAGCAAGGGCCCAGCAATCACTTCTCTAGCTTCCCACAGAGTTCTAGGGTACACCTGATCAGGTCCTGGGGATTTATCCACTTTTATGTGTTTCAAGACATCCAGCACTTGCTCTTTGAAAACATGGACATTTTTCAAGATGTCACCATCTATTTCCTCACATTGTATATATTCCAAGTTCTTCTCCACAGTAAACACTGATGCAAAATACTCGTTTAGTATCTCCCACATCTCCTGCGACTCCACACAAAGGCTGCCTTGCTGATCTTTGAGAAGCATCATCCGCTCCCTAGTTACCCTTTTGTCCTTAATGTATTTGTAAAAACCCTTTGGAGTATCCTTAACCCTATTTGCCAAAGCTATCTCATGTCCCCTTCTTGCCATCCTGATTTCCCTCTTAAGTATACTCCTACTATCTTTATACTCTTCGAAGGATTCACTCGATCTATCCTATCTATACCTGACATATGCTTCCTTCTTTTTCTGAATAAAACCCTCAATTTCTCTAGTCATCCAGCACTTCCTACACCTACCAGCCTTTCCTTCACCCTAACAAGAATATACTTTCTCTGGACTCTAGTTATCTCATTTCTGAAGGCTTCCCATTTTCCAGCCGTCCCTTTATCTGGGAACATTTGCCCCCAGTCAGCTTTTGAAAGTTCTTGCCTAATACCGTCAAAATTAGTCTTCCTCCAATTTAGAACTTCAACTGTTAGATCTGGTTTATTCTTTTCTATTAAACTAATAGAATTATGTTCGCTGGCCCGAAAGTGCTCACTCACTGACACCTCAGTCACCTGTCCTGCCTTATTTCCCAAGAGTAGGTCAAGGTTTGCACCTTCTCTAGTAGCTACATCCACATACTGAATCAGAAAATTGTCTTGTACACTCTTAAAAAATTCCTCTCCATCTAAACCCTTAACACTATGGCCGTCCCAGTCTATGTTTGGAAAGTTAAAATTTCTGACCATAACCACCCTATTATTCTTTCAGATAATTGAAATCTCCTTACAAATTTGCTTCTCAATTTCCCGTTGACTATTGGGAGGTGGGGGGGGGGGGGGGGGGGTATATAATACAATCACAATAAGATGACCATCCCTTTCTTATTTCTCAGTTCCACCCAAATAACTTCCCTGGATGTATTTCCAGGAATATCCTCTCTGCATACATCTGTTATGCTATCCCTTATCAAAAATACCACTCCCCCTCCTCTCTTGCCTCCCTTTCTGTCCTTCCTGTAGCATTTTGTATCCTGGAACATTAAGCTGCCAGTCCTGTCCATCCCTGAGCCTCATTTCTGTAATTTCTATGATATCCCAGTCCCATTGTCCTAACCATGGTCTCTTGCATTATAATAAATGCAGTTTAATTTATCAGTCCTACCCTGTTCTCTGCTTTGTTCCTGCCTGTCCTGATTGTTTGACTCACTTCTTTTCTCAACTGTACCAGTCTCAGATTGATCTCTTTGCACACTATCTCCCTGGGTGCCAAACCCCAGCGCCCCCCCCTATTCTTTTACATTCACCTAAGCAGCTCTACCAAATCTCCCTGCCAGTAAATTAGTCCCCTTCTGATTCAGATCTGATCCAAAACAGCATACTTGTTGGAAGTGGGGATAGCCACAGAAGACTCCTGTATTACCTGCCTACCTAGTCAGGTTAACCCATCTACCTGACTGTATCCCTGGCATTTCTCCCTTCCAAGAACTGCCATCCATCACACCCCCAGCTCTTGCAAATTCCTTATTGCCTCTAACTGTCACTCTAATCGATCCATTCGATCTGACAGGATTCACAACCAACGACATTTATTGCAGATATATTCCACAGTAACCTATAAACCCTCTTGAAACTCCCACATCCAACAAGAGCATATCACTCTACTAAAGGCCATTTTTCTCCTTCCAATCTACAGATCCAAAAAATAGCACTGTCTTATTGCTCGACAAAAGGAGTTGGAAGTTTGGATTAGGAATTGGCTGGCTGGAAGAAGACAGAGGGTAGTAGTTGATGGTAAAGGTTAATCTTGGAGTGCTGTTACTAATGGTGTTCCGCAAGGATCTGTTTTGGGACCATTGCTGTTTGTCATTTTTATAAGTGACCTGGAGGAGGGGCTAGAAGGTTGGGTGAGCAAGTTTGCGGATGATACGAAAGTCGGTGGAGTTGTTGACAGTGAGGAAGGATGTGGCAGGTTACAGCGGGATATAGATAAGCTGCAGAACTGGGCAGAAAGGTGGCAAATGGAGTTCAATGTAGCTAAGTGTGAGGTGATTCACTTTGGGAAGAGTAACAAAAAGATGGGGTACTGGGCTAATGGTCGGATACTTGGTAGTGTGGATGAGCAGAGGGATCTTGGTGTCCATATAAACAGATCTTTGAAAGTTGCCACCCAGGTAAATAGTGCGGTGAAGAAGGCATATGGGGAACTGGCTTTTATTGGTAGAGGAATTGAGTTCCGGAGTCCTGAGATCATGTTACAGTTGTATAAGACTCTGGTGTGGCCGCATCTGGAGTATTGTGTGCAGTTTTTGTCGCCATACTATAGGAAGGATGTGGAGGCACTGGAACGGATGCAGAGGAAGTTTACCAGGATGTTGCCTGGTATGGTAGGAAGATCGTATGAGGAAAGGCTGAGGCACTTGTTTTCATTGGAGAAAAGAAGGTTTAGGGGTGACTTGATAGAGGTGTACAAGATGATTAGGGGTTTAGATAGGGTTGACCGTGAGAACCTTTTTCCACGTATGGAGTCAGCTATTACGAGGGGGCATAGCTTTAAATTAAGGTGTGGTAGGTATAGGACAGATGTTAGGGGTAGGTTCTTTACTCAGCGAGTCGTGAGTTCATGGAATGCACTGCCAGTAGCAGTGGTGGACTCTCCCTCTTTATGGGCATTTAAGCGGGCATTGGATAGGCATATGGAGGATAGTGGGCTAGTGTAGGTTAGGTGGGCTTGGATCGGCGCAACATTGAGGGCCAAAGGGCCTGTACTGCGCTGTATTCTTCTATGTTCTATGTTCTAAAACACTGCTCCAGGCTAACTTAATACTTATGGCTTATATTTTGAAAATTTAATCAAGAGACAGATCCCAATAAAAACATATAATCAAGAAAAAACCCACTCTACTCACTATTGTAAATTTACAGCATGGCTATACTTAAAATTATTCACTTATCTGTTTCTATGCTGTGATCCTCGAAGATTAGTTGTGAATTTCACTGTTTGTGAATTTTTCCCAGACACATTCCAATGTCCAGCAAAACATGAATTCAAACAGCAAAGGCAGTAACTGTGCAGATTCACTGCTGTGTCAGTTAGCAGTGTAGGTTTCTTTCTCTCTCTCCCCCTTACAGACCATGTTCTCACTGCCTTTGTCTGTCTTTCTCCCTTTTAAAGGTACCATTGTTTTGACAAATTTTTCTCCAAAGTTCCAAAACAATGCAACAGCATATGAAACAATAATTGCTGCTCCTGGAATTCGAGGAAATCACCTCCAACATCTAAAATACCTTAAAAAGGAGCAGCTGTTACAACTACAATTTTTTCCCATCCTCCATCTTGGATTACCCAGAACCCTTGATCCTAATGAATGGAGGAGCAGGCTCAAGGCGCCAAATGGCCTACTCCTATTCGTATTCCTTATAGTCTTATAGCCATAGCAACCAAGTCCTTAAGCTCCAATTGGTCGCACAGAGGTCCCAGTATATAAATGTAGGTCAATTGTCCTTAGTTGTGACTGGGCAGTTCAATGCTTTTCTTTGTTTACAGCATCTACTTGTTGCACTAAAGATGAGGATCGAGTAAGGATAAGATGCCAGTAGGGCCTTATTTTCCTAAGAAGCTTATCTAAGTATCACACAATGAGAAACCAGAATAATGCGATGGGGTTGTTTTCGATAGAGAAACAATTTCTCAGAACAATTCAATCGAGATACTCGGGAAGCCCCGAAGAAAGCAAAACTGAAATAGTGCTTTTGCCTCCACGAAGGCGGTCACAAGGTGTAGAGTCCTGAAGGACAAATCCACCCCCCAGCACTTTGCACAGGAGCTGGAGCTCTGCATATTGCCCTATCCACCATCTACAAGACACATGTCAGGAGTGTGATAAAATCTTCCCCATTTGCCTGGGGCTGAGTGCAGCTCCAACAACACTCAAGAGGCTTGACAAATTCCAAGCAATGAACATCTCCAACATTTCAGAGTCTAACCACCTCTTGTTGACATCCAATGGTAACAACAGTACTGAATGCCCCTCTGTCAACATCCTGGGGGCAGGCTTACCATTGATCAAAAGCTGAATTGGATTAGCCATACAACAAGAGTGGATACGAGAACAGGCCAGAAACTAGTAATCCTGCAGCAAGTAACTCACCACATGACTCCCCAAAGCCTGTACACCATCTGCAAGGCACAAGTCAGGAGTTCATGGAATATTCCCCACTTGCCTGGATGGGTGCAGCCCCATCCAAATTCAGGAGAGTCAGTACCATTCAGACCCGAAACATCGATTTTCCTGCTCCTTAGATGCTGCCTGACCTTCTGTGCTTTTCCAGCACCACTCTAATGTCGACTCTGGTTTCCAGCATCTGCAGTCCTTGTTTTACCATTCAGAATTAAACAATCTGGTTGACTGGCACTTTCCCCACCACCCCCCCAACACTCAATAACTTGTACTTAGAGTAACTTATGAAACCTCCTTAGCAACCTCCAAACCAATGACCATTTCTAACTAGAAAGGGAGGGGCAGAAGATGCACCCCCTCTAAGCCACTCATGTGTCAGCATTCCTACAGTGTCGTTGGGTCAAATTCCTAGAATTCCCTTCTTAAGGGCATTGTGAGCTACCTACAGCACAAGGACTGCAGTGGTTCAAGATGGCAGCTCACCACCGCCTTCTCAAGGGGCAACTAGGGATAGACAATAAATACTGACCCAGCCAGCAACACCCATCTCCAAAGAGCAAATATCAGAAAGGATGTTGTTTCATTCACCCAACTATTCTCCTGGTGAATGTGAATGCCAAGCAGGTAAGAGCCATGACACCTGCACACTTTGTAACATAGACCTTTACAGGAAATCTCACCTGAGGAAAGTTTTGGCTCTTCATGGACTCCACCATTCCAGGCAGGTGAGCTGCTAAATTCTTCATGGAAGCCTTCCCCCGCTGGTGATATTTCGGCCACTGATCCGCCCACCCTGCCATCCTTGGTCCACAACGCAACTGTTTCCACATCCGCTGATGTGAGGTCCAAAAAATAAGACATGGTGGTGAGCTCCTTCCCTGGAGCAGCCATGAGTAGGCCAGTGACTGCCTCTCCAGCCATTGCAAACACAGAGCTTAACGTACCTACACAAAAAACTGAGGGGAAGATCCAACAAAATTAGCAGCTGTTTGAGGAAAAAAATATAACCCCATGCAGCCTACAATGTCCTTCTACAGACCAATATGCTATCTCCTTTTCAATCTCCCCGAATCAATCCATCAACCCTCGTGTGGAATCGACACTGGGTAATAGAACATGATGGGCCAAAGGGTCTCCTTCTGTGCCATAACAATTCTGTCACCTCCCTTCCCTCTTCTGTATCTAATATACGGCATTGATATCTACAGCTGAAAAGGTTCCAATCTTGTGTTATGTTGGTGGCTGCAGCTGTTTGAAAAGGAGGGAGCTATAATTGGCCTGACAGCTCATGTCTATGGAAGTGGAGTGTGTCAGGTCGGGGGGAGTTATTGGGCACTGCAACTCTTTGCACGTTCTGCTGAAAAACCACGCTTGGGTGGTAATCAGGAGAGGGGCCTACGTGGGCTCAACTATGACAGCATCCAACAGGAATGCTGTGGGAGTGTGCTTGTTATTTTCTTGAGATGGATTCCAAGGGGGAGATGTCAAGTCTGGCTTGTGCATTTGGAAAACCATCTCAGCGCCACCCGATGTTACACACCGAGCACTAAGGCATAACCTGGTTGTTTCAGACTTGGAACCAAACATCGAGAGAATTCTCAGACTGATTAATTCCAGACTGATTCCTGAGATCAGGACTGACTAGTGCAGACAGACTGGATCAATTAGTACTGTAACCAGTGAGGTTTTGAAGAATGGAGGGCAGAATCTCACAGAAACCTAGAAAATTCTAACAGGATGAGACAGGGTAAACACAGGAAGGATGATTGGGGAGTTCAGAACCAAACGTCACAATTTAAGGATATGGGGAAGCAATGGCCTAATAATATTATTGCTGGAGCATTATCCCAGAAACACAGAGTAATGTTCTGGGGACACAGGTTCAAATCCTGCCATGGTAGGTGGTGAAACTTGAGTTCAACAAACATCTGGAAGTAAGTGTCTAATAATGACCATTTGTCGATTATCAGAAAAAACCCATCTGGTTCACTAATCCCCTTCGGGTAAGGAAGTCTGCCATCCTCACCTAGTCTGGACTACATGTGACTCCACGGCAATCAAAGAACCCCTACAGTATGGAAGCAGACCATTCAGCTCATCAGGTCCACGCCAACCCTCCAAAGAGAATACCATCCACCTACCCATGCATTTCCCATGGTTAATCCACCTGACCTGCACATCTTTTGATTGTGGGAGGAAACTGGAGCACCCAGAGGAAACCCACACAGGCACGGGAGAACATGCTAACTCCACAAGTACAGCCACCTGAGGCAATCCAACACCGGAACCTCCACATCACAGTTTTTAGATTAGATAAAATACTTTAGATTACTTACTGTGTGGAAACAGGCCCTTCGGCCCAACAAGTCCATATCGACCCTCCGAACAGCAACCCACCCAGACCCATTCCCCTAGATTTACCCCTTCACCTAACACTACGGGAAATTTAGCATGGCCAATTCACCTAACCTGCACATTTTTGGACTTTGGGAGGAAACCGGAGCACCCGGAGGAAACCCACACAGACACGGGGAGAATGTGCAAACTCCACACAAACAGTTGCCTGAGGCAGGAATTGGACCCGGGTCTCTGGCACTGTGAGGCAACAGTGCTAACCACTGTGCCACCGTGCCACCCACATTTCACACAGAATCTCACACCTCGCCCTGAACAGAACAGGCTGGGCCTCAATCTAACTTCTCATCTGAAAGGTGGTGCCTCTGACAGGGTAGCACTCCCTCAGCCGGGCGTGTCGGGTGTGATTTCTGCGCTCAGGTCTTTGGGAGGTGAAACCCACACTTGCTGACTCAGAGATAAGAGTGCCACCCCCTGGACTGACAGCAAACTGTCAAGAGAAGAATCTGATCCTATCATTGATGGGTGGTGGAGCTGTAGTGTGTGGGCAGATCATCATAATGTGGGCAAGCTGAAAGGTCAACACAGTTTGACAGCCTGTTTTGTTTTGCCAGCACACGAGTGTGGGTGGTGAGCATCACCCAGAAAGACAGAGCACAAGGTTTAATGTTAACAAGCAACTCCTCTGCAAAGCAGCTGCTGGGAGGACACTTCACTCTATTTCCTAAAATTAGTCCTCATGTGACCAACGTTAATCAACAAAGACAGAGCTTGAAAAAAACTGTGACAACCTGGAAGATTGAGAATGTTAAACAAAAAGACTACATAAGTCTTCCTGCCTGCACCTTGATCTCCCTCAGCAATTAAAGGCACATTCCCACACAGCTCAGGGTTAATTAAAGGCACAGTCGCACATAGCTCAGGGTTAATTAAAGGCACAGTCGCACACAGCTCAGGGTTAATGAAATGGACAGTACCACACCTCATGGTTAATTAAAAGGACAGTACCAAACGGTTCAGGGTTAATTAAAGGGACAGTATTGCACAGCTCAGGGTTAATTAAAGGGACTGTCCCACACAGCTCAGGGTTAATTAAAGAGACCATAACACACAGCTCAGGGTTAATTAAAGAGACTGTCCCACACAGCTCAGGGTTAATTAAAGGGACCATAACACACAGCTCAGGGTTAATTAAAGGGACTGTCCCACACAGCTCAGGGTTAATTAAAGGGACTGTCCCACACAGGTCAGTTTTAAAGTGACTCTACCACACAACTAGGGTGAATTAAACAGACTATCCAACACAGGTCAGGGTTAATTAAAGGGACAGTTCCACATAGCTCAGGGTTAATGAAATGGACAGTACCACACCTCATGGTTAATTAAAAGGACAGTACCAAACGGTTAATTAAAAGGAATTGTACCACACAGCTCAGGGTTAATTAAATGGACAGTTCCACATAGCTCAGGGTTAATTAAAAGGAATTGTACCACACAGCTCAGGGTTAATTAAAGGGACAGTTCCACATAGCTCAGGGTTAATTAAAGGGACAATACCACACAGCTCAGGATTAATTAAAAGGAACTGTGCCACATTGCTCAGGGTTAATTAAAGGGACAGTTCCACACAGCTCAGGGTTAATTAAAAGGAATTGTACCACACAGCTCAGGGTTAATTAAAAGGACAGTTCCACATAGCTCAGGTTTAATTAAAGGGACAGTACCACACAGCTCAGGGTTAATTAAAGGGACAGTTCCACACAGCTCAGGGTTAATTAAAGGGACAGTTCCACACAGCTCAGGGTTAATTAAAAGGAATTGTACCACACAGCTCAGGGTTAATTAAAGGGACAGTTCCACACAGCTCAGGGTTAATTAAAAGGAATTGTACCACACAGCTCAGGGTTAATTAAAAGGACAGTTCCACATAGCTCAGGATTAATTAAAGGGACAGTACCACACAGCTCAGGGTTAATTAAAAGGAACTGTGCCACACAGCTCAGGGTTAATTAAAGGGACAGTTCCACACAGCTCAGGGTTAATTAAAAGGAACTGTGCCACACAGCTCAGGGTTAATTAAAGGGACAGTTCCACACAGCTCAGGGTTAATTAAAGGGACTGTGCCACACAGCTCACAGGATAGCGCCACAGTGTTCATAGGATAATAAAGGGTCAGCACATTGTTCGGAGGGTAATTAAAGAGCCAGCACCAACTCCACCTTCTCAAGGGCAACTGGCAATGGACATTTATTGCTGGCCAGCAGCGATAGCTACATCCCACGTGTGGATTAAAAAACACTGCTCCCAACTAAATAAAGGGACAGCACTACAGTGTTTACAGTTAATTAAAGGGACAGTGGCACACTGCTAACAGGATAATTACAGGGGCAACACCTCAAGTGTTATTCAGCACTAACAACATTAAGTCAAAAAGACAATCTGCCCATCACACAGATGTGTGACCCATACAGGTATGATGCTCGGTATGTAAGCTGTATGTCACAAAGACTAGTAGAAAGTATCAACAGCTTGTTGATTTGGCTGCTCACAACAAGCAAAGTTCTGACTGTATCCAACTACACATACAAAATACACAATACTAGAATCTGACATCTGATGTGATCCCTTGACTGGATAGCATTTGCAAAATAGTCCTGAGTGTGTGAAGAATTACACTGCCAACCTTAGAATCTTACCGCACGGAAACAGACCCTTCAGATCCAACCAGTCCATGCCAACCAGGTTTCCAAACTAACTAGTCCCATCTGCATGCATTTGACCTATATCCTTCCAAACCCTTCCTATTTATGTGTCTATCCAAATGTCTTTTAAATGTTGTTAGAATTGTCAGGTGGATTCTCAGTGTGATGCACTTGCACGTACTAAAAGCTACATATTTTAATAGGAATAGAGGAACGTTGGGACAAGAGTAAGGTATTTATCCCATTGAGCTCCATAACATTTTACACCATTGGTGATGAGAAACCTCCCAACCTCCACTTTAAAACTGAGCTTCCCTAACACACAGAATTCTGTTTACAGACAGAAGGAACATGTACACACACTGCGCCTGTTTCACACGTACACACACTGCGCCTGTTTCACATGTACACACACTGCGTCTGTTTCACATGTACACACACTGCGCCTGTTTCACATGTACACACACTGCGCCTGTTTCACACGTACACACACTGCGCCTGTTTCACACGTACACACACTGCGCCTGTTTCACACGTACACACACTGCGCCTGTTTCACATGTACACACACTGCGCCTGTTTCACATGTACACACACTGCGCCTGTTTCACATGTACACACACTGCGCCTGTTTCAACTCAACAAAATGGCTGGAAGCCGTTCACTGGTTCATTTCTCAGACAAATCAGAGTCAACCTGCCTGGTTCAAAATATCAACAGAGCTTGGCAGTTAATTGTCAGTCATTGCTAACTGGTGTATTCTCCATAGCCACACTTCCACAAATCAATGTCTACTTCCAGTCAATCAGTGTTCTCCAGCTATACAGTATAAATGTTATTTGCTTGCCCTTTACTTTGATAATCCTTGCAAGCTATCCTGATGAGAGCAAGACAAATAGCTTTGACAAAATGTGCCTTTTTCAATGTATTAGTTCACTCAACGGAGTGTTCACCGTCCAGGCCAGCATTTATTGCCTCACTGTAATCGCTCTTGAAGCTGGTGGTGACCTGCCAGTAGCTACAATCCAGGTGGTGTACGTACATCCATGGAAAAGAGGGGGACGTCCAGGATTTGGGCCCAGCAACACTGAAGGATCATTTATACATTCCCAAATCAGGATAGTGTGTGGATTGAAAGGGATGTTGCAGGCAGTGGTGTTCCCATGGAACTGCTGACCTTGCCCTTCTGAATAGAAATGGTGGAGAATTTGGAAGGTGCTGTTGAAAGAGACTCAGCAAATTTACCACAGTGGTAGGGTTCAGACACAAACTGGTCCAAACTCCAAGTTTCCACAAAGTAGTGCTCAGGAGACTCCCACCCAAAGCAGGATGGTTGGGAGGATTAGAAAATCATTTGGATATCAAACAATGCTAATAGTATAAGCATCTGACGAAGTGTTCTTGGTTCACACTAAAGAAGGACTGAGCTACGAAGACAGTGATCAAAAGTAGCGAAGGAGAATTAGAGAGGAATTAAAAAAAATTGTGCATTTTTCTGTTCACTTTTTACTTGAGCAGGATAGTGAGAAAAAGGGGGTTTAAGCAGCAAATGTAACTTTCAGGATTACTGACAGAAAGGGTTGGCAGCAGCTATGAGGAGAGAGGAGGAAGGGGAAGGGAATGCAAGCAAGAATGAGGATCAATTCAAGAGAAAACTGGTTCACATTCTCAAGCTGAGAGGAACAAAGCTCTCTGAGCCACTGTTTTATAATAGATGACATGGGTCAGATCCCATCAGCTGTGTCTTTGCTAGACCTCCAGAGAGATTGAACTGGAACTGTTGCCCTGGGTATTAAATTAAGCAGCTTGTCGTATTTGTCTGCTGGTCATGGATTGTGCTGGCTAGGAATTTCATTCACATTAAACCAATTAAGAATGCACTTTCTGATATTGTCCAAGGACAATTGCCAGTTACATGGCACTCTGGATTTGATCCTCTGTTCAAGGAGGCCAGCATCATTTTTTTTCCCAACTACACAAAGGAGGCCCTCTTGGTGATGGCCTGGATCTATGGTCAGAAGGTTGTCTTGGGGTCAGATAGAGGGCCAAAGTCTGATTCAACTGTGGTCAGAGGGGGTGTGGGGGTAGCAGTTGGGGATTGGTTAGTTCAGTCGGCTGAACGGCTGGTTTGCAATGCAGTGCAACACCAACAGCACAGGTTCAATTCTGAACTGGCTAAAGTTACCATAAAGGTTGAGGTGCGGTGATCTTCAGGTCAAAGCAGCTCTATGGTTCGCTGGGACTGTGGTGACTTCCCCTTTCGTTGTGATGGAAACATATGAGTTAGGAGCAGGATTGGTCATTTGGCATCTTGAGTTTGCTCCTCCATTCACTGCAATCCCCATTTGTCCAAATGGGGAAATGATGGCCTGGTGGTATGTTGATATCCAGATTAATCTGGAGACTCAGGTAATGTCCTGGGAACCCAGGTTCAATTCCATCATGGCAGATGATGGAATTTGAATTCAATAAATAAAAATGAAATCACTGTCGGGAAAAAAAAATTGATTCACTAATCTGGTTCAGTAAAGGAAACTGCCCTCCTAACCTGGTCTGGCCTATATGTAACTCCATACCCAGAGCAATGCAGTTGACTCTTAACCACCCTCTGGGATGGGCAATAAATGTTGGCCTAGCCACCGATGTCCTCCTCCCATGAATGAAGAAAAATAATCCATGTCAATTCTGGTCTCCCTCCTATAAGAAAGATGTTGTGAAACATGAAAGGGTTCAGAAAAAAGACTTACAAGGACATTGCCAGGGTTGGAGGGTTTGAGCTACAGGGAGAAGCTGAATAGGCTGGGGCTGTTTTACCTAGAGTGTCGGAGGCTGAGGGGTGACCTTATAGAGGTTTACAAAATTATGAGGGATATAGATAAAGTAAATAGCCAAGGTCTGTTCCTCAGGGTAAGCGAGTCCAAAACCAGAGGGGATAGATTTTAGATGAGAGGGGCAAGATTTAAAAGCTATCTCAGGGGCAACTTTTTTATGCAGAGGGTGGTGCATGTATGGAATGAGCTGCCAGAGGAAGTGATGGAGGCTAGTACAATTCCAACATTTAAAAGGCATCTGAATGGGTACATAAATAGGAAGGGTTTGGAGGGATGTGGGCCAAGTGCTAGCAAAAGAGACTAGGGCATTGGATATGTTGAACCAAAGGGTCCGTTTCCATTCTGTACATCTCTCTGACTCTACGACCTTCCTGCCTAAACCTTTGACTCTCTAATTAGTCAAGATTCATCTTGAAAATATTCAATGATCCTGCGTCTTTGGGAAGAGAGTTCCAAAGACTCATGATGCTCAGAGAAAAACAACTCCTCCATCTTAGGGCAGAGTTTGTGTAGCCTGGATCAGGACAGTGGCTTCAATCTTTCCAGCATTTAGCTGAAGGACACATTAATCTGCTCAAGCCATATTGGATGAAGAGAATTTATTTTCACCCAGAGAGTGGTGAGCCTGTGGAATTCTCTGCCACATGAAGCGGTTAAGGTCAAAATTTTTCAAGAACAAGATAGATATAGTTCTTAGGGCTCAAGGGATCAAAGGGAACAAGTGGGTTCAAGGGAACACTCTTTCACAGTGATGCCCCAATGCCCATAAGCATTCTAAACCTGAGATGGAGGAAGGGTTCAGCGAGGAGGTGATGAGTTAGAGCTGGGCTCCATCATGGCTGCACAGCTGGTTTGAGACGCAGAGAGATGCCAACAGCAAGGGGTCAACTCTCACCACGGCTAAAGGTGGCCATGAAGGATCTGTCATTCCAACTCACCTCACATGCTCAGGTTAAATCCACCACCAGTCATCCCTCTCTCTCTAAGCATAGAACTGCCTATGGCGCTCTGGGACTAAAGAGCCACATTCATTTCTCACTGTCACCATGGAGTTGACATTTTGATTTTGGGATAGACACATTTTTAACAATAAAATTGCTAATATTTAATCCAATAAATCGGATAAAGAAAAGAAACAGATGATCTATTTGTTCACAGGAGCTTGCTATGTGCGAAAGAGCTGCTGTGATACTCAGACAACAACAGTGACGGTAAGTTGTTTTTGGACATCCTGAAGCTGTACAAGGCTTTATATAATCAAAATTTTTCTGTATGGGTTTGCACTGAGGCACTGTCAGAGCTGTGTGAACACTGTTAAAGTACTGGGATCCAGGATATAAGATGTGACTGGAAGTTTTGAAATATACTCTGTTGAAAGCAGAGTTGGAAATGTTTTTAAACCTAGATGGATATAAGTCGGTGTTTGAACAGAGGCTAGGAGACATGATCTAAATATTACAGCCAGACCCTTCCAGAGTGAAATAAGGGAACATTTTGACATAGAAAGGGAGCAAGAAATCTGGAATTCTGTTCCGGAAATGGTAACTGACACTCGACCAATTGTTAATTTTCTATCGGTGCTTGCTAGATTTCAGTTAACCAAGTATTTGGGGTAAAGGGAGGTGTATGGAGTTAGATCACAGAACAGCCTTCCTATTGTGGAAATGTGGGGAAGGCTTGAGAGACCATAGAGTCATGGAGATTTACAACACAGAAACAGACCCTTCAGTCCAACTTGTTCATGCCAACCAGATATCCTAAATTCATCTAGTCCCATTTGTCAGCATTTAGTCCATACCTCTCTAAACCCTTCTTATTCATGTATCCATCCAGATGCCTTTTAACTGTTGTAATTGTACCAGCCTCCACCACTTCCTCTGGCAGCTCATTCCATACACGCACCACCCTCTGCGTGAAAAAGTTGCCCTTATGCCCCTTTTAAATCTTAAACCTTAAACCTATCCCCTCTAGTTTTGGACTCCCCTACCCTGAGAAAAAGACCTTAGCTATTCACCCTTTCCATGCCCCTCATTATTTCGTAAACCTCTATAAGGTCACCCCTCAGCCTCCGACGCTCCAGGGAAAACAACCCCAGCCTATTCAGTTTCTCCCTATAGGTCAAACCCTCCAGTCCTGGCAACATCCTTGTAAAGCATTTCTGAACCTTTTCAAGTTTCACAACATCTTTCCCATAGCAGGGAGACCAGAACGAATGCAGTATTCATAAAGTGGCCTAATTAATATCCTGTACATCTGCCCTGTTCCAAGTTCTAACTGAATTCTAAAAATACTCATGATATATTTTGGCACTTACCTAATACCACAAAAAGAGTTAACTTCATACAAGTCTATTCTTTAATAGCTAAGAACCACAGAATAAGGAGCATTAAGAAAGCAATTTTGCCCATCAAGGTAATACCAGTCCTTCTGAAAAGCAATCTAGTTAGTCTGCTCTTTCCCTAAATCCCAGCAATTATTTCCTCTTCGGATGCTTATCCAATTCCCTTTTGCAGACTCCTATTAAATCTGTGTTCACCATCCTATCAGCACAATCCAAAACTAACCACTCACTGCACTACAAAAGCTTCCACCAAATAGGTTCAAACTGTATCTCTGGTCACTGATCTTTTAACCATTGGAAATCATTTCTGCTTCTTTATTCTGTTCAAATCTTACATGACTTCTTGAGCACAAATTGAAACAGTCTTATCAGAGTGTTGGCATTCAGTTGTAGAGTCACTATGGTACCAAAGTAGGCCATTCAGCCCATCTAGTCCATGTTGACTCTCTGTAAAATGATCCAATCAATCACATTCCACCCTTCTGTCCATGTGGAATTGTAAGTTTATTCTTGTGAAGTGTTCATCCAAACCCCTGCATAGACAATGAGTTCCAGGTCATTACCACTTACTGTGTAAAAATGTTCTTCCTTACCACTTACTCCCAACCACCCATTGTATCTTCAACCCAACTCTTGTTGTGGGCTGGAAAGATCAAAGGCCCTGGTCCTTGTACCACTCAATTGTTTTTCTTTGACCACATCATCAAAAGCTTTCATAATTGGTTACACTTTGATCAAATTTCTCCAGCTTCTCTGACCTTGCCTTGTCTGGGAGTATGGTGAGATAATGCCTACAACAGCTCCACCAGTGAACTAATTGTTCATCAGCTGCTGAAACCCTCATTCATGCTTTACTTTGGACTTAATTCTCCTCCACTCTCTTGGTCAGTCATCCACCCTCAGTAAACTAAGTCCTAACTTGGAGCAAAATTCCATGCACCAATCAACTTTTTTTTAAATTCACTCATAGGATGTGGGTATTGCTGGCTGATCAACATTTATTGCTGGTCCCTAGTTGCCCTTGAGGAGTTAATGGTGAGCTGCAGTCCATGTGTTGTAGGTAGATCGAATGCCCTTAGGTAAGGAATTCCAGGATTTTGACTCAACAAGAGTGAAGGAACAACGATATATTTCCAAGTCAGGGTAGTGAGTGGCTTGGAGGAGATTTTGTAGGTTGTCAATGTTACCATGTATCTGTTGCATGTATCTGTTTGGAAGGTGTAGTCACCTTCAATGAATTTCTGCAGTGCATCTTGTAGATGGTACACATTGCTGGGACTGAGTGTCGGTGGTGGAGGGAGTGGATAGTTGTGGATGTGATACCAAACAAGTGGCAGCTTTGTCCTGGATGGTGTCAAGCTTTTGGAGTTTTGTTGGAGCTGCACCTGAAGGGCTTGTGCCTGAACGGTCGATTTTCCTGCTCCTCGGATGCTGCCTGACCTGCTGTGCTTTTCCAGCACCACACTCTCGACTCTGATCTCCAGCATCTGCAGTCCTCACTTTCTCCTGCACCCATCCAGGTAAGTAAAGAGTATCCCATCGCACTCTTAATTTGTGCCTTGGGGTGTCAGGAGATGAGTTACTCACAGCACATTCCTAGCCTCTGACCTACTCTTGTAGCCACTCTGTTCATGTTACAAGTCCAGTTGAGTTTGTGGTGAATGGTAACCCCCAAGATGTTGATAGTGGGGGATTCAGTGATGGTAATGCCGTTGAACGTCAGGGGGAAGTGTTAAGACCAACACCTTGATTTAAAAAAATACTCCTCCTTGTTTTCAAATCCTTCTCAGGCCCTCTCTACCTGTGTCATTACCTCTTGCCTCAGAACCCTTTTCAGTTTCTGGCTGCAGGTGCATCTCTGATTTCAATCCCTCTAACATTAATAGCCGTGCTTCTGCTACCCTAAGCTCTGGAATTCCTTTCCTAAAGTTCATTGCTTCCTAACCTCTTCCTACTTCTGAGTCCTAACCCTTTAGCCTAATGTTTGGGTCACTTACCCTAAGGCTCTCCTAATGTTTCTGTGAAACATTTTGATACATCTTATTATTTAAATGGTGCCATATAAATGCAAACTGTTAATGAAGAGAGAACAATCCAAGTTTCAGTAGTCCACCCAAGTAACTAAGGTCCCTCATCCCTGATTTAATTTAGCTACAATAGAAATAGATTTATAATTGGACAGTAATGTGGTCAGAATATACAGAGCCTAAAGTGGATGGTAGAAGAAATTGAGGACTATAGACGTTGGAAAGTCAGAGTGGAAAAGTGTGGCGATGGAAAAGCACTGCAGGTCAGGCAGCATCCGAGGAGCAGGAGAGTTGACATTTTGGATGCTGTGCTTTTCCAGCGCCACACTTTTCAACTCTGAAGTAGATGGTGTAATGTGATAACAACAAAGCTTTCTTTTGATATATTTAGTGTCTCTCACCATTTTAAAGGTACACACAACGTCCTGTTACCACACAATGCCTATGCTTGCTCACCAAGTGCCATTCCCCTGCCTTCTCCCTGTGACCCCGACATGCTCTTTGTTTTCACAGAATACACCAATTTTCTTTTCAAAGCCTCAGTTGAATCTGCCTCTGTCACATTCTCAGGCTGCGTATTTCAGATCCTGACCACTTGCTGTGTCAATTAGTTTCTCAGATCTCCATTGCTTCTTAATTCTGTGTCCTCTGGCTCTTCCATCAAAGGTAACAGCTTCTTGCTATCTGCTCTGTCTAGACCCATCATTGTATTGAACATCTCAATCAAATCTCCTCTTCAGCTGCTCTTCTCAGAGGGAAATAGTCCCCAGTGTCCTCAATCTATCCACAGAACTGAAATTCCTTGAATCGCAGAGTTGTTATGAAATAGGAGGAGGCCATTTGGCCCATTATTTATGCAACGGCTCTCTGAGCTTTTATATTTACTGCTAATCTCTGCATTTTCATATTGTGAAGGAAAATCAAAACTAAACAGAGATAAATCAGGCAAATGGGACTACAATAATTTAGGATATCTGGTCAACATGGATGAGTTGAATTGAATTGAATTTATTGTCACATGTATCGTGGCACAGTGAAAAGCTTTGCCTTGCGAGCAATACAGGCAGATCAAATAGTTAAATAGTATAGATAAGTAAATAATAGAGAAACAGCGGCAAAATCAAAAACACAGGTACAGGCGAATGTTAAGAGTTTGAGAGTCAATTCAGAATTCTAACAACAGTAAAGTTGGACCGAAGGGTCTGTTTCTGTGCTGTAGCTGTTGAGGAATCATTAGCATTGGTACCTGGCTGTCCTTGTTTATCAGGCTTTGATGTAAATTCCAGAGACAGCTCTCACTGCCCTTCAGGCTATGAATCTTTCAGCAACCCACGTCATCAGAGCTTATTACCTCAGAGGTTTAGTTTAAAATTAATTCACAGGATGTGGATATGGCTAGGCCAGCATTTATTGCCCGTCCCTAAATACCCAGAGGGAAATTAACTGCCAAACACAGTCACCTTCTGTTGCCATTAACCAAATGATTGATAAGTGGGCGGCACGGTGACACAGTGGTTAGCACGGTGGAACAGTGCCAGAGACCCGGGTTCAATTCCCGCCTCAGGCGACTGACTGTGTGGAGTTTGTACATTCTCCCCGTGTCTGCGTGGGTTTCCTCCGGGTGCTCCGGTTTCTTCCCACAGTCCAAAGATGTGCAAGTCAGGTGAATTGGCCATGCTAAATTGCCCGTAGTGTTAGATAAGGGGTAAATGTAAGGGTATGGGTGGGTTGCAGGTCGGTGTGGACTTGTTGGGCCGAAGGGCCTGTTTCCACACTGTAATGTAATCTAATCTAATCTAATCTAAAACAAGTCTGAGAGAAGGGAATGGTTCACCAGGTTTGTGAAAGGTAAAGGCATAAAAGGAATTAGGTGAATTAGCTTGTGTTGCCAACAATGTAGATTTTGTTCTTTTTGTTCAAGAGATATCACTGGCTATAACAGCATTTCCTGCCCAGAGTGCAGAGTGCCAATCACATTGCTGCAGGTATGGACTCACATGTAGGCCAGCAGTTTCCTTTGCTAAAGGACATTAGTGAATCAGGTAAACTGTCAGACAATCATCAATTTAGTCATCATTAGATTAACAGTAAAGTGATAATACCTCCCCTTCATCCCTCCAAGTTTGACACACGTTGCGACATCGAACATGTTTTCTGACACCTCCACCTCTGGGCTCACTTTTTCAATCAAGAATCTCGCCCACCCACTGAGGACCCCTCCTCCCACCTCCAGCACACCCTATCCACCTGGACAGCCTGTGCTGGTCTGTTACCCGCCCTTGACTTCTTCTTTTCGAACTGCTGCTGTGAGATAGACCTCCTCAACCTGTCCACCCCTCCCCCCAACCCACTTTAACCTCCCTCCCTCATAAGGCACAGTGCTCCACTCCCTCTGCTCCAACCCCAACCTCACCATCAAACCCGCAGACAAGGGGGGTGGGCGCAGTGGTAGTTTGGCACACCGACCTTTAACCACTGAAGCCAGGCACGAACTTGCAGACACCTCCTCCTACTGCCCCCTCGTTCACGACCTCGCCTCCCATTACCAAACCATCATCTCCCAGACCATCTACAACCTCATCACCTCTGGGGATCTCCCACTCATAGCCTCCAACCTCATTGTTCGTGAACCCCACACCACCCGATTCTACCTCCTTCCTAAGATTCACATACCTGACTGCCCCATTTGACTCATTGTCTCAGCCTGCTCCTGCCCCACCGAACATATCTCTGCATACCTTTACACCATCCTGTCCCCTTAGTCCAGGAACTCCCCACCTACGTTTGGGACACCACCCACGCCTGTCACCACCCCCAAGTCTCTCGTTTCCCCAGCCCCCAATGCCTTATCTTCACCATGGACATCCAGTTCCTGTACACATCTATCTGCTATGACGAAGGTCTCCAAGCCCTCCATTTCTTTCTCTCACGCCGTCCCAACCAGTACCCTTCCACCGGCACCCTTATCCGCCTGGCTGAACTGGTCCTCACCCTCAACAACTTCTCCTTCCAGTCCTCCCACTTCCTCCAAACCAAAGGGGTAGCCATGCGCACCCACATGGGATCCAGCTATGCCTGCCACTTCGTTGGGTACATGGAACAGTCCATCTTCCGTAGCTACACCACCACCATCCCCCACCTTTTTCTCCGCTACATTGATGACTATATCAGTGTTACCTCATGCTCCCATGAGGAGGCTGAACAGTTCATCAACTTCACTAACACCTTTCACCCTGACCTCAAAATCACCTGAACCATCTCGGACACCTCCCTCCCCTTCCTGGACCTCTCCATCTCCATCTCTGATGACTGACTAACCATCTACTACAAACCCACAGACTCCCATAGCTACCTGGACTACACCTCCTCCCATCCTGCCTCTTGTAAAAATGCCATCCCTTATTCCCAATTCCTCCGCCTCCACTGCAAATGTTCCTAGGATGACCAATTCCAATTTAGAAAATCCCAGATGGCCTCCTTCTTCAAAGACCACAACTTCTCCTTCCCAGTGGTCAACGATGCCCTCCAGCACATCTCCTCCACTTCGTGCACCTCCGCCTGTGAACTGCACCCCTCCAACCATAAAAAGGACAGATCCCCCTGGTCCTCACCTTCCACCCCATCAACCTCCGTATACATCGCATCATCCTCTGCCACTTCTGCTACCTATAAACAGACCCCACCACGAGGGACAGATTTCCCTCCCTACCTTATCAGCATTCCGGAGAGACCATTCCCTTCGCGACTCCCTTGTCAGACCCACGCCCCCCCCCCCACCCCACCCCCACCCACCACCACCAGCTCTCACCCCACTCCCGATACCTTCCTCTGCCACCGCAGGAAGTGCAAAACCTGCTCCCACATCCCCTCTCACATCCCCCAAGGCCCCAAAGGATTCTTCCACATCCAACAGAAATTTTCCAATGTCATCTTCTCCCTGATAATATCACTAGGCTATCACCTCCCCTCTTGCCAGTATTGGGAATGGTCATTATTTTTATTGAATTCACTTCCATCACCTAACTTGGTGGGATTCATCCCGGTTCTCTGGATCATTAACTGGATTAATAGTCTAGTAGTAATACCACGAAGTTATTGCCTCCTGACCCTTGTAGGTGGATGGAACAACCAAGAGAGATAAGCAGGGGTTCAAGGTCCTTGGGAAAGAACAGTGGTACAATACATCTTGACAGCAACACAGCAGATATATCTTCCTCTTTGTCTGTGATGTGATTGCTGGACAATCAACAACATCATCATCAAGTGAAACATGAGCAAGACCAAGATCATCATCTTCAGACAACTTGCTACTGAGACCCTCCTCAATCTGGGATCAATTCCACCAATGCTCCTGAAAACATCCTCTGGCCTCCAGAAACCTTGGCTCAACAAAACCTCCATTCCCAAATCATTTTCTACACTATATCACATGCGTCCAGCCCTCTGAACCACGCTGTCCTATTCCCCACCTCTTCCAATCGCTCCACAGCCTCCACCTTCCCTAATGCTGAGACCTCCTCCAGTCCTACAAACACTCTCCCAACACCCTACCCCATATTCCTCTGATCCCAGCCTCCCATGTATATCCTCCCAGTATATTTGGTAGTGGTGCCATCAGCCAAGTGGATCCTACTATTGAAAAAAGCTAGCCACCAGGATATGTGAACATCGACTAGCCACAAAATGACATGACCCACTTTCACAAGTATCCTTACATATGGACAAGGAAGGACACCACTTTGACTGGGACAATACATCCATCCTAGGTCAAGCCAAACAAAGACGTGCATGAGAATTCCTAAAAGCATGGCATTCCAACCGGAACTCTATCAACAAACACATTGACTTGGATCCCATTTACCACCTCTTGAGAAAAAGTACAGGAAATGACATCACCACATGAAATGATGTCACCACAGGAAATGACATCACCAACTCAGCGAGCAAACCTACATCCAGAACTTCAACCTGAGCTACAAATCTTCTCAAAACTTTCTGGATCCTACTCTTTTAAGTTCGCTCCTCAGAATCACAGAATGGTCATGGCATAGAAGGGGGACCATCACTGAATGAGCAATTCACTCGTGCATTTCCCTGCCTTACCCTGTGAACTTGCACATTCTTCCTTTTTCAGACAGCACAGTCATTCCTTTTGGAACGTCTTGATTGAAGCTGTTTTCTCTTCGATCTCAGGTAATATACTCCAGACCCTAACCACTCGCATCTATCAAGTTGCCTTTACTTCTTTTGCCAATCACTTTAACTCTGTGCTCTTCAGTGGCAACATTTTCTCCACATCTATTCTGTCCAAACCCTTTTTAATCCTCTCTCCCTCCACCTTTCGCCAGCCCTTTGATCCCTCAATAAACTCCATCGATTTGAGCAAGTGGGCAACATGGTGGCACAGTGGTTGTGGGCGACAGGGTGGCACAGTGGTCGTGAGCGGCACAGTGGCACAGTGGTTAGCACTGCTGCCTCACAGTGGTTAGCACTGCTGCCTCACAGCGCCAGAAACCCGGGTTCAATTCCCACCTCTGGCAACTCTCTGTGTGGAGTTTGCACATTCTCCCCATGTCTGCGTGGGTTTCCTCCGGGTGCTCCGGTTTCCTCCCACAATCCAAAAAAAAAGTGCAGGTTAGGTGAATTGGTAAGGCTAAATTGCCCATAGTGTTAGGTGAAGGGGTAAATGTAGGGGAATGGGTCTGAGTTGGTTGCGCTTCGGCGGGTTGGTGTGGACTTGTTGGGCTGAAGGGCCTGTTTTCACACTATAATGTAATCTAAAAAAAATCTAAAAAAAGTGTTGGTCACTCCTTCCAGATCTTCCTTTCTCGGTCATGAGTCCATTCTCCTCATGCCTTATTGCATCAAAGAAATTATAAATAAATATGAGTATTAACCAGAAAAACACATTCTATCAAATCTTTTCACCTTGCTCTAAGCAGCACAATTTGCAAGAATACCAACGTAAGGGGAAAGCAACATTTATATCGTATGAGAGGAAAATGCTGCTTGGTGACCAAGTGGACCTGATTGGTCGAAGTGTTTCCATGGTGATCAGAGGAGAGAGTGTGGTGCTGGAAAAGCACAGCAGGTCAGGCAGCATCCAAGGAGCAGGAAAATCGACCATTTGGGCATAAACCCTTCATCACCCTTCTTCTGCTCCTCAGATGTTGCCTGACCTGCTGTGCTTTTCCAGCGCCACACTCTCGACTCTGATCTCCAGCATTTGCAGTCCTCACTTTCTCCTGCCATGGAGATCTCACTGGTTAATGATAGCTGACAGTTAACTGCAGGGCTTTATTTAAAATTTTAAACTAGGGCATATTCACTGACTGGTGAAGGTGTTGCCCTGAGAAATGAACCTGAGAGTGGTCACTTACTTTGAGCTGAAACTGAGTGTGTTCATCTTGCTGTCTGCAAGGATTGGAGCTCTGAGGAATCTGGGGAAGAGAATTCTAAAGAAGCTAACAGTACTAATTCGTACTAAACTCTGTCTTAAATGGGAAATCTTTTTATAAAAATTACTCTTCTTGCCTCTGAATACCCTCACAGAAGAAGGCATCCCATCAGCATTTAGCCTGTCAAGCCCCCTCACAGTCTTATACATTTCAGTAAGATCTCAACTCCACAGGAACAAGTCCAACTTGCCAACCTTTCTTGATAAGACAAACCCTCTAACGCAAGATCAGCCAAGTGAACCTTCTGTAAACAGCTTCTAATGAAGTCCATCACTCCTTAAAAAAGTAGAGCAAAATTGTACCCACCAGTGGGCAGTCATTTAGCTCCGTTGGGTTGATGGCTGGTTTGAAATTTGGAATAATGCCAACAGTGCAGGTTTGATTCCTGCACTGGCTGAGGTCTCCATGAAGGACTCTGTAACCCTTGCATAAGCCATGCTGTCCCTCAGATTAACCATTGCCAGTTGTTGCTCCCCTCTTGAGAGCAGCCACACAGACAAATACATGACTTTTCTTTTACCCACACTATTGGAAGTGTGATCTCACAGAAGGTCCTATCCAGCTGGATCAAGACTTTGCTATTTTCAGTCATACCACAAGGTTTGTTATAGCTCAGACCTGGTTATACAGCAAGGCAAAAGTGAGGACTGGAAACCAGAGTTTAGATCAGAGTGGTGCTGGAAAAGCACAACAGGCCCAGCAGCATCCGAGGAGCAGGAAAGTCGATGTTTCGGGCAAAAGCCCTTCATCAGAAATAAGACAAAGGGTCAGTTAGACTTGAAACTTAAGCTCTTGTCTCTCCTTACAGATGCTGCCAGACCTGTTGAGATTTTCCAGCATTTTCTCTTTTGATTAATGATTAGATTCCCTACAGTATGGAAACAGAGCCTTTGGCCCAACAAGTCCACACTAACCCTCCAAAAGAGTAACCCACCCAGACCCATTTCCCACATGATTAATGCACCTAACACTACGGGCAATTTAGCATGGCCAATTCACCTGACCTGCATATCTTTGAGCTGTGGGAGGAAACCGGTGCACCCGGAGGAAACCCACGCAGACACGGGGAGAATGTACAAACTCCACACAGACAGTCGCCCGAGGCTGGGATCAAACCCGGGTCCCTGGCACTGTGAGCGACTGAGCCATCAGCCATTCATATCCCAGACAGCATCTGCTGCACACAAGGCAACTAATAGCATATAGTCCAGGTACATTCAGGCAGGAGATAAATTCCAGGATTCCGGAAGTTTCCATCCCTGGCAGCATTCACCTCTCCAAGGCCTACCTGAAGTTTGGTGCTCAGTGTTGGGCTCAATACTCCATCTGAGGCCTAACCATTGTTTCAAAAGGGTTAAGGATAAATTATTCAGTTTTGTTCTCTACTCCTTCATGAATAAAATCCATGGATCTGAGCAGATCTTTTTAAACAGTGTCCTCAATTTGTACAGATCCTCCAAAAATATGTGCATGCACAGTGCAACGTCTCTCTGTTCCTGCACCTCTGTCAAAATTATACCAGTTATCTTCCTTACAAAGCTAACTCTTGAATGCGCTGCCAGAGAAGATGGTGGAAGCAGACATGAGTAACAACATTCAAGAAGCAACTGGATGAACACGTGAATAGGAAGGAGATAGAGGAATATGTAACTGTAAGTGAAGACAGTTTTAGTATGTAAGGGCAAAATGTGTTGGTGCAGACTTGCAGGGCCGAAGGACCTGCTCCTGTGTTGTATTGTTCCTTGCCCTTTACATTTCTCTGCACTAAATGGCATCTTGCAAGATTGAGCTATAAATATCCCACATTTTTCCTTTTAATAATTACATTTGTTGCATCTACCTGAAAGGGTGGAGCCTGATATTTTTTCCAAACTCATTTAGCTATACTTGGGAATGTCAGGTTGGATTATTGGTTCAAATCCAGAGGAGAGGAATTTTTTTAAAAAATTCTATCCTGGGGGGTTTTCTGGTGAGTCCAGCATTTGTTGCACCTTCCTAATCACCCTTGAATTAAGTGGTTTGTTGGCCATTTCAGAGATTAGTTAAGAATCACCCACATTGCTGTAAATCTGGAGTCACATGCAGTCCAGGAAGGAAGTGCAAGTTTCCTTCCCTAAAGGACATAAGTGAACCAGATGGCTTTTTCCCAATTGACAACAATTTCATTACTGTTAGCTCGCTTTCAATTCCAGACAGCTGGAATTGAAAGCTAGCCATCCAAAGCTGGGTGGCACAGTGGCTCAGTGGTTAGTACTGCTGCCTCACAGCACCAGGGACCTGGGTTTGATTCCAATAGACAATAGGTGCAGGAGTAGGCCATTCTGCCCTTCAAGCCTGCACCACCATTCAATATGATCGTGGCTGATCATCCTTAATCAGTATCCTGTTCCTGCCTTATCTCCATAACCCTTGATTCCACAATCCTTGAGAGCTCTATCCAACTCTTTCTTAAATGAATCCAGAGACTGGGCCTCCACTGCTCTCTGGGGCAGAGCATTCCACACAGCCACCACTCTCTGGGTGAAGAAGTTTCTCCTCATCTCTGTCCTAAATGGTCTACCCCATATTTTTAAGCTGTGTCCTCTGGTTCGGCACTCACCCATCAGCCGAAACATGTTTCCTGCCTCCAGAGTGTCCAATCCTTTAATAATCTTATATGTCTCAATCAGATCCCCTCTCAGTCTTCTAAACTCAAGGGTATACAAGCCCAGTCGCTCCAGTCTTTCGGTGTAAGGTAATCCCGCCATTCCAGGAATTGACCTCGTGAACCTACGCTGTACTCCCTCAATAGCCAGAAAGTCTTTCCTCAAATTTGGAGACCAGAACTGCACACAATACTCCAGGTGTGCTCTCACCAGGGCCCTGTACAGCTGCAGAAGAACCTCTTTGCTTCTATACTCAATCCCTCTTGTTATGAAGGCCAGCATGCTATTAGCCTTCTTCACTACCTGCTGTACCTGCATGCTTACCTTTATTGACTGGTATACAAGTCTCTCTGTACTGCCCCTTTAACTAAATTGATTCCATTTAGGTAGTAATCTGCCTTCCTGTTCTTGCCACCAAAGTGGATAACCATGCATTTATCCACATTAAACTGCATCTGCCATGTATCTGACCACTCACCTAACTTGTCCAGGTCACCCTGTAATCTCTTAACATCCTCCTCACATTTCACCCTGCCACCCAGCTTAATATCATCAGCAAATTTGCTAATGTTATTACTAATACCATCTTCTAGATCATTAACATATATTGTAAAAAGCTGCAGTCCCAGTACTGATCCCTGCGGTACCCCACTGGTCACTGCCTGCCATTCCAAAATGGAGCCGTTTATCACTACTCTTTGTTTCCTATCAGCCAACCAACTTTCAATCCAAGTTAGTACTTTGCCCCCAATACCATGTGCCCTAATTTTACTCACTAACCTCCTATGTGGGACTTTATCAAAAGCTTTCTGAAAGTCCAGGTACACTACATCTACTGGATCACCCTCATCCATCTTCAGAGTTACATCCTCAAAAAATTCCAGAAGATTAGTCAAGCATGATTTCCCTTCATAAATCCATGCTAACTCTGACCTATCCTGTTACTACTATCCAGATGTGTCGTAATTTCATCCTTTATAATAGACTCTAGCATCTGTCCCACCACTGAGGTCAGACTAACTGGTGACAGACTGTGTGGGATTTGCACATTCTCCCCGTGTCTGTGTGTGTTTCCTCTGGGTGCTCCGGTTTCCTTCCACAATTCAAAGATGGTGAATTGGCCATGGGAAATTGCCCAAAGTGTTCAGGGATGTGTAGGTTAGGTGCATGAGTCAGGGGAAATGTAGAGTAATGGGTCTGGGTGGTATACTCTACAGAGGGTCAGTGTGGACTTGTTGGGCCGAATGGCCTGTTTCCACACTGTAGGGATTCTATGATAACTTTGATTTATTTAACTCAAATTCCACAAGCTGCCCTGATGGGATTTGAACCCATGACCACATGGCATTAGGGTGGGTCTCTGGCATTACTAGTCCAGTGATTTGTGGATGAATCCACAGGGCAACTTGTTGGGTATGGTGCTAATTGGCACCATAGAATAAATTAGTCTGCATAATGTGGAACAAAAACAGAAAATGCTGGAAACACTCAGCAAGTCAGGCGTCATCTGTGGACAGAAGCAGATATAATGGGCACAATATTCTAGAGGTTACAGCAATGTGGGCGATGGAGAAATGTGTGGCAGAATCATGTGAGAAGCCTGGCAAGCTCCATCTCAACATCGGGAGCATTGCACCAGCTTTTGTGCTTTTCACAAACATTCAAGCTAATGAGCGTCTTGTTAGGTATTGGTGAGTTGCTAATTCAGGGGGATTATTGCTCAATAAACACCTTGTTAATGGATCAACTCACCTCATCAATATTCTGCTTCCTATCTTAGTAAATGTCACAAACAAGCTGAACATCAAGAATTCCCAAAATTGAAGTCAGAGTGGTTACCTGGCAACGTCAGCTCACCACTTGTTCCAGAGGACCTCTATGTTGGACACCAGACGCCAACATCTCAGCGCACACCCCACACCCACCAACAGTGGTATTCCAAGATGTGTCAGCTTCTAAGAATCCTCATTGTCCATCTCCCATCCACTTACAGGATGTTTCGGCCCTTCAATGCTGACCCTCGGACTGCCCCAGGAACTCTTGCAAGCACATAGTGTGTACCCGGGACACACACCCAGCTCAGGGACTGCCCCAGGCTGTACCTCCAAGATCTTCACTCACTCTATGCTCACAGCATCCCTGCTTTTCTCTGCCTTTCTTTGTATGCTTGGCTTCCTGAGATACCAGACTCAGATGACTTCTGTCTCACTGAGTGTTTTTTTAGCACTGACACAAAGACAAGAAGTTTGTCATTGGTGCCAGCGATGCCTCAGTCAAGGAGGGAAAGCCTTGCCTCCTGGCACAGTGAAGTGAAAGTGGGTACTGCAGATGCTAGAGATTATAGTCAAGATTAGAGTGGTGCTGGAAAAGCACAGCAGGTCAGGCAGTATCCGAGAAGCAGGAAAATCGACTTTTCGGACATAGGCCCTACATCAGGAGCCTTTCCTGTTGAGTCAAGGGCAGCCTCTGACCCTCGTCCAGGGGTTTGGACACAGTCAGTCAGTCACTCGGGATGGGCGGAGTCAGGATCCTCTCCACCTCCGAGGTGAGGAGCTGACTAACGAACTGCCCAGCACCCAGCTTGACTCTTTATTCCTGAAGGGGGGGGTGCTGTTTTCCTCCTGGAATGAGAGACAGGCGGGTACTGAGGGTGATGGAAGTGGGTGGCACAACTGTCACTGTTGGTGCAGGAGGGGAGGTGTCCCTGAGTGAGTGGGCATCATAGAGGGCACATGGGGTCAGTGGTGCTGGGGGTTGGGGTGGGTGAATGTGACTGAGGGAAGAAATTGCAGGCAATAATCAGAGTGATAGAGGAGGAGCCTTGGCGGGAGGTGAGTAGAGCAGCAGAAAGAGAGAGAAAATGGGGCATTTCATTGTAGAGTAGAGAAGGACATTGACCTTTCTCCTACTGTGCTGGGCATCCTCCAGACGGCACTGACATGGGTGGAAACCTCGGACCAGCCGGTACCTGGTATCAAGACCTCCACTGTTGGCCCTAGGATTGAGGAAGTCCTGCCTCTGCCCAACTCTGTCCAGGTCCCTGCCCACAAAGCAGAGCATCAACTTCCCCTTATCTGCCATGTCCGGGTCAAATATCAAGAACCCTGTGGGACAGCTCTGTACTCGCACGAGGTTTTTCGAGCTACGCAACACATTTTTAAAGATGGCATGAGCACAAGGGACACTGGATATTTCTGGGATATCCCAGCAGCAACAAGTTATTACGACACAGTGGCTCAGTGGTTAGCACTGCTATCTCACAGTGCCAGGGACCCAGGTTTGATTCCACCCTCAGGAGTTTGCACATTCTCCCTGAGTCTGCATTCCTCCGGGTGCTCCAGTTTCCTCCCACAATCCAAAGATGTGCACTTAGGTGAACTGGCTATGCTATACTGCCCATAGTGTTCAGTGATGTGTAGGCTAGGTGCATTAGTCAGGGGTAAGCATAGGGCAATGGGTCTGGGTGGGTTACTGTTTGGACATGTTGGACTGAAGGGCCTATTTCAACACTGTAGGGATTCTGTGACAGGAACAGCACCTGGTGGGATAGTTATTTAATTAGATGATTAATTAATTACCTCGCAGAGAGAGAAAAAAATCCTCCAAAAAGCTCAATTCAACTCACGCCCTAAAGCACTGTAAGATTTAGCCCAAAACTTCAGGTTAACAACTTTCTTTGGGAGTAAAGGTGCCATACTGTTAATGTCTAGGCATATTGAGGCCTAGACAAATGGTTCAAAACCCAGTGCAGCTGGTTAGACTACATCCAAAGAGTATAATCTGCAGGACTGTGCGAGGTGTTGTATTTTCAGATAAAATGGCCAACTGAGGCCTTTGCCCCTCAGGCAGAGGTTAAAAAATCCCACTCTACCATTGAGTGAGGACACTGGCCAATCAACATCACAACAGATGGGCCCTCCTGTGCCACAGTGGTAGTGTCCCTAATCCTAGACTGGAGGCCTAGGTTCAAGTCCCATCTGGTCCAAAGGTTTGCAATAACACCTCTGAACTGGTTGATTAGAAAAATAGATTAAATTTTAAAAATTCCAACATTACGAGAAGGAAAAAAAAGAGTTTAAAACAAATGATCAAACTGGCTATCTGTTTATAACTAGGTGTGCACAAAACGTTTCTCACTTCTCTACGTGTAAACAGTGACAGCAGTTCAAATGTACTTCATCGCTGGAAAGCACTTTGAGATTCCCAACGGTTGCACAAAGGTGCTGTATAAATGCAAGTGTTCCTTCTTCTCCACAAAGTCTGGCATGGTTATTGCAGGATGTTTCAGAGGTGTTCCCTCTCCCCATGTGTTTGAAAGGTGCATTCTCTTTCATCAGGTAGAGAGCTCACTATTTAACTTGATGTGGAGATCAAGTCCCTGGGGGGCTTTTCGTTAATCTACTGGGGTCATGGCTGTGGCTCACAACAGCAGGGCAGACCGGAGAGTTCACCGTTTGAGAAATCAGGGGAACACACCCTAAAGCTTAGCAAGTAAGATTCTTTATGCTGCGTTCACCCCCTAGTACTCATTACGGAGCAATAGGTTCAGACAAACGTGGCACAAATAAACTGACCCCCCCATTAGTTATTGATTATCTCCATTGTAACTTTATTTAACCTCCTGGTTCAGATTTCTCTGAAAAAGGGACCGAAGCTGTGTCTGAGTGGATTAGTGGTGCTGGAAGAGCACAGCAGTTCAGGCAGCATCCGAGGAGCAGCAAAATCGACACTGAAGGGCTTTTGCCCGAAACATCGATTTTACTGCTCCTCGGATGCTGGATGAACTGCTGTGCTCTTCCAGCACCACTAATCCAAAATCTGGTTTCCAGCATCTGCAGTCATTGTTTTTACCTGTGTCTGAGTGGGTCAGTCTCCTGCCCCTGGATCTGAACGCCCTCTCCTTGCTATTTGAGAAGGTAATCATCTGGAGGTCAGCACTAAGGGCACACATTGATGTCTTGTGGTAGGCCTTGTCATGTAGAAAGATCTCAGCTCATTGCTTCGAGGAGGAAAGCTCTTCCCCAAATCCCTCCAAAGCTAGGCCAATAATTTATCCCTCATTCAGCATTATGTAGGGTTAGTGCTTCCGTCCGGACAACAGGGACTGCACCTCTGGAGAACACAGGTTATAAATCAGTTTGGGGTCTCATGAAACCTGCATTGTATAAAAGCACGTCCTTCCATTCATAAACCAGCGAATCAAGTCCAGGCCACATCACCTCTTGGTTTGGGAGCAGGTACATCACTTAGGATTGGATATTCGGGCAATAATATCACACAGACACAGGAACAATTCTTTGTCCCAGACCTGCAAACTTTTCTTTCTTTTAAAAGCCCCCCCCGGGAAAAGGAAGACGGAGAGACACAGAGAAAATGCAATATTTTCACTTACCAAGTGCACAAAGGAGAGATTGTCTCAGGCTCATGGTTGGGATGCAGAGAGCGACACAGAGAGTGTGATTTGTTTCTTCTCTCCCACCCTCCCTCCTCTGCCTTCCCCTTCCAGCGGTGGAATAGAAGGTTTCTTGATGAGGTTCCTTTATCCTTTCGGGATAAAACGCAGCCCTCCCCTCGCCCTTACTGTGCTCGCCTGAGACAGACACAATTGCAGCTTGGCTGTTTGAGCAGGTCCATCACAGACAACGGAGAAATCGGAGCCTTTTGCAGACACGATCAATGAAACTTACGTGCAATTAATTTCACAAAATGCAGCTCTTTCCTTACCCCGTCTTTCCCCTTCCTCCCGTTCACTGCTGAAATATATTTTTTTACAAAACTATTGCAAATAAGTTGCCCTCTTCTGTGCTCCCCCTGCTCCCCTCCGCGGTGAGTTTGCAAGCTCCTATCAAATTGCTGTTCTCAGGGAGACAGACTGAAAAGCTGAATAATTTCACTGATTATTGCGCAGTGTCTGTTATCCAGGTCGAATTCTTCCCTCTTCTGGGTCCTACCTTCCGTCTGCGACATCGACAGAGATGTATGACACTGTCTCATACAGAAGCGAGCAATGAATGAAAGAAATAAAAGCAGAGAGTGTTGGAGAAACTCAGCCGATCTGGCAGAAAGCAAAGTTAATGTTTCGACCTTGATATGGTTCTTCTTCAGAATTCAACAACTTTCCAAAGTTGACGCATGGGTGCCTGATTGTTCCACCCCACTCTCTCTCCCTCTCTCTCCCTGTCTCCTCCAAGCCCTCCTCACTCTCTCCACCCAGGCCTCACTCTCCAATCTCCTCCTCAACCCTCACTCTCTCCGCCTTCCTTCCCCCCACACTCTCTCCTCCTCCACCCTGTGTGAAGTTTGCACATTCTCTGCGTGGGTAGCACTTGAGTGTTTGAATTAGGAGCTTGTAGGTTCAAACTCACTCTGCAGTCTTGACCACATCATTGAGACTCACTCCCATGCTGTTCTGGAGGAGGGCTGTACAGTTTTAAAGGATATCTTCTATAGTGCAAGTACCCCCATCCCCTTTTCTACTTAGGCAGATATAAAAAAATCACACATGATTTCAAACATGAGCAGAGACGTTCTCCCCATGACCTAGCCAATCATCTAAATCAGATTGTCAGCTCATTAACTCAGTGCTGATTGTGGGAGCTTGCTGTGCACAAATTGGCTGCAGTCTTTCCGATAATAACTGTACTTTGAAAAACCGTGAAGCACCTTTGGACATCCTGACGTCATAAATGCCATGTTTTAGTCAAAAGATATTAGTTTATAAAGATGGTATGCATGTGGAAGTATCTACAGTCTAATCTCTCTCACAATCCTTTCTCATCTCTCCCTGCTTTGAGGAAACCACCAGGCTCAGTTCTCCTCTCTCGATCCTCCTTCTCTGTAAATATAACATCCTACACATTCCCTCCTCTCTCACTGCACTGACTCATCCCACCACCTCCTGCTCTAACTCACACTTTCCCAGAGCTCGTTTAAAACTAAGATATTCCGTAAATATATCAGACACCCCTTTTCTAAAACCCAGGCTTGGTGCCAACTAACCTTTATACCCTGAATATCCCACTCAGAGTAGCAGAATATTCTGCTCTCAACATTGCATTGTTTTGTGTAGGGGCTGACACTCTGCTGCAGTACTGAAGGAGTGCCACACTGTCAGAGGTGTCGTCTTTTGCATTCAGCATTAAACCAAGGTCCTGTTTGCTCCCTCCAATGCAACATAAGAGTGCATGGGACTAATCTGAAAAAAAAAAATGGGATGTGTAAACAAATGCCAGGGTCCTGGGTTCAATTCCAACCTCAGGTGACTGTCTGTGTGGATTTTCTCTGGGTGCTCTAATTTCCTCCCATAGTCAAAAGATGTGTTGGTTAGGTGGATTGGTCATGCTAGATTGCTTGTGATGTCCAGGGATGAGTACGCTAGGTGGATTAGCCAGGGGAAAGGCAGGGATAGTGGGTATGGGTGGGATTCCCTTTAGAGGGTTGGTGTGGACTCAATGGGCTGCTTCCACACTGTTAGAGTCTTCATTAAAGAGAAGACCAATATTTAACACCACTTGAACTAGTGCTATCATGGAGACCAAGGCTGGCTGTACCAATCTGTGACTGGTCTTACTTCATCTTACCAAGACCACTGAGTTAATCATCAGTCACAATTAGATTACTTACATTGTGGAAACAGGCCCTTCGGCCCAACAAGTCCACACCGACCCAGACCCATTCCCCTACACCTAACACTATGGGCAACTTAGCTTGGCCAATTCACCTAACCTGCACATTTATGGACTGTGGGATGAAACCGGAGCACCCGGAGGAAACCCACGCAGACACAGGGAGAAAGTGCAAACTCCACACAGTCAATCGCCTGAGGCGGGAATTGAACCCGGGTCTCTGGCACTGTGAGGCAGCAGTACTAACCACTGTGCCACCGTGCCACCCACAATCAGAGTGATTGCAAGAATTAAAAGTAACTGTGTGGGGGTGGAACGCACTGCCTGCAACAATAGTAGACACACCACCTTTAAGGGCATTTAAATGATCATTGGGTAGGCATATGGACAAGAATGGAATAGTGTACGTTAAGTGGGCTTCAGATTGGTTTCACAGGTCGGTGCAACATCGAGGACCGAAGGGCCTGTACTGCACTGTAATGTTCTATGTCTACGTCTAACGACATAGTAGAGGTCATTCAATCTCATGAATCTGTTCTAAAAAGTTTGGATAATTCTTTCCTGTGATGTCCATTACAATGAGTGCATCTCCTGTTTATGCAGTACAATGAGGGCCCAATTATTCCTTTCACTTGGAAAAACATACCAACATTGGTGGTCACTGGCCAGATAATCTGTATTTAGCTGAACTCATGAAAGGATAGCCATCATTAGGACACCAAGAAAAATCCCCCCCCGTTCTTCAAAAAGCTGCGTGATCTGTTATATCCATATTCAAAATATGACATGCCTCAGGAGTGTCAGCCTAGGTTTTACTCACAACTCTCAAGAGTGGAACAATGGATGCATGACCTTCTGCTACAGAGGGAAGACAGCTATCCCCAGTTGAGGCAGAAATCAGTGCCTATTCAATCTAGATACGAATGGGCCTGAGCTGGGTGTTGCAGTGTGGGCACGTCAATCCTTTGATCTGCCAAGTTCATGGCAAAAAAATGTCCAACACTTTGACACTCTCCTGCAGGCAGTTGGACCTCTTGGAAGAATCAATAGGCAGACTCAGCCAGGATCAAGGTCTTGGCAGAGGCTTTGAGTTCCAACAAAGAGTTCCATTGATGGAGCCTATTGCTGGCTAGCAGCCTGCAAAGCAGGAATTCTCCCCACTGACGTGTGCGCGCGCACACACACACACACTCATATGCTTCGACTGAAATGCTCGCAGACATAGAGCCATCCTTGTTTTAGGCCAATCTTGACATAATTTGTGAGACTCTTAAGCCTTAACAATGTCATTTCTTGCTGATTGCAATTTACATTTTCAAGCTTCACTGTGCAAAGCACAGATTTCTCACGTCCTGTGGAATTTACATCAACCCTCCATTCACTGGCCATAGCCCTTTGCCAAACCTCCCAATAAACAGTTTTGGCTGCTTTATAAGCTAAAGATTGATGGAATGTTTCAGGTGGAATGGACTGCCAGGATGGTCAGTCCAGTGTGGAATAAATAAAAGGCAAGAGGACGTTTACCTTCTAACTTGTAAAAACTGAGATTCACATCTCAAATATCTGGGGTTGTTCAGGGGTAATTTGTAAGGTAAAAACAATGACTGCAGATGCTGGAAACCAGATTCTGGATCAGTGGTGCTGGAAGAGCACAGCAATTCAGGCAGCATCCGAGGACAGGCAAATTGCTGTGCTCTTCCAGCACCACTGATCCAGAAAGGGGTAATTTGTACCTCACTTTTTTTTTCTCAGGTTGAAAGAAGAAGAGGAAGGGTCTTTGCAGAAAGTCAATGTCTGGTAGATTGGCCAGCTGGCTGGTGGTCAGCCCTGGCTCATTGTTTACAGTATGATGTGATGCCTGGGTGCCACTCACTGGTGGCTTGAGGTTTGGGCAGTGTGCTGCCACCAATTCTCCTTCCCATGTCAGTCTAAGGGCTGTCAGTGGTGGAGGATGGACCACAGATAAGTTTTAGCAGAGAAGGCCTTGTCTTTCTTAATAAGGTGTAGTTTGTTACATCTTGTTAACCATATACAATTGATATTAACTCTTTGGGACATTAACTCTAAAGAAGTAGAGAAGACGTGTGTCTCCATCAGGAGACAGTGTCAGATTCCAACTGAGTCCACACTGTAAGTAATCTAATCTAATCTAAAAAAAACGTGGGTCAGAGTCTCAACCCAGATCCTCTGTAACATCATTGTGGAGTTTAGCATAGCTCAACCATTAACTCTTTCAGAACCATTATCTGATTCAATAAATGAGATCCAATGTCACCTCTGAGTCAGAAGATTATGGGATTTAGATCACAGACTTGAATATAAAAATCCACACTGACTCTAGTGTCAGTACTGAGGAATGCTGCACAGTTGGAGATACCAGCTTTTAGATGAGACATTAACCCTAAGACTAAAAGACAAGGAGACCTTTGAGTGCAGGTTCATAGCTCCTTGAAAGTGGAGTCGCTTTCAAGGTAGATAGGATAGTGAAGAAGGCATTTGGTATGCTTTCCTTTATTGGACGGAGCATTGAGTATAGGAGTTGGGAGGTCATGTTGCAGCTGTACGGGACATTGGTTAGGCCGCTTTTGGAATATTGTGTGCAATTCTGGTCTCCCTCCTATAGGAAGGATGTTGTGAACCTTGAACGGGTTCAGAAAAGATTTACAAGGATGTGGCCAGGTTTGGAGGGTTTGAGCTATAGGGAGAAAAATTCACAAACCAGGAGTCCCCTCAGACCCATAGTCTCGCTACCTGGAACACCAAGTTACAGATTAGCCAGGGAGCTCCACCAAAGACTGAAACACTTAGTAGAAGACTCACACAACTCCATCCACTCCACCCAAGAATTTCTGAAGACCATCTAAGACACTAAGATAGAAGAGGATGAAATAATGGTCTCCTTTGATGTAACAGCCCTGATTACATCAATCAACATTAACCTGGCTAAGGAAACACTGACTACACTATTAGAAGACCCAAAGACACATACTCCAAACACCACTAACTTCATCAGCAAGGCAGTATCGTCAAGCTACTGAACCTATGCCTTACCACACACTTCACCTTCAACAAGAAAACCTACAGACAAACCAACGGAATACCATGGGATCTCCGATATCAGGGTTCTTAGCAGAGGCAGTCATGCAGAAACTCGAACAAACAGCTCTGCCAACCATTCAACCCAAGCTTTGAGTCCACTACGTGGATGACACCTTTGTCATCACTAAACAAAATAAATTAGAGGAAACCTTCAAGACCATCAATAATACCCTTACTGGCATAAAATTCACTAAAGAGGAGGAAAACAATAACAAACTGCCATTCCTGCCATGGGGAACTTCAAACCAGCGTCTACAGGAAAACAACACATATGGAGCAAATATTGAACTACAGAAGCAATCACCCCAACACCCACAAGCGAAGCTACATCAGAACATTATTTCAACAAGCCAACACACATTGCAGCACAGTGGGACTACGCAGAGCAGAGGAAAATCACCTATACCATGTATTCAAAAAGAATTGGTACCCAATGAATACAGTCCACGGATTTCTCAGCAACAAACCCAAACAAGCAGATAAAACACGTCCAGAAACGCTATACTCTCTCCCCTACATCAAAGACATCTTGGAAATGACTGCCAGACCACTCAGACCCCTTGGCATCATGGTAGCGCACAAATCCACCAAAACACTAAAACAGCAGCTAATGACCTTGAAAGACCCTATGTAGACAACAAGCAAAATTAATGTCATTTACAAAATACTAAGCAAGAACTGTAACAAACACTACATTGGACAAACAGGCAGAAAACTAGCCATCAGGATACATGAACACCAACTAGCCACAAAAACGACAGAACCCTCTCTCATTAGTATCCTTACGTACAGATAAGGAAGGACACCACTTCGACTGGGACAACACATCCATCCTAGGACAAGCCAAACAGAGACATGCACGAGAATTCCTAGAAGCATGGCATTCCAGCCGGAACTCTAACAACAAACACATCGAGTTAGACCCCATCTACCACCCCTGAGAAAAAGAACAGGAAAAGAAACCCATATAGAAAGCAGGAACCATGTACAGTGCTTCACCTGGATGACCACTGAAGATGTTACCTAGTAGAGTGACGAAATGTCTGGGAATTAATCTTCCAGGTCAGCGAGCAAACCTACATCCAGAACCTCAGCCTGATCTATAAACCTTCTCAAAACTTGCTATAGGGAGAGGTTGAATAGGCTGGGGCTGTGTTTCCTGGAGCATCGGAGGCTGAAGGGTGATCTTATACAGGTTTATAAAATGATGAGGGGCATGGATAGGATGAATAGACAAGGGTTTTTTCCCTGGGGTGTGGGAGTCAGAACTAGAGTGCATAGGTTTAGGGTGTGAGGGGAAAGATATAAAAGGGACCTAAGGGGAAACCTTTTCATGCAGAGGGGTGGTGAGTGTATGGAATGAGCTGCCAGAGGAAGTGGTGGATGCTGGTACAATTACATTTGAAAGGCACCTGGATGCGTACATGAATAGGAAGCATTTAGAGGGATATCGATCAAGTACTGGCAAATGGGACTAGATTACGTTGGCATGGACGAGTTGGACCAAAGGGTCTGTTTCCGTGCTGTACATCTCTTTAACATAGGAGCAGAAGTCTGATTTTCAGCCCATCGAGTCTACTCCACCATTCAACAAAATCATGACTGACCTGATCATTTTCAACTCCGTTTTCTTGCCTTTTCCTTGACTGATTGAAACTGTCTCAGTCTTAAATATACTAATGACCCTGGTTTGACAGCCCTCTAATGCTTGCCTATTCTCTCAAACAGGCATAAATGATCTGGTGATACTATTCTAAGAAAGGTGTTCAGCTCAATGTTAAAAGAGATATAAGGTCCTGAAGTTATTTAACACAGTATGTGCTGGAAGGATATTTCCTCTTACAAAGACACCAGACCTCAGGGACACTGTTTGAACAAAAGAAGTCTCTTTTAAGATGGAGATGAGATTTTGTTTCTCTCAGATAGTTGTCTTCTCTTCCCAGAAAGTCTTCTCTCATTTTTATTCTCACTTCTGAAGGTAATGAAACAATTCATACCTACATCAAGATATGGTCAACCATCAGGGTTTGGGCTGATTAGTGGCAAGAAAGAAAGAGAAATGACAAGTATTGGGCAATGATCATCTCCAATGAGACAGCCTGAAAGAACCTCTCCATGACATTGCCATTGTGGGATTCTCCAGCATTAATATCCATGGCATCACTCTTGTTGAGAAACTCCACCAGTCATCTTCACACAGCGGCAAAAGGAGATGATTAGAGGTTGGTTATTTTCACTCAGCTACCACATATGTAATGCAAATTGGGAGTATGATGGAATTCTCTCCATTTACCAGGATGAATGGAATTCCAATAACATTGGGCAGACTTGACGCCACCCAGGACAAAGCAGTCTGCTTGCTTGGCATCCAGCTACAACCATAAACATCCACACTCTCAATAAACAGTGCACAGTGGTGAATGCATAATCAATAGGGCAGTATTAAAATCAAGAATGAGAAAAAAGCCAGAATTGGAGGAAAGCAGAGTGTCTGTAGGCCTGGTGGAAGTAACAAAGATAAATAATGGAGAAAAATAGGATGTTATCCACTACAGACCAGAGCATTTTCAAAGCCTCATAGTTACATTTGTTTTAAGAAAGAAATTAGCTACTGTATTTTATGAGAGTGTTGTTGTGCAGCAGCTTTGTTCACCTACATTTTTGATTATGTGCTTAACTTCCCGGACACTAAAAACTTTCAACAGTTGATGGATTTAGTTACGGAATATTAAAGACTGGGTGCATTGTCCATAATGGGCTTTGCTTGTAAATGTTTAATTGGTCACAAGGTTAATTACTGGTTGCTGACAGTGGTTAAAAAAGGAAAAAAACAAAAAAAAAGTTATGATGATGGAAAAGTCGCTCAGTTGTCCGTGATAGCACTTGAAGGTATAGAACAAAGAACAAAGAAAGTTTACAGCCCAGGAACAGGCCCTTCGGCCCTCCAGGCCTGAGCCGATCCAAATGTACTGTTAAACCTGTCAGTCAATTCCTAAGCATTTGTATCCCTCTGCTCCCCACCTACTCATGCATAAAAAGAATGGTGGTCAGGACATGAAGGGTAGACAGAAATGGTGCTGCATTTCCCAAGTGTTGTTGGATTTTAAGATGCAGAATTGGGCTGAGAAGTGGCAAATGGAGTTTAATGTGGAAAACTGTGAGGTAGTTCACTTCAGAAGAAGTAACAGGAATGCAGAGTACTAGGCTAATGGTAAAATTCTTGGCAGTGAAGACAAACAGACAGATCTTGGTGCATAAATCCCTGAAAATTGCCACCAGGTTGATAGGGTTGTTAAGAAGGCAGATGGTGTATTGTAGTTTATTGGTAGGGGGATTGAGTTTTGGAGCCAAGAGGTAATGCCTCAGCTGTGTAAGACACTGGTAAAGCCATACCTGGAGTATTGTGTACAGTTCTGCTCATTGCATTATAAAATGTGGAAGCTTTGGAAAGGGTTCAGAGGAGATTTACTAGAATGTGGCCTGGTATAGAAGGAAGGTCTTACGAGAAAAGGCTGAGGGAACTGAGGCTGTTTTCGTTGGAGAGAAGGTTGAGATGTGACTTAATCGAGATGTATAAGATAATCAGAGGATTGGATAGGGTGGACAGTGAAAGCCTTTTTCCTCGGATGGTAAGGCTAACATGAGGGGACATAGCTTTAAATTAAGGGCTGATAGATTTAGGATAGATATTAGGGGTCGTTTCTACATTCAGAGTAGAGGAATGTGGAACAGCCCACCTGCAACAGTAGTAGACTCACCGACATTAAGGGCATTTAAACAGGCATTGGACACACATATGGATAATAATGGAACAGTGTAGGTTAGATGGGCATCAGATTAATTTCACAGATTGGCGCAACATCAAGGTCTGAACGGCCTGAACCGTGCTGTAACGTTCTATTTTCATTCATTCAGCAAAAAATTCAATCACACTTCTGATTTGTATTGTTGGCTGTTAAGAGGGCCTTACGCAAGTCAATACACAGCCTTTGATCCTGTCTTGCAGCCATAAGATGTAAGAGGCAGTAGCCATTCAGTCTACTCTGTCATTCAGTGAGATCGCAGCCAATCGGATAATCCTCAATTCCCTTTTCCCTCCCATAACCCTGTATTCTGTTACTGTTTAAACGTTGGTCAGTCTTCGGTATACTAAACAATCCAACCTCAACAGCTCTCTGTGGTACAGAATTTTAGATTTACTGCTATTAAAAGAAATTCCTCATTTGTTTTAAATGGGCTACCTTTTACTCAGATTATACTTGCTTCTGCAAGGGGGGGGGGGGGGGGGGGGGAACCCTCACTACATCTACCCTGTTAAGCCTCCCCTAAGAATCTTGACGTTTCAATATGGTGACTTCTGATTCTTCTAACTCCAATGAATACAAGCCCAATCTCTCATCAGAAAATCCCTCCATTCCCAACGTCAACCTAGTGAACCTTCTCTGGACTACCTTCAATAAATCTTTCCTTGAACATGTGGACCAATATTATTTACAGTAGTCAAGACATGATGCAACTAGTTCCTTGAACAGTTTTAACAGACATCCCTATTATGATAGCCATTTCTTTTGATGTAAACGCCAACATTCCATTTGCCTTCATCACTACTTGCTGAACTCGTAAATATTTTCTGATCAGTTGGTTCAGAGATGTTATTATACACCTCTGGAGCAGATGGAACTTTAAACTCAAGTCTCCTGGCTCAGAGAGAGGGCCTCAACAATGCATAACAGGAGTCCTTCTGAATGTATATGTGAGATTTTCCCTCCCACTGTATATGTAGATATCTGGTCAACAGCAACTCCAGGCAGTTGATGGAGAATTCAGCAATGGTAACTCAGCATGAGCATGCCTTATAATTAATGAACACAGCAGTGTCCTACACCATTACTACCATCAGTTACTATAAGCTTACTGAATTTAGTTGCCTAAAGTCATTCACCACCAGGGACAGCAAATGCTGACTGCACATCAAACCCAGCTCCTCTGTGCAACTGAGAAATGCCAGAACCTGTTATTTTTCCCCGCAGTATTTCTGGAGAAACTGACAAGGGATCTGTATGAAATACTGAATGAGAGCAGCATTTTTAACTTTTGTACAATAATAATGGACACCCAATTACGCTCAAGTTATTCTCATGTTTTGTTGTACAAAGCATTTTCTAAAACCAAAATAGATTTTTGGCTAGTGTCAGGGCCAGCACAGGGTTATGGAATTTAGCTTCTCTTTCAAAAAATAAAAGTAGTAAATTATGCACCAGATTACATTGGGCCAAGCACAATGCTAATTGCACAGATTGCTTTATGTATCGGGCTCTCACACTCCAATTAATTGGAGCAGAAAATCAATAACAGTGCAGAAAAGGCACATAGCCAATATAGCCCAAGGTTAAGACTGTGGGTTCAGGTTTACTTGCATTGACTACAGTTTTACCTTGCTGATCTCATTGCAATGATGCAGCTTGAAATACTACCAACAACAGCACTATCTCAAGAAGCACCACTGGCCATCAACCAACTTGCATTTATATAATGCCTTTACTTAGTAAATCTCAACAGGCTTCACAGGAGCATCTCAAAGGGAACAAATAAAGCCAGTGTTTTGGGGAGGGAATTGCAGCATTTAGGAAACCAAACGCTCAGTTGCCAGCAATAGGGCCTTTAAAAGGAATATTCCACCCTTGCGTGACCATCTGCGTGGAGTTTACACTTTCTCCCCGTGCCTGCATGGGTTTCCTCCCTTTTTTTGTCATGGTTTGAAATGAAACAAGATTTTGGAAACATCTTCATTGATCATTGCAGAAACACAAGTTGGAGAATGTACACCTAGTTTTACTTATACACAGAAAACAGCACAATTGGGGCCAGTAATTATGCGAAATATAATAGCTTCAGAAAGGAAGTGTGACAATTTCATTACAAAAAGATACTACTTCATTATAAAAATGCACAAGTTCTATACAGACATTAATTGGTAAAGTTGACAGCCAAGTGGAGAAACAAATCCGATGCAGACAATCAAAATGCAACTGGATCAGAAAGTGCTCAAGTACTGCAAGTCTTTCATGAGTCACCAAGACTTCAGCTTAATTCATCCAAAACCAAGTACGCACTTCAACATTGCAATCATCTAAAAATGCTCATCCATGCCAGGGACATGATGTCAGTTTTTGTATTAAGCCAGCCTCCACATAGATTTCTTCTCTTCTCTTCTTTAAAACTAATTAGAATTGCTGTACAATTAATTTCCTTCGCATGTCGTGAGTGAATTTGTTAATTTTGAAGAGATCACTTTCATAGAATGAAGTCATGTTGTGAATATTGATTTGCCGAGCCTAGGAAAAGAAGCAGAACCTTAAACACAAGTAAATCAGTGCAAAACAGAAACCCCTCAATAGTTTTATTAAACAAAAAAACTAATAGTGACTAAACAATAGAATTCGATAAAGTTTATCACAAGCAAATGCGTACACCACAAAATTTTACATCAAGTGATAACTGGATCTTGGAACAAGAAGAAATAACTTAGGCTACCATTTTAAAGGCTCCCATATACTGTTATTGTTGTCTTGCCCACAATTATACCAGCTAACCTCTCACTGCATTTACACCTGTCAGTTAGGCTTTCACAGACAGGTGGGGACAGAACAACTAAAAAACAAATTTCCTGAAGAGGCACAAAATCTTGGAATCCCGTGTAACCAAAATATAACTGGCTTCAGTCATTAAAATAACACCTGCCAATTATAATCCAGAAATTGCTCTATTTTCAGTTCCTTAAAATGCTCAGAATATCTAGTGTGGGCGCAGGCCATTTGGCCCATTGAGTCCACACCAATCCTACAAAGAGCACTCCGCCCTATCTCTACAACCCTGCACTTCGTATGGCTAATCCACATAGCCTGCACATCCCTGGACACTATGGACAATTTGACATAGCCAATCTATCTAACCTGCACCTCTTTGGACTGTGGTAGGAAACCAGAGCACTTTTCAGCCTTTCCTCATAAGACTGACCGTCCATATGTGGTATCAGTCTAATGAACCATCTGTGGACTGTCTCCAATGCCAATGGGAATACAGCAGGGAGAATTTCCCTCCACTCCCCAAAACTGGCTTGCAATTTTAAAATCTGCCTTCTCACATGCCCAGAGAGATGATATGGTTTTTGAGTGAGGTGGTTACACGTACCACAATTGTGTTGGGCAAGCTAATGGACCAGAGAGTTTTCTTTCCTGTCCATTATTATCTTACATACAGAATTGGTAGCAACATCTAAATTTGGTTCTAAAACTCAAAGGAAGAGGACAGAATCTAATTATTTTAAGTAGAACTGTTCTACGTCAAAGCCCAAAAACTGGTCCCACATAATCTTATCCTTTGTGTACATTGTTGAGAGAACAGGTGCATGCAACTGTCCCTTTAACCTCCCTTGTTCAGACCATTTCAACTTTTCAGATGACATACTCACACTATGATTTGGTTTCACAGGTACAGTGACATTAGTCACACCTTCCTTTAATCGGTCCCAAGGTTTGCATGCCTTTTCAGTGTTAACAAGTTACTTGCCGATAGGGGATATATCCAATTGTGCATCCACTTACTACTATAGAATACTAAGATACCAGAGTTAATTTTATCCCCCTTTCCTCCTTACTCAAGGACAGCCTTTCCCAAATTACCAAGTGAAACTGGAGCTTCTTTGTTTGAAATACACAGGGCACAGCATGCATCTACAGAACAACAGGAGAGTTAGGGGAGGTGGTGGGGTGTTCTGTGGACAGTTTCAAATCCTACCATATAGCTGGTGGTATTTAAATACTTTTAGTTTGGAATTGAAAGCTAGTCTCAGTAATGGTGACTACGACAACAATGGTTGATTATTGTAGAAACCCAAAAGTGGTTCACAAATGTCTATTCGGAACTGAAATCTGTCATCCTTACCTGGTGTAGCCTACGTGTGACTGACCCACAGAAGTGCAGTCAACTCACAACTGCCCTCTAAATGGTCTGAACAAGCCATTCAGTTCAGGACATGGGCAATAAATGTTGGCTTTGCCAACAACACCTATATCCAGTGAAAGAATACAGAAAAAATTGCTGCCCTGCATTGTTTATTTTCAGTAAATTAGAACAGATCTTAAAAGTGATCTTGAAGTGCTCAGTTGTAATAAAATTGACGAGACCACAGATTTCACCATTAACCAGAACTACCAAATATATTTTTCTTTACCTTTTCCACCAAATCTTTTTCTGGGATTTCAATGGTGTCCTGTTGTGCCCCATATCTATTACGTTGGTAGGTAGCCTGTTCCGCCACTAACTGCTTCAGAACGAACAGCAGTAGCTCATTATTGTCTCGCTTGAATGTCAAGTACCTTGAAAATGTCTGAGGGGTATGGGTGAAGAAAAAGCAAGAAAACATAATTGCAGTGGTTAGAAATAATTGTTTTTCTCTAACAAATCCCATGAGTTCAGTTTTTAAAAACCAAAATGAAATTTGAACAACAGGAAAGCCTTTTGCTTCAGCATCCATTTTAATCCTGCCCAACATAAGAGAATTCCCTAATAGATCCTCATGTGTAATGAATTTGGATAGTTTGAATCCAGCTTTTATAACGTGTATACCCAACAATGCAAACAAATATCCCCATGAGATACCATTAATTACAGGATCAGTGAATCATAGTTGCATAAGTACTGTTACTTAGATTTCTTTAGGCAGATGGGTTCAGCAGAAAATAGACATTTGTCTATTTAATTTATTTAAAAAATTCAAAATTGGAAGCAAAAGAAATATTTCTCTAGGGGAACAAGAAATTCATGAGCCAGCTGATGCCAACTGAAAACGTCTGCAACTGCAGGCAAAACTTTAAAATCAAACTAGACTACCACTGGCACACTCACTTTAACATTGCAGTGTGGCACAATTGTGCAACAATGGCATACTGGCATAGATTAAATCACATGTGTTACAGACTAGGCCAGACTCCCTCAAAACATTATAAGAAGGTATTCTAGATCCTAACTTTTTCTTATTTTAAAGGCAGATGTGAGGTAGGTATTCTCGGTGTGACGCAACTGGTCAAACCACTCGGCTTTAAGCAAAACAGAATTTATTTAAACACTATGGTTGAAACAAAAGAAAATGGAATTTCGAATGACTTAACTATTTGGAAACTCAACTGACTTGACATAGCAACTTGACTAAGGAGCTGCTTTAATTCCCATAATATCTCATAAACACCCCCTGACAAAAGGTAAATTCTAACACTGGTTCTTACAGACAGGAGAGATTTCAGAGACAGAAACCAGTCAAGAAGCATGGAATCTTTTTCACTGTAGCAGCTTCTGTGACTGCTATCAGAAACTTCTCTGCTACAACTAAAAGAACTAGAAAAAACTTAAACTGGGAGAACTGGATGTTTAAGAAGGAAATTGAAGGGAAAGTTAGAACAAGGGAAGTCAAGAAAACAACTGTATCAATGAAGCAGAAAACTCAAAAAGGGACCATGCTGTAAGATTGAGTGAAATAGGAGTTGATGGGAAGGGTGAGGGCAGTAACAAATTAAAAATACTATATAATCAATGCACGAAGCATTAGAAATAAGATGGATGAGCTTGAGGCTCTTTTGGAAATTGGCATACGATTTTGTGGGGATAACTGAGACGTGGCTTCAAGTGGACAGGGCCTGGGAAATGAATATTCAAGGCTACACGTGCTATCGTAAGGATGAACTGACGGGCAGAGGGGGTAGGGTGACCATGTTGGTAAGGGATGATATTCAGTCCCTTGTGCGGGGGGGGGGGGGGGGGGGGGGGGGAGACTTAGAATCAAGGGGATGTAGAGTCAGTATGGATAGAGCTGAGAAATGCTAAGGGTAAAAAGACCCTCTTGGGAGTTATCTATAGGCCCCTAAACAGTAGTCTGGATGTCGGATGCAAGTTGAATCAGGAGCTGAAATTGGCCTGTCGCAAAGATGTTACTACAGTTGTTATGGGGGATTTCAACATGTGGGCCTCAAAAAAGACTTTGTGGAGTGCCTCCGAGATGGATTCTTAGAACAGCTGGTGCTTGAGCCTACCAGGGAGAAGGCATTTTTGGATCTGGTATTGTGCAACGAACCAGAATTGGTCAGGGACCTCGAAGTAAAGGAGCCATTGGGAAGTAGTGACCATAATACAATAAGCTTCAATCTGCAATTTGAGAGGGAGAGGGTACAATTGGAAGTGACAATATTTCAGTTGAATAAAGGGAACTATGGAGCTACGAGGGAGGAGCTGGCCAAAGTTCAATGGTGCAATACCTTAGCAGGGATGACAGTGGAGGCACAATGGCAGATATTTCTGTGTATAATGCAGAAGATGCAGGATTAGTTCATTCCAAAAAGGAAGAAAGGTCCTAGGAGGAGGCAGGGGTGGCCGTGGCTGACGAGGGAAGTTAAGAAACATATAAAGTTAAAAGAGAAAAAGTATAACATAGCAAAGATAAGTGGGAAAACGGAGGACTGGGTAGCTTTTAATGAACAACAGAGGATTACTAAGAAGGAAATACGCAGAGAAAAAAAATGAGGTATGAAGGTAAACTGGCCAAAAATATAAAGGAGGATAGTAAAAGCTTTTTTAGGTATGTGAAAGGGAAAAAAAATGGTTAAGACTAAAATTGGGTCCTTGAAGACAGAAACAGGGGAATATATTATGGGGAACAAAGAAATAGCAGAAGAATTGAATTGGTACTTCAGATCTGTGTTCACTGGGGAAGACACAAGCAATCTCCCTGAGGTAACATGGCTGAAGGACCTGAACTGAAGGGAATTTATATTTGCCAGGATTTGGTGTTGGAGAGACTGTTAGGTCTGAAGGTTGATAAGTCCCCAGGGCCGGATGGTCTACATCCCAGGGTACTGAAGGAGGTGGCTCGAGAAATCGTGAATGCATTGGTGATTATTTTCCAGAGTTCGATAGATTCGGGATCAGTTCCTGCGGATTGGAGGGCGGCTAAAGTTGTACCACTTTAAGAAAGGTGGGAGAGAGAAAGCAGGAAATTATAGACCAGTTAGTCTGACCTCAGTGGTGGGAAAGATGCTGAAGTCTATTATAAAGAATTAAATTACGACACATCTGGATAGTAGTAACAGGATAGGTCAGAGTCAGCATGGATTTAGAAGGGGAAATCATGCTTGACTAATCTTCTTGAATTTTTTGAGGATGTAACTCTGAAGATGGATGAGGGAGATCCAGTAGATGTAGTGTACCTGGACTTTCAGAAAGCTTTTGATAAAGTCCAACATAGGAGGTCAGTGAGCAAAATTAGGGTGCATGGTATTGGGAGCAAAGTACTAACTTGGATTGAATGTTTCCTGTCAGCCAACCAACAGAGTAGTGATAAACTGCTCCATTTTGGAATGGCAGGTAGTGACCAGTGGGGTACTGCAGGGATCAGTGCTTTTTACAATATATATTAATGATATAGAAGATGGTATTAGTAATAACATTAGCAAATTTGCTGATGATACTAAGCTGGGTGGCAGGGTGAAATGTGAGGAGGATGTTAGGAGATTACAGGGTGACCTGGACAGGTTAGGTGAGTAGTCAGATGCATGGCAGATGCAATTTAATGTGGATAAATGTATGGTTATCCACTTTGGTGGCAAGAACAGGAAGGCAGATTACTACCTAAATGGAATCAATTTAGGTAAAGGGGCAGGAGAGAGAGATCTGGGTGTTCTTGTACATCAGTCAATGAAGGTAAGCATGCAGGTACAGCAGGTAGTGAAGAAGGCTAATAGCATGCTGGCCTTCATAATAAGAGGGATTGAGTATAGAAGCAAAGAGGTTCTTCTGCAGCTGTACAGGGCCCTGGTGAGACCACACCTGGAGTACTGTGTGTAGTTCTGGTCTCCAAATTTGAGGAAAGACATTCTGGCTATTGAGGGAGTGCAGCGTAGGTTCACGAGGTCAATTCCTGGAATGGCAGAACTACCTTACGCTGAAAGACTGGAGCGACTGGGCTTGTATACCCTTGAGTTTAGAAGGCTGAGAGGGGATCTGATTGAGACATATAAGATTATTAAAGGATTGGACATTCTGGAGGCAGGAAACATGTTTCCGCTGATGGGTGAGTGCCGAACCAGAGGACACAGCTTAAAAATACGGGGTAGACCATTTAGGACAGAGATGAGGAGAAACGTCTTCACCCAGAGAGTGGTGGCTGAGTGGAATGCTCTGCCCCAGAGGGCAGTGGAGGCCCAGTCTCTGGATTCATTTAAGAAAGAGTTGGATAGAGCTCTCAAGGATAGTGGAATCAAGGGTTATGGAGATAAGGCAGGAACAGGATACTGATTAAGGATGATCAGCCACGATCACATTGAATGGTGATGCAGGATCGAAGGGCAGAATGGCCTACTCCTGCACCTATTGTCTATTGTCATAACTGACCACTCCCCCCCCCGCCATTGTTAAATTCGACTCTTTCCCAGACATTTTGGTATCTCTGCCTTTATGACCACACTGAAGAAAAAACACCCAAGGATAAAATAACCTTGTTAAAAGGGCAGCAGTGTCATATGTGTATTTGACTCCAGAGGATCCACAAGGTCTGCACTCTAAACATGCAAAATTAGGTAAGAATTCGTCACTTACAATCATAGGCCTACCAACCCTATTTAAGACAAAGACACAAGATGTAAGAGCAGAAGTAGGCCATTCAGTTTCAGCCTGTTCTGTTGTTCAATGAGATCATGGCTGATCTGGTAATCCTCAACACCACTTTCCTGCCTTTTTCCTATTATACTTTTGTTTTGTGCAGTACAAGAAGAAACATTTATGTCACACTATTCCTTCATGTATCTGATATGATCTTAAACTTTCTGGAGTAATCATGTCCAGGATTCTTTGTCAGAGGATTGAAAAGAACAGGGTTAAAATTTCCAGTCAGCCTTACAGAGCTGGGAGCATTCTTTTATTTATACCCCGGTACTGAAGAAAGATCAAGACAGTTTGACTTGACATAATCAGATTACAAATAACAAGGGGGAAAAAGAGTAACCCATATCCATGTATTTTATTGATAAGAAAATCTAATCACTAGTAAAATGAAGCGTTTCACACTTTTCAATTAGTGCTCAAAACTACAGCCATTTTCCATTTTACCACACAACAGTAGGAGTAACAAAAAAGCAATGAAACAAGTCTCCCACAGGCTCACCTTCCTCATGCTCCTCATTACACTGAACTTCTGTGTGTCGATAAAGCTTTCCAGCATGACCCGAATGGCCATGTTGACATCATCCTCCATCACATAATCTCGGAGGTGAATGCGAGCGTGTGCCTCAGCCATACGAATCATGGATTCAATGTGTCGCACTGTGATAGGAATACTGCCAGTAGCCTGTACGAGAGAAAGGGTACTTTCTGTAAACCTGTATGAAACTGGCCACATTAAGAGAATGCTTAAACCTCAGTACAGATTTTGTTTTTGGAAAGGCGGAGTTCAGTCTCCAACTTATTGTACATTTATCAAGTGGCAATGTAGTACTTAGGGCTAGGACTAATAATCCAGGGGCCTAGGCTGGAGGTATGGGTTTGAATCTCACCACGGCAGATGGTCAAAATTAGAGGTCGATTTTTAAAAAAAATCTGGTATTTAAAGCTGGTCTAATGGCAATCACCTAATCATGTTCAATTGATGTAAAAAACCCGTCTGGTTCAATGGCCTTTCGAGAAGGAAATCTGCCATCCTGATCTGGTCTAGCCATGTGAGTCCAGACTCTCAGCAATGCAGTTGTCCCTTAACTGTCTTCTGAAAGGCCTAGCAAGCCACTCAATTTGTACCACATCAGTTTAGGCAATGAAAATGGTATTGGCAAACAACACAGCTCTGCTGCTCCAACTTATCAATATCTGGAGGTTTGTACCACGATTGGGAGATCTGCCCCACAGACTCAGGAAGCAGAAGCCTGACTTAGTCATATTCATGGAATCATGCCGTACAGAATGCCTCAAACCAATACCATCATAAACCCTTTCCTACCAATAGATCCATTGAAAGGGATGGTGTAATGATACACAGTTGGGAGTACCCATCATTGACTCTGAACCCCACCACAAAGTCTCACATTAATCTGAAGCATCAGATTAAACATGGGAGGGAGCCTTCTTGCTGATTAATATCTAGCATCCCTCTTCATCTGAGGAACAACAAGTCCTACACATTGAATAAAACTTGTAGCAAGCTTGGAAGGTAGCAAAGGCATAGAATGTACTTTGGGTGAAGGATTTCTGTGCCCAACACCAAAAGTAGCTCAGTCCGAAAGGGCACAGATGCTATACTTAGGCTGCAGCAAGCGATAAAGGAACCAACAAGAGGGAAAAATTGACATGACTTCATCCTCACCAAGTTAGTTGCTTCTGTTGCATTTTGAACTTCTCTACCCTAGGGAAAACACCATTGCTATTCACCCTATCTATGCTGCTCAGCATTTTATAAACTTCTATAAGGTTACCCCTTAACCTCCCACGCTCCAGTGAAAAAAATTCCCAGCTAATCTGCCTCTCCCTATAACTCAAACCTTCCAGCCCTGGCAACATCCTGGTGAATCTTTTCTTAACTCTCTGCAATTTAGTAATATCTTTCCTATCGTAGGACAACCAGAACTATACACAGTACTTCAAAAGTGGCCTGTCCAAGGTCCTGTACAACCTTAACATGAGGTCTCATTTACAGTTCCTCAGTTCAGCCCATAGGACTCGAGAGTGCTTGCCTCCTCATTACATCCTCCCTCAGCACAGATGTGATTGTTTCCAATCAGTTTCCACCCTCTCTGCAGTTTGTTCCAGCCTTCTTGTAAACCTTATAACCTGCTGGGTTTAGTCTCCGGCCCTGACCATCCCACAGCCATGTCTCCATAATGGCTACTAGATCACAGTTTCTAATTTGAAACTATGCCTGCAGTTTATTTACTTCGTTCCTTAGACTCAGTGTATTTGTATAAAGAGCTCTAATTTTGGCTGAACTGTCTAAATCTTTCCTTCAGCATTTTTTATTATTTCTTCCTCCTGGCTTACTCTTGATATAGGAGCAGGACATTCAGCCCATTGACTCCACACCACCCCTCTGAACAACATCCCACCCAGAACCACCCTCCTACCCCTGCATTTCCCACGGCTAATTCACCTAGCCTACACATTCCTAGATACTATGGGCAATTTAGCATGACCAATCCAAATAAAATGCACATCCTTGGACTGTGAGAGAAAACCAGAGCACCCAGAGGATATCCACACAGACAACGGGAGATTGTACAAACTCCACGCAGTCGCCTCAGGGTGGATTCAAACCCAGGTCCCTGACGCTATGAGGCTAACCAGTGAGCCGTCTTAATACACTCAATACACTTTTTAACAGTCCGCCTTGTTCACTAAACTTGCCCAGTTTGCACATTCCAAAAGACTCTACCTTCTCCTTACGTTCTGACCTGCTGCTCTGATTCTCACCCCTCATACAAGTTCTCCACTCAGCCTCTGATCCAAAGAAAATCTTCATGTATCTAACTTTGCTTCATAACTGATGTTTTCCACTCCAATCAACATCCTCAAACACCTTCACGGACTAGTTGGATTACTTCATAGATTTCCAGCGTAATGTCCCCATTCTTATATCTCAGCTAATAAGTGTCCCACGTGACTTCTCAACTGACCTTTCTTCCTGTCCAGTCACCTTCAGGAATGTGTGGACATTTCTCTACACGTCAGGTTCCTACCATGTATTGTACGTTTCCTTGCCTTGTTACACATAAAAACAGAAATTGCTGGAAAAGATCAGCAGGTCTGGCAGCATCTATGAAGGGAAATCAGACTTAACGTTTCAGGTCCAGTCACCCTCCCACAGAACTTGACTTGTCAGTTTAGTTGACTTTCCTCAAAAGCATTATATCACTTTTCATCAGACTGAATTGTATTTGCCTCACTTTTCCATTCACCTGACTTGTCCATGGTTCTATTTAGTCCAAAGTTTTCTTCTCATCAACCACACACAACTTATTTATCATCTGCAAGCCTCCTAATAATGCTTCTATGTTTACATCTAGACCATTGATATATACTACAAATAGCAAGACACCTTTTATAGAAACCTGCAGAACCATGCAAATGTGTTTAAGTCAGTGATGACAATTATTTTTTGCTTCCTGTCTTCAATTTTAATTTCAGATTCAACTTGCCCTGTGCCTTGAACCCCACAGGTTTTTACTTTCATGACAAGTCGGCAATGTGGGATCGTGTCTAAAGCCTTGCTACGAGAAAGTGAGGACAGCAGATGCTGGAGATCAGAGCTGGAAAATGTGTTGCTGGAAAAGTGCAGCAGGTCAGGCAGCATCAAAGCAGCAGGAGAATTGACATTTCGGGCATAAGCCCTTCTCCAGGATTCCTGAAGAAGGGCTTATGCCCGAAATGTCGATTCTCCTACTCCTTTGATGCTGCCTGACCTGTTGCGCTTTTCCAGCAACACATTTTTCAGCTAAAGTCTTGCTACAGCAAACAGACTCCCTGTCCTAACTGAGTCTTATTTGTTACCTCGCCAACAGCATTTGTTTAGCAGCTATTATGAAGTATATTTGAGGAACTTTGAAGTGAAATAATTACTTAGCTAGAATAGTAAATTGCCATAGTTGCACCCAGAGGGCTGCTCTTAGAAACAAATATCTGGTGGGTGGTTTAATCTAAGGGTCACTACACCTCAAGGAATGGAAGAGGGTGAAAACGATCTCAACTGGAGCAGGAATGAAACCACACTGTTGGTATCATTCTGCATTGCAAACTAGTCATTCAGCCAACCAAGCTAACCAACTCCATTTAAATAAATTACAATCAGTTAACGTGGATTACCAAGAGAAAGCGATGTTCAACAAAGCTTAAGAGAGTTCTTTGTGTGAGGGTTACAGATATAAGTGCACAGTCTCAAAGATTCCAATGTTAATGCACAGGTGAACCATATGGAATTAGGAGGTATCAAATTAGATATAAAACTGAAGAGTTGTCATTCAGATTTTAAAGTAGGTGGCAGTTCACTACTTTGTTCAATGTGTACACTAAATTATATACATTAATATTTACACAGCACAGAATCAGGCCAGAGAGGCATTTGTGGTTCACACAGTGCGCTCCCAGTGTACTTCATTTAAACCCATCACCACATTCAATTGTGTTCTCCTTATCTACTTCTTTTAATGCCTCTATGCGATTTACCTTAACCACTCTACAATGTAACAGGCTCTATGTGCTTAATATCAGACAGCGTTTTGCCTATTTCAAACTGACTGAAAATAATTTCTTGCTCGTTGAACAGTTTTTGGGATTCTTGATGCTCTGGTATAGTATCTTGAAACACAACAACATCAGGAGGTGGATTTCCTATTTATGCATTGAGTGGCTAGAAATTGGATTGCACTGCTCAGGTGTGTGGTGGAGCCAGTTCAAGTGCAGCTTTGAAAGAGAATGGAATCATAATTTGATGAGAGAGGATTTTCAAAAATCCAAGTGGACTAGGATGGAGTTACTTTCACAGAGGACTACCATGGATACCAAAATCTGAAGGGTCGCCACCTGAACTGGAAGCATTCTATGATGTAAAACTAGAAATTGAAAGAAAAAGGTATTACATTTTATTAACATATTCAGAAAATTTTAAAACAATGATTGAAATGCTAAATTTCATTGTTACTGAGTTTTCAAAAACAAAGTCACACATGTGAATAGAGAAGCAAAGAAAATTGCTTTATAATAACAATTCTCTATAGTCCCAGTTTCTCTTCAGAATTATTAAGAGGAAGCAATGGTATGGGGGCTCAGAATACAGGACCTTGATATCTTGAAGATGTAAAATCAATACAGAGAGCCCGAAAAAGGGTGTCTAAATTTGCGGATATACAAACAGCAGGAAAGCAAAGAAAGAAAGCAGCACGTTGACTCTGTTCAAATAGCTACTGAGATGATAAAGGAACTATGAAGAAATCTTCAAACAAGCACAAGTGAGGGTCAGAGTGGAAAACTAATAGCTTTCTTACCATCGACTCTTTACGGAGGTCACTGTACATCTTGGCCACTTTGTCCTGGTCCATCTGGTTCAATTTGGGATGAACTTTCTCTTTGCCATAGATTATGTATTTTTTCAGCAGTTCCTGTGGAATGGGATCCACCCCATATGTGTTTGGCAAGTAAGCTTCTTCTGCATCTCCATTCATACAGTCTTTATTGCTTGGGTGGTTTTTGATATGACTGGCCACAACAAAGCGAGCCAGTAATTCATCCTGTACAAGACAGATGGTGAATATTTACAGCTGTCATTCGGTGATATGTAGCATTAAAAATTCTCAAAATAATCGGGGATAAGGAAGGATGGCACAGTGTCCCAGTAGTACATGACACTAGATTTACAATTAGTTGAAAATTTACAACACGGGAAACCATTCAGACCATTCTTGTATCTGATAAAATATATCCAGCCGAATCCAGTTGTTAGCTCTCGGTCTGCAGCTCTCTGAATAAGCGCACCATGAGTGCATATTGCATATGAAAAATAAAGTTCTGAGGGTTTCTCCCTCATCACCCTCAATGGGGCAGCACGTTGGCTCAGTGGTTAGCACTGTTGCCTCACAGCGGCAGGGACCCAGGTTCGATTCCTGCTTTGGGTGACTGTCCACATTCTCCCCATGTCTGCATGGGTTGCCTCCAGGTGCTCTGGTTTCCTCTCACAAGATGTGCAGGTTAGGTGAATTGGCTGTGCTAAATTGACCATAGCGCTCAGGGATATATAGGTTAGGTACACAAGTCAGGGGTAAATGTAGGGGAATGGGTCTGGGTGGGATGCTCTTCAGAGGGTTGGTGTGGACTTGTTGGGCCGAATGGCCTGTTTCCACACAGTAGGGATCCTAATTCTAAAATCCTTTCAGAAAGTGAATCCCAGGTTCCCACCATCAATCACCTGGGTGAAGAAATTCTCAATTTCCTTCTTGCCTTTCTACCAATAACTTAATTTAAAACCCATGGAATGGTGGCCCTTATTTCAAGTAGGTTGGATGCCTTACTGAAACTGTATAAAGTACTGGTGAGACCACATCTGGAGTACTGAGAGCAATTTTGGTTCCATTATTTAAATAAAGATTTCAATTCATTGCAGATAGCTCAGAGAAGTCTCATTAGGATGATGCCTAATGAGCAAAGGCTGAAGAGGTTGGGACTCTACCTTCTGAAGTTTAGCAGAATGAGAGGGGAGTTCATTGAAACATAGAATTCTTAAGGGGCTTGCCAGGGTAAATGCTAAGGGGCTGTTTCCCCTCATGTGACAATCTAGGACCAAAGGGCAGAGATTCAGAGTAAGAGTGCCCATTTAAGTCTGAGATGAGGAAGAATTTCTTTTCAAAGGGAGGGTTGAGTGCCTTTGGAACGCCTTGCCACGGGGAAAGGGCAGGAAAGTGAGAAATGTCAGCTCAGCCATGATCCTATTGAATGGCAGAGCAGACTTAAGGGGCCAAATGGTCTCCTTCCGTTCTTATTTCTTACCACTGATTGAAAAGAAACTCAAGGTCCAACACAGTAACCTGGGACAATTTTAAATCACATTATCTCAATAATGGTAAAAACAATGACTGCAGACGCTGGAAACCAGATTCTGAATTAGTGGTGCTGGAAGAGCACAGCAGTTCAGGCAGCATCCGAGGAGTAGTGATTTTACTGCTCCTTTGGATGCTGCCTGGACTGCTGTGCTCTTCCAGCACCACTTATCCAGTTATCTCAGTAATGGGCATAGCCAATTTATTTGGCTCTAAGTAGGTGGTGTAATATGACATTTATATCAAAAATATATGTGAATGAGGACCAAATTTAAATCATACCTGAACAGGGTCAATGGTGTCTCTAACAACACAAAGAATGTCAAATCTGGACACAATAGGCTCTGATAGATCCACATTTTCCGCAAAGGTCAAAGAAGGATCATACCGGCCACCTGAACAGAGCAAAGGTACATTAAAAACTTTAAACATAGTCTCTCAGATGATCCTGAAATGTTATTTCACTATTCATCGATAAGACCGTAACATGCAACGGCAAAATAATCGTTCAGCCCATCAAGTCTACTCCACCATTTAATGAGATCATGGCTAATCTGACAATCCTCAACTCCACTTTCCTACCTGATCCCGATAGCCTCAGATTCCCTGACTGATTAAAAAATTGTCTATCTCAGCATGGAATATATTTAATGACTCAGCCCTGTCAAATGATCTCATCACATACCAAACATGATAAAGAGCAGCTTGGAACATTTGTGCCCATTCCAACACAGGATCTAAAGCACTAATACAAGAATGTCAAATTCTGTGTGTCAATGTTCCCAGTACTGAAAACCTGTAGCTTGCTTTAATTTTTCAATTAAACTATAAAAGTTATTCAATGGCATTCAGAAGATAAGCTTTACCTTCACACTCGGGTCCTGGCCAAGACTTTTTCCTAACCTCCCACCCACAAAAATGTAGATCATTCATCACGTAGAATCTTTCCTTGCAGAGTTAGAGTGCATGAAATTCATGACAGCAATGGATTTTCCTAAATTTGACATTTGATAAGGTGCTACAGAAATTCCAAGTCTTTTTGTATATTCAATAACTAGAACAAACCTTGTACTGGACAAGAGAGGGATTTTGCTCCAACTGAAACAGTTAAAATGCACTCTAAAAGAATCATGATTTCTCCAGTCTTTTTATCTTTAGAGATACAATAGACCAGCTGTATTTTTCCAGTGTCTATTTTTAATTCAGAATTTTGAAATTTGAGATTTCCTTTTTATTAACTTGGGATATAATAAAAAGCTAAACAAACCCATCATTTTTCAACACCTAAATCAGTAAATTTTGCTAAGCATCCCATTTGTTGACACTCAATGCCAAACATTTTTTTTTAAAAAAAGGTCCCTAAACAGTAACAGCTCACTCTGATAAGACTTGCAGAGATTATATTGTAAGCATCAATTGAATGTTCAGAAACATTCTATGAGCAGCAACATAAACAACAAGATACCATGCAAGAACTGAAAAAAACCCACTTCGGACAGACTAGCAGGAATCATGCCACCAGGATACATGAACACCAATTGGCCACCAAAAGACATGACCTACTATCACTAGTTTCCCTACATACAGACAAAGAAGGACATCACTTTGACCGGGACTACACACACATCCTAGGACAGGCGAAACAAAGACACACACACGCATGGCATTCTAACCAGAACTCCATCAATAAACACATAGACTTAGATCCTATCTAACTTCCCTTGAAAAGAAAACCGGAAATTACATCACCCACCTTAAGAAACCAAGACCTATAAATAAAGAGGTGGGACATACCTGCAGTGCTTCACCGGAGACTCTCACTGATTATGTTACCTAGTGTGGTGACAAAACGTCTGAAAACAAACCTTCAAGCTCAGCGAGCTAATTTACAGTCATATCATCAACTTGAGCTACAAATCTTCTCAAGTCGATAAATAACCAAATTTGAGTTATCTAATAAAGGGGAAATGGTGGCTAAATCACTAGGCATACTTCCTACTCTATAATGAATAATACAAAGAAACCTAACCCCAACCAAACATGGTCTTGATCTTCATTTCCAAGAACACCTTAGCCTTTCAGCACGATGTAAGACTTGAACCCACAGAATTTGAATTCAAGACTAGACTTGCATTGCTTCAGGCAATAACTGAACCTGTAGAACACTGCCTTAAATGAAGTTTTTATTTTGAGTAGTATTATAGAATATCCTATAGTACTTCACAGCCAATTCAGCACTTTTCAGTGTCGTCACAACCACAATGTAGAAAATACTGAAGAAAATTTAGCAATAGCTAACTCACAAAAACATTAGAGAGAGATAAATGCCCAGACATTTTCATATAAAAGTGATTGTGAGATGGATATCATCTTGGATTAAGAGTAGTCTTTCCCTGCTCCTCTTTGAAGTAGTCTTTTGGGAATCATTTGCGTTTAAGGGCATGCAGACCAAGCGGTGGTTTACGGATTCATCTCAGAGGCTAAAATCGATGCTTAAGTCTGAAGATTGTGACTTCAGTCTTCACACTTAAGAAGAGGCAAGTACTACCCACTGAGCCATCAGCAGTTTTAAAAAGTTTGCCTTGTACGAAATTATTAAATATTACAGGTAGGCTGTGGTGTAGTGGTAATATCACTGGACTAGCAATCCTGAAGAAGGGCTTGTGCCCGAAACGTCGATTCTCCTGTTCCCTGGATGCTGCCTGACCTGCTGCGCTGTTCCAGCAACACATTTTTAGCAATCCAGAACCCCAAGTTAAATGTTCTCAGAACTTGGATTCAAATCCCATCATGGCAGATGGTGAAAGTTAAATTCAGTAAACAAGTTTGGAAAAATGCAGGTCTTATAGTAAACACTCTCTCTTTCACTGATTATCTTCAGGTAAGACAACCTGTCGCCCTTACCTGGTCACTTATGCATGACTCCAAACCCCACAGCAATGTCAGTGACACTCAACTGCCCTTTGGGCAATCAGGTCCAGGCAACAATGCTGGTCTTGCCAGTAATGCCCACAAAATAAATTCAACACTACAGATGAGATATTGGTCAAATTTCATCAATTAAAGACAATGGATTAGCTATCATTTCAATTGCAAAGGTAGATTTAGCTTCTCTATATCTGGGGCTAATGAGTACACTATTCCTCGAGGAGACCAGAACCATTGCTCATTGAAAAAAAAACAAAATCAATCTGTACAAGTCAGTTGTAATTAATTCGAATAAGGTGGATTTGTTTTTGGTGAATGCTTTCCAAAAACTGGAAATATAGAGGCACTTATTAGATCAAACACATCCTTCTACTTCAACTAGCATCATGCTCATAGATACTTATCACAAAAATGGAGTTGCTGACTAATCAGTCATCAATCCTTCAACAAGGTATAATGAAAACCTCAGGCCAACCAAATGTCTTTTCATGCTCAAGTGCTCTCTGATATACTGAGCAAGCCACTCAGTTATATTAAAAGGTGTTCAAATGTTGCATGGACAGTAAAGCGCCCAAGGATATCCTGTGTTTGTGAAATATGCTACAAGGATAAAAGTTCTTGTGCACTGCATATCTCAATGTTTTTGTAGATTTTCCTCCAATTCTCACTGATCAACAATACATGCTGATCAGTGCAACCTGAAGCCAGTTTGGGTCCTAGATTCTGCAATACAATCTACTATTTGGAAGTGTTGATTGATTTATTTTTACCTATGGGATTGGCAGCAGCAATTATTGTGCATCTGGCCTGCAGAGAAGTCACAATACCAGCCTTAGAGATGGAAATGCTCTGCTGTTCCATAGCCTCATGAATACTGGTCCTGTCTTGTTCATTCATCTGAAAGTTAAAAAGCAGTGTCATGACACATGTTTATTCTTCCATCAGCACCACCAAAATAATTTCTTATTATTATAATTACTCCGCGAACTCTCACAAGCAGGAAATTGGCAGCCTGTTATGTTATTACATTTCAAGATTACTTAAATGCCTATAAAACACTGGGAAGTTCAGGAGTCATGAAAGACACCATATAAATGCAATCTATTGTTTAAGTAAATTTTTTAAAAAGAGTGTCTACAGGAAGCTGGTTTGATTCTCAGTCTGTACAATGTGATGTGGCTGTGGGAGAATAATAGGGAGAAAGTGAGGATTGCAGATGCTGGAGATCAGAGTCAGAAAGTGTGGTGCTGGAAAAGCGCAGGCAGTCAGGCTCCATCTGAGGAGCAGGAGAGTTGTCTTTTCGATCATAAGCCGTTCACCAGGAATGGATCAGCTGAGACTTTATTCACTCGAATGTGGCATGTTGAAGGGTGATCTTGTAGAGGTTTATAAAATCATGAGGGGCATACACAAGGTGAACAGCAAAAGGCCTTTTCCCTGGGATAGGGGAGTTATAAACTAGGAAGCATTTCTTTTAAGGTGAGAGGAGCAAGGTTTCAAAGGAAGCGGAGGGGCACTTTTCATGCAGAGCTTGGTGAGTGTATGGAACAAGCTGTCAGAGAAAGTGATTGAATCGTGTACAATTACAACATTGAAAACACATATCGACAGATACACATATAGGAAAGGTTTAGAGGGATATGGGCCAAATAGTGGCAAGTAGGACTAATTCAGTTTAGGCAAGCTGGCTGGCATGAATAGGTTGGGCTGAAGGGCCTATTTCCATGCTGTATGACTACATTCTCTGTGCAAGGATGGAGATGGGTGAAGGGGAGGAATAGCTACAGTTACAAGTATAGGAGCCTCTTTCTTGATTTTTCTTCATTCTATCACGTGATGTGGATACTGCTGGCAGGGTCAAGATTTATTACGCATCCTTAGTTTCTCAAAAAAGTCAGGAGTCAGTTGAATTGCTCAAAGCCTAGAGTCACATGTAGGCCAGACCAGTAAGGCAGATTTCCTTCCTAAAGGACAGTGGCCAAATGTTTCACCATGCAAAATAAAATGGCAATGCAATGCTAGCATGTTGCCATTAAGGAAGCTATTTTTAATTACAGAATTTTATTGAATTCAAATTCCATCATGGTGGGATTCAAACCCATGACCCCAGAACGTTTACCTGGGGCTCTAGATTCCTAGTCCAGTTACCACAACACAACTGCCTTCAATTACTTCCCAGGTGTAAACGACATGCTAATTTCTCCCCCTTCAATTCTCAGGAAAGGTATTTATGGACAACACCTGGTCACCTTTTAAGAAGGTTCAAAGTTTGTGCGAAGATTTGTAGCTCGGGTGCTCATTGTTGTGGTTCTGTTTGCCGAGCTGGAAGTTTTTGTTGCAAACGTTTCGTCCCCTGGCTAGGCGACATCATCAGTGCCTGAGAGCCTCCTGCGAAGCGCTTCTTTGATGTTTCCTCCAGTGTTTATAGTGGTCTGTCCCTGCCGCTTCCGGTTGTCAGTTTCAGCTGTCTGCTGTAGTGGTTGGTATATTGGGTCCAGGTCGATGTGTTTGTTGATGGAGTTTGTGGATGAATGCCATGCCTCTAGGAATTCCCTGGCTGTTCTCTGTCTGGCTTGCCCTATGATAGTGGTGTTGCCCCAGTCGAATTCATGTTGCTTGTTGTCTGCGTGTGTGGCTACTAAGGATAGCTGGTCGTGTCGTGTCGTTTCGTGGCTAGTTGATGTTCGTGGATGCGGATCATTAGCTGTCTTCCTGTTTGTCCTATATAGTGTTTTGTGCAGTCCTTGCATGGTATTTTGTACACTACATTAGTTTTGCTCATGTTGGGTATCGGGTCCTTCGTTCTGGTGAGTTGTTGTCTGAGTGTGGCTGTTGGTTTGTGTGCCGTTATGAGTCCTAGGGGTCGCAGTAGTCTGGCTGTCAGTTCTGAGATGCTCCTGATGGATGGTAGTGTGGCTAGTCCTTTTGGTTGTGGTATGTCCTCGTTCCGTGGTCTTTCTCTTAGGCATCTGTTGATGAAGTTGCGCGGGTATCCGTTTTTGGCGAATACCTTGTATAGGTGTTCTTCTTCCTCTTTTTGCAGTTCTGGTGTACTGCAGTGTGTTGTGGCCCTTTTGAATAGTGTCCTGATGCAGCTTCGTTTGTATGTGTTGGGGTGGTTACTTTCATAGTTTAGGACTTGGTCTGTGTGTGTGGCTTTCCTGTATCCCCTTGTAGTGAATTCTCCGTTCGGTGTTCTCTGTACCATCACGTCTAGGAATGGGAGTTGGCTATCCTTTTCTTCTACTCTTGTGAATCGGATTCCTGTGAGTGTGGCGTTGATGATCCGGTGTGTTTTTTCTATTTCCGTGTTTTCAATGATTACAAACGTGTCATCGACATATCTGATCCAGAGTTTGGGTTGAATTTGTGGTAGGACTGTTTGTTCTAATCTTTGCATAACTGCCTCTGGTAGGGAATTCCTAGAGGCATGGCATTCATCCACAAACTCCATCAACAAACACATCGACCTGGACCTAATATACCAACCACTACAGCGGACAGCTGAAACTGACAACCGGAAGCGGCAGGGACAGACCACTATAAACACCGGAGGAAACATCAAAGAAGCGCTTCGCAGGAGGCTCTCAAGCACTGATGATGTCGCCTAGCCAGGGGACGAAACGTTTGCAACAAAAACTTCCAGCTCGGTTTTAAGAAGGTAACATTGTGTATGAAACAAGTTCTGATGCAACAGAATGTGTTGCTACAAAACACGGAACGCAATGCGTAGAATCACAGAATCCCTACAGTGTGAAAGCAGCCATTTAGCCATTGAGTTCACATTGAATCTCTGAAGAGCATCCCTCACACCCTATCTCTCTAACCTTGCATTTCCCATGGCAAATCCACCTGGCTGGCAAACCAGGGGCAATTCAGCATGGCCAATTCATCCAACCTACACATTTTTGGACTGTGGGACGAAATCGGAGGAAACCCATGCACACACAGGGAGAATGTGCAAATTCCACACACTCACCCAAGCGTAGAATAGAACCAGTGTGCCTGGTGCTGTGGGACAGTAGTGCTAACCACTGAACCAAGATGCAGTACAGCTGAGTCAACTAAACTGATGTCAGACTGGATCTAGAGGCTGCTTGCGCTCTGATCATGTTTTCCTCCCAGATAAGATTTAGTGAACCAATTAGCTTTATGCAACAAGCTAGTAGCTTTACTGTCTTGGCCTTTTCATTTCAGATGTGTTTTCAACCAGAATTCAAATTCTCAATTTATGATGGTGTCATTATTATGGTCCAATAACAAGCACTAATTATGAACTTGGGCAAGTAACAAGTGAAGATCAGGTTAAGTTTAGGAGTGGATTACTACTTCAAAACGTAAAAGAAAACTGCAAAGATGGTAACTGGGAGCTCAACAACACACTTGGCAAAAAACTACCCTCTACAAGTGGAAAGGAGCTGGGTGGTGGCACAGGCTGAAAAAGGAGAAACTAAAATATTTCAAATGCAGTTTTTCTTACCTTGTCAAACTCATCTATAAGACAGACACCCCTATCTGCTAACACCAGAGCACCAGCCTCCAAAGTCCATTCCCTGCTCACTGGGTTCCTCTGCACATAGGCAGTTAGACCAACGGCAGAAGCACCTTGACCAGTGGTGAAAACTGCTCGACTGGAGACCTTCTCAGCATACTTCAGGAACTGTGATTTGGCTGTGCCTGGGTCACCGCATAAGAGAACATTGATGTCTCCACGGACTTTGTGCTTCCCACCTGAAATCCAAACAACCAGGAAGAAAAGTATTGCTTAAAATCCGTAAGAATTAAGTAGAAATAAGGGAAAATCGAAGACCTTCATAATGTTAACTCGGTTCTTTTGGTTGTTGTGATGATATCATGTGTTGACTACACCAATCCTCAATTTGGTAATTCACTTGAATCCAAGTGTTGACTGGAGTTACAAATGTTTACCTTTACAGAGACTTTTCAGTGATTTTTTTGAGAGAGAGAGAAGAGAGAGAGAGAGAGAGAGAGAGAGAGAGAGAGAGAGAGAGAGAGAGAGAGAGAGAGAGAGAGAGAGAAAGAAAAAAAGAGATCTAGCATTTTTTGCAGGCTTTTGCAGATCTCATGCACGTTGTTTTCTCTCCTCTCAGTTGTGACAAACAATCACTTCACCAATCTGAAAGCTGTTGCTAGACACTTTCTTTTTATTCAACTCAAAAGATATCTGGTGTCAGCTAGTCTACTAAAAGTATCAAATCCAGTTTCTTCTGGGTTACATTTTATTTTTAAAAATTCTCTGCAGCACAACAGCCCTTCTACTCATATTTCAAATGAAATGTATGTAGTTCTGATGATGAACGTGCATACAAAAATAATGCCACAGAACTTTTAAGGGAAGAAAAAGGATGAAAGAGCATGGTTAATGATAAAAATTACATATAACACAGAAGGGGGTTAAAAATGCAGATTATGCAGTGTATCAAACCATAGTAATTAGGTGACACTACAGTTGTGTTTTAGAAGATTGGAGAATTAAGCAAAACCTTAAAATAACGTTTTACAAAAAACACTGAAGAGTTTAAAAAATACAATAACAAACTGGCTGTTGAAGGCATGGGCAATGCTAATAGGTACGGCTTATTTCTCAAGACATAATCCTACCTGGGTTTTTTGGTTCACCTCCAAACAGAGCCAATGCAAGACCCCTTTTTATGTCCTCATGACCATATATAGAAGGTGCAATGCTAGCAAATATCTAGGAGTGAGGTGAAACAGATGTTACAATCGACTCGCCCAATCATCAAATCAGTTATAACAGAATGTTTAGACAGTTTAATCCTCTCAAATACTATCAAAGTCCTTCTGGTAGACTCCAGTGGTGTAAAAACATTGTACACTCCATCAATATTGATGGGATAAGAATCCTCTTCACACAGTGCATACAAAAGAAATAAAAACAAAATCAACTTTAACATTTTTTCATAAACTTTTCAAGTGTGAATTATTTCAAAGACATTCCATGAGTACTGCTGCTCGACCACAAATGTAACAATCTCATGATTATGTTGAACTGTCACAATCATCGTCTTTTTATGCATCATGCAAATGCTGCTGCAGCCCAATTTACTTAGTTGCTACATTGACAAATTTAATTTTACATGCAGCACAAGGCTTTTGTACGTTTCAGTTGGGGCGAGAAAGGTGGAATGGAACTATTTTGCGACTCCTGTGGATGGTCATCATGCCTCAGGTGAGTGGAGTCTTTCATGGTAGCATCAACTGGTATAGGAATTGAACATGCTGTTGGGACCACACTGGAAAACAAAACAGTCATCCAACTCCTACAAATTCCATCACATCAAATATATCCAAATGTCCTGGGCACCTGTCTAAGAGAGATGTTTGTTCCTTGAACATGCCCAGTTTGGCATAAACAGAACATTTTTTTCATGGGTCTCAGGGAAAGATAATTAATACCTCTTAGGAAACAACTGTTTTTGACTTGCATTGCCTTTGACTCCTGGACACAATGCTCTAAGAATATAAACATATGGAATGTATGTGTGTACACAAACAGATATGCACAAAGGAAGAGGTTTACTTTGGGCTTTTCTATTTTGCACCCATGAGTCAACTTTAATTGCTTCTTAAGCTTCACTGTCTCAAGATACCCACCCTCTCTCCAATACGTTCATCTTTAGAAAGACCAACGATTGCCTTAATATCTTCATCTGTAAGCTCGCCAACTGCCACTTTATTGTCCTTTTTTGTGATGTGATTTGCCATGATCACTGTAGCAAAGACTGGAAATCCATTGGCAGTATTCAGTGAACCATCATAGTTATTATGATATATGCCAGTAAGTTCCTGCAATAACAAACAAGACAAGAATACAAATCAATAACCCATTAGGTGGCAGAAAAATAAAAACAAAAAATTATACTGTTTTAGAATGGTCAAACTAAATATTTACCAAATCTAAAGTGTATTTGGAGATATCCGGATGGGGAAAGAGTTAACATAATCAGTCCTTGTCTTTCCGAACAGCTTTCTAGGGGGCTACTCCTATGTACCCAATTCCATCCTTGCTAAAGAAAAACCTTTACTCTTCCCCCACCACCAACCACGCCATCCCCATCAACAAGTAGGGTTTCATCCCCCTAATCAAAAAAATACATTTCACAGCGAACACTCTAATTGGCTAATGCATCTATTGATGCTTTACTGAATTTCAGCACCGTACTATTGATTATTCCATCTAATTCTTTCATTTTTGTGCACATCCACAAAACTACTAACAATACTAACAAGGCCTAGATCAGTTAAACTGCTGATCTGACAGTTTAGATAAAATTATTTGGCAGTGAACACAGGTACACCAGGATCTCAGTTTACCTAAAATGAACTTAGAAAACCCTTGTATAAAATGAATGCTACAAAGTTGGCAAAAAGCAGAAGATACTTTACACAGTCAGAAAATGTGCAATGCAACTGATGTACAAAGCGGCGTGGACTGGGGAAGAAAAGTCCCATATATATTCAGTCACAACTTACAATTTCATCACCCGGTTTACAGCTGTCCACCAGATCTGCAAGAAGGATTGCATCTTTTGAGCGAGGTAGCCTTCCGGCTGCAACCTTGCCTGGACTTTCCTGAATCGTGATCCTTTGGTAATTCTGGTACACGGTCTGAAGGGAAAGAATAAATTGATCCATAAACAGGACACTGCCACAAGACTTCTTTTGGACTAAGCATTCAAATTTAAAATCGAAGAGCATATATGGTTTGGAAGTCAAACCAAACAATAATAATTAGCATTTCAATCCCTTGACGCCATCCTGTGACAAATAAACATTTTTATGGTCTTTCACCGTAATTTTATCATGATCAGTGAACTGACTTTATTCGGGTTTTGATATAAATAATTGCTGCATACATGAGCCATGTATGTGTGGATTTTAAAGGTTTAAGAGTCAAAACAATTGTTAATTTCAGAAGTTAAATGACTGTTTCTCAGACATTGCCAAGCTAAGGATGTTGCCAGGGTAGGAGAATTTGATCTGTAGGGAGAGGCTGAATACGGCAGGGCTATTTTCCCTGGAGTGTCAAAGGCTGAGGGGTGACCTTATAGAAGTTTATAAAGTCATGAAGGGCATGGACAGAGTGAATAGCCAAGATCTTTTCCCTAAGGTAGGGGAGTCCAAAACTAGTGAGCATAGGTTTAAGGAGAGAGGGGAAAGGGGAAATGATTTAAAAGGGTCCTAAAGGGCAATGGCTTCACACGGTGGTGGTGTGTGTATGGAATGAGCTGCCAAAGGAAGCAGTGCAGGCTGGTACAATTACAACATTTAAAATATCTGGATGGGTGTTTAAATACAAAAATTTAAGGGGATATGGACCAAATGCTGGCAAATGGCATTACTTTAGTATAGTTGGTCAGCAAGGACAAGTTGGACCAAAGGGTCTGTTTCCATGTGTACAGCTCTGTGACTCAGCTTTTGAGAAGCTCATCAGGTTCATCTTCTCCTACCCCCACCCCAAAAGTATCTATTCATTGTACACACACCCCACCGAGTGTTTAGCTTGTTGTCCCTTAGACACATGCATGCTTGTCACCTCGACTACTCGTTGTGGGCCACTTGTCGTGAGTCTGCATTGTCAGCAGCACCTTTAATAAAATTAAACAAAAATAGAAAATACTGGAAACACTCAGCAGGCTCAGCATAAAAGAAAAAGAAGATAACATTTCATGTTAATAACCTTTGGCTCAATAGATTGTTTGATGTTAAACAAAGGGTGAAAGCAACAGGTTACTTGGATAACATGAGATGAAATGCAATGGGAGGAGGCTTATTTAAATTCTAAACAAACACTGTTTGCTTTTGTATTGTAAATTAAACACCATTCTCTTCATTTTAAAAGCAAATAGTGATACAGGATAACATCATACCAGCTGTGCATGCTACCCGGTAGAGTAAATTACAAGAGACACTGTATGCAGTACAAATCTGAATTTTCCAAAGAACCACATCTACATACTTCCTCCATGTTGATTTCAAATGGCCCTGCAGATTGACACTCAGGACAAGAGCCTGGCTTCACTTCCTGGTTCTGGGATTGGAAGAATGGACCCAGGATGAAGCTGCACTTGTTACAGTTGTACTTGATCATGCTAAGCTGCGGGAGGACTCCTGTAGAACTGGTAACCACGCCACTTGTCCTGATCAGCTGATTCAAATGAAGCTGCCTGTAATAAAAAGAATGAAGTACATCTCTGAACAAGTTGCTTAAAAAAAAGGTTACATTAAAAAAAAAATCAAGTTAGGGGCTCATGTAGGGCAGTGGGATTGCACCTACTTTGGAGTCAAGGGGCCTGGATTCAAGTACCTCCTCCTCCAGTAATAACATCTTTGAACATTAGGTTCGTATTCATTAGAAAAATATCTAAGAAGAATTAAGTGGGACTTTGAAAGTAGTAGGACATTTCAGCAAGGCTGTTCCAAAACAAAAATACTAAATGACCGAGCACAATAGATTTATGCTAAACTTTCAAATAATTGATTAGTCCTCAGTTGGAGTGCCTAACAGAAACAACATAACCTTCTCTTTAGCAATCCTAGGTTAAGCAAAGAGATACTGTCATAGGTTTTCAAGGTTATGAAGACATTTAACAGTGTAGCTAGTGAGACACTGTTTCCACTGGCAGACAAGTCACATATTTAAGGTAACTGGCTAAAGAACCAAGTCATGATTAGATAGTTTTAATTCAACAAATTACAATCTGGAATGCACTGCTTAAAGATTGTGGACACAAATTTAGTGGTAACTTTTAAAATAAAAATGGAGCGGAGTTGTTGTCCTTCGAGGAAAGATTGGAGTTAAACTCTCTGAAGTTCAGAAGAATGATATGTTATCTTACTGAAACTCCAAGATTCTGGGATAGCTTGGCAGAGAAGATATGGAGAGGATACTGAAAGTTCATTCCACCAACGAAACAATGTAAAATAAATTGCCCCATGTTCTTTTAAAATCTTTTCCTCGCACCTTAAAAAATTTGCCCCCAATATTGAAAAACCCCCACCCTAGGGAAAAGACACCTGCCATTCACCTTATCTAAACACCTCATGATAATATAAACCTCTGTACGGTCACATCCCAACCTCCTGGGCTCCAGTCAAAAACATCCCAGCCTACCCAGATGTTTAATTATATCCAGAATTCTCCAATCCAAGGAGCTGCGGTTGCTGAATCATTAAATACATTGAAGGCAGAAATTGATAGACTTCTGGACTCCAAGAGCTGTGGAACCAGAAGGGAAGTGGAGTCACGTATCAACCACAGACTGATTATGATTAAAAGGTACAGCCAGGTTCGAAGTATCAATGGACCACCACACCTTTTTGTTGCAGGGCTTTGGGGAAAGAACTGCATAGAGGGATTAATTTGATAGCTCAATCAGAAATGTTTTCTGGAGCCAGCATCCCTTCAAATCTAGAACCACCTTCAATCTAGACGAGACCAATGCAGCAAGTGACGATCACTCGTTCCTTTGAACCTGCTCGACCATTCAACTAAATCATAGCTTATATTTACCTCAACATTACTTTCCCTACACCTGCCCCATAATCCTCGATATCATTAGTATCCAGAAACTACTGATTGTGTTCTTAAACAGACTTGAAGATTAAGCTTCCATAGGGTAAAGAATGCCAAAGATTCACAATTACAAGTGAAGAACTTCCTTTTTATCTCTTTTTAAACAATCTACTCCATATTCTGAAAGGGCATACCTGCTGGTGCTAAACTCATCAGCTAGGGGAAACGTCCTATTTTCACCAGGGGTCATGGACGCCCCTCTGTCAGCTATCAAGGGACTGTGACAACACGTATTAACTGAAATAAGTTGTGGAGTGAGGTGGCGGGAAAAAAAGAATTGACTGGCAGGAGACGAAAGAAATATCAAACTGATGCTGAACGATGTTGCGATAAAAAAAATCATTTTTTCTTACTTAAAACTGAAAATACACAAATTCTAAACCAAATGACTAAAGTACACATCCTTGATTGAAACAACTGCATCTTAAGTCTTGTAACAAACCCAAATGGGATCAGATAAATAAATAAATAAATAAAGTTCCTTAGAATATGAGAAATTTGAGTTGAAGTTTTACATGAATATATAAAAAAATCAAAATATGTATGTAAAAGACTACGACTCCTGCTCTTCTGACTCCCCACTTATTGAAAGTGGAGGTCAGCACCAAAAATACAGCACATAATAAATCTGATAGGGTGAGGTTTAACTTTGACATGCAGCAACGTTATACTTGACCTCGAGGAGCTTGACATTGACAGTCATACTGAAACTTTTGTTTTTGGAACAATACAGCTTGTGGGGAGACCACTTGACTCATCATTTGTGTACCTGCTTTTAGAAAAAGCCGCAAAATTCAGTATCTACTGTTGCATCAATCCAGGGAACTGTGGTTGCTGAGTCATTAAATATTTAAACAACATAATAAAAAACAAATTCAAAACACGAAATAAACAAGATCTTTAAAGAACAATAGTGCAAATTTACTGCAAAGCAATACCTGAGTGATCGGAGCTCCTCAACAAGAGGCAGGCTGGAAATTCTGATGTGAATCTCCTTTGCAATCCGGTCATACTTTGGGTACATGGAGAGGACCACCTCTTTGGCTGCTTCGTCAAATATCTTCAACATTTCTGCTGGGGCCTCAGGCAGAAAGTAGGCCAACACGTGCTCTCTAGCAGCCAAGTCTTCATAATTAACCACCAGACTCTCTCTGTTCTCTGCAAGTACACAGCCATATTATGACTAGAATCACAGAATCTCTATAGTGCAGAAAGAGGCCATTTAGCCCACAGAGTCTGCAATAATCTTCAGTAAAGCATCCCAGCCCTCCTCCATCCCTGGAACACCGCATGGGATTTTTACCATTCACATCCCTGGACTGTGGGAAGAAGCCCATGCAGATGGAGAGTGTGCAAACTCACACAATCACCCAAGGCTGGAATTGAACCCAGGTCCCTGTGATGTATTAGTGCTAAAGATAGCATAAGCTGAAGATCTGTCAAGCATTGGGATTGTCATTTCAGAACGCCATTATATACTCTGCTCCAAAGCTTGACATTTTGTTAACATTGAGAATTTGGTTCTATGATGCACAACTTTAAGTTTGAGTTGTGTTTCTACATTGTGTATTTCATGAAGGGTGCAAATTGCGATAAATTAAATCTACTTAAGTAGAGTCTCTATTCCATGTGTGATTCTTAGATACATGTCCAAATGGACCAAAACCTGATAATATCCAGGTTTGGGCTGACAAGTGGTAAGTAACATTCATGCCAGACAAGTGTCAGGCAATGGCCATCATTAGCAAGAGAGAATCTAATCATGCCCCATTGACATCCAATCAATTATCCATTCAGAATTTGCAGTTATGGAAAGATAGTTACATAATACAAACAGCATACATTCCCCCCTATGTGGACAGTTAATTCTATTATTCAATTTCGGTTTCACAAGCATTGCTCCAGGTGCTTCAAAGCTTTGACAGATTTGATCTAGACTGGTTCATGTAAATGCTAATGTTCCCGTCCCACCAACGCTTCTACTAACCTTTGCACATGTCACTAATTTTCTCCTTAAAAACATTGTGCCCATGCTCATTGACATGGGTCCTCAGGAAATTCTTGAAACGGTGGTAGATTTCCAGCCTGGGCGCTGCCATGGAGACCCATTCCCTGACAGAGTGACCTTTCATGTCTTCCAGATTCTCAATACTTTCAATCATCTGCACCAGAAGGAATAGCAGCGGAAAGAAAAAGTGAAAAATATTAAGAAATTGGCTACATATGTACAATAAGAGCAAAATATTGCTGATGCTGAAAATCTGAAATAAAGGCAGAACGCTGGAAAAACTCAGCTGATCTCACAGCAAGTGTAGAGAGAACGCATCTAACAGAACAGACTCTTTGAACTACTGTGTGTGGCAAACATGCTGCCAATCTAAACTAATCCCATTTGCCTGCACATGGTCTGTATCCACTATTCCCTGTCTTTTCACGTGTCCATCCAATGCCTTCCTAAACTTTGGTACTGTATCTGCTTCCATCATTTTCTCTGGCTGCACGTTTCAAGCACCTATCACTGTTTGCATAAAAGCATGTGTCATACATCCTCCTTAAAATAGTCCCCCCACTTCTTAAAACTATGCACCAGTCAAGATCAGAAACTGCCACATGCCCCACTGCAACTATATAACTGGTAGCTCCAAAGGACAATCAATTTCCCTTCCTGCAGTGTGTACATACACCAGTGCACTGCAGCATTGTAGAGATGGCACAAAATCAAGCACTGAGTTATAAGAAAGCAATAAACCTAACACAAACTTGCTAGATTCCCTGGTGCTGAGACTTGCAAATCAATTTCTGCTGTGGAGTCTGCGAAACATCAGTGACTCATACTACCACTGGATTTTAACAATACATTCTTAGTCGATTAATCTTACTGTTTTAGCAGGATTAAGTAATTCATCAAAATACTCAGTTGCTTAGGTCATAATTTAAAACTAAATCTGCTTTTCTTTTTCCTGTCCTAGGAGATTACACAGTGGATAAAGGTGTGCAGGTAATATGATGAAAGAAACACCAAATCGGAAGGAATAGATCTTTCCCACTTTGTCATTTTCCTATAATACAACAGCATCAAACTCACCTCCTCCTCATCCTCGGCTGCCCCGTCTGCTGCTCGCTCTGCAAGCCGGCGCTTTCTTGCTGGCCGTTCTTCATCCTCATCATCACTCTCTGAAACAAGAGAGGTATATCTACAATATGTTTACCCAGGCCATATCTCCCTTTCACGTGCAATTTTTGACAGATCTCTGTGCTTGAAAATTTATTGAAGCTCTCCAGAACCACATTTACTCTAAACCAAATCGGGATCTTCCATGCGGCAATGATTTTACCACTGCTGGTTAAATCCAAAGAAATTAAATATTGAAATTAACCTGATACTCTAGTGCAGTATTCCACCATCAGTAGTGTAATCTCTCAGATAGATGTTAATCTGAGGTCCTTTCTGCCCTCTCAATCAATAGCAGTATGCAAAAAAGAATGGAGTAGCTCTTCTGCTCATTTTGTAGTTATTCTCATACTGCTGTTTATAGGGACATGCTGTGCACAAATTGTTTTTCACATTTCCCTACATTGTAGCAGCAACTACATGTTGAAAATATTTCAGTGGCTGTGAAGTGCTTTGAGGCAAGCCAAGATTCTGAAAGAGATTAAGTAAATACAAATTCTCACTTTCATATTACACATTAACAACGCCATTGTTATACCAGAAAATTCCAAACCAGAAGTTCTGGTTCTGCAACAACTCAAGATTGCATATCAAGAACTTCCCATTTTGCCAACCAGCAGAGGGGTAAGGCTACCCACCGCAGAATCGACCAAGGATGTTCCTCATGATTTTGCCATCATCACTGCCCCTTAAATATCTTAGGCAGTAAACGTTAGTTGACAAAATTATATTGTTATGTGGCATTTTGTTAAGTGCGTTTTGAAAGGAAACATACACTGCATCAACAGCATTACCCTCAATAACCCCGTTACTCTGTCAAAACACTCAAATACGTCAGTTAAATATATAACCTATCACGTGTGCTGGCTTTCTTTAATTAATCCACATTAGCCAAAATGACTTAATTCTGTTCAACATTATTGTTCTGAGATGGTTTTCCCCTCCGTTGAACCTGGTGAGTGATGAGCAGTTTCTGAAAGCTGCGAAGGGGCATTAAATGCCTTTTTCTGGATGGTAAGCACAGCCTAATGGACTACTTCTGCAAGGGTGTTTCTTTTTGGGGAAAAAAGTCCAGCCATTTCATCAACTGCACTAAATCCTCGAGAGTGAAAAATAGAGGAACAAAAATACAATGAGAACAAGTAGTTAAACTTGAAGAATTAACCAGTTGCCGTCAATCTAACCTAACAGTTGTTTTATGCACAATTCAGAGGACTGGCACTCACCATATAGGAGATCTATTCTCATACGGCCTTGGCGTAAACCCTCAGCATGGTCTCTCCTTCGCATTTGCCTCTCAGCTTCTGCTCGTTGGCTAGCAGTCATCTCCTCCAGGTCCTCCTCATCATCTATACCTTCCCGCTCATAGACATCTAGTTCCGGAATGGCAAGGTAGTCTCTGAAAATGGGAATACACAGTATAGTATTCAGTTATCAATGTGGGGAAATAAAACATGCAAAAGGGGACATCGCTTATAAAAGTAGGCAGTTTTTGAAGGCAGAAGAGAAAAGAGAAAAATGAATTCAACATGGGCTTTTCACTTCTGCAATCTGGTTTCAAAGACAAGTTAAAAATCTGGACAAAATTGATTAAAAACATGCTTCAACATCACTGGGTGCACATAAAATGATGTGTAACATTAGCCAGATTAAATGCAAGACCTTTGCTCAAAACTGACTGCAGCAAAGTAGAAGACACATGTGGGCCTTTGAGAAATCCACAATGGTACAAGTAAGTAATGATCCCCCAAGTTTTAAGACCTAACACCATGTTATAATGCCATTTTAGGTGAAGTTTCCAATTCTCTTAACACTGATAATTTCTTAACCAGATTCAAATTAGACAGATTTTGTATGTCCACTGTCCTTTAAACGACAGACTTAAAAAGAAACCTTCACTGTATGTATTGAGAGACTAACATTTTCAGTTGCCAACAACATATGGCGTGCTTAGTCACTGTTGTTGATGCATGACAACAAATAACAATTTTCCACAATTACACTGAGACATGAAACACAAATTTGTTCTCTTTCTCATCAAATCAATTGACAGTCACAGCTGAACAAAGTTGCTTCACATTTCCAAATCCACAATCAGAGCAGGGTTCAAGTGATGTCATAATTTTGAAGCTACAACTCTTTCCTACAAATTTTTCCTGGTGGACACTTATATTTGCTGGCAATCCATCTTCTAGAAATATGGAACAAAAGCCAGGTGGAAGAGTATTTGTCATGCTGTGATCATTACTGACCGTTCCAGATCATCTCCCATCAGATCCTCTCCATCCTCTTCCTCCTCAGCCAGCACATCAGTACCCAGCAATCCTTCTGACTCATCTTCAAAAGGGGGGAGGTCTCTTCCTGGGCTGGACGTTAAAGCATCTCCACGCCGAGGGGTTCGATTGGGGCTAGTTGCCATGGTGAATGACTCAGAAGAATCCTAAATTGGAGGTGATAAGGGAGGAAAAAGAGGAGACAAAATAGGAAAATCATAAACTCAGAGCACTTCATTTTCTAATAATTTATCCACTAGGCTGGGTAAAGTATCTCAGTTGGAGAGGCAGTTAGAGGCAATGAGGAATTTACAAGAGCAAGGGGATGTGATGGGTGGCAGTTATAGAAAGAGGGGAAAGTCTCAGGTACAGTCACATAGATGGGTTAACTCCAGGAAAGGTACGAGAGATAGGCAGGTATCTTCTGTGGCTATCCCCATTTCAAACAAGTATGCGGTTTTGGAAAACGTACAGGGTGATGGACACTCAGGAGTACATAGCACGAACAGCAAAGTTTCTGGTATTGAGACTGGTTCTAATGTAATAAAAGGTACGCTGGGTTCCAAGCGATTGATTGTGTTAGGAGACTCTCTAGTTCGAGGTACAGACAGATGTCGGAGGCCAGCAGCAAAAAATCAGAATGGTGTGTTGCTTCCTTGGTGCCAGGATCAAGGATGTCTCAGTGAGGGTGCATAATGTTCTCAAGGGAGAGACGGACCAGCAGGAAGTCATTGTACATATTGGTGTACGGCAGAAGGATTCACATTTTTGGATAATTGGAATCTCTTTTCGGATAGAAGGGACATCTACAAGAAAGACAGATTGCACCTAAATTGGAAGGGGACTAATATACTGGCAGGGAAATTTGCGAGAGCTGCTCGGGAGGATTTAAAACAATCTGAGACCGGAACAGTTGAGAACAAAGGCGAGTCAAACAAACAGTCAGGTACAAAGCAGAGAACAAGGTCGGACTGATAAATTAAACTGCATTTATTTCAATGCAAGAGGCCTAACAGGGAAGGCTGATGAACTCAGGGCATGGTTAGGAACATGGGACTAAGATAGCATAGCAATTACAGGAACATGGCTCAGGGATGGACAGGACTGGCAGCTTAATGTTCCAGGATACAAATGCTACAGGAAGGACAGTAAGGGAGACAAGAGAGAAGGGGGAATGGCGTTTTTGATAAGGGATAGCATTACAGCTGTACTTAGGGAGGATATTCCCAGAAATATATCCAGGAAAGTTATCTGGGTGGAACTGAGAAATAAGTAAGGGATGATCACCTTATTGGGATTGTATTATAGACCCAATAGTCAGAGGGAAATTGAGAAATAAATTTGGAAGGAGATCTCAGTTATCTGCAAGAATAATAGGATATTTATGGTAAGGGATTTTAACTTTCCAAACATAGACTGGGATGCCAATGTGTTAAGGGTTTAGACGGAGAGGAATGTATTAAGTGAGTACAAGAACATTTTCTGATCCAGTATATGGATGTACCTACTCTTGGGAAATAAGGCAGGACAGGTGACTGAGGTGTCAGATGGGGAGCACTTTGGGGCCAGAGACGATAATTCTGTTAAAGTTTTAAAATAGTGATGGAAAAGGATAGACCAGATCTAAAAGTTGAAGCTCTGAATTGGAGGAAGGGCAATTTTGACAAGAACTTTGAAATGCTGATTGGGGACAGATGTTCCCAGGTGAAGGGATGGCTGGAAAATGGGAAGCTTTCAGAAATGAGACAACGAGTCCAGAGAAGGTATATTCCATTTAGGATGAAAGGAAAAGCTGGTAGGTATAGGGAATGCTGGATGACTAAAGACGTTGAGGTGAAAATGTGTTGCTGGAAAAGGGCAGCAGGTCAGGCAGCATCCAAGGAATAGGAGAATCGATGTTTCGGGCATAAGCCCTTCTTCAGGAATGAGGAAAGTGTGTCCAGCAGGCTAAGATAAAAGGTAGGGAGGAGGGACTTGGGGGAGGGGCCTTGGAAATGCAATAGGTGGAGGGAGGTCAAGGTGAGGGTGATAGGCCGGAGTGGGGTGGGGGCGGAGAGGTCAGGAAGAAGATTGCAGGTTAGGAAGGCGGTGTTGAGTTCGAGGGATTTGACTGAGACAAGGTGGGAGGAGGGGAAATGAGGAAACTGGAGAAATCTGAGTTCATCCCTTGTGGTTGGAGGGTTCCCAGGCAGAAGACGAGGCGCTCTTCCTCCAACCGTCGTGTTGCCATGGTCTGGCGATGGAGGAGTCCAAGGACCTGCATGTCCTTGGTGGAGTGGGTGGGGAGTTAAAGTGTTGGGCTACGGGGTGGTTGGGTTGGTTGGTCCGGGTGTCCCAGAGGTGTTCTCTGAAACGTTCCGCAAGTACGCAGCTTGTCTCCCCAATATAAAGGAGGCCACATCGGGTGCAGCGGATCTGCAGCCCTCACTTTCTCCTTAAAGAAGTTGAGGGTTTGGTTAAGAGAAAGAAGGAAGCATATGTAAGGTATAGACAGGATAGATCAAATGAATCCTTAGAAGAGTATAAAAGAATTTGGAGTATACTTAAGAGGGAAATTAGGAGGGCAAAAAGGGGACATGAGATAGCTTTGGCAAATAGAGTTAAGGAGAATCCAAAGGGATTTTACAAATACATTAAGGACAAAAGAGTAACTAAGGAGATTAGATTACTTGCAGTGTGAAAACAGGCCCTTCGGCCCAACAAGTCCATACCGACCCGCCGAAGCGCAACCCACCCAGACCCATTCCCCTTCTTTTACCCCTGCACCTAACACTACAGGCAATTTAGCATGGTCAATTCACCTAACCTGCACATTTTTGGACTGTGGGAGGAAACCGGAGCACCCGGAGGAAACCCACGCAGACACGGGGAGAATGGGGCCCCACAAAGATCAGCAAGGCGGCCTTTGTGTGGAGCCACAAGAGATGGGGCAGATACTAAACGAGCATTTTGCATCAGTATTTACTGTGGAAAAGGACATGGAAGACATACAATGACGGGATATAGATAGTGACATATTGAAAAATGTCCATATTACAGAGGAGGAAGTGCTGGATGTCTTGAAATACATAAAAGTGGATAACTCCCCAGGACCTAATCAAGTGTGCCCTATAATTCTGTGGGAAGCTAGGGAAGTGATTGCTGGGTCTCTTACTGAGATATTTGGATCATCGATAGTCACAGGTGGAGGTGCCAGAAGACGGGAGGTTGGGTAACGTGGTGGCAATGTTTAAGAAGGGTGGTAAAGACAAGCCGGGGAACTAAAGACCAGTGAGCCTGACATTGGTGGTGGGCAGGTTGTTGGAGGGAATCCTGAGGGACAGGATGTACTTGTATTTGGAAAGGCAAGGACTGATGAGGAACAGTCAACATGACTTTGTGCATGGGAAATCATGTCTCACAAACTTGAATGTGTTTTTTGAAGTAACAAAGAGGATTGATGAGGGTAGAGCGGGCGATGTGACCTATATAGACTTCAGTGAGGCATTCAACAAGGTTCCCCATGGGAGACTGGTGAGCAAGGTCAGATCTCATGGAAAAAGAAGGGCTTATGCCAGAAATGTCGATTCTCCTGCTCCTTGGATTGTGCCTGACCTGCTGCGCTTTTCCAGCAACACATTTTTCAGCCTAGATCTCATGGAATACAGGGAGAACTCGCCATTTGGATACAGAACTGGCTCAAAGCTAGAACACAGATGGTTGTGGTCGAGAGTTGTTTTTCAGACTGGAGGCTTGTGATCAGTGAAGTGCCACAAGGATCGGTGCTGGGTCCACTACTTTTCATCATTTCTATAAATGATTTTGATGTGAGCATAAGAGGTATGGTTAGTAAGTTTGCAGATGACACCAAAATTGGAGGTGTAGTGGACAGCGAAGAAGGTCACCTTAGATTACAACGGGATCTTGATCAGATGGGCCAATGGGCTGAGAAATGGCAAATGGAGTTTGATCTAGATAAATGCGAGATGCTGCATTAGAAACCAAATCTTAGCAGGACTTATTCACTTAATGGCAAGGTCCTGGGGGTTGTTGCTGAACAAAGAGACCTTGGAGTGCAGGTTCATCGCTCCTTGAAAGTGGAGTTGCAGGTGGATAGGATAGTGAAGTTTGTTATGCTTTCCTTTATTGATCAGAGTATTGAGTACAGGGGATGGGAGGTCATGTTGCGGCTGTACAGGATATTGGTTAGGCCACTTTTGGAATATTGTGAGTAATTCTGGTCTCCTTCCTATCGGAAGGATGGTGTGAAACTTGAAAGGGTTCAGAAAAGGTTTACAAGGATGTTGCCAGGGTTGGAGGATTTGAGCTATAGGGAAAGGTTGAAAAGACTAGGGCTGTTTTCCTTGGAGCGTTGGAGGGTGAGGGGTGACCTTATAAAAGTTTATAAAATTATGAGAGGCATGGATACGATAAATAGACAAAGTCTTTTCCCTGTGGTGGGGGAATCCAGAACTAGAGAGCATAGGTTTAGGGTGAGACGTGAAAGATATAAAAGAGACCTAAGAGGCAACTTTTTCACTCAGAGGGTGGTATGTTTATGGAATAAGTTGCCAGAGGAAGTGGTGGAGGCTAGTACAATTGCAACATTTAAAATGCATCTGGATGGGTATATGGATAGGAAAAGTTTGGAGGGATATGGGCCAGGTGCTGGCAGGTGGGACTAGATTGGGTTGGGATATTTGGTCGGCATGGATGAGTTGGGCTGAAGGGCCTGTTTCTGTGTTGTACACCTCTGTGACTCTATCTCAAATCACTAGTCCAAAAGTTAAGGAACAAAGACTGCCCAGTACAGGTGTGTTGCAAGACAAAGTAATAATTGGAAACAGGTTTACACAATTGCTATAACTTCTCATACAGACCAAAGTAGCTGTGAAATTTCCACCAAATCTTTAGTGTATCGCATGTTTCACAGTGCAAGAAGTCAACTCAACTTACAAGGTTTATCTAAAAGTGAACCTCAGACACAACTGAAATCGTTTCGGCCAAACCCTTTTCAGGTGCCAATGACTAAGTAACTAGCTTTAAGGTACAAGGGACTAAGGGCTCTTGTGGTGAAATGGTAATGTCCCTTCATCTGAGTTAAGAGGCGAGTGTGCACTGCTGGAAAAGCACAGCAGGTCAGGCAGCATCTGAGAAGAAGGAGAATCGATGTTTCTGACATAAGCCCTTCATCAGGAATGAAGGGCTTATGCATGAAATGTCGATTCTTCTGCTCCTCGGATGCTGCCTGATCTGCTGTGCTTTACCAGCACCACACTCTCAACTCTGAGCTCCAGCATCTGCAGTCTTCACTTTTTCTGAGTTAAGGCGGCCACGGCCAAGTCCCACCTGCTGCAGAAATGCTTCACAATAGCTCTAAACAGGTTGATATAAAAATACCTAGTGCCCAAGGAACCAAAAGGTACCTGTTGAATAGCTACATTAAAACAATTGGTTATATACAGCTTGAGAAGGACGACTCCAAAATCATAGATCAAGGTGATGAGGTGGATGCCCCTGAATTGTACATTTGCGATAATGAGTCAGAAGATGGATTGGAGCACAAAACCTACACTCACACTCCCAGTGCAAGCATATGAATTAGAATATGCCAATCAGCCCCTAGATCCTATCCACCATTCCGTAAGATTATGGTTGATCAGATTTCTTCATTCCTGCCTACCCTCAACCACCTTTCCCATTTTTGATTGTTTATCAAGAATCGACCCACATTTGCTTTAAAAATATTCAAGGCTCCTTTAAAACAAATCCCTTTATACTACAAATCAATGAGTGGCAACAAACTATTGCAGCCACCAATGGTTAGAACCCAAAGACTAATGTGACTCTGAGGTAGCAAAATATGCAAACATACATCACCCGAGCATTAAAAGAAGTAATCCAAAAGAAAATATTAGGAAAAGGTGATCAGGAACATGATAGGTTGATGTAGATTTTGAGGAATATCCAAAAGAAAGAAATGGCTTAAGTTGGAAATTCCAAACCTTTAGGGTCAGGGAAGTGAAATCACAGGTGGGGATGGAAAAAGTAGAAAAAACAGAGCTAGAAATGGAACAGCACAAAGATCCTAGGAAGACTCGACAAAGGAGCGCAGCCGAGGAGGGATATGATTTCATGAATGACAATTTTAAATTTGAGGTCCTGCTAGACTCGGAGCAAAAACACAGGCAAAAGGTGAATGGGGATGAATGTGAGTGGACATACCAGAAGAAAGCCCGGCACTATTACTATCTGGGGAGGACACCTTCAAGAGCTTATCCAGTGAGGCCATAAGACAGAACTCAAGAATAAGAAGGGTGCAATCACATTGATAGGATTGTACCAGAGGTGTCTCAAAGTGAGCAGGTGATTGAGGAATAGGCAAGTTTCCAGATTATGGAAAAATGTGAAAACAAGAGATTTGTTGTCATGGTTGATTTTTAACTTTCCCTATATTGACTAGGATTCATTTTGTGCCAGGGGCTTGTTATGGGAGAATTTGTTAGGTGTGTCAGGTTTTCTGAAACAACATGTAAATAGTCTAACTAGGGAAGGGCTATACGAGACTGGGATTGGGGAATAAGCACGATCAGGGTGTCAAAGTTTCAATGGGGAAAGCATAACTTTGTAAATTTTATGAATAAGAGTAGTACTTGGGTGAAAGTACTACATTAGGGAAGCCTAGCTACCACAATACTCGGTGGGACATGGGAATGTAGACGGAGGGCAGCTCTTTGAGGGTAAATCTGCATCTGGTATGTGTGTATCTTTTAAGAGCCAATTGCTTAGAGCTCATGACCTGCATGTTCCTGTGAAAATAAAGGACAAGGATGGCAAGATTTGGGAACTTTGGATGACAAGAGAAATTGAAAGCTCAGTCAAAGACTAAAAAAAGGCATATGTAAGGTTTAAGAAACTGAAGACAGACACAGCCCAAGAAGAATATAGAGACAGCAGAAAGTAAATCAAAGAAGGAATTAGGAGGGCTAAAAGGTGCCTCTGGAAAACTGGATGAAGGAAAATCTCAAGATGTTTTTTACACATATATCAGGAGCAAGAGGATAGCTGGGGAAAGGGTGGGTCCACTTAAGGATAAAGGGAAAATTTACATGTGGAGTCAGAAATAGGTGAAATTCTTAATGAATTGGTACTCACAAAGGACACGAACATTGTGAATGTTGAGTCTCGAGAGGGATATGTTGATATGCTGGGGCAAATCAATAATAAAAGGGAATTGGTGTTGGGTGCTTTAAAAAACATTTAAGGTTGACAAGTCCTCAGGACCTGACTGAATCTATCCCAGAATGCTTAGGAAGGCAGGTAAAGAAATTACTAGAGTCTTGTACAAAATCTCTATCCTCTATAGTCACAGGAGAGTTCCCAGAGGACTGGAGAACAGCCAGTATTTGTCCTTTGTTTAACAGGGGCAACAGGGATAATCTGGAAAATTACAGACTAGTCAGCCTTATGTCAGTGATAGGGAAATCATGGGAAAAAGTTCTTAGGGATAGGATTTACAAAAATTTGGAAAAAATATGGATTGACGAGCAATAGGCAACAGGGTTTGAGCAGTGAAGTTTGTGTCTTAAAAACTTGATTGACTTTGTTGAGGAATGGATGAAGTTGATTGATGACAGCATGTAGTAAATAGTGTCTACGTTAGCAAGGTCCTTGACAAAGTCCTTCATGTTAAGTTGACAAAATGTGTAGTCACACAGGATCCATGGTGAACTGATAAGACAGATACAGTAAACATAGAAGGAAGAGGCCATTCGGAACATCGAGTCTGTACTGACACTCGAAGAATGTCTCACACAGACCCTTATCTCCACACTTACCACGACTAATCCACCTAACCTGCAATCTCTAGTCACTATGGACAATTAGGCATGGCTAATCCAACTAACCTGAACATCTATGGATTGGAGTGGGGGGGGGGGGGTGCCGGAGCAGTTGGCAGAATCTGGGTCCCCAATGCTCTATGGTAACAGCGCTAATCACTATGCCACCCTAGTTTTTCTGACTGAAGATCCGAACAGTGGTCAGATCCATGGAGATCAATGCTTGGACTAATGTTTTTTGTAATACATATATATAAGGAGTCAGATTACTACGTTTCCAGATGACAAAGATGAGTCGGTGAACTGCGGTATTGAGGAGGATTGCAAAAGGATACAGCAGATATAGACTGGTTGGATACTTGGGCTGAGAAGTGACAGATGGATTTAATCCTAACAAATAAGAGGGATGCAGTTTGGGAAGGTCTAATATAGGAAGTATACAGTAAATGGCAGAACCCTTGGAAGCATTAACATACAGAGGGATTTAGACATACAAGTCCATTTCCCTGAAAGTGGCAACACTAGTGGATAGAATGGTAAAGGAGAGGTGTGGCATGCCTGCGTACATTGGATGGGCATAGATGATCAAAACTGGCAAGTCAGGTTGCAGCAGTATAGAACTTTCATTGGGCCACATTTTGAACTTTTGTATAGTTCTAGTCACTGCATTACAAGAAGGAGGTAAAGGTTTTTGGAGAGTACAGAAGTAGTTTGCAAGGATGTTGCCTATTTTCGGGAGTATTAGCTAAGAAGAGAGATTAGACAAGCTTGATTTGTTTTCACCTGAACCTCGAAGGATGACAGGTAACCTCAAAATTATGAAAGGCATGGAGAATTGACAGTTATTTTCCCCAGGGTAAAAATGGTCAATTACTCGGGGATGTGTATTTAAGGTAAAAATTTTAAGTCTAATGGAGATGTAAAAGGCAAGAGGTAGGAAGTGCCTGAAGAATGCTGCCAGAGGTGGTGATGGAGGCAGATACAGTAACAAAGTTTAAGAGGCACCTTGACAAATATATATGAACAAGCAGGGAAGAGGGATATGGACTGTGCAGAGGCAAAAGTTTATTAAGTTTAGAACAGCATCATGCATCAGCATAACCTTGGTCAGCTGGGGAAGGCGGCTGATCCTGTGCTGTAAGTTCTCTCTGTTCTAGAAGGACTGAGCAGATGATAAGTTGCATCCCCCCTCCCCTGACCAAGTGCTCCTACAAGTAACTGACTCGAAAAGGCATTGTTTTTCATTTAATGTCACTGGCTCAAAATCCTGGAATTCCCTCCCTAAAAGCATTGCAGGTGTACCTACACCACATGGAACATGCAGCAGCTCAAGAAAGCAGCTCACCACAACTGCCTTCACAAAAAGCAACCAGGGATGGCAATAAACGCTGGCCCAGCCATTGAAGCTCACAATAAGTTGCGTGAAAAAGGTTGGTTCAAAGTGAATAAATAATCTGCTTTGAGTTTGGCAGAGTTCTGGTCACACTTTATTGTGATACTGAAAATTTGACGATGAGCAAGACCACTGGAACTCAGTTAACACAGGGGTGGGGGTGGAAAAATAATAAAATTAGAAATTGCTCTGAAAGCTCAACAGGCCTGGCAACATCTGTGGAGAGAAAGCAAAACTAACATTTCCGATCCAGTGATCCTCCTTCAGAACTGCTTAGGGGCATTGTTTCAGCAATTCCTGGTTTTGTTTCTGAATGCCAGCACCTGCAATTCTTTTGATTTTTAAAATGACTGAATAACAACTGTTTTCCTCCAAGATGAATTACAATATTCATAGCTGGCATTTAAATTGCTTGAATGTTCTGACCTGGGCTCAGTGACAAGGTGAATAGCTGCATGCCTCACAGCACTGCAGCAACAAGGCAGAATGGGGTCTAAGTCACAATTTGAGCAAGTGGGTGACTGCAGGACCAAGCTCCCCATCTTACATAGTATCATACAGTACAGAAGCAAACCCATAGCCCATTGAGACTGTACCAACAAAAACTGCTCAACCTACACTATCCCATTTTCCAGCACTAGGCCCATAACTTTGAATGTTATGGAATTTCAAATGCTCACCCAAGTACTTTCTAAAAGATTGAGGAATTTCCCACCTCAACTACCCTCCCTGGCAGTGCATACCAGACCCATGAGGATTTGGGTTCATGTCACACTACAGGTGACCCCATTGCACTATACACACACACTCTCCTACATTAACACAGACCATCTCTCATACACTCACACAGACTTATACCCCTTTACATTCACACACTCTCCCAGACACTCAAAATAACTCTCTCCCCACCCCACCCACGTACAAGTTTGTGGGTGAATTTGTATTCGCAGAATTACATTTTACTTTGTTCAAAAACTACATGAATCCATGTAAGATTCTGTAAATCCGTTTAGAGTAGAATCAGTCTGAATATTTGGGCACAGACAGCCTCACACAGGGCACCTCACACCTTCAAAGCATTATCTGGGCCAACATAGTATCTACTGTTGAAGTTCACTTGAGGATGTAACTTTTTAAAAAGGTTTTGCAGTTTATGTATGAAAGAAATGAAATCAACATGGTCATTCAAAAAGATGAGAGACTTAAATAATCCATGTCTTTTTCAACATATAAATTCAGGTACATCACACCATAAACTTTTGCTATAAATTCTGCGTCTTATACTCCACAACCACCTGATGAAGCGAGTGCTTCCAATTAAACCTATTGGACTATAACCTGGTGATGTGTGATTTTTAACTTTGCAAACTCTTGTATTTGAAGTCTGGACTAATAAAGTGTCCCATGTGCTTTCTGAACTACCCGACTAACCGGCCCTGCTACCTTCGGGCATTTGTGGACCTTGCCTGGTCTGGCCTACATGTAACTCCAGACCCACAGCAATTGGGCTGACTCTTAACGGCCCTCTGGGCAATAAATGTTATTCTGGATCAGTGGTGCTGGAAGAGCACAGCAATTCAGGCAGCATCCGAGGACAGGCAAAATCGACGTTTCGGGTAAATGTTAGCCTGGCCAGTGACACCCCATTCTGTACATGAACTGAAAACAAAATAACCTCTCAGGATCCCTGAGCCTCCTAATGTCCTGCCGTTTATCACAACCACAGACCCTCACCACCCCCCTTTTCCAGTCAGGAATTTATCCGCCGTGTTCCTGCCTGTAACCCCATCCTCACAGAACCATTCTGCCCTCTAGAAACACCCCCCTCTCTCTCTTCTTCACTCCATCCTGCTCTTTCATTGTCTTTTTTTCTCTCTCTATCACTCACCGCCATTGTGATCTCTCTCCGGCTCCTCACCGACAAACAGACGAAACCCCTTTCGCGCCAAAACCGCCCACCTGACCCTGATTCGCGCCACAACACTCGTGTGTGACGTCACCGCGCTCCTCGCACGTCCATCAGCTCTACGTCATCACGTGGTGATGTCAGACGTCGCCGGCGGTAACGGAGCATGGAGCGATTGAAGATGGGCCGTACGTATGGTCACCTAAACATCGCGCTTCGCGGCCTGGAACCTGTAGGGGATAGCGGTTATTAATTGTTTCCGGATAAAGCGCTGCTCATTCTCCCGTTGGAAACAGACGCTGAGTCCGCGAATGGATGGGAAGATCACATACCTCCCCTTGGTTCTGTGATTGGCTGTTAGCGGTGACAGTTAGAACCCACCCCCTCTCCGATTGGTCACTCTACACGTCAATCAGCCCCACTTTAAGGGACGGTCTCCAAATGGCAGAGAAGACGAGAAGTACTGGGTTGGGATAATACATTGGATGAGGGCTTCATTGTTAGGCTAATATACCAGAGACCCAAGTAATGTTTTGGGCACCTCAGTCCAGATCTTGCCATGCATGATGGTGCAACTTAGAGTCATAGAGATGTACAGCACGGAAACAGACCCTTTAGTCAACTTGTCTGTGCTGACCAGATATCCTAAATTAATCCAGTCCCATTTGCCAGCACTTGGCCCATATCCCTGTATATCTTTCTATTTATATACCCGTTCAGATGCCTTTTAAATGCTGTAATTTTACTAGCCTCTACCACTTCATCTGGCAAGACAAAAGTGAGAACTGTAGATGCTGGAGATTAGAGTCGAGAGTGTGGTGCTGGAAAAACACAGCAGGTCAGGCAGCATCCGAGGAGCAGGAAAATCAAAGTTTTGGACAAAACCCCATTTCCTCTGGCAGCTCATCCCATACACACGTCACTCTTTGTCTGAAAAAGTTGCTCCTTAGGTTCCTTTTAAGTCTTCCCCCTCAAACCGATGCCCTCTAGTTCTGGACTCCGCCAACCCAGGGAAAAAACCTTGTCTATTTACACTATCCATGCCCCTCATGATTTTATAAACCTCTATAAGCTCAGCCCCAACCTATTCAGCCTGTCCCGATAGCTCAAACTCTCCAACCCTGGCAACATCCTTGTAAATCTTTTCTGAGCTCTTTTAAGTTTCACAATATCCTTCCATAAGGAGGGAGACCAGAATTGCACACAATATTCTTGAGTTCAGTTTTAAAGAATTTGGAATTAGGATTTTAAGGATGACCATTGCCTATTGCTGAGAGAACCCATCTGGTCCACTAATGTCCTTGAGAGAAGACCATAAGATACAGGAGGCCCCTAGACTCTGCTCACCATTTCATCAGGACTGATATGTTTCTCAATCCCATTTTCCTTCCTTGTCTCTGTAAGTCTTGATCTCCTTCCTAATCAAGAACTGATTGACATTTGTCTTAAAAGCACCTGGCCTCCTCAGCCCTGTGAGAATCAGTTCCACAGATTCACCACCCTCTGGCTGAAGAAATTCCTCTTCATCTCAGCTCTAAATGGCCGTCTCTTCACTCTGAGGATGTGCCCTTGGATTCTAGTCTGTCTGACTAGTGGAATTGTTTTCTTCATGTTCATTTTATGCAAGCCTCTCATTATTCTATAAGTTTAAATGAGATTCGCCCCCCCCCCTCCCCCCCTCCCTACCCCCCTCAACCGCTCCTTATTTGGCAAGTCCTTCATCCTGGGATCATTCTGCAAACCTCCTCTGGACCCCCTCCAATGCCAGCACATCCTTCCTTTAATACTGGCCCCAAATTCCTCATAATGTGGTTTCACGAAGGACTGACACAGCCTCAGCAGTACATCTCTGCAGTTATATTCCAGCCCACTTCAAATGAACAGAACCATTGTACTTGACTTCCTAATTGCCAACTTAACTTGCGTGTTAACCTTTAGAGAGTCATACAGCATGTAAACAGACCCTTCGGCTCAATTCATTTGTACCAACCAGATTTCCTAAACTGAACTGATTTTCCTTCATTTGACCAGTATTGCACTCAACCTTTCCTATCCATGTACCTGTCAAATATCTTTTAAATGTTATATTTGTATTCATCTCTACCACTTCCTCTTGCAGCTCATTCCATATATTCACCACCCTCTGTGTGAAAAAGCTGCCTGTCAGGTCCCTTTTAAATCTTTACCCTGTCACCTTTTGCCCACTGGTTCTGGACTCCCCTACTCTTGGGAAAAGTCCTTGGCTTTTCCACTTATCTATGTTCCTCGTAATTTTATAAATCTCTATAAGGTCACCCCTCAGTCTCCTATGCTCTAAGGAAAAAGGTACCAGCCCATCCAGCCTCTACTTATAACTGAAACCTTCCAGCCTTGGTAATATCCTTGTAAATCGTTGTTGCACCCAGATTAATAACATCTTACCTATAGCAGGGTGACCAGAATTGTACGCAGTACTCCAATTTCAGTGGTCTTATCAATGTCTTGCACAGCCAATGACATGACATCCCAATCTCTATACTCAATGTTGTGACCGATGAAGCCAACTGCCAACTTCACCACCCTGTCAAACTCTAGGTCTCTGTGATCAACAACACTCCCCAGGACGCAACCATTAACTGTGTAAGTCCTGCCCTGGTTTGTCTTACCAAAGTGCAACACCTTCCATTTCTCTGCATTAAACTCCATCTGCCATTTCTCGGCCCATAGGCCCAGTTAGAGTTATGGAGTCACACAGCATGGAAACACACTCATCGGTACAACCATCGGATGAGCAATGAAAGCAAACATGCTAAATGCCTTCTTAACCACCCTGTCTACCTTTGATGTAAATTTCAAAGAATTATGTACCTGAATCCCTAGGTCTCTTTGTTTGAAAACACTATCCAATGGTCCTTGTTTGTATTTCCAAAATGCAATACCTCACATTTATCCAAATTAAACTCCATCTGCCACTGCTCAGCCCATTGACCCAATTGATCAAGATTTTTTTGTAACCTGAGACAACCTTCTTCACTGTTCACTCTACCACCAATATTGGTGTAATCCGCAAACTTACTAACCATCCCTCCTATACTCCCATCCAAATCATTTATATAAATGAAAAACAACAGTGGACCCAGCACTGATTCCAATAGAACACTGCTGGTCAGGTCTCCGATCTGAACAACCACTCTCTGTCTCCTACCATTAAGCCAATTTTGTATCCAATTGGCTTGCTGAATTTTGGGTGCCATGTGATCTAACCCTACTAACCAGTCTACCACATAGAACCCTGTTGAAGGTCTTGCTCGAGTCCATGTTGACAATGTCTATCGCTCTGCCTTCATCTACCACGCTGCCTTCATCTATCATCTTGGTCAACTCTTAAAAAAACTCAGTCAAGTTTATGGGACACAATTTCCTTCGAATAAAGCCATCCCTAATCAGTCCTTGCCTTTCCAAGTGCATGTGGACATTGTCTCTCAGAATCCCCTCCAACAACTTGCCCACCACTGACATCAGGCTCACTGGTTTTTCTTTGCAGCCTTTCTTAAATAATGGTGTAATGTTAGCAATTCCTGTGTTCTGGAATCTCACCTGTGGCTGTCAATTGAGCCCTGCAATTTTTTCCCTAGCTTCCCACAATGTCCTGGATTACACTTGATCAGGCCTTAGGGATTTCGCGATAAAGGATTCTCAAGTCTCTTTACACTTCAGATATTGGAACCTTGTTTAGAAAATAATTGCATCTCTATTCTTCCTATTAAAGTGCATAACCTGACACTTTCCCACACTGTATTTCATCTGCCACTTCTTTGCCTACTTGCCTAACATGTCCAAGTCCTTCTGCAGCCTCCCCATTTCCTCATCATTACATGTCTTTTGTATTATCTGCAAACTTAGCAACAATGGCCTCAGTTCCTTCATCCAGATCATTAATGTGTAGTAGTGTTCCCAACACTCACTTGTGGAACTCTACTAGTCACCAGCTGTTATCTTGAATAAGATCCCTCTATCCCTACTCTCTGATTTCTGCCAGTCAGTCAATCAGGAAGAAAACTATCATCCTTACATATGACTCCTGACCCACAGGTTGACTTGTTCTCTGAGGGATAGGGATGGGCAGTAAATGCTGGCCTAGCTAGTGATGCCCACATCCCTTGAATGAATAAAATGAACGTTCCTAGCCAGGTTCAATGAAAACTAGAGGAACAACATCTTATAGGGTCATACAGTAAGGAAACAGACCCTTTGGTCCAACCAGTCCATGCGAAACATAATCCTAAACTAAATTAGTCCCACTTGCCTGCTCTTGACCCATATTCTTCCAAACCTTTCCTATTCATGTACTTACCTAAGTGTCTTTTAAATGTTGTACCTGTGCCTGCATCCACCATTTCTTCAGGAAGTTCATTCCAAACATGAACTACCCTCTGTATAAAAAATTTGCCTCTCATGTCTTTTTTAATTGAGTCTCCTGTCACCTTAAAAATATAGCGCCTAGTCTTGAAATCCCTCATTCCCAGGGTAAAGACACCTACCATTAACCCTACCTATATATATCCCTCATGATTTTATAAACCTCTGTAAGGTCACCTCTCAACCTCGTATGCTCCAGTGAACAAAGTCCCAGCTTATCCAGCCTTTCTTTACTATTATCTTCCACTTGGAGACTGTACAGTCTTTGGGAGAGCATGAACTCCTCTTTCCATGTCTATCATCCACCCGTGTACAGCCCAGATTCTGTCATGACAAGGGTAGTTTTCAGTACAACTAATCCATTTTCACCTTCTTATAGTCCTCATTATCAACTATCTAGCTCCTCTTATCTGTGGAGAGAAAACAGTTAATCTTCTTCATAATTCTTCAGAAACACACAGAAACAGAAATTGCTGAAGAAAATCAGATCTGGCAACATCTGTGAAGAGATCCTAAGTAATAGCAGGCTGTTCGGCCTCTCAAATGGTTCCTGCCATTCAATAGGATCATGTCTGATGTGACATTCCTAACATACATGTTCCTGCCTTTTCCCCATAATTCTTGATTCCATTATCAGATTCTATCTATCTCGGCCTTAAATGTAGTAAAGGAATCTGCCCCACAGTTTTCTGTGGCAAAGAGTTCAAAAGACTCAATCGTCTGAGAAAAGAAATTACTCATATATCAGTCTTAAATTGGTGCCCTTTATTATCTGAGATTATGCCCTCTGATCTTAGACTCTCCAATGAGGAGAAACATCCTCTCAGCATTTACCCTGTCAAGCCCCTTAATAATATCTATCAATGATATTACCTCTCGTTCTTTGAAATTTCAATGGGTAGAGTTCCAAACCATCCAGTCTTTGCTTATAAGATAATTCTTCTGTATCCGTCTTCAGAATCAGATTGGCTTACTAGACTCGAAATATTAATTCTTGTTTTCTTTTCACAGATGTTGCCAGACCCGATGAATTCTTCAGCAATTTCTATGTTTGTTTCAGATCTCCAGCATTTGCAGTTCTTTGTTCTATTTTCTCTTCTCTCCCTTGGCTTACGATCAACAATCCCTTCATCTGCCTATGCTTTCTCTCTGTTGGCTCCCTCTCTATCTATGTGCTCACTCATTTCCCTCCAATTACCACACCTCACCATCATCAACATAATTACCACCCTTCCTAGCTACTACCAATTCTGAAGAAGGGTCACAGAATTCAAAACTTTAACTGTGTTTCCTCTTCACACTTGCGACCCACAAAGAGAAAAAAATTCTCTTAATGTCCCTCTGAAGTAGGAAACTCCTGTATTTCTAGTCTCTCCTACGAGGGGAAACTTCATCTTAACATTCATCTTTTGAAGTACCCTAAGGATCCAGTATGCTTCAATAAGTCACTCCCCATGCTTTTGAATACTAATGAATACTGGCCAAGCCTGATCAATCTTTCTTTATGAAAGAATTACCTCACCCCAAAAATCAGACAAGGGAACCTTCTCTTATCTGTTTCAAATGCAGTTATGTCCTTTCTTAAATTAGGAAACAATACTGTCAATATGGCCTCACCAATTTTATCTTCCTTGTCACTTGCTGTAACTGCATTATTAATGATTTGTGATTCATGTACCAGAATGCCCAGATTCCAGATTTTGGAAGGGTTTTTGCCATGAGTCTTAGTGGGTTTACCAAATTTGTCTCATTAATTGCCTACCTGCCCCCTGGCATCCCTCTTATCTGATTATAATCCCAACTTGCCGCATGCCATTCCTCGAACAACTTGCTACTGCCATGATACCCTGGAATTGACTGACATCCTTGGTGGCTGTGCCACCTTTAAGAGGCCATTGGGCGCATGGAGAAGTACTGTCAATCCAGAGCTGTCCTGCATGATTCTTGATATTTTTCTCAGACGTGGCAGACAGGAGGAAATTGGCATCTCACTACATTTGGACCTCACCTAGAGGTCCTGTAGGATGGCACGGCGCAGAGTGGGACTTCCTCCGACCAGGACCAGCAGTCGTGGTCATGACAGCAGACCATTCCAGCTTAGTCTGAGGTTGCCAACTGGGTCAGAACAGTTTCAGCCGACTGGAGGAATGCCCAGCAATGTAGGAAAAAGGCCAATGTTCTTCTCCACTCTGCTACATAAATTCCAGTATCTCTTTGATACCTCACACTCACTTTATCTCTCCTACTGGATTACTACTCTTATTATTGTCTGCAACATCTTCACTCACCAACCCCAACCTCTGACACCTCTAAATAAAAACCGAAGGAATTGCTGTTGCTGTAAATCAGAAACAAAAATAGAGGTTGCTCGAAAAGCTCAGCAGGTCTGGCAGCATCTGTGAAGAGGAATCAAAGTTAACGTTCCGGGTCTAGTGACCCTTCCCCAGAACTGTGGTTCAGTTCTGCCAGACCTGCTGAGCTTTTCCAGCAACTTCTGTTTTTGTCCCTGACACCACTAGCCTCGTATGCCCTTTCTGCTGTCTGCTGACTAACTCGAGTCACCTCCCAATCTGCACTGACAATATCATTTTCATCTCTCTAATATTGCCTCTCTCTCATTCTGCAAGGAAAATAGCCCACATTGGGGAAGAAAGAGTCAGACAAGTCTGACCTCCCCAAGGAGGGACCGGAATGGTATCGATGGCTTCCCTTGACTTACTGTGCAGGCACCTCACTGACCAAAGGTTATCTTCCTTGGTTTGAGTGAGGACCACGAACCAACCAGGCTTTGTGTTTGCATTAAATGGAACGGCGATGCAGCAGTATTGTGAGCCTAGTGTTTCTGGCTAAGGAAGCAAAGCACAAAAAGGCAAGGCAATGCAAAACAGGGATGCTGTGAGCATCCAATAGACTCAGAATGAGTGAATGCAATGAGAGCAAGTGAACAGGCTGGAGTTGCAATCTGATCCAGTCCATAAGCTAGGTGTGCCCCTGACTGTAGTGTCCCTGCTGCAGCATTACGATGATAGTTACTGGTGCAGCACAAAGGTACAGAAGCGACTATAAGTGACTCAGAGATGTGCCATGAGGAATCTTAGAGGCAGACATATATCAGATGCCAATGTCTGTGAATATCGGTATATGTTGCCAAAGCCCATGGAGCGTTGTCTGAGATGTCAGTGCCCGGTGTTCAACATGAGGTCCTTTGGAGCAACCCGTTCCGACTTCCCTGTTGGGATTTCTCAATGCCTGGCCTGCTTGGTATGATAGAAAGCTGAATGTTAATGAGTTGAGTTGCGGTGTGAATGAGGCAGTAAACAATAATTCCCCTGAATCAGCAACTTGATACTGCTGAGTAGGAAATTCCCCATATCCCTCAGCAAATTCATTAAAGATGCATTGAGTGGCTTCAGGTGTCATGATAGGCATTGCTAGAACTCTCTGCATTCTGGTACAAACCTAATGGTAGCCTATGTCACTCAGGTCCTCCAATGATTTTGCCCAAAAATTTCCTTTTGAAAAACTGCAACTGTTATTTTGTGAATGTTCAGGTAATTTCTAATCCACCTTTTCAGAGATGTTATAAGACCATAAGACCATAAGACATAAGAGTGGAAGTAAGGCCATTCGGCCCATCGAGTCCACTCCGCCATTTAATCATGGCTGATGGGCATTTCAACTCCACTTACCAGCATTCTCCCCGTAGCCCTTAATTCCTTGTGACATCAAGAATTTATCAATCTCGGCCTTGAAACCATTTAGCGTTCCGGCCTCCACTGTACTCCGCAGCAATGAATTCCACAGGCCCACCACTCTCTGGCTGAAGAAATGTCTCCGCATTTCTGTTCTGAATTTACCCCCTCTAATTCTAAGGCTGTGCCCACAGGTCCTAGTCTCCTCGCCTAACGGAAACAATTTCTTAGCGTCCACCCTTTCCAAGCCATGTATTATCTTGTAAGTTTCTATTAGATTTCCCCTTAACCTTATAAACCCCAATGAATACAATCCCAGGATCCTCAGCCGTTCCTGGTATGTTAGACCTGCCATTCCAGGGATCATCCGTGTGAATCTCCGCTGGACGCGCTCCAGTGCCAATATGTCCCTCCTGAGGTGTGGGACCCAAAACTGGACACAGTACTCCAAATGGGGTCTAACCAGAGCTTTATAAAGGCTCAGTAGCACATCGCTTTTATATTCCAACCTTATGACACACCTCTGGAGCAGGTGGGACTTGAACCCGGGCTTCCTGGCTCAGAGATAGCGATAGATTCATGTGCCACATGAACCCTTTTTTGTAAACTTTTTTAAAAATGTAACCTATTTTCCTAATTAACCTGTTCAGAGATGTTATGACACACCTCTGGAGTGGGTGGGACTTGAAACTAGGCCTCTTGGTCCAGGGGTAGAGACATTGTGCCACAAGAACCCTTTTTTATAAATGTTAACACGTAGAAGCAATGAGCAATTAATGGATAATTAATTTATGGTTATTGGCAAGAAAACGAAAATAGTCAGAAAAGGTTTTCTTTAAACACAGTAAGTGATTAGGATTTGAAATGCGCTGTTTGAGAGGGTGAGAGAGGCAGATTTAATTGTGCCTTTCAATTTCAATTTCTGGAATTCTCTGTGAATGTCAGTCAATTAGTATATTTAAGGTTGTGAGTGACAGGTTTTTGGATACAGACAGAATCAAAGTAGATGAGGACAGGACAGCAAAGTGGAGTATGGGGAGAAATCAGCCATAACCTTAATGAATGGTGGATGATGAGTTAATAAGTTCAATCATTGGAAGATTAAAAACTGATCAGGTGAGAGACGTTTGACTCGAAGGAGACAAATCAAATCAAAATAAACATAGTGTAATGGAAAATCTTAACAAAATTGTTTGCTGTATGTCTGGATTCAACTTCTTCATAAATTCTAAACTGTATACCTAAAAACAAAAAAACTGTAGAAACAAAAACAGAAACTGCAGGAGAATCTTATCAAATCAGGCAACACCAGCCTTCCACATCCATCAAAGTTTCACCTGCACTTCCACCAATGTCATTTATTGTATCCGTTGCTCCCGATGTGGTCTCCTCTGCATTGGGGAGACTGGACGCCTTCTCGCAGAGCGCTTTCGAGAACATCTGCGGGACACCCGCACCAACCAACCCCACCGCCCCTTGGCTGAATATTTCAACTTCCCCCTCCCACTTTGATGAGGACATGCAGGTCCTGGGCCTCCTCCATCGCCACTCCCTCGAGACCCAATGCCTGGAGGAAGAACGTCTTATCTTCCGCCTTGGAATCCTTCAATCCCAGAGCATCAATATGGACTTCACCATTTCCCCTCCCCCCCCACCTTACCCCAGTTCCAACCTTCCAGCTCAGCACCACCCTCATGACCTGTCCCACCTGTCAATCTCTCTTCCCACCTATCCGCTCCACTCTCCTCTCTGACCTATCATCTTTACCCCGACCTCTATCCACCTACAGCACTCCCAGCTACCTTCTCCCCAGCCCCACCCCCACCCCCCCTCCTATTTATCTCTCCACCCCCGAAGGCTCCCAGCCTCATTCCTGATGAAGGACTCTGGCCTGAAATGTCAATTTTCCTGCTTCTCGGTTGCTGCCGGATTTTTCTCCTGATTTAAAGCATCCACAGTTCTTTTGATTTTTAATGTTTTGAGTCCAGTGAGTTTTCTTCAGAACTGATAGTAGCTAGGAAAAGTTGGTATTTATGCTGATGATGGGGTGAGAGGGAAAGGATTGAGTGGATAGGTGAAGAGCCCACAGAAAGAGAAAGTTAGGGTAACAAAGGGATGGTTGATATTAATCCAGGGAAGAAGACAGGCTGATAATTGGGACTGTAAGTATGTAAAAAATGAGTTGACTGTGCAGAAATCAGCCTGTGTCATGACAGAACCTGGTGGAAGTGGGTAAAGGCCATGAAAGAAGGTTTTAAGGTTTAAAATATTGAACTCGCTATTGAGTCCTGAAGGCTACATAGTTCCCATTTAGAAGATGAGATGCTACTTTTCCAGCTTGCGCTGAGCAATGCTATCACCTATATGAGAATAAGTGCTTTTTAAAATTGCTGCATTATTTTATGAGCTAGTTTATTGTTTAATAACAGTTGGTGTTGCTGTTCAACAATGTTGTTGGATAATTAAAATGTTATTTGTTGCTTTTAAGTTTTTATGGAGATTGAAAAACATTACAGACTTTAGTACCTATTTAATGTAGAGAAGAACACAAGAATGTCTATTTTTTAAAATAGACAACAATTTGAAATATTTTGGAATGTAGATTCTATAGGCTTCAATATAAGATGTGGTATCTAGTTTGTATTGAAGTTGCCCTACATTAAGACAACCTAAATAACAAATCAAAAGAATATTTTGCTAGCTACATGCAGAAATCTGGCAGGAAGTGGTTATTACCTGATTGAATAACAAGGTAGTTTTGAATGGCTGGCTGACCTGCTCTTTTTACTGTATAAAAGTGCAATGATGATTAAACTCCACTGAATCTGCCACTTACTTAGAATTGAGTAAGTGAATGAAAATGTAAAATTATGCCTGTACCACAATTTCACTTTCTTAACTAAGTAGCAACTTGAACTAGATTACAAAGTCTTGTAGATTTCCTTACAGTGGAAAATTTGTGAATTTTATAAAAGGAAGATAGAAAAATGGGAAAGATTAAACTACATACCCATGAAAATGGTGAGAGCTACAGAGAGTGAGATTATAAAGGGAGACATTGTTAACAAACACAGAATCACTGACGAGCGAAGGATAACTTGCTTGTGATTGGAGGTGAAGTTAATTTAATGGAAAGCCTGACAAGGTTGATTGTTCCCCATAAATGACTTGCAGATATTTTCTTATCAACTTGTTAGAGATGATTTTGCATACCTTTGGAGCAAGTGGGACTTTAACCTGGGCCTCCCAATCCAGAGATAAGGATACTACCATGAGACCTCTACAAATTATGTGCATAAAATCACTTCTGATTGTTTACAGGAGTGTGGTTGCCAAGTGCAATTGATGGGAATATTACCCAATCCCCTCCATCGAGGCTGGGACTTCTATGTCTGTCTATTGTTTGCTGCCAGAATTGCTACACGTTTTGAAATGTCCCCAGCTTCTTGCCTGACACACATTGGTGTCAACAAATATTTTGAAGTTTCAATAGACTTCACAAACCCAACTAATTCTTTGTTGAGGATGAACACTAAGGCCAGCTCTCTTTATCGATTAGAACGCGTGGCTTGTGTGCCTATCTTCTCCATGAGGATAATATCTATTACAGTACAACAATTACATCACCCTTTATCCTTAACAGAAGCAATTGAGAAATACCCTATATTATCCCAACATTTGATAATCTGTAGTTGGACATTGTTTAGCTTCAAACACAGACAGCTCTTGACTCTTAAACACTATTCCATGGCAGCCAGTAATATAACAGTTTATTCAGGGGTACAGAGACATGAACCGATGTTGTGAATATTTGGAATCCTAGAATAAAGAAGGCTGAAGCTATTGCAGTGCAGTGGTGGTGTCCCTGGAACAGAAAGTCCAGGTTCAAGTTTCACCTGCCCCAGGTGAAACATGTATGAAAAGGATGATTAAAAACATCCAATCTCGTGGGCTGGGCTATTGTGGCGCAGTTCTAATGTCTCCCCCCTCCACAAGTCAGCCTGTGTTCAAGTCCCACCTGATCCAGTTGGGTCGTAATATATCTGAATAGGTTGAGTAAAAAAGAATCCTGCGGGCTGCAGATAATTATTGACATATTCTAGTCTGAGGTGAAAATTAGAAATAAGATACAAAGTCAGTCATATTCTTACAGAGACTGTGTGGCCTATTCTAGTTCATTTTTAAAAATGCTCTTTTAAATTAAAGGCATGAGGTGATAAATATGTTATATCTCCAGTCTGAGAAAGATGAGCAAGATAACATTAGGAATCCCTGATGAACATTTATACGATAGTATGCTATGTTTTCCCTTTGAAATACTTCATGTACCTGAGAGAAGTTGGACATGATAGTAATGACACTGGATGAGTAATCCAGAGACCTGGCTAATTCTCTGAGGACACCCTGACAGCTAGTGGATTTAAAATTCAATTAATAAATCTGTAAGAGAAAGCTGGTCTCTTACAAACATATGAAATAGGAACAAAAGTAGACCATTTGGTCCCTCGAACCTGCTCTGCCATTCAGTCAGATTATGGCTGATCCATTTATGTTTTGAATTACACATTCACCGTCTACCCCCAATAACCTTTGATTCCATTATCTAACAAGAATCTGTCCAACTCCATCCTAAAATATTCAATGATCCCACCTCCATCATCTTCTGAGATAGGGGGTTCCAAAGTTGAGTTGCACAACCTTCCAAGAGAAAAATAAACTCCTAAAAGAGGGACCCCCAATTTTAGGACTGTAGCCTCTTGTTCTGGACACACCCACAAGAGGAAACATCCTTTCCACAGTCACCTTGTCAAGACCATTCTGGATCTTATGCACTTCAATCAAGTCAACTCTTGTCAGTTTTCTAAACTCCAATGGAAACAAATCTATCCATTCTATCGTCATAACACAACTCTTTCCAGGATATCAATCTAGTAAACTTCCTCTGAAATAACTCCAACATGTTTTATATGTTTCCTTAAATAAGGAGACCAAAACTGGACACTATACTTGGTCTCCGCAATGTCCTGTATACGAGTCTTACTTCTTTGTTCAATTGCTCTTTTAATAAAGGTTGGCATCCTATTAGCATTCTTGATTATGTAGCATACTTGCATGCTAATGTTTTGTGATTCATGTACTGGAAGATCTAAATCCCTTTGCATCTCATAATTCCTGTTCTCCATGTCAGCCATGCTGACCACGAGTCTATTGCCCATTTTGTAAAAACCCATCTGGCTCAGTAATTGTATTTGTGAATAAAATCTGCCTGACCTTTACTTGATCTGGCCTCTTTGTGACTCCAGACCCACAGCTGACTCTTAACTGCCCTCTGACATGGTCCAACAAGTCATTTAGTTCAAGGGCAATTAGGGATGGGCAATAAATGTGGTTGTTTATCATCCCGTTAAAAAAAAAATGCAGTTTTGAACATTAGGGATGTCAAACAAAATGGAGACGATAAAAAACTTTTAAATTCTCCATATTTGAATAAGAGGATGTCTATTGCTAAACAAGTTGACAGGTGCAGTTATTGTCCTCAGTGTTACAAATTAAATGGTTTTATTATCAGGCGTAAACAGTAGGTAGAAAACTACAAGAAAATCAATTTTAATTTTGGTGATTTGAACTTATAAATATGACAACAATGCATTCTATTGCCAAAGTGTGAGCTCATGGTTATATCCACATTACTTCCCTTTCCAAACTGCTCTTTTTAAAGTATATTTTTATTTACACTGTCCATGAGCCACCCAAATTTAGTCAAATTCAGTTACAAGCCACTCTTCAAAACATTGACTAAATGGTAATGATTAACCCTTAGACTGCTGACATTCTTATGCATATATATATCTTAAAAAAACAGGTCATCTGCTCATTTTATCTGTGTGTGTTAATGCTCCACATGCGCCTCCTTCCACCCCTTTACTTCCTGTTCATTTTTCTCCGATGGAGGTTAAGGATGTCTTTTGAATGAGGTGTTAAATTTATATCCCAAGACCTGTTTGGCCTCTTATGAGTGGGCACATGTTTCTTTGAAGAAGAACAGGGGTATTCTCCCTGGTGTCCTGGGCCACGAGGTATCTCTCAACCAAGATTCGGAGATGCTGGTGTTGGACTGGGGTGTACAAAGTTAAAAATCACACAGCAACAGGTTATAGTCCAATTAAATCTGTTGGACTATAACCTGGTGTGTGATTTTTTTAACTCTCAACCAATATCACTTAACTAGTTGTAATTTCGTGGAGCTTGCTGTGCTCAGTTGGTTGCAGGTTTTCCTATGACTTGTCAAGGTATAATTTAATTTACTGTCAAGCTGTTCAGATACTTCGACATAGTAAAAAGTGATTTTTGTACATTTCATGAATGTAATGTACTTGAAGGTCACCTGGGTTGAAGAGAGTCGTTCATGGTAACTTAAGATAGTGCAGGGATTGAACCCACATTATTGGTGTTAAACTGCATTACAGACCAGTCAACCAATAAATTGAGCGAACGATCCCGTTTGTTTTTAACGTACATTTATTTAGAAAGGAATAAAATCAAAGCCATGTGTGAATGGGAGGCAGCGGGGGAAATGAAACTAAGTCGCTCATCGAAAGAGCTAATATTAGCAATGATGGGCCGAACGACTTCCTTTTGTGTTGCATAAATTCAGCGAGTCATTTTAGTTTATTGCATTGACCGTTTCGTCGGCAATTTAGCTGTGCATTTTGGAGACAGTGCCAAAAGTTTGGTCTGGGGAAGGGAGGGAAGGAAGGGAACGTTCAGCAGGAAACTGCTTCTGTGCTGAGTCTGTGTGAAAGGAGCCTGCAGTCAGGTGATTTGCTGACCCCGTACGAATCCATAAAGCTCCCGAGCGAGAAAGAGACAGGCAGGCAAGAGATATGTTCCTCTTGAGGCGTGGAAGCGAGCTGCTAAACCCATTTTAATACCCCGTGGAAAACGTTGCGATCTGTAAGTAGTGATTAGTCTCATGTACGTTGCTTTATATTGAAATGGATACATTGTTTAGTCGCTACAGTGTGTCTGTTACATTGTATCTGTTCTGACTGGGATTCCCCTTTCCCGTGGACAGATCACGTTAAGTGGATCTTATTTTAACGGCGATAAGTGAATGTTTTTCCTCTCCTCTTAAGTTTAGTTTTTGAAAGGAAGTACCGACATTTAGGTTGAGAAAGGGGACTTTGGCCTAGACGCTAAATTGAAAACAAAACAGAAACGAGCGCATCAAATCCAACGGCTCTCGAAGAAGATTAATGTTCGACAACAAAGCAGGGGGAGGGATGTACTTTGTGTTTAATCTTGCTTAAAATAAAGGCCGACTGATCAAGGTGGGTAATGTGAGATTGTGCGGTGCAGTCCAATATTACTGATAACTTTGTGACCATTATGAACTGACGTGTGGGGAAATCGCTTTGGGTTCCAGTGTAGTCTGGATAGTATTTAATGGTAGGTTAATGGGGTCAAAATCACAAGGTTTGGTTTTGGTGATCTGAGCACGGATTTGTGCTTTAAGTAATACCTCGTGTATTTAAAGGTTTGATCTTGGAGATGCAAAAATTGCATGTGTATGTGTTGTTTTTATTTTCCAAACACATTTGTCTATTTAATCACTGTTTGGTGTTTTGAGGTAGAAACCTTCAGCTCGTTTAAAGTGAAACCGCAGAGGTAACTGAATGGATAGTCTTGATCTCAGTGATTTAAATATTCAATGATTAGGTTAGGACATCTGGTCGGCATGGACGAGTTGGATCAAAAAAAATGACTAGAGTAAGATTAGGGCCAGTCAAGGACAGTAGTGGGAAGTTGTGCGTGGAATCAGAGGAGATAGGGGAAGCGCTAAATGAAGATTCACACTGGAAAAAGACGATGTTGTTGTGGAGAATTCTGAGAAACAGGCTACCAGACTAGATGGGATTGAGGAGGTGTTACAAATTCTGGAATGTGTGAAAATAGATAAGTCCCCTGGGCTGGATGGGATTTATCCTAGGTTTCTTTGGGAAGGTAGGGAGGAGATTGCTGAGCCTTTGGCTTTGATCTTCATCGTTGTTGTCTACAGGAATAGTATCAGAAGGCTGGAGGATAGCAAATGTTCCCTTAAACAAGAAGGGGAGTAGAGACAACTCTGGTAATTATGAATCAGTGAGCCTTACTTCTGTTGTGGGCAAAGTTTTGGAAAAGGTTATAAGAGATTGGATTTATAATCATCACAAAAGGAATAAGTTGATTAGGGATAGTCAATGTGGTTTTGTGAAGGGTAGGTTGCGCCTTCTAAATGTTAGTGAGTTCTTTGAGAAGGTGACCAAACAGGTGGATGAGGGTAAAGCAGTTGATGTGGTGTATATGGATTTCATTAAGGTGCTTGGTAGGCTATTGCACAAAATATGGAGGCATGTGATTGAGAGTGATTGAGTGGTTTGGATCAGAAATTAGCTAGCTGAAAGAAGATAGAAGGATGGTGGTTGATGGGAAATGTTCTTCCTGGAGTTCATATACTCTGTACTGCAAGGATCTGTTTTGGATCCACTGCTGATTTGCCACTTTTATAAATGGCCTGGATGAGGACCTAGAGGAATGGGTTAGTAAATTTGTAGACAACACTAAGGTTGGTACAGTTGTGGATAATGCTGAAGGGTGTTGTAGATTACAGAGGGACTTAGGTAAGCTGCAGAGCTGGGCTAAGAGGTAGCAAATGGAGTTTGCAGAAAAGTGAGAGGTGATTCACTTTGGAAGGAGTAACAGGAATGCAGAGTACTGGGTGAATGGTATGCTTCTTGGTAGTGTAGATGAGCAGAGAGATCTGTGTCCCTGAAAGTTGCCACCCACGTTGATGGGGTTGTTAAGAAGGCATATGGTGTGTTAGCTTTTATTAATAAAGGGATCGAGTTTTGGAACCATGAGGTCATGCTGCAGCTGTACAAAACTCTGGTGTGGCTGCACCTGGAGTATTGCTTGCAGTTCTGGTCACCGCATTTATACGAAGGATGGAGAAGCTTTGGAAAGGGTTCAGAGGAGTTTTACTGGGATGTTGCCTAGTATGGAGGGAAGGTCTTATGAGGAAAAGGTGAGGGACTTGAGGCTGTTTTTGTTAGAGGAATGTTGAGAGGTAAGTTAATTGAGACATATCAGATAGTCAGAGGGTTAGATCGGGTTGATGGTTAAGGCCTTTTTCTTAGGATGGTGATGGCTAGCATGAGGGGGCATAGCTTCAAATTGAGGGACGATAGATATAGGACAGATGTCAGAGGTACTTCCTTTACTCAGTATTAGGGGTGTGGAATGCATTGCGTGTAACAGTTGTAGGCTTGCCAACTTTATGGACATTTAAATGGTTATTGGACAGGCATATGAATGAGAATGGAATAGTGTAGATTAGATGGGCTTCAGATTTGGTTTCACAGGACAATGCAACATTGAGGGCCGAAGGGCCTGTACTGCGCTGTCATGTTCTGTGTTTTATATTCTATGTAATATTTTACTTCAATGAGATAGCAAATGTGTGTAGCATTGAGAGCTGAAATAGTGGAGATTGGTCTAGAGGCAAAGAAGATCAGAGAAGACGGGGAGCTAAGAAAGTCAGGTGAAGTTTGAGGGTCAGTGCTTGATTGAGGTTTTCAAGCATTTGTGTTAGGATTTGAACTTTGGTATGCTCTGAGGAAGAGAAGACACCAGAGGGATTTGCCATATATTCCCTGTTTTAGTTCAGGCAGAGAAGGCTGTAGAGAAGACCGAACCAGATGAGTGAGCTTTGGTAAACAGTTTGGAGTTGCTGCATGAGCCAAGTGGTTAATTGGGTAGCTCTTCCAAAGATTAGAGTTGTGCTGGAAAAGCACAGCAGTTCAGGCAGCACCAGCTCTTTCAAAGACCCCACACATGCACTGTGCTGAATTTTGTCACGAATGTCTATAGAGTTTGCGTTGAGACAGAATTTCCATTTCTGATCGCAACCTAATAACTCCTGGCTGGTATGCAAGAATATACGGACACGGTGTGAGTGCAATGAAGCATAGCTGTGATAATATCCATGAGTGCTAGGTGACACACATTTTGTTGCCACCCTATTGTACGTGGCCATTCATGGAGTGATTCTGAGAAGGGTACCAGAGAATTGGTGCTTGGTTCAGAAGGAAGAGACCATCAGGGAGTGTTTCTTTGTATGGTGAGTTACGTCAATTTTTTTTTTTTGTTTAGTTTCTATAGTTTGCATCTCAATGCTGCTAGAAGCTGGAAACTCTTATTTCATGGATGGTTATGTCACCATCATTACATGATACCCACAGACCAGTGACTGTTTGCTTTAATGGGATGTGATGCCGTACACTGTGACCCAAGGTGTTTTGGGCAACTTTGGTTCATCATTATCGGTGGCCACATTCTTACCTGGACCCTAAGCTCTAGGGTTCCTTCCCTACACCTCTCCCCTCTGTCTACCTTGCTTTTGTTATTTTGGTCACATTACCTAATATTTCCTTCTGTCTTTCCTTCTCCCTAAATGATGTTCCTGTAAAGCATCTTGAGATGTATTATTACATTAAAGATGCTGTATAAATATAAATTCAATTTTTAAAAATATTCTTCATGGGATGTGAGCATCACTGGCTGGGCCAACATTTATTGTTCATCTCTAATTATCCAGTGGGTGGTTAAGAGTGAATGGAGTCACATGTAGGTCAGACCATGTAAGGATGTTACTGAACCAGATGACAGTTCAGCAATGATTGGTCACCATTAGATGAGCTTTTTATTCCAGATTATTTTCAAATGTCGTCATCTACCATAGTGGGATATAAACCTATGTTTCTGAGACGTTGGCTTGGGGTTTTGGATTACTAATCTGTTAACTGATATTACCATTACACCATCATCTCCCCTTGAGCATAATTCTCAGTTTTCCACTATCACCAATTTGTAGTTTAAAATTGTTTTTTCCTGATTATAACTGTTCAACGCTTGTGGTGAAGACCAAAGTTAGGGACCACAGGGGAATCAGAACACCCAAATTTACTCAGTCGGTGATTAGCATATGGAACTTGTTGCCATTAGATCTAGTGAGTTGCTCAGTGTAAATTTCAGCGACAACTTCATGAACTCGTGGGAGAAAGGAATAAGAGGAGCCTTCCGGTAGGGTTGCATGAAAGAGAGTGGGAGGTGATTCATGTGGAGCATAAACACGGGCAGGGTCAGTTTTGATAAATTCTTAATCTCGCAAGCAATTGAGTGATAAGGGGAGAGTGCAGGTAAATGGCGTTGAAATGCCCATCAGCCATGATTGAATGGCGGAGTGAACTTGATGGACTGAATGGCCTTACTTCCACTCCTATTTCTTATGGTCTTATGCTTTGCATTATCTTGTACACTTCTATCAGGTACTTCTCTTCTTTCCAGTTGAAAAGCACAAGCTCACTCAAACACTCTTCATAAGACAAGCTCTCCAATACAGGCAGCAGCCTGGCAAATCTCCTCTGTAACCTCTCTGAGGCATCTACATCCTTCCTATAATGAGGCGACCAGAATTGGATGCAATATTCCAAGTGTGGTCGAACCAGGGCTTTATAGAGCTGCAGCAAAACCTCACGACTCTTAAACTCAATCCCCCGTTAATGAAGGCCAAAACACCATACACCTTGCCACCCAAATTGATAATGTTGTTAAGTTTGGGGGATCTATGTATGTGGACTCTAAGATCCTGCTGTTCCTCCACACTGCCAAGAATCCTGTCTTTAACCCTATATTCATCATTCAAATTTGACCTTCCAAAATCAATCACTTTGCATTTATCCAGGTTGAACTCGATCTGCCACTTCTCAGCCCAGCTCTGCATCCTGTCAATGTCTTATTGTAGCCTGCAACAGCCCTCGACACTACCTACAATTTTTGTGTCATCGGCAAACTTACTAACCCACCTTCCACTTCTTTCAATCCAAGTCATTTATAAAAACTCCAAAGAGCAGAGGCCCAAGAACAGATCCCTGCGGGGCACCACTAGTCACTGATCTCCACTAGTCACTTTCCATCCAGTACCGCTCGCTGTTGTCTTTCGACCAGCCAATTCTGTATCCAGATAGCCAAATTTCCCTGTATCCCATACCTCCAAACTTTCTGAATGACCCTACCTTGGGCAACCTTATCAAATGCCTCACTGAAATCCATAAACACCCTATCCACTGTTTGACCTTTGTCAACTTGTCTCATCGCATCCTCAAAGAACTCAACAAGGCTTGTGATGCATGACCAGCCATTCACAAATTCTGGATTAGTGGTGCTGGAAGAGCACAGCAGTTCAGGCAGCATCCAAGGAGCAGCGAAATCGAGGGCTTTTGCCTTGTATGCTGCCTGAACTGCTGTGCTCTTCTAGCACCACTAATCCAGAATCTGGTTTCCAGCATCTGCATCATTGTTTTTACCTCAGCCATTCACAAAGCCATGCTGACTAACTTTAATCAAACTGTTTTTCCAAATAGTCATAAATCTTGTCTCTCAGAATCCTTTCCAGTATCTTGCTTACCACAGATGTAAGACTGACCGAGTGGTCTGTAATTTCCAGGGATTTCCTTATTCCCTTTCTTGAACAGAGAAACAATATTCGCCTCCCTCTAATCATCTGGCACTACTCTCGTGGAGAGTGAGGATGCAAAGATCATTGCCAGAGGTGCAGCAGTCTCATTCCTTGCTTCTCATAGCAACCTTGGATCCTAGTTGTTTGTAGAAATTCGATGCAACCAAATGGCTTGAAGCCACTTCAAAGGGCAGTTAAGACTCAAACACATCGGTTTGTGACTGCATCACGTATATGCCCAGACAAGGTAAGGAGAGAGAGATTCCTTTTTTGATTGTAGAAGCAAAGACTCTCTCCCAAAACTTGAATTTTCTTTTGTTTTGTTTCCGCCTGCATTCAATCTGCTAATCTCTGTAAAGTAGATTGACCTTCAAGCTTGAGTGCTGGGCATTCTTTGGCAGGAAGTCATGAGGGCATAAGGGGGATATGAGATAAACTTGGCAGAAATGTAGAATCTCTTTGACTTATCCTTAAACAAGTACATTAAGAACAACTAGAATGAGAATAGGATCCCTTAAAGATCAATGAGGTCATCTATGTGTTGTACCTCAGGAGATTTTGCTTCAGTTTTTACTGTGGAGGAAGAAATGGAGGATAAAGAACTCTGAAGTAAATATTAATGTTTTGTAAACAGTTCATATTACAGAAGAAGTAGTGCTGGAGGTCTTAGAAAACATAAAGGTGTATAGATCCGGGTCTGATCAAGTTATCTCAGGATGTCATGGGACGCTGGAGAAAAAATTGCAGGACCTCTACCAGAGATATTTGTATCATCTATAACCACGGGTGAGGTGCTGGAGGACTGAAGGTTAATGTTGTGCCTTAATTCGGCTGTAAGGAGAAGCCTAGAAACTATAGACATCTGAGTGTGGCATCAGTGGTGGATAAGTTGCTGGAGGTGATTCTGAAAGATAGGATTTATTTGCGTTTGGAGAGGCAAGGACTAGTTAAGGATTGTCAGCATGGCTGTGTGTGAGAGAAATCGTGTCTCATAAACCTGTTTGAGGTTTTTGAGGAGGTAACCAAAAAGATTGAGGGCAGAATGGTAGACATTGATGTTAGTAAAGCCTTTGATAAAGTAGACTAATTAGTAAAGTTAGATCACATGGGCTTAAGGGAGAGCTTGTCAACTATATACAAAATTGGTTTGATCTTAGGAGACACAGGCTGGCGATGGAGGGTTGTTTTTAGGAGGCCTGTGACCAGCAGTGTTCTACAGAGATTAGTACTGGGTCTCTTCTGTTTGTCATTTTGTATTAACGATTTCGATGAGGATTATTAAATTGGAGAGGGTTCAGAAAAGCTTTACCAGAATGTTGCCTCAAATGAAAGGTTTGAGTTATAAAGATAGCCTGGGACTTTTACGCTGGAGTGTAGGAGGTTGAGAGGTGACCTTTTATTGAGGTTTATAAAATCTTGATGGGCGTAGACAGGATGAATAGCAAGGATCTTTTCTCTCGGTTGGGGGAGTTCAAAACTAGGGGCCATACCTTTAAGGTGAGAGGAGAAGGATTTTAAAAAGGACATGAGAGGCAACTTTTTTTATACAGTGGTTTGTGTGTGGAATGAACTGCCAGAGAAAGTGATGGATGTAGGTACATTTACAACATTTAGAAGACATTTGGAATTTGCATAAGTTAATGAATAGGAAAGGTTTGGAGGGATATGGGCCAAATGCAGGCAAGTGGGACTAGTTTGGTTTGGGAATGTGGTCAGCATGGACTAGTAGGTCTGCTTCCATGCTGTGGGACTCTGACTGCAACATTGATAGGCCCTGTTCTTGTTTGAGAATACGGATGCAACCATTAACTTCCAAATATTACTGGATCATCCATCTCTGCCTTCTGTACTGGTCCTCAACATTTATAAATACCAATCTTCAGTCAATTTGATTCACATGGTATCAAGAAATAGTTGGAGACACATTGCTGCGAAGGCCCTGACAAGATTCCAAAAACTGCACTGAAGACTTGTGCTGCAGAACTTGCCGCTCCCCTAGCCAAGTTCTTCCAGTATAGCTACAACACTGGCAACTACCTGACAATGTAGAAAATTGCCTAGTTATGTCCCATACATAAAAAGCAGGACAAATCCAACCCTGTCAATTACTGCCTCAGTTTACTTTCAATCATCAGTAAAGTGATGAAAGGTATGATCAATAGTGATATCAAGCAGCACCTGCTCAGCAATAACCTGTTCAGTGCTGCCCAGCTTGGGTTCCACCAGGGCCACTCAGCTCCTAATGTTATTACAGCCTTGGTTTAAATGTGGGCAAATGAGCTGAATTCCAGAGGGAAGGTGAGAGTGACAGCCTTTTACATCAAGCCTGCATTCGACGGAGTGTGGCATCATGGAGCCTGAGCAAAACTGGAATCAATGGGCAAATGCTCTGCTTGTTAGAATCATACATGGCACATTGGAGAGGATGATTGTGGTTGATGGAGGTCAGCCATTTCAGCACCAGGACAACTCTGCAGGAGTTCCTCAGCGTAGTGTCCTAGGCCCAACCATCTACAGCTGCTGCTTCAATGATCTTCCTCCATCATAAGGTCAGATGTGGGGGTGTTTCACTGATGATTGCATAATGTTCAGCACCATTTGTGACTCCTCAGAAACTGAAGAAGTCTGTGTTCAAATGCAACAAGATCTGGACATTATTCAGGCTTGGGCAAGTGGCAAGCAATGTTCGCACCACACATGCCAGACTGTGACCGTCCCCAATCGGAGATGATCTAACCATCTCCCCATAAGATTCAATGGCTTTACCATCACTGAGACCCCACGATCAATATTCTGTGGGTTACCATTAACCAGAAATTCAACTGGACTCACCACATGAACACTGGCTAGAAGAGCAGGTCAAAGGCTAGGAATATGCAGCAAATAACTCCCCAAAGACTAACATTTGCAAGGCATAAGTCAGGTGTATGATGAAATACTCCCCACTTTCCTGGATGAGTGTTGTTCCAACAACACTCCAGAAGTTCCACCATCCAGGACAAAGCAACCCACTCGATTGGCACCACACAGACAAACATCTACTCCCTCTACCATTGATGCACAGTAACAGCACTGTACTATATGCAAATGCACTGCAGAAATTCATCCAAAATCCTCAGACCGCACCTTCCAAATCCACAACCACTTCCATCTAGAAGGGCAAGGGCAGCAGATATATGGGCATACCATCACCTTCAAGTTCCCCTCCAAAATACTCACCGTCCTGACTTGGAAATATATTGCCTTTCCTTCATTTGAGTCAAAATCCTTGAATTCCCTCCCTCAGGGCACTGTGGGTCAACCACTGCAGGTGGGCTGCAGCAATTCGAGAAGACGGCGTTCCAGCACCTTCTCAAGGGTAGCTAGGGACTGACAATAAGTTTTTTTGAAGCATCTTTGCAGTTGTAATCTTGGAAATTGCAACACCCTCCATCTGCCCACAGAAATCAATAATGATCTGTTTTATTTTACAAGTGATTTTTGGTTTGCGGGCTGCATGGTGATAAAGTCACTATGGATAGATATCTCCTCTGTTCCTACTCCTCCAATAGTGCTGCCGGATCATTTTGTCTCATCTTGAGAGATAGACAGGTCCTTGGTTTAAAATCTCCTGCAAAAGGATGGTTCTATTCTAATGCAGCATTTCTTTTCGATCCAGAATCCTGAGAGATACCATCATTACCTCTATATTACAACCATGACTAAACTGCATAGTAGTTCGTGACTGCACATCACTTTGGGATGTTTTTGAAAGGTTGTGTACAAATAGAAGTTCATTCTTTTAAAAATTTTGTAAATCTGTGTGGTGGGGCCCTATAGAACATTATTTACTTTTTCCATGGGCACATCAGTCAGTGGAATGATTAAGTATGGAGCAAGTGTCTTTGAAGACTGTAGCTGATGAGTGGAGTGATGCGCTGAGGGAGTCTGTTGCTATTTACCTTGTCAATATGTAGTGAACTGTTGAAGCTGTGCTGAAATAACTGTTGTGGGATGATACACCTGACCTGCATTAAAGCTCCAAATCCCCTTCAACAGTCCTTTTAATGTTTAATGTGTAAATGACGGTTTAGAATATCATGAGCTTCTCTTTGCAGTAGATTAATGGGACCTGAACCATAAGATGAGGGACCTATTCCTGAAATATTGCATTGCAAATTTTAGCATTGATGCTGAGATTTCAGTAGATAATGTGTAGGTACTTGAAGCTGAATTAATCAGCTATCAGTAAAACCATCCAGCAGATCTTCAAACAAGTTCAATATCCTGGGTTAAAACCACTACCACAGGCTTATGATCACTTCCGTTTCACCATTGGCCACGCTGCATCATATTTTCTGCTTGTCATAACTCTGATTTATTCCAACTAAATCTGGAATAACATTCAGTGAATGTGTATGTTTTATTTTCATCTGTGCAAGTTTGATGTCTAAGCTTTTTTATTACAAATTATTATGGCCACTTCCATGATGAAAATTGCTAATGTTAAATTATTGCACTGTAATTCTGTTCTCCAACCAATGATGATGCTGTACCATGTCAGCATTATTTCTGAGCTTCTCTAAAGAAGCACCTATAATTCCAACAATTTCTTGCTCATATAGGCTTTTGAAAATTGCTGTAAATGTTGTTGAAGTTTTCTTTTTGTCGTCAGAACAAATGCAAGAATGCCAAGTTTCAAATGATTACAACAATTTATGATGTAGGGCAAAAGAGGCATGATTGACCAGGTGATTCTATCTGAGGCATTGCTTTAGGGAAAGCCATGGGGAACTATAGACTTACCTCTGAATAATTCAAGAAGACACAAGACCAAAACCCACTGCTTTTGTTTTTAAACCTGGGTCCTTGCACATAAACGTACCTTGTGTCTAACAAGGGTAAATGACTTAGAATTCTAATGAACGCTACCTTTTTTCTTCCTGAGATGCAAGTGCTTTTGATGAACTAAATATATATTTGTTCAAAAAGATGCATTGTGCAACTTTGAAACAACTGAATTACGTCTCTATATCCTGAGGCAATTTATTGAGTGACTTTAGCCTCTCAGATAAAGATGATGCTTAAGTTTCATTATGTCGCAAATGACTGACTTTATTTAAGAGCTTGCATGGCATGTTGTGTAAAGCAATCATTCTGAAAGTTGTTGTGTAGAACTTTGTGAAACCTCCAGCAATCTCCTGATTTGTACAGTCTTGGGAAACGATGGAACAATGTCATACCTTAGGAATGTAGCCTGTACTTAATTGCTTCATTGCAATAAGTTATATCTTTAAGACTAGAGCCTCTTGTTTCGACTGGGATACTAGGCTAGGATATGGATAAGGAGGAAATGAGTGGCTGACATTTAAGGGGATATTTCAAGAGTACTCTGAATAAGTACATTCCTACTATAAGAAATAATTGAAAGGGAAAGACCCACCATCTTTGGTTATCTAGAGGTTAAGGAAAATCCATGTAATTGCGTGTGAGTGAGTGGAAGGTCATGTGATTGATCCAAACACTTAAAAGGAGGGAGAAGTTAAGAGTATGAGGAGAAGCTTGCTAGAAATGTAAAAACCAGATAGTAAGAGTTTCTACAAATATCTGAAAGCTGGGCAGAAGCCAGCTCGCAGTTTCTGGAATGATACCCCAAGCATATCCTTAACCTATATGAGTTCAAGTGCTGGAGTGGGTCTCAAGCCCACATTGATTTAGAGGCAAAAGCATTTTCAACTGAGCCAAGCTGCCATAAAGATGTTTTTATGAAGCTGATTTTGGTTCAACATTAGGCAATACGTTTTACCATAGATTTTCATGCCTTGCAACTTCTATGGTCCACTTACTTCACCTTCTGTCAGTCTTGTGGTTGCATCATACAAAGGTTGACAAACTATAGCAATCATACTCTAGCAACAAATCTAATACAGACCTAAACACAATGAGGAAAATTTCCCAGTGGTGGATAACTTTTGGGACTTGGGTGTAAAGTCACCTTTTTCTTCCTCCTAAATGTGCTCAACTTTTCGTATGTTCTAACTTCTCATAGTGTTGACTTCTCCTTTTAATCATTCTCTTCTATTAGTGATTTTTGAGAAGATTTGTAGCTCAGGTTGATAAGTCTGTAAGTTAGCTCGCTGAGCTTGAAGGATTGTTTTCAAATGTTTTGTCACCATACTAGGTAACTTAATCAGTGAGAGTCTCTGGTGCAGTGCTGGTGGTATGTCCCAACTCTTTGTTCATAGGTCTTGGTTTCATAAGTTGGGTGATATCATTTTTCCAAGGGAAGGCAGATAGGATTTAAGTTGATGTATTTATTGATGGAGTCTGGTTAGAATGCCATGCCTCCAAGAATTCTTGAGCATGTCTTTGTTTCGCCTCTCCTAGGATGTGTGTGTTGTCCCAGTCAAAGTGATGTCCTTCTTTGTCTGTATGTAGGGAAACTAGTGATAGTGGGTCATGTCATTTGGTGGCCAGTTGGTGTTCATGTATCCTGGTGGCAAGTTTCCTGGTAGCTTGTCCAGTTGTAGTTTTTTTTAAACAGTTCCTGCATGGTATCTTGTAAATGGCATTAGTTTTGCTGGTGGTATCTAATGGATTCTTTAGGTTCCTTAGTCGCTATTTAAGTGTGTTGCTAGATTTGTGGGATACCATGATGCCAAGGTGTCTGAGTATTCTGGAAGTCATTTCTGATATGCCTTTGATATAAGATAATGTTGCTATAGCTTTTGGTTGCGTTGTCTGCTTGTTTGGGTTTGTTTAGAACATAGAACATAGAACAATACAGCGCAGTACAGGCCCTTGGGCCCTCGATGTTGCGCCGATCCAAGCCCACCTAAACTACACTAACCCACTATCCTCCATATACCTATCCAATGCCCTCTTAAATGCCCATAAAGAGGGAGAGTCCACCACTGTTACTGGCAGGGCATTCCATGAACTAACGACTCGCTGAGTGAAGAACCTACCCCTAACATCAGTCCTATATCTACCCCCCCTTAATTTAAAGCTATGCCCCCTTGTAATACCCGACTCAATACGCGGGAAAAGGTTCATACTGTCGACCCTATCTAACCCCCTAATCATCTTGTACACCTCAATCAAGTCACCCCTAAACCTTCTTTTCTCTAGTGAAAACAGCCCCAAGTGCCTCAGTCTTTCCTCATACGATTTTCCTTCCATACCAGGCAACATCCTGGTAAACCTCCTCTGCACCCGTTCCAATGCCTCCACATCCTTCCTATAGTATGGCGACCAAAACTGCACACAATATTCCAGATGCGGCCGTACCAGAGTCTTATACAACTGCATCATGACCTCAGGACTCCGGAACTCAATTCCTCTACCAATAAAAGCCAGTACGCCATATGCCTTCCTCACCGCACTATTTACCTGGGTGGCAACTTTCAGAGATCTGTGTACATGGACACCAAGATCCCTCTGCTCATCCACACTACCAAGTATCCGACCATTAGCCCAGTACCCCATCTTTTTGTTATTCTTCCCAAAGTGAATCACCTCGCACTTAGCTACATTGAATTCCATCTGCCACCTTTCTGCCCAGCTCTGCAGCTTCTCTATATCCTGCTGTAACCTGCCACATGCTTCCTCACTGTCAACAACTCCTCCGACTTTCGTATCATCCGCAAACTTGCTCACCCAACCTTCTAACCCCTCTTCCAGGTCATTTATAAAAATGACAAACAGCAATGGTCCCAAAACAGATCCTTGCGGAACACCGCTAGTGACGGCACTCCATGAAGAAACTTTGCCATCAACTACTACCCTCTGTCTTCTTCCATCCAGCCAATTCCTAATCCAAACCTCCAACTCACCCTCAATGCCATATCTCCGTATTTTCTGCAGTAGCCTACCATGGGGAACCTTATCAAACGCCTTACTAAAATCCATATATACCACATCTACCGCTTTCCCCTCATCAACCTCCTTAGTCACCTTCTCAAAGAATTCAATAAGGTTTGTGAGGCACGACTTGCCCTTCACAAAACCATGCTGACTATCCTTGATCACATTATTCCTATCCAGATGTGCATAAATCCTATCCCTTACAATTCTCTCTAAGACTTTGCCCACAACAGAAGTGAGACTCACCGGCCTATAGTTACTAGGGCTATCCCTACTCCCCTTTTTGAACAAGGGAACCACATTTGCTATCCTCCAGTCTTCTGGGACTACTCCTGTAGACAAAGAGGACATAAAAATCAAGGCCAATGGCTCTGCAATCTCCTCCCTTGCTTCCCAGAGAATCCTAGGATAAATGCCATCAGGCCCAGGGGACTTATCTATTTTCACCTTTTCCAGGATTTCCAACACCTCTTCTCTACATACCTCAAAGCCATCCATTCTACTTATTTGTGACTCAGTATTCTCATCGACAACAATGCCCTGTTCCTGAGTAAATACTGAAGAAAAGTATTCATTCAGTGTCTCCCCAATCTCTTCCGCCTCCACACGCAACTTCCCCCTACTATCCTTGACTGGACCTATTCCTACCCTAGTCATTCTTTTATTCCTAACATACCTATAGAAAGCCTTAGGGTTTTCCCTAATCCTATCGACTAAGGACCTTTCATGTCCCCTCCTTGCTGCTTTTAGCTCTCTCTTCAGGTCCTTCCTGGCTACCCTATAACTCTCAATCGCCCCAATTCAACCTTCACGCCTCATCTTTACCATTGATTGTTGCTCTGGATTTGGTACTCATTGCACACTGTAAATTGCATTCTGATGTGCATAGTTCACCGACTTCACTAAGTGCTTTGACCATCAAGGCCAAACATTTGAGTTGGAGGATTGAATTCAAAGAAGGCCAAGACATGTGATTTGTGTGTGTGTATACGAATGTGTTCCTATGTTTCAATTTGTTTTCACAGGGTCTTTGAACTGTGTGTGAAAAATTATGGACTTTTTTGTTTTCAAGTTGAAATCCTGTTGAAGGGAACAGTTAAGTAGTATTTACGGTCACCAGCCAATCATTTATTGTTTACCTATGTGAACTGTTGGTGGTCATGCCACTATGATTTGTTTACATCCAGTGATTTCAGCAAGAGGAGTCCAGTACAACATGTTCTTGATCCTTTTTTTTTGTTGAAAAGGAAAAAGACTTCCATTTACCGTGCTCCAAAACACATTGTTCTGTGCTTTAAGTAATGAGTGTAGCTGGCAAGGCCGAACCATCTTCAACTGCTTCATCAATGACCTTCCCTCCACCATAAGGTTAGAAGTGGGGATGTTTGCTGCTGATTGCGCAATGTTCAGCATCATTTTGACTGCCTCAGTGTCTGAGAAATCACATGTTCAAATGCTGCAAGATCTGGACAATATCCAGGCTCAGGCTGACAAGTGGCAAGTAGCATTCTGCCACAAACATGACCATCTTACCACTGCCTCTTGACATTCAGCGGTGTAAATATCACTAAATACCCCACTGTCAACATCCTGGGGATTACCATTTGACCAGAAACTCAATTGGGACTTAGCAATAAACAGTGGCTACAAGAGGTGGTGAGAGGCTGGGCATACTGTGATGAGTAACTCGCCATCTAACTCCCTAAAGCCTGTCCACCATTCACAACGCACAAGTCAGGAGTGTGATGGAATGTTCCCCACTTGCCTGGATAATGCAGCTCCAAAAACACTTGAAGTTTGACACCGTCCAGGACAAATGCTTGTTTGGCACCACATCCACAAGCATTCACTCCCTCCTGCACTGATGATCAGTACCAGCAGTGTGTACCATCTACAAAATGCACAGCTAGAAATTCACCAAAGACGTTTAGACAGCACCTTCCAAACCCATAACCATTATGTCTGAAAGGATAAGGGTAGTAGATGCAAGGGGACACCACCACCTGCAAGTTCATTTTTCAAAGTGTTGTTAATTTTGTGTCAGCAAATTTGACAAATCATTTGCAAGAGAAGAGCCCACAAACAACAAATAAATCTAATTTGGTGGTAGTGTTGTTTGCTGCATATTGTTTCAGACAGAGGAAATCTGTGAATTTTGCCCGAGGATTCTTTTTGCTTTTGAATGAATGGAGCTTTGGTTTAGGGTAGTGCCTTCAACAGTGCAGCATGTTTTCAATATTATCTTAACCTTAAGGCTCTGGAGTTGGTCTTAAGCTCACTTTATGCAATTTGCATTCAATCTGAGGGCACAAAAAAGCTTATTACACTTGTTATTGATGCAACTTACAAATGCTATATTATCCTGTGATAACTGTGTGCTGGAAGGAATCCTAATTTGCTTCTCAGTTGGAACTGGTGTAGAGGTTTTCTTTTTAATATAGATTGGCTTGTTCCTGGATACAATCCTCATATTTATCTATGTAGATGTTTGTGCTTCACACAAACCTTGTCCCAGCCTACATCATCTATCCCCAGCAGTGTACTTTTTTCTGTTCTTCCTCATTTGTTTCTCTAACTTCCCTTTAATTATATCAACGTGATTCACCATAATTATTTTTTGTGCTAGCATGTTCCACATTACAGCAGCCACTGTCTGGGTGCAGGTCTCTCCTGTATTCAATATTGGATTTATTCGTGACCACATTCATTCTCACACATTCTCACACATTCTCACACATTCTCTCTCTCTCTCACTCACTCTCTCACTCACTCACTCACTCACTCACTCACACACTCACACACTCACTCACTCACACACTCACACACTCACACACTCACACACTCACACACTCACACACTCACACACTCACACACTCACACACTCACACACTCACACACTCACACACTCACACACTCACACACTCACACACTCACACACTCACACACTCACACACCCCTCGATTAAATCCCCCCCCCCCCCTCATCTCCAGCTTCTCTGTTTCACTTAGAGTCATAGAGATGTACAGCATGGAAACAGACCCTTCGGTCCAACCTGTCCATGCCGACCAGACATAAATGCATTTTTGTGAATGTATGCCTGCATTATAATTCGGTGCTCTCTTTCCATCTGATTTTTTTTTTTGGAATGGGGTGAGGTGTGAGTGATAGGTAGAAAATGAATTTATCGCCGTGCTCTCAGTTCCTCCATTCCTACCGCTTTATAAAATTGGTTTCCTGCCCCTAACTGTGTTGGAGTTGCCATGAGGGTCTGAATGCCTTGGCTAACTCCAGTCAAATCTGTGTGCTTACAAGGGTTGGCTTCCTCCTTCCTTGATGCGTATTGTTGTTTTCTCCTCTTTTACCTATAAAGTTTTGATGTGGAACCATTGGAAAATATGACAAAGGTCACATTAGCAATGTCTACTTAAGAAAGAAAGGAAAATCTTGTCCTAAATAGCATCCACTTGTTTCTTAACAATATCTGAAAAGTACTGTTCAGACTTTAATAAGATCGGTTTGTAGATAAGCAGAGAAACCCTTTTTGCATGCACAGAGATGAGATGAATATCCACTTAGTGGTTGAGGGAAGAATGTTGGCCAGAGTTTCGTTTCTTGGAACAAGCAAATCGGGATTGAACATCTTGTCTGCAGGGCAACAATGCTACATTGCAGTGACAGCCTGGATTATACACTTGAATCAGGGACTGTGATTTTAACCCACAGCCTTCTGACTCTTGGGTAACTGAGCAGTCACCAAAACAAACTGATGCTGGCTAGACTGTCAATTTGGTTGCACATACATGATTTATAAGCTGCTTGGTGTGTTTCGATCTCCAAGTTATAACTTTGGAATTCTACCAGCTGTCTACGTCTTCTATCAATAACTATATCAAACCATTGTCAATAATATTCAGGAACATTGAATGATACCAGGCCTGTCAAGGGTTTAATTATTAGAGGTCACGTAAGCTTGGCTTCTATATCCCTGAGTGTAGTAGATTGAAGAGCGATCAGATTGTGGTGTTTAACGTTTTAATAAGATCCAAAAAAATTAATATTCTGAAATAATTCTCTCTGGAAAATCAAGATCAGGAAACGCACCATTTAAATTTGAATTGGGCCATTTAGAAGTAAAATCAGAGACCCTTTTTGAAGCTCCTCCAAATGACAAGACATCCTGGGGAGTTGATTGAATATGTTCAAAACGTGATACTGTTTGTTATGCAATGGTATTGAGGAATATCCATCAAGTATGATGATTAAATGGAGTTTAAATGCATGGTTTTATTGAATAGTAAAATAGGCTTGGGGATGAATCATCCACTCCTGTTCTGATATGTGAAATGCTTTGAGGTTTTTCAACATCCTGCGCTTAATACATTGAGCCCATAAATCTAAAAGGTTAAAAAATTGTATATCTGGATATGAGTGATCAGCAAATGTGTTAACCCCAAAAGATCACTGTTTGCTTTTTGCTGAATTTGCTGTGTTCCATGCTCTGCTGCCAAGGTGTCACAGCAGTCTGGTCTTTATTTGCAGCTGATGGCCAATGGTGACCTAGAGATGGGCCCAGCATATCATGATGAAATTTAATTGAGTATTTGGCATGGGCCCAATTTTCAGAGGGTGAAAAGTTTAAATTTGGAGAGAGTCAACTATACTTCTGTTTGCCTAACTCTGTATGGATTGAAACCAGATCCTGCATCAGACTCTACATGACGTTAACATTTTAGTGTTCAAGTTGTTTTGCCAGTGTTCCAAATGTTTCACTTTTTTTTTGCTTTGTCGTCTTATCTTTTGTTCTCTTTGGTCATTCTCTCCGTTGTTTGTTCTTGCGTTTGCTCGTGCTCTCTTTCCATTACGCAAATCATCCACTCCATCTACACTTTCCTACCAACATAATCAAAGACCTCTCCCACCCAGGTTATACTCTCTTCTACTCTCTTCCATCAGGCAGACGGTACAAAAATTTGGAAACACATGTCAACAGATTTAAGAACAGCTTCTTCCCTACTGTTATCAGACTTTTGAACAGACCGTGTGTATATTAGAGTTGATCTTTCTGTGCACCTTCTCTGTACCTATAACACTTTTTTTATTCTGCATTCTGTTTTATCACCCTCATATACTTCTGATTTGCCTGGATAGCACACAAAACAATGTTTTTCACCCTATCTCATACATGTGACTCTCTAAAGTCAGATCAAACTAAAAAGCTGCTAACTCTGAACACAAACAATTCTACAAAAACTAGGGATAGCAATAAGAGTTTTCATTGACATAGCTAACCTAGGAAAACATCCTGAGTTACTTCATTGGAGAATCTCTCTGACAGCATTTGAACCGTGAGCCACGTTTTAAAAATAAAAATTATTATTAGGTGACCGAAACCTTGGGCAAGGAGGTCGGTGGTGATGGGAGTGTGGAAGTCTGGTAGATGATGAAAGGAAATGAGCAGACTATTGATCTTGGTCTTTTTCAGAATCCAGGCATAGATAATTCCCAAATCTTTTCTCTCTCTTCCCAAAGTGAGTATTGAAAAAGTTTATCTCTACCTTGTGTCAACTGTGCACAGTTCAGGTAGTGAAGGCAAATCTCTCCTGAATTATTTAAGTTGACATGACTGATGTGATGATATAGTACAACAGGAAGCTATTTAGTGGCTCATCAGGTCTGCTCTAGCTCTTTCCAAGTGCAGTATGTTCATCAGTTAGTCTTTTGTCCATCTAATTTTTCCCCTTCTAATATTTAGAATTCCACTGACTATTGAACCATCATTGGATGAATTCCTTCCAAATCTTAGCCACTTGTATAAAAATGTTTTTCAGCTACTGGAAACCATTTCTCTTTATTCACAGTATCTAAACACTTATGTCAAATCTTCCTTTAGCTTTCTCTAGTCTTTCCATGTAATTGTAATTCCTCATCTGTAGAACTATTCTTCTAAATCTGAGTCCTAAAGATGTACAGCACAGAAACAGACCCTTCGGTCCAGCACGTCCATGCCGACCAGATATCCCGCCCCAATCTAGTCCCACCTGTCTCTCAACATTCAAATCATTTCTATAAATGATGAAAAGTAGTGGACCCAGCACCAATCCTTGTGGCACTCCACTGGTCACAGGCCTTCAGTCTGAATAACAACCTTTCACCACTACCCTCTGTCTTGTACCTTTTTTGAGCTAGTTCTGTATCCAAATGGCTAATTCTCCCTGAATTCCATGAAATCTAACCTTGCTCACCAGTTTCCCAGTGAACCTTGTCGAACGCCTTACTGAAGTCCATATAGATCACGTCACGCTCTGCCCTCATCAATCCTCTTTGCAATTTCTTCAAAAAAACTCAATCAAGTTTGTGAGACATGATTTCCCATGCACAAAGCCATGTTGACTTATGCCCGAAACGTCGATTCTCCTGCTCCTCGGATGCTGCCTGGCCTGCTGTGTTTTTCCAGCGCCACGTTTTTCATATCCCTAATCAGTCCTTGCCTTTCCAAATACATGTACATCCTGTCCCTCAGGATTCCCTCCAGCAACTTGCCCACCACAGAGGTCAGGCTCACTGGTCTATAGTTCTCTGGCTTGTCCTTACCACCCTTCTTAAACAGTGGCACCACGTTAGCCAACCTCCAATCTTTCAGCACCTCATCTTTTGAATATGGAGACAGACAGATATCTCAGTAAGGTGCCAAGGAATCACTTCTCTAGCTTTCCACAGAGTTCTAGGGTATACCTGATCAGGTCCTGGGGATTTATCCATATTTGTATTCCAGCACTTCCTTCTCTGTAATATGGACATTTTCAAGATGTCGCCATCTATTTCCCTACAGTCTATATCTTCCATGTCCTTTTCCACAGTAAATGCTGATGCAGAATATTCGTTTAGTATTTGCCCCATCTCTTGTGGCTCCACACAATGGCTGCCTTGCTGACCTTTTGAGGGGCCCTATTTTCTCCCTAGTTACCTTTTTGTCCTTAATGTATTTGTGAAAACCCTTTGGATTCTCCTTAACTCCATTTGCCAACTTGACCCTGCCCTCCGGACCTGTCCGTCACTGCGCCCTCTGACCTATCACCTTCGACCTCACCTACATCCACCCATTGCTTTCCCAGCTACCTCCCCCGTCCCCACCCCCTTCCCAATTATCTCTCAGCCCCGATCCACAAGCCTCATTCCTGTTGAAGGGCTTATGTCCGAAACATCGATTCTTCTGCTCAGATGCTGCCTAATCAGCTGTGCTTTTCCAGCACCACACTTTTTTGACTCTGATCTCCAGCATCTGCACTCCTCACTTTCACCTATTATTCTTACAGATAACTGCAATCTCCTTACAAATTTATTTTTCAATTTCCCTTTGACTATTAGGGGGTCTATAATATAATCCAATAAGGTTGATCATCCCTTTCTTATTTCTCAGTTCAACCCACATAACTTCCCCGGAATTATTTCTGGGAATAAATTCCCTCAGCATAGCTGTAATGCTATCCCTTATCAAAAACGCATTCCCTCTCCTCTCTTGCCTCCCTTTCTATCCTTCCTGTAGCATTTGTACCCTGGAACATTAAGCTGCCAGTCTTGCCCATCCCTGAGCCATGTTTCTGTAATTGCTATGATATCCCAGTCCCATGTTCCTAACCATGCCCTGAGTTCATCTGCCTTCCCTGTTAGGCCCCTTGTATTGAAATAAATGCAGTTTAATTTATTAGTCCTACCTTGTCCCTGTCTGTCCCGACTTTTTTGTTTGTTTGACTGGCTTCTATTGTCAACTGTACAGTCATAGAGATGTACAGCATGGAAACAGACCCTTCGGTCCAACCCGTCCATGTCGACAGATATCCCAACCCAATCTAGTCCCACCTGCCAGCACCCGGCCCATATCCCTCCAAACCCTTCCCATTCATATGCCCATCCAAATGCCTCTTAAATGTTGCAATTGTACCAGCCTCCACCGCATTCTCTGGCAGCTCATTCCCCACACGTACCACTCTCTTGTGTGAAAATGTTGCCACTTAGGTTTAGGGCGAGAGGGGAAAGATATAAAAGAGACCTATGCCCTCTAGTTCTGGATTCCCCGACCCCAGGGAAAAGACTTTGTCTATTTATCCTATCCATGCCCCTCATAATTTTGTAAACCTCTATAAGGTCACCCCTCCGCCTCGGCTCCAAGGAAAACAGCCCCAGCCTGTTCAGCCTCCCTGTAGCTCAGATTCTCCAACCCTGGCAACATCCTTGTAAATCTTTTCTGAACCCTTTCAAGTTTCACAACATCTTTCCGACAGGAAGGAGACCAGAATTGCACGCGATTGATCTCGTTCCTCACTATCTCCCTGGTTTCCCCCCCCCCCCCCCACTCCACCTTATTAGTTTAAATCTTCCTAAGCAGCTCTAGCAAATCTCCCTGCCAGTATATTAGTCCCCTTTTTAATTCTGGTGCAATCCATCCTTCTTGTACAGGTCACTTCTACCCCAAAAGAGATTCCAATGATCCAATAGTGTGAATCCTTCTGCCATACACCAGCTCCTCAGCCATGCATTCATCTGCTCTATCCTCCTATTCCTCCCCTCACTAGCTCGCAGCACTGGGAGCAATCCAGATATTACTACTCTTGAGGATCTCCTTTATAAATTCCTGCCTAACTCTATATTCTCCCTTCAGAATCTCATCCTTTTCCCTTCCTATGTTGTTGGTTCCAACGTGTGCAATGACCTGCTGGCCCCTTGAGAACATTCTGCACCCTCTGTGGCATCCTTGATTCTGGCACCTGGGAGGTAACATATCATTCTGATTTTTTTTTTTGCTGCTGGCCACAAATGTCTGTCTGTGTGCTTCAGACTTGAGTGCCCTAACACAATCGATGTCTTGGAACCCGATGTGACCTCATTGCATTAGAGCTAGTCTCAATACCAGAAACATGGCTGTTCATGCTACATTCCCCTGAGGGTCTATCACCCCCTACGTTTTTCCAAAACAGCATTCTTATTTGAAATGGGGATAGCCACAGAGGACCCCTGCTCTAGCTGCCTACCTCTCTTACCTTTCCTGGAGTTAACCCATCAATGTGACTGTGTCTGCGACTTTTCTCCCTTCCTATAAACTGCCATCCATCACATCCCTTTGTAAATTCCTCATTGCCTCTAACTGCCTCTCCAACCGATCTGATAGGATTCACAACCAATGGTATCTATTACAGATATAATCCTCAGTAATCCGTAAACTCTCCCTAAATTCCCACATCTGATGAGAGCATATCACTCTCTACTAAGGGCCATTTTTGTTTCTTTCAATGTACAGACCCAGAAAATAGCACTGTCTTATTCCTCTGCAAAACACTGCTCCAGGTTAACTTAATACTTATGGCTTATACTTTTAAGTTTAATCAAGAGACATATCTCAATATAATCAAGAAAAAACCCACTCTACTCACTACTGTATGGCTTCACTTAAGATTATTTACTTATGTGCTGTGACCTCTCCCAAACAACAGGTTCATCCAAGATTAGTTGTGAATTTCACTGTTTGTTAATTTTTCCCAGATGCACTGCAGTGCCCAGCGATACATGTATTCAAACAGCAAAGGCTGTAACTGCGCAGGTTCAGTGTTGTTCTCTCTCTGTGTCTCGCACTGACCTCACCATGTGCTGCCTTTCTCTGTTCCTCTCCCTTTTTTAAAGAGCTTCTTGAAGTTTCTGAAGTGTTCTTGGAATTGAACCTACTACACCACCTCTAGCTGCACGAATTTAATTGTTCATTTAGCTTTAGCATAGTTTCCTGACTTCAGTCATTTAAACTTCTGTGTGTAAAGCCAACGTTGCTTCTTTAATTGCCCTGTTAGCTCATTTGGCCACTGTCACAAATTTATGCACCAAAACCCCCAGATCTGTTTTTTAACATTGTAAGGTTTAGTTTATCTTCTTTCTCCCTACCAAAATGACTACCCTTTTTTTCTGTATTGAATTTCAGCTGCTCAATGTCTGACATTTCACCAGCCTATCTCTGTCCGCTTAAAGTCTATTATCATTTTCCAAAATACTGAAAGCATTTTGCATTATTTTCTACACTGCGAAAAGAATTATTTTCTCTAAAGATGGACTTTGGCTAGGATAACTGGCTAACTGTTAATCTTTGTCAAACTAATTTCTTTTTGGACAGGAATGCGTCAAGATGGCACATGTTTCATCCGTGGTACGATTTGTGGATTACAGTAATTCAAGCACCACGCTGCATGAGAATTCAACTGTGCCCATAGGCACCAGCACTACAGCTCCGATGCCATGGTGGACCTCCACAACAACTGCTGGCACAGCAACCAATGTTACCCAACCAAACCAATGCCTCGTTGTGCTGTATGAGGATATTGGTAGATCACGGTAAAGTATTTTTACTTATCTACCAGTCTTCCCTTTTATACCTTGACTGGAGAGTGTTGCAAGCGGTTGAAGCTTGTGTGGAAATGTCAAGGATGGGGACTGGAGTGAGAATAACTGGGAAGCTCTTGCCTCCTGTGCTGTTAAGAAATATGGGGTTAGGGTGAGAAAATGGACTTCAATATTGAATAAGAGTAGACTCTGAACCATACAATGTATTCCTGTACCCTTTTAAGTTCTTATTGTTTTGGCTAGCAAGTTAAAGTCATGGGGAAATTTTACCAGGTTTCCTCTTCATAAGCACTATGCAGTGACTCTTAGATTTCATGCATATGGTCACCATCCAGTTACAGGAGTGGGACGGACTCTATGTAAGGATCCATATGTATGTTTATTAAATTAAGCTTTTTAAATACACAACTCTTCATTTGCCTAGCACCTTGTTTGAGCACAGGACTTTACCAAGTCTTTATAGCTGCTGAATTACTTCTGAAGTTTTGTTTTAATCATTCATGGGATAAGGGCTAGATCAGCATTTATTGCTTTTCCCAATTGCCCAGAGGGCAATTGGGAAGAGTCAATCACATTGTGGTTCTAGAGTCACATGTAGGCTCCCTAAAGAACATCAGTGAACAAGGTTAGTTTTTCTGACAATCAATGGTGGGTTCACAATCATTATTAGAGTCTTAGTACCATAATTTGTTTTTGTGTATTCAATTCAAATTCCACTATCTGCCGTGGTGGGAATTGGACCTGGATGTCTGGTTTAACAGTCCAGATGGTATATCGCTAGGCCACCGCCTCCCCTCTTTACTGTTGTTATTTGCAAAACATGGCATCCAAGTTTTAGTTCTGCAAAACAAGCTCCCACAAACAGATTATGACCAGAATAGCATTTTGTTTTCTCGTGCTGTTGGTTAATGGCTAAATACTGTTGAAACACAAAGGAGAACTTCTCTGCTTTTCACACATTTATCACACACACACACACACACACACACACACACACACACACACACACACACACACACACACACAGTTATCCCTGACTACCGCGCCGAGCATACACATCCCTGAACACATTGGGCAAATCGGCACAGCCAGACCACTTACCCTGCACGTCTTTGGACTGTAGGAGGAAACCGACACAGACAAGGGGAGAATGTCTGTGTGGAATTTGTGTAGTCACCTGAGGCTGGAATCGAACCCAGGTCCCTGGCACTGTGAAGCAGCAGTGCTACCACTGGGCCACTGTGCAGCCCTGTGAAATGGTTATAGCATGGGAGGAGATCATTTGGCCTGATGTCTGTGGCCTTCCTCTGAAGGAGCAATTCACCTTGTACCACAGAGTGCAGAAGAGGACCTTCTGGTCCATCAAGTTTGCAAAAACGATTGTGGATCTGCACTAATCCCACTTTCTAGCACTAGACCCACAGCCTTGAATGTTATGATGTTTCAAGGTTTAAAAGGCTGAGGTTTCCTGACTTGACTACCTTCCCAGGCAATGTATTACAGATTCCCATCACAAGTTTTAAAAAAAAAATTCCTCTCATTCCCTCCAAACCTCCTGCCTTGCACTTTAAAATTATAACCCCCTTCTAAGGGGAACAGCTGCTCTAACAATCTATGTCATGGCTGATAAAGGCAAATATCCTGTGTACCTTTCTAACTCCCCTATTTACCTGTCCCACTATCTTCTGGGATCTACGGACAATCACTTCAAGATTGCCATGTTCCTCTGAGCTTCCTAGTGCCTGTCATTCATTGAGTATTCCCTTGCCTTGTTATTTCAAAGTGCACCACCTCACACTTAACAGGATTAATTTTCATCCACCATTCGTCAGACCAATCCATCTACATCGTCCTGTAACCTAAGAACTGCTTCCTTGCTGTCAACTAACTGGCCAAGCATCGTGGCATCCACAACCATACTTACCATATTCTCCACCCATCCTGTCCCCTTATTCTACATATCTATCTCGCCCAATGAGGGACTCTACTCCTGTGATACACCATTCGACACCAGCCTGCACCGCACAAAGAGCTTCTACTACCACCTGTGTCTCCTACATTTAAACTGATTTTGACTTCAATTTCGCAAGTTACCCTGAATCCCATTGCCCTTCATTTTCCAAGTAATCCTGCAAATGTTTTCCAACTAGATAAAGATTCAAATCCTTATGAAGGCCTCAATTGACCCTGTTTCATTTTCTCGGAGTTCAGTTGAGATATTAACCATTTGCTATGTAATGTCCATTTTCTTCCTGACAGAATGAATCACTTCATACATTTCCACACTCAGATATGCCTATCATTTGTCCATCCCTTCTATAAGTAACTTGCCAGTTTTTTAAATCCCTGATTTTGTTTTCTAAATTTTTTTTCTGCTACTGAGGTTAAACTGATTGACCTGTGATTGCTAGACTAAGCTTTGTCATTTTTTTTGAATGAGAGTGTAACATTTGCAATTCTCCAGTCCTCTGGCACCATTCCTGAGTCTAAGGGTTTCAGTATTGTCTTTGGTATTAATTTCTGGTTCCCAAAACTCTGCCAATTTAGGTTTTTTTTTTACTGCAAAGGAAACTTAGTGTGGATCAGCTTGGACCATGGTATGAGTTGGAGAAAGGGCAAAGACTTGATGCTTTGTGTTGTTGAATTAGGAAGACAAACTAATAAAGTTAAATCTGCTTTCGCATGGAAATGTAGGCATTAAAAAAAAATCCGTCAGGGACTTTCCTGAACAGCATCACTAAAATTTCAAGAGAATTTTCTTTGCGAGTCTTTCTGTCCACCTTTTATTTGAAGAATTGACTATATGTGTTAATTAGTTGGGTGATGGGAGGGCGTTAATTGTTTTGGGGAACCTCGTCACCCAGAGAGTTAATCTGTGGAATTCCTTGCCCAGTGAAGTAGTTGATGCTACCTCAGTAATCGCTTTTAAAGTTAAGACGCTTTCTTGAAAAATAGAGGAATTAAGGGATATGGTGAAAACATGGGTAAGTGCAGCTGAGTCCATGAAAAGATCAGCCATGATCTTATTGAATGGCGGAGCAGGCTCAAAAGGCTGGATGACTTACTCCTCCTAGTTCTTATGTTCTTATGGGAGTAGGATTGGAAGATCAAAGCCTAAAGAACTGCTTGATGAATTTGCTCACTCATCAAGCCAGCCCATGGAACTGAGTGGTCAAACATTATTAAAATGCTTTCAATAAAGACTTTGTGACTTTAATTTGTAATCCGCTATATGGAAAGTTGTCTTCCACCAGAAACCAACACCAATCCATAAGTCAAATTTATTGGTATACTATCAGTGTTGCGAGGGCATGTGAAAATCCAATAACGATGGATATTATTACCTTGAATCTGTTTCTCTGAGCGAATAAGAAGACTGGTTTTTGAGTGCACCGTTCCGAGCAGGATGCAGATCATTCAATTAGTACGTGGAAGTTAGCTTCCCCAACTCCTACCAAAAATGCTTAGGAAGCACTTATCAATCCAAGCAAGATTTGTTTTCACCTGTGTAATGTCATTCATTTTCATAGTTTTAGTTACATGTCGTCATGACCTGGGTCTGTAATTCATCATGTAGGGACTGTTGAAATTGTTATGGCTGAGTGAGACTATTTTATATTTGTGTACAGTCAATTATCATGGTTGATCATCCAATGTAATATTTTTTCTGTATTTAACAAAGAAAGCTAGGCTTCAAAATTTAACAGGGCGAAAGTGAGAACTGCAGATGCTGGAGATCAGAGTCAGATTGGAGTGGTGCTGGAAAAGCACAGCAGGTCAGGCAGCATCTGAGGAGCAGGAAAGCCCTTCCTAATGAAAGGCTTTTGCCCAAAATGTCATTTTTTTTTTTCCCTGCTCCTCAGATGCTGCCTGACCTGCTGTGCTTTTCCAGCACCATTCTAATTTTTTTTTTTTTTTTGAAAATTTACAGCCCAGGAACAGGTCCTTTTGGCCCTCCAATCCTGAGCTGATTCAAATGTACTGTCTAAACCTGTCGGTCAATTCCTAACCTCGAAAGTGTGACCCCTCGTTATTGAATCCTTCACCCTGGGAAAAAGCTTGTCTCTACCCACCCTGTCTATACACTTTATGATTTTGTAAATCTCAGTCAGGTCCCCCCTCAATCTCCTTTTTTCTAATGAAAACAATCCTAACCTACTCAACCTCTCTTCATAGCTAGCACCTTCCTTACCAGGCAACATCCTCGTAAACCTTCACTGCACCCTCTCCAAAGCGTTCACATCGTTTTGGTAATGTGGTGACCAGAACTGTACACCGTATTCTAAATGTGGCTGAACCAATGTCTTGTACAATTTTAACATGACCTGCCAGCTCTTATACTCAGTACCCTGTCCGATGAAGGCAAGTATACTATATGCCTTCTTGACCACACTGTCCACCTGTGCAGCAGCAATTTCAGGGTACAACAGACCTGCACTCCCAGATCTCTCTGCTCATCAACTTTTCCTAAGGCTCTTCCATTCAAAGTTGATTCAAAGATTCCTTATTCTTCGACTTTGGAAGTTAATGCCTGTGTTATGCTTTTATTTCCTTTTTTCTTGTGAATGTTGACAATTGTTATTTTATTGAGTAGTTAAACTTGGTAAAGAATAGCTAGTGACCATTCAATATTTATTGCCCATCCCATTCTAATTACATTTGAGTGGACTCCAAGATGTTGGGGAAAAAAGATTGAGGAAATAAAGGGTTGTAGGTTAGAGCATCAAAGGGAGTACTTCATGGAGTACATCCTGAGTGTAATATACCTAAAGAACACATTGGTGTAGCTGTGAAATGAATGATGAACAATGGCTTTAACCACTGAACAAACTAATACCATTTTATTTTTGAAGCTTTTATGCTAGACCGTGCATGTGCTCCCTAGAAATATAAAAACTAAGGGCAAGAGTAAGCTATTTGACCCTTCAAATCTGCTTCATCATTCATTCTGATCGTGGTTGATCATCCACATCAATATTTTTTGGATTAGTGGTGCTGGAAGAGCACAGCAGTTCAGGCTGCAATCAATAGCTTGTTCCCACCTTTGCTTTCATTTCCTTTGGTCTTCAGTGCTATATCCAACTCTTTGAAATAATACTATTTGTTGGCCTTGACTATTTTCAATGGTAGGGAATTCCATGTGTTCAGCTCTGTGTCTGTGTCTGTTTCTGTTCTGTGCCTGTGTGATCAAGCTTGATCCCACAGGTGCTGCATGGGTTTTATTATGGACATTCAATTATTGGATGTATTCAAATTAGTATGCAAAAGTCGGTGACTTTCTCGGGGAATTGGGGATATGCTGAAACGTGTAGCTGGGGTAACTGACTGACTGAGATCTGACTTGAATGATTTTCTCCTGCTCCTATTTCTTCTGTTCTCAAGTTGTTATTAATCAAACATCTGTTTCCTGTTTTTTGAACCTGAATTGACATGAAAGATAGGTTTTTAGGTTGCTCGCCATTGTGATTGTAATCCCTTCCAGATTAAGGTGGTACACTCTGGTGAAATAGGGTGTGCTGCATTTACTCTTGAGGCTAGAAAGCAGCATCGTAAGAGAAAAGGGCATAGATGATTCTACAGAGAGAATATTAAAAAAGAACTTGGAGCTATTGCACAAAAACATTTTAATTTATATATTGTTTGACAGGTGCTGATAGGGCTGTTTCCCCTTGAACTAGGGATGGTATAAGCTTTGAATAGATTAGGCTCAGGATAAGGGGTGGTGTTTAGAGTAAAGGTGGAGAACCATTCTTCACTCAAAGCATTGTGAATCTTTGGAATTCTGTACCCCAGGGACTGAAATGCTCATTCCTTAAGTATATGTTTGATAGATTTTGTGAACTTCAAGTGAAACAAGAGATATTGGTTAGGACATGCAGGTAGATTTGATGTAAAAGTTGCCTTTATTGAATAGCAAGGATACCACATAGCATATTTTTATATACACCATAATTTTTGAAAATTTGTACATGAGAATGCATGAAAGAACCAGTCATAGAATCAAAATGGACAGAAGAGGCTAATTAGCCCATTGAGTCATTAAAGTTCACACTCTTCCCTACTTGGAGAAAGTGAGAACTGCAAATGCTGGAGGTTAGAGTCAAGGATGTGGTGCTGGAAAAGCACAGCCTTTCATCAGGAAGGGCTTATGCTCAAAACATCGATTCTCCTGCTCCTCGGATACTGCCTGACCTGTGCTTTTCCAGCACCATACTCTCAATTCCTCCATACTTGGAATTGCTTCTGCTTGGAGTATCAAGGATGTTGATAAAGGATGTTTGAGGCCATTTGTATAAACTTGAATGCCATGCCTTCTCATCTGAGATTCTCTTGATCTTTAGGATTGTGTACTGTGCCCTGGCAACGTGTTCCTCGCTGGACTGGTGGTGCCAGCTGGCATGCCAATACATTCATCTCCGTGACCAACCATTTAATAAACAAGCCTTTGTGAATGCCTGATGAGCTAATTGAAATGCTCCTTTTCCAAACTCCGTTTCCTTTTTAATGAATACTAGAATTGACGTGTGATATAACAGCTGAATAGACCAGTGGAGAGACCAATCTCTCTGCACCTACTGTCAGGTTGTTTCCACTTCTTCTAGAGCCTAAGACTAGCGGGCATACACTCAGAGTAAGATGCACATTTAAGACCGATGAGGAGGATTTTTTTGAGGTATGGAATTCTTTACCATAGTGTTGTCAAGGCTGAGTCATTAAGTATATTCAAGGCTCAGAGAGGTATTTAGTCAGTAAGGGTATCGAGGGCTAAAGAGAAAAAAGGCAGGAGTTGAGGATTTTTGATTCACCATGATTTCATTGTCAGAGTCATACAGCATAGAAACAGACCTGTTGGGTGAACTTGTCTATGCTGACCAAGTTTCCCAAGCTAAACTAGTCCCATTTGCCTGCATTTGGCCTATATCCCTCTAACCACATTTCCTATTCCTGTACCTGTCTAAATGTCTTTTAAATGTTGTAATGGTACCTGCATCTACTGCTTCCTCTGGCAGTTCATTCCAACATGTGAATCACCCTCTGAAAATGTTGCTCCTCGGGCCCTTTTTTAAATCTTTCCTCTCGCACCTCAATGTATGCCCTCTAGTTTTGAACTCCCTGCCCCTAAGGAATAGAACTTTGCCATTCACCTTATCTATGCCCCTCATGATTTTATAAACCTCTGTTAGATCACCCCTCAATCTCCCAAGCTCCAGTGAAATAAATCCCAGCCTATCCAACCTCTTTATAACTCATACTCTTCAGTTCTAGCAACATCCTTGTAAATCTCTTTTAAACCCTCTCCAATTTAATAATATCCTTGCTACAGTAGGGCAACCTAAACTCTACACAGTACTCCAGAAGTGGCCTGACTAGCATCCTGTTCAATCTCGACATGTCTCAACTCCTATTCTCTGAGCATAGAAGGCAAACATGTTAAAAGCTGCCTTAACACACTCTGTCTACCTGTCAATCTCATTGATTGGTGAAGCAGACTGAATGGCCTACTTCTCTATCTTATGGATCGTGTGGAGCTCATGACTCATGCTGCTGTGTGTTGTCTTTATGGCTCACTTATTAGAAACCGAATCTAGAAACTTAACCATTATTAACCTGGGGAAAACCAGTTTGTTTTCTGGTGAATATACATTTGTTTTCTCCATTTTTAACTCTTCACCCTGTCTACGTTTCTTTTCGAGTGCACATTCCTCTTGCTATCTCACCACATCTCCCACTGACACTAATTTGTGGTGTTGTGTGATTCTATAGTTATTAGCACCTCCCTACCAAATGTCATATAAGAGTTCAAATAGTCAGTTTCACCAGCTGTTCAATCTCACACAGCATCATATTCCTGTTTCCTAACTCTTCATTAAGACTCTCTTGACTTTGAGTGTGGTGCATAATAATTAGCAGTGAGTCCCAAACTGAACCAATTTGCTGTGTGTCTGTGAGTATATGTTAAGATTCAGTTTCCTAACTGAAGGGTACTGATGTGCACATATGTACCAGGCAAGTGCTATAGTGTTGAAGGACACCTTTTTTGATGAAATATAAAACTGAAACCCATCTGCCATCTAGGGTGAATGTAAACAACTTGCACGTTTCAAAGTTCAGATGAGTCCTCTTCCATTTGGGTAAAGTTACCATAGTCTCAAAGGATGATAATGCTGCTTGGTCAGTAGAAAGGGGTGAGCTAGCTCAGTTGGCTGGAAGGCTGGTTTATGATGCAGCGCAATGCCAACTCTTGAGTTCAGTTCTTGCACTGACTGAGACGGTCATGAAGGACTCTCCTCAACCTTGCGCTTGCCTGATAAGTGTTGACCCTCTGGTTAAACTCTCCACCAGTCATTTTTCTGTAACGTGAGAGCAGACCCATGGTACTCTGAGGCTGTGGCAACTTTTTATTTATCCTCAATCAATATCTTTTTTTTTTAAAAAAAGCTTATTTACCACATATCTGATTGCTTCTTGTGGGAGCTGCTTGTGCCTGTATTTCATATGTTATGTTCAGTGACAAAGCTCACATGTATTCTGATAATCATAAAGCACTGTGATATCCTGAGATTGTGGTAGACACTATGTAAATGCTAGATTTTTTTTAATATAGTGGAATTTGACACTGATAAATTAATGGAACCATTTAAGAATCAAGCACTGGTAACAGCACAGAAGGTGTGTGCCAGGCCTCTGAAAGAGCATCTTTGCTACTTCTGGTCCCAACAACCTCTTAAGCCTTCTCTTCAAATAATTATCCAATTCCCTTTTAAAAGTCCTGAATTGATCTGACTCCTGCTCAGTGCATTCCAAAACCACTCCTGTTTTTTTTGTAAATCTGTTCTTCATATACCATTTCATTATTTTGCTATTCACCTTAAATCTGCACTCTCTGTGGTTCTCAACACTTTAGTTTTTCGCATTTTATCTCATTTGTCCAGAACCTTTTCCATTTTGATTGATTTGTCTTTCAAATCTCCCCTCAACCTTCTCTAAGAAGACCATGTCCAGCTGCTTTTCTGCAACTTTTTAATGCCTTTTGAATTTATCCTAAAGTGCGTGTGGGACAGAATTGGGCACAGTACTCCAGTTGAGGCGAAAAACTGTTTTATAAAGATTCACTATCACTTTATTTTTCTGCATTTGCCTAAATCTGTAAAGGTCAGCACCCTGTATATATTTTCAATCACACTCTGAACATCAGTTATACACACATATTCCTATGTCTCTCTGCTCTAGCAATCTCTTATGGGATTGTACTTTATTTTTAATATATATTGTCTTTCTTCATCCTTCCAACCAAAGTATAGCACTTTGCACTTCATGGCATTTAAATTTAATTTGCCACATGTCTTTTCAGTTCACCAACCTGTCTGGCCTCTTAAACTCTGTCACTACTGTCCTTATAAATGACAATACTCCCAAATTTGGTGTCATTAAAAAGGTGAAATTGTGTCCTGTGCACCCAAATATATCAAGAAATCAAACAAATCTGCTGTCCTAGTGGCAGCCCCAGGGGGACCCCACTGTATACCTTCTGAGAAATAACCCTTCACCAATATTGCATTTCCCATCCAGTCAACTTGGTATCCATGCTGCCTCTGATGCTGTTATTCCATCGACTTTTAATTTGTTGACAAGCCTGCTATGTAGCACTTTCTCCACTGTTTTTTGGAAGTCCAGGTATTTTACATCAACTGTCACCCTCATCAACCTTGTTATGCTTCACTAAAAGAAGTTTGTGTGTTGGCAGGATATATTAAGAGGATGCTTCTTCATGGGAATGTAGTATTCAGCCCCTCAAAGCCATTCTGCTACTTGATCAGATAATGGCAGTCTGCAATACATTTAGTTTGGTCAAAATTTAGTAAAAGTATAAAGATGCTGAGTTGCTCTTTTTCTTTTGCTTTCTTTTTTTCTGCTCCTTTTTATATCTTGCTCTGTTTATCTTTCTTTTCCTTGCATACTTTTTTTTTCTTCTCCTATACACACACACCTTTTTTTCTCTTAAAATCTATCTGGGATCAATATCTCCTTATGTGGCTCAGTGTCAAATTTTGTGTTAATGTTCCTGTGCTGTACCTTGCAGTTGCTATGCAAGTAGAACATGAACGTTGCAGTGCAGTACAGGCCCTTCGGCCCTCGATGTTGCATCAACCTGTGAAATCAATCTGAAGCCCATCTAACCTACAACATTTTCGTCCGTATGCCTGTCCAATGACCACTTAAATGCCCGTAAAGTTGGTGTGTCAACTACTGTTGCAGGCAGTGCATTTCATGCCTCTCTTAGTCTCTGAATACACGACCTCTGATATCTGTCCTATGTCTATCACCCCTCAATTTAAAGCTATGTCCCCTCGTGCTAGGAATCTCACTGTCCACCCGATCTAACCCTCTGATTATCTGATATATCTCAATTAAGCCGTCTCTCAACCTTCTTCTCTCTAACAAAAATAGCCTCAAGTCCCTCAGCTTTTCCTTGAAGACCCCTCCCTCCATAGCAGGCAACATCCTCGTAATTCTCCTCTGAACCCTTTCCAAAGCTTCCACATTTTTCCTATAATGCGGTGACCAGAACTGTATGTAATACTCCAAGTGTGGCCGTACCAGAGTTTTGTACAGCTGCAGCATGACCTCATGGCTTCAAAACCAATCCCTTTACCAGTGAAAACTAACACACTGTATGCCTTCTTAACAACCCTATTAACCCTGAGTGGCAACTTTCAAGGATAAGTAAATGTAACAAATGTAAGTTGTTGCAAAATTGTGTGCCTGCCAGACTTTCCGATCATTTCTAACGCACTTTTAATTGCCTCATTTCCTCAGAGTGCGATTCTGGGATGTCTTCCTCCTGATCCCCAATGTGCTTTTCTTCACATTCTTGCTCTGGAAACTTCCATCGGCAAGAGCAAAAATTCGGGCCACATCGAGTCCCATCTTCACTACATTCTACATACTGGTAAGTCTTCTACAACACCACAGCAATTTGGTGTGAAACGCAGGATGTCTGCAAGATGTCCGAGCAATCTAATCGAACTAGAAACTCTTGAGCTGCTGCATAATGACTCTCAGATCATCTCGCCCCAGATAATCTCGTGCTTCTATACACCACCTCATTCCCCACATGCATCCACTGGACTGACAGTATTGATACTCCAATTCTGGCCCACTGTGCATCCCCCATTTATTTGACCCTCCATTCTGGAGGAGAAAGTGAGGTCTGCAGATGCTGGAGATCAGAGCTGGAAATGTGTTGCTGGAAAAGCGCAGCAGGTCAGGCAGCATCCAGGGAACAGGAGAATCGACGTTTCGGGAATAAGCCCTTGTTCAGGAATGGGGAAAGTTTGTCCAGCAGGCTAAGATAAAAGGTAGGGAGGAGGGACTTGGGGGAGGGGCGTCGGAAATGTGATAGGTGGAAAGAGGTCAAGGTGAGGGTGATAGGTGGGGGCGGAGAGGTCGGGAAGAAGATCTCAGGTTAGGAAGGTGGTGCTGAATTTGATGGATTTGACTGAGACAGGGTGGGGGGAGGGGAAATGAGGAAACTGGTGAAATCCGAGTTCATCCCTTGTGGCTGGAGGGTTCCTAGCCGGATGATGAGGCGTTCTTCCTCCAACCGTCGTTTTGTTGTGGTCTGACGATGGAGGAGTCCAAAGACCTGCATATCCTTGGTGGAGTGGGAGGGGGAATTGAAATGTTGAGCTACAGGGTGGTTGGGTTGGTTGGTCCGGGTGTCCCAGAGGTGTTCTCTGAAACGCTCCGCAAGTAGCCGGCCTGTCTCCCCAATATAGAGGAGGCCACATCGGGTGCAGAGGATGCAATAGATGATATGTGTGGAGGTGCAGGTGAATCTGTGGCGGATATGGAAGTTTCCTTTGGGGCCTTGGAGGGAGGTGAGGGCGCAAGTCTTGCACCTCCTGCGGTTGCAGGGGAAGGTGCCGGGAGTGGAGGTTGGGTTGGTGGGGGGTGTGGATCTGACGAGGGAGTCACGGAGGGAGTGGTCTTTACGGAATGCTGATAGGGGAGGGGAGGGAAATATATCCTTGGTGGTGGGGTCCCTTTGGAGGTAGCGGAAATGACGGCGGATGATGCGCTGTACATGGAGATTGGTGGGGTGGTAGGTGAGGACCAGTGGGGTGTTCTCCTGGTGGCGGTTGGAGGGGCGGGGTTCAAGGGCGGAGGAGCGGGAAGTGGAAGGGATGCGGTGGACTCCCTCGTCAGATCCACACCCCCCACCAACCCAACCTCCACTCCCGGCACCTTCCCCTGCAACCGCAGGAGGTGCAAGACTTGCGCCCACACCTCCCCCCTCACCTCCCTCCAAGGCCCCAAAGGAAACTTCCATATCCGCCACAGATTCACCTGCACCTCCACACATATCATCTATTGCATCCTCTGCACCCGATGTGGCCTCCTCTATATTGGGGAGACGGGCCGGCTACTTGCGGAGCATTTCAGAGAACACCTCTGGGACACCCGGACCAACCAACCCAACCACCCTGTAGCTCAACATTTCAATTCCCCCTCCCACTCCACCAAGGATATGCAGGTCTTTGGACTCCTCCATCGTCAGACCACAACAAAACGACGGTTGGAGGAAGAACGCCTCATCATCCGGCTAGGAACCCTCCAGCCACAAGGGATGAACTCGGATTTCACCAGTTTCCTCATTTCCCCTTCCCCCCCCCCCCCCCCCCCACCCCCACCCTGTCTCAGTCAAATCCATCAAATTCAGCACCGCCTTCCTAACCTGAGAACTTCTTCCCGACCTCTCCGCCCCCACCCCAGTCTGACCTATCACCCTCACCTTGACCTCTTTCCACCTATCACATTTCTGAAGCCCCTCCCCCAAGTCCCTCCTCCCTACCTTTTATCTTTGCCTGCTGGACAAACCTTCCCCATTCCTGAAGAAGGGCTTATGCCCGAAACGTCGATTCTCCTGTTCCCTGGATGCTGCCTGACCTGCTGCACTTTTCCAGCAACACATTTCCACCTCCATTCTGGAGATCTACTTTGTGATTTAACACATGCATGTAGGCTGACGCGTGCAGTACTGTGGATGGGCTGCATTGTCATGTTTACCATTTCTTTGTGATGAGACGGTGAGGTCCAGTATACTATGAGCAGATGTAAAAGATAGGGTTCAATTTCAACGAAGGACAGGGGAGTTCTGCTAGTATCTTGGTCAACAGTTATTCCTCAACCATTACATGAAAATACCACAGCTTTAAGAGGTATATTTTGTCCTGGATTTTTTTTTGTGAAGAGCGGTTGAGACATTTGCTGAGTGGTAGGCCCAAACCAAGGGAAGAAAAGAACTGGAAATGACATCACCAACCTTAAGAAACCAAGACCTATAAACAGAGGTGGGACGTACCACCAGCACTTCACCAGAGACTCTCACTTATGACGTTACCTAGTATGGTGATGAAATGTCTGAAAACAAACCTTCAAGCTCATTGAGCTAACTTACATACTTAGAATTACAGTATTTAAAAGGCATCTGGATGGTTGCACGAACAGATAGGGTTTAGAGGAAATGTGTTGAAATGTGGTGCTGGAAAAGCACAGCAGGGTCAGGCAGCATCCAAGGAGCAGGAGAATCAACATTTCGAGCAGAAGCCCTTCATCAGGAATGTGGGGGGGAGGGGTAAAGGGGGCTGAGAGAGGAATAGGCGGGTGGGGGTCTCATCTTAATCCTGATGAAGGGCTCCTGCCCGAAACACTAACTTTCCTACTCCTCGAATGCTGCGTGACCTGATGTGCTTTTTCAGCCCCACAATTTTTGATTCTGATCTCTCTTTCTCCTCAGAGGGATATGGGCCAAACACTTGCAGATGAGACTAGATTAATTTAGGATCTCTGGTCGGCATGGACGAATTGGACTGAAGGGTCTATTTCCATGCTGTACATCTGTGACTCTAAATTGATGACCCATCTCTATATTACAATAGTGACAGCACTTAAATTTTAGTTTTATAGCTTGTACTTTAGGTCATTCACAGAATCTCAGAATTTTTACACCACTGAAAGAGACCATTCAGTCTATCGTAATCTGTGCCATTATCCAAATGTGCAGTTCACTCAGTACCATACACCTGTCTTCTCCCTGTAATCCTGCACACAGTTTCCCCTTGCCACTAACCATCTGATTCTCTTTTGAAGGAACATGTAACCTGACATACTGGCAGTACTAGACACTTTGATGCGAGACAAGATTTTTACCTCTTTCACCTTTTTGCTTTAAATCTGTGCCCTGTCGTTTTTCAATATTTTCACAAATGGGAACATTTTCTCCCAATTTACTGTCTTTGGAAACCTCTGTGTGATCTCCCTGCAACCTTCACCTCGAAGAAAAGCTTTCCGGCATGTCCAACTTACTAAAATTCTGCATGCCTGGAACCATTTTTATAAACCTTTTCTGAACTCCACCCAGTGTTGGGATGTCAAATTGTGGCTGTACAGGATGTTTGAAGTACTGTGTACAATTCTGGTCACCCTGCTGTAGGAAGAATATTATTAAATTGGAAAGGATGCAGAAAAGACTTACAAGGATGTTACTGGAGGGCTTGATTGTAAGGAGAGTCTGCACAGGCTATGATTTTTGTTCCCCCTGGAGTGTCGGAGGCTGACCTTTTATAGAAGCTTATAAAATCATGGGCACAGATGGGGTGAAGTAGCAAAGATCTTTTGTCATGAACAGGGGAATCCAAAACTAGAGGGCATAGGTTTAAGGTGAGAGGGGAAAGATTTAAAAGGGACCTGAGGGGCAACCTTCTCTCACACGGTTCATATATGTAACAACCTGCCAGAGGAAATGGTAGATGCAAGTGCAGTACAGTTACAACATTCCAAAAAATATTAGGTCCATGAATATGAAAGATTTAGAGGGATATTGGCCAAATGCAGGTAAATGGGGGCTAGCTTAGTTTGGAAAACCTGGTTAGCATGGATGAGTTGGACCAAATGGTCTTGTTTCTGTGCTGTATGGTTCTATGACTCTACCCTCCTTTAAAGTGTAACCCTCCGTTTACTATCTTGTCAAGAGTCTAGAACTCAACTCTTAGTCCTTGGTGAAGAGGTCCTCCCTTTTAAGATCAATGAGGAGATATGTATTCACTCAGTTTGTTGTGACAGTTTGCAACCTCTATCCTAGAGGGCATTGGATGCTCAATCATTGTTTATATTAAACCCTGACTGCTGCACTGCCTCAATACTGCACTCTGAGCATCAGCCTGGATAATGAGCTCAAGATTAGGATGATGTTTATACTCTCAGCTTCTGAGGTGAGAGTCCTATCCAATGAGACATGCTTCACATTGTTAAAGATTTGAACTGGCTGTTCTGAAGCTCCGAGTCATCTGAAGTCGGTTATTCAAACTGTTAATTATAATGCAGCACATGGCGCAGGTCAAGAAAGAAGTGGAAAAGATCTAGTTTCTCACAACTTCCTCTACTGAGTTACAAGAGCGCACCACTGTGGATACTGGAAATAAAAACTGGAAGCAAGCCTGGTAGCATGTGTAAAGACAGAAAGAGTTGATGATTCAGGTCTATAATGTTTCATCAAACTTTCACTTCACTTCGCTTTCTAATTTAACAAGGGTTGTTCAAGAACTAACTATGATGGACATTGGAAATCTGAAATTAGAGCAAAAGATGGAAAACCCCAGAAGGTCAGGATGCACCTTTGGAAAGGAACAGAATAATGGTTTGGATCAATCAACTGAAGAACTAAAAATCAAAAACAGATTGCTAGGAAAACTTAGCAGTGTCTGTGTAGAGAAAGCAGAACTGAAGAAATAAGCTAGTTTCTTTTCATTTGCCCTTCTTTTCTGTGTGTTTATTTCCTGGCCATTCTTGGTTAACTTGACATCGGCTTTGAAGAGGTTGGGCTGTTGCTTTGTGCTGCCTGGCTCTAACATGCTTGCCAGTTTTGACATGTCCAATCTCGAAGGCTGGTGATCAGTGAGTTCAACATAGTTGTCAATGACAGTAGAACCCTGCAGAACTACAGATGCTGGAAATCTTGAAATTTAAACAGAAACTTTGGGAAACACTCAACAAGTCATCGACATCTACGGAGATAGAAACAAGACTTAACATTCCAGATTTTCCTTTTTCAGCAGAACCAGAAGGAATGACAGATTTGACAGTTTAGAGACAAAGGAGAGCAAAATGGAGAGCATTTCAAGAGTGTAATGGAATGCTCTCCTTTTGCCTAGATGAGTCAAACAACACTCAACAGCTTGACTGTATTCAGGACAAAGAGGACATTCACCAGAACGTTGCCTGTATTGGAGTATTTCAGCTGGAAAAGCACATATACAAGTTAATCAGGATGAAGGGCTCTGGCCCGAAATGTTGATTTCCCTGCTCCTTGGATGCTACCTGACCTGCTGTACGTTTTCTAGCAACATGCTCAACTTCAACACACCACCCTGTTCCATGGGAACATCTCTGTCTCAGTGTGGAAGTTGGAAGAACACCACCTAGTGTTCTGCTGGAGGTCCCTGTAGCGAGTTCAATAACTTAAGGGCTTGAGCTTTCCCATAGATTCATAGTGATGTACAGCATGGAAACAGACCCTTTGGTCAACCTGTCCATGCCGACCAGATATCCCAAACCAATCTAGTCCCACCTGCCAGCATCTGGCCCAATTCCTCCAAACCCTCCCTATTCTTATACCCATCCTTTCCCCAAACCCACACACCAGGCCTTGTAATCACACAGTCTGCTATTACACAATCCATTCTTGGCTATTTACAGCCATTCACCCTCCTAGCCAGATTGTTATCTAATCCTTTGTCTGTCCAAGTGTCCTTGTCTCTCTTTGGGCTGTATCCCCACCCCATCATCATCTGCATATAAACAGACATTTTACTAGCTACCATCGGTTCTGAGGAAGGGTCACTCGACCCCAAACATTAACTCTGATCTCTCTCCACAGATTCTGCCAGACATGCTGAGATTTTCCAACAATTTTTGTTTTTGTCTTTGGAACCAGTGTATTTTAACATAATTAGAAGGCAGGAGATTAAAGTCTGTGGCCACTTAACCAAATGAAATTCAACTTGTATATGTTGGGCATTTTGTGGCATATGAGGGGCATGGATAGGGTGAATAGACAAGGTCTTTTCCCTGGGGTGGGGGGAGTTCAGAACTAGACGGCATAGGTTTAAGGTGAGAGGGAAACATTTAAAAGGGACCTAAGGGGCAACTTTTCACACACAGGGTGGTGCATGTATGGAATGAGGTGCCAGAAGAAGTGGTGGAGGCTGGTACAATTACAGCACTTGAAAAGGCATCTAGATGGGTACATGCATGGGAAGGGTTTAGAGGGATGTGGGCCAAGTGCTGGCAAATGGGACTAGATTAGGCAAAGGATTTCTGGTCCGCATGGACAAGTAGGTCCAAAGGATCTGTTTCCATGCTTCTCTATGACTCCATAAGTCACCCTTTATTGACACAAGGAAAGTCCTTGACGTTATCTAGCTCCCTCTGAACCAGCTCCCAGAGTGAACAGGATGTCTGACACCTCTGTTCCTATCTGTTACCCTGGCCTGTTAAGAGTCCAATCAGGGAACTCCTATGAGGTTAATCTGGCTGACTTCCTTATAATCAGTACAACCGGGACACATTGTTTATAAGATGTTGTTTTATTCAAATGTGGGAGGTGGAGGCTCGACATTTCTGCCCTGTGGGTGTGACTGCAGGGGCACTCTTGATTGGCTTTTCAACCAGGACCAATTGTGTGCGTTTAGGAGTAACGACCTCTCGATTGCTTCCTGAGCAAGCGCCTACAGCTTTGTGTTGGGGCAGTGTGGCAGAAATGAAGGATTTAAAAAAAGGGATAACCACCTTCAGAGACTGAAAGGGCGAATCCTCGACCAGTGAATAAAATGTTGAGGATTGATATGTCCGCAATCTCCTGTCCTCCTGAGTTAAAAGGAGCCAGAAGGGAACTGAGAGAAAACCTCTCATTAATGCCTGCAATCTGGACTGGTGCCAGAACTGTGCTTCACTAATGACGTTTTGTTCCTTCCCACCAGTATTTGTGTCTTGTCTCTTTGGGTGTAGCTAAATGGGATTCTTTTTAAAAGGGAGAGTTTAAATTATAGAGTTGTAAGTTATCAATTTGTTTGTTATTAATCATTTATTAAAAACAATCTGTTTGCAATAAATGGCTGTTTCTTCATTTAAAGTGCAGAAACCTGGTGAATGTTTTATTTTAACCTGGGCCTGGTGGCTAGATAAATTAGGGACTTTGGTGGTTTAATTAAACCTTTTCACATTTGTGAAACCTCTGGCAGCTGGGGTTTGACTTTGAGCATGCTACCTCAACAAATTGTGATAAAACCACAATTCAATAATAATCAGTAAGTCTGCATTTTGATAAGTATTGGACAGGACACTTGGAGGAGCATCCTCCAAAATGGTAGAAAAACTATTGCCTCTGAATATGAAGGTTATGGATTCAAGGGGAATTGAGTATAGCAGTAAAGATTGCTGCAGCTGCTTAAGAGTTTTGGTGAGATCTCTTTTTTTTGTATTGTATGCTGTTTTGGTCCACTTAAATAAGATATTAGGTTTACTTGCCACAAGGAGTGAAACAGAAGTTCACCAAACTAATGCCTGGTATTTTAAGATTTTGTGTAGGGAGGTCATGGAGACTTGTCTGTCTGTGTTCCCTCAATTTTTGAAAATTGAGGGGTGGCTGCTGTGTTGTATTTTATGCAATTCCTAGAGGGTGTGACAAGGTGGGTGTACATGAGCTGTTCCCCTGGCTGAGTCTTATGTTAAATGACATAATTTCAGTGTAAGGGCTTAGGCCATTTAAATGCTCAGCTGAGAGAATTTCTTCATTATGGGTGAATTTCTGGAATTCCCTAACCCAGAGAGTTGCGGGTGCTCAGTTATTAAGCAGGTTTGTGATAGAAATCAGTAGATTTCAGTAGAATAATTGTAATGTCAATGGTGTATGACTACTCCTGTTTGTCATGATTTGGATATGCTCTAAGTGGGAAATATCTCGCTGGCAAATGGGATTAGATTAGGATATCTGGTCAGTATGGACGAGTTGGACTGAAGGGTCTGTTTCCATGCTGCCCAGCTCTATGCTCTAAGTGGGAAATATCTCGCTCTTTGTAAAATTAAATTGAAGACAATAAATAGAAACTTCCAGCTATGCCCTATAGAGTTAGCAGGCAGACTCCTCAATGAACTCATTTGCATGCTCAGATTTGTTTCGTAAACCAGTTAGTCAATTCTTTGGCAGCAGGTTTGGGTTGTGGGTTTGGTGGCCATTACAGAAAAGAGCTAATTGGTGGCAAAACAATCTCAGTAAAACATCAGCAATAAGCGTTTAAATTTTTTAAATTAAATTTGGCATGAGTGGACCTTCAATATAGAAATACACAAACGGGAGTTAAAAATCACAACACCAGGTTATAGTCCAACAGGATTAATTGGAAGCACTAGCTTTCTGAGCGCTGCTCCTTCTTCAGGTGATCGTGGACCTGATGAAGCCCATGTCCCTCTAAACCCTTCCTAATCCTATACCCATCCAGGTGTCTTTTAAATGTTGGTAGTGAGTTTGAGAATGTTGTAATTGTACCAGCTTCCACCACTTCCTCTGGCAGCTCATTCCATACACGCTCCTCCCTCTGCTTGAAAAAAGTTGCCCTTTACGTCTCTTTTTAAAATTTTTTTTTCCCCTCTCTCCCTAAACCTATGCCCTCTAGTTCTGGATTTCCCCCACCCCAGGGAAAATCTGGAAGTAAGAAGTTTGCGTAAGTGCAAGAAATGCATGGCCTATCCTGTGGGGAAAGAAAAACTCCCCAGCATTAGAGCTATGTGCGGTATGTGTGTGTAAAAGTATTTGTATCTATTACAACATCTTACTGCTCTGCAGGATATAATGCAACAACTTTAGAAAGGCATCTTCAGCAGGACCTTCCAAATCCACTATCTCCACCTGGAATGCCAAGTGCTGCAAATATATAAAAATGTATTTGGCCATTCTTTGGTCATGTCTGGGTCAAATTAGTTTACTTCCCTCCCTAATAGCACTGTAGGTGTTCAAGAAGGCACGTTTGCACTATTTCCTGAAACTGACTTGGAAGGGGGAATGATTATCAACCTCCCCACCAATGCTGTTCATTCCAAGAGTGATTTTTCTTTTTGAAACGAAAGCACATTTGTTTTAAAGGGTGGTGAACTTTGAAGTGTAATCATCATCATCATTACATAAGTGGATGTGGCAGCTATTTTGCACAATATAGGATTTAACAATGATGAGGATAATGACCAGTGAACCTATTGCGTGGAGTGCTAGTGGAGAAAGTAGTGAAGAACAAGCTTGCTGCCTTCAGAGAAATGCTGGATTTTTTTTTTTGAATGGTCCACCTGGACAAGCAGGCAGTCTTGGCTTCATGTCTTTTATGACACCACCAGCAGTACTGCAGTGGGAGTGTCTGCTGAAATTGTTGGCTCGTGTGGTTAAGGGGAGCTTTTGATTTGTTGCAGGGGAGAGGTTCAGTCTGCCATTGGTGACTAGCCAGGTGCCAGAACTGGAAAATGACCCCCACCTCAAAGATCCACTGTCACATAAACCGATTTTGGTTTGCAGGTTAGATTACTAACAAACTCCCTCATCATAAGATGACAAAATGTTTGTCTCTGTAAAAGCCTGAAATTTTCATGAGCGCTTTTATAGCTTCAGGGAAACATATTCGTGGAGACTGTGTATCTTTTTCAACCTTAACATCTTTTCCAGATTCTTCTCTCCCACATTTTCTTAGGCATGATCTTTATTGGCTCAGTGATGGGGTTTGGAGACATTGAGATGTGGAAGGTCCAAAAGTATATGTGTTGCTTGTGGTAGAGTACAGATCCTTGTAGATGTTGACTTATGGTGAACTTTATTTTAGTTTTGGAGTACTCCATTTATGTGCCTTGGTTTCGTATCCCTTTAATTGCTTTGACTGGGGAAAACATGATCAATCTGTGTGAAAGTTTTCCAACCTTAGTAGTTTTTTGTTTGGAGTGTTGAGGGGGAAAGTGTGAAGAAATGGTTCCTGAAATCACCCTCGACTCAAATTTTCAGGTTCTGCCTCTTTTGTCCTTGACTTTCCCACCAGAGGAAACTGTTTCTGTTGATCATAGGAATGTTTTGTAGTCATCTTAAACTCTGTGCCTTAGGTGACCTCTTAACTTTGTATTCTTGAGGAAATACAAGCCTAGTCCATAAAAATTGGACCCAGATGGAGATATCAAATGCAAATGTATGGGAGTGCTGTCACCTGCAAGTTCCCCTCCAAGCTACTCGCCATCCTGATTTAGAAATCTATTACTCTGTTTAGTGTCATTGGCCCAAAATCCTTATCCAACAGCAAGTGTGCCCACACAAGGTGGACCACAGCAGTTCAACAAGGTGGACAACCACCAGCTTTCGAGGATATTTAGGGATGGATAACAGTATTGGCTGAGCCAGCAACATCCACATTCTGTGAAGAAATGCCTTTTCCAAAAAGCTTATCCAGATGATTTTTCTTTTGCAGGTGTTTGTCGTTGCAACAGTGGGCATCACACGTGCTATTGTTTCCATGACAGTCAGTGCATCCACAGTAGCTATAGTAACAGACAAGGTAAGTTCGGGATAATGCATGACCCGCCCCCCCAACCTGTTTGCCCTTAGATTTATATGTCACAGTAACAGAATTGTTACTATGCAGAAAGACAAGTTTTAAAGTCTTTCGGGGCTGGTTTGAAGCCTTGGGTAGAATGCACTCAGCAATGAATCCTCATTGCTGTTATCTAGGGTCTGTAGCCATCAGTATAAACAGACCAGATGCTTTCTTATACAACATTTTGGGTTCAGTTTGGTGTATCACACCGTTGTCAGAAAATAGGGATTTATTCTTTAATCTGGAAAGAAGCGTACTCGAGGAAAAGAGGAGGAACTTCCTTGATTTAAATCAACTTTATTTCAGTCCAGCATTCAGAAGATTTTGAGCCTTTCTTTCTTGTCTTCTTTTCCTGAGGACATTGGTGACCCCATCAGGGTACAGTCCCAACAGTGGCACTTTGCCTTGGCACTAGCCCTAAAATGTCCTTTTGCTTTCGGGTGTGACAAGCAGAGCTGTTTGGCTGCCTGAACCTGAAAGGTCTCACATTGGAGCTCAGTCCTGTTTCTCACTTTCCCCCATCCACCGATTTACACTTCCATGAAGGCATCATTTGATGGCACCAGGAACAGAAACCCCGGTGAAAGGGACTTAGTGTGAGGTAGGATTTGGGTAGTAGAGCTTTGAATGATTTTATGCAGTATGGGAGGCTGGGCCAGAAAAGCCTTAAATTAGTATATGTGCAACGTAAAAGGGTGACAAAGGTGTGACTGGTTTCAGCAGCAGATAAACTGAGGTAGAGTTGGCTCTGTCCTCGCAATGGAAGTAAGCAATCTTAGTGATAGTGATAAAATGTCAGAAACTTTGCTCCAATTTGCTCAATGACCAGGAAAAGGGACAGAAATGATGGCCATGGAACAAGTTTGTTGTGGTTCCGGAAGTCCACAATTGAAATTTCTTTTGCTTGGCTAATCCACCATACTGCAGATCTGTGCCAAGCCCTAAAATCTGTCCTTTTTAATTCAGGCAAAGAGGGTTTTCAGGAAGTCATGAGTTACAGGTTCAACTGCTTTCCTCACCTCTGTGATTCTTTGTGTGAGAGTTTCGATAAGTGAGACCTGGAAACAATGGGATGTCCACAGCTTGGCCCAGCATTTGAAATGAGTAGTAAAATATTCTGAGCATTTCGTCCACTCGTGATTGATAGATTTGCTATTTCTTTTTTAGATTCTTTGGGAGATCTCACGATTCTTTCTGTTGGCGACTGAGCTGAGTGTAATAATATTAGGTTTGGCTTTTGGTAAGTTGTTAAGTTCTGTCAATTTGATGACTTTGGCTCTCAGTTGAGCAAGCTCTTGATTTTGAGGTTCCTGCCCTTGTTTTTGAAACTCTTGATGGTCTTGCACCTCCCTACTTCTGTAAAGTCTTCCAATCCTAAATCCATCTGATATCTTAGTGAGTTTTGAGAAGATTTGTAGCTCAGGTTGAGTTCTGGATGTAGGTTTACTCGCTGAGCTGGAAGGTTCATTTTCAGACGTTTTGTCACTGTACTAGGTGATGGAAAAGTCTGAAAATGAACCTTCCAGCTCAGTGTGCAAACCTAAATCCATATGATATTTCTGTGGTCTTCTAATTCTGAATTTCATGGAAGCCTGATTTTATTTGCTCCACCATTGTTGGCTCCAACTGCCTGGGCACAAACCTGTGGAAGTCCTCCCTGAACATCCCTGTCCCTCTACCTCTCAATCTTCCTTAAGACATTCCTTGAAACCTATCTCTTTGACCAAGCTTTTGGTCATCTGCATTCATGAACCCTAGGGTAGATCAGTGTCAAAGTGATCTTGGCAATGCTCCTGAGAAGCATTCTACTATGTTAAAGGTGCTGTAGAAATGATAGCTCCTACTAGTTAATTAGAAAATAGTACTTTTGTATTCACTACATGAAAATCAACTGATTATAATGTACCTTTTTTGTTTTCTCATTCTTCTGGACCTAGGACACCTCGAAAGTAAATCGAGCATCAAGCGTGTCTTGACCATAACTACAGTACTTGCTCTGGCTTACTCGATTACACAGGTCTGTCTGAAAGTTCTAGTGCTTTGTTTTCACATTTCTCTTTCCCAGCTCAGCTGGTGCACCCTTATCTCAGAGGCAAGACATTGTGGGTCCAAGCTGCAGAGACATGTGTACAAAATCCAAGTTGACATTCCTGATGATACAAATCTGAGGGAGAGTTGCTGCGCTGTATGAGTTGACACCTTTTGATTCAGCATCATTCGATATTAGATAAAAACAAGCCTGCTCCCTCCAGTTGACTGAAAATGTCCCAAAGATAAAACTAAGAGTTGTGAAGTTCTGAAATAAAACCAGAAATTGCTGGAGAAACTCAATAGGTCTGGCAGCATCTTTGGACGGAAAACAAAGTTCACGTTTTGAGTCCAGAAGGGTCACTGGTTTTGAAGCATTAACTATGTGCTTTCTCTCTACAGATGCTGTCAGACCTGCTGAGTTTCTTCAATTTTTTTTTTTAAATTAAAGCTTTCAATATCGAATTGAAGATGAGCTGGGGAACTCTGGCAGATATTTATCCCTTAACCAGTGTTACTTTAGAACAAAAAAAAATGATCTGGGCACTATCACATTGGCTTTTCTTTTGGAATCTTGTGGTATGCAGGTTGATTGGTGTGTTTCCTACATTACAACAGTGATCACACACAAAGTATTTAATTGCATCTGGATGTCCTGAGATTGTGAAAGACACTATATAAATGAACATTATTTATTTTTATGGAAGAAAAATGTTATTGTAATTGGGGATAATATAGTTAGTGGCATAGACACTGTTCTCTGTGACCACGATCAAGAGTTCTGAAGGTTGTGTTGCCTTTCTGGTGCTCTGGTATGGGATATCTCATCTGGGCTGCAGAGGAATTTGGAGTGGGAGGGTAAAGACCCAGTAGTCGTGATCCACATATGTACCAATGACATAGATAAAACTAGGGCAGCGGTTATTCGAAGGGAATATTAACAACTAGGAGCAAAATTAAAAAGCAGAACCAAAATGGCGATAATCTCTGGATTACTACCTGAGCCATGAGCTAATTGGCACAAGTTCAAATAAGACTTAGCAGGTAAATGCATGGCTCAAAGATTGGTGTGGGAGAAATGGGTTTGAATTTATGGGTCATTGGCACCAGTACTGTGGAAGAAGGGACCTGTTCTGATGAGATGGTCTTCATCTGAACCATACTGGGGCCAGAGTCCTAGCAAATTGCATGACTAGGGCTGTATACACTGCTTGAAACTACGTTTGGGTGGGGGTGAGGGGGGGGGGGGGGGGGAAAAGGGGTGAGAGAGAGAGAGAGAGAGGGAACAGGAGGGCTCAGTTATAAGTTATGGCTGTGCAGGACATTGGTTAAGCCATTTTTAGAATATTATCTGCAATTCTGGTCTCTCTCCTATTGGATGTTGTGAAACCTGAAAGAGTTCAGAAAAGATTTACAAGGATGTTGACAGGGTTGGAGGAATTGAGCTATATGGAGAGGCTGAATAAGCTGGGTTTGCTTTCCCTGGAGCATCGGAGGCTGAGGGGTGACCTTATAAAGGTTTATAAAATCATGGGGGGCATGGATAGGGTGAATAGACAAGGTCTTTTCCATGGGTTGGGGGGAGTCCAGAACTAGAGGGCATAGGTTCAGGGTGAGAGGAGAAAGATATAAAAGGAACCTAAAGGGCAACTTTTTCAGAGTATGGAGTGTGTATGAAATGAGCTGCCAGAGGAAGTGGTAAAGACCGGCACAATTACAGCATTTAAAAGGCATTTGGATGGGTATATGAATAGGAATGATTTACATGGATATGGGCCGAGTGCTGGCAAATAGGACTAGATTACGTTAGGATATCTGGTCGGCATGGACGTGTTGGACTGAAGGATCTGTTTCAGTGCTGGACGCCTCATTGATTCTGACTCTGACTCTGAAGGAGAAAGTGAGAATGTAGAACTCAAGATAGGTTATTAAAATCTTCAGCACAGACGCAAATAGGACCGTGTATGGAAACTGATAGCAATCAAATTTGAAGCACACTGGACACATGAATGGCATTGAGAAGAGGGATGGTTAATATAGGACTGACTGTGTTATATATGATTGCATGCAGTATAAAGAATAAGGTTAATGAGCTTGTGGCACAGATCAAAGTTGGCAGGTATGATGTGGTGGGCATCACAGAGACCTGGCTGCAAGGTGATAATGATTGGGAGCTGAATATTCAAGGACATACATCCTATCGAAAAGATGAGCGGAGGGGTTGAGGTTGCCTTGTTAGTAAGAAATGAAATTAAATCAACAGTAAGAAATGAAGTAGGGTCAGATGGTATAGAATGTGTGTAGGTAGAATTGAGGAACTGCAAATTTAAAAAAAAGTGTTGGAGTTCTGTAAAGGGCTCCAAATAGTATACAGGACCTGGCGTGCAACATACACCAGGAGATAGAAAAGGCAAAGTTATGGTGATCATGGGGGATTTCAATGTGCAGGTTGACTGGGAAAATCAGGTTGGTGGCTTACAAGAAAAGGAATTTGTGGAATGCCTACAAGATGGTTTTTTTGGAGCAGCTTGTGGTGGAGCCCACGAGGGAACAGACAATACTGGATTTAGTGTTGTGCAGTAAGGCAGACTTGATAAGGGAGCTAAAGTGAACGAACCCGTAGGAGAAAGTGATAATAATGTGATTGAATTTACTGTGCGATTTGAGAGGGAGAGGATAGAATCAGAGGTGACTGTATTGCAGCTGAATAAAGGCAACTCCAGAGGCATGAGGGAGGAGCTGGTTAGAATTGACAGAGAAGAGCCTAGCAGGAAAGACAGTAGAACAGAATGACAGGAGTTTCTGGGAGTAATTCAGGAGACACAGCAGAGAGACACAAGAAGAACCATACCAAAGGGAGGATGAGACAACCATGGCTGACTAGGGAAGTCGGGCTCAACATAAAAGCAAAAGAGAAAGCATATAATGTGGTGAAGGGCAGTGGGAAAGCAGAGGATTGGGAAGCTCACAAAGACCAACGGAGGTCAACAAAAAAAGAAATAAGGAAGGAGAAGATGTAACTATGAGGATAAGCTAGCCAGGAATGTAAAGGAAGACTGTAAGAGTTTCTTTTGATATATAAAGGGCAAAAGAGATGCAAAGGTGGACATTAGGCTGTTGGAAAATGACATTGGAGCATTGTAGTGGGGATCAAGGAAATAGCTAAGGAACTGGATAATTACTTTGCATCAGTCTTCATGGCAAAGGACATGAGTAATATCCCAAAAATTCAAGAGAGTAAGGGGGCAGACCTGAGTATGTTGGCTATCATCAAGGAGAAGATTGATAAATCATCTGGACCAGATGGACTACGCACTGGGTTCCAAGGGAGAAAGCGGAAGAGATGGTGGAGACATTATTGGTGAACTTTCAGGAATCGCTCAAATCGGGGAGAGTCCCAGAGGACTGGAAATTCGTGAATGTGGCACCCCTTTTTAAAATGGGAGCAAGGTGAAATATGGAAAATTATAAACCAATTGTGTGTAAGATTCTGGAATCCATAGTGAAGGATGAGATTTCTGAATGTTTGGAAGCGTACAGTAAAATAGGTCAAAGTCAGCATGGTTTCATCAAGGGGCAGTCATGCCTGACAAATCTGCTTGAATTCTTTGAAGTAGTGAGCAGGTTAGACCAAGGAGAACCAATGAATGTTATCTACCGGGACGTCAAGAAGGCCTTTGACAAGGTGCTGAGTAAGATAAGGGCCCATGGTGGCAGCATGACAGAAGCTTAGCTTGGATAGAAAGCAGAGAGTGGGGACAAAATGGTCCTTCCCTTAGATGGCAGCCGGTGACAAGTGGTGTTCCATAAGGGTCAGTGTTGGGACCGCAACTTTTCACTTTATACATGAACGATCTGGTGAAGGAACTGAAGGCATTATGACTAAGTTTGCAGACAATACAAAGATAGGTAGAGGGACAGGTTGCATTGAGGAGACAGGGAGGCTGCAGGAGGAGTTGGACAGGTTAGGAGAGTGAGCAAAGAAGTGGCAGATAGAGTATAATGTGGGAAAGTATGAGGTCATGCACTTTGGTAGGAAGAATAGAGGCATGGAGTATTATCTAAATGGGGAGCAGTTTCAGAATTCTGAGGTGCAAAGAGACTTTGGAGTTCTAATCTAGGATTCTCTCAAGATAGACTTGTGGGTTGAGTCAGTAGTTAGGAAGGCAAATACAATGATGACATTTATTTTGAGAAGGTTTGAATATAAAAGCAGGGATGTACCTCCTGAGGCTCTATCAGGCTCTGGTCAGACCACATTTGGGGTATTGTGTGCAGTTTTGGGCCCCAAATCTCAGTCAGGATGTACTTGACCTGGAGCATGTTGGGAGGAAGTTCACAAGAATGGTCCCAGGAATGAAAAGCTTAACATACGAAGAATGTTTGAGGACTCTGGGTTTATACTTGATGGAGTTTAGAAGGATGTGGACAGACCTAATTGAAACATTCAGTATATGAATAGATGGACTGAGTAGATGTTCTGAAGATATTTCGATTGGTGAGAGACTAGGAGGGCATAACCTTAGAGTAAAGGAAAGATCTTGTAGAATGGAGATGAGGAGAAACTTCTTCAGCCAGAGAGTGGTAAACCTATGGAATGTATTGCCACAGAAGGCTGTGGAGGCCAGGTCATTGTGTATGTTTAAGACAGAGATAGGTTTTTGAGTATCCAGGGTGATCAAGGGATATTGGGAGAATGGGGTTAGGAAACTTAGCACTGTGAATGGCAGAGCAGACTTGATGGGCTGAATGGCCTAATTTCTGTTCCTATGTCTTATGGTCTTATGATATGGTGGAGAATCTAGCAAAGCTGAAGAAGAATCCATTTTGAGAAAATGAATCCTACATTTGGGATGTAGAATCTTGCTTTCTTCTTTGATCAACTTTAAATAGCTGAGAATCTGTTCCTTCAAATTGCAACGTAATCAGATAATGATACACATGTGCCTACACATTGCCTTTCATACTTTCCCTCAGTACATGATATATAGGAGGCATGGTTAGTAAGTTTGTGGATGTCATCAAAATTGATGATATAGTGGACAGTAAAGAAGGTTGTCTAAGATTGCACAGAGATCTTTGATCAATTGGATCCATGAGCTGAAGAGTGGCAGATGGAGTTTAATTTGGATAAATGTGAGGTATTGCATTTTGGTAAAACAAACAGGGGCAAGACTCATCCAATTAAAAGAAGGGCCTTGGGTAGTTTTGTAGGACAAAGTCTTGGAATTCAGGTTCATAATTATTGAAGCTTGCGTCATATGTAGACAGGGTGGTTAAGAAGGCCCTTAGCACGTTTCCCTTCATTGTTCAGACCTTTTGAGTGTAGGAGTTGGGACGTCATGCTGAGGTTGTACAGGACGTTGGTGAGGCCTTATCTGGAGTACTCTACAGTTCTGGCCACCCTGTTACAGGAAGGATATTATTAAATTGGAGAGGGTTCAGAAAATATTTGTCAGGATGTCGCCAGGAATGGAGGGTTTGAGTTATAAAAATGGGTCAGATAGGATGGGGCTTCAGTAGAGTGTAGAACGTTGAGGGGTGACCTTCTGGAGGCTTATACTATCATGAGGGGCATGGATAAAATTTAATAAGTGTCTTTTCCCTCTGGGTGGGGTGAGGGGGAGGTGGAGTTCAAAACTAAGGGGCATATTTTTAAGGTGAGGAGAAAAAAATTTAAAAAGGTCCTGAGGGGCAACTTATTTACGTGGAGAGTAGGGGATTGTGTGTGGAACGAACTGCCAGAGGAAGTGGTGGATGCAGGTACAGTTATGACATTTAAAAGACATTTGGATAAAGAGAGTTTGGAGGGATATGGGCCAAATGTCACCAAGTGAGACTAATTAATTTTTAGGAACCTGGCCAGCATGGACCAAAGGGTCTATTTCCACATTGTATGAATGTATGACTACATGCATGTTGCACCTTCATATTTTGTGTGGGTTTATGATATAGATTGTGAAGCCTCTATTGGTAATATTTGTGAAATCTGAGGCCTCCTAAGAATCTTTGCCACTCTGTTTTGCTGTTGAGATACTTTTAAAAATCAAAGTATTTGACCAAACTTTTGAGCACTTGTTCTAATCTCCTTTATGGAGATTGGTGTCAAATTTTGTTCCAAAATTGTCCTGTAACTAAAGTTTTGAGGCATTTTATTTTACTTTAATTACTGTACAAATGGAAATTGCTGTCATTCTTTGTGGCACCACACTCCCCTCACCCCACGGAATGTTTTTGTTGTGGAACACGCCAAACCAAGGGCAAATATTCTGGATTGCCACAAGATAAAGCATGGCATAAGTTCCCTTTTTTTCACTCTGCTTCCAGTGGATAAGCAAAAAGAATTAGTGATTGTTGATGTCATGCCTTTCATAACTTCAAGACAACCTTGAGTTCTTTACAGCGAACAAAATACTCCTGTAACGTTATCATTGTTTGTATTGTTGGAAACACTACAGCCAGTTTCCACCCACAGACGGCAATGTTATACTGACCAGATAATCTGTTTTTGTGATGTTTTTAAAGGGCCAAATACAAGTTAGGACATCAGAGCGAACCCTTCTGTCATACTGACCATGGGATCAGAAGACCATAACACGTAACAGAAGTAGGCCATTTGGCCCATTGAGTCTGCTCTGCTATTCTTTTGAGATTGTGGCCGAACTGTTAATCCTCAGCTCTACCTTCCTATCTTAACCACATAACCCTTGATTCCCTTACTGATTAAAAATCTGTCTATCGCAGTCTTGAATAAATTTAATGACCCCAGCCTCTGTGGTAAGAAATTTCACAAATCCATCACTGAGAGAAGAGGCTTCATATCTTCTCTGTATCTGGATTGCTTGCATCCAACTGAGGGGAAAGATGGGAACTTGCTGTAATGTCCTAAATAAATGACAAGACCTGCAGCACTTCATTGCAAGTGTCAGCTTAGATTTTGGGTTCAAGGCTCTCATATTCTGAGGCAAGACTGATATCAGAGAGATGAGGCTAACTTGTTGTGTCTATTTGTATAGTGACTGTCACAGACATTAGATTAGATTACCTACAATATGGAAACAGGCCCTCCGGCCCAACAAGTCCACACCGACCCTCCCGAAGAGCAACCCACCCAGACCCATTCCCCCATGTTTACCCCTTCACCTAACACTACGGGCAATTTAGCATGGCCAATCCACCTGACCTGCACATCTTTGGACAGTGGGAGGAAACCGGAGCACCCGGAGGAAACCCACGCAGACACGGGGAGAACGTGCAAACTCCACACAGACAGTTGCCCGAGGTGGGAATTGAACCTGGGACCCTGGTGCTGTGCTGTGAGGCAGCAATACTAACCACTGTGCTGCCCAAGATGTCCCCAGAGAGTTTCAAGTCTATGAAGAGTATTTAAAGTATTTTGTTTTAAAAAAACAAACCCAAAGAACTGCAGATGCTAGAAATCAGAAACGAAAAAACAGAAATTGCTAGAACAACTCAGCAGGTCTGGCAAATGTGTGGAGAGAAAAAAAATAATTGTGACCCTTCAGAAGCCCTCTTATCTCTCTCATCTCTTATCTCTCCACAGATGTTGCCAGACATCCTGAGTTCTTTCCACAATTTCTGTTTTTTTGGTTTTGAAGTATATTCCCTGTTGCTGAGCAGCTTAAGTCGACAGCAAGATTCCAGAATCACGAATGTGATGTAACTTGCTGGATGAGAGATATCCATTGGCTGGGAGACCTGCAAGCATTTCCTGCTTTCAGGTTTCATGTTTGATGCAGAGATTCTATTGTAGTTTCCTCACTAACCACCCCCAAAATCTCCCACACCTCTTCCCACCTGTCTGAGGCTCAGAGGTGCTTCATGTTAGATTGTCAAATGTGGGTCTGGCATCCTGTGAAGTCACAAATCCCAACCCCCTCCTCCAACCAGTGCTTTAACTTTGAGGTATTTTGACCTTGGGTGTGATTTCTAACAGTGCCTTTTCCACAACTTAATCAAATTTATTTTAATATTGTCAATGCAATGTGTCAGCCAGGAGCAGGATGATGTAATGAGGAAGAAGTCTCCTTTTGGCTTGTCTGATTGGCACTTCCAATGTTTCCTTTTTCCAGGGAACCTTGGAGATCTTGTATCCTGATGAACACCTGTCTCCCGAGGACTTCAACGTTTATGGACATGGGGGCCGCCATTTCTGGCTTGCCAGTTCTTGTTTCTTCTTTCTGGTAAGCAACGCTGAAGTACCTCGCGTTTAGTATTTGCTTCAAGGCATGTGTTCCCATGAAAAGTTTCAAGATGATGATTCGTCTCCCATCCCATACATTGCTATGACCACTTTGTTAACGCATTGAAACCTTGCATCATTTCTAACTTTACTCAAACCAGCTATTATTTTGTTCCTGTCCCAGATTGGTTCACATACTGTATCTGTGTCTGCTGTAGTCATACCTGTAGAGTTGAAACCTTGATAGTTTCTCCCCCAACCTCTTCAAGCCCAGCTACTCGACTTTTCTCCATTCTTTGTTTTCCTTCCCACTGTTCTTCATGTATGTCTGGTCTTCCTCCTTCTGACTCGTTTACCTCATTCCTCCCTGTCCAACTTGTGCACACTTGTCACCACTAAGATCTGTGAAGCAGTGACCTTTCCTGACCCACCCTTCCTAAAATGTTTCACTCTTTCCTAAGATTTAGTCACCACCACCACCACCAAAGATTCCACTATCTTGTCCCTACTAACTCCTCATCGTTTGTCCCACATAACAGCTGGGTAGCAAACTTCACACCTACTCGTCCTCTTTGAAAACAATAGATCTGTCATTTGACTAATAATTCCCAGCTTCCAGTCTTTGATACACTCCTGTACAACATCGCCCCCAAAATAATCTTCTGTCCTGCATTGAAACTCATACTTGTGTGTATGCTTCTGTTCAATATGTTTATGTAAAAAGTACTGCATACAATTTAAGCAAATACATAACAAAAGTAAACTTTCTACAAATGTTGCCAAGTTTCACATTGTTTTACTTCCATTTCTTTTATTCTTACATACTCCAGTCACTATGGAAGAAGTTTAGAAGCAATCTACAGGAATGGTTCCAGGGTTGAGAAACTCCATTAGAGTCATAGAGATGTACAACATGGAAACAGACCCTTCTGTCCAACCCGTCCATGCTGACCAGATATCCCAACCCAATCTAGTCCCACCTGCCAGCACCCGGCCCATATCCCTCCAAACCCTTCCTATTCGTATACCCATCCAAATGTCTCTTAAATGTTGCAATTGAACTAGCCTCCACTTCCACTGGCAGCTCATTCCACACATGCACCACCCTCTGTATGAAAAAGTTGCCCCGTAGGTCTCTTTTATATCTTTCAGAATTGGGACTGTTCTTCATAGAACCGCAAAAATGTCTACAATGTGGAAGCAGGTCATTCTGTTCATTGAGTCCACACCAACTCTTTGAAGAGCATCCCACCCAGAATCATCTCCCTTACCCTAGCCTTGAAGTTCCTATGGCTAGCCCCCATAAACCTACATAGCCCTGGAGACTATGGGACAATCTACCTAACCTAAACATCTTCAGACTGTGTGCGGAAATCAGAGTACCTGGAGGTAACCCAGACGGATATGGGAAAAATGTGCAAATTCAATACAGTCACCCGAGGGGGGAATTGAACCTGGGTCCTTGGTGTGAGAGGCAGCAGTGGTAACCACTGAGCCACCATGCCACATCCCTCTCCTCTCTCCTCGGAGCAAAGAATGCTGAGAGGAAACTTTATTGAGGTTTACAAAGTTGTGAGCACACAGGATAGAGGATCAAGGATCAGTGGGCATAGATTTCAAGTCACCTGGAAAAGGAGCACTGGTGAAGTGAGGAAAACCTTTCCAGTGAGTTGTAAGGGTGTGAAATGCACTGCCTGGAAATATTGTGGGACTTATGGCATCGGAAATTATTTGGATATAAGTGGTGAGCAAGACTGGGGAGAAAGCAGGAGATTGGTGCTTGTGAATGATGCTCATTTAACAAACTGGTGCAGGAATAATGGACTGAGTGCCAAAGCAATTCTGTGATATGATCTTTTCTAATCCATAACTACAATCACATTCATTTCATTTTCTACATAATTTCAGTTTACCATTTAAACTTTTAGTTTTACAATAACATTAGTCTAGATCTTCCAATAGGAAGCTAGTGCTTGGGACCATGTGGAAGACCAGCTGCAACTCCGATGTCCCTGCTGTAGCTAACTCCTTGGGATGATGGTATCTGGAACCCTCCAAAAATGTTTCCGACTCTGAGAGAGAGAGTAAGATACTTCAAGCGGTTCTGGCATTCTTAGTTACCCAGGAAAGGTTAGAGGAAAGAAAGCTGACACCAACGTCTGTAACTATTAAATTGCACCCCGCCCCCTTCCAATCTCCCAGGCCTGACTGTCACCCTCCATCAGTTCCATCTTAACAACCTGCCACCTACTTCATCCCCTTGTTAATATAATATTTGTAAAAATGTAATTGCCACTGCTGTCTAGTGTTAATCCTTATAGTTTTGTTTTTGCTGCTGGCTGAGGTGCTCACTGGTCTTCTGGTGCTGTGTGTGGGGTAAGGGAGATTGGTGGGTGGAGGTTTCACCTCTGTGTTGAGGCCTAGACAGCAGCTTGTGATAGCAGCATCCTATTGCAGTCAGACTAGAGGCCGACTGCTAAGAGCAGAAAAGTGAGTGAACCGATCTGCTCTGATGGATTTGGAAGTTCTGGACTATTATTTATTCACAACTAAAATACACCACCCAGTGGCGCATTCTGTGTAATGCATTAATATAAAAAATCTTCAATTTTCTGTTTGTAGCTCCCTAACAGAGATACTATATTCTTGTATTTTATACGCATTTCATTTTCATTCATCATTGAGAATCTCCACAAAAGATCTACTAGGAGTTTAGCTTTTTCAAAACCATCTTTTTCACCCTGATATTTGACATGTAGCCACTTCAGCAGATGAGACAAAGTTAAGGTTATTGGAAGAAGGTCAGTGGCATTTGTGTGTTTTGAGGCAGTACTGACTAGCTACGTTCTGAATGTAGCTATTCCTGCTCCTTGCTTCTTTCCTTCAGCCTTGTAAATTGTTTTTCTTCTTTCTTTGATCCAATTGTTGAAAGCCATGACTGCGATCAGCCCCCACCATGCTATCAGGCAGTGCATTCTGATTCCTAACCATCACTGCATGACAAACCTTTTTACTCCTCTCCGCATCAGCAAACTGTGCAGTCCCCTTAAAAAGGTGTTGTCTGCTTCTCGATACTTTTGTTAATGTGGTGAGCTTCTCTGTGTCTGATGTTTGGATTTTTTTTATTTAAAAGATCCTATCAGAAGTCATGTGACACCAGTTTATACTCCAACAGATTTATTTAAAATGGCAAGCTTTCGGAATGCTGCTCCTTTGTCAGGACTTCACTCGATAAAGGAGCATGTGTTTGAAAGCTTGTGATTTTAAATGAACCCATTGGGACTATAACCTGGTGTCATGTAGGGGTTTAGGGTGAGAGGAGAAAGATATAAAAGGGACCTAAGGGACAACTTTTTCACGCAGAGGGTGGTGCATGTATGGAATGAGCTGTCAGAGGCAGTGATGGAGACTGGTACAATTACAACATTTAAAAGGCATCTAGATGGGTATATGAATAGGAAGAGTTTAGAAGGATATGGGCCAAGTGCCAGCAAATGGGACTAGATTAGATTGTGATATCTGGTCGGCATGAACTAGTTGGACCAAAGGGTCTGTTTCTGTGCTGTACATCGCTATGACTTCTGACTTTGTCCGCCCCAGTCCAACACTGGAATCTCCAGGTCATTGCTCCCTTTTTTAAAAAAAAACCCTGACCCCTTATGACTTTAAGTCAGTGTATAGCTGAGAAGTTTTTTTTTCAGTATGTGGAGTGGTCATCTGGAGAAATTAGCGGAACTCGCTGCTTCCCTTCAAACGGAGAGGGCTATGATTTAATAGGAGTGTCCCAACTCAAATGTTTTGATTGAATATGTAGGGAGGACGTGCTTTCACTGGCAGGTGGATCAGTAGCCAGAGGAACAGATCTAATGTAAATTGCAAAATGTACCAGAGGAGATTTGTTGTTTTTTTTTAACCCAGTAAGTTATAATCTGGAATGTGCTGCCTGGAAGGGTAGTGGAAGCAGATTCTGTACTAACTTTCAAAATTTTATTTTTCTGTCAAAAACATTCCATTTTACCCATGTGTCTTACAGACTCCTATGGTACATTCTGATCTGGCTTGAACACTGCTTGAGTAGATCCCGCTAGACCCCATTTGAATTTCATGAGCATCTGTGCAATATTAATCCCCCTTCCCTACTCTCCAGCTCCTTCTGTCCAAGAATGTTAAAAAGAACAAATTAGACACCAGAAATATTTTGGCAAACAATTCATGATTTTCATAAGCTGTGCAAAATTGATGTGTATCTTGACTGTGCTGTTTTTTAACTATCAGTACAGCTCCTGCTGCCGCACAGCAATGGAAAGACTGCAGTTCATGCATTGATGTGAGCCTTAAGTCACGGGTTGGTGCTCACTTCATCCAGAGGCATGTGCTATTAGCAGCAGTAGGTCCATGGGACACTCGCCATATTTGCGTTGGGCACGCTGATCGGTGCCACAGTCTACTCCTTGCTCTGTTCAGTACTCTATTTCCTTTCTAGTCACTGATCTGTTCAGAGAATGGTAAACAGTAATGGAACAGGGTGTTGAGCTGGAACGACATTGCAAGGGGTTAAAGTGCTGGAGTTGGGGCTGAATGAATATTGTGGTTACAGACTTCTAATTAAATTGATTTAAACAGCTTTGAAAATAAGCTCTTTCAATTGCTCCTTCTGTTTGGCAAACAGTTACCTGTAGGCAGCATGCCTGAGTGGGTGGTATGTCTCCCTGCAGTTTCCACGTGTTGCTGACAAGGCCATCTCCAATTGTATTTGGGAAGATGGTGAGCAGTGTTGAACTGCTGTAATCTGTGGGGTGTATGGACACCAATAGATAGGGAAGGAACACCAGAATTTTGACCCAGTGACTTTAAAGAACCATCAATTGCAGTTTCATGTCAAGATGTTGTGTAGTTTGGAGGGGAGCTTGGTTCCTTGCTCTCCTTTTCTAGGGTGATGAAGGTCCTGCTGCTGTTTTTGGTCCCACAGAAAAGGCAATTTTCTTTTTTTTTAGGCTTCTTGCTTTGTGCCTTTTTGGGTCTGGACTTGACTGTTATTCAATTATCACAAAATCCCTACAGTGTGTAATCAGGCCAATCAGCCCATCAAGTCCAAACCAACCCTTTAAAGAGCATCCCACCCAGACCCCCCCCCCCCCCCCCCCCCCGCCCCCAAAAAATCCCTGAATGTCCCTTGGTTAACCCACCTAATTTTCATATCCCTGAACACTATGTCCACCTAACATGCACATCTTTGATCTGTGAGAGGAAATTGGAGCACCCAGAGGAAACCCACGCACACAGGGAGAATGTGCAAACTCCACATACAGTCACCCAAGGCTGGAATAGAAAACGGGTCCCTGGTGGCTGTGAGGCAGCAGTGCTAACACTGAGCCACTGCGGATCTGTCAATCCTTTTTTATAAAGTTAATTTAGAGGCTTTGAAAAACATGGTGATATAATGACTATTGTGCAAAAACCCCAGACTCGCTGAATTGGGGCAAGTTGCTCCATTGCATTCAAGCCGGCTCTGCAAATGCCATCACCATTCGATGCCTGCCGTTCACTGCAATTCAAGAACTTTGTGCTGTGTCCAAAAGCGAGAACAAATAGAAGTTGACAGGCCTGCTGAACTCACTCCATTCAAGTAGGATGCATTCACAGGCATCATTGAGCACCCTGCACCCTCTCAGAAAAGCAAATTTAGGACTAAAACTCTCAACCTTTCCTTAAGATAAGGGAGGAATGGTCCATTATATCTGCAGTGTCACTGGTTCAAAGTCCTGAAACTCCCTTCCTGTGGACTGCAGCTGTTCAAGCAAGTGACTCATCATTACCTTCTCCTGGGTACTAGGGATGTGCAATAAATGCTGATTTCGCCATTGACACAAACATCCTGAGAATTACCTTTTTAATAGATTTTGTTAATTGATATCCACTGCATGATTTCTGTACACTTCAAAAGGTTTGTATCTTTCACTTTCGTTGCTTTATGTCAGCAGAGTCCAACTGTGACCTTGGTTGTGCTTTGTATAAGTGGGGCTGGGTTAATGGATAGTGTGTTTTTGATGCAGTAATCTTACTTGTCCTGTTTCTGACCTTAAACAATGACAATGCTGAAACAAATTAAGACTGTAATATAGGTTTAAATTCTTCTTTTTTAGAGGGCAGATAGACTTCCCCCATCTGAAACTGTTGACTGTATCTTTCTATTTGCCCATCAGCACTCTCACATGCAGACACACAGACACAATCCTACATTGCTGAAGTGTTAAAATTTGCAGGTTTTTCATTTCTGTGTTCTTATCTGGCCTTGCGCCCTCCCCATCTCTGTAACCTCCTTCAGTTTGGAAACAGCAGTTTGGATTGTGAACTTGGCTGCCAGACTTCAATTAATTCTGAAGTTGGCTGCGGCTGAGCTCCCTGCACCTGTAGCTGGGAGATTTGTTGTGAGTGTTGATGCATTGAAAGTGACTTGAGTTTGTTGCTCATCTGCTGCCCTCTCGTTGCTAATCTGTCACTCATGGCTGCTTGTTCCCTGTGAAAGAGCTGTCGCTTACAGCGCACAGTCCGGCAGAGATGAAAAGGAGCTGGAGGAAAACTGAAGTGCAGTCTGGGCCTAATGCTCTCCATATTCTGAATTCTCACCGAGCCTTGTGTACTCTTCACTCCTCTGCTCGCTGACCTCCACTGGCTCCAGCGTACTAGTGCCTCAGATTTACAAACTCATACCAATGTTCAAATCCTTCCATGATATTTCGCCTTCACTATGCACCCATCTTTGCAACCTCTTCCAGCCCTGCAACCTTTGCTCCAATTCTGTACTCTTGATCACCCTGATTTTTAAAATAAAATTGCTTGTGGGATGTGGGCATCTTTGGCCAGGCCATCACTTATTGCCCAGAGAGCAGTTAAGAAACAAACACAGTGCTATGGGTCTGGAGTCATATGTAAGCTAGACCAGGTAAGGATGACAGATTTTCCTCCCTAAAGGACAATAGTGAACAGATGGGTTGTACCAACAATCAACAATGGATTCATGGTCGTCATTAGACTCTTAATTCCAAATTCTTTATTGAATTCAAATTCCACCATCTGCCATGGTGGGATTTGAATTTGGGTCCCCAGAACATGAGTTGAGTTTCTGGATTAATAGGCCTAGTGGTATGATCACGAGACATTGCCATCTACAATTGGCAGTATTCAGTCACTTCTGCTCTCGAATTCCATCAGTAAACCTCTCTGTCTCTTTCTGGGCCGTTTTAAATGGTACTTTTAAAACCTCTGATCAAACTTTTGGCCATCTGTTAGATCTCTCCAATTTCCAAATAATGTTGATCTTGCTTTGTGTGCCTCCTGTACAACCCTAACTTTGCATCCCTTGCTCTGCCTAAGCACCCTGTGATCTGTATGTCCTTGTTTGCTATGATCTGCATGTACTGCATGGAAACATACCCTTCAGTCCAACCCGCCCTTGCCGACCAGATATCCCAACCCAATGTAGTCCCACCTTTTTCTAGATTAGAGTGGTGCTGGAAAAGAACAGTAGTTCATGCAGGAAAATCGATGTTTCGGGCAAAAGCCCTTCATCAGGAATAGAGGTATTCCTGATGAAGGGCTTTTGCCTGAAACATCGATTTTCCTGCTCCTCGGATGCTGCCTGAACTGCTGTACTTTTCCAGCACCACTCTAATCTAGACTCTGGTTTCCAGCATCTGCAGTCCTTGTTTTTTTTTTTAACCTAATCTAATTCCTTTGAGTAGAAGGAAGCACCCGGCCCATATCCCTCCAAACCCTTCCTTTTCATATACCCACCCAAATGCCTCTCAAATGTTGCAATTGTACCAGCCTCCACCACTTCCTCTGGCAGCTCATTCCATACATATACCACCCTCTGTGTGAAAAAGTTGCCCCTTAGGTCTCTTTTATATCTTTCCCCTCTCACCCTAAACCTATGCCCTCTAGTTCTGGACTTGCCGATCCCAGGGAAAAGACTTTGCCTACATACCCTATCCATGCCCCTCATAATTTTGTAAACCTCTATAAGGTCACCCCTCAGCCTCCAATGCTCCAGGGAAAACAGCTCCAGTCTGTTCAGCCTCTCCCTTTAGCTCAAATCCTCCAACCCTGGCAACATCCTTGTAAATCTTTTCTGAACCCTTTCAAGTTTCGCAACATCTTTCCGATAGGAAGGAGACCAGAATTGCAGGCAATGATCGGGTTCAATTCCCACACCAGCTATGGAATTTAAACTAAATGAATTAAAACTTTAATTGAAAGCTTGTCTTGGTGATGGTGACCAATGAAACTATCATTGTTGTTGTTTAAAAATCCATCTGGTTCACTAATGTCCTTTTTAGGGGAGAAAATCTGTCATCCTTATCTGGTCTTGCTTACATGTGACTCCAGATCCATAATAATTTGTTAACTCTTGACTGTCCTCTGAAATGGCTTAGCAAGTCACTCAGTTCAAATGCTGATCTTGCCAGAGACCCCTACATTTCGGAAGAATACAGGAAAAATAAAGTCATATCTCTACTGCATTGGTCCAGTCCTCTGGATCACTTGACACTACCACTGTGCTACCATCTCCCTAACATTTAAAAAATGCTGCACTGTGGGATCAAAATGGGAAGGGAAGAAATAACAGTCAAATTGTTTGCTCTAGTTTCTGTTTATTCACCTCAAATATTTATGTGGATGTTGGGTGATTACCCTCAGTTGAATATTCAATGCTGAGGTTGGATTACCAGTGACCAAAGGTACAAGGAAGTCCCTATGCAACTTGCAAGGAGAGAAAATTTAGAGATGGTTTTGGTGTGCATGGATGAAGTATGAAATTGTAATCCCTTTCTATATACATTGTTGTCTACTATGACAGTAGTTTAGATTAATGTCTACATTTTGCATTTTCATTTAAAAGCCTTCTCATGTTGTTCTATCTTTTCTCCAGGTTTATTCAATGATTGTTGTTCTCCCAAAGACCCCTTTACGAGAGCGAATATCTCTGCCATGTGAGTCATTTCATGCTCTTCTATTTCACCAACTGGTATTCTGATCATTTAATGTGGCTCTCTTCAAACGTGTACTCCCTGAAGATGGGAGCTCTGCTGATGGGTCTGGGTCTAACCAGGGCCTGCAAGACCTTCCCATACATTGCTTTGCAAGCTCTTCACCACCTGGGTTTTGTGTTGCAGAGTGATGCCATTAACACAACTGAGATCAGTGTGAAAACCCAGACTATTTGATCTTTCCCCTCGACTTTGTGCCATTGTGGCCCTCGGGATAAACTCCTCACCAAGCGTCTCTCTGCAATGAGAGAGTAGTCTTTGGTTCCCTGAGACTACGGCAACTTTTCACTTTCACTCTCACGGGTTTCTCTGAACTCAACCATCTGAGTCAGGAATGTCCTCAGATTCTGGCTGTTCTTCATTTTCTTAGACTACCCATTCTCTCTAAACGGGTGATTAGATTAAAATTGTTTGCTGCCACCCTGCTTCACTCGCATGGGGAAATCCAGGACAGTATGAAGAGTTGGAGATTTGGGATTTGAAGAAGAAGAGGTCCCAGAGTCTCCCCTATTTTTATTTTTACCTTTTTTGCTTTTGGGGCAGCATGGTGGTTGTGGTTAGTACTGCCTCATAGGGACCCAGGTTCAATTCCAGTCTTGGGTGACTGTGCAAACACCACACAGACATTCTCCTTGTGTCTGCGTGGGTTTCCATTGGGTGCTCTGGTTTCCTCTCACAAAGTAAAGATATGTAGGTTAGGTGGATTGGCCATGCAAAATTGCCCATGGTGTCCAGCGATGGACAGGCTAGTTGGAGTAATGATAAGACAGAGAAGATTGAGAACCCATGTCCCTGTGAACATAGGCAATTGTTCTCTCTCCCTTCAGGGCTGGGAATAAAGATGGAGGAGGTAAAACTATTCTGCCTCTGAGCGTTTTGCTTCAACTGAGGGGGGAATGGGACGACAGGATAGTGAAGAAGGCATTTGGTATGCTTTCTTTTATTGGACAGAGCATTGAGTAAAGGAGTTGGGAGATAAGGTTGCAGCTGTACAAGACATTGGTTAGGCCACTTTTCAGATATAGTGTGCATTTCTGGTTTCCCTCCTTTCAGAAGGATGTTGTGAAATTTGAGAGGGTTCAGAAACTATGTACAAGGATGTTGCCAGGGTTTGGAGGTTTTGAGCTACAGGGAGAGGTTGCATAGGCTGGTGCTGTTTTCCCTCGAGCGTCGGAGGCTGAGGGGTGACCTTATAGGGGTTTATAAAAACCTGAGGGACATGGATAGGCTGAATAGACAAGGTATTTTCTCTGGGGTGGGGGAGTATAGAACTATTGGCATAGGTGAGAGGGGAAAGATATAAAAGAGACCTAATGGGCAACTTTTCACTCAGAGGATGGTGTATTTATGGAATGAGCTGCCAGAGGAAGTGGAGGAGGCTGGTACAATTACAACATTTAGAAGGCATCTGGATGGGTTTAGAGGGGTGTGGGCTAAGTGCTGGCAGGTGGGACTAGATTAGGTTAGGATATCTGGTCAGCGTGGTAGAGTTGGACCGATGGGTCTGTTTCTGTGCTCTATATCTCTGACTATTACTGTGACTAAATATGAATTTATAGAGATAGGGTGGAAGACTGTGTTTTGGATGCGATGCTCATCAGAATGTTGGTGCACACCTGATGATCCAAGTCCCAATAGTGATTCTATGATTGTGCCTGGGAACTAAATCTTTCCTGAGTCCATGGGTTCAATTATTTTCTGTTATGTGCCCGCAGGAAACAGAAATAAGGAAAGAGCTTGCATTTCTTTTGCAACTTGAGGATGTCCCAAGAGTCACTTTGCAGCCAGAGGAGTATTTTTGAAGCAAAGTTCCAATTTATAATGTAGGGGATGCAGCAGCCAATTTGTGCACAGTAAGATCCCACAAAGGGCAGGGTGACCCATTAATTATAGGCCAGACAATTCACCCTCCAGTAGAAGGAAGCTTTTAGAGATGTTATTGTGGGAGCAATCACTTGGACAAGTGTGGATTAATAAGGAGATACCAGTGGTTTTTCAAAGACAAATCACATTTAAATGTTGTTCTAATTTTTTTTGATGAGGAACAGAAATGATTGAGGCTAGTTTGGTTGATGTGGTGTATAAGGACTCTAAAAAGGCATTTGAAAAGATGTCATATAATTGATTTGCCAACAAAGTTGAAGCCGATGGTAAAGGAACTGCCACATGGATAAGAAATCTGCTCCTTAACAAAATGATAGTGAGCAGTTATCTTTCAGATTGGATGAAGTTATACAGTGAGGATTGCCAGGGGTTTGTGGTAGAACCATGACAATTCTTGATACATATTAGTGGTCTAGACTTGTTTGTGGAGCACTTTTGTGCCAGTTGTAAAATTTTGAAAATGCGAAAATGATGGATTTCAAAAGGACATTGACAGGCTGGTCAAAGACATAGGTGAAATTTACCCAGAGAGTGTGAAACGGACTGGTAAGCTAGAGGAGATACTTGTTAGGAAGGAACATGTGTTGGACATTTTGAACAACTTGAGGATAGACAAGTCCCCTGGGCCTGATGGGATATATCCTAGGATTATGTGGGAAGCAAGAGAGGAAATTGCAGTACCGTTGGCAATGATCTTTTAGTCTTCACAGTCAATGGGGGTGGTACCAGGGGACTGGAGAGTGGCGAATGTTGTGCCCCTGTTCAAAAAAGGGAATAGGGATAACCCCGGGAATTACAGGCCAGTTAGTCTTACTTCGGTGGTAGGCAAAGTAATGGAAAGAGTACTGAGGGATAGGATTTATGAGTATCTGGAAAGACACTGCTTGATTAGGGACAGCCAGCACGGATTTGTGAAGGGTAGGTCTTGCCTTACAAGTCTTATTGAATTCTTTGAGGAGGTGACCAAGCATGTGGATGTAGTATACATGGATTTTAGTAAGGTATTTGATAAGGTTCCGCATGGTAGGCTTATGCGGAAAGTCAGGAGGCATGGGATAGTGGGAAATTTGGCCAATTGGATAGAAAACTGGCTAACCGGTCGAAGTCAGAGAGTGATGGTAGATGGTAAATATTCAGCCTAGAGCCCAGTTACAAGTGGAGTTCCGCAGGGATCAGTTCTGGGTCCTCTGCTGTTTGTAATTTTTATTAATGACTTGGATGAGGGAGTCGAAGGGTGGGTCAGTAAATTTGCAGATGATACGAAGATTGGTAGAGTTGTGGATAGTGAGGAGAGCTGTTGTCGGCTGCAAGGGGACTTAGATATGATGCAGAGCTGGGCTGAGGAGTGGCAGATGGCAGAAATGTAATTGTTTCATGTTAACAGCTTTAGTTTGCACGTACAAGTTAATGTGACAGTGAATATACACTTTAAGATATGGCCTCGAGTCTTTGTGGAGTGTGCCAGAGCCATTCACAAAGTAAAACCAGATGTTTTCATGTCCCTGCCCTTGAGAGTACCAGAAGGGCTCCCATTATGACAGAAACTTTCAAAGTAGGAGTGGACTGACCTGGTATAAGTTCCAGAACTGTGACTGACACATTTAGTCATGTGTGTTAGCTGCAGATCGGGCACCAGGTCAGGGTCAGTGTGAAAAGCTACTAACTCATTCTGTCCTAGAGTCTGCAAGAGATAAAAGCCAGTCTCCACCATCCAGGACACTGATGTGAGCAAAAGGAAAACCGAGAGAGAAATAATCAAAAAGGAGACGTTACAAAAATTGTGAAAAATTTAGGGTTTTTTTTTGGTAAAACTATTGGTGAAGGAATTTTAGTTTTGTAAGATAAAGATATTTAATAAAATTGGGGTAGAGGGTTGGTTCTGAAAATGTGTTGCTGGAAAAGCGCAGCAGGTCAGGCAGCATCCAGGGAACAGGAGAATCGACATTTCGGGCATAAGCCCTTCTTCAGGAATGGGGAAAATTTGTCCAGCAGGCTAAGATAAAAGGTAGGGAGGAGGGACTTGGGGGAGGGGCGTCGGAAATGTGATAGGTGGAAAGAGGTCAAAGTGAGGGTGATAGGTCAGACTGGGGTGGGGGCAGAGAGGTCGGGAAGAAGATTGCAGGTTAGGAAGGCGGTGCTGAATTCGATGGATTAGACTGAGACAAGGTGGGGGATGGGGTCTTGAGGAAACTGGTGAAATCCGAGTTCATCCCTTGTGGTTGGAGGGTTCCTAGGCGGAAGATGAGGCGCTCTTCCTCCAACCGTCGTTTTGTTGTGGTCTGGCGATGGAGGAGTCCAAAGACCTGCATATCCTTGGTGGAGTGGGAGGGGGAATTGAAATGTTGAGCCACAGGGTGGTTGGGTTGGTTGGTCCGGGTGTCCCAGAGGTGTTCTCTGAAACGCTCCGCAAGTAGCCGGCCTGTCTCCCCAATATAGAGGAGGCCACATCGGGTGCAGAGGATGCAATAGATGATGTGTGTGGAGGTGCAGGTGAATTTGTGGCGGATATGGAAGTTTCCTTTGGGGCCTTGGAGGGAGGTGAGGGGGGAGGTGTGGGCGCAAGTCTTGCACCTCCTGCGGTTGCAGGGGAAGGTGCCGGGAGTGGAGGTTGGGTCGGTGGGGGGTGTGGACCTGACGAGGGAGTGGTCTTTACGGAATGCTGATAGGGGAGGGTAGGGAAATATATCCTTGGTGGTGGGGTCTGTTTGGAGGTGGCGGAAATGACGGCGGATGATGCGCTGAACATGGAGATTGGTGGGGTGGTAGGTGAGGACCAGTGGGGTTCTGTCCTGGTGGCGGTTGGAGGGGCGGGGCTCAAGGGCGGAGGAGCGGGAAGTGGAAGAGATGTGGTGGAGGGCATCATCGACCACGTTGGGGGGGAAATTGCGGTCCTTGAAGGAGGCCATCTGGGTTGTGCGTTTTTGGAACTGGTCCTCCTGGGAGCAGATGCGGCGGAGTCGAAGGAATTGGGAGAATGGGATGGCGTTTTTACAGGGGGCAGGATGGGAGGAGGTGTAGTCCAGGTAGCTGTGGGAGTCGGTCGGTTTGTAGTAGAGGGTTGGTTGCAGACTGGAAGTCATATGATCTGACTTGCAAGAATGTGTCCGAGAGTATGTTTGTTGGCCACCCTAGGGTCAGGTCAGATCCTGAGTAGAAATGAAGACCACGTTCACACAAATGTAGTGCTCAGGTGAACCTGCTTTCTTTTGCACTTATTTCTAAAAATAATCTAGCTTTGCCGTGACTTATTTTATTTTCCAAACCCTTACAGCCAAGAAAAGCTTTTACATCTATGCTGCGATCCTGTCATTGTTGAACCTGATCCAAGGGGTTGGCAGTGCACTGCTGTGCGCTAATGTTGCAGTGGGATTATGGTAGGTGTGAGTTAATATTACATCAGGATTGGATTATGAGAGCTATCTACGAAGCATACTGCAGCTTGTCTTCCACATATTTGAGGCTTGACTGGAAAGTCATGAACCGGGGTTCATAGTCTTCGGATTTAGACTGAAGTTAAGAAATGTCTTCACTTGACCATGTTCTGAATCTTTGCAATTCTTTATAAGGTTGCAAGGAATGGGAACAGGAGTAGACTACTTGGCCCCCAAAGCTGCTGCCAACGCCATTCATATGATCATGGCTGATCTTCAACCTCAGCTCCCCATATTCCTTAATTCCAAGAGATCAAAAATCTAGTTGTCGAATGTCAACAACAAATAAACATCTCTAACTTTCTGGATAGACTATTCCAAAGACTCCGATCCCTTCGAGTGAAGAATTCTCTACTGTGTTCGAAATGATCAACCACTCATTCTGATGCTGTGCCCTGTGTTTTTAAACTTTTCAGCCTTGAGAACCAACTTCTCCAGTGTCTCCCTTATTAAAGAACTTTGTATGTTTCAGTGAGATCACCTGTCATTTTTCTAAACTCTAGAGCATGTAGATCCAATTTACCTGGCCTCTCCTCTCTACCTCAGACAGCTGGACATGCTCTGTCATTAAATATATTCAAAGCTGTGGGAGATGATTTTAGGCATTAAGGAACATTTACGTTTAGGGCAGAAAATTGGAGTTGAGGTGACAAACACGGAAATTTAAAAGCAGGAGTAGACCATTTAGCTCTTGAGCCCTTCACTACGGTCATGGCTAATTTGTTTGTGGCTTCAACTCCACATTGAGCAATAAGGCGGGGAAGTTTCATTCTGTATAAAAATGTATATAGTGCATTCCTGTAGAAACCTGTATGGATTAGACTAGTCAGGAAGCCCGTTACACGATGGTGATGGTATGGGTGATTTAAAATGGTAAGGGGCTTCGGGGATCGCTCCAAATTGAATAGAAAGACAAAGAAGTACTTGGATTTATCTAACAATGAGGTAATAGTGCTCTGAACTATTCTTTCCAAATCCAGCATGTAACGTTACACCACAGAACTATCTGTTCTGCCTTACTAGCTCATGGTGGTGTTGATGGGTCACACAAACTTCGTCCTATTCTTCTTCAAACACCATATCATCTCCTCCAATTCCTTCTCTCTGTTGTGTTTGTCATGCTTCCCCTTAAATTCCTGTGTCAGTTAGTCTCTGGAGTGAGTTGTAAATTCTAAATTGTTCTCTGGGCACGAGTACCATTCCTGTTGGAATCAGTAGTGACTGTCTCATACTAATAGTTCTTGTTTTAATCTCCCCACGAATGGGAACATCATCTTCACATCTAACCTATCTGACTTTATATGTTTCCTTTCTCTATAGCAATCTGTTTACTATTTGTTGATGGTTGTAACCTCTCAATCCTGATAGCATTTTTTGTAATTCCTTTTTGTTGTTTTTCCAGAAGCTATCTGCCCTTTCTATAATATGGGGACCAGAATGATGAATAGTCCACCCAGGCATTTCTATTTTCGTTTCAAATTCTGAGCATTGGTCAGGTTTTGTTTTTGTGTAGTAGCCTAACCAAAGTTCAATACAGATTTAATGTGACTTCTCCACATGATCTGTAATACTGTGTTAAGATGCTGTTGGTTGTAACTTGTGTATAATACACTTCATCTTTCTCCTTTTATAGCTGTGTGGATGTCACTACGTTCCTTTATTTCAGTCTGTTTGCTCCACTGATGTATGTTACATTCCTGAAGGGTTTCTTTGGGTAAGTTACCAATATTTTGTAATTCTACCTCAGTCAGCACCATGTATTTTTCAAAACAAAAAGACTTGGTTTCTATTTTGTGAGCCAACAATTGAAGGGGAGAAAAGCGATAAGATTTACAATGACATGGCACCTTTCACAGTGTCCAGATTTCTGTATCTTTGGAGCACTGCACCCAGCTTAGAGGCTCAGTGCAAGATGATTACTGTTTGCCATTGCTCATTGCGGTATTGATGTCTGGTTCGCGAAGTTGCTGCAGTATATACATCTTAGAGACCCACAGCCAGCTAGAAAAGTAGAGGGAATGCTGCTTGGGTCATCCTAAAACACCTTTATAGCCAATAAATTACTTTTTGAAGCACAGTCACTGTTGTAATGTAGGAAATGGGGCAGCCAATTTGCACCGAACAAAATCCCACAAACTGCAATGAGATCATGATCAGGTAATCTATTTAAATTTTTATAAAGGATAAATATTGGTCAGGACGGTCTTTAAAATATTACTGTGGAAGTTCTTTTCATTTATTCATGGGATATGTGCACTGCAAGCAAGGCTATTATTTATTGTCCGTTCCTTGAAGGTGGTGGGGAGTTGTTTTCTTGAACTGCTGCAGACCATGTGTTGTAGGTAGACCCACAGTGCTGTTGGGGAGGAAATTCCAGGATTTTGACCCAGTGGCACTGAAGGAACAGTGATATTTTTTCAAGGCAGGATGGTGAGTGGCTTTGGGAGGAACTTGATGGTGATGGTGTTTCTATGATTTGCTGCCCTTGTCCTCTAGGTTATAGAAGTTACAGGTTTGGAACTGTCCTGTTGAAGGAGTTTTGGTGAATCTCTGTTTAAGTCTTATTTCTACTTGAAATAGCAGCTGTGTCAGTGCAGCACTCTCTCAGTACTGCATTGAAAGCATTGGTCTGCAGCTATATATTTGACTATTTGGAGTGAGAATTCAATCCATAACTCTGAGTCTGTATCAAGAAAGTGCTCCTCGCTGATCCATAGCAAACCGAGTTTCCCCAAGAATTGCACTGATCATAAGTAGTCTCTTTTTTTTGTATCCTTCTTTTGAATTCTTTCATGGACAAGAAACGTTTGTTCAAGGTTGTGACACTGCTGTCATGTAAGGAAATTGCTTTTCGTTTGGAGGCTTTGACATCCTGTTCACATTTTCCCATCCCTGCAGGTCTGAGCCCAAGATTCTCTTTTCCTACAAGTCACAGATTGACGAGCCGGAAGACACCGATGTGCACCTGCCCCAGACCCACACTGTGGCCAAGAAGGAGGTCTTGGAGCCTTGCCCCTACTCTAATACACAGATTGACAGCTCAGCTGCTTACCTCGATGATCTGACTGTTGGTAGCATCAACAGTTTTGACAGTGACCGGTGGAAAATTATGAATGCTTGAGAAAGAGGTGGTGGTAGATCGGTGGAAGTTAGCGGTAAACCTGCCCCATCTCTCTCTTTGCGCTGCCTCATCCAATGTCTTGAGATTTCAGTATTGGAATATTCTGATTGAGATTTTATAAATCTTCCAGTTTTCATTACTTGCTAACCTTGGACATAAGAGCCCTGAACCTCCCACACTTTCTTTTGGGGGTTTTAAAAACCTTTGTCTTCATGCCAGCATACCGAACCAACCCAAGCCCTCCCCTCCATCCAAATCTCAGGGGAGGGGGTGTAAAGCTTCCACACTTCTGCTCTGGACCCCAGTGGTTTTGTTACTTTGTCTTTTAAACATTCTTCCCAAATGTAGAAGCTGGAAGCTAATTTCTTTTCCACCTCTTTCCTTTCAAATTATTTTGGAACAACCGAATTAGAAATAGATTAAAAGAACACCGAGAAAGTGTGAAGCTGTGGCCTGTCCTATTTACTCACTATCCATCGCCCCACTGCCTTTTCTCATTGAAGTTGTTGATTCTTTAGGGTGTGCACAGAGAGGGGTAGAGGAGAAGACATCTGTTTGCCTCAGTATTAATTAAGATGGTTCCCTTCACTGTGAATGGCTACTGCTTGGTGATGGTATAATGGTTGGGGAATTTCACAGCCTTTAGATGACTCTGGCTCTGCTAGGCTCTCTGACCTTTAACTGCCGGTCGATATTGAGGACTCCAACCTCCGGGTGCTGTTTATTGAAGGATCGAGAGAGTTTAATAAAAAAAATTTATTTTTAAAATGGTTTGATCTTTTGACTTTCTGGACTTTCAATTTGACAACTGTAGTAATTTTTATTTTCTTTTGAGTCTGAAATGATTACCGAATGTTTGTTTGTTTGTTTTCAATTGCCACTTTGGCAGCACAATGGCTCAGTGGTTAGCACTGCTGCCTAACAGCATCAGGGTCCCAGGTTCAATTCCATCCTCGGGTAACTGTCTGTGCAGAGTTTGCACATTCTCCCTGTGTCTGCGTGGGTTTCCTCCGGGTGCTCAGGTTTCCTCCCACAGTCCAAAGACATGAAAGTTAGGTGGATTGGCTGTGCTAAATTGTCCCAGAGTGTCCAGGGGTTTGCAGGTTAGGTGGGTTAGCGATGGGAAATACAGGGAAGGGGTAGGTCTGGGTGGGATGCTCTTCGGAGGGGTGGTGTGGACTCGATGGGCTGAATGGCCTGCTTCCACACGAGGGATTCTATGATTCAGTCTTACTGAGGAATAACCTAATCAGGTGCAAACAAACTCGGTTGACTCGGTCTGGAACGGAGGTTAAAATGACAGTGATGAGTGACTGTAAGATAGAATTATTTATGAAAATTGAAAAGGGATTGTTTAAATCAAAAACTAGCCTCTTAAATATAGATATGAGGGGCATGTTGGTGTGATACATGGGAAACTATGTACAGTAAATGTAGATTCCTTTCAAGTACAAAAACGCAATGGAAAACTGATCCAAGAGAAATATAATGTAATACAATATTTAAGGGGGAGGCTTTTAAAGTTATAAGTATTTGTGTGTGTATGTGTGTGTAAAAGCTACATCAAAAGAAAGATGAGTCCATTATGCCAGAAACAGGGGAAATTTTCCTGGGCAATAAGTGTACTAGGCCAAACCACCTTCAGCTGCTTCAGCCATGATCTTTCCCACATTAGGTTAGGAGTGGGCATGTTCAGCAATGATTGCTAATTGAGTCAGAGTTGTACAGCATGTCCATGCCAACCAGCTATCCTATCCTAATCTAGTTCCATTTGCCAGCATTTGGTCCATATCCTTCTAAACCTTTCCTATTCATGTACCGATCCAGATGCCTGTTAAATGTTGTAATTGTACCAGCCTCCTCCACTTCCTCTGGCAGCTCATTCCATAAAGACACCACGCTCTGTGAAAAAGTTGCCCTTTAGGTCACTTTTATATCTTTCCCCTCTCACCCTAAACCTATGCCTCTAGTTCTGAACTCCCCCACCCCAGGGAAAAGACCTTGTCTATTTATCCTATCCATGCCCCTCATGATTTTACAAACCTCTATAAGGTCGCTCCTTAGCCTCTGACACTGCAGGGAAAACAGCCCCAGCCTATTTAGTCTCTCCCTATAGTTCAAATCCTTCAACCCTGGCAACATCCTTTTAAATCTTTCCTGAACCTTTTCAAGTTTCACAACATCCTTCTGAAAGGATGGAGACCAGAATTGCATGTAATATACCAACAGTGGCCTAACCAATGATAGTAAACATTGCACAATAACTCAGATGCTAAGGCAGTCCATACTCAAATGCAGCAAGACATGGACCAATATCCAGACTTAGACTGAAAAGTGGCAAGTAACATTTGTGCCACACAAATGCAAAGCAAGGACCATCTCCAATAAGTCTAACTCTCATCCCTTTACATTCAATGGTGTTACCATCACTGAATCCCCCACTATCAACATCCTGGAAGTTACTATTCACCAGAAGCTAAATTGGACTAGTCATGTAAAATACAGTGGTTACAAGAGCAGGTCAGAGGCTAGGAATCCAGTCATTAGTAACTCACCCTCTACTCTCCCAGAGCCAGTCCACCATCTAGAAGGCACAAGTCAGGAGAGAGATGGAATATTGCTCACTTGCATGGATGGATGCAACTTCAACAACACTCAAGAAGTACATTACCTTCCAGAACAAAGCAGCCTACTTGATTGGCACCATATCCATAACATCCACTCCCTCCTGCATAGATGCTCCGTAGCAGCAGTGTTTGCCATCTATGTTATGCACTACTCAGAGTGAGGCTCCTTGGACAGCTCTTTCTAAACCTACACTTATCTAGGGCAGTGGAAACATGGGGGACCCCAATATAGCAAGTATCCTTCCAAACCACTTACCCTGACTGGGAAATGTATCGCTGTTCCTTAAGTGTTGCTGGGTCAAACTGTGAAATCCCTTCCCTCCAAGACATTGTGGGTCCACTTACACCATGTGGACTGTAGTAGTTGAAGGAGGCAGCTCACTACTATAACCAAAATGCTAGCCTAGACAGTGGTTACATCCTGGAATGGTATGTGCATCCAGAAATACATCAGAAACGAGAAGAGTCAAATCTGCTCTGCCATTTTATAAACCCTAGTTGATTGTATTGTGGCTTACCCTACATAACGTTTGACAAAAATTTATGCCTACCCTAAAAATGTTTAATGATTCTGCCTCTTTGTGGCAGAGTTCCAAAGACTTGACCTCCAGAGGAGAAAATAAAAATGCCCTTGTCTCCATCTAAAATTGACAATTTTTAAACTCTCTGCAGTTCTAGTCTCTCTCACAAGGAGATCTTTCCTTTCAGTATCCACCCTGTCCAGTCCCCACTGGTTGCCACTTATCAATCGAGTTTATTCTGAATCCCGATGGATCTGGACCTAACCTTTCCACACTAGGTAACCTCCCATTCCAGGAATTAGTTGAAGTAAATCTATCCAAATTGCTCCTAAAGCATTTATATCCTTCCTTAAGTAAGGAGACCATAACTATACAAAAATACAGATTTGGTCTTTCCGGAGCCCTGTGCAACTGCAGCAAAACAGCCCAACTTCCATATGCCATTTCTCTTGCAGTAAACAAAAACATTCCATTGCCTTCCTAATTTGTTGTACCTGTATACTAACTTTATGATCCGTGGACTGGGGCACCCAGATTCTCTGTCTGTCTATCCATGTATTTTGTTAAAAAATACAGTGAAAAGTATTGTACAGTTTAACTACTCTCTCGTGCCATTGTAAAACACATAGAATACAAAGGCAGAAGAATAACAAATGTTCACCTCTATAGTTCCTCTTTTTAGTGCTCTGGCATGGGCCTGGTGGCCAGTCACAAGTCCCCTTCGCTGCGCCATCTTGAGTGCACAATACCCTCTCCACTATGATTTCTTTTTGGACCTCGCCATTGTAGCCACCATCAATGTCTCTAGGTACCATACCAGCCCAAACTCAACTCTGCCGCTGCCATGATTCTGCTTCAGGGCTACCTCCCCAATGTAGCTGCTGCTGCTGGGTCTTGTACTGGGCCCAACCTCACCTCCGCTTCAGTGAATCTGCACTGGATGCAGATGCTACTGGGAGCCCAAACTCGCCTCTGCTGCAGCAGGCCTGAGTTGGTGCTTAGACTGCCTCAGATGCAGAAATGCTGGGCCCACTCACTGCTGCCAGTACTATCACTGTGACTGAGCTCTTCAACAAGTAGTAAGTAAAAGAAGGAAAGAGGAAAAAATGAAATGGAAGTGGATGGAATAGACGAATCCCAGGTTCAGGAGCCCTACTCCATCGCCGTTTTACACCTTGGATCCCACTGCACCTCCGAGTTCTGCAATCTCAGACCTGTAAAACAATATACTGTTTTTCCATTGAAAATAAGAAATGGGCCCAGCTCAAAACTTAGTAAAGTGTGGTGCAGGATTCAGCATCTGAACACAAAGCAGGAAGCAGTTGGCTACTGCATACAGATTTAGAGTCAATTGGAGAAATCTGGGGGAGGAAACCCACATTAGGTGCTACTGCAAAGGAAAAGGCTGTTTTTAGATTAACCACTGAGCAGAATGCTGGTGCAGACAAATTACCATTTGTAAAGGTTGGAGTCATATCTGGCACAAAAGATGATGGTTGTAGTGATTGGAGGTCAATCATTTCTTAGCATAGCATTACCGCTGGAGTTCCTCAGGTCCTTGGATCCTTGGTCCAACCATCTTCAGCTGCTTCATTAATGACTTTCCCTCCATTATAAGGTCAGAAATAAAAATAGTATAAACAGGAGTGGGAATTTGAATAAAGATTGGTGCACTTTGTGTCTTCCACTGTGTCTCCCACCTGCGCACACACACCATGGGTGCTGGAAAAAAAAAATAAGGTCAGAAATGGGAATGCTTATTGTGCAATCATCAATGCTAGTAACACTCACAACTCCTCAGTCCTGGGTCTGCTTCAATGTTTCAATGAAACTCAGTGCAAGTTGGAGAACTCAATATTGTGTTCCACAACCTCAGAACATAACCTCCATTGTTCTCCCATTCTTTCCTTAACAAACCTCCTCCCCTAGCTCTGTTGACTTTGCCCTTCACAAAGTGCCCTTCAATTTCTCCTTTTCACGCCTAATGTCTACATCCATATTAATTTCTATCCCTTTTTCTCCACATAATTCCCTTTGTCTTTTGCTCTGAGGAGGTTCACCAGACTGGTCTCAGGAATGAAAAGCTTAACTTATAAGGACTGGTTGAGGACTCTGGGTTTATACTTGATGGAGTTTAGAAGGACTGGGGGGAGGAGGGATCTAATTGAAACTTACACAATACTGAATGGGCTGGAAAGAGTGGATGTTAGGAAAATGTTTCCATTGGTAGGAGAGACTAGAACCTGTGAGACAGCTTGAGAGTAAAGGTTAGACCTTTTAGAATAGAGATAAGGAGAAACTTCTTTAGCCAGAGGGTGGTGAATCTATGGAATTCGCTGCCACAGAAGGCTCTGAAGGCCAGATCATTGAGTATGTTGAAGACGGAGATAGATAATTTCTCAATTGTCAAGGGGATCAAGGGTTACAAGAAGATAGTGTGAGACTGGGGTTGAGAAAGCTACCAGGCTTGATTGAATGGCGGAGCATGTTCCAAAATAAACCTGTTGGACCATAACCTATTGTGACTACCCCAGTCCAATACCGGCAACTCCAAATCATGGTTTAATGACTTGTTTAGCTTGCATCTACCCACTCCCCTCAACTCGATTAGAAAACCCAGCCCCACTCAGTTCTGGGGAAGAGTCATGTTTAGATGCTGCTGAGGGGCCTGTTAGCCTTGCAGCGCCTCCTGTGGTCAGAGATGGGAGAGGTACAGCAGCGCCTCCTGTGGCCGGAGGTGGGAGAGGTACAGCAATACACATAGCTAAAACTACAACTCGGACAAAGTGAGGACTGCAGATGTTGGAGATCAGAGTGGAGATTGTGATGCTGGAAAAGCACAGCTAGTCAAGCAGCATCCGAGGAGCAGGGGAATCGACACATCTGGCTGAAGCCCTTCGTCAGGAATGAGGCTTGTGGGCCAAGGGGGCTGAGAGATAAATGGGAGGGGGGTGAGTGGACTTGGGGGGGGGGAGGTGGAAGATAGCTGAGACTGTGATAGGTAGATGAAGGTGAAGGTGATAGTGATAGGTCAAAGTGGAGGGTGGAATGGGTAGATGGGAAGGAAGGTGGACAGGTAGGACCGGTCAAGAGGGTGGTGCCGAGTTGGAAGGTTGGAGATGGGATAAGGTGGGGGGAGGGGAGGGGAGATGAGGAAACTGGTGAAATCTACAATGGTGCCATGGGGTTGGAGGGTCCCAAGGCAGATGATGAGGCATTCTTCCTCCAAGCGTTGGGTGGTAAGCTTTGGTAATGGAGGAGGCCCAGGACCTGCATGTATTTGGGGGAGAATGCTTCAGAGACCATCGCTGGGACACCTGCATGAAGCAACCCCACTGCCCCGTGGCTGAACACTTTAACTCCCCTTCCCACTTCCCCAAGGACATGTAAATCCTGGGTCGCCTCCATTGCCAAACCCTTACCACGTGCTGCCTGAAGGCAGAACGCCTCATCTTCCACCTTTGGACACTCCAACCAATGGGCAGCATGGTGGCTCACAGTGCCAGGGACCCAGGTTCGATTCCAGCCTTGGGTGACTCTGTGGAGTTGCACATTCTCCCCGTGTCTGCGTGCGTGTGCTCCGGTTTCCTCCCATGGTCTAAAGATGTGCAGCTTAGGTGAATTGGCAGTGCTAAATTGCCCACAGTGTTAGGTGCATTAGTTGGAGGGAAATGGGTTTGGGTGGGTTACTCTTTGGAGGGTCAGTGTGGCCCTTTGGGCTGAAGGGTCTGTTTCTACACTGTAAGTAATCTAATCTAACCATAGGGCATCAACGTGGATTTCACCAGCTTCTTCCTTTCCCTCCCTCCCTCCCCCCCCATCCATCCCCCCCATCCATCCATCCCTTCCCCCCCATCCATCCCTCCCCCCCATCCATCCATCCCTCCCCCCATCCATCCATCCATCCACCCCACCATCCATCCCCCCCACCATCCATCCCCCCCACCCATTCCCCCCACCCATTCCCCCCATCCATTCCCCCCCAACCATCCATCCCCCCCAACCATCCATCCCCTCCATCCATTCCACCACCATCCATCTCCCCCCCCACCATCCATCTCCCCCCCCACCATCCATCTCCCCCCCACCATCCATCTCCCCCCCCCACCATCCATCTCCCCCCCCCACCATCCATCTCCCCCCCCCCACCATCCATCTCCCCCCCCACCATCCATCTCCCCCCCCACCATCCATCTCCCCCCCCCACCATCCATCTCCCCCCCCACCATCCATCTCCCCCCCCACCATCCATCTCCCCCCCCACCATCCATCTCCCCCCCCACCATCCATCTCCCCCCCCCACCATCCATCTCCCCCCCCCACCATCCATCTCCCCCCCCCACCATCCATCCCCCCCCCCACCATCCATCCCCCCCATCCATCCATTCCCCCCATCCATCCATTCCCCCCTATCCATCCATTCCCCCCCCATCCATCCATTCCCCCCCCATCCATCCATTTCCCCCCCCATCCATCCATTTCCCCCCCCATCCATCCATTTCCCCCCCATCCATCCATTTCCCCCCCCATCCATCCATTCCCCCCCCATCCATCCAACCCCCCCAATCCATCCAACCCCCCCCACAATCCATCCAACCCCACCCAACCCCCCCCCCACAATCCATCCAACCCCCCCCCACAATCCATCCAACCCCCCCCACCATCCATCCAACCCCCCCCCCCACAATCCATCCAACCCCCCCCCCACAATCCATCCAACCCCCCCCCCACAATCCATCCAACCTTCCACCCACAATCCATCCAACCTTCCACCCACAATCCATCCAACCTTCCAACTCAGTACCACCCTCTTGAACTCTCCTTCTTTCCCATCTATCTGCTCCACCCTCCTCTTTGACCTGTCACATTCCCAGCCACCTCCCCCCCCCCCCTATTTCTCAGCCCCCTTGGCCCACAAGCCTCATTCGTGATGAAGGGCTTCAGCAGGAAATGTCGATTCTCCTGCTCCTTGGATGCTGCCTGGCCCACTGTTCTTCTCCAGCAGCACACTCTTGACTCTAAAACTACAACTCCCGGCGTGCCCCGCGATTGTGCATGCGCTCTAGTCGACTGTTGGTGGCGGCCCCGCCCGACGAACAGCAACATCCGCTATGGTTGGTGTAACGCTGCCGTGACGTCAGGCCCCGCCTACTGGTCCAATCGCGTGGGAGGTTATTGGGGCTGGCGCTCGGTCTTCAATGAACGTTTAACCGTTAGCTCGAGCTGCGGGAGTCCGTCGATGGGGGCCAGCGGCAGCACCAGGCGTGTGTCCTTCGGGAAAGACGATCAGGAGCGAGTGACAGTTTTACAGGGAATGAGGGTGAGTGAGGGCAGTGGGGTGGGGAATGGGGAAGCATGATGGATGGTAGTAGATAGAGGATGGAGTGATGATGGATGGAAGGGTTGTGGGGGACGGGGAGGAATAATGGATGTGAGAGATGGAGGGATAACGGATGGAAAGAGCAAGAGAGGATGGAGTGATGATGGATGGGGGGGGTAGGGGTGGGATAAAGTGGAATATGGATGGGAGGGATTAGAGAGAGAGGGAAACTGCTTGGGAAGATGGAGTGATGATGGATGGGGTGAAGGAGTGGATGAGATGGATGGCAGTAGGGGAAGGGGAGGAATGATGGATGGAAAGGCGTTGGGGAGGTGTGTGGGATGATAGATGGGAGTACATGGGGAGGGCTGGGGGATTATGGATGGAGGTAGGTAGAGGATGGCCTGATGAAGATGGGAGGGTAGTGGGGGAAGGGGAGGGATAATGGATTAGGTAGGAGGGACAGGTGATGAATGGGATAAGGTGGGATGATGAATGGGAGAGAGTGGGGAGGGTGGTGGGATAATAGATGGAAGGAGGTAGAGAGGATGGAGTGATGATGGGTGGAGTGACAGAGTTGAAGGGATGATAGGTGGCAGTAGGAAAAGGGGAGTGATGATGGGAGGAGAGCAGGTGGGCAGCAAGAGGGGTGATGGATGGGTTAAGGTGGGATGATGCATGGGAGAGAGTGAGGAGGATAGAGTGATGGATGGGAGGGTTTATGGATGTATGGGATTAGGGAAGAGGGAGGGAAAATGGATGGAAACAGGCAGAGAGGATGGAGTAATGATGGTTGGAGTGAAGGTGTGGATGTGATGGATGGGGGGCAGAACGGAAGGGGAGGAATGATGGATGGAGAGGGGGCGGGGAGGAGTGAGGACTGATTGATGGGATAAAGAGGGATGTTGGATTCGAGAGAGTGGGGAGGGGCATGCATTATCGATGGGAGGAGAGTGGAATGATGCTGGATGGAAGGGTTGTGTGGTTAGGGGTGGGATTATGGATGGGGTAAGGTGGAAGGTGGATGGGAGACAGTGTGGAGGAGGGAGAGATAATAGATGGAAGGAAGTAGAGAGGATGAAGTGATGATGGATGGGCTGAAGGAGTGGAGGGGATAATGGATTGATTGGGGAAGGGGAAGGATGATGGATATGAAGAGGGTGGAGAGGAGGTTGTGGGGAAAGGGAGTGAAAATGGATGTGAAGGGGTGGTGCTGAGATGGGAATGATGGCTGGATAGACATGAGGAGGAAGGTGGTGTGATAAGTGGGAGGATGGTTGGGAGAGGGTATGGAGAGAAGGATAATGGATGGGTTGTGATGGGTAGGAGGGAAGGGAGAGGGTGGGATAGTAGATGAGAAGGGGTGCGGAAGAGATAGGGATGGGGTGGTTGGGTGGGTGTGAGGAGAAAGTTGGAATGATAAATGGAAGGATAGTGCAGAGGAGGATGGGAAGTGGTATGGAATTAGGGGTGATGGCTGTGTGGGGATGGGTAAAAGGGAGGGGTGATTGATGGGAGAGGGTAAGGATGGTGGTTTTGGAGTGTGGCAGGTTGATGGATGGGAGAAAGCTGGTGTAATGGGAAGGGATGATGGATGGGAGTGGGGTCATGCAAGAAATGAGGTGAGGAGTGATGAGTGAAGGCAGGTATAGGGGTGTAGATGTGGAGGGGGAATTGGGGATGTGGGTGAAATGAAGGAAGGATGCATGCAGTGCAAGATGAGATGGATGTAGGAATGAGGAAAGGTGTAGGGGAGAGAATCATACAGGGAATGAGGGGAGATGGGAGGCCAGGGGATTGAGTGGTGGTTGAAAGAGGGTAAGTGTGATGGAGGCAAAGTGATTATGACAGATGAATGGGAGGTAGGGATGGGGTGGGGGAAGCTGACCATAAACTAAGGGGTTGGGAGAAGTTATGACTCATACACAGCCCTATCAAGTGGGGAGTGCTCTGGTTGTTATTAGATCTGAATCTTATTTGGTATATTTGGAAAATTTAACCTAACTCAATTTGTTGTGTGTGTTGTGATTCACCACTTTCCCTGACTCTCAAAAAAAAAAGTCTTGCTTATAACAACAAGGGTGAACACAGGGCTTCCATTCCTCTCCTTTGATTTTATTTGATTTGTTGTCACGTACACCAAGATAGAGTGAAAAACGTTGTTTTGCGTGCTGTACAGGCAGATCATACAAGGCGCATCAGGGTAGCAGCACAGAATGCGCAAAACAGCGTTACAGGTGTATAGAGAGAGAGAGAGAGATCAATCTCAATCTTTCCTTGGATAATTAGTGGCCAGAGTTTCTTTTGGTACTTACTTTCTCATTTCAAGTTGACCTGTTCTCTTGACTGGTCAATTTTCTTAACACCCTACTATTTAAATGTAGCAAACTCTCTCTGTCTTTTTTTCCACCACCTCCACAGCCTCCTCAATCTGGGCTCCTGGTAGAAATTTGGAAATCTGATCTGATTTGGAATTGAAAAGGAAAGTCAACTTTTTTTTTGGTCAGTAACCAGCATTAAGAGCTGGGGAAACTAATGGAGCTAAAGATAGATAAGTCCTCTGACCTGGTGGGATACATCTATTCATCAATGGAACCAAGGTGGTGATGGTCGAGAGCGTCAAGCTCCAAGGAGTGACAATCACCAACAATCTGTCTTATACCACCCACATTGATGTGATTGTCAAGAAGGTACAACAACATCTGTTCTTCCTCAGGAGGCTAAGGAAATTCAGCATGTCCATAAGGACCCTCACCAACTTTTAAAGATTTATCATAGAGAGCATTCTATCTGGATGCATCAAGGCTTAGTATGGCAATTGCTCTGCTCAGGATCACAGGAAATTAGAGTTGTGAACACAGCCCAGTCATGACGCAACCAACCTCTGATCTACTGACTCTATCTACATTTCTTGTTGCTGCAGAAAGGCAGCCAGCATCAACAAAGACTTCTTCCACCCGATCTGGCTGTGTTCTCCTCCAATGTCTTCCACCAGACAGAAGATACAACTGCTTAAACACACGTACCAACAGATTCAAGAACAGCTACTTCCCTGCTGTTATTAGACTTCTGAATGGACCTTAAAAATGTGTTGCTGGAAAAGTGCAGCAGGTCAGGCAGCATCAAAGGAGAAGGAGAATCGACGGGCTTATGTCCGAAATGTTGATTCTCCTTCTCCTTTGATGCTGCCTGACCTGCTGCGCTTTTCCAGCAACACATTTTTAAGCTCTGATCTCCAGCATCTGCAGTCCTCACTTTCTCCTTATGAGCGGACCTGTCAGATTTCAAATCGAATGTTGACTTTACTTTTTTGTGCACCTTTTTAGCTGTAACTTTGTATTCCTTGCTTTGTTCAATCGCCCTGTGATCTTTGTATGTTATGATCTGTTTGTACTGCACGCTAAACAAACCTTTTCACTGTACTTTGGTACATGTGACAATAATAAATCAAATATTAAGGGAAGCAGGTACAGGGATAGTGAATGCACTGGTCGTAATCATTTGGAAACAACAAATTTAAAGGTTTTGTATCTGAATGCACAAAACATTTGGAATAAAATTAATGAGTTAATGTCAGATCAGTCATGATCCTATTGAATGACAAAGCAAGCTCAAGAGACTGAACTGCCTACCCCTGTCCTATTGCTTATGATCAGGAGGGTGAGAATGCCTTGGATGGGAATATACACCTGCTGGCTTTGTCCTTCTGTGATGAGGAGGTCATGTCTTGTTTTTGAGGGGGGTTGGCAGGTTCCTGCAGTGCATTGTGGCATTCTTCACTGCCACCAAGGCAATATACGGACCCAATAATTAAATAAAGAACCAAAAGAACTGTGCCGGAAATCAAAAACAAAAACAGAAATTGTTGGAAAAATTCAACTGAGGAATCTCCAACACCGGGGAGATCATCACCCAAATCCTTTCTTAGGTGTCTTCTCTCGTCCTCAGAGGAAACTCTTTCAGAAAGCCTGTGTGGTTTGACCCAGCTCTAAAACTATGGACATGATTTTCAATACTTGGCATTCCAAGAGAAATACCAGAAACAACACCAGCAACTCTAAATGGCAACCTGACCAAGGCTTTTGACTCAGTCAGTTGGGAAGTGCAATGTAAGATCCTGTCAAAGGCTAGCTGTCTCGTGGAATTCATCAACATCCTTTGTCTGCTCCGTGACGCAATGTTGGTGACGGTCCTCACTGATAATATTCAGACTCCTCTGGGGTCAAATAGGGATGTGTCGTTCCCCCACCGTTTGCTCTACCTTCATTGCCACTGTTAGGGGTAATGTAATAGCATGGATAGAGGATTGGTTAACTAACAGAAAGCAAAGAATGGGGATAAATGGGTGTTTTTCTGGTTGGTGATCAGAGGCTAGTGCTGTGCCTCAGGAATCAGTGTTGGATGTGCAATTGATTACAATTCACATCAATGATTTGGAGTTGGGGACCAAGTGTAGTGAGTCAAAGTTCTCAGATGACAGTAAGATGAGTGGTTGTGCAAAGTGTGCACAGGATACTGTAAGTTTGCGGGGATGGGGAATTATGGACCGATTAACTTTACGACTGTAGTGGGGAAAATGCTTGAGTCTATTAATGAAGAAATAGAAAGGCATCTAGATAGAAATTGTGATTTAAAAAAAACTTTGCAAGAACTGTAACAAACACTACATTGGACAAACAGGTAGAAAACTAGCTACGAGGGTACATGAACATCAACTAGCCACAAAAAGACATGACCCACTCTCACTCATATCTTTACATATAGATGAGAATGGACACCACTTCGACTGGGACAACGCATCCGTCCTTGGACAAGCCAAACAAAGACATCCATGAGAATTCCTAGAAGCGTGGCATTTCAACCAGAACTCTATTAACAAACACGTTGATTTGGATCCCATTTACCACCCTCTAAGAAAAATAACAGAAAATGACATCACGGGAAATGTCATCACCACAGGAAATGACATCACCAAGCCAAGGAAACCCAAACACATAAATAGAAAGTGTGCCATACCACCAGCCCTTCATCCAGAGGCTCACTGATGATGTAACCTAGTATGGTGATGAAACGTCTGAAAACGAACCTTCCAGCTCAACAAGCAAACGTACATCCAAAAATTGTCAGGTTAGGCAGATGCAGCATCGGTTGATGAAAGGCAGGTCATGGTTGACTAATCTTTTGGAATTCTATGAAGACATTACAAACACAGTAGACAAAGGGAAGTTAGTAGATGTTGGTGTATCTAGATTTCCAAAAGGCATTTGACAAGGTATCGCTTAAAAGGCTGCTGCATAAGATAAAGATGCACAGCATTAGGGGTAAAAGTATTAATGTGGATAGAGGATTGATTAACCAACAGGAAGCAAAGAGTGGAAACAAATGAGTCGTATTCTGGCTGGCAATCGGGGACTCGTGGTGTGCCTCAGGGATCAGTGTTGGGACCGCAATTATTCACAATTTGCATAAATGTTTCGAGTTGGGGACCATGTGTAGTGTGTCAAAGTTTGTGGGTGATACTAGGAATGATAGAATGAAATGGGGGGAGGACTCTGAAACTTTGCAAAGGGACATGGATAATTTGAGTGGGCAAATGTCTGGCAGATGGAATACAATGTTAATAAATGTGAAGTCATTCATTTCGATAGGAATTACAGTAAAAAGGACTATTACTTGAATGGTAAGAAATTGGAGTACACTACTGTGCAGATGACCCGAGTGTCCTTGTGCATGAATCATAGAAGGTTGGTTTGCAGGTACAACAGGTAATTAAGAAGGCAAATAGTATTTTCATTGCTAAAGAGGTTGATTTTATAAACAGAGGGGTTACGTTGCTGCTGTACAGGGTGCTGGTGAGGCCACACCTGGCATACTGTGTGCAGTTTTGGTCTTCTTGATTGAGAAAGGACGTACTGACATTGGAGGGAGTGTAGATGGAGGTTCAATAGGTTGATTCTGGAGTTGAGGGGTTTGGCTGATGAGAGACAGAGTAGACTTGGATTATGTCCATTGGAATTTAGAAGAATGAGGTGAGAAATTGTAGAAACATATAAAATTATGAAGGGAATAGGTAAAACAGAAGTAGAGAGGATGTTTCCACTGGCAGGTGAAACTAGGACAAGAGGGCATAGCCTCAAAATTAGGAGGAGCAGATTTATGACTGAATTGAGGATGAAGTTCTTCACCTAGAAAGGAGTGAATCTGTGGAATTCCCTGCTCAGTGAAGTGTTTGAGACTTCCTCAGTAAATATTTTTAAAGCTGAGGTTTTTTGAATTGTAAAGGAATTAAGGGTTATGGTGAGAGGGCTGGTAAGTGGAGCTGAGTCCATGAAAAGATCAGTCATGATTTTATTGAATGGTGGAGCAGGCACCAAGGGCCAGATGGCCTACTCCTGCTCTTGGGTCTTACTTTCTTATGATATAGATAGGTTAAGTGAATGGGCAAGGATCTGGCAGATGGAGTACAATGTTGGTAAATAGGTCATCTATTTTGATTCGTAATAGCAGCAAAATTGACTATTATTTAAATGGTGAAATATTGCATAATGCTGCAGTGCAGAGGGACCTCGGTGCCCGTGTGCATGGATCACAAAAAGTTGGTTTGCTGGTGCAGCAGATAATTAAAAAGACAAATGGTATATTGCCCTTCATTGCTAGAAGGATGGAATTTAAAACAGGGAGGTTCTGCTGCAGCTGTTTAGGATGCTGGTGAGGCCTCACCTGGAGTAATGTGTACAGTTTTGGTTTCTTTACTTCAGAAAGGATATATTGGCACTAGAGAGGGTGCAGAGGAGATTTACTAGGCTGAGTCCAGAGTTGAGAGGGTTGGCTTCGGAGGAGAGACTGAATAGACTAGGACGATACTCATTGGAAATAAGAAAATTGGGGAGGAGAATCTTATAGAAACATCAAAATTATGAAGATAATAGATAATATAGAAGCAGGGAGGTTGTTTCCACTGGGGGTCAAACTAGAACTAGGGGACATAGTCCTAAATCTGCTGCCCCTTATTTTGAGGCTGAGTTGAGTAGGAACATCTTCACTCAAAGGTTTGTGAATCTGTCGAATTCCCTGCCCAGTGAAGCAATTGAGGCTACCTCACTGAATATCTTTAAGGCAAAGATGGTGTTTAGAACAGTAAAGGAATTAGGAGTTAAGATAAACAGACAGGTGAGTGGAGCTGAGTACACAGAAAGGTTTTGTTGAATGACTGAGCAGGCTTGACAGGCCAAATGGCCTACTCCTGCTCCTATTTCTTGTGTTCTTCATCTTTTCAAGACAGGCTTCCTAGTGGTGTGGACATTATCTATAGAACAGATGAAAACTTTTTATCTCAAACAATTTTAAATTCAAGAAGAAAGTGACACTGACCTTGCATGTGGAAACTCAGTCTATGGATGACAATATCGTTTCTGCTCTCTTAAAGAGAATCTTCAAGCATCACTTAATGCCTTTGTAGAAGCATACTGAAGAATTGATGTCAACTTTAATTTTCTGAAGACTGAATTCCTTTACCAACCTGCCCCAAGTCTAGTTGTACTACATCCATCCATTAAGATCAATGAAGGAATCCTCCCAAATGTGGAGCATTTTCCCCTATCTGGGAAGCTACCTCTCTTCGAAGGCTGACATTGATGTGGAGATTCAGCATTGCCTCCAGTCTGTGAGCATTGCCTTTGAATATATAAGGATGAGAAAATTCGATGACCGTGACAACCGTGCTCATACCAGGATCCTTGTGGATAAGGCAGTCATCCTTCTGACTCTCCTGCATGGCTGTGAAACTTGGACTACATATAGACACCAACACAAGGCCCTTGTGAAGTACCGTCGATGCTGTTTGAGATGGATTCTCCGCATCAGTGGGAGGACAGGTATATTAACATCAGTGTCCTTATAGCAGCTAACAACAGCAGCTTCAAGGCCACAATCATTCAAAACCAATTCAGCTGGGCCGGACACCTGTTTAAGGTGCCTGAGTTCTGATGGCCAAAGCAAATCTTCAGCTTTTCAAGGAAGGCACCTGAACAAGAGGAGAACAAAGCAAGTGTTTCTAAGACTCTGTGGTGGCTTCCCTCAAGAAATGCATCATAGACATTAATGTACAGGATACCCTCGTTCAGAAGAAACTGACTTGGAGGAAACTCCTGTATGAAGGAATGCCATTCTTTGAGAATACCCGTTGGCAAGAGGAAGTATGGAAATGGAATTGGAGAAAAGCATGCCAATGGCCTCGAGGGCAAAGACTAACTTCTCCTCCTGCAAACACCTGCCAATTTTGTGTTTGGAATTGCAGTCCTAGGATTGGGCTTATTCAACACTCAACCCTCAAATCCCCTGATCAGTGATATGGAATATCCTAGGTGAACAATCATACTCGTTAGTGAGCGATTGCCAGTGGTGGTGATAATAATGCATCATATAAACGATATAGTTTGCAGCCAGTGTGTGTCAGTGGTGGAATAGGATGCTGATTTCAATCTTGTATCTGTTGACAAGAATATCCGTTGTATGCTCACTTACGTGGCACCATTTTGGCACCTAAGGAAATATATGCCATGTTTTTAAAAGGCCCAACAGCTCAATATGTGAGATTTTTTTGTGATAATTTCCCTCTGTAGCTCCTGCCTATCCAGTGGCACTCGTTTAGTGCATGAAGTTCAGGGCAGCTGTGATCCTTGCCCCATTTCTCCGATGTCAATGAAATCAATTTGCTCAGTATCACATTTTACAATTCAACAGGAGAGTGCTCTTGGAGTGCTGTGGTAGTGTTCCTACCTCTGAGCCAGGAGGCCCAGGTCCATCAAGTCCCATCTGCTCCAGTGGTGTGTATGAAGAGGTTGATTATAAAATGTCTACAGTTTGACAGGCTACTCTCTAGCATCAGTTGTCACCTGCAGAAGAGCAAATAAGGGTACATGCTGAAGATGAGAACTCTTGGAAGGTGTTCTCCAACAGTACTGAATTAACTTTGTAGGTCGGATGAGCAAAGAGTTGTATATCCAATGTGATGGTGTTTTAGAATAATGAATGAGAAATTCAATTTAAAAAACCATCAGAATGTTTTAATACTTTCACAATTACTCTCATCTGATTATTCTATGTGAAGTTAATACTATTTAAACTCATTGTTTTCGATAGTTGACTGGGAAAATTTACACTCCACTGCTATAAGTGAAAATTGAACTGATTTGTGCAGAGTTGTATTTTAGGATCTCAAGTTGAAATCTACGAAACTTAGATATGAATAAATGTCATTGTCTGCCTATTGTGTCTGTAATTGTTTTTAATTTTCCTTTTCTCTTTTTTATCCTTGACTTGTTCCATCGTGAATATGCTGACATTGTAAAGCTCTCTTTCTGTGGTGGTTGCTGTCAAGTTCACGTGGATATTATTGGTGATCTGATGCAGCTCATGTCTCTGATCAAATTAATTGGAACCCTGGATAGCAATTAAGAAGGAGAGCATACCAATGTTTTTATTATCTGGAAGAGCTCTTATACACAACTGAACATTCGTTTTCCTAACACTAATCACCGGCGGTATTTTTCATCTGTTAACCACCACCGTGTTTTCATTACCTGTGTTTTCCAGTTGATTAATTTACACATAAAGCCCAGGTAATTCTCACCTCAAAGGGGCAGGGAGCTTAATCACAATGAAGTAGAGACAAAAGCTCTATCCACTGTGGTCCTTACATCTCTAAAGGCATCAAGACTATTGCTGGACACCCATCACAAAAGTAGCCACAGAAGAGAGGTAGACAGATGGCAGCTATTATCCCCTCTACTGCCCACTGTCTGGACATGTTCATGGCCAACTTGGCAAGGCCAATGAGAAAGTCCTCCAATTTGCCCACGGCACTCTGCACCCGATGTCCAAAGATCAGTAGCATGGATCGAGAATTTTTTTTTTTATAAACCTGGAGAAATTTGCAGCACCTGCCTTCTGATTTTTTTCCACCTCTCCCAACTCTACTGGTGATCCATGAACATTCATAGAGATGTACAGCACGGAAACAGACCTTTCGGTCCAACTCGTCCACGCCGACCAGATATCCCAACCCAAGCTAGTCCTACCTGCCAGCACCTGGCCCATATCCCTCCAAACCCTTCCTATTCATATACCCAACCAGATGCCTTCTAAATGTTGCAATTGTACTAGCCTCCACCACTTCCTCTGGCAGCTCATTCCATACACGTACCACCCTCTGACTGAAAAAGTTGTCTCTTAGGTCTCTCATATCTTTCCCCTCTCACTCTAAAACTATACCCTCTAGTTCTGGATTCCCCCACCCCAGGGAAAAGACTTTGTCTATTTATCCTATCCATGCCTCTCATTGTTTTATAAAGTTCTATAAGGTCACCCCTCAGCTTCTGACGCTCCAGGGAAAACAACCCTAGTCTATTCAACCTCTCCCTATAGCTCAAATCCTCCAACCCTGGCAACATCCTTGTAAATCTTTTCTGAACTCTTTCAAGTTTCACATCTTTCTGTTAGGAAGGAGACCAGAATTGAACGCAATATTTCAGCAGTGGCCTAACCAATGTCTTGTACAGCCGCAACATGCCCTCCCAACTCCTGTACTCGATACTCTGACCAATAAAGAAAAGCATACCAAACCTTCTTCACCAAACCTTCTTCACTCTCCTATCTACCTGCAACTCTACTTTCAAGGAGCTATGAACCTGCATTCCGAGCAGGTTCAGCAACACTCCCTAGGACCTTACCATTAAATGTATAAGTCCTGCTAAGATTTGCTCTCCCAAAATGTACTTCACATTTATCTAAATTAAACTCCATATACCACTTAGCCTATTGGCCCATCTGATCAAGGTCCCGTTGTAATCTGAGGTAATCTTCTTCGCTGTCCATTGCACCTCCAATTTTAGTGTCATCAGCAAACCTACTAACTATATTTCTTATGCTCACATCCAAATCATTTTCATAAATTATGAAAAATAGTGGACCCAGCACCTTGTGGCACTCCACTGGTCACATACTTCCAGTCTGAAAAACAACCCTCCACCACTACTCTGTCTTCTACCTTTGAGCCAGTTCTGTATCCAAATGGCAAGTTCTCCCTGTAATTCATGAGATCTAACCTTGCTAATCATGGGGAACCTTATCGAACGCCTTACTGAAGTCCATCTAGATCACATCCACCGCTCTGCCTTCATCAATCCTCTCTGTTACTTCATCAAAAAACTCAGTCAAGTTTGTGAGACATGATTTCCCACGCACAAAGCCATTTGACTATCCCTAATCAGTCCTTGCCTTTCCAAATACACGTACATCTTGTCCCTCAGGATTCCCTCCAACAACTTGCCCACCATTGACATCAGGCTCACTGGTCTATAGTTCCCTGGCTTGGGCTTACCACCTTTCTTAAACAGTGCGCCAACGTTAGCCAACCTTCAGTCTTCCGGCACCTCACCTGTGACTATCGAATATACAAATATCTCCGCAAGGAGCCCAGCAATCACTTCTCTAGCTTCCCACAGAGTTTTAGGGTACACCTGATCAGATCCTGGGGATTTATCCACTTTTATGCGTTTCAAGACATCCAGCACTTCCTCCTCTGTAATATGGACATTTTCAAGATATCACCATCTATTTCTGTACATTCTATATCTTCCATGTCCTTTTCCACAGTAAAAACTGTTGCAAAATTCTCGTTTAGTATCTCACCCATCTCCTACGGCTCCACACAAAGGCAGCCTTGCTGATCTTTGAGGAGTCCAATTCTCTCTCCAGTTACCATTTTGTCCTTGATGTATTTGTAAAAACCCTTTGGATTCTCCTTAATTCTATTTGCCAAAGTTATCTCCTGTCCCCTTTTTGCCCTCCTGATTTCCTTCTTAAGTATACTCTGACTGCCTTTATACTCTTCTAAGGATTCACTCGATCTATCTTGTCTATACCTGACATATGCTTCCTTCTTTTTCTTAACCAAACCCTCAATTTCTTTAGTCATCCAGCATTCCCTATACCTACCAGCCTTTCCTTTCACCCTAACAGGAATATACTGTCTCTGGACTCTTGTTATTTCATTTCGAAAGGCTTCCCATTTTCTAGCCGTCCCTTTACCTGCAAACATCTGTGTCCAATCAGCTTTTGAAAGTTCTTGCCTAATACCGTCAAAATTGGCCTTTCTCCAATTTAGAACTTCAACTTTTAGATCTGGTCTATCCTTTTCCATCACTATTTTAAAACTAATAGAATTATGGTCACTGGCCCCAAAATGTTTCCCCCACTGACACCTCAGTCACCTGCCCTGCCTTATTTCCCAAGAGAAGGTCAAGGTTTGCACCTTCTCTAGTAGGTACATCTATGTACTGAATCAGAAAATTGTCTTGTACACACTTAAGAAATTCCTCTCCATCTAAACCCTTAACACTATGGCAGTCCCAGTTGATGATTGTAAAGTTAAAATCCCCTACCATAACCACCTATTAATCTTACAGATAACTGAGATCTCCTTACAAATTTGTTTCTCAAATTTCCTCTGACTAGTAGGGGGTCTATAATACAATCCCATTAAGGTGATCATCCCTTTCTTATTTCTCAGTTCCACCCAAATAACTTCCCTGGATTTATTTCTGGGAATATCCTCCCTCAGCACAGCTGTAATGCTATCCCTTATCAAAAATGCCACTCCCCCTCCTCTCTTGCCTCCCTTTCTGTCCTTCCTTTAGCATTTGTATCCTGGAACCTTAAGTTGCCTGTCCTGTCCATCCCTGAGCCATGTTTCTGTAATTGCTATGATATCCAAGTCCCATATTCCTAACCATGCCTTGACTTCATATGCCTTCCCTGTTAGGCCTCTTGTATTGAAATAAGTGCAGTTTAATTTATCAGTCCTACCTTGTTCTCTGCTTTGTCCCTGCCTGCCCTGACTGTTTGACTCACCTGTGTTCTCAGATTGATTTCTTTCTTCACTATCTCCCTGGGTCCCACCCACCCCTCACCCCTCCCCACCTTACTAGTTTAAATCCTCCCGAGCAACTCTCGCAAGTCTCCCTGCCGGTATATTAGTCCCTTCCAATTTAGGTGCAATCCGTCCTTTTACAGGTCACTTCCACCCCAAAACAGCTTCCAATGATTCAAAAATGTGAATCCTTCTCCTGTACACCAGCGTCTCAGCCATGCGTTCAACTGCTCTATCCTCCTACTCCTCCCCGCACTAGCTCGTAGCACTGGGAATAATCCAGATATTACTACTCTCAAGGACCTCCTTTATAAATTCCTGCCTAACTCTCTGTAATCTCCCTTCAGAATCTCAACCTTTTCCCTTCCTATGTTGTTGGTTCCAGTGTTTACAATGACCTCCTGCTGGTCCCTCTCCCCCTTGAGAACATTCTGCACCCATTGAGACATCCTTGATCCTGGCACCAGGGAAGCAACACACCATTCTGACTTTTTGCTGCTGGCCACAGAAATGTCTGTCTGTACCTCAGACTAGAGAGTCCCCTAACTCAATCGATCGCTTGGAACCCGACTTACCTCTCATTACATTAGAGCCAGTCTCAATACCAGAAACTTGGCAGTTCGTGTTACATTCCCCTGAGAATCCATCATTCCCTAATTTTCCAAAACAGCATCCTTGTTTGAAATGGGGATAGCCACAGAAGACTCTTGCACTAGCTGCCTACCTCTTACCTTTCCTGGAGTTAACCCATCTATGTGACTGTACCTGCACATTTCCCCCCTTTCTATAACTGCCATTCATCACATTCCCTTGCTCTTGTAAATTCCTCATTGCCTCTAACTGTCTTTCCAACCGATCCATTTGATCTGATAGGATTTGCAATTAACAGCATTTATTGCAGATATAATCCTCAGTAACCCATAAACTCTCCCTGAACTCCCACATCTGACAAGAAGAGCATATCTCTCTACTAAGGGACATTTTTGATTCTTTCAATCTACAGACTCAGAAAATAACACTGTCTTATTCTTCTGCAAAACATTGCTCCAGGTAAGATTAATACTTATGGCTTATATTTGAAGTTTTATCAATAGAAATAAGTCAATAAAACATATAATCAAGAAAGAACTCACTCTACTCACTGCAAACTTAGTTTAAGACCACACTTAAAATCCACTGATCTGCTTCTGTGCTGTGACCGCTCCCAGACAGGTTCCTCCAAGATCAGTTGTGAAGTTCACTGTTTTTTAATTTTCCCAGACGCACTGCGATGTCTAGCGATACATGAATTCAACAGCAAAGGCAGTAACTGCTACCTCTGTCAGTTAGCAATGTGGGTTTGTTTTTCTCGCGCGCGCTCTCTCTCTCTCTCTTCTGGAATTCGAGGAAATCACCTCCAACACCTAAAATACTCAAAAAAAGGAGCAGCTGTTACAGCCAGAAATTTTTCCCGTCGTCCATCTTGGATTACTTTCACAACTTTCAGTCACTATAAACATTTGAGTCCTTTATGAAGTGTCATTGCTGTTGTGGTGCAGGAAACACAGCCAATTTGCAGACAAGATTCCACAAACAATGATGGGCTGAAGGGTCTTTTCTCCGTGCTGTAGATCTCTATGATTCTGTGAAGTGAGAAATGGTAATGTGTAGGTTGAAGGATAAGTGTTGATTCAGATGCTCTGGTGCACACCACACCAATATTCATGTGGTTTGCAGGACAGTAGCTCAGACCAGGAGCTGAATTTTTTTTGCCAGCGACAGACTACCTCTGTTTTGTCCTGAAATGACAAAATACTGGAAATGACAGTGGGTCAGGCAGCATTCATGGATAGAGAGCAAGCTAACATTTTGAGTCTAGATGACTGTTGATCAGAGCTGACGTGAGTTATGGAAGGGGCAGCATTTATGCAAGAGTGGGGGAGGGTGGTGGAATGCTGGGGGAGAAAAGCTGCTGATAGTTCAGATTAAGTGATCGGATTATGAGAATGGCAGAACAATGGTGTATCTAACTGCCAAACTGGAAAGAACAGTCCTACTTGAGTGGGGGAAGGGAAGTGAGGACATGGTGAAAGAGATTGCAACAAGTAAAGCTAACAGACAGAGAGGAAAGGGGAGTGAGTTCACAATCTGAAGGTGTTTAACTCAATATTAAGACTAGAAGGTTGTAAAGCACTGAGTCTGAAGATGAGATGTTTTCCCTCTAGTTTGTGCTGTGATTCACGGGAGCATTGCAGAATGCTGAGGACAGACATGTAGGCATGCAAGCAGAATGCTGTGTTAAAATGACGAGCTACGGGAAGGTCGGGTTCATGCTTGCGCACGGACTGGAGGTGTTCTGCAAATTGGTCACCCAGTCTGTGTTTAGTTTCACCAGCGTAGAGTAGGCCACATTGGATGCAGTTTATGCATTAGACCAGATTGGAGGAGGTACAGATGAAATGCTGCTTCACCTGGACTTAGGATGCGTGGCTTGGAAAAGTAGGCTTCAAGTCAAGGGCGTAATTGATATGTGGAGCTTGTTCAAGGAGTAACTATTGAATGTCCTTGATAAGTATGTACCTGTCAGGCAGGGAGGAAAGGGTCGTGTGAGGGAGCCGTGGTTTAATAAGGAATTGGAATCCCTTGTTAAATGGAAGAGGGCGGCCTATGTAAAGATGAGGTGTGAAGGTTCAATTGGGGCGATTGAGAGTTATAAGGTAGCCAGGAAGGACCTGAAGAGAGAGCTAAGAGCAGCAAGGAGGGGACATGAAAGGCCCTTAGTTGGTAGGATTAGGGAAAACCCTAAGGCTTTCTATAGGTATGTCAGGAATAAAAGAATGACTAGGGTAGGAATAGGTCCAGTCAAGGATAGTAGTGGGAAGTTGCGTGTGGAGGCTGAAGAGATTGGGGAGACACTGAATGAATACTTTTCGTCAGTATTCACTCAGGAACAGGACATTGTTGCCGATGTGAATTCTGAGTCACAATTAAGTAGAATGATGGCTTTGAGGTATGTAGGGAAGAGGTGTTGGAAATTCTGGAAAGGGTGAAAATAGATAAGTCCCCTGGGCCTGATGGCATTTATCCTAGGATTCTCTGGGAAGCAAGGGAGGAGATTGCAGAGCCATTGGCCTTGATTTTTATGTCCTCATTGTCTACAGGAGTAGTGCCAGTAGACTGGAGGATAGCAAATGTGGTTCCCTTGTTCAAGAAGGGGAGTAGGGATAACCCTAGTAACTATAGGCCGGTGACTCTCACTTCCGTTGTGGGCAAAGTCTTAGAGAGAATTGTAAGGGATAGGATTTATGAACATCTGGATAGGAATAATGTGATCAAGGATAGTCAGCATGGTTTTGTGAAGGGCAGGTCGTGCCTCACAAACCTTATTGAATTCTTTGAGAAGGTGACTAAGGAGGTGGACGAGGGGAAAGCGGTAGATGTGGTGTATATGGATTTTAGTAAGGCGTTTCATAAGGTTCCCCATGGTAGGCTACTTCAAAAAATACGGAGGTATGGCATTGAGGGTGAGTTGGAAGTTTGGATTAGGAATTGGCTGGCTGGAAGAAGACAGAGGGTAATAGTTGATGGTAAAGGTTCATCTTGGAGTGCAGTTACTAGCGGTGTTCCGCAAGGATCTGTTTTGGGACCATTGCTGTTTGTCATTTTTATAAATGACCTGGAGGAGGGACTAGAAGGTTGGGTGAGCAAGTTTGCAGATGATACGAAAGTTGGAGGAGTTGTTGACAGTGAGGAAGGATGTGGCAGGTTACAGTGGGATATAGATAAGCTGCAGAACTGGGCAGAAAGGTGGCAAATGGAGTTCAATGTAGCTAAGTGTGAGGTGATTCACTTTGGTAAGAATAACAAAAAGATGGGGTACTGGGCTAATGGTCAGATACTTGGTAGTGTGGATGAGCAGAGGGATCTTGGTGTCCATGTACACAGATCTTTGAAAGTTGCCACCCAGGTAAATAGTGCGGTGAAGAAGGCATATGGCGTACTGGCTTTTATTGGTAGAGGAATTGAGTTCCGGAGTCCTGAGATCATGTTGCAGTTGTATAAGACTCTGGTGCGGCCGCATCTGGAATATTGTGTGCAGTTTTGGTCGCCATACTATAGGAAGGATGTGGAGGCACTGGAACGGGTGCAGAGGAGGTTTACCAGGATGTTGCCTGGTATGGTAGGAAGATCGTATGAGGAAAGGCTGAGGCACTTGGGGTTGTTTTCATTGGAGAAAAGAAGGTTTAGGGATGACTTGATAGAGGTATACAAGATGATTAGGGGTTTAGATTGGGTTGACCGTGAGAACCTTTTTCCACGTATGGAGTCAGCTATTACGAGGGGGCATAGCTTTAAATTAAGGTGTGGTAGGTATAGGACAGATGTTAGGGGTAGGTTCTTTACTCAGCGAGTCGTGAGTTCATGGAATGCACTGCCAGTAGCAGTGCTGGACTCTCCTCTTTATGGGCATTTAAGCGGGCATTGGATAGGCATATGGGCTAGTGTAGGTTAGGTGGGCTTGGATCGGCGCAACATCAAGGGCCAAAGGGCCTGTACTGCGCTGTATTCTTCTATGTTCTATGTTCTAAGACTGTTTAGGCCCTTGGATGGTGAGCAGGGGATGAATGAAGGGGTCGGCATTGCACCCTCAGATTTGAATTCACTCCCATTTCTTCCCTTTCTGTTAGCTTTGCATGTTGTCTCTCCCCTCCTTCCACTCCAGTGGGATTATCTATTCTTTCCAGTTTGGCAGTTAATCACACCAGTGTTCTGCTATTCTCACATCCTGATCACTTAATCTGCACTATTAGCTGCATTTTCCCCCCAGCACTCCACTCCCTCACTATTGCATAAATGCTACCTCCACCACACTTCATGTCTGAAGAAGAGTCATCTAGACTCAAAGCGTTAGCTTGATTTTTCTCCATGGATGCTGCCTGACCTACTCCAGCATTTTTTGTTTTGTACAAATTCCAGCATCTGCAGTAATTTACTCCTACTCTGTTTTGTCCACTTTGTACTGGACTAGAATTTGCACTCATGGCTGACAGATAAAGAACGGACACTTCGGTGACATTCCTGAGGGCTGCTGATGCCTGTGCTGCTGCTGCTGCTCTGTGTGAGCAAAGTACTGCTACATTGCCAGAAATGCCATCTTGCAACTGCAGTGTTCACTAGAGGCCTGACCTGAAAGGTCTGATTTTTCTGCTTAATGGCATCTTGTGAAAATGAGCAGTGAGTTATTCCTGCCTGAAACGTCTTCCTGAACCATCACAATCACCATCAAAACAGATCACCTGGCATTCAGCTCATGGCTATTTGTAAGATGTTGTTTTGTGCATATTGGCTTGAGAGTAATATGATGTCTCTTTTGCTTTGAGACTCTTGGAAGACACATTTATTGGAAGCAATAAAAGTGCACCTGCCACTTACTTTCTATAGCCAATAACAAATAAAGTCATTGTTAGTGTCTTCACTGGGAGCCTCGTTGCTGAATTAACATCAACCAGTGATGGAACCTGTATTCTTATAGGTCTAGAATGGCACAGATATGCAAAATATGCACTCACTCGCTGAACTATTCGGAATAGGCACTGATTTTAATTTTGCAAAGTTGCTATTTTTCGACTCTCAGCCATACTGGTTCTATTCCTGTTGCAATAACATTAGTAATGATTATGGTGAAGGCTCCTTATAAAGAATGTCATTGCCTAACAAAACACATTTCTTTGCAGCTATCTGATAACCTTGTCTCAAGGATGAAGGATCTGCCCCAATCAACGTCAAAACCATCAAACTCCATCCCTGGAGGTATGTGAAAGATTGACATTAGGATTTCAACAAGAGCTGATGGTATTGAAGTGAAACATTCATTTTCTTTCTAAGAGTTAGTATGAATGCTGCGTAGCTTCTTTGGAAAATTTGAAGATTCTCATGCATGCTTTAGGTGGGTGGGGACAAGGAGATTATAATAGTAGATGCAGGTCAGTATGATTATGAACCAATATCTTGACACTGGCATTCCCCCACCCCTTCAACTCCCACCACCACCCCCACCACCACCAACGATGCTCTGTTAATTGATTAATGTGTTCAAAAATGCCATTGCTATTCATGGGATTGTGCATTATGGAAAATAACTATACTGTTTGCCTCAAAGATTCCAGAGTATTTAGTTAAAATATGCTTTGAAAAATAAGGAAGAAAAGTTTCATTCACCTGCCATGACCTTAGGATGTTGCAAAACGCTTTGATGTCACTTTTTGAGATATACTTATTATATTATAGGAAATACTGTAGTCAATTTATGCATGACAAAGCCTCAAAAACAGCAATTGGTACTGACCAAATCATTTACCTTGAGTAAGATGCAGGAGCATAGATAGGCTATTCGATCCATTGAGCCTATTCTGCCAATAAAGGCATGGCTGACATAATCTTCAACTCCACTTTCCTGCCTCATTCTCATATCCTTTGACTTTGCTGATTAAAAATTTCTCTACCTCAGCTTTGAATATACTTTAATGATCCTGCCTTGACAGCCCTCTGTGGTAAACAATTCCACAGATTCATGAGACATTGAGAGAATAAATTCCTCCTCATCTCAGTTTTAAAATGTGTGAATCCTTATTCTGAGATCTTTCCCCCGGTCCTACACTTTCCCACAAAGGGACACAATCTTGCTGCATCTTCCTGTCAAGCCCCTTAAGAATTCTCTGTGTTTCAATCAGGTTTCCCCTCATTTTTCTAAATGCCAACGTCCAGAGGCCCAAGCTACTCAACCTCTCCTCATAGGAAAATCCCTCTCTACCCGCGAACCATCCAAGGTACCAGATGAACTCCCCTGTTTTTTTGACTAGTCTGGAGAGCAAATAGAGCTTCAGGTAATTTGAATGGAAGGACCTCTGATACTGCTGCAGTCCCTTGGTCCTGTACTGCAATGTCAACCTAACTTCTGTGGTCAAGTATCTGGAGTGGGACTTGAACCGACAGTCTTCTGACTCAGAGATTGCAGAGCCATAATTGACCTTTTATGAAAAGGCACTATGTGAATGTTAAGTTTTTAACACATACGGTAATAATTGCAACAATATTAGAAGTAAGAAGGTCAGCAATTGTGGGCCAGATGATAGGGAAATCAAAGGATAAAGCAAACGGGAAGCACTAACATAGATTGCTAGCTGCACATTATTACTTTTTTGAATAGAACATTCTGGGTAAAGGAAAGTAAAGCTTTCTGTGAGCAGGAAATGAAATGTTTCTCAGGCTCCCAAATTACATCTACAATCTTTTTATATCCTACATTATGAGTAAACCGATCAGATACCAAACTGAATAAATTCCTTGCAATTTCTGCAATATTGTGACATGAAACATTTTTTCATACAGGAAGTTGTTGTGATATAGAATACATTATCTGAATTCTGAAGGGTTCAGTCGTAAGTACTTGAAGGAGTACTGTTTACAGGGCTGTGAGGGCAGAACAGGGCTGTAGAATTAGTTAGCTAGGTCTACCAAAGATCTAGCACAAATGGTCTTGCCTGCACTAAATCATTTTATGACATCCTCATTTCACCTGGACCATTAGAGAGTGAGTATGACAGAGCACCAGTTTTTTTTAATACAGTTTGTCTCACCTATCACAGATAATTACAGTGCAGAAGAAGGTCATTTGGCCCTGTTGTGATTGTAATAAGGTTAGCCAGATGGACCTCCTAGACAATAAGTTCCCTGATTGGAGCTGTTAATCTGGTCCAATAAGAGAATCCTATCTGACAGATAAGAACAGGAGTGTCGAACTAGGCATTGGCCTAGGGGTGTTGTCACTGGTCTGTTAAGCCAGAGATCCAGAGAATGTCCTGGAGATCCCAGGTTCAAATCCCACTATGCCAGATAGTGGCACTCCAGTCCAATAAGTATCTGGGATTAAGAAGTGACCAAGGATGATGAATCCATCGTTGATTTTGACTAATACTTGGTGCGTTGGAAAATGCACCTTGATAACTTTTCCTGTTTGTTTGTTTGTTCCTTAAGCAGTGCATTGGAGATGAGTGAACTTAGTCAATTTGTCTGACTGGAGGTACAGTTTTTTTTAAGGATGTATTAATCTGGTATTTTTGTTGCAAAGAAAGTTGAAAAGCCTTTGATTTTGTACTGTACAGCTGGGCAACAAAAAGAAAAAAAAAGAACAGGAGTGTCAGACATCTTGTTCACTCTTGAGAGCTGGCTCTGAGGGAGTTGGCTCAGTGTCAAGGACTCTCCACATGTAAATAAAGGGTGATGTGGTAATGGGATACCAATCTCTGTGGAGTTATTTCAGTGGTGACGAGAAAAGCCTGCTCCTGGAGAAATTCACTCGCCACAATTGAATTTGAGTTGGGGTAAGCATTTCTGGCATCCTATTGTCATTTGAGAAGCTTGACTCATTTGATCCTGCCAGTCAATACTGTGTCCAGTATGTGGGATGAATATGTTTTATTTGGGCAAATAACATTGTGGGCAGATGAAAAGCAATGAATAATTCTCCTGACAGCTTGGGATCCACAGCTTTTTCAGTTATTAGGAGCCCAATATTTTCTGAAGCACTAGATACTAAAACCTTCCAAGAGTTGACGGATTTAGTTAAGGAATACAATAACCCCAAACCACCTCTAATTCTGAGGCTCTGTTGGTTTCCCTCGACAATTTGAGAACCGGGGAAATCCATATTGGGATGTTTGACGAGGTTATGACAACTGGCAGAGGCATGTGACTTTGGTTTACTTTTTAATGAGATGCTGAGAGACCATTTGGTATGTGGGATTAATGATGTAACCATGCAAAAGTGCCTACAAGCTGAAGTCCAACTGGACTTCGAACAGGCATTACAACTGGCTTTGTCATTGGAAAATACAGCAAGTGGAGCATATGAGTTGCAGGGTATTCTGATAGAAGTGGACACCCTTACCAGACTGACTGAGCTTGCGAAATACCGCTTAAGTGAAGGCAATTGCATATCCTCACTCAGGACATATCCTGAATAAAGAGACTCTAGGTCAGCCCACAGCAAAACCCCAAACAAAGGCAAACCTTGGCCAAATACTTAACATTTTCTTCAGGATCTGGGCTGGCAAGCCATTGTCATTACAGTTGGTATGTGGATTCGAGACATCAAAAGAGTCCCACTAGACATAAGTTGAGTAAGAGAACTCATAGGCCGATATCCAGGAGAATGCACGCCCTGGAAAGTCCACCTATATCTGGCTTGGAACAATTACATTTCCTAGCAATATCCAAATCAGAACCAATCAAAATAAAAGCCTGGTGAAATGGTCACCTGGTTCTCGTGGAGTTCAATACTGGCACAGCCATTTCAGTGGTTGCTGAATCAGTCTTTAACAAAATTCACTCTGGATTCTAACCCTTATGTTTGTGCAAGACCTCGGCTGAACTGAGAACTAAGACTGGGAATCTTTACAGATTAAGTGTACAACTTCAGTCCCAGTCTCTTAGAAGATGCAGCTGGTTTAGTTACCACTGGCTGTAGTAAAAGGCTTGGGCCCAACCCTGATGGGGCAAAATTGGTTGAGAAAGATTGACCTAGATTGACAAATTAATGTTCAATTAGAAAATGGCTGCCTGAGTGAAGTCCTAATTAAATACCCAGACGTTTTTCAAGAAGGTCTAAGGACTATCAAAGGAGCTAAGGTCACCTTTCATGTTGACCAGGGAAACAACTTTACAAATCTGTGAGCCCCCTCACCCAGTGCCATTTGCCTTACGGGCAAAAGTAGAGGCTGAAATCAGACGGCCGTAAAGTGACGAAATTGTCAAACCGGTCCGGTATGAGGAATGGGCAGCACTGGTTGTACCGATTGTGAAACCCATTGGGTCAGTTGGCCTTTGTGGGAATTTAAGCAAATGGTAAACTGCTTTTTGCAGCTGGATAAATATCCAACTGTTTGCACAGAGGATTTATACGCAAAGCTGGCAAGGGACTGTCCATAACAAAGCTAGACAAGCAATTAAAGATTCCCAGAAATATGCTACAATCAATACCCATAAGTGTTTGTACCAATGTACAAGATTGCCATTTGGGGTATCATTAGCCTGTGCAATTTTTCAGCCGACGATGGTGAACATTTTACAAGATCTACCCCAGGCCGCCATTCATTTAGATGGTATCATATACCATCCATCATGGGGGATTGGGGGGCTGGGGTGGTAGTTTGGTGGGGGGGAGCACAGCGAGTGGGCGGGTGGTGAGGGTGAAACGGCATCAGCAATGCCAATGCTAAACAAGAGAGACAATTTACTTCAATGGATGCAGTTTGGTATAATGGCCCTGCATGGGTAAGAGGCATTATTGATGTGGGGTCAGGTCCAGTGACATATAAAGTTTAGGTAGGTGCTGCAGTCCTGAACAAGCTTGTGGACCATATGAAAGCTGCAAACACTCAAATGGTGCGGAAGCAAAACATGCCAGACTCCTTTACTGCCTTTCCAACTGTTCAGGAACCTGTGGGTCCTCTTTTTCTGTCAAGTGTTGAAGATTCCTTGGAACTTGAGTTGGTCATGGTGGACATTGTTGCCTTGACACCTTTGTTGCCTGAAGAGGATAATGAATTTTTGCTGAGATGCTCCAGGCACAAGAGGCGAGCTACACGCTGCTCACATCAGAGGCAGAATTGGCAGAACTTAACCTGGGGCTAAAACACCCCAGCAGGAACTACCAGAAAAGGGACTAGTCTATGTCCTTGGACTCAGAGGGATAGGAATCTAATGATTGTCATGAGGCGAGCCAGGTGGATCTCCTGGAGTATGAGTTCCCTGTTTGGGGTTGTTAATCTGGCCCAATCAGGGATCCCTGACTGACAGATATAAACAGAAGGGGCAGACGTTCTGCTCACTTTGAGAGCTGGCTGTGAGGGAGCTGGTTCAGTGACAATGACTCTCCACGTGTATATAAAGGATGTCGTGATGATGGGATACTGGCTTCTGTGGAGTTATTTCAGGCCCATCATGTCTGCATTGATTCTGAGTATTTTATCTTAGTGCCAGTCTCTTGCCTGTTCTCCATAGCCCTGCACATTGTTTCTTTTTAAATAACTATCCTCTTGAATGCCTCAATCAACTCTGCCTCCATACTTCCAAGCAGTGCATTCCAAGTCCTAACAACCTGCTGTATGAAAATAGTTTTCTTTATCATCTCACATTTGTAAGGTTTGGAAATAGTTAAATTTAAAACACAGTCTTGCACAGTTTTAAATTGGAGGCTTGAGGACAAATTGCCTGTGGGATCTGGCCAAATTTATTCCTCAGCAAACAGAGGCATTGTTCTTGGTACTGAATAAATTATATTTGATCAAGCACTATCTGGAACTTGGAAACCAGACATCACAGTCCTCTCTTGCTCATGAACATTCAATGTAATAATTTGCAAAATTGTGACTTTTTAATTAGGAATCAGTAACAAGTCTGAATTCAATGTAGTTTGGAGTGGTTCAATACTAGGGAATTCTAAATAGACTTCAGTTTTGGCAGGGAACCTGAACTTTGTGGATTGAACTGGGATTTGTCAAGGCTATGTTCAGTTTCTCATTTGGAAGGTCTACAGGGGCAAATTATAAGCTTTGCTGAGAAATCTTGTTGGTATTTGATGCTTTGAGCAATATATTCTAAAAATGAGATTAACCCTTTATGACCTAATTCCAATTTTATTGTCTTATGGACTATGTTTATTCAGTAAATAGTTAAAACAATTTGGATAACTGAAACCATTGTTTTAACCTTTTCATGAGCTAAATAGTCTTGCCACTGATTACACTGTCTTCCCGTCCCTTCCAGTCCTGTTATTCCTCTCCCTTGTTTCTCCTCTCCCACGTTTCTCCTCTCCCATGGCATTGCCAAAGGTTGAACACTCCACATCCATTTTGACCTAGAGATGAACTCCAGACTCCATTGGCAGTATTTAATCCAGGCAACAGAGGTCTTGACTGCCGGCTGAAGAGTCAGCAGAAGCCTATTCATCTCCTTTGGTCAAGGCATGCTGCACTGAATTCCAGTCTAGCCAGTTGCATGTCCTTCCTGGGACCACGGACCCTACAGACTGCAGAAATATTTTAGGGCTTATTGAATGATGAGTCCACCTCCCCTGCTGGTTGAATATCCACTTAGGGGCCTCAACTGGCAGCTGGGTGAGAGGGCTATTTATGAGCTGTACTTAACTGGGGGAGAGGCAAGAAGGTGATCAACATGGTCCCATCTGATTAACTACCCCCTGATATCCAAATGTTTCTTGGGAGGCCAAGAAATTGCATCTCATTCATTTCATTACACCTCAGTAGCATTTCTGTTCCTGCCTCAGTTCAATTCCTCCAAAATCTTCCTTTAGACGTTACTATCCAGATCCTTGTCTAGACAACTATCCTCTACCAACTATATCTCATCTATCCAGTACTCAGTCTGGCTCACTTCATACTTGCTGACCTATGATCTTGCCTGATCTCCCAACAATTTAATTTTAACATTTGCATCTGCGGGTTGAAAACCCTTCATAGCCTTAGCCCTCCTTATCTCTGTAACCTCATCCAGCTTTATAGCCTTTCAAAACTATCTGTGTTCGTCCGGGTATTTCTTTGTGTAGCTCACACTCCAAATGCCCCTTATGTCTTCACCTAGCTTTACTGTAAACTTTGGCATTCGTTTCATAAATTTCTTCACCTCATCTTCACTTGAATCTCTCATTTGAAAACTCCTTAAAACCAGTTATTTCATCAAGCTTTTAACAACATTATAATAATAAATGGCAGCAAGCTAAAGATTAGTATTGGTTTATACTTTTATATGGGATGTTTTACAGTATTAAAGGTGCTACATAAATATATTTTTGAGGAAGTTAGATATAGTTCGGTCTAGTCTTGTAGTTTGTAAAAGGGTTAGCTCTCGGGTGCTTGGGGAAGCTACTTCAACTCTTCTTGGTCAACAAGCACTTCTGTAAATGTACTTAACTCCTGGATCTGGTCCTTCTCACTCCCTTTTTAAATTTCAGGATTCTTGAGCCCTGGGATACCTGGAATGTTAAAAGTAAAATTTCCCTACACTTTAATGTTATTACAGTGGGAAGGAAGGGAAAAGTGAGATTAACAGGGGAACATTTCTTGAAACAGACTACAGTAGTGTTGTACCTGGAATGTGTGTTTTCCACCTGAAATTATGAAACTGGCCCAAGGCAACAGTTTCCTGAGTACAGAATGGTTCCTGAGTTGCATTGGAACTGTTATTACTGTTTGCAAACTAGGAAAATTATAACTCCGATCGTTTACTGGTTTCCACATTCATAGGGCCTGATTTCCAAGGGGGTGATAACATGACACTGAAACATTCTGGAACTGAAGAGGAGATGTACAAGAGGTAAGACATGCTTGCTCAAGCAATCTTTTTTAAAATACTCCCCTGCCAAAACTTTTCCGTTATAACTTTTATGTCAGAAAAGTACTATCCTATTGTGTTGCTTGTGGACCTTATGGTAGCTTTTCTAATAATAATTCTGTAGTTTCATTTCCAAAATTTATACTCTCGCAATCCTCTTCAGCCATTTGTCCCTTAGTCCATCTTAATAAAAGATATTATCTATTATTTATTTAATGATTGCTTGTGGCAACTTGGTATGCATGAATGGCTTCTTATTTATGGCATTAGGAAAATGAGAGCACATAAAAAAGAGCAAGTAGTTATTTGACTGAGGTGATTTGCAACAATTAAGGCTTTGGAAATAAAAGTTTCTGTTATTTGTGTGATCTCTGCATTTTTGTTAAGAAAATTTAACAAAGATAGTAATGTAATTGTCAAATAATTTAACTCACTAAAGGAAATAGTGCAGTGAATGGATTCATTTATTTACTTATTCACAGGGTGTAGCATGTTATCATCTAGTATATTCTGAAAGATTGACTGAGACCTATTGGTATCAAGGGATAGATGTTGGATATATTAATTAGAATTAATTGAGTTTGAATTGGTTGTATAATATGGTGTGCTAGTAATCAGTGGGTGTGAGTTTTATGGAGTGTGGCTAACAGAAATAAAGCTCTTACACAAAAATGTGGACTTGAATTTTCTTTAAATACAGTTATCTTTTGGAGTATAACATAGCAATGCCACAATTAATACCTGATTGCCTTCGAGATACAGCTGAATGTGCCACAAAATCCAATCAATGTTAATGGTCTGATCACCAGGGCGGAAAGCCTAGGTTCAATTTCACCTGCCCCAAGGTGTATCAAAATGGGTCTAAACAGGTTGATTCAAAATCCTCACAACAAAATGATTTTCAGTTAAGAGTTGGACATATTTTCCAAGTATCTCTTGTCAAGATGAAGAGGAAGAAGAAGGCTTATGTTAGAATGAAATGTGAAGGCTCAGTTAGGCAGTTGAGAGTTACAAGGTAACCAGGAAACACCGAAAGAGAGAGGTAAGACAAGCAAGTAGGGGACATGAGAAGTTGCTGGCGGATAGGATCAGGGGAAACCCTAAAGCTTTCTATAGGTATATAAGGGATAAAAGAATGACGAGAGTACGATTAGGGTTAATTAAGGACAGTAGTGGGAAGTTGTGTGTGGAGTCAGAGGAGATAGGGTAAGCACTAAATGAATATTTTTAGTCAGTATTCATATTGAAAAAAGACAACGTTGTCAAGGAGAATTCTGAGAAACAGGCTACTAGACTAGATGGGATTGAGGTTGACAAGGAGGACGTCTGGAAATCTGGAAAGTGTGAAAATAGATAAATCCCTTGGGCCAGATGGGATTTATTCTAGGAATCCAGGGAGGAGATTGCCGAGCTTTTGGCTTTGATCTTTATGTCATCATTGACTATAGGAATAGTACCAGAAGACTGGAGGATAGCAGATGTTGTTCCCTTGTTCAAGAAGGGGAGTAGAGACAACCCTAGAAATTAAACACCAGTGAGCCTTACTTCGGTTGTGGGTAAAGTATTGGAAAAGGTTATGAGAGATTGGATTTATAATCATCTTGAAAGGAATATGTTGATTAGGGATAGTCAACATAGTTTTGTAAAGGGTAGGTTGTGTCTCACAAACCTGATTCAGTTCTTTGAGACGGTGGCCAAAAAGGTGGATGAGGGTAAAGCTGTTGATGTGGTGGATATGGATTTCAGTGAGGTGTTTGATAAGTTCCCCATAGTAGGCACAAAATATGGAAACATGGGATTAAGGGTGATTTAGTGGTTTGGATCAGAAATTGGCTAGCTGAAAGAAGACAGAGTAGTGCTTGATGGGAAATGTTCATTCTGGAGTTCACTTACTAGTGGTGTACTGCAAGGATCTGTTTTAGGTCCACTGCTGATTGTCATTTTTATAAATGACCTGGATGAGGGCATAGAAGGATGGGTTAGTAAATTTGTGGATGACATTAAGTTATGTCAGTTGTGGATAGTGCCAAAGGATGTTGTAGGTTGCAGAGGGACATAGATAAACTGCAGAGCTGGGCTGAGAGGTGGCAAATGGAGTTTAATGCAGAAAAGTGTGAGGTGATTTACTTTGGAAGGAGTAACTTGAATGCAGAGTACTGAGCAAATGGTAAGATTCTTGATAGTGTAGATGAGCAGAGAGATCTCAGTGTCCATGTACATAGATCCCTGAAAGTTGCCACCCAGGTTGAGAGGGTTGTTAAGAAGGCATATTAATAGAAGGATTGCTTTTCGGAGCCATGAGGTCATGCTGTAGCTGTACAAAGTTCTAGTGTGGCCGTGCGTGTATTGAGTGCAGTTCTGATCACCGCATTGTAGGACGATGTGGAAGCTTTGGTAAGTGTTCAGAGGAGATTTACTAGCATGTTGCCTGGTATGGAGGGAAGGTCTTACGAGGAAAGGTTGAGGGACTTGAGGCTGTTTTTGTTAGAGAGAAGAAGATTGAGAGGTGACTGAATTGAAACATACAAGATAATCATAGGGTTAAATTGGATGGATAGTGAGAACCTTTTTCTTAGGATGGTGATGGCTAGCCTGAGGGGGCATAGCTTCAAACTAAGGGGTGATAGATATAGGGCTGATGTCAGAGGTAGTTTCTTTACTCAGGGAGTAGTAGGGGCATGGAATGCACTGCCTGCAGCACTTGTAGACTTGCCAACTTTACGGGCATTTAAATGGTCACTGGATAGCCATATGGACAAGAATGGGATAGTGTAGGTTCGATGGGCTTCAAATTGGTTTCACAGAGCAGCGCAACACAGAGGGCCTAAGGGCCTGTACTCCGCTGTAATGTTCTGTGTTGTATGTTCTATTTGTAAAGCTAAAACAAAAGGACACATGAGGTAAAGATGTCCTTCCTTAGCTTAGAATCATAGAATTCCTACAGTATAGAAACAGGCCATTCAACCCAACAAATCCACACCGACCCTCTGAAGAGTAACCTACTCAGACCTATACCCCTACTACTCTACATTCCTGATAAAGGGCTTATACCTGAAACAACGATTCTCCTGCTCCTTGGATGCTGCCTGACTGGCTGTGCTTTCCCAGCACCACCCTCTTCGATTCTACATTTCCCCTTAACTAATGCACCTAATGTACACATCCCTGAACACTGTGGGCAATGTTAGCATGACCAATCCACCTAACCTGCACATCTTTCGATTCTGGGAGGAAACCGTGTTAAGTTCCTTTTTCTTGAGATTCTTACACACTTGATGCAACTGCAAAACACTAACATCTATGAACAACAACCAAATTTTATGAAATGAATACAGTACAAGCTGTAGAGAAACTCTTAACACTCTTTACCATGCTTGCGAAGCATGTGGAGAGGTCTCCCTGAACAAACGAAACATCCCTTCCTTTATACAAAATCTTCACATCACAGTCAGTAATGTCCACAAAACAACCCCCAGCCACTCCCTCACAGTCCCATGCAACTCAAGACACAATACAGTGATCACATCATTTCCAGAAACAATATAATGTAAATCATTCCTTAATAGCAAGACCTGGTGCAGGTTGTTTTTATTTTGGAACTGTAGGGTGCAGTCAGAATTTTAATTGCAATGGTTTAATTGATTCTGAATAGATGATGATGATGCAAATTGCTCTGAATGGCAAGCGATGGGAATATAAATTCCTTACAATCTATCTGTAAGACAGAGACATCACATCCTATTCCCAGGGCATTCAACTTCATGCAGATCAGCAGAGCAAATTAACTCTTTAATATGTCAATAGGAGCACCCAGAGGAAACACACACAGACAAGCTAACAAGATTAGCTTGTTAATGAACCTGATGAATTTGAACAACAATTTGATAGTTTCCCAATTAATTACTGATACCAGCATTTAAAAAAATTCTAAACTATAAGAGCTATTGGTATATGGCAGTGGTTCGGTAGGAATAAAAAAAATTCTAAACTATTTGATATCTGAACATAATTTTACTAGCAGCTATGTTTGGATCATTGTCAACTGGACCTCCAGCTTATCAGTCCAGTGAAATAATCACTACTTTATAGTATCCTGAAATGAAGTTAACCTAAACCCTAAAATTAATCTTTGGAACACTTGGAAAATTTTCATTGGCGAGAGTGTTGTTGACACTTGTCTAGAATCATGAGCCACAACCTGGGATGGCATGGTGGCTCAGTGGTTAACCCTGCTGTCTCTCAGCACCAGGCACCTGGGTTCAATTCCACTCTGAGGCAACTATCTGTGTGGAGTTTGCACATTCTCCTGGTGTCTGTGTGGGTTTCATTCGGGTGCTTCTATTTCCTCTCACAGTCACAAAGATATACAAGTTAGGTAGATTGACCATGCTAAACTGTTTATAGTGTCTAGGGATGTGCAGGCCAGGTGGATTACCGATGGGAAATGCGGGGACACAGGATAGTGGAGGGGTGGTTATCAGTGGCATTTTGGATTACCGGTGTTGACTCGATGGGCTGAATGGCCTGCTTCTGCACTGTCGAGATTCTATTCTGTCATGTGATTATCTGGCACTTTCAGCATTTATTCAAAAATAATGCTTTCAAGGTGAGTTAGAGGTTGTAGAGAAAGGATTAGAAGGAGTGTTAAAAGCACAAGTAGACATGCTCATCTTGTGAATCATTGAGGGAGAAAGAATTAATTGGTCTAGTTGTTACTGAGAGCAAAATTTGACACACACATCCTGTTGGGAAAAGCATTACTGAGGGCTAGTCAATGAATAAGGTCATGCTAAATTTGCAATTTTCCTTTGAGATGCTGCAGGCTGTTGTAAAATGTTGCCACAACACGATGGATGCTGCTCATCCATGGCTAAGGCTGAGGTTTGAACAGTGTGTGGGGAGCTTTATGCGGTACCTCAGTGCATTACATCCCAGCAGCTCTCATTTCTAATATGTTGTGCCTGAAATGGAAACCAATACATTTCTGCACATTAGAGTCCTTTAATGTCAAAAACTATAACAAGACAAAAATCTGTCATTCTTTGGAATTTGCAGCTAATTCTAAAGATGGGGGAGGGTGTTTTACTGCTTTGAGCTGAGTTTGCTAATGCACCAAGAGCTAGGATGACTCCAGATGATCAGCAGTCATGACAAGTCCAAGCAGCAGCACGTGAGACTAAGGATGTGTACATAGGTTTGTCCATAATAGTAAGATATCACTTTGTCTGTTAAATAAACCTGTTTGAGATATTCGAGCAAATTAAACCTAATATACTACTTCATAGAGTCATAGAGATGTACAGCATGGAAACAGACCCTTTGGTCCAACCCGTCCATGCCGACCAGATATCCCAACCCAATCTAGTCCTACCAGCCAGCACCTGGCCCATATCCCTCCAAACCCTTCCTATTCATATACCCATCCAAATACCTCTTAAATGTTGCAATTGTACCAGCCTCCACCACATCCTCTGGCAGCTCATTCCATACACGTACCACCCTCTGAGTGAAAATATTGCTCCTGAGGTCTCTTTTATACCTTTCCCCTCTCACCCTAAACCTATGCCCTCTACTCCTGGACTCCCCAACCCCAGGGAAAGACTTTGCCTATTTGCCCTATCCATGCCCTCTCATGATTTTATAAACCTCTATAAGGTCACCCCTCAGCCTCCGATGCTCGAGGGAAAACAACCCCAGCCTGTTCAGTCTCTCCCTACAGCTCAAATCCTCCAGTCCTGGCAACATCCTTGTCAATCTTTTCTGAACCCTTTCAAGTTTCACAACATCTTTCTGATAGGAAGGAGACCAGAATTGCATGCAATATTCCAACAGTGGCCTAAGCAATGTCCTGTACAGCCGCAACATGACCTCCCAACACCTGTACTCAATACTCTGACCAATGAAACAAGGAACTGCAAAGGTTGAAAATCTGAAGTAAAAATAGAAATTGCTAGAGAAACCAAACAGTTCTGTTGGCATGAAGAAGGGCCACTGGACTCTGTTGAATGTGAACTCTGGCAGCAACTGTGAGAGAAGACAGACCTGCTGAGTTGCTCTAGCAATTTGTTTTTACTAATCCATTATGAGAGTGGTAATAATGTGCTAAGGAACACAACAAGAATATATCAGAGGGTGCAATTTGGCTATTTGCAACATGTGATCCTATCAAGGCTGTTAATATTTCCACAGCATTTTACACTGGAAAATGAAAATGGCTGAAGTATTACAATTTATGCAATATAGTGAAAACGTGTAAGTTAATTGCACAATAGTTGCACATGAACTACCTCTTACATTAGCATTTGCATTCTTTTGAGACTGTGAAGGGAGGATGGAACAGAGGTACTAGGGGACTGGAATATAAGGATTGGTGTTTTGTGTGTTAGAATGTAAATAAAAGTTTATTTGCATTCCAGAGAGAGAGAGAGAGAGAGAGAGAGAGAGACAAAAGCCACTTATGGATTAAGCAGAGACAAAGATGCAGCTGATTTAGAACAGGGAAAGCTTTAGAGAGCAGCGTCCGCAGTGCAGGCCAACACCCTGACATCGAGATCTCGGGTTAAGTTAAATCCACATGGACTCAGCAACATATGTTTTTATCCACAGTGTTAGGACAAACAATGAAGGCAACTTGAACCATGATGTAGCTACTATCTTGTGATCCTGACGACTGCTAACTTGGAGATTTCAAGCTTGCAAAGAACCTTTTGGGTCAATCTTTTTTTAATCTTCGATTGTTGGCATGTGTAAAGTTGAGGTACTGCAATTTACTTTGGCACTTCTGAATTGTAGAGAGTCAGTCAGGAGCGTCAGCAAGGGTTCCCACTCCTGATTATTATCATCACGAGATTGCTGCTAGGAATTGCCCTTGTTACTCCGGGAGAAAGGTATATCTATTTGGTCTGTGAGGATGGGAACAGGCTTGTTCAAACTGTTTGTTGGAATTGGATAGCATACCAACACTTGCTGCCAAATATTATATGAACAGTGGATGCTTGGTAAAAGAACAACAGGTCCTTCCAAAAGAAACTGAAAGGGTGTGTGGAGAGACGAGACAGAATTCTATTTTTAACACTTTTTTAAAATAAAAAACTTTAGGATCTAGTAATGAGACCTACAAGTGACTGCCTGAGTTTAGTTGTATGTAATTATTTAATTTCACTGCTGAGTGCCCATGACTTTGATTTTTTCAGCACTCCCTGTTTGTTTCTGCGTTCTGCTTTCTCCCCTTGAGGGCTGCAACAATTGCTCATGAGAAGAAACAAAGTAAAAATTCAGTTCCTGTGCATGCTTTTGTTTTAATGTATTTGTTATTCCTTAATGCATACCTCATAGCAATTTAATTTCCAAGTCTCATTGTTGTAATAATGTGCAAAGAACAAAGGTTTTGCCAGAGAAGTAGGATCCAAGCACTTTATTCCCTCCAAGGAGGTACAACTCTGTTCTTCTCATGCACATTCTATTACTATTCTAACCTCCAGAAACAAAGAAGGAATCTGCGAGTCAGGACATCTGAAATGAAAATACAAAAGGCTAGAAATACACAGCAGATTTGTTAACATCTAAAAGAGCAACTTATGTTTTATGAATTTTATAAATAGACTTGTTGGACCAAAGGGCCTATTTCGATACTGTAGGGAATCATCTAAAATCAAGTTAAGGGTCATTTGGACCACCCCACCTTGAACTTCAAATTGGTCTTCTCTTTCAAGTGCTGGCTTAATTTGTTTTGTGCATTTCAACCTTTTATGTTTATAATTGCTTAGGATGTAAACCTGGAAAAAGTGAGGACTGCAGATGCTGGAGATCAGAGCTGAAAATGTGTTGCTGGAAAAGCGCAGCAGGTCAGGCAGCATCCAAGGAGCCCTTCTTCAGGAAATCATGCCCGAAACGTCGATTCACCTGCTCCTTGAATGCTGCCTGACCTGCTGCGCTTTTCCAGCAACACTTTCAGCTAGAATGTAAACCTGGTATTGCTAAGTTGGGTGATATACTGTTCTGTAACAATGAGAATAGTATACCCTGCACCACATGAAATGTATTTTGCTGCAACTTTCAATCTGTGGTTATGATGACTGCTGTCTGGAACTTAAGCTCACTGTTTACCTAGCTGAAAACATCTATACACCAGAACAGAATTTAACCTCTTCCATTAATTTTGAACATCTCATCAAATGAAACCTCAAACAAATGAAAATTCCAGATTAGAAAGCACATGTTAATAGTTAAAACTATTTAAACCATTAAGCCATGTTCAATCAAGTTTCCTTCTTTTAAACCTTTTTTAGGGCTTCCATGTATTCCTCACCATGTGTGAAGAACAGAAGTGATCATAATATTCTCATGATTTGGAGATGCTGGTGTTGGACTGGGGTGTACAAAGTAAAAAATCACACAACACCAGGTTATAGTCCAACAGGTTTAATTGGAAGCACACTAGCTTTCGGAGCGACACCTGATGAAGGAGCGTCGCTCCGAAAGCTAGTGTGCTTCCAATTAAACCTGTTGGACTATAACCTGGTGTTGTGTGATTTTTAACATAATATTCTCAATGGGCTTGGATCAAAGCTTTGTCCAGAGAAAGGATCGTGCTTCTAGTTTTTGTCTTTGCTACAGCCCCTGTTCACTTCATAAGATTTCCCTGGTACTTGTCATGGATCTCTATCAAATCCCTGCTCAGGCAGTTGTAAACTATGTTGTATAAGATAGTTAAGACCTGAAAGAGTTAACTGACATGATGAGCAAAATTCTGTCCACCAGGATATAAAGGACTGTTTAACAGGGCTCTTGTGATGCAGAGGTAGTGTCCCTATCTCTGAACCAAGAGATCCTGGATTCAAGTTCCATCTGTTCTAGAGGTATTCCAGAATAACATCTCTGAACAGGTCGAATAAAATATTCATAAAAGAATGTTTACAGGGAAGCGAACTGGTTTCTAAATTTTTATTCTAAATTTCAACAGCAAACTGAATTAGTATTATATACTTAGTCTTAAGTTTAGCCTATTGTGTCACAGGAGACAATCATGTATCTTAAATGTAATGTGAATAGCTATTAAGTAAAATGGAATAAACCCTATTTACTGTTCATAAATTGAGCCTATGTCCTGTATATAAAGTTGCGTGGACGTCCTTCCCCAAACAGTGTAGGTAGCTTAATCTAATAACAGCAAGAAAGGTTGGTGGTGGTGGTGAATATACCCAAGGCATCTCAGATGATTTCAGTGGGATGCAATATTAGAATAAATTAGTTTAAAGATTCGCAATATTTTTATTTGGCTTAATCTTGTGTGTACTTGAAAGAGCTTCAGATTGGAAACACAGTTCAATAGGAAAATTCAGGAAACAGTCTGCAGCCCGAGCCTAAGACATGGGGTTAATGTTTCAGGTCAATGACATTTAATCAGAAATAGTAAATCTTTCGCCGATACTGCCGCACCTGAATGTTGCCAGCATTTTCCAATATGCAGTGCATTTGCTTTTTATATTTATGAAATGGAAGTAACTATCTTTTTGGTAAGTAGGCTTTTTAATATTACAAATTGTAGCATTGATCTTCAAAACAGGCTTACTTTGAGCTGATTGAGCATTTTTTGATTTTGTTGTCTCTCTCGAAGTTGCCAAAAATGAGGAAAATCAGGCAGATATACTTTGGAAATAATAGGACAGAGAACTTTGTTGATAATATTCGATGTACCTTTTCAATTATTACCAAAAGCACCTTGCATTTAAATTGAGCCTGTGATGTAGAAGAACTTCGCAAGTTGCTCCACTGACCACTGGAACACAAGTGGAGGTATCAGGGCACATGACCAAAAGCATGCTGAAGAGGTAAGTGGTAAAAGACGAGAAAGGTGGAAAGGTTTTGTGGAAGGAATTCCAAAGTTTAAGACCTACATAACTGAAGGCATGGCCACTCGTGGTAGATAAGTGAAAATCCTGGAGTTGGAGAACATTTATTTTGAATTACCATTTAACATTTATCTTCATTTTAGCACCTGTCCAGCCAATATGTTGTATTATGAATAAATTGCCTCACGGGCGGCACGGTGGCACAGTGGTTAGCACTGTGCCTCACAGCGCCAGAGACCCGGGTTCAGTTCCCACCTCAGGCGACTGTGTGGAGTTGCACATTCTCCCCGTGTCTGCGTGGGTTTCCTCCGGGTGCTCCGGTTTCCTCCCACAGTCCAAAGATGTGCAGGTCAGGTGAATTGGCCATGCTAAATTGCCCGTAGTGTTAGGTGCAGGGGTAAATGTGGGGGAATGGGTCTGGGTGGTTTGCGCTTCGGTGGGTCGGTGTGGACTTGTTGGGCCGAAGGGCCTGTTTCAACACTGTAAGTAATCTAATCTAATCTAATCTACATCCACTTGTGTGGTATCAATGTCAAGTATGAACTTAGTTTCTGAGTGTCAGCAGGTTATTTGTTTGGGTGTGCCATTTGATCAACTGCAGGCAAACATGGGATTCTTCTGGCATACAAGACTGATGCTATGTAGCATATTGATGAACTGAACCATTGAGAGAATTACTGATAGACTTGGGGTTTACTGAATTCCAAATTGAACTATCTGATTGAACTCTACTTTGGAAGCAAAGGTAATAAGAAAGATCCATCTAAAAGAAAGAAAGGATTCTGCTGGTAAGAGTACTGCAGTTGTGTCTGGCATGCCAACTTCTACCTTTGCAGAGTCTGAGTGCCAACTCTAAAACTTACTTTTATCTCCCTCTGGACCAGCTGTCCCAATGCCAAACATTAAGCAGTTGCTTCTAGGACTGTCACTGGCCTCATCTCCTCTAGTGATCTACCCACTATTAGTTTCTTCACCTCATAGTCCCCAACCCTGCACAGCTTGCTTCTACAGCAGTTCTGAGGAAGAGTCATACTGGACTCTGTTTCTCTGTCCACAGATTCTGCCAAACCTACTGTGTTTCTCCAGCACTTTCAGTTTTAAGTCAGTAAGATCTATTGTTGGCTTGCCTAATTTGAATGCCTCTTGCTGTCTGGTTGTGCTGTAGGATGATGGAAAAAATATTTTTGGCTTTAAGAACTGGGAGGGAGAAGGGATTTGAAGCAAACAAAGTTAAAGAGGAACTGCAGTTCACCACCTTGAACTCCATCTCATTGCTGCAGGTATGAAAAAGAGGCACTGGTGAAAGAAGAGATGTCCAAGCTTGCTCCACAAGAACAAGTGGTTGCCAATGCTGACCTCAAAGAGCAAGTGATCTCAACTGAGGAGCAAAAGAACATCAAACAGCTTGTAAGTCAGTTATGGGGAAATTACAAGTTGAAGGACATGGTTAATAATATCAGTTATGCCTTTCCAATTTTTCTGTGCTATTTTTCTCCATGACATGTCCTGAGGCTGTACACTGGTGCTCAGCCGTGACACCTTAACAGAGAGTAATGAAACATTTGTCAGGTATCTTACCACTGGCTGAACAATTTGGAAATACAGTCATTCTGTGCTGCTGTGTACACCTCTCAGTTGACAGGTTATTGCGGAAATGTTGATGAAGGATGAATACCAGCACCCAGGGACTCTGGTTTGTGGAGTGTTTTATTAGAAAAAATGATGGACTGTCTAATTCCCAGACTGGACTAAGTTACCTTAATCAGATGCTGGAGATCAGAGTTGAGAGTGTGGTGCTAGAAAAGCACAGCAGGTCAGGCAGCATCCGAGAGGAGCAGAAGAATCAACGTTTCAGGCATAATCCCTTCATCAGCCTTATTCCTGATAAAGGGCTTTTTCCCGAAACTCTCCTGATCCTTGGATGCTGCCTGACCTGCTGTGCTTTTTCAGCACCACACTCTCGACTAAGTTACTTTAATCTGTCAAGGGTAGCAACTGGACCATTGTGAATAGCCTCAATATGCAAGGTGTTATGAAATTAACTGGAGCATTGCCTTCATTGGTGTCCATTAGCCTGGACTGGAAAGTCTGTCTGTGGACATCAGGTAAAAGGAGGCTTGCTTGCAATCATCCTTTATTTGGTTCAATACCCTTCCTACACTCATAATGTGGGCTTACAGATGAACAGTGGATGCTTGAATAAGGAATAAGGGACTACTGTATTTGTACCTCAATAAGAGTCCATGCTTTCCTGACCCTTTCATCAAAAATCTGTGTGTTAATTAGGGGCAGTAGGAACTGTAGTATTGGTCAAATGGTGGTGCAATGTTTTCAGTTTCTAGATGGCTTGAAAACTGTGGTTATTGGAACTCTGATACTGATGCAAAGAACAAGGAACAATACAACACAGGAAAAGGCAGTTCGGCCCTCCAAGCCTGCACCGATCCATATCCTTTATCTAAACCTGTCGCCTATTTTCTAAGGATCTAAATCCCTTTGCTCCCTGCCCATTCATGTATCTGTCTAGATACATCTTAAATGATGCTATCGTTCACACTCCTACTACCTCTGCTGGCAGCGCATTCCAGGCACCCACCACCCTCTGCGTGATGAACTTTCCACGTATATCTCCCCTAAATGTTTCCTCTCTCACGTTGAACTTGTGACCCCTACTAATTGAGTCCTCCACTCTGGGGAAAAAGCTTCTTCCTATCCACCCTGTCTACACCTCTTATGACTTTGTAGGCCTCAATCAGGTCTCACCTCAACCTCCTTCTTTCCAATTAAAATAATCTTAATCTACTCAACCTCTCCTTCCAGCTAGCACCATCTAGACCAGGCAACATCCTGGTGAACCTCCTTTGCACCCTTTCTAAAGCATCCACATCCTTTTGGTAATGCCGTGACCAGAACTGTACATAGTATTCCAAAAGTGGCCGAACCAAAGTCTTATACAACTGTAACATGACCTTGTACTCAATACCCTGTCTGATGAAGGGAAACATGCCATATCTGTTCTTGACCACTCTACTTACCTGCATTGCCACCTTCAGGGAACAATGGACCTGAGCACCCAGATCTCTCTGTACATCAATTTTCCCCAGGGCTTTTCCATTTACTGTATAATTTGCTCTAGAATTGCATCTTCCAAAATGCATCACCTCGCATTTGTTTTGATTGAACTCCATCTGCCATTTCGCTGCCCAACTCTCCAATCTATCTATAATTTGCTGTATTATGCCACAGGTAATTAGAGCCAATTAAGATTTTAACAGTGACTTTCTTCTCAACTCTTAACAGCATTGTTCTATTTTAGGTCACATAATTGGAACTCTTACCCAGTTATTCCCCTGCCTAATACTGTCTCTTGTGGTTCATCTGCGTGGTTCCTTGTTGTTGTAACTGAATTCAGTGAAGATGGAAGCATAAGTTAAATGTCTGTACTTTAAGTATGGAAGTTCAATACTGTTGCCTTTGGGATTATATTTATATTGCAAAGCAAAATGTCTTGTTTGTGAAATTCGGTACACAAACTACTGTGTATCTAATGTTTTTTGATCATGCTATTCCCTTGTAACTCTACCTTTATTGAAGTCAAAATCACAAAGGACATCAGAACTTCAATATAAGTCATGGGAAGGTGATCGCAAAGACTTGCTGATCTGCAGGTGGTTAAAAATTATTCTCAAATAAGCCTTGCATTGTCCACAAATGTTCAAATCAGTTTGTCATGAGATGATATTTTGCACCTCTAGAGCAGGTAGGATTTGAATTTGCAACTCCTGGCTCGGAGGTAGGGACATTATCTCCCAGCCTTAAGAGCCCAGTTATTTTGCATTGTCTATGTTTTCTGATCCTTGCTTTCTGCTCTTATATGTTGAATTTTATATGCGTGCTTACCTTCATACTGATGTGCTGTGACATGATATGTGGATGATATTCCATTATCATGCTTATGATGATACTATGGCTTTAAGAGATGTATTTTGTCCTTTTTTTTGGAGAGAGGTTTTGAGACAGAGGTGCTGAGCTATCTCTTCCAAGCCAATAAAATAAACAGTTTGTGAGGCTTTGGGTTCCTTTTAAAGTTAGAACAATAGAAGCAGCATGAATGGATGGAGTTAGGCTCCCACACAAAGAGGGTTTAGTTTATTGTTCATTTGTTAGAGGTTTGAAGTTGGCTGTGGAAGCTGGTATACATCCCTGTTGGCCACAGCAAAAAGCTGGAGTTTTCTCTTTCTGCAAGAATTTTCTGTTGGTGCTCTTTTCTCCTAGACTGGAGAAACATCACATGAGACTATCTATTTTGCTGAATTTGCCTTTGCCAAGGTTGTGTTTATGGGACATTACTATATTGGAACATTTACTGTTTAGTAATTAAATAGTCATTCTGTTATGTTTTCTAATTGAGTTAAATTTATACCTATTATTCTTTCTTTTGTTTGTATTTTAACTGAGTGTAAGAATAAAATGTTTTTTGCTTAAAGCTGAGTAAAATGATCAATCAAATTACATCTGAAATACAGTATCTTACACTTGCCTTTAAATAAGATAAAAGTTAGGATCTTGGCTATCTCCTTGATGTATTCGAAAGGGGTTTCGTCTGGTCCATAGCATGCTGTGATGAATGTGGGTCATGTACTGTTGAAGAATTGAATAAACTTTTATTACAGCACTTGATATCAACGTATTTACATTACAATCACAGAGACTTGTGTGTCTGAGTCAAGCAAAGCAATTCAAATATACAATGGCAAGCTTCTCTCAGTATGTCATGCTGCAAGGGAACAGAGTTCAGTAGTTCATCCAGAAAAAGAGAGTCCAGAAATTCGCTAGGCTTCTTCAATGGCACCTTCCAAGCCTATGGTCATGAACATCAGGAAAGGAAGTTTTCAACCCGTGTTTGCCACACAGACGAGGCAAGAGGCTGGCTAGGGAAAGGGTAGCTGCACTCAAGGACAAAGGAGAGAATTTCTGTCTGGACAGAAGGTGGGATCTGCAGTGAGCTGGTAAGATTGATACAGAACTGGCTTAGTGAAAGAAGACAGAGAGCATTGATGGAAAGGTGATATTTCTGACTGGAGATCTCTGATGATGTTCCAATGTACATAAATGATCTTGAGGAGAATGTAGGTAATTTATTTAGTAAGTTTACAGATGACACAACGATTGTGGGAGCGATGGATAGTGATTGCCAGAAGATATTGCAGGAATTAGATAGGCTGGAAACTTGGGTGGAGAAATGGCAGATTAAATCTATGTCATGCATTTTGAAAGATCTAATGCAGGAGGGAAGTACAGAAAATGGTAGAAACCGTTGAAGCATTACCATAGAGAGAGAGATCGAGGTGTACTGATCCAAAGTTTCCTGAAAGTGGCAACACAAGTGGATAAGGTGGTCAACAAGGTATATGGTATTGTTGCCTTCATTGGTTGAGGCATGGAGTATAAAAATTGGTAAGTCATGTTGCAGCTGTATAGAACTTTAATTAGGCCACATTTTGAATATTGTGTGCAGTTCCAATCGCCAGACTATCAGAAGAATGTGGAGGCTTTGGAGAAGGTGCAGAAACAGTTTACCAGGATGTTGCCTGGTTTGGAGGCCATTAGTGATGAAGAGAGATTGGACAATCTTGGTTTGTTTTCATTTGAATGGCGGAGGCTGAGAAAAGTTTGCCTGATGGAAGTTTACAAAGTTCCGACAGACATGGATAGAATGGATAGTTGGAGTCTTTTTTTCTCAGGGTAGAAATGTTAATAAATCAGTGTTACAGGTTTCAGCTAAGAGGGGTAAGGTTTAAAGAAGATGAGAGGGGCAAGAATTATACGCAGAAGGTGGTAAGTGCCTGGAATGTGCTGCCAGAGGAGGTGGTAGAGCCAGATACAATAAAATGTTCAAGAGGCATCTTGACAGATACATGAATAAGCAGCGAATAGAGAGATACAGACCTCATAGAGGCAAAGGGCTTTTAGCTTAGTAAGGTGTCATGTATTGGCAGTCTTGGTGGGCCAAAAGGCCTAATCCTGCACTGTGCTATTCTGTTCTGTGAAGTTCTCGGGATTAATGCCATTTTGTGTAGTAGTTTCTGATACTATGTATACATGAAGATTTGTCATCTGCACATGCAGGACCAGATATTTGCTATGAGAAGAAACTGTACATTTGTAGTAAAGCATTTGAAATGACTGTCAAACTGGCCTGCCTGCCTGTCTGTCTGGACGTATTTTCACATTTGAATGGATTTTAAAATGAATATGTTTGGAAGTTTTTTTCCTTTGTACTATTTATCTATCTCAGATTCAAGGCACAAATGGATAAATTTCTTGTCAAAAGAGGGATTCTTTTGCTAATTCAGTCGATGAAACATCTGAACCTAAAGGAAAAAAGAGCATGAACTGTTCAGAGATAGTATAATGAGAGCATGAGAGCTATCTGGCCTTTGGATTTTCAAGGACAGGAAGTACTACTTGCCCCTTATCTCATTTGCAGAAAGAGGTTGGCAAACACTGTGGTGGTACCATGTAAGTCAAGACGCCATTTACAGTTGAAACATCATGTCTTCCAAACAAGCACATTTAGTACTTCAAAAGATTGAGAAGACAAAATATCAAGCTGAACCAATGTCTGATGGAGTATGTATGGGTATCAGATTACACTGCAGAGTTAAGTACCTCGACAAAATTCTACTCTCTGATATTACAATTAAATGGCGAAATGATGACGTGAATGTTGATAGTGAAGAGGTGCTGCAAAAGAAGTTAGTCACTATTGGGAAGTTTTTTGAAGCTACCAAATAGGACTATTTGCATGCCAAACAGCACAGATAGCAAGTTGGAGGCAGAGCTACACAACCCCACGACTAACAAATCAGATCTAAACTGTCCAGTCCAACCACATCCAGTCGTGAGTGGTGGTGAGCAATTAAACTACTCACTGGAGGAGAAAGCTCCACAGATATCCCCATCCTCAATAATGAGGGAACCTGACACATCAGTGCAAAAGATAAGGCTGAAGCATTCAAAACAATCTTGTGCCAGAAGTGCCAAGTGGATGATTCATCTCAGCCATCTCCAGTAGTCCCCCAGCATTACAGATGCCAATCTTCAGTCAATTCAATTCAGTCCACTTGATATCAAGAAATGGCTGAAAGCACTGGATGCTGTGAAAGCAGTGGGCCTGACAACATTTTGGCAATAGTACTGAAGACTTGTGCTCTGGAACTTGCACATCCCTGGTTGAGTTTTTCCAGTACTGTTACAACACTGACATCTAACCGACAATGTGGAATACTGCCCAGATATGTCCTGTACATAAAGTATGACAAATCCACCTGCCCAGACACAGCCCTATCAGTCTGCTCTCAGTCATGAGTGATGTGATGGAAGGTGTCATATCAACAATGCCATCAAACAGCACCTGCTCAGCAATAACCTGCTAAGAGATTCTCGCTTGACATCACAGACGCATTTGACTTGAGTGTGATGTCAAGGAGCCCTAGAAAAACTGGAATTACTGTGAATAAAACTCCTGCTGGTTGGAGTCATACCTGACCTGACATGATTGTGGTTGTTGGAGTTGAAACTTTATTGCTGGAATAGAACAGCACAGGCCCTTCTTCAGGGCCTGTGCCCGAAACGTCGAATCTCCTGTTCCCTGGATGCTGCCTGACCTGCTGTGCTGTTCCAGCAATAAAGTTTCAACTTTGATCTCCAGTATCTGCAGACCTCACTTTCTCCTGTGGTTGTTGGAGGTCAGTCATCTAAGCTCAATGATTTCTCTGCAGGGGTTCCTGAGGGTAGCAGCTAAGCCCAGCCATCTTCAGCTGCTTCAACAGTGACTTTCCCTCTAGAAATGGGATGAACACCATTTATGGCTCCTTAGATACTGAAGTAGTCCATGTTCAAATGCAATAAGATCTGGCATATATCCAGGCTTTGACCTTTCTTGTGTCCCATGAACACCATCAGCTTGCTCGCTGACTGTCCACAAGATGAATGAGGTCTGTTGGCCACACTTGAAGTTTTGCATGCTGACTCACCCTCTTGTCTTCCAAACTGCTTGCCACTCCTATTCATATGGTGCTCCCAGAGATGACCGGTCAGCTAGGTCCTATTGTAGAATGAAAGCAGACAGTGTGCTGCTCCTTTGAAACGGATCGTGATCCGACCTTGATTCCTATTTCCAGAAATGTTCAAATTTGGAAGGATTTAGCTCATGTAGTACAATATGAGGCAGGTGGAGGGATAAGAAAAATTGTAGTAAGTTGCCTCTCATAAAAATATTATCAGGGTCTCGCAAGAAGGTAGCAATGCCCTAAGAGAGTTCTCAAAGCTTTTTTAAATTGTCCTTCTGGCTGTCACTGTTTCCTGATTCACCTTGTCTTCTCTCTCTTAATTTTTCAACTTTGAAGTTTTGCATGGTAGACTTGTGATTTATCCTGTGATTCTTATCCATTTAGTAACCTTGAGGTGTTGCTCTCCCTTCCCATAGTGGAGTAGATTATGGCATGAAATAGAAAACAGGGAGTGGAAATATAAGAAGGGTGGGTTAGAAGTCACATAAAATGAAAACTGATTACTGTACCAGCACTCGGAATTAGCTTTATGTGTGTGGCATCTCGATTAATTGGAACCGCTCTCATCTTGGATTAGATTTGAATGCGACTCCAGGACTTAATTGCTTAATCTAGACAGATATTATACTGAGTGCTGCATTTTCTGAGATGCAATCGATTGGATGAGTTGCAAGTTCCTGACTGCATTTCCTAGTCATTCAGATAATTCTGAATGTTCCCTTGGCACAAATAGTTCTTCTGATTTACTCCCTTTTTCAACTGATTAGATAAATCATCAGTTATCAATTTATTTTTATTTTTTGAGTGGAATGTAGCGTTGCAAATGGATGTTTTGTTTCCTTACGTAATGCGAAAATTGCATTCCAAAAAATTAATCCATCCTGTTGTTAAAGGATCTGATGAGGGACCATATGAATGCAATTTTTCTTTTTAAATGTACATTGTGTGTAACACAGTCTGCTTAATAAATGCCTCCTGTACTGCAAAGTTCTCTGGTTGAAGAACAGTCTTCTGATAGAATTTTGGAAATGATTTCATGCATGTGAAACTTTCATAACATGATGTACCCATTCTCTGTTGTGGGCAGAAATTTTCATGAAATGATGTACCCGTTTTAACTGTAAAAAGGCATCCAGCACAATACATCTTCATTCTGTTCTTGCATTCTGGCAGTGTAATGAAGTGCTGGTAGTTACAAGTTTTCAATAAAAGTGAAAATGATTTGAATTGGTGAATGATGGCAAAATCAAGAATATTATGTATATTGTTATTTATGAATGCCATTCATGACCTCAGGATATCAAAAAGTGCTTTACAGGCAATGGAGAACTTTCAAAATCGAATTGCTGCTGTATTGGAAACTTAGCAGCCAACTTACACTCAGCATGCTCTCACAACCCAATCATCTGTTTTGTCTAAAAGGGTGTGTTTTTTTCTTCTTACAGTATATTGGCACCAAATGAATTTGACACAATTGAGCAGCTGGTAACCCTGCTTTGTGTATAGTAAGCTTGTGAACTTCATTTTGAGATTTTAAGTTTGCTGGTCTATGTTGTCAGTGAACCTTTCTTCCCTTCTTTGAGACCCTTTGCAGTTGTGTGGTTTATTGTTCATTGAATATTAATATGGTTTACATGTAGATTGCTGCTTACATTTCTAATAATCAAGACTGGACTTCAGACTATAGATACAATTTTCCAATCAAAGCAATTTGAATTTAATGTGAGTAAAACTGAAGGAGTATTCCAAGATAAAGCTTTGTCAAATGTGTTTCCTTAACCCAGCCTTAGAAGTTATAACTACATTCCCACTTTATACTTTTTGATTTGTTTTGATTTATCATTATTGCATGTACTTAGGTGCAGTGAAAAGTTTTGTTTTGCATGCTGTACAGGCAGATCAAACCATACAAAATGTATTAGGGTAATAGAACAGAGCAAGGAATAAAATGTTACGGCTGCAGAGAAGGTGCACACAGAGCGAGATCACATTTAAATTTAAAATTTGAGAGATCCATTCAGAAGTCAAATAATAGCGGGGAAGAAGCTGTTCTTGAAACTGTTGGTATGTGTGTTTAAACTTTTGTATCTTCTGCCTGATAGAAGAAGTTGGAAGACATTATAACCGGGGTGGGTAGGAGGGGTCTTTGATGATGTTGGCTGCCTTTCTGCAACAATGAGAAATGTAGATAGTGTCAATAGATGGAAGGTTGGCTCATATGATGGATTGGTCTGTGATCACAACTCTCTGAAGTTTTTTACGGTCCTGGGCAGAGCAGTTGCTGTATCAAAGCATGATGTGTCCAGATAGAATGCTTTCTGTGATGCGTCAGTAAAAATTGGTCAGAGTCTTGTGATTGGGGCAGTCTCCTGCAGATTGAAAGCTATAACTTGTTTGCTGTTGGATTCAGTAGTCCTCATTATAATCTGTTTATTTCACAATGTAGCAACAGTGAATGGCTGAACCTAACAATACATTGCTGTTGGGTTTTTTCAAGGTCTGTGGGAGGAAACGCCATTGCATGAGAAGTTTAGGTCAATGTATGATTATCATTGGTCAGTTGATAATTATGGTCATTTTTATATATTAACTGCTTAATTAAATATTGCTCAGTAAGTGCACTTTATACTGATTATTTTGAAAGTTGCACATGTGGACGACAATCTGCCTGTTTTGTGTGGATTTCACAATACAAAGGTTTTGCTGGTCAGACTTGGTTTTCTCTGTTTAAGTGTTTGTCTCCCCATTGCATAACTCCTGGGTGAAATTGCTGATGATTATGTTGCAGTGGCTGCCAGCATCCCTTAACTTGTTCTTCTGATGTTTGCAATCTGTTTGCCTATGGAAACTGACATGGCCAAGCTAGGTCTCTTCTTCTGATAGCCACACAATCAAAACTATGCAGCAGGACTTGCTCCTGGATAGTAACCAAAAACAGGGAGTCTAGCTGATGTTTCGTCTGAAATCAGTTAACTGAAAGATATTCTTGTGAGATTATTAGATGAGCTGTTTGAAAGTCCCTTCCAAATCTGTACTATGCTAAAGCTGTACTGTGACAAGAGATTGAAGACAAATTAAACAGTTGATAGAATCTAACCTGAAGGGGGAATCTTCAGCTTCTTGGTATTAATGTGATGAAGGGAATCTTCCTGCCCTGAATACTGCCCAGTTATATAAAAAAAACTTTGCTGTTACTGGAGGCACCTCTTTAATGTTATCAGTTGCTGATTTGTCACCATTTGTCCTCTGCTTCCTTGTCCAGTCCATCTAAGCTGTATTGATAGAACTATATCCAGTGGAATTTAATCAACGGTTAAATTCAAATCGGTTATCTGCAAAAGCCAATTGGGCTTGGTGCATAAGCCCTTCTTCAGGAATGAGGAAAGTGTGTCCAGCAGGCTAAGATAAAAGATAGGGAGGAGGGACTAGGGGGAGGGGCCTTGGAAATGCGATAGGTGGAGGGAGGTCAAGGTGAGGGTGATAGGCCGGAGTGGGGTGGGGGCGGAGAGGTCAGGAAGAAGATTGCAGGTTAGGAAGGCGGTGCTGAGTTTGAGGGATTTGACTGAGACAAGGTGGGGGGAGGGGAAATGAGGAAACTGGAGAAATCTGAGTTCATCCCTTGTGGTTGGACGGTTCCCAGGCAAAAGATGAGGTGCTCTTCCTCCAACCGTCGTGTTGCCATGGTCTGGCGATGGAGGAGTCCAAGGACCTGCATGTCCTTGGTGGAATGGGAGGGGGAGTTAAAGTGTTGGGCTACGGGGTGGTTGGGTTGGTTGGTCCGGGTGTCCCAGAGGTGTTCTCTGAAACGTTCCGCTAGTAGGCAGCCTGTCTCCCCAATATAGAGGAGGCCACATCGGGTGCAGCGGATGCAATAGATGATGTGTGTGGAGGTGCAGGTGAATTTGTGGCGGATATGGAAGTGTCCCTTGGGGCCTTGGAGGGAGGTGTGGGCGCAAGTTTTGCATTTCTTGCGGTTGCAGAGGAAGGTGCCGCGAGTGGAGGTTGGGTTGGTGGGGGGTGTGGACCTGATGAGGGAGTCATGGAGGGAGTGGTCTTTTCGGAACGCTGTTAGGGGAGGGGAGGGAAATATATCCCTGGTGGTGGGGATCATAGGTTTTCCAACTCTATTTTCCCACTTTCTCCTCAAAATCTTTGATCCCCTTGGTAATCAAGAACTTGGCTATCTCTGCCTTAAATATACTCAATGACCTAGCCTCCACAGTCCTCTGTGGAAATGAATTGTACAGATTCACCACACTCTGGCTAAAGAAGTTTCTCCTTATCTCTGTTCTAAAGGTTTTTACCTTTACTCTAAGGCTGTGTCCTTGAGTTCCCATCTCTCTTGCCAATGGAAACATCTTCCCAACGTCCACTCTGTCCAGACTGTTCAGCATTCTTAAGTGTTAATCAGACCCACCTCCCAAATCCTTCTAATTTCCATCGAGTATAGTCCCAAAGTCCTCAAACATTCCTCAATGTTAAGCCTTTCACTCCTGGATCATTCTCATGAATCTCCTCTGCACCTGTTCAAGGGCCAATACATCCTGAGGTATGGGCCCCAAAATACTTTAAATGTGGTCTGACCAGAGCCTTTTAGAACCGCAGAAGTACATCCCTACTTTTATATTTTAGTGCTCTCGAGATGAATGATAACACTGTATTGCCTTCCTAATTACTGACTCAACCTGCAAGTTTACCTTAAGAAAATCTTAGACTAGGACTCCAAAGTTCCTTTGTACTCCAGATTTCTGAATTTTTTTCCTCATTTACAAAATAATCCATGCCTCTATTCTTCCTACCAAAGCGCATGACCTCATACTTTCTTACATCGTATTTTATCTGCGACTTCTTAGCCCACTCTCCTAACCTGTCTAAATCTTGCTGTAGCCTCCCTGCCTCCTCAATGTTACCTGCCCTTCTACCTAGCTTTGTTTCATCTGCAAACTTAGCCAGAATGCCCTCAGTTCCTCCATCAGATCATTAACGTATAAAGTGAAAAGATGTGGTCTCAACACTAATCCCTGTGGAACACCACTAGTGACTGGCTTCCATCCTGAGAAGGACCCTTTTATCCCTATTCTCTGCCTTCTGCCAGACAGCCAATCTTCTATCCATGCTGGTACCTTGCCTCTAAAACCATGGGGGAGAAAGTGAGGACTGCAGATGCTGGAGATCAGAGCTGAAAATGTGTTGCTGGAAAAGCACCTTCTACTTGGTGATGGCTACCATACTCATTTCTACCCCCCAATTCTTGAATTTTTGGGATATTACTCATGTCTTCCACTGTGAAGACTTAAAGTACTCTTTCAGTTCCTCAGCCATTTCTTTGCTCCCCATTACCAGTTCTCTGGCATCATTTTCCAGCGGCCCAATGTCCATTTCTGCCTTTTTTTGCCCTTTATATATCTAAAGAAATTGCAATCTTCCCCAATATTACTGTCTAACTTACCCTCATATTTAATCTTCTCCCTCCTACATAGAACCCCTATAATGTGGAAACAGGCCATTTGGCCCACAATGACCCTCTGAAGAGTAATCCACTCAGACCCGTTACCCTACCCTATTACTCTACATTTCCCCTGACTAATGCACCTAACCTACACATTCCTGAATACTTTGGGCAATTTAGCATGGCCAGTTCACCTAAACTGGTTCTTCTTCCTTGGGATGAATTTTTGCTGTGTCTCCCAAATTACTCCCAGAAACTCCACCTAACCTGCACATCCTGGCCACTGTAAGCAATTTAGCATGGCCAATCCACCTAGTTTGCACATCTTTGGACTGTGGGAGGAAACTAGAGCACTCAGAGGAACCTCGTGCAAACACTGGAGAATGTGCAAACTCCACACAGACAGTTGCCCGTGGGTGGAATTGAACCTGGGTTCCTGGGCTAGCCACTGTGCTGCCCCTAAACATGTAATGTATTACTGGAACCTTTTCATAGTTGAAGGGCAGGCGATTTCTAGGCCACTAATGATGTTTTTCGAGAATAAAAATATCACAAATGCTTGAAAAAGAAAGTGGATGCTGTGCAAAACTAAGATTTTAAGAGGGATTGAAAGCTTTGTTAAAAGAATAGGATTTAAGCAGGATGTCAGAGGAGGACAAATCCAAGGTTTAGAATATTTTGTAGCAGGCTTTGTCGAAAGAGGTTGCTTATACAGTGTTAGGGGAATATTGTCTGGTCAAAATCCATTAAATGGATAGCTCAGCAGGGTGGAAAAGGGGCTGAGGTGGCATTGGAGAAAGTTAGAGAAAAAAAAGCTCTGAAGGGATTCAAAGTCAGGATAAGAGCTTCAAGTTAGACGTAAGGCAAACTGGGAGTTTATTGATCAGCAAGCAATGAGGTGAAAGGTAAGTGGAACTTAAATGGGAATAGGATACAGAGAGTACTGTTTTTGAATCAGCTTAAGTATTCTCTCTCATTGGAGAGAAGAAGATTAACTTAATCAAACCGCATAAGATAATCAGAGGGTTAGATAGGATGGACAGTGAGAGCTGTTTTCCTCGGATGGTGAAAGCTATTATGGGGGGACATAGCTTTAAACTGAGGAATGATAGATTTAGGACATATAATGGGGTAGTTTCTTTACTCAGAGAGTAGTAGGGGCATGAACCAGCCTGCTTGCAACAGTAGTAGACTCACGTTACAGGCATTTACATGGGCAATGGATGTACATATGGATAATAATGGAATTGTGTCGGTTAGATGGGCATCCGATTAATTTCGCAGGTTGGCGCAACATTGAGGGCCAAAGGGCCTGTACTGCACTGTAATTTCGTATGTTCTGTTTGAAAAGTGGTTGATGAAGATTGGGAGACTAGCCATTAAAGCATTAAGGATGGTTGAATCTAGAGATGGCAGAGACAGGAATGAGAATTTTGGCAGCAGAGCAGCTTGTTTAAGAGACAGTAGATAGAACACCAAGTATATGCGCAGTCTGCTTCAGTCTGAGGCAGCGGTTGGTAGAAAGATGGAATCAATGGCAAAGGCACTCAGTTTGTGATGGATTTCAAAGACCATTGTCTTCCCAATTGCTACTATATTTTGCTGAAACCCTGCTCTCAGCACAAATCTTAACAGTAAATCTGTGATCATTCCATATTTCACATGGCTAGCTTTTTTTGAACAATTAATGTAACTGACATTGCAAACTCAGAGAATAGTTACAGCATAGAAAGAGGCCATTTGGCCTGTCTCATCTGCACTGACATTCTTCAAGAGCAAGTTAGCTCGTCAGTCTTTCCTTGCGACTTTGAAATTTTTAGCTTTATGTTCTAATGCAGTTCTCTTCTGAAGGTCATTATTGAATTTGGCTTGACCATATCCTAAGGCTGTGCTTTCTGAATCTGAATCTGTTGGCGTTGGTTCTTTTGCCATTCATCTTTGAGTTTTTTATCTGGTTCTTACTCTTCTGCCAAGAAAAATGGTTGTTTCCTGTCTGCTCTTTCTTGACCTGTCATGATTTTAAACACTTCTATCAAATCTCTCCTTGACCTTCTCTTAAATGGATAACAACCACAGGTTCTCTAATCTTTCCACATTGCTGAAGTCCTGTATGCCTGGAACCATTCTTGTAAATCTTCTCTGCATTTTCTGTCTCAATCCTTCACATCCTTCCTCAAGTGTTATCCAAAGCAATACAATATGCCATCGAGGTTTGGCTAGTATTTTATAAAAGTTCTCCATCACTTTCTTTTATTCTCTTGGAAACATTGACTACTGTTTCAGGGACACACTCACTGATGACTGTGAAATATGGAGACACTTCCTGTGAGCTGCTGTGTACTGTCGAAGTAGCTTGGCAGTGGGTGCCAGTACTGAAAGCCACAACCCACATTGACCTTTGGAAGGTTTATGTTTGGCATTTTTGGCAGACTCTGTCTCGAGGATCAACTCCTACAGCCACTGGTAAAGATGTGCCTGATGTAGACATCCCATCAGAATTGGATTATTTGCCACATGTCCAATCTTCTTTCATACTTGAAAATACACTGATGGTCATTCTTTACTCTGAATATTTAGGTCAGTATGGGCAAGGTGTACCAAACAGAAATACAGAAACTCAAAACTTAATTTAATAGTTTAAAAAAAGGAATCTCTGGCCTGTTCAAGCAGTTTTATGCAACCCTTTTGGGCATATCAAAATCCTGTTAAAACTGGTGACTTCCGCTCATGTGTTATGCAGATACTCGTGCGGCAAAATACCAATTTATTCTATTTGTTGGTTAGCTAACTCTAATTTATTTATCCTGGCTTCTAGTAATTTTTTATAAATTTCTGGTTCCATAGCTCTTACTGATTGATATCTGGCTGTTTACAGGGAAAAAGAAGGTAAAATAATGTTGAGGGTTTACATGGATTGCAGAAGCAAGTGATGTTTTACACTATGTGGCATTCTGTGGCTGAGTGGCAGAACATATGTTGCTGTCTTATCTCCACCCTAACACATGCTGAACGTTAAATGGAAATTCATTGGTGGCGATGTGTGTGAGGAATCTGAATTACCTCGGACAGCTGCAGCCTAGAAATAATCTATTACAGAGGACACATTGGAGTTTAACTGTTGCTTATTTTGTGTCGCTGACTTCTTTGTTGAATGGCAATCTTAGCTCATTTCCTTTACGAACAAGCAATGAGAGGCTTTCGTTGTAGTCATTTCTCCCTATCTCCACCCCCACTCCCACCCCTCCGACTTCCCACATCCCCGAACAATAATTTTTCCTCCACCAATCATGGAGGTGTCAGATTGTATTGAGATATAATGTCACGGTATCTTGAGTTGAAGTCCACTCAGTTGGAAAGCTACTTGTCTAAATTGGGTAATGTAACCAAGGCCAGTTCTGTTCTCAACTGACAAATATGCATAGCATTCGCTAGCAGAATTCCTAGCTAATTATCCTCCCAACTCCCCTCACAAATCTGAAGAACATAGAGATTGTATAATGTCATTGGTTTCCTGGTTAAGATCATGCTGATTTTGAATTCAAGATATTCTGGTTTGTATTCATCTTGTTCTCATTGTATATCTGCACAAGATTATGCATCTTCCATGTAATGATAGTATCATTATGTTCCAGGACAAATAGTACAGAGACCTAGGTTAATAATCCAGTCGACCTGAGTTCATATCATACCATAGCAGTTTGAAAAATTGCCTTCAATTTTTAAATATCTGTAGTTTAAAATGCAGCTCATTCACTAATGTCCTTTAGGGCTTAGTCCACATGTGATTCTAATTTCACATCAGTGTGAATGACATTTAATTATCCTTACTGAATGAAAAGAATAGTATAGAAACATGGGAGAAAAATATGAACTTAATGAACACTTAAAAAAGAAATGAATGCTAAAATGAAAATAAAAAATCTGCGGATGCTGGAAATGTGAAATACAAACAGAGAAAGTGCTGAAAAGCTCAGCAGGCATGGCAGCATCTGTAGAAAAAAGACAGTTAATGTTTTGAGTACAGTGACCCTTTGTCAGAATTGACAAAGCTGGGAAAGAATGGTATTTATATTGATGGTAGGATGGGATAGGATATCATCAAAGAAGGGTTTCTGAATTTGAAATGTTCATTCTGTTCTCTATCCACAGATATTGCCAGGCCTGCTGAGATCCACAACATTTCTGCTTTTTTTTTGTTTAAGCCAGGAATCAGCTGTGGTTCTTCGAAAATTGTAGGCAGGCATGCCAGAAGTAGCACAAGGCATATTTAAAAATGAGGTGTCAACCTGCTGAGGCTCAACACTGTGTCTACAGCATATTGTGTGTCTACAGCATAAGCAGCAAGTAATAGACAGAACTAAGTGAGTCCATGACCAACATCAGGGCTAAGCTCTGCAGTCCTGTTACATCAGTTGTAAATGCTGTTTAACAATTAAACAACTCACTGGAGATAGAAGCTCCATTAATACCTTTTCACTAATGATGGGGGAGCCCAGTTTATTGACTTAAAAGGCTGAAGCATTTTCAACAATCTTCAACCAGAGGTACTGAGTGAATGTTTCATCTCTGCCTCCCCCCAGCATCACAGATGCCAACTTACTGCAAATTCAATTGACTACACATGACATCAAGATATGGCTGGAGGTACCAGACACTGCAAATGATAAGTGCCCTGACAACATTATGGCACTAGTACTGAAGTGTGCTTCAGAACTTGATGCATCTTTAGCCATTTTCCTGGACAGCTAAAATGTTGGCATCTACCTGGCAATATGGAAAATTGCCCAAGCATGTCCTGTACACAAAATGAAGGAGAAATCCACCCAGCCAATTGCAACCCCATCTGTCTACTGTCAATCTTCAGCAAACTGATAGAAGGCCGACATCAGGTACAGTGTTGTCAGTGTTAGCAATATGCAGTTCATTGAGGTTTCATTTGGCTAGAGCCTTTCAGCTTTAAACCTTATTATAGGCTTAGTTTAAACATGGACAAAGCAGCTAAACTCCAGAGGTGAGGTGAAAGCGATTGCCCATTTGACTGAGTGTGGTAACAAGGAACCCTAGCCCTCGAAGTCAATGAAATCGGGCACACTCTGTACTGGTTGGAGTCTTAACGATTGAAAAGAAAGATAATTGTGATTGTTGGAGGTCAGTCATTTGTGACATCCAGGACTTCTCTGCAGGCGTTCCACAAGGAATCTTTAAATTAGCCTGCTCAGATATGTTATAATATACATATGGAGCAGTGAGACTTGAACCCAGGCCAGAGGCAGGGACACTATTGTTGCACCACAAAAGCCAGTTCCTCAATTTTTTTTTAATACACTCCCTCAAGTATTCTGGACACAACTATCTTCAGCTACTTCATGAACAACTTCCTTTCAGTCAGAAGACATTCAGTGATGTTTATGCCATGTTATACACCATTCATGACTCATCGAACCATAGAAAACAGATGCACAAATAGGCCATCCTTAACCACCATTCAATATGATCATGGCTGATCACACAATTTCAATATCCTACTCCAGCTCCCTCTTGAATATACCAAACAAAGTAGCTGTCTGTGGGAGAGAATTCCACAGGTCCTCAGATACTGAAGCAGTCTATGTTCAAATGCAGCAAGACCTGAACAATGTCCAAACTAATCCTGACAAGTGGCAAGTTACATTGACACAATGTAACTGCATGGCAGTGGCCATATGCAATAAGAGGACATTCAGTGATGCAATAAGCGAGAATCTAACCATTGCCTCTTGATAGTTAGTGGCTTTACCATCTTCGGATCCCCAACTATCAATATCCTGGGATGTTACCAGGAACTAATTTGACTAGCCTTATAAATACAGTGGCCACAAGAACATGAAAGTGATCTACAGCTCTCCCTCACCAGAGGTTTAGATTTAGAGGAATCCTGCAATGAGTAGCTCACTTCTAGCTCCCCAAATCCTGTCCACAATCTACAGGATACAAGTCAAGAAAACCTTTCACTTACCTGTGTGAGTGCAGTTCCAACAGCAGTTGAGAAGCTTGACACCATCCAGGAATGAGCAGCTTACTAGATTGGCAGCTTATTTGCAAACATTCCCTCCCTCCACCACCGATGTTCAGTAACACCAGTATGTACCATCTACAAAGTGCATTGCAGAAATTTGCCAGAACTCCTTCGATAGCATTTTCCAAAGTCATAATCACTACCATTGGGAAGAACAAGTGCAGCAAACAGATGAAAACACTCCCATCTGCAGGTTCTCCTCTACGCAACTCATTATCCACACTTGGAAATATATTACCATTCCTTCAGTGTTGCTGGGTCAAATTCCTGGAACTGTTTTCCTAATGGTGTTGGGTATACTCACCAAATAAACTACTGCAGTTCAAGAAAGCAGCTCAGCAACACCTTCTCGATGACAATATGAGATGGACACTAATGATGCCCACAGTGACAGAATCCTGTGAATGAATTTTTAAAAAAAATTAATTATTATTCTGTAGTGTAATGTATGCTTAGGTGGTTCTACATTGGCTTGGACGGTTATTGATATGTGTGGTTTTTTTAAGAATTAGTACTGTACCACATGAGGTGATTCCTATACCCATCAGGCTACTGTGGAGCTTGAACGGATGTTTATCGTTTAGTTTTATTTTGGTCTTTCCAAAAGGGTGTTTTGGGATTGGCAGTTAGAGCTCTGTCTTTTCAGCAATTTGCAAGTATTTCCATCAAAATATAGTAATCGTCCCTTGTGAAGCAAGTAATGTTCCCATTTAAAATTGTTTTTCTTAGAGACTTGGCATTCAGAAATAATTTTTGTTTGTATTCCCAATTTCATTATTTCTTAATTTTATTGCCAGCCTGAGGGTCTCAAATACAACTGACATTTAATGATGGAATGACTTATTTTAGGATTAATGGTCACTTATTATTTGACCTCTGTGACTGAATTAAAGTGGGAAGAAAATGAAAGTGATCTACAGCTCTCCCTCACCAGAGGTTTAGATTTAAGCTATGCTCAAAGCTTGGTTGTTAAATGTTCTGCGAGATGTGATATCAAACTGTATAACCTCAGATGATTACAGGTTTGATTCCAGGTCTGTGTTCAGATAATCATGCTCAGTCCAAATAGCTTTCAGGGTTCAACAAATATCTCCATGTCCGGAGGCTGGCTGGGAAAGAGAGAAGTTGCATTTATATTGTACCTTTCATGACCTCAGTGTGTCCCAAGGCACTTCACAGTCAATCAAATACTTTTTGAAGTACAATCACTTGTGTAATGTAGGAAATTGTGGCTGCCATTTTGTAGATTGTAAGCTCTCAAAAAGCTTTGCAATAAACAACCAAAGGCTCGGCATCAGGAGCAAAATTAATTTAGTGACCTGTGTCTGACTCCTGTCCAGTGACTCTTGCGGAAAATCTGATGAAAAATAAAGGGGAACTGGATTGGGCTTTGTGATTGAACTGTAGCTTGGGTCAGGTTGGCTTACTCATTCCGTTGCTTGTGGGACTTTGTCACACACTATTGGTGCTGTGTCCACCTTCATCAGAGGCATTCAACCTGTGTCTTTAAAGCTATGTGCATTTCTCAAGAACTGACATGGATGCCTCCAAAACCCAGACTGTACAAAACCCAGTCTGCACCTTTTCCATTTGCTGCTGTGACCTATTTAAATGCTGAATGGGATGAAGGTTTGGGAAGGGCCATTCTTAAAACTCTTGAATCATCAGTAGATGAATTCTAAGTCCAAATGCTAAGATCTCTTAGTTTGAGTAACTTGAGGTATCTGCATATTCTTGGAAACAGGGATTTCAATTTTGAGCCTCAGTGGTAAACATCTTCAGCTAGCGTCCATTTGTTTGACATAAATAGTAATTCGTTTTAAGTACAAAAATCCAGTCTGTGCTTTCTGTCAGTCTGAGTCTAAAAGGAGAGATAAATTGTGGAATTTTGTGTGTTTTTATAAAATCTTTAACTTTTTGATGACTTTGGGAATAGCAGGAGTTGATTTCCAGTGAGCTGTCCCAGTGAAGCAAGACATGCCCTCAATCATTTCAGAAGGCATCACATTGCTGAAAGTCTGGAGTCCCATGAAGGTTAGCCTGGGTAAGGAATAGCAGGTTTCCTTCCCTGGAATTGGAGATTTTTGTAACCGTTTACAGTTGTCGTGGTTACCAGTACTAAAATTAGCTTTATGTTCCAGGTTTATTAATTCAGTTTAAATTCCACCCACTAATGTGTTGGAGTTTGAACCTGTGTCCCCAGAGCATTGACTTTGATCTATAGGCTACCAGTGTAGTGAAGTTATCACTGCTTTTCATCACCTCAAACTGATGTGTTATACAGGACTTATAGTACAAAAACAGGCCCAACTTGAGTATATCGATATTAATACTCCAGAAGAAGCTCCTCCAAGCTTACTTCATCTAAACCTGTCAACATATCCTTTTATTTCTTCTTCTTCTATAATTTCCTTAAATGCATGTATGCTATTCATCAACCTCATGTGGTAGAGTCAAAATAATTCATTTAGTTCACAAGCACTCTGTGAGATATTCTCAAGGGCTACCTTTTTGATTTTAGGGGGTCCCTTTTTGTTTTCAGGAGTTCCTTTTTCATTATCACAAAATCCTTGAATAGGTGTTGCAGTCAAACGGTAACACTGTCAAATTGCCTTAGGTCGCCACAAGGTAGAATTCATTGAATGTTCATAGTCAATTCCTGAAGAGAATTCAGAACAGTTTTTTGCAGCAACATATTGTGGACCAAACCAGGAATAAGGCTTTTTTCGATCTGGTAATGTGCAATGACCCATATTTAATAAGTGATTATTTAGTTAAAGAGCCCCTTACAAACAATGAGCATGGTAGAATTTGATATTATGTCTGAGAGAGAGAAACTTGGGTCAGAAGCAACTCTACTAAAGTTAAGTAGTTAATTACAAAGGGAAGAAGACCAAATTTTCTGGGGTGGACTGGGAAAGAAGTTAAAAAGCAAAAACAGTTGAGGAACAATGGCGAACATTTAAGAAAATCGTTCAATGGCTCACAACAAAGATATATTCCAGTGAGAGAGAAAGATTCTAGGAAAGGGATAAGCCAACATGGTTAATTAGTGAGGTTACGTCAAATTGAAAGCATACAGTGTGGCGAAGATTAGTGGTAAATCGGAGGATTGGGAAAGTTTTAAAGACAACAAAAGCTGACCAAAAAAACGCAACAAGTTAAACTTTGAGGATAAACCAACAAATAATATCAAGATGTGCAGCAAGAGCTTCTTTAAATGTATATTAAAAAAGAGAGTTCTATGTTCTCTGTTTAACTCAAATCCGAAAAAAAAAGCTTTTCATTTGTAGTCATTGTAATTTTACTTGTTTCACTTTTTTTTACTTAATTTCACATGCATTGCCCATTTTCACAACTCAGCAATTTGGATTACCTGAAGTTTACAGAGTAAGTAGGGAGGATAAAGACGGCAGATTGAACAGGAATGTGTTTAAGTAGTAGGTAAACAAAAAATGAGGCCAATGTGGAAAAGAAAGCCACTTAAAGAGTAAAGCTGATGATGTAATAGGGAACCAGGAGTTGGATAAATAAAGAACTGTGGATGCTGGAAATCTGAAACAGGAGCAGATCTGACATCATCTGAATAAGTTCTGAAGTGTTACTGAACTCCAAATGTTAATTCTGATTTCTTTCTACACATGTTGCTACATCTGCTGAGTTTCTCCAGCAATTTCTGTTGGAATTGAATAAATATTTTTCTTGGTCTTCATGCAGCATTTTAAAAATACTAAATAAAGTGTAAATAAGGGAGAGGAAAAATGCAGTAGCCATTGTTACAGGAAAAGTGCTAGGGAAACTCATGGGGCAAAAGACAGATATGTCACTGATAGATATATTAAAAGAAGTAACGACAGAGATAATGGTAGTAGTCTTCCAAGAGTCCTTAGATTTTGGTAAAAACCTGGAGGATTGGAAAACTTCCAATGTAACACCTTTATTTGAAGAGGGAAGGAGACAAAGAAAAGATAACTGTAGGCCTATTAGCTTAACATCTGTTATTAGGAAAAGGTTAGAATCTATTAGAAAGTTTGTAATAACAGAGCATTTAGAAATACATGGTTAAATCATCACACAACACTAGGTTATAGTCTAACAGTTTTATTTAGAAGCACTAGCTTTCGGAGTGCTGCTCCTTCATCAGGTGGTTGAGGAGATTTAGAAATTTAAAAATACATGAGCAGAGTCAGTATAGTTTCATGAAGAGGAAATCATCCCTGACAAATTAGAATTCTTTGAGAAGATAATAGGCAGGCAAGATTAAGGGGAAGCAGAGGATGTAAGGCATTTGATAAGTTGCCACATCCTAGACTACTTCATAAGATAAGAACCCATAGTGTTGGGACTAGTGCATTAGTAGGGATAGAAGATTGGCCAACTAACAGAGCATTGGGATAAGAGGGGCATTTTCAGGATAGCAACCTGTAACTATCGAAGTGCCGCACAGATCATTGCTGGGGCCACAATTATTCACAATATGAATAATTCACTTGAAAGAGGGAAACAAATGTACTATCACTTAGTAGATAACACATCAAATAGTTGGGAAGCTAAGTGGTGAGGATGCCACAAAGAGTTGAGATTTAGATTGTGAGTGGGTAACAGTAGTTATATGCAGGGAAATGTAAGGTTATGCACTTTGGCAGCAGAATAGAGTAGCTGAATATTAATTAAATGCCGAAAGACTGTGGAAATCTGCAGCACAGACCGATTTGTGACTCCTTGTGCATACATCACGAAAAGCTGGCATCCAAGTCGAGCATATAATGGGGAAGGCAAATTTAATGTGGTCTTAATTTCAAAGTAAATGGAGTATAAAAATAGGGAAGTCTTGCTCCACCTAGACAAATAATTAGTATTAGACAACACCTAGAATATTGTGAACAATTTGATTCTCATATGTAAGGAAAGATAGGCAGTAAAGGCATTGGAGGCCATCCAGAGAGGTTTCAGTAGACTGATCCCAGGAATAGAAGACTTTTTATGAGGAGACATTTAGTGAGTTGTACTTAGACTCATTGGATTTGAGAAGAATGTGAGGAAATCTTATTGAAACATAAAAGATTCTTGGGGGTGTTGACAGGGTAGAGATTGTTTCCCCTTGTGGAAGAGTCTGTGACCAGAGGTGTCATTTCAGGATAGAATTATTTTACTGCAGAGGGCTGTAGATAGAGTCATAGGGATGTACAGCAAGGAAACAGACCCTTCAGTCTAACTCGTCCATGCCGACCAGATATCCCAACCCAATCTAGTCCCACCTGCCAGCACCTGGCCCATATCCCTCCAAACCCTTCCCATTGTTGATGAGTATATTCAAGGTCGAGATAGACTTTTGTACTCAGTCAGGGAATCAAAGCTTTTGGAGAAAAGGCAGGAAAATGGAATTGAGGGCTATGAGCTAAGCCATGGTCTCAGTGAATGGTGTGGTAGACTTCATGGTTTGAATGACATAGTTCTGCTCCTATATCTTATAGTCCATGTCCCTTATTAATAGGTGGAACTAAATGTAGCAGCTGTTGGAACTCCCTGTTCCCTAAATGTTACAGTACTCCGATTTCTGCTTAGTAGAAATGGATACAGCAATAAATACGCGACATTTGTTAAATTCATACCTTAGGTAAAAATGATGCAAGATTAGTACTGGCACGCCAAGAATAATACTTTGTATGATTAAGTAAAATATGATTTGTAAATAGACTCCTGAAAACGTTTGTAAAATTTGTATGGAGAAATCTGATGACATCTGTGTGAATAATTTGCAGATCATCTTAGCTGTTTGTATTCTGTGTCCTATATGCAGGAGGTATTTAAGTTTTGATTGCTTCTCCTTTTATAGAATTTTCTCCTGTGTGCCTTCTTCTCTTAGCACATTCACAGGATGTGGGCATTTCTGGCTGAGCATCATTTATTGCCTTGAGGAGAGTTAAGAGTTAATTACATTGTTGTGGGAATGGAGTTACATGTAGGTCAGGTCAGGAAAGGACAACAGTCTTCTTCCCTAAAGGAATTAGTGAACCAGATGGGTCTTTTCAACAGCTGCCAATGGTTTCATGTTCATTATTAGACTCCGAATTGCTGGGTGTTTTTGTTGAATTCAAATTTCACCATCTGCCATGGCAAGTGACTCTAGGTCCCCAAAACATATTTGTTATTCTGTTTGTTATTATTAATCCCTTTCTTACATCTTACCGATTTTTTTTCTCACTGATATGGTTTTCTGTTTTAATCCCTAACGCAGAGCTTCCCAAATGTTTTCCCACTGTGGTTCGGTTACGAGTATTGCTGAGAGTTGAGGGAAGTTATGTTATTTTGAAAGTTCTGAACTTTGCAATTCTTCCATTCCGACCTTTCACTTCCCTCCCCACCCTGCCATTAGCTACCTACTTCCTGATCCTAGAAATCACTTTTTTTGCCTGAACAAGTGCAGTGCAGTGAATATCACTGGAACAAATGCAGGTCAGCAGAATGGAGGCCTACAGCAGCAGCTCTCTGGATAATAAGACTTTTGACACAGAGCACATTGGAGCTGTAGTTCTGTAAAAGTGGCCTATTACAAAAGTTTTATTAGGCTGCTTCACTGCTGCCATTATGGCGTCAGATCTTGCAACCCCTAGATGCTGGTATGCAAACCCATTGGGATTATGAGTTAGTTTGGGAATCCCTGCCTAACTCCAGGAATGATTCCAGAGTCTCTGAAGCCTCTATGCATAAATTAAAAACAATATTTCTCTGATTGTCTCTTGATAGTAACATGTGTAGCACTCTAATGTAATGAAACATCCTAAGATGCTTCATAGGAGAATTGTTATACTGAGCCACAAGAGGAGATATTAGACCAAAAGCTTTGTCAAAGAGAGAGGTATTAAGAAACTTCAAAGAGGGAAGTAAGGGAACTTGGTGTAGAGAAGGTATTCCAGATCATACAGCAAATGCAGCTGAAGGCATATACACCAGGGGTGGAACAATTAAAATCGGGTGCACAAGAAAAGCAGCCATTAGAGGAATGCAAATATTTCATAGGATTGTGGGCCTTAGGGAGCTTACAAATAGGAAGGGGCAAAGTCATTTAGTAATAAAATCTTTTATACATGGAATGGAGAGAAACCGGGCATTGAATAAAGAATTCAGGACATGAAGTGTTTGAGTTCTGATTCTCTCCACAAATGCTGCCCGACCTGCTAAACTTTTCTAGCAATTTCTATTTTTTTTCAGAACATGAAGCACTTGTTAACTTTGTTCACAGATCTGGGGTCTCTGGCTGACCCAGCATTTATTGCTGATCCTGAATTGTTGACAGGGCAGTTAGAAGTCAGCCACATTGCTGTGGGCCTGGATACAGGTGAGCCTGAGCAGTTAAGAATGGCAGATTCCCTTCTCTGAAGGATATTAATGCGCAAGATGAGTTTTTACAACAATCAGCAGTGGCTATAAAGTTATCATTTGGCTAGCTTTTTCTAGATTTTTATTGAATTCACATGTTAGGTCTGTCATTTCTCGATTCAACCCCATGACCCCAAAACATTAACCAGAAGTTCTGGATTGCTTGTCCATTGACATATTACCACTGTGCCATCGCCTCTCTGAAAGGACAAATGTAGTGGGCATTAGCTGCATCAGATGTACCTGAATCCGACCTGCTCAGAACAATGTGAATGCATTTGAGAGAATGAAAGAGAGAGATTTGCAAGAATACTTCCAATGATGAAAGTCATTAAGTTAGATTAGAGAAATTATTTCTACTTAAACAATCATCCAATGTGCAAGGGTTTTGGGAAAATGCGGGTACTAAGTCACAGTGCTCATTTAGAGAGTTGGAGCAAATAAGATGGGCTGAATGGCTTGCTTCTGCACTGCATCACCTCTATGAATCTTTGGTAATATCTAGCTTATTTGAAATAAACTGTTAGGGTGGGGTTAATGTCATTGGATTAGTAATTCAGAACCCCAGGTTAATGATTTGGGGCATATGGGTCTGAATCTCACCATGGCAGATGGTGAAATTTGAATTCACTGTAATTTTAGAATAAAAGCTAGTCTAACGGTGACCATGTAATTGCTGTCAGTTGTCATAATAACCCATCTGGTTCACCAGTGTCCTTTAAGGTTGAAATCTGTTGCTCTTATTCGGTGTGCCCAGTGGTTTACTCTTAATTGCTGTCAGGGCAATTAGAGATGTGTAATAAATTTGCTGGTCCAACCAATAATGCCTTCATTACATGAATTAATTTTTAAACTAAGTATTATGATTTAATTTCCTTTTGTTTGTAGCTCTTGTAGATAAATGGCATGAATTATGGAATGCTGCCCCACAAATGTTGATAGAATTTCCATACAATAAACATGAAATTTGTTTTATTTTGCCACATGAACCATGAAAATTATTCCTAAGTTGGCAAATGTTACTGAGAGTCCTGTAGATGGCACTGCCGTCATTTAAGTGACTCCTTTAGATTCCCAATGTGTAACCCGACTTAGTCTTAATGACTTTGATTTTCTTCTATATATGCCTCACCAAAATTCGGTATATATTTACAACTATGTACATAAATAATTCAGTTGTAAAAAGAACAAAAAAAAGTGGAAAACAAAATATAAATGAGAAATCTACTGAACTGATTTTTTTTCCCCAGGTTCTTGTTGGCAGGTTCTCAATAATTTGTCTATCCTCATTTATAAAATTATATTTTAAGCCTATTTGGGCAATGCTGGATGATTTTCCTCCTGGACTATTTGAAAGAAATGTTAGAATTTCAAATGGCTTTGAATATCCAAAGAAGAAATATCCTTTTAAGATGTTCTTTTATGTACTGTCCTTCCATCTCCCTTTATAACAGCGTTATTTATAAAGAAATATTGGTATTGAGCAGAGTGTAGAAATGGGCTGTATTAATTGGAATTACATCGAAATTGCAGCACAGAAACAGACCATTTGACCCATTAAGCCTGTGCTACTTTTACACACAAAGCTTCCTCCACTCCTTTTCATTTCACTGTATTACCATGTACTTCTATTCCTTTCTCACTCATGTATACTTGTCTAGCCTCCTGTACTTGATCCATTTTGTTTGCCACAACTCGTCCCAGTGCTATTGAGTTACACATTTGAAGTACTCTCAGAGTAAAGAATTTTCTGTTGAAGTACCTATAATTTATTAGTGATCACCATCACTGGTTTTGGTCCCCAGCAAGTAAAAATATTGGGTGGAATCTTATGGAGGTAATCAGTGTCTCGGTTGCTACCTCTCATAATGAAGGTATGTCGCACCTTGTGCGGATCAGGCTGTTAATATGCAAATAGGCCTTTGGCAAACCCTCCCCAGAATAGGGGATCTGGGAATGGGAAGGGGGTCAGAGTGCAGAGAACTCACAGCACCTCTCTGCCCTGACCGCTGGGAGTTACTGGTCAATCAGTACTCCTTTGTATTGAGTCGTGCCTTTGGACAGGTGGCGGCTGCTGTCACTACTACACGTAACTGAGTCTTCAGACTGAGGAAGGTCCTGAGCACAGGGGAATGGTGTGGGGAAGTGGGGTGGAAGGGAAGTTGGAGAAGGTTAGGGAGGTTGGATGTTTTCCACTGGACACTCCTGCAACCATAGCTTTTCTTGATGGCACATTCCTTGAATAGGAACTGAGTGCCTTTGAATAAGGGTTCTTCAGCCAACCTTACGAACCTGCAAGTGAACGCTCTGGAGTTTTCACATACTTCTGAGAAGGCAAGTTCCTTGTTCGCCATTATAGTTAATATCCATATTGACAAGATCAAGCCCTTTAGTGGGCGTTAGTTGCCTAACTGCCTATTTAGGATTTCAATTTGGTGGCAGGACAGAACTTAATAAAGGGCTTTCTGTCTCCCCTTCACTGTTTGATCACGCAGCATTGCCCTCTGAGAAGGGCACTGCTTGTCACTGGCCACTTGGGTGTTTCCCTTTTTCCTGGTGTGGAAATTGAATAAAGATTTGTACACCTGTTGTCTTTCACGGTGTCTCAAATCTGCACACACACAACATGTGCTGGGGAAAATATAAGCACTGAAAAAAAAATAAATAATGGGCTTTCTCAGTGCTGAGTTAATCAGGGTGGATGTGGAAACATGGCTGGGTTCCAAATGGCCACTCTCCTTCCTCTGTCACCAAACCCTCTACATCAGAGGGCACAAAACTCTGCCAATTACCTTTTATACTTACCGTTTCAAACCCTTATCTTTTATACTTACCATTTCAAAAATAACTAAATATCTCTACCAGGAGATCCTTAGTCTTCTCTTTTCTAACTGTCTTTTAGAATTCCTGATCAACTACCCTCTTACCTTTTGAGGAGAAAAATAAAATGCACTGTAAATTCTCTGGTCTGGAATGCTTGGGATCAAGTCAATTCTGAATTTTGAAATTTTCTTGATTTTAGAGTGATGTTGAAATGTCTAACCACAAGTGTGAGCACTCAAAAAGAACCTTGATATAATTTTTTTTTGAAGCTTCAGATAGTAATAAAACATTACAAGAAAGTCATAAAATTGTTTCACTTGTCCAAATACTGTAACTTCCAAGTTTATGCTTCCAAGTACTGAACTAAGATGGTGCCACGAGTTGTTTGGATCTGTACACAAAGACTTCAGACTACCGGCAGTTCTAAACAAATTATATCTGGATTGGAGGGCTACAGAGTAACCCTTTATTAGGCCATCAGAATGCCTCAGAACAGTGCAGTGCATTATTTTTTGAGGACCAAGGATATGGCACCTGTTTAGTGCCAGCAATGTTCAGCAAGTAGCCAGAGAATGATTCCAGGAGAAAGTGAGGATTGCAGATGCTGGAGATCAGAGCTGAAACATGTGTTGCCGGAAAAGCGCAGCAGGTCAGGCAGCATCAAAGGAGCAGGAGAATCGACGTTTCGGGCATAAGCCCTTCTTCAGGAATGAGGAGGGTGTGCCAAGCAGGCTAAGATAAAAGGTAGGGAGGAGGGACTTGGGGGAGGGGCGTTGGGAATGCGATAGGTGGAAGGAGGTTAAGGTGAGGGTGATAGGTCGGAGAGGGGGCGGAGAGGTCGGAAAGAAGATTGCAGGTCAAGAAGGCGGTGCCGAGTCCGAGGGTTGGGACTAAGAAAAGGTGGGGAGCTTCCTCATTTCCCCTTTCCCCCCCCACCTTTTCTCAGTCCCAACCTTCGGACTCAGCACCACCTTCTTGACGTGCAATCTTCTTCCCGGCCTCTCCGCCCCCTCTCCGACCTATCACCCTCACCTGCACCTCCTTCCACCTATCGCATTCCCAATGCCCCTCCCCCAAGTCCCTCCTCCCTACCTTTTATCTTAGCTTGCTTGGCACACCCTCCTCATTCCTGAAGAAGGGCTTATGCCCGAAACATCGATTCTCCTGCTCCTTTGATGCTGTCTGACCTGCTGCGCTTTTCCAGCAACACATTTTTCATCAGAGAATGACTCCAGTTAATTCTTCTGTCTGCATTTGGTGGAGGGGCAAAGATTGACCACAACAGAAGCAAAATTCTCTTCTTCTCGAATGAGGCTTGGAACTGCTAGTGAGTTGATGTTTATTGTTGGCTTAAAAGACACCATTGCTTTCCTTCTAATTTATTTTAACCATCATTCCACTGATTAGTTGCTCAAAAACCGCAAGTACGCTAACCTCTACAATGCCAATGGGAATCACTGATAAATCTCATGGAGCTTGTTTGACTATGAGTTCCCTTGATAATAGGCAATGGCTTGCCCAGCTGGGACTCCTCACCTGAGCCAAAAGGGCCCTCTTGTGGCACAGTGGTAGTGTCCCTACCCTGGACCTGGAAAGTGTGTAATAACATCTCTGAATTGGTTGATTAGAAAATAAAATAAAAGATACATCAGATCCAATGCCCCTCTTCTGCAGTTATATTTGCGTCAGGGTGATTTCGGAGAGGGAATTTGCTGTTTCCATCAGTACTCTTCATATTTTTAGAGAGAGATGGGCACTGCAAGGGTACAGTGCTTTATCTCCCCCTCCAACCTTCATTCTGATTTAGTCCCTCCTCACCCTTCTTACCCACCTACATCCCCCACCCCCAAACCACCCCCAACCTTTGATGGTCTGCATTGTCCATAATGGGCTTTGCTTGAAATTACTCAATCGGATATACGAGTGTTTTTACTGGTGGTGGTTACTAGTTAAAAGAAAAGGCAAAAGAGACTCGTCATGGAGATTTGGTAGTGAGAAGGTGCTCAGTTGTGTGTGGTAACACTTCTGGGTAGAGAAAGAAAAGTAAAGCAGATCCAGGATGGTTTGTTCCTGTAGCCTAGAATCCCTATCTTTGAGTCAGGAGGCCTGGGTTCAAATTCTGCCTGTTCCAGAGATGTATAATTAGATCATTGTGCAGATCTATTAGAAAATAGATTTAAAAACTGGATGAAGCACATTCAGTGCCCTTCTTCCATGGTTACATTTGAGCCCGAGTAACCTTGGGGAGGGAGCACGTGGTGTCCATCAATATTCTTGATGCCTTTCGACAGAGTAGGGCATAGAGGGGGATACAGTGCTTTATTTGCCCATCCAACTCCATTTTGATTTAGTCCCTTCCCATGCTCTCTAACATCCCCCCTCACCTTTGATGGTTTGCATTGTCCATAATGGGCTTTGCTTGTAAATAGACAGAGGGATACTTGGGTATGATAACTAGAGTGGTTACTAATTTAAAAAAAATATTTCCCAGTGATTTTGGTAGTGGGAAGTTGCTCAGATATGTGTGATAACATTTCTAGGTAGAAAAAATAAAACAAGTGTAGTGCTTCTCTTTTACAGTTATGTTTGTGCCTGGGAGTCCTTGAAGAGGGAGCACGTGAAATCCATCAGTGCCTATCGATGCATGGCGGGGAATACAGTGTTTTATTCCCCCTCCAACTCCATTTTGATTTAGTCCCTTCTGCTCTCCCTGACTTCCCCTGACCCCCCGTAATGATTTGCATTGCTCACAATGGGCTTTGCTTTACACACCCAGTTGGTTACATTGGGTTTACTGGTGGTGGTTACTGGTTTTAAAAAAAAACAAACAAAAAGTCACTGATTTTGGTGGTGGAAAAATTGCTCAATAATGTGTGAGAGCACTTCTGGGTGAAAAAGATAGCAGATCCAATAATTAAATAAAAGTCAACCCAGTAATTAAAAAAAAAAGCGCCGACCCAGAGGGGGGCTGTTTTGGTGCAGTGGCAGTATCCCTACCTTTCAGCGAGGAGACCTGGTTTGTGTCCCACCTGTTTTAGAGGTGTACAGTAACAATCCTGAGCAAGTTGATTAGAAAAAAGGTTAAAATAAAATAAAGCAGACCCAGAAACGAATAAAAACTTAAAAGTGCTGCACTGGCAGAGCATGATTAAAGTGTGTCCGTTTGATAATGTCAAAAAACATAAGACCTAGTCCCAATTATACTTTTCACATTATGGCAACAATCACTTTTAAAATAAAAAAAACAGACTCTCAGAGGGTTTATGTGGTGCAGGATAATGTCCCGATCTCTGAACCCAAAAGACCTGTGTTCAAAGGTGAGTAACAACATCTCTGAACAGATTGATTTGAAAATTTAAAAGAAAAACAGACTGAGAGTTCTTATTTTGCAGTGGTAAAGCCCCTACCTTACACCCAGCAAGACTGACCAGCTCCAGAGGTGTGTCGTCATTTCTGAACAGGAGATTGAAAAAAAAACGAAGCAGACCCAGGAACAGGTCCTGGCAGCGGGTTGTGGGGGGTGTCATGTATACCGACTGCCTCCTTCCGCGATTATGTTCGTGCTTGAATGTCCTTGGAGCGGGCGCACGTGGTGTCCATCAATGCTGTCAGTGACTTTAGAGGTAGGTGGGCACCGTGGGGGATAAAGTGCTTTATTTCCTCCTCCAACTCCATTTTGATTCAGCCCCTTCCCACTCTCCCTACCTGTGTCCCCTTCACTTTCGATGGTTCTCATTGTCCATAATGGGCTTAGCTTGTCAATATTTAATTGGCTGCATTGGTGATTACTGGTGGTGGTTAGCTTAGAGACAAAGTCACAGTGATTTGGTGGTGGGAAAGTTGTTTGGTTGTGTGCAATAGCACCTCTGAATATGATAAAGCAGACCCAGCTTCAGCGAGAGAGTTGGACACTACAGTAGTCACAGTACTTTATTTCCCTTTCCTGCTTTCCCTACCCCAGCCTCTCACTTTTGATGGTTCACGTTGCCCATAATGGGTTTTGCATATAAACTTCTAATTCAGGTGATTGCTGGTGGTGGTTAATAGTTAAAAACATAAAAATATCACCGTGATTTGGTGGTGGTAAAGTAATTTGGTTGTGTGATAACATTTCCGAATATAAGAAACCGGAAATAAAAAGCAGAGTCAAGGATTGATCTGCAGAACTGGGTCTGCAAAATTAAATGTTCCGGTCTGGGACTAGCCTATGTACACCACAGGTGGTTACTGTATTTTGGTGTTCAACAATAAATTATGTTCCTTTGTTTTCAGTTTCCTGAGTTATTACAGCAATATGTAATGCCCCTGGAGGCAAATATCATTTGAATATTAGCACCTGGCGTTGCTTTAAGGAGAAAAAAACGACTCCTCAGAGCTTTTCCACCTCCCTTAGTCTCAGTATGGAAGTATGGTGGAGTATACTGCCTGGATGACTGCAGCTCCAACAAGACATAAAGAGCTCAGTACAATCCAAGACCAAGCAGGCCACTGGATTGGCACCTTTTTTAGCCCTTTAGGCATTCATTCTCTGCACCATTGATGTATCATGGATGGAGTATGTGTTCATTGGAGAATGCACTCTGACAGCATCTTCCAAACCTGCAACATTCACCACCTAACAGAAGACAAGTAACAGTCAGGTGCTCCATAATTACTTGCAAGTTCCCCTCCAAGGTGCGTACCATCTTCATTTGGAAATATGTTGCAAGAAAAAAAGTCGTCTCCACTGATTAGAAGATCAGTAACCAGAAGTCTCTGGTTTAGGTTAATTGGCAAAAGAACCATCAGAAGATGAAAGGTTCTTTTCAATGCAGCAAGGTGTTATGATCTGAAATGCTTTCATGAAAGGGTGGAAGCATATTCAATAGTAACTCTCAAATGGAAAACTGGATACGTTCTTGAAAAAGAGAAATTTACAGGGTTTTGAAGAAAGTAAGGGAGCAGGACCAATTAAATATTTTTTTCAAAGAGCAGGCGCAGTGACCAAACAGCCATGGTCTGTGCTGCTTGATTCTAAACAAACTGGTAGCTGTGAACACCTTGCTTGATTGTTTAGTTAATGAGATGTTTATTCAAGGTAACTGGTTAGCTGGGCAGCTTTTTTTTGCATGCAAGCTGTGTTGCTGCCCAAGGCAAACATGTTAAAACATGTAGAAATCAAAGAAGCTACAGAACAACATTAAGGTTCTGTAGCTAACGACAAATAATAAAATTATAAAATCGTTGCTGTTAACAAGGTTGTATTGATTGATTTTTTTTAAAAAAAGCAAAAATGTGCTAGAATTCAATACTGCCAGCGGCACTTCTTCTCCGAGAACGATGGCTTGGTCAACTGTGCATACCAGAGATCGTGTCTGAAGTTGGTATGTGAGATAAATTTTTAATTAAGGTTGAGGGAAGGAGGATTTTGTTTTTATTATGCTGTAGAGAAAGACACTGTTAGAAATTTGTCACAGTGTTTGGAAATGCACAACTGATCAGTCAGTATCTGAAATTAAAAATGTACATTCCTCCTTCAGTAGGACCTATCATCAGTTTGCTAACTTTGAAGATTTTTTGGGTCTTTTTTATGTTTGCATACACGACATTTCACATTATCCAGCTTTGTACTGTAAAGACTATATCCGTTTATTTTTCTGTATTTTTGGTTGTGGACTGAAATGGAAAAGGACTGTTTTAAAAACCAAGAACTGTTAAAAGTACTGCTGAACTTTTAAAGGTATGTTGCCTTACATTCAATCCCAGTGTTGCTTTGTGCTGCTGTTCGTTCAAGCATTGGAGAAAGGACTGCAGATTGGCTGGAACCAGGAAGTGTGTACAAAGGGAGATTTGGCTAGTAGTAAGAAGCTGATTGGTCTGTGGAATGGTGATCAGTTGTTAATAACAAAGTCTTTCTTTGTGCCAACAACTATGGATTATCTCCCAGGTAGCTGAACAACCTGTGGATGTGAATATTTGGGGCAGTAGTCATTGGACCTCCAGAAAGGAAAGTGCTGTTTTTCTCCCTGCAGTTAAAAAAACTTTAAGCTTAAAGAAAGCCAATTTATTTCCCCCAACATTTTGCTGTAAACTGTAGCTTTTAATTAATCAGTCCGAGCTTTAAGTGCCTCTTGCAAGGAAATGAAAGTACTCTGAGAACGAAGATTGAAAAGTGGCAAGTCCTGACAAGCCAAAAAAAAATCAGCTCAGTGAACCCAGTGGACAGCGACTAGTGTTTCCCTCCTCCCATAACAGCCATTTTGTTTTGTCTCTGCCTGTGTATGTGTGTTAGGGGATGCGTATGTAAGTTTTATAAGGAGGTTAGGGTTATATGTCGATGGTTCATGATTGTTTACCTTACTTGTCATAAATAGTCATTCATGTTAAGTACAGAAATCTGGTCCATGCTTTCTGTCAACCTGGGTCTAAATTGACAGGTTAATTGGGGAATTTTATGTAGTTTTACAAAATCTTTAAATCTTTAAACTCTTACAATCCTAAAATTCCACATCAGAATTATAAAATTGGACTCACTAAACATTAAAATCAGTGAGATTATTGGGTCAACTGAGCATTTACACTAATTTCTGTCCCCAGGAAACCAGGTAGCCAGGACAGGACAAGTCACATCCCAGGCCCCATCCAAGCATGGGTTTGTCTGGTGCTGGCTGCTCTAATTCAGAGGATGAGAAACACATCGGACCAGAGCTGACCTATGGAGTTACTTCTAAGACAAAAACAATGGGAAAAAACTTATTTTTCCAGCACTATAACTGGAACTCTTAAATGCTAATAATGTTAATAGTTTTCTTTTTATTATGTTGAATTCTCAGCAGCATTTGAGAGATCTAATTCTATTATGGTTTTCTGTTTTCCGGATTCTGTTAATCAGCAATTCTGTTAATCAGCAACACTTATTCCCATGCTGGATAATGTGAAATTTACTGTGGTTGTTTATTCTCATATCTCCTTCTTTGGTTTAGTTTTTATTACTGCTTTGCAAAATGCCTTGAGATGTTTCACAATGTTAAAAGTGCTGTATAAATGCAAGTTGCTGAAGTGTATCAGTATCAAGGAATGATTGTATATAAAATTCTGAGAGGGCTGGATGAAAAAGCTGCTGAGAGGATATTTCCTGTTGTGGAGGAATCTAGAACTCGGGCACAATTTCAAAATAAGTGATCTCACATTTAAGATGGAGATGAGGAATTTTCTTCTCCCAAGTTTCATTAATGCTTGTATTCAAACACGCAGTGGAGACTGTGTCATTGAATGCATTCAAGTGTTAGATTTTTGATTGACAATGGAATCAAGAGTTGTGGAACTAAGGTCACAACCAAATCTCTGTGATCTTATTGAATAGTTGTACAGACATTTCCAAGGCAGATCACTTTCAAATTAGTTATAGCCTGGTAAGATACAGGGTGGGGCTCTCATAACAATATTGCCCTCCATGGCCTCATGGCAGTGTGAGTGACATTATCCTTCCTGTATCCTTCCAGATTTTTCTGCATGACAGTGTCCAGTAGGGACAGGACAGAGACTGCCCAATTTATTTCACACACAGCCAACTCTTGCAGCTAGTACTGAGGCAGGCTGTTATCTTGATAAGACCATAAGGTATAAGGGCAGAATTACCCCATTTGGCCCATTGAGTCTACTGTGCCATTCCATTATGTTTGATATGTTTCTCAATTCCATTGTCCTGCCTTCTGTCCATAAACTTTGATCCCCTTACTAATCAAAAACCTATTTTTCTTTCAATCTGAACAAGACTTAAACCTGAATCTCTACAAGTTGAAATCATCTAATATGTTTCTATTTCTTTAAAAAAAAAAATTATGATCCCACTGAATTGTGGAGGCAGGCTATTATCAAGTATAAAGATTACATACCAGAAATTTGTGTAAAAACTGCAAACAATTTGTTCAGAGCTTTAATTATTATTGGTGTTCTATTATGCAACAGGAAAATAATAAATGTGCCAAGTGTGGAGGCAGTTTAAAACACTTAAAATTTGTAATTTTCTTATACAAATGGAGATGTTTGAGTGCAAAGTGAGTTGCATGGTGTTACTTCTTGTTGAAGTACTCCCTGATGTCTAATTTTAAAAAAAATGCAAAACTTTCCTTGATAATTAAAAAAAGTCCCTTGCCTGCAGGCTACTGTTGTTCCTTGGTTGCAGGTCCATTCATTTTAATAGTGTTTGGGACTTTGCACTACTCTGGGAACCAAAGTGAATATACCTACAAAGCGTGAAGGATTGATTTTTTTTTTCTGAGATCAAGGTTACTAAATTTGCTGTTCAGTGGGATGAAGCTACCACTCTTTGATATTGTGTTGAGAATAATGATGAGACTATTAGCACTTACTGTTTTTAAGAAGTAACTTACACAGCAACTCTTGGAATCTGTACATGACAGTTAAATGTGGAAATGAAGAAGTGGCTGTTGGAGTTGCCTGTCTCCCTCCAGCATATGCTGCATGGATACTGTGGCAGTGACTCAGCATCCATACCCATGCAAGGGTGTGATCCTTATTCACTAAAAAGGGTGGCACAGTACCTCAATGGTTAGCACAGCTGCCTCACAGTGCCAAGGACCTGGATTCAATTCCATCCTTGGGTGACTGTCTGTGTGGAGTTTGCACATTCTCCCTGTGTTTATGTGGGTTTCCTCTGGGTTCTATGGTTTCCTCCCACTGCCCAAAGATGTGCAGGTTGGTTGGATTGGCCAAGCTAAGTTGCCCCATAATGTCCAGGGATATGTAGGTTAGGTTAGCCATGGGACAAGCAGGGCTACAGGATAGGGTAGGGGGTGGTTGTGGGTGGACTCGATGGGCCAAATGGCCTGCTTCCACGTTGCTGCATCAGAAACATCAGAAAAGGTTAGGACTATGCATTCAGTCTACATGATTTTTAAATGGTGTGGAAAGTCACAAAACAATCTTCCTGGTGCTAAAATTTTAATTTTATCATGTGGAGTTTCATACCTTCAGAACTACATTAGTGTTTGTGATCTGAAAAAAAAATCTTTTTGCCTCATTTTGCCTCTTAATCACATTTTTCTTTGGTTCCTTTCATTTTACTTTATGTTTATGTTTATGATTCTGTAATGAATTGAATCTAGTTTATGTTCTCAGTTTAGACTCTGCATGTCTCAGTGAGACCTGATTGATGGAAAAGCCTCAGCTTCCCTGTAGATGCCATTGGGCTCCAAGCCACTGCACAGAAAACTGTGGTCAGCTGTAAGAGTGATCAATATTGCAGCCTGCTCCTTTGCTGCTAGCCTCAAATTTGGGTCATAGTCTTTTCTGTACTGTCTAATATCTTCTTAACTTCTGTTGGTTCCCTTCTCATCAAGGTCTCACTTATCTTTCCTAATAGCGCAAACATCTGACGCCAGGTGCTGGTGAAATGTCATCTTCTCGCCTTGGAACCAGAACAAGACAATACATTGAAAGTGTAATCTGTGTCAGAGTTAGAAATGCAGGCTACTTTAGGACTCAAACAGAAGATATTTTCTAATCAGGTTGTTCAGAGGTATTCTAACATATCTCTAAAAACGGTGGGCCTTGAATCTGGGCCCCCTGGCTCAGAGATAGTAACATAACTACTGCATCGCATAACCCATAAGGATGAAACAGGAGGTATATTTAATCTGTGTTATGTGTCTGGGTTATGACACACCTTGGAGCAGGTAAAACTTGAATTCGGGCCTCCTGGTCAAAGGTAGGGACACTACCATTGTACCACAAGAACCCCAAGGCTCAAACAGAACCGGAGATCATTGATAGCAACTAAGCAGCACGACAAGTACTGTTGGACAGTTCTTGTAACTTGTTCTTTCCATGAATGAAGCTGGTTTGGGAAAAAGAGCCTCTTGTTGCCTGAAGTACTTGAACTGACATACAGAAAGAACAATCTGACTAAATGCTATTAGATATTTTGGGACAACGCACAGTACGGAACATTTTCCTAAAAGACATTGGTGAAGCAGATAGGTACGATGACAATGGACAGCGGTTACCTAGTCATCATTCGGATACCTTTTTTAAAAAAATGTTTTCAGTCAACTCGGTCAGAAATGTTTTGGCACATCTCTGGAGCAGGTAAGATTTAAACCCAGGCCTCCTGGCATACAAGGACTTAGATTACATTTTTCATGCCAGATTTCTATTGATTTCAGATCTCACTATTTGTCATGGTGAGATATGAACCCATACCCCAGAACGTTAATTTTGGACCCTGGATTACTAGCCAAGTAAAATTACCACTATATCATCCTTCCTATGTTTTACTTTCTATCATGAAAGGGTCCAGATTTCTGTCCTTCCTCTTTAAGCATCATTGTGATAAAGCACAGATCTTGCCTGCATTGGAGAGGAACGCTACATGTCTGTCAGCAATATTCACAAAATGTTGCATTTTCAGAATTAACCTAGCTGTACAATTATTCACATTGGAGAGGGCAAGTTAGTTGGTTGATGCAGGGCAGTCCCTAAGAGTCTGCTGCCTTGTAGTAAACTGCAGCTACTGCAAAAACATTAATTGCCTTTTCCAGAACTCTGCCTCACTTTACTGACACCTTCCCTGGATACAAGTGACCTAAAAGCAGCCTTATACTCTGCTTTGGGTTAGGTGAACCATTAAATGAAGAATCCCAGCTTCCACATCTCCAAAGATACAGTGAGTTTGAAAAAATAATATTTTAAACTTACATCCTAGAATTTATTTTTGTTAAGGTGTGAAATGTGTGTCACCATTTTCGTGGTGTTCTGCCTGCCAGCCAGTGACACCCACATCCCACAAGTGAATAATAAAAGTACTAAAATCTCACAAATATAGAACATCTAGCAACTAGAATAATAGGATCAAGTTATTCTGGAAATGAAAGATTATTGTTTCTTCATTGTCATCAGAGAGAGGGAAGCATGCTATCTCCCTTCTCAGTTGAAGTCATTTGTAGTAAATTCATTTGTGTGTGTGATGCACTTTCCAATCTTACTAGAGTTTGAAAGAAAGGGAATATTTTTTATTCTGCCATCTCACATCATTGACATACCTCTAAATGTTTCATGTGTGATAATTGCCTTTCTTTTAATTTTCAGAGTGAGAACCTTTAGCTTAGTTTCAGCATTCAAAGTGTCCTGGTTAATGAAGACTAGAAGATGGTCTCCAAATACTGGTTTGATATTCAGTGTAATATTCTTATCTGTACAGAGGTTCACTGGTCCAGAGGTAGTATTCATGGTTCTGAGTCAAAAGGTCTGGGCTCAGACTCAGCATACAGGAACAGTTGTGTCATCTCTGAACATTGTATTGCCAACTAGCAAGTGTACTTGTGAGGCATCCACACTGATAGGTGTGGATGCCTCACACTGAAAGGATAGGTGGAACTTCTTAGTTTTAGTTGCAGACCACCTTGGAGAAGGTATTTCAAACAATAAAAAACTGGAAGGAAACCAACTCAGCTACTGTCCAGAATCTTGTGTGAAACTTGGGCTAGAACCTGCCTTCAGGCTGGAGATAAGAGTGAAGCTATATCAGAAATTATGGTCAACATGCTATTCTGGCAGTGTCTGATGATGAATAATTAGTTAATTTGTTTTGTGGTAGTTTTGGTTGGGGAAATAACTTTGGCCAGAACAATTTTCTGCTCAACTTTATATTACACCTTCATATAATAACATAGCAGCTAAACCACCAGATGAAACAAAGTATTGCACTGATGATGCATCCATGCTACTGAACAAGAATGGCAATAGATAACAGCTCAAAAAGCTTCTCAAAAAATTTGATCATAATCAAAGACCAATTCATAATCAGATTAAACCTCTATCTTCATCAATTTGAATTCATGTAATTCAGGCAGAAGCCTACAGAATCGTTGACTAAGTGAGTAGATACACAGAAAAAGATTCATTGTGTCCTTCTTCAGGTGGCGTTTACAAACAGAATTGAGTTGGAGATCTCATCCAACACCATAGAAATTTTCTAAAAAGACTTGCTACGCAAACCAAAAACTTATAGTCTCAAAGAACTGAAGGATGGATGCAAGTACGTAGCACTTCTTACAGGTTAATGAATCTCACAGGTCATATGTATAAACTGTACCATTGGCGCAATCACTCGAACAGCCAAACATGGCAAATTGTAGAAGGTGTGGCTTTCTACATGCTCTAATGATTATCAGTGAACCTAAAGGTAATGAGGATATTAAGGGTATTGAAGTTTCCATCAGCCATGATAGTATTAAATGGCACAGAGGTTTGACAGACTAAATGGCTTACTCCTATTTCAAAGTTCCCATGTTGCATGTTCCAAGGAAATATTCAAATTTCAATCAACTTTCCAAGGCATGTGGCAGAAAGGGCCGTTAGCTGATGCAGCAACAAAAAGCTGTGCACTGACACAAACAGACCATGCACAAATGAATACCTTCAAGCTGCAGTAAAGACCATCTGGTATTCTGACATACATCTACATGAAGTGATCGACAAACCAGAATCTGTTGATGTGTATGATCTTGTATAATGTGTAAGAGTCGTAAACACCTGTTTCACACTGTCAACCTCATGGAAAACATCAGTGTCATCACACTGTCCAAAGTGTTTGCAAAAATTCAAATTACCTGTCCTCAGAAAACTGGTGATTATTTGTTATTGACTAAGAATGACACAGAGACATGTGCTAATATGCTGACCCTGCAAATTGTAAAAGAAAAGTACGCACAGACATGGGAAGTCACTAAAAGCCTACAATGTAAAACTTTCAGCATATGTTGGTTCACTAATTCCATTTGCAATCTCAGTTATGTAGGAGTACAAGCGCAATGTACCTATAGGATGCGATGTTCTACGTTGTAAACACTGCTGGACCAGCAGTTACCAATATATTGGCATGTCATGATTTCACACTAGTTACAATCCATTTAATCACTCAATCATCAGAGACAAACAGAAATGGTGACATTTTTCAAGAAACCTTTGCAGAACTTCAAAGTGGGTGGTGGGTGGCACGGTGGCACAGTGGTTAGCACTGCTGCCTCACAGCGCCAGAGATCCGGGTTCCATTCCCGCCTCAGGCGACTGACTGTCTGGAGTTTGCACATTCTCCCCGTGTCTGCGTGGGTTTCCTCCGGGTGCTCCGGTTTCCTCCCACAGTCCAAAAAAATGTGCAGGTCAGGTGAATTGGCCATGCTAAATTGCCCGTAGTGTTAGGTGCAGGGGTAAATGTAGGGGAATGCGTCTGGGTGGGTTACTCTTCAGCGGGTCGGTGTGGACTTGTTGTGCCGAAGGGCCTGTTTCCACACTGTAAAGTAATCTAATCTAATCTAAAACTGAATGAGAAATAAGAATAGAATACTCTGCTTCCTTCTTAATTTGCAGAGCTAAAATCTTAGCTATCTGCTGTGGAGAAGAAAATGAAAGTTCATGCGGAAAAGGCTGAATATTGAGCCCATGGTAAATTTAGTTTTGAGAATACCACACTGAGATGAGAAAGTCTTCAGGGGGATGCTTCTGCTCAGCTCAGAAAGATGACTGAAGGGAAAGAAAGAAAGAAAGCAAGGAGGACTACAGGTTCTATATCATCAGTTCAATGAAAAGAAAACTGGTTTACAGGAAGACATAGAGTAGGATTTGAAAGAGGTATACTAGACCAACGAAAGGCTAAAATTTTGATAGCATTCGAAGAATTCTGAGTGTGAATTCACAAGTTTCAAAAAGAATTGGAAATTCTTGATGCACAACACAGACACGGAGATTTGAACCACCAGAAATAGCATGAGAAATTGGCCATGTTGAAGTGAAGGTTGGCTGTATTGCATCAGAAAAAAACAAATTTTGGAACAACAACTACAGTCCATGAAGTAAAAACTTAACATGAACAGGAATCGCAGACAGTATCACTGACTGTGGAAATCAACATCATCACCATACAAAGTCGTCATTACGAGATATGGACCTATCAGCACATTACCTATATGTTATGGAAACTTTGGTTCACTTGCCCTTGTAAATAGTTAAACTTGTTTGGAAAGGAGAGTGTTGTATGCATTTAAGAGAACTCGCCATTAAGGACTCCGTATGATGTATGCAAACAATGTTGCAATCTGCCTGGCAAGTTAGTCTGTATGAGTTCAAAAGCTGCAAGCTAACAAATGAATTCATCGTTGTATTATCTATTTGATTAGGTGTTTTAAATAAACTAACCCAGCGAGTTAATCAATTTCTGACAATCAGTTGACTTATTATTAATATGACATTTCAAAACTGAAGCTTAAATTCACAGCATTAAATTAGAAGGGTTAGCAATTTTGTTTAGGTCAGATTGATGCCATATTTATTGTATAATGAAGGTAAGGAATTTTTGAAGTGATTACTCTGATATTACTCAGTGGATTGTTTAGCTAATAGCAAGCAATTATTTGTCATTTTGGGTTGGCAGGCTATTGTAAATGGAATGCCACGTGGGTCAGTGCTGAGGCCTCAATTATTTACAAATCATATTTAATATAGATAAGCACAGATCTTATCCTGTGGTGAAGCAAGTTTGTGGGGCCAAACAGCCTACTCCTGATCCAGATTTGTTTATTCACACTAAAAGTGGTGAAAATGCACAACTCACTATTGCAGGGGCAATTGAGATGAATAGCACAGATGTGTTCGGTGGGAGCTGGTGAAGTACAAAGGAGAAAGGGATGGAAAGTATGCTAGCTTGGCTGAGGGTTGGAGGCATTTTACATAGAGCGTAAACGTGGGCACTGACCTTTTCAGTCGAATGGCCTGTATCTATGCATAAAATTGAATGTAATAATTTTACAAGAACAGATGCAAGAGAAGCAGAAAAGAAGATTTTCAGACCTTCAAGGTATTGTAGTCAGAAAATTATTTTTCAAAATGTATGTGGAAGAAAGGTTGATAAAACTATGAATGAAACCTTGATGAGGGTATTGGCTAGAATGTTGGGAAAATTGCTTGAGATCAGTAGTAATTAGATTCTCAATGTCAAAAACAAAAACTCCCCTTCTTCAACCAACTCCTGAACAGTGAGACGTGAATCTCACTAGTAAGCGGTGTGAGGCCTTTTAGCAATTGTTAGCATATATTATTAACTCATTCTTAGTTAATCTTGTCTTGGATAAATGTAGTTTTCAGTTCTCCCAAGCGTTGAGTAGAAGCTAGATGGAAACTGTGCCCAACTTGAGTATGTTAAGGGGGTTACCTAGCCACCCTGGCTCACTCTCGCTCCTCTAGACTTCCACATTGGACAGCAGTCACTGACATCTTAGGGAACACTCCGCTGGCAGTGACTAGTGGCACACACCCAGCCACAGAAGTTGGCATTGAGCACATATCAGCCTCACAATTGATTTGTTGGCTGACGATGAGGTTCTGATGTTTTGATTGGTTTAAGGGAACCTTGAAATATTCTCCGGACAGAGTGTGCTGTGTAATCCTTGCATTCGAGCAGGCAATGAGGAGATGTGATAGACTTTGAAGAACTGGAAATTGACAGTAGTATTCTGAGGAGGGAGATGAGGACATTGAACAGGATAAACATCAGCAACATAGTTAACAGAACTTAATTAACATCCATTCCAGCAGATGAGAGCTGGGTGCTGTGATCATTCATTAATTTTAAAGTTGTTGTTGGTTGAAAGATAAACAGGCCCCGTTTGTTCCAAGAGGCAAGTACAGCTTCATTTTCTTGTTCTCTTCTGTTGTTCCTGAATAAATGTGAATGTCTTCACTCATTTGAAGGCTTACCAATAAGTAATAACCCCACATTGAACAACGTGGAGAGGTTGGGCTGCACTGGGCATTGAGGAAAGAATAGAACTACCATAGACAGGCTTCTAAGTTGTACTGACAGTAAAGATGAGCTAGCTATGTAGCATTTTTGGAAATAATAATTCAGTTATGAATATGCACTTGTATGTGCAATGAAGTGTCAGCTGTGCCACCTAGATGCCTGGGAATTATTTCTTTTTTCAGATCTCCTCCTTTTACGCGCTTAGTGAAGTGCCACTCTTACCTGGCAGCATGTGGTGTATGATTGGGCTTTAAAGAAAGTGTCGGCACCAGGTATCCTGGGAGGGCCCGGCAGTGGCGAGTACTTCTGCCTGTGGTGAGTGGGAAAATACAATCAGAGATTGCCTGATACAATAGCAGCTCCTTGCATTGCTGTCGTTCACAACAGCTTACAGAAGCTTGAAAGGTGGACAGTGTTCAGAGTACTGTGGTGTACTGTGGTGAGTAGGGTGCTTTGCTAATGAGGCACTTCCAGAAAATTGTGTTAGAAATCTCGCTAGGGCTCATAGAAAGAAGTCCTCCGTGAAGCACAACACAGCGGATTTCTAGTAAAGTTCAGCCCCATTTTGCGTGCCTGTGTTTCAACAACTTTTATGATATTGCCTCAGTTCAATTTTAAGGCACTGATCACTTTTCACAAGTTTGCCACAGTATGGTACTGTTTTATCACAGCTGAATAAAACCACAGAATGCATGTCTGAAGTAACTGGTATGCTTATTGGATTCTTCCATGATAGATTCACAGAAATGACTGAATGGATTGAGGCCATTTTCTTGCTTTGGATGTGCCAGTGCCAAGTGGAGCTTTCAATTGGTTTTGCTCAGTTGGCTGGATGGTTGGTTTGCGAAGCAGTGTGATGCCAACAGCATGGGTTCAATTCCCACACTGACTGAGGTTACCATGAAGGACTCTCCTTCTCAACCTCTCCCCTTGTCTGAGATATGTTGGCCCTCAGGTTAAATCACTACCAGTCGTCTCTCTCTCTCTCTCTAATGAGACAGCAACCCTATCGTCTGGTATGACTGTGGCAATTTGATTTGACTTGGTTAATATTCTGAATAAGACCATGTTTCCTGGATCTGTTTGAAAAGTGTGAACCTGCACATTTTTGAAATAATTATATTTGTGGCGCAGATGTAGTTTGAGCAGTGAAAGCTTCTCTCTTTCATTTCTGTCTTTTGTTCCTCTTACAGCGCTGAGTTGAGCTAACTCAGCAGAGATGGAGCATCAAACTTGGGACCACTCTGACCTGCATTGCTGAATGTGAACTCCATGGGAATACCCATTTCAAACATTTATTAGGGCTACTTTAAAATGATTATCAATCAGTGCACTGCTGTTTTATTTCTGCATTTACTAAATGACTGATTGTGTTTCAGCTCAGACCAAAAATAAATTGTGATCCTCTGAAACTTGAAGAGGAATCCTGCAGGCAAGCTGGCAGGCAGAGATTGCCTGATACAATAGCAGCTCCTTGCATTGCTGTCGTTCACAACAGCTTACAGAAGCTTGAAAGGTGGACAGTGTTCAGAGGAAGGGGAATTGAAGAGAAGGCACATTAAAGAGAACAGGGTTTGTTGGTGTCCTGGAGGAAGATGGTATAACAAAAGGGTTCCAAAGGACATGGTGCACACACATGGGGTACAGTGACTTAAAGAAAAGTGCTCATTATAATCTCAGAGATAGTTTATGACATTTTAGACAAGATCAGTTCTCTTTGGATATAAATCTCATATTTTTCACATGCATGTGCAACAAAACCTATTGCATAGAATTTATAGAAACAGGGTATTTGGTACAACCTGTGCCTATCTCACAGCCATTTGCTATCAACTGTCTCTGATGCCATAGATTTGGACTCACTTTTAGCTATACTTCTTCACATGCCTCCTCCCACCTTATTTTATCACATCCTACTAGAATATTCTTCTTTCTCCCTCATATCCTATTTTGGTTTCCCCTTAGCCCAACTGTGCTGTGGTAGCAAGTTCCACATACTAACTGCACACTGGGTGAGGACATCTTCTGAATACTCATTGGATTTATTCATGAGTGTCATATTTATGAGCCTGAGTTTTGGACTTTGCCGCAAGTGAAAACATCTCTATCCTTTAAAGCTCTTCATGATTTTAAAGCTCTCCGCTAGATTACTCCTCACCTTTACTTAGAAACTGCATGGAGCAGAAAAATCATATTACCGAGAAATCAAGCATTTGAATTCCAAATGCCTAAAAACGTTTCTTTAAATTTGAGTTCTCCTTTCTTCCATATTCCTGCCCTCCTCAGGGGGGGAGCTCTAAACTTATTGCTTCTTTTCCCATCCTGGAGGTGCACTTGGAAAATTTAGTCTAGAGTGTGCAGGCATTGAGGAGCAATCAGTTATGGCAAACCTCTCTGACTTTTTTAAAAATGCTAAAAATATGAAAATGCCCAAAAGATTCCACTGCTGCAGTCAGAAAAAAAAAACATGTGAATATTTCAGTATGGACTGTTCAGAGTTCTCAGGAATTGCCTGTGATCAAAACACTTACCTGTGAACAGAAGACCTGCTGTGTATTTTCTGCTGCTCCAGATTCCATTTGCATTTTTTTCAAAATTGTCCTGATTCCCCAGCTGAGCAGAGAAGCTGGCTAACAGTTATCACTGACCACAGGCCCACAAGAATAGGCTACTTCAGCATATGCCATGGGTCAAACTTGCTGAGTACATATCACTTAAATTGGAGCCACCTGATGTAAGAAGTTTAGGCTTTCATCAGTGTAGATGTGAATAATCACAGACAGAACATAAGTGCACATTGCAAGCATAAGGAGTTTGGTTGACATTCAGTAGTGTAGTTTGTACACTGAAGCTGCAATTACCCTGTAAATCCAAAATAAACTTCCCTGGAATTTACTGTGATAAGTTGGTGCTTGGGAGTGTGAAAGTCATTTTATTCTGCTCAGTATGGAGTTATTAGCATCCACTTTCTGCAAAATTGACTGGACTCAGACAAGACTTTCTAATAATTGCAAGGAGGAAAAAAGCCAATTTAGCAGAGTTTAGATTTTATCTCTAACAGTGCAGACTAAAAATGTGATTTTTTTAAAATGATTTTATTCTGGATTTACTTCTTATGGTTAGTGCTATTGAATTTTATGTAGTGTAGTTTTGATTTTTTTGGGAAATTTGCAGTTTTAAAAATAATTCTTTTAGATGTGGAGTGATAAAGAAAAATGTTTGCTCTATGGAGTGTCAGAAACAGTCACTATTCAAGAACTAGGCCAAGCAGCGATCTCCGGAGACAGAGTTGCTACACAATTTTAATCAGGAGGAGAAAGTGAGGACTGCAGTCGCTGGAGATCAGAGCCCAGCATGTGGTGCTGCAAAAGCACAGCAAGTCAGGCAGCATCCGAGGAGCAGGAGAATCGACGTTTTGGGCATAAGCCCTTCATCAGGAATGAGGCTTGTGGGTCGGGGCTGAGAGATAAATGGGAGGGGGTGGAGATGTTCTCTGAAACGATCCGTAAGAAGGCACGGTGGCACAGTGGTTAGCACTGCTGTCTCACAGCATCAGAGACCCGGGTTCAATTCCCGCCTCAGGCAACTGTCTGTGTGGAGTTTACACATTCTCCCCGTGTCTCCGTGGGTTTCCTCCGGGTGCTCCGGTTTCCTCCCACACTCCAAAAATGTGCAGGTTAGGTGAATTGGCCATGCTAAATTGCCCATAGTGTTAGGTGAAGGGGTAAATGTAGGGGAATGAGTCTGGTTGTGTTGCTGTTTGGAGGATTGGTGTGGACTTGTTGGGCTGAAGGGCCTGTTTTACATTGTAAGTAATCTAATCTTAACAAGGCATCCTGTCTCCCCGATGTGGAGGAGACCACATCGGGTGCAGCGGATGTAGTAGGTGACATTGGGAGAAGTGCCGATAAATTTCTGACGGATGTGGAAGGATCCCTTGGGGCCTTGGACAGAGGTGAGGGGAGTGGTGTGGGCACATTTGTTGCAAAGAAAGGTGCCAGGAGTGGGGTGTGGGCTGGTGGGAGGGTGTGGACCTGATGAGTGAGTCGTTGAGGGAATGGTCTTTTCAGAACACTGATAGGGTGGGGAGGGAAATATATCTCTGGTGGTGGGGTCCTTTTGGAGGTGGTGGAAGTTGTGGAGGATGATGCCATGTATGTAGATGGTGGGTGAAAGGTGAGGACCAGGGGGGTTCTGTCTTTGTTGTGTTGTAAGAGGCGGGGTTCAAGGGTGGTGGTGTGTGGAGGAAATGCACTAGAGGGCATCGTCAACCATGTGGGAGGAGAAGTTGCGATCGTGGAAGAAGCAGGCCACCTGGGACTTTGAGGTGGAATTGGTCATCCTGGGAACAGATGTTGCAGAAGCGGAGGAATTGGGAATAAGGGATTGTGTTTTTACAGGAGGTAGGGTGGGAGGAGGTGTAGTTTAGGTAGCTGTGAAGGTCAGTGGGCTTGTAGTACATGTCTGTGGTTAGTCGGTCACCAGAGACAGTGATGGGGAGGTCCAGGAAGGGGAGGAATATTGCCGAGATGGTCCAGGGGAATTTGAGGTTGGGGTGGAAGGTGTTGGTAAAGTTGATGAACTGGTCAACCTCCTCGTGGGAGTATGAGGTGGCGCCGACACAGTTATCGATGTCACTGAGGAACGGGTGGAGAGCGGTGCCGGTGTAACTGCAGAAGATGGACTCTTTCACATATTCGACAAACAGGCAGGCATAGCTGGGTCCCATGCGAGTGCCCACAGCAACCCCTTTGGTTTGGAGGACGTGGGAGGATTGGAAGGAGTTGTTGAGGGTGAGGACCAGTTCAACCAGGCGGATTTAAATAGATTCATAGAGTCATAGAGATGTACAGCATGGAAACAGACTCTTCGGTCCAACCTGTCCATGCCGACCAGATATCCCAACCCAATCTAGTCCCACTTGCCAGCACCTGGCCCATATCCCTCCAAACTCTTTCCTATTTATATATCCATCCAAATACCTCTTAAATGTTGCAATTGTACCAGCCTCCACCATATCCTCTGGCAGCTCATTCCATACACGTACCACCCTCTGCATGAAAAAGTTGCCCCTTAGGTCTCTTTTATATCTTTCCCCTCTCACCCTAATCCTATGCCCTCTAGTTCTGGACTCCCCGACCCCAGGGAAAAGACTTTGCCTATTTATCCTATCCATGCCCCTCATAATTTTGTAAACCTCTATAAGGTCACCCTTCAGCCTTCGACACTCCAGGGAAAACAGCCCTAGCCTGTTCAGCCTCTCCCTGTAGTTCAAATCCTCCAACCCTGGCAACATCCTTGTAAATCTTTTCTGAACTCTTTCAAGTTTCACAACATCTTTCCGATAGGAAGGAGACAGAATTGCACGCAATATTCCAACAGTGGCCTAACCAATGTTACAGCCGCAACATGACCTCCCAACTCCTGTACTCAATACTCTGACCAATAAAGGAAAGCATTCCAAACGCCTTCTTCACTATCCTATCTACCTGTGACTCCACTTTCAAGGAGCTATGAACCTGCACTCCAAGGTCTCTTTGTTCAGCAACACTCCCTAGGATCTTACCATTAAGTGTATAAGTCCTGCTAAGATTTGCTTTCCCAAAATGCAGCACTTCGCATTTATCTGAATTAAACTCCATCTGCCAGTTCTCAGCCCATTGGCTCATCTGGTCCAGATCCTATTGTAATCTGAGGTAACCCTCTTCGCTGTCCACTACACCTCCAATTTTGTTGTCATCTGCAAACTTACTAACTGTACCTCTTATGCTTGCATCCAAATCATTTATATAAAAGAAAAAATGAAGAGGACCCAGCACCGATCCTTGTGGCACTCCATGGTCACAGGCCTCCAGTCTGAAAAACAACCCTCCACCACCACCCTCTGTCTTCTACCTTTGAGCCAGTTCTGTATCCAAATGGCTAGTTCTCTCTATATTCCATGAGATCTAACCTTGCTCATCAGTCTCCCATGGGGAACTTTGTCGAACGCCTTACTGAAGTCCATATAGATCACATCTACTGCTCTGCCCTCATCAATCTTCTTTATTACTTCTTCAAAAAACTCAATCAAGTTTGTGAGACATGATTTCTCACCCACAAAGCCATGTTGACTATCCCTAATCAGTCCTTGCTTTTCCAAATACATGTACATCCTGTCCCTCAGGATTCCCTCCAACAACTTGCCCTCCACTGAGATCAGGCTCACCGGTCTATAATTCCCTGGCTTGTCTTTACCGCCCTTCTTAAACAGTGGCACCACGTTTGCCAACCTCCAGTCTTCCGGCACCTCACCTGTGACTATTGATGATACAAATATCTCAGCAAGAGGCCCAGCAATCACTTCTCTAGCTTCCTGCAGAGTTCTCGGGTACACCTGATCAGGTCCTGGGGATTTATCCACCTTCAACCGTTTCAAGACATTTGGCACTTCCTCCTCTGTAATCTGGACATTTTGCAAGATGTCACCATCTATTTCCCTACAGTGTATATCTTCCATGTCCTTTTCCACAGTAAATACTGATGCAAAATATTCATTTAGTATCTCTCCCATTTTCTGTGGCTCCACACAAAGGCCGCCTGGCTGATCTTTGAGGAGCCCTATTCTCTCCCTAGTTACCCTTTTGTCAATCCTTATGAATGAGCTATCGGAAGACCCTGATTCATCCAAAGGCTCTTGAATCAGCTCTTGAACTTGTAAGGACAATGGTGGAGTCAGTCCAATTGATTGTCCTTGGTTTGAAGAGAGGAGAGCAGCTTGAAGTTTTATTGTCAATTTTTAAAACATTGGCTTGGTGTTTCCTCATCTACTCCACTTTGCTTGTATTCCTGTAACCCTGTGGTCTCTCACACCCTTGACATTGATCTCTCAACTAGGATTCTCAGTTCAAAAAGGAATTAGCCTCTCTTCATTTTAATTTTCTCTGTTATATTCTTGAAGAGATGCACGCAAAGACCTTTTACTATTCTGTTATTTGATTCTGAAAATCTCTTGAGATTCTGATAAACGTTTTCAAATGCTTGAGTGGTACACACACACACACACACACAATTAGATAGTAGATCTCTAATTCTCATTTTGGTAAAGTTGATGAACTGACATATTGGAGTTATTTGAGAAATATTTCGGGAAAGAGTCATTCTTTTTTTCTTAATCAGTGTTTATTTCCCTTTCTCAATGATATTCTTCAACCTTCCCCAGTATTTATTTCAGGAATATTCTTCCCATTCTTTCCCCATGCCACACAGTGAATCATGGTAATGAACGTGGGCAAATGACCTGGATCAGCAGATAACAAGCTGGAGGATAATGGTAAAGGTTGCAATCTTCTGTCAAGCTGGATTGGTCCTTGTGCTGAAACCGAGGACCAGGCTTTAGAAAGTAGACCTCTTTGGGAAGGAGCGATATCAGAAAAAGCATTTTTATCAGAAGATGACATTAGAGCACCATGTAAGAAAATCTTGAGTGAAATAGTCTTTGAGCCTTTTTTTTTAAGCAAGGAAAATGGAATATACAAACATAGAGTTTTGCTCCAGTTGTTCAGGATGCAGGTAAGACTATATTTGGTTTATTGCATGCTGTATTAGTTTTTAGTTAAGAAAGTATATAAATATGTCTAGTTGAAAAGATTCACTCAACTGATACCTGGGATAGAGGCGTTTATCTTATGATGAAGGTTGAACAGGCTGGCCTGTATCCATTGAAGTTCAGATGATTAAGAGAGCACCTTATTGAGACGTAGAAAATTCTGAGAGGACTTTACAGGTTCAATGCTGAAAGGATGCTTCTCCTTGTGGGGTGATCTAGAACAAGAGAACAGAGTGAAAAAATAAAGGACTAACACTTAAGATAGAAATTAGGATTTTTATCTCAGAAGGTCATGAATCTTTGGAATTATCTTCCGTAGAGAGTAGCAGATGAGGGTCTTGAAATCATACAGTAAAGGAAAGTCTTCTGAGTCTGTACTGCCAAAAATTCATTACAGGGGGTCCCCAATTTACAAATGTCCTACTTATGAAATCTTGTATTTACCCATGCAGGATTTTAAAAATCTGACCCATGAACATTTCCTACTACTTTATATTATCTTCATTGTGTTCTAAATTGCATAAAAATCGACTTGTAAATGGACTCAGGAATTGAAGCTGTTTGCAATTCATAACTGTCTGTACATCTACCCTAGCCCCACTTTCCAACAAAGTACATTACCTACACTAGTTCTACTTTCCCACAATAGACCCATAGCCTTAAAAGTTATGTCATTTCAAGTGGTCATCCCAGTACTTTTTAAAGGTTGTCAGGTTTCCCACCTCAATTTTCCTCCCAGGCAGTGCATTCCAGACCTCCACCAACCTCTGGGGGAAAATAATTTCCACAAATCCCAGCTAAAACTCCTGCCTTTCACTCTAAAATTGTGTCCCCTTGTTATTGACCCTTTAACTAAGGGGAACAACTGCTTTCTGTCCACCCGTGCATGCCTCTCATAATCTTATATAGCTTTGTAAGCTCTTCGCCTCAACTTTCTCTGCTGTGAAGAAAACACCCTAAGCTTATCCAGCCTTTCTTCATAGCCACAGTGCCTTATCATTGAATATTTTTAAGATAGAGGCAGATGGATTCTTGTCTAACAAGGGAGTCAGTGGTTGTAAGCGGATGAGCAGAAGTGTGGAGTTGGCCACAACTAGATAACCATGATCACTACTGAATGGCAGAGCAAGCTCAAAGGGCTAAATCACTTCTCTTGCTCCTAATTTTTGTATTTGTATCAAGACAAGCCCATTGAAAGTCTATTTGTGAAGTAAACTCCCTCTACTTCATTCCTAACACCACTTTTAAAAATAAAACTATTAAAAAAACGTCTTTCATGGGACTACGTCCGGATTAGTTGCATATCCCCGACTGACAGGAGTGAAGAGTGAACAATTATTTCTGTGGATCTGGAGTCACATATAGGCCAGACTAGAAATGGTTGGGAGATTTCATTCCCTAAAGGACATTAGTGAAACTACACAAGTCTTTACAACAGTCACTGATAGTCTAGTGGTCACCATTATTGAAAATAGATGTCAATTCCACATTTCTATGATTAAATTCCACCAGCTGCTAAGTTTGGTGACAGTGACCACAATTGCCTCACATATACCATAGCCTTGGAGAGGGAAAGGAGCAGTTATTTAATTGGGGAAAAGGAAATTATGACACTACCAGACAGGAGTTGGGAAGTACAGACTGGGAGTAATTGTTCCACAGAAAGGGCACAGCAGACATGTGGAGACTATTTCAGGAGCAGTTGTTGCGAGTGATGCACGAATTTGTTCCTGTGACAGGTAAGAAGGGTAAGATTAAGGAGCCTTAGATGATGAGAACAGAGGAGCTTTTCGTCAAAAGGAAGAAGGCAGCTTACGTAAGGTGGAAGAAGCAAGGATCTAGCACGGCTTTAGAGGATTACAGACTTGCTAGAAAGGAGCTCAGAAATGGATTGAGGAGAGCCAGGATAGGCCATGAAAAAGGCTTGGCAAGCAGGATTAGGGAGAACCCAAAGGCATTTTACTCATACGTGAGGAATAAGAGAATGATCAGGGAGAAGGTAGGGCCGATCGGGGATAGCAGAGGGAACTTGCACATGGAGTCTGAGCAAATAAGAGAAGCCCTAAATGAGTTTTTTGCTTTGGTTTTCACTAAGGAAAGGGACCTTGTTGTGAATGAGAACTCTGAGGAGGTGGATTACAAGCTTGAACAGATCAAGGTTGATGAAGTTGATGTGCTGGAAATTTTGGCAAACATTAAGATTGTTAAGTCACCAGGGCCAGACCAGATTTATCCTAGGCTGCTCCAGGAAGTGAGAAAGGAGGTTGCTAAGCTGCTGGTGAAGATCTTTGCCTCCTCATTCTCCACGGGAGTCATACTGGGGGATTGGAAGGAGGCGAATGTTGTTCCTCTTTTCAAGAAGGGTAATAGGGAAATTCCTGGCAATTACAGACCAGTCAGTCTTAAGTCTGTGGTCAACACAGGTTTGGAAAGAATTCTGAGGGATAGGATTTTTGGCTATTTGGAAGAGCATAGCGTGATTAAAGGCAGTCAGCATGGCTTTGTGAGGGCAGGTCATGCCTCACAAATCTTATTGAGTTCTTTGAGGAGGTGGCAAGATAGGTCGACGAAGGTCGAGCAGTTGATGTGATGTACATAGACTTCAGCAAAGCATTTGATAAGGTTCCCCACGGTAGGCTCATTCATAAAATCAGGAAGAATGGGATACAGGGAGATTTGGTTGGCTGACAGAAGGCAGAGAGTGTTTGTAGATGGAACGTATTCTGCCTGGAGGTCAGTGGTGAGTGGGGTCCTGCAGGGCTCTGTTCTTGGGCCTCTGCTCTTGTAGTTTTAATAAATGACTTGGACGAGGAGGTTGAGTGGTGTGTTAGCAGATGAAGACACAAAGGTTGGAGGTGCTGTTGATAGAATCGAGGGCTATTGCAGGCTGCAGTGCGACATAGACAGGATGAGAAATGGCAGATGGAGTTCAACCTGGATAAATGTGAAGTGATGCATTTTGAAAGGTTGAACTCGAATGCTGAATATAGGATTAACAACAAGATTCTTGGCAGTGTGGAAGAACAGAGGGACCGTGGTGTTCAAGTGCACAGATCCCTCAAAGTGGCCAACCAAGTGGATAGGGTTGTTAAGAAAGCATATGGTGTTTTGGCTTTCATGAACAGTGGGATTGAGTTTAAGAGCCACGAGGCTTTGCTGCAGCTCTACAAGTCCCTGGTGCGACTACACTTGGAATAGTTCTGGTCGCCCTACTATAGGAAAGGTACAGAGGCTTTGGAGAGGGTGCAAAGAAGGTTTCCCAGGATGCTGCCTGGACTCGGAGAGCTTGTCTTATGAAGAGAGGTTGACTAAGCTCAGATTTTTCTCTCTGAAGAGGAGAAGGAAGAGAGGTGACCGGATCGAGCTGTACAAGATAATGAGAAGATTGGATAGAACCAATAGCCAGCGACTTTTCCCCAGGGCGAGATTGACTGGCACGAGGGGTTATAGTTTTAAGATAGTAGGAGAAAGGTATAGTGGGGACGTCAGGTTCTTCACACAGAGAGTTATAGATCCAGCCTCAATAGCCCTCTGCAGTAAAAAAAATCCACATCTTCACTACCGTCTTGAGAGAAAACTTTCCTCATCTCTGTCCTAACTGGGCGACCCCTTACTCTGAGACTCTGTCCCAGTGACACCCGCAAGGAGAAATGTTTTGCAGAGAGCTGCTGGAGACATGAAGGATCAAATAGCTCTTTCTATGGAGTAACCATTCTGTGATGCTTTTGCGAAATTTATTATTTTGAATACATGTATCATGTCTTCCTTCAAGTGGTAGAGTTGTCAGCAAAGGCCATTGATGTAGACAGGAAATGGCTTTAAGAAGGAACTAGACATGTTTTTAGGGAGGGAGAGAATTGTAGGGTTGCTAGATTCATAGCAGGAATTGAGTCAATGGAACTAATCCATCCTTTTCTATTTCTAAATGCTTGTGATCTGTACTTTCCCCACTTAATATAGCACTGCAGTATTAGGACTGTTTCAAAAATAATTGCTTAAATGGAAGAGAAAATTGATTTACATTAATGTTTTAAAACCTTACTTCTACCTTCTGGATGTCAAATTAAGATGAATGTTACAAAAACTACGTTTTCCAATCAAAATCCCAATATGTTTATAGATGCATTGTTTACTAATTTTCCTTCTTTTAAATTACAATTACCAAATCCGTTAGGGTTTATAGACATCAACTTGTAATTTAATGCATGATTTAATAACCATTTCTATCTTCTGAAAATCAAAAACAATCTGTATTGATGTTTGTTTGAAGCAGTTATCTAAATGAAGTGTTTCTAATAAATGAATATTTGAGGCGAGCAATTTTGTACATGTCCAGGTTTGCTTTTTTAAAGATAAGTAACTCACCGAGTACCCATTTTAAAAAATAATTATAATCAACATCCCATTGTTCTATTTGCTTCACTTCTAATCTTCTAAATTCTTTTGAAAAGCAAGTATTAGTTGTCTAGAATATAGGGTGAATAAATTGTCAAGTTTGACAATATCAGAGTTCTGAATATCAATAATTTTTCAGTTGTAAAAGGAACATCATTTTCATCAACTGAATCTGTTCATTTTTTCCACCTGTAATTTTCTTCTTTCCTTTGTTTCATAGACTTACATGAACACATTTCTGTGTTGTAAATTCTATGTTGATATTTATGCTCTGTGCAAGTCAATAACCACTAGACACCAGCTTCTCAGCAAATCTTCTATTTCTTTTTCCCTCATGAGGATCTTTTAAAATCAATCTATGCCATCTACCACAACCACTCTTTGTAATAGTGAGTTTCTCATCCTACAGTTTTGGAATTTCTCCTACTTTCTTATTTAATTTATTCATGACTCTTTTAAATTTAGATTTGAACAGCAGACTTTTTTTTCCTGATGCCTGCCCTATCAGACCCCTTCAAATTCTTACAGCTTTAATGTCAGTGTCATTCCTCTGCCTTCTCTTTCTGAGATAAGAATAAACTGTTCTGTAAGTGCTGGCCATTCATGAAACCTTGACAGTAAACAGTAACAAAAACAGAAATTGCTGGAAAAGCTCAGCAGATCTGGCAGCTTCTCTGGAGAGAAATCAGAGTTATTCTTTTGCATTGAGTGACCCTTACTCAGTGAGAAAGTAATGGCTTTTCTGATACTGTGTGTTTAATTGAATCCCTTTTACTCTTGCTGTGTACCTGTGAGAGTGTATGCTTTCCAAGAGGTCTACACTTTAGTAATCAGGGCAATGAGTCTCAACTTATTTTCTTCGCCTTTAGGATTAAGACTGACTTTTGCACCTCTACCATCAACCTAGCAGAGACAAGCACAGCCAGCACAGCTATAGGTAGCTTCCTTCTATTCCACTTAAATATTCAAAGTTTCATCTTGGTTCTATTATTTCGTTTACATTCCCTCAGTGAAAAAGTAATCAGTCATTCATGATTGAGCCTGGGAACTTTTCATTCATAATCTGAGTTTGTACAGAGTCTGGGGCATTGAGGTGTAATGAATTGCAGAAAGGTTTACAAACTAGTGTCACAGAACTACTTGTAATCTTTTGATTTAAAACATCTTGACTTTCACTATATAGAGGGCTGAAATGTTAAGGGTAGGTTTAATATTTCAGCGCTTCTTCAGCTGTTGAGTAGATCAGCAAAAGAAATGGTGAAATTGTTTCTGTTCCCATGGAGTGTCTTTCTCTTTGTTTTATCAGTTGGAAGCATTAGTAATTGCAGCATAGTTAAACATACATCAAGTCAAAAGCTTTAAATGAGCCTTCCTTTTGCTGCTGTTCTGATTACCATCGACTCCCTTCACTTACAGCAACCAGAGATGCTCCACTTGGCTTCAATCCAAGAGTTGCTATCTTGGCTCCTGAAAATCTCTTTGGATGAAGCAATGGACCAAAAAAACTATGCTGAGAGTTAATTGGAAGGCAGTTGGATGTTCCAAAAATAGTTGTAGCTTACCAGAATTATTCTTTGGGGTATTTCACTCCTCTGCTGCTGATGATACAACCCAGTCACCATGAAAATTACTGGTAAGTGATAGCTGCTTTGGGACTGAATAGGACAAGATTAACCCTGACTTCTTTTGTCTTTATCACTTACATATGAACTTTGTCCAGGCTGTTGAGCTGGAAAGTTGTATCTTTTTGGTCACTGCAATGCAGTGCCAGATAATTTAGTAAGGCTTTCCTTGTTGGCAGGAAAGGTGTGGTGTTGTTTATCCATGTGTAAGGATCCACTTGACTGTTAATTTGAAGATCAGGGCTAATAACTGAGAGAGTACTACTTGAATTCAATTTTTAAAAATCTAGAAATAAACTGTTATTAATAAAAATGCCTATCATGCTATTTTTCCTTTGGAAAAACCCAACTGAACGTTTGTCAAAAGAGCTTGAGGTGAATTTGAGAAATAGCCTTTCAAAGCTGCAAGTGTTTACGATACACTTAGTGAGAGTATGGTGGTGGCAAATTCACTTATGGAAAGAGAACTGAATAATTTTATGGAGAAGGGAATGAAAGATGCAGTGAAACTAGCTAAATTGCTTTGACAGAGGGCCGCAACAGACATGATGAGCTGAATGTCCTCCTTTATCCTGCAACTATTTTATGAGTCATTAGTTATTTTAATTGTTGCAACTATACAAGACATTGGTGAGACTGCACCTGGAGTATTGTGCACAGTTTTGGTCCCCTTATTTGAGGAAATATGTAGATGCATTGGAGGCAATTCAGAGGAGGTCCACTAGATTGATCAGAGATGAGGGATTTGTCATATGAAGAGAGATTAAATAGTTCAGGTCGATAATCTCTGGAATTACAAAGAATAAGGGGAGATCAAATTGAGGTATTCAAGATGATAAAAGGTGTGGACAAAATAGATGGGGAGCAGACGCTTCCTCTTGTGGGGCATTCTAGGATGAGAGGTCATAGTCTTAGGATAAGGGGGAACAAATTTAAAACAGAGTTGAGGAGAAACTACTTCTCCCAAAGGGGTGTGAATCTGTGGGATTCCCGACCCCAAAGTGTGGTGGATGCTGGGACAGTGAGTAAATTTAAGGAGGAGTTAGACAGATTTTTAATTGGTAATGGGTTGAAGGGATATGGAGAGAAGCAGAAAAATGGGGGTGAGCAGCATATCAGCTATGATTGAATGGTAGAGCAGACTCGCTGGGCCAAATGGCCTAATTCTGCTCCTATATCTTATGATCGTCAATAACACACTAATGTCCTTTAGAAAAAGAGATCTCCCATCCTAAACAAGCTTGATATGCAACTCCATTATCACATCCACATGTTTTGACACTTAACAAAATTTACTCTTTCCAGTGGTTTGGAAAACTACTTAACTGTATCAAACAGCTTACCAGTGTTGAAGGAGAGCCTTCACTGTACATACTGCAATGATACAAGAGTGCGACTAGCACCACCTTCTCAGCACCATACAGGCCAGCCTTGCCAATCATGCTCACATCTTCAGAATTTTATTTATAAGTAAATGGTAATGAGGTGGAAGAACTCAACATTTGCCTACAAAATGGTGCACTCAATTTGTGGGCTTAGAGATAGAAATTTAAGACTGCTGTGGTGGTAGCTAAGCTGGGGATAAAGTAAGTAAAATATCACTTGACATTTGACCTGTTGTATGCTTAACCCAGGAGCTTTGACCTCCCAACCAGCTTCCTAGTTCACAGTAAGGGTACAACATCCTTGGTCTGTGTACAGGCTCATCTGATCACACCCTCCTTTACCATCATTGATATAAAATGTGCAAGCAGCATTAACAAAAGGCAATTACAGAACATTAGCGAAAGGTTAAAGACCTTCGAAGCAAAGTTGCACACACATACAGATCTGATTATTTCTGCTGTTAAATGGAGTAGACTGTGTTATTTTAGGAAGGTCAATGAATATTATTTATCTTGAGCAACTTTCTAAATAGAAATGTATAGTTAACGAAAAAGAAAATCAGCATTTTTTATGGCGGTGAGGAAAAGTGAGTGATGCTGTTTGGAAAACAGTTCTCTTAAAGGAATAGACATCATGCAGAATGGAGTCAAGCTATTTGCTTGATTTTGGTTAACAAATTTAGAATTTTGGGAAATAATGAGGTAGGTTAGTTCATTTGGTTGGATGGCTGGCGTGTGATGCAGAAAAATGCCAACAGCATGGGCTTAATTCCTGCAATAGCTGAGGTTACCATGAAGAACTCTCCTTTTTAACCTCTCCCCTTGCCTTCGGTGTGGTGACCATCAGATTAAATAATCATCAGTCATCTCTGTCTAATGAGTGAGCAGCCTTATGGTCTGGTAAGACTATACCTTGTATTTTCACTGTATGTTACAGCACATTACAGTATCAGGCCATTTAACATAATCCTTCAATTCCTTCCTTCTTTGTGTGTTTATCCACTTTTTTCCTTAAATACAACTATGTTGTTTTCTATAGGCAGTCCACGTGGTGGCAAGTTCCACATTGTCACTGTTGTCACATAAAAAAGTTGTTCCTGAACTCTTAGCCTGCCTGATACACCATGGCACTACCTGTCATGTGCTCAATTGGTATTTTTTTTCTGAGTTGGTAAGATGAGAGTTTGAGTTCAGCATCTGGATTTACATATAGTTAAGTTGTCACAACAGTGCCATATTGAGGGTTGCATTGGGAAGTAGTCCTTTGGCTGATATAGTGGTTTGCTTAGATATTAAAGACAGTGAATATCACAAAGGAGAACAGCACCTGATCTGACCACTATTCTTTTCTCAATAAGCACTACCACAAAACAGACTAATTATTCATTATTTGTGGGACATTTCTGGTCCACTTTTCTACCACATAAGGGTGGCACAGTGGCACAGTGGTTAGCACTGCTGCCTCACAGCGCCAGAGACCCGGGTTCAATACCCGCCTCAGGCAACTGCTGTCTGGAGTTTGCACATTCTCCCCGTGTCAGTGTGGGTTTCCTCTGGGTGCTCTGGTTTCCTCCCACAGTCCAAAAATGTGTAGGTTAGGTGAACTGGCCATGCTAAATTGCCCGTAGTGTTAGGTGAAGGGGTAAATGTAGGGGAATAGGTCTGGGTGGGTTCTCTTTGGAGGGTTGGTGTGGACTTGTTGGGCCGAAGGGCCTGTTTCCACACTGTAAGTAATCTAATCTAATCTGTTTGTTTGCCTTGAGGGCATATCCCTTTCCAAAATCTCACGTGAAGTTCTGGAGATTAGCTAAACGGTCCCTGTTTTTCCTTGCAGTGTATATTTAGTGTCCTTTCTCTGAGTGAGTTTCAAATGAAACTGTGAAGTCCCACTTATTATTTACAAAGGAAGGCATCTACACCCATCGGAAGCAAGTACCTTTGTTAGATGGCTATCTAGTACTCACGAGGAGCTAGTCTCCATTTGCCAAGGCTGAGCTCAAACTTTCTGACTCAGAACTGTGAATACTACCCTGAGCCAATGATGGAATGAATACAAGAACACCAGAGGATGTTACCTCATTTTCCTGCAACTTCTAGTTGAGGTCATTTTCTAGTTTGCACCTGCAGAGACTGTCTGAAGCAGCTTTAAATTCTTCACTTTCTGATTCAGGAATTGAGAAATGATAAATACTACATTCAGGGCAATGATTACTCCTCTTTATGACCTTAAAGCTGAGGTTCCTCTTATATGCATATGCGTGTATATTAGTGAGGACATCAGCCTGTGTCATAACCTCCTGCCTGTCATGATGCCAAGTGCTGCCTTCAGAATATTGATATTGCAAAGGCTTTCTGAAATTACATTTACAAAAAGGGAATGCCAGTAAAAACAAGGTTAGTTAAAATGCAGAAAATGCACTAAATATAATTTTTCAGTGAATAGATTGTTTTCAGAAGGATTTATTATTTAAAATGAAGTAGCATGTATTATGTTAACATGATTGGTTATTAAATTACTAACTCTATCTAGTTGCTTATCCTGGATAGTTTCCATTATCTTTGACTCTTCCCTTGCATTAATTATGCCAAATTAATTAGAATTAGTATCTTCTGACAACTTTATTTTGATTAAAATACTTAATTAATTAAAACTGTGATTGGAATATTTTTCTATCCCTTTCATAATACTAATTAGGTTTTCTCATCCTATTTTTGAATGGATTGTTCCTTCATTGTGTACAATCATTGCTTGGTAGTTCGGATAAAACTTTAAAACTATATTTCAGCCATTGTTCTGGCTTTAATTCTCCTTATCTTTCAAACCTTGTGCATGCACAGCAAAAGGCAGATTATAGTTCAAAGAGAGAGGAGCTGTAGCATGCAGGACTATAATTCAGCACAGGAAATACTGTGAGTAATTTATAACAATGTCATGAAGGCTCATTGTTTAGTATATGGATGTGTCAGCACATGCTAATCCATGGGGAGTTGTTGATGATTTATTCAATGTTTTGGGTGGCAGGAATATCTGTGTGTAAGATTGTAAGGTACTCACTTTTCGTCCACACCTATGATTTTCAATACTGACGAGTGCTACTGTCACGCATTTATAAAGGAAATCCATCTGTGTCTTCTTTTGAGAAATATTGCTCTCCCTATGCCTGTCTGCTACTCCACTCCTTTCGCCTTTCTCTTCCCTTCATACTTTTGGTGCAATTACAATAACAACTTGGATTTATAGTCCACTTTTACAATCAAACTATCAGACATGCACCATAAGCCCATTTTAGCTATTTAGTCAGGCTTCTGAGTGCAGTATTAGGCAGGGAAGAGAATAAAATATCTGGAAGATCCATAGTCTTCATCATCCGTAATCTCAAACTTCCTCATCAGCAGTTTACAAATGTTCCCTGATTCTCGCCCTCTCCCCAGAAGTACAGCATTGCATAGCCACTTCCTAATGAAAAATCTGCTGTATTATAGCATCTCATTAAGTTAAAAACAATATAATTAGATAGCCTTTAGAGCCTACTGTGTCATTTGTAACTGATCCATGTTTCAACTTCACTCACCTGCCTGATCATCTATTAAAGAAAATTTTGATTTAAGTATGGGGAAAGCAGAAACATTGATGGAAACAGTCCATGATGGGCACTTGTTGCTGTAATTTTCTTGGAGTTAAGATATTATAAAAGCCATGTTAACTGCAAAATCATAGTCCCTTCCTTATTGGACCATTTCGAAGTAAATTAAGTACATTGCATTGTCCATCTGAACGATTTGTGGAAACTACTGTATCAGATTTTTAAAATGCAAGTTGAATTAATTAATAATTTAATTTGCTGATAGCAGACCTGTATCTGTATCAGAAAGTCACAATATTACTTATAAATGTAGGTTAATATTATATTGCAATGTTGGGAAGATGCCTCATTGTTAGAGGTGCGATCCTTAGGACAAGATGCTAAATCTAGGCAGAACCTGCTTTCCAGGATCTTGGGGTAGTATTTAATGAAATGCAGACAGTACTTCCAATATCCAATATTTGTTTTTGTGAACATATTTTACTAAACATTTGTTTTTCTTGCACCAATAAACAAATTGATTGGTTGTTTGCTTCATTAGTCAGAAGTCACACACCACATTATAGTCCAACAGTTTATTTGAAATCCTAACACTTCACTTGATGAAGGAGCAGTGCTCAGAAAGCTTGTGATTTCAAATAAACCTGTTGAACTATAACCTGATGTTGTGTGACTTATGGCTTTGTCCACCCCAGTCCAACACCATCACCTTCATATCATTGCATCATCAGGACTCAGGAATTCATGCTATGTTTAAAATGACCAAAATAACAATAGTGACTGACAGTATAGTTATCAATGAGTCAGTAGATGTCCTGAGTTTGCTTGTAGGGTGCATTATAAATGCTTTACTGTCTTTCCTTTTACATCACCTACTATTTAGTATGTACGTACAGGTAGTTCTGGGATAACGCGCATTTTGGAAGTGCGATTTGGCTATAACGTCGCTGAACAATTAGGATACGGTATTTTTGAAGACACTTACCTCCATTGACGATGGTGCGATTACAATCGGAATCGGTTCGCATGCTTCATTTTATACATGCTCCAGTGTCTGCACTGTTTTGTGCATACGTCGGTATTTGCGCTTGTGTGACGTTGGTGTAGGTCTTCATGCCACTCTGTACATGCTAAATGCCACGCCAAAGTCGCTGCACCTGTGCCAATGTCAGCTGCTGACAGAGCTTTCTGAGAGAGGTACTGTACACAGAGCAGCTTTCTTACATTTTTTAAATGTACTGTATTAAATTTACTTTTGTTTCATTAATAAATTGGTTCCAACCTTCATTCAGGCTGTGCCACTCTTTGCATTAGATTTTTGGGTGATTTTTGAGTGATCATGAGCAATATTCTTTGCTGGTCTGCCCCTAACCCCACTTTTCTCATTGGCCCCATTATTTCTATTAAGCAATTTTCCTTAAGTGAGGTTTTGCTGGAATGCAACCACATCGTTATTGGAGAACTACCTGTACTCTAATTAATATTTTTTTTGGCCGGTATCTCTCAAACCCTTTAAATCATAATGGACACAAACATCTCTGTTTGATGTTTTCCATTTAGAGGCCATTACAAGATACCAGTCTTTCAGAATTGTCCACCAACTTTCTCAATTTCTCAGTGTTTTTTGCACTTTGCACATTTGAAGGTTATTACTCAATGTTGATTTTATGTATTATTCACATGAGAGATTAAGTAATAGTATCTTTGTAGTCCTCTTGTCAAACCAAGTAAGTATCAAATCGCCCTTCTACCTTGACATTCTGGAGCCAGAATCCTGAATTGAGAAATATTATCTGTGCAGAGCAGTACACTGCTGATTTGAAGGAAGTTTTAATTTATTTATTTTGGTTTCAAGTAATATTAATTTTGCCAGCTGGTCTGCTTCAGTGACTTCACTGAGAGAAATGCCGCAGTATGGCTCCAATGAAACAATGGCACTACTTTCAATCAGCTAAATAATCACTGAACCTCAAGAAGCTGTGTTGCAAGCTTACAATGCAGATTGCCATGCCAGTTTACTGAAGCTCTTTGGTTCTTGCACTTATCTGAAACATTGCTTACTGCTGTTTAATAACCTTTGAGAAGCACTCTCCTGGTGACATCATAAGTTGATGTAGCAGTGAGAGAATCCCGATCCGAGGGTCTCCACACTGGGGGAACTATTGATCCACTTAATCCATTAGCTTTCCTTTCCTTTTAACACGCCAACTTTCATTGAGTGGATGGCGCTCTTGTTATAGAGTCAAATTGTTGTGGGTTCAAACGTACTTGAGAAAAATGATTGTCGGCATCAGTTAAACACATTACAGTTTCACAAGACCTTCAGTTCTCTTGAGGACTAATCCATCCCATTTTATTTCACTGGTATGTCCCAATGTCAAGGCACTTGTTTTCGGACTCCAAGCATTTGAGCATGTAATCCAGCATGATGCTAGAATCACTTCTGAGAGCACAGTGCCCTGTTGCATCCACTGCCTTTCACATGAAGTGTTTGCCAAAGGGACTGTTGCCTTCTCAGTGGGAATAAAAAACTTGCTGGCACTACTTCACAAAAGGCAAGGGAGATCTCCCTGGTGTCATGGACAATATTTAACTCTCAATCAATATCACTAAAAGAACAGATTATCTGGGTAAGTATCTGTTTGCACCAATCCTACACTAATCCCGCTTTCCAACACTTTTTCTGTAATCTTGAATGTACTTTTTAAAGTTAAAAATCACACAACACCAGGTTATAGCCCAACAGGTTTATTTGGAAGCACTAGCTTTCAGAGCACTGCTCCTTCACCAGGTGATGTGGAGATTATGACCATAAAACACAGAACTTATAGCAAGAAATTACAGTGTCATGTAACTAAAATGATATATTAAAAAAAACTGGACTGTTGTTAAGTCTTTCATCTTTTAGAATGGGTTGCAGGTTTCGGTTCATTACTATGTAAATTCCAGAACTTCTTTTAAGTCACCTTCTTGAGATAAATTAAGGTTTTATAAAAAAAGGTGACATCTTAGCTCAGACAATGCATTAAAGGTATGAGGTTAGTCTGACTGTATCCCAGTCTTAAGTCAGACTGGTTCTATTTCCAAAGTGGAATTGACAAAATATTACATGGATTGACTGCCTGCAGATTGTGCATTTTTTGAGCAAAATAGAATGTATCTGCAAATATAGTTCTGCAAATACAAATTCACCCCATTGACTTATATGCGTGTGCGTGTGCATGAGAGAGAGAGTGTGTGCACATAAATGTGCATGTGTGAGTGTGAGCTCATGTGAGAGTGTGTGTTTGCTTGTGTGAAAGCTTGGTAAAATGTGCGTGTGGGTGTGATGGAGTACAAGCCTGTGAAAGGGTGTGTGCATAGGTGTGAGTGTGGGAGTGCATGTGTATGCATGAGAGAGGATGTGTATATGAGAGAGGGTCTGTGTAACAGTGTGTGTGTGAGAGAGAGAGTGTGTAGTGCAGTGGGGTCACTTGTAGTGTGACATGAACCCTAGGTCCCGGTTGAGGCCATCCTCATGGGTACTGAACTTGGCGATCAGCCTCTTTTCGGCCACTTTGCGTTGTTGCGTATCCCGAAGTCCACCTTGAAGGATGGTTCACCAAGATCCGAGGCTGAATGTCCCTGACTGCTGAATTTTTCCCCCACTAGGAGGGAACACACCTGTCTGGTGATTGTTGCACCGTGTCCATTCATCTGTTGTCTGCTTGGTCTCGCCAGTGTACCATGCCTTGGGGCATCCTTGCCTGCAGCATATGAGATAGACAATGTTGGCCAAGTCACATGAGTGTACACTGCCATGTACACAGTAGGTGGTGTCCCCACAGGTAATGGCAGTAGTTGACATGACAGGGTTGTACGGTGCTGTGGTCAATGTTGTCCTAAAGGCTGGGCAGTTTGCTGTGAACAATGCCTGTTTAAGGTTTGGCAGTTGTTTAAAGGTGAGAACTGGAGGCGTAGGGAAGGTCTTGGTGAGATGCTCATCTTCATCGATAATGTGTTGCAGGCTGCAAAGAACAAAATGTAGTTTTTTGGCTACAGGGAAGTACTGGAAAACAAAGGTACCCTATCAATTGCAAAACCAGTCTGTCTCCTGAGGAGGTCATTATGGTTTCTTGCTGTGGCTTGTCGGAACTGGCGATCGATGAGTTGAGTATCGTACCCTGTTCTTATGAAGGCATCCTTGAGCACCTTCAGGTATCCATCATGTTCTTCATCTGAACAGATCTTGTGTATGTGTAGGGCTTGTCCATCGGGGATGGTTGTTTTAATATATTTAGGGCGGAAGCTAGAGAAGTGCAACATTGTGAGGTTATCCGTGGGTTTGCAATAGAGTGAGGTACTGAGGTGTCCATCCTTGGTAGAGATGCATGTGTCCAAAAAGAGACAGATACTAAAGAGTAGTTCATGGCATGTCTTATGGTGGGATGAAATGAAATTCGTTGATATCATTGTAGTTCTGTCGCCTTGTCTGCTTGACAGTGTTGCAAAACTGTTGCATACAGTACTGGTGTATCTTGAGAGCAAGCTGAGAATGTCATCTCTATCTTGATTTCAAGGTTATGGTGCCTGCTGTAGAGTTGGTGCACGAGATGATTGAGGAGCTTGCGAGAGTTGCGGTGGCAAAGTCTCTCAGCATAGTCTCAGCATGTTGTGGGTTGACTTGAGTAGGTTCATGATCCGTAATCCTTTTGGGATCTTTCCTGCTATCTTGCATTTCTGCAGAAATTTGATGTCTGTGTACATATGCACGATATATCTTCTCTGAGGTCCACTCCACTTTAAGCCAGCAGTTAGTAGTGTCGATGGTAGCTATGATGTGGAGGAGCTCTCTCTCTTATGCATGGGGTGAATTTGTATTTGTAGAATTATATTTGCAGATGCATTCTATTTTGCTCAAAAATGCACAACATGCAGGCAGTCAATCCATGTAATATTTTGTAAATTCCACTTTGGAAATAGAACCAGTCTGACTCAAGATTGGGATACAGACAGACTAACCTCACACCTTTAATGAATTGTCTGGAGCTGAGATGTTACTTTTTGTTATAAAACCTTAAGTTATCTCGATAAGATCATAGAGATATACAGCACTGAAACAGTTCCTTCGGTCCAACTGGTCCATGCCGACCAGATATTCGATCTGATCTAGTCCCATTTGCCAGCACTTGGCCCATATTCCTCTAAACCCTTCCTATTCATATACCCATCCAGAAGCTTTTTAAATGTTGCAATTGTACCAGCCTCTGCTGGCAGCTCATTCCATACATGCACCCTCTGTGTGAAAAAATTGCCCATTAGATTCCTTTTATATCTTTCACCTCTCACTATAAATCTATGCCCTCGAGTTCTAGACTCCCCCACACCAGGGAAAAGACTTTGTCTCTTTATCCTCTCCATGCCCTTCATGATTTTATAAACCTCCGTAAGGTCACCCCTCAGCCTTTGACGCTCCAGGGAAAACAGCCCCAGCCTATTCAGTCTCTGCCTATAGCTCAAATTCTCCAATGCTGGCAACATCCTTGTAATCCTTTCAAGTTTCACAACATCCAGTAGGTAGGAGACCAGAATTGCATGCAATAATCCAAAAGTGGCCTAACCAATGCCCTGTACAGCCGCAACATGACCTTCCAACTCCTATACTCAATACTCTGACCAATAAAAAAGCATAGCTAACGCTTTCTTCACTATCCTATCTATCTGCAACTCTACTTTAAAGGAACAGTGATCTACACTCCAAAACACTTTGTTCAGCAACCCTTCACAGGACCTTACCATTAAGTGTATAAGTCCTGCTATGATTTTTCCAAAATGCAGCACCTTGCATTTATCTGAATTAAACTCCATTTGCCAATTCTCAGTCTATTGGCCAATCTGACTGTGCTCTTCCAGCACCACTAATCCAGAATCTGATTTCCAGCATCTGCAGTCATTGTTTTTACCTACCTGATCAAGATCCTGTTGTACTCTGAGGTAACCTTCTTCGCTGTCCACTACACCTCCAATTTTGGTGTCATCTGCAAACTTACTAACAATACATTCTGTGTTCGCATCCAAATCATTTGTATAAATGATCAAAAGGTAGTGGACCCAGCACTGATCCTTGTGGCACTCCGCTGGTCACAGGCCTCCAGTCTGGAAAGCAACTCTCCGCCACCACCCTCTGTCTTCTACCTTTGAGCCAGTTCAGTATCCAAATGGCTGGTTCTCCCTGAATTACATGAGATCTAACCTTGCTAACCAGTCTACCATGGGGAACCTTGTCGAGCCAGTTAGATGTGAAGTCCACTTAGATTAGATCCACCGCATTGCCCTCATCAATCCTCTTCGTTACTTCTTCAAAAAACTCAATCAAGTTTGTGAGACATGATTTCTCACGCACAAAGCCACGCTGACTATCTCTAATCATTCCTTGCCTTTCCAAATACATGTACATCCTGTCCTCAGGATTCTCTCCAACAACTTGCCCACCACCGATGTCAGGCTTACTGGTCTATAGTTCCCTGGCTTGTCCTTACCACCTTTCTTAAATAGTGATACCACGTTAGCCAACCTCCAGTCTTCCAGAACCTCACTTGTGACTATCGATGATACAAATATTTCAGCAAGGGGCCAGCAATCATTTCTTTAGCTTCCCACAGAGTTCTAGTGTACACCCGATCAGATCTCTTCCAGCCATCCCTTTACCTGTGAGCATCTGCTCTCAATCAGCTTTTGAAAGTTCTTGCCTAATACCGTCAAAATTAGCCTTCCTCCAATTTTGAACTTTAACTTTTAGATCTGGTCTATCCTTTTCCATCACTATTTTTGAACTAATAGAATTATGGTCGCTGGCCCCAAAGTGCTCCCCCACTGACACCTCAGTCACCTGCCCTGCCTTATTTCCCAAGAGTAGGTCATGTTTTGCACTTTCCCAGTAAGTACATTCACATACTAAATCAGAATTTTTTTTTGTATACACTTAACAAATTCCTCCCTCTAAACCATTCACACTATATGGCAGTCCCAGTCTATGTTTGGAAAGTTAAAATCCTCTACCATAACAGCCCTATTCTTGCAGATAACTGAAATCTCCATACAAATTTGTTTCTCAATTTCCCGATAACTATTAGGGGGTCTATAATACAGCTGCAGCATGAATGCATGGCTCCGAAACTTAATCCCTCTGCCAATAAAAGCTAACACACCGTATGCCTTCTTAACAACCCTATCAACCTGGGTGGGAATTTTCAGGGATCTATGTACATGGACACCGAGATATCTCTGCTCATCTACACTACCAAGAATCTACCATTACTCTTTGTTCCTGTTACTCCTTTCAAAGGGGATCACCTCATACTTTTCTGCATTAAACTCTATTTGCCACCTCTTAATCAGCTCTGCAGCTTATCTATGTCCCTCTGTAACCTGCAACATCCTTTGGCACTATGCACAACTCCACCGACCTTAGTGTCATCCACAAATTTATTAACCCATCTTTCTACGCTCCCATCCAGGTCGTTTATAAAAATGACAAACAGCAGTGGCCCCAAAACCAATCCTTGCAGTTCATGACTAGTAATTGAACTCCAGGATGAACATTTCCCATCAAGCACCACCCTCTGTCTTCTTTCAACTAGCCAATTTCTGATCCAAATTGCTAAATCATCCTCAATCCCATGTTTCCGTATTTTGTGCAGTAGCCTGCCCCGGGGGAGACCTTATCAAACGCCTTACTGAAATCCATATGCACTACATCAACCACTTTACCCTCATCCACCTGTTTGGTCTCCTTCTGAAAGAACTCGATAAAGTTTGTGAGGCACGACCTACCCTTCACAAAACCGTGCTGATTATCTCTAATCGACCTTTCCCTGTCTAGATGATTATAAATCCTATCACTTACATTCTTTTCCATCACTTTACCCACAACTGAAGAAAGGCTCACTGATCTGTAATTACCAGGGTTGTCTTTACTCATCTTCAGTTTGAGTTATGACTAAAAGTAGAAGAGAGGGAAAAAGAGAGAGCAGCAGAAGAGAGAGAAAAAGAGAGAGCTTTTAAACTTCAAAAACTGACAATTACAAAGGAAAGTCATCTTAAAAGGCTGGAGATAAAGGCTGAAGGTAGGCTTAGTGAGGAAGAAAATTAAGATGAGCAAGCCCCTGGTAATCAGAAGTCTAGTGAGAAACTGTTTAAGTATGTTCAGGCATTGCCTAAATTTGGTGAGAAGGATTTGCAAGCCTTTTTCATCTCATTTGAAAAGGTGGCTAAACAAATGTGGTGGCCAGTGGCAATGTGGGGTTTGTTGATCCATAGGAAACTTGGAGGTAAGGTTAGTGAGGTATTTGCATCACTATCAGAGGAGGTATCTGGGGAGTATGAGGAGGTGAAAAAAGCCATATTAACTGCATATGAGCTTGTACCGGAACCCTATAGACAATGTTTCAGGAATCTAAGGAGGGACCCAGGTCAAACCTACATTGAGTTTGAAAGTAATTTTGATAGGTGGATAAGTGCTTTAAAAATCAAGTAAACCTTTGATACCCTTAAAGAGGTAATTATTTTGGAGGAATTTGAAAATTCACTGCCTGAAGTATACAAACTCATGTGAAAGAGCAGAGAGTTAAAACAGCAAGTTTAGCAGCTGAAGTGGCTGATGATTATGAGCTAGTCCATAAAACGTGGTTTGGCTTCCAGGATCAATTTCAATCCATGAGGGATAGAAATTGGGTCAAAGAGAAATCCTCACTTGGAAAGGGAAAGGTAGATCTTAGGATAATTTACCGCAGGGTAAAAAAGTAACCCTTGAGGGGGACAAAGAAGTTAAAAAGCTCCGGTATTTTCATTGTAATGAAGTGGGCCACATGAAATCACAGCGTTGGTGGGCTAGGAGAAAGCCAGGTGTAGGAAAACCGGACAAACCTGGAAGTTTTGCTGGACTAGTAACAAAAAGGACAAGGGAAGTTAGATAACTGCCTCAGAGTGTACAAGATGATCAGAGGTTGATTAAGGAGGAAGTGCCATATCTGCTTAAAAAATATACACGCAAGAGTAAACTTTATTCACATAGGTCAGGAGTAGCAGGTAAAGAGGTTACAATATTAAGGGACACAAGATCCTCTCAGTCTGTAATGCTGAAGGATGAGAAAATGTGTATTTCTGAGGGACTATTGCCCAGAAAAGCCACTGGTAACAGGAAATCATGGTGAGACAAAAAGCACTCAGTTATGTAAAGTGAGGCTGGAGAGTCCAGAGAAGAGTGGAGAATTTGTGGTAGGACAAACTGCACAAACTCTCTGCTCCAGGAATATAACTTGTCTTTGCAAATTATATTGCTGATTCACTGGTAGGTGTGCTGCCTACTCTAGTTGAAAAGTCAGTGGAGACTCAGGCAACTGAAGAAATGAAGGAGCTGAAAAATTACGCCATGTTCTTCGTGACCTGCAGCACATTATCAATGAGGATGAGCACCTCACCAAGACCTTCCCCACACCTCCACTACTTGCCTTTAAACAACCGCCAAACCTCAAACAGATCGTTGTTCGTAGCAAGCTGCCCGGCTCTCAGGACAACTCCATACAACCCTGTCACGGTAGGCACTGCAAGACGTGTCAGAGTGTGGACATAGATACCACCATTACACGTGAGGACACCTCCCACCATGTACGTGGCAGGTACTCATGTGAGTCAGCCAAAGTTGTCTATCTTATACGTTGCAGGCAAGGATGCCCAGAGGCATAGTACATTGGGGAAACGGAGCAAAGGCTACGACAACGGATGAATGGGCACCGCACAACAATCAACAGACAGGAGGGTTCCCTCCCAGTTGGGGAACACTTCAGTGGTCCAGGACATTCGATCTCGGACCTTTGGGTGACCATCCTCCAAGGTGGACTTTGGGACAGGCAGCAGCAAAAAGTGGCCGAGCAGAGGCTGATAGCTAAGTTCGGTACCCATAGGGAGGGCCTCAACCGGGACCTTGGGTTCATGTCACATTACAGGTGACCACTATTGCACTATACACACACACACAGATACTCCTACACACACACACTCTCACACACACACAGGCACTCCTATACACACATACACACGGACACACATATACACAGACGCGGACACAGACACCCACACACACCCTTACAGACACACACACTCCCATACTCACATATGCACACCCTCACAGACTTAAGACACTCTACACTCACTATACACACACACATACACTTTCTCACACTCACAACCCCCAACCCAGACAGACACACACACACACACACAGACAAAGACCCACTTGCACACATATATTTTGTAGGGTGAATTTGTACTTTCAGGGTTACATTGTACTTTGCTCAAAAACTGCATGTATTCATGTAGAACTCTGAGCTCAAAAACTGCATGAATTCATGTAAAACTCCGTTATCTCACTTTTTAGATTAGAATCAATCTAAACATCATGGCATAGACAGAGAACACAGGGGGTTAACACCTTCAACATATTGTCTAGCTATCACCATTGTTAACAGCTAACCTGAGAATGCAACTTTTTAAAAAAAGGTTTTGTGATTTACACATGAAAGAAGTGAAACTATCACGGTATTCCACAAGAAAATCGAAATGACCTGAAAGAGTTATTACTATCACATGGGGAGATATGCAGAAATAAACCTGGAAGTGCATGATGTAGAGATAGGAGATGCTGTTCCGATGAAGCAACATCCTTATAGGCATGACCCTTTAAAGTTGGCACAGGTTCAGAAGGAGCTAGAGCACATGCTCCAAGATGGCATAATCGAAGTGAGTTACAGTGACTGGAGCTCACTCATGGTGCCAAAGCCAGATGGTACTCAACGGCTATGTGTGGACTATCGCAAAGTCAACACTGTTACAAAGATTGATGCATATCCAATTCCACGGTTGGAGGACTGTGTCGAAAAAGTGGGACAAGCAACTTACATTTCTAAGTTAGACTTGCTCAGAGGCTACTGGCAAGTAACTCTGTCAGAGAGAGCAAAGGCAATTTCAGATTTGTAATGCCAAATGGACTATATCAGTTCAAAATCATGCCACTTGGTATGAAAAACGTTCCAGCCAAATTTCAGAGATTAAGGTCATTGTAGGGTTTTCCAATTGTTTGTTTACATTGCTGACCTGGTGATGTTTTGTCACTTATGGAAGGAACATTTACAGTGTTTATCGGACTTGTTCGATCGACTTCAGAAGACAGGCTTGTTGGTAAGTCTAGCTATAAGTGAATTTGCCAAAGCCCAAGTCACCTTCCTGGACCATGTTATTGGACATGGATAAATGGCACCACGGGATGTGAAAACGGAAGTATTTGGGGAATTTCCCACACTGTCGATGAAAAAAGTGGACTTTATTGAAAGTTTGTGTCGAACTTTAGCAGTGTGGCTGCTCTACTCACCGAATTGTGAATAAAGGTCAAGAAGTTTCAGTGGACAGCGGACTGTCAAAAGACACTTGACAGCCTGAAGACTGTGTTAACCACTACCCCGATATTAACCAAACCGGATTACATGAAGACTTTCAAAGTGGCTATCGATGCCAGTGATGTGAGTGTCAGTGCAGTGTTCCTGCAGGAGGATGATGAGGGGATAGAAAACCCATTGGGTATTTTTCCAGGAAGTTGAATGTTCATCAACAGAAATTTTCAACGGTGGAGAAAGAGACTTTAAGCTTGGTGTTGGCATTACAACATTTCAGCAATGTTATGTTGCTGGTTTATGTTACCATCAATGCATCTAAGACAATCGTATACATTGATCATAACCCGTTTTCATTTGTGGAAAAATTTAAGGACAAAAATGCCGGACTGTTTAGATGGAGCTTGTTGTTGCAGCCATTCAATTTGACAATTGTGCAGGTGGCAGATCGCGAAAACGTGGTTGCCGATGTGTTACTGAAACTTTAATGAGATACGGAGGCGTTCAGTGGCAGGTGTGCCATGGCCTGAATTCGCATGTGGTTGTGCATGTTTGCATGTCTATATTTAGTACTGTGTATATGTGTGTTTTAGACTACTAACCAGTTTGTTTTTAAAAGGTTTTAAAAATGAAGCCATCTTTTGATATTGATGGGTTTTTTTTAAAGTGGGAGGTGTCACAAAGCTGGTCCCTTATTTCTAAAAGCTGTTCCTTTTCTCAAGGATACTGTGTCCTTAGTTTCTTTCAGAGGGGTCGTAAACAGCTCCTGGTTCTGATTAGACTGGTTTGGTACAGATATTAAAGGGTGTTGAGAGGCCTTTTGTCTATATGTGAACAGATGAGATTTCAGGCCAAAGTGGTCGTGTTTTAGAAGTAACCTGTATAATGAACGAAGAGTGGTCAGCTCTGGAAGCAAAAGTTAAGTTTGAGAAGTTCAGTCCAGAACTAGTTAGGAGTTCAGCTGTGAGTTGTGTGGAAACAGGTTACGAAACTCCCTCTCTCCTTCTGCCCTTCTAACTTCAACCTGTAAGCATTTCTTCCATTTTTACTGTTTTTTAAGGGGGTTTGCTTATTGGGACTATTGTGTATATTCAGAACAGCATAATTAAGTCTAGTTTGGATAGACTGGGTTCTGTCTGGGTTCTTTATTCTGTTCTTTGTGTTTTATTGTGTAATTTTGTGAATCAATTTTTGTCTGTTTTAAAATCTGGTAGTCAACCTACTAATTTTCTCCGGATAATTTTCACTCTACACTTACCAAATCAAATTGCAAAGTTATGGTCTGGGCTTCCTGCTTAAGAATGTTTTGAGTGGTCTGGCCTAGTCCATAACAGTAATCTCAGAATGACGAGGTGGCAATTTAAAACTGAGATGAGGAGGAATTTCTTCTCTCAGATCGTTATGAGTCTTTGAAAGTACTTGCCCCAGAGAGCAGTGGGGACAGAGTTCTTGTGTACATTTAAAGCTGAGATTGGACGGACAGGTGGGTTGGCAAAAACTTGGTAGTTGGAGTACAATATGGATAAAACATGAGGTATTATAGAAGAGGTGATTATTACTTAAATTGAGAAAGACTGCAGAACAGAGTGATTAGGATGTCCTCATCTCTGAATCACAAAAAGCTTGTGTCCAAATTCAGTGGGTAATAAGGAGGGCAAATGGAATGTTGATCTACATTTCAAAGGGATTGATGCATAAAAATAGGAGGCTTTGCTCAAACAAAAGAAGGCACAAGTCAGACCACAGCTGGAATTCTGTGAAACATTTTACGTCCCTTATCTAAGGAAAGATATACTGACAGGGACATTGGACTAACACCAGGTATGGAGGAACTCTCCTACAAGGAGAAGTTGAATAGGTTGATCCTGTCCTGATTGGATATTAGAAGAATGAGAGTCAACCTTATTGAAACGTAACATAGTTTTTAAGGGACTTGACAGCGTAGATATGTAAATGTTTGGTTCCCGGTGAGGCAGAGTCTAGCACCAGAGTCATAGAGTCATAGAGATGTACAGCATGGAAACAGACCCTTCTGCCCAACTCGTCCATGCCCACTGGTTATCCTAACCCAATCTAGTCCCATGTATCAGCACCTGGCCCATATCCCTCTAAACCCTTCCTATCCATATACCCATTCAGATGCTTTTTAAATACTGTAATTGTATCAGCCTGCACCACTTCCTCTGACAGTTCATTCCATACATGCACCACCGTCTGTGTGAAAAAGTTGCCCCTTTGCTCCCTTTTATATCTTTCCCTTCTCACCCTAAACCTATGCACTCTAGTTCTGGACTGCCCCACCCGAGGGAAAAGACTTCGTCTATTTATCCTATCCATGCCCCTCATGATTTTATAAATCTCTATAAGGTCACCCCACAGCCTCCGCGCTCCAGGGAAAATAGCCCCAGCCTATTCAGCCTCTCCCTACAGCTTAAATCTTCCAACCCTGGCAACATCCTTGTAAATCTTTTCACAACATCCTTATGATAGGAAGGAGACCAGAATTGCACGCAGTATTCCAAAAGTGGCCTGATCAATGTCCTGAACAGTCAAAACATGACTTCCCAACTCCTATAGTCAATACTCTGATCAATAAAGGAAAGCAAACAAAATGCCTCCTTCACTATCCTATCTACCTGCGACTCTACTTTCAAGGAACCTGCACTCCTTATCTGAGATTAAGTAATCTCACTGTTAAGATAAGAAGGAATTTCTTAGACCGTTTTTCTTTGCAGAATTCCCTACGATAGCATGGGGCGACACGGTGGCGCAGTGGTTAGCACTGCTGCCTCACAGCACCAGGGTCCCAGGTTCAATTCCAGTCTCGGGCGACCGTGTGGAGTTTGCACATTCTCTCCATGGGTTTCCTCCCACAGTCACAAAGATGTGCAGGTTAGGTGAATTGGCCATGTAAATTGCCCGTAGTGTTAGGTGCATTAGACAGAGGGAGATGGGTCTGGGTGGGTTGCTGTTCGGAGGGTCGGTGTGGACTTGTTGGGCCGAAGGGCCTGTTCCCACAATAGGGAATCTAATCTACAGAGGAATTCTTTACTAGCTGTTGAGACTAGATCATGCCCACTTGATTGGCACCACATCCACAAATATCCATTCTCTCCACCTTTGGCATTCAATAGCAGAGTGTGTACAATGTATTCCAGAAGGTCACCAAAGATCCATAATCAGCACCTTTCAGACCCACGACCACATCCGTCTGGAAGGACAAGCAGCAGATAAATGGGAATACCACCAATACCTGCAAGTTCCCTCCAAGCCACACACCATCCTGACTTGGAAATACTTCACAGTTGCTGGGTCAAATGTCTGGAATTTCCTCCCTAAGGACAATGTGGGTCAATCTATAACATGCAGTCTGCAGTAGTTTAAGAAAGCAGCTCACTATCACACTTTGAAGGGAAACTAGAGAGAGGCAATAAAATGCTGGCCAGGCAGCGATGCCCACATCCAAGGACTAAATAAAAAAACATTAAGGTTGCGACAGACTGATTTGTAATCATTAACAGAACAGAATCAAGAGTTGTGGGAATAAGGCACGATAGTGGAGTTGAGGATTATGAGATCAGCCATGATCCAACTGGCAAAGTAGACTTCTAGATGAAGCAGTAATTTACCTGCACTTAACTCAATCTAGTCTACTGTTCTGAAGAAGGGTCACTGGACCTGAAACATTAACTCTGATTTTTGTCCACAAATGTTGCCAGGCCTGCTAAATTTTTCCAGCAATTTCTGTTTTTGTTTCTGATTGCCCGCATCCGTGGTTCTTACAGTTTTTTGTTTAGTGTTTATCTCGTTGCCACATCTCTTCCAGGTACGCCCATCTTCAAGTGCTCTACTATATTTGCTGCTAATAATGTGGTTTCCTCTACATTGGGTGAAGGAACATGGACTGGGTAATTACTTTGCAGAGCACCAATGTCTGTAAAAATACTCTGTTTGCTTATACCTGTCACACAGGAAGATGGTTGTGGTTGTTGCAGGTCAGTCATCTCAGCTTCAGGACATTTCTGCGGGAGTTCCTCCGGGTAGTGTCCTAGGTTCAACCATCTTCAGCTTCTTCTTCATTGATCTTCCCTCCATCAGAAGATCAAAAGTGGGGATATTTGCTAATAATTGCAAATGTTCAGCACCATTCGTGACTCCTCAGACACTGAAGCGTACCGTGCTCAAATGCAGCAAGATCTAGACAATATCCAGGCTTGAATTGACAAGTGCCCCAAACAAGTGCCAGGCAATGACCATCTCCAATAAGAGACATCTAACCACTGTTCCTTGACATTCAGTGGTGTTGCTATATCTGAAACCCTCACTATCAAATTCTTAAATATACCATTGATCAGAAACTCAGCTGGACTTGCCACATAAACTGGGTGGCTGCAAGAGCAGCTCAGAGGTTAGGAATACTGCGATGGGTAACTCACCTCCTGATTCCTCAAACCCTGTTCACAATCTCCAAGTCTTAAGTCAGGAGTGTAATGGAATACTGCCCACTTTCATGGATGAGTGCAGTTCCAACAACACTTGAAACATGACGCATCCAGGACAAAGCAGACCACCTAATTGGCACTACATCTGCAAGTAGCAGCAGTGTGTTCTTTCTACAAGATGCACTGCAGAAATTCACCAAAGATCCTTAGACAGCAAACCTATGACCACTTCTGTTGAGAAGGAGAAGCACAGCAGATATACAGGAAGAGCACCACCTACAAGTTCTCCTCCAAGCCACTCACCATCCTGATTTGGAAATTTGTTGACATTCCTTCACTGTTGCTGGTCAAAATCTTGGAACTCCCTTCCGACAGCATTGTAGTTCAACCCACAGCAGGTGGACTGCAGCAGTTCAGGAATGTAGCTCAACCACTACCTTCTCAAGGGCAACTAGGAACAGGTAATAAATGCTGGCAATGCCCACATCCGACAAATTTAAAAAGTACATTCCCAAGATATTGGAATCATACCACTGGATTGGAAAATTGCATGTCTGTCTGCTTTTTAAGAGTGATGGAAGAGGAAAGTAGGGAAATACAGAGCTGGATTAGTGGTGCTGGAAGAGCACAGCAGTTCAGGCAGCATCTAAGGAGCTTCGAAATCGATGTTTCAGGCAAAAGCCCTTCATCAGGAATAAAGGCAGAGAGCCTGAAGCGTGGAGAGATAAGCTGAGGAGGGTGGGGGTGGGGAGAAAGTAGCATAGAGTACAATGAGTGAGTGGGGGAGGGGATGAAGGTGATAGGTCAGGGAGGAGAGGGTGGAGTGGATAGGTGGAAAAGGAGATAGGCAGGTAGTAGGACAAGTCTGGACAAGTTATGGGGACAGTGCTGAGCTGGAGGTTTGGAACTAGGGTGAGGTGGGGGAAGGGGAAATGAGGAAACTGTTGAAGTCCACATTGATGCCCTGGGGTTGAAATGTTCCGAGGCGGAAGATGAGGCGTTCTTCCTCCAGGCGTCTGATGGTGAGGGAGCGGCGGTGAAGGAGGCCCAGGACCTCCATGTACTCGGCAGAGTGGGAGGGGGAGTTGAAATGTTGGGCCACGGGGCGGTGTGGTTGATTGGTGCAGGTGTCCCGGAGATGTTCCCTAAAGCGCTCTGCTAGGAGGCGCCCAGTCTCCCCAATGTAGAGGAGACCGCATCGGGAGCAACGGATACAATAAATGATATTAGTGGATGTGCAAGTAAACCTTTGATGGATGTGGAAGGCTCCTTTAGGGCCTTGGATAGAAGTGAGGGAGGAGGTGTGTGCACAGGTTTTACAATTCCTGCGGTGACAGGGGAAAGTGCCAGGATGGGAGGGTGGGTTTTAGGGGGGCGTGGACCTGACCAGGTAGTCACGGAGGGAACGGTCTTTGCGGAAGGCGGAAAGGGGTAGGGAGGGAAATATATTCCTGGTGGTGGGGTCTGTTTGGAGGTGGCGGAAATGTCGGTGGATGATTTGGTTTATGCGAAGGTTGGTAGGCTATTAGCCTAATGTCAGTAGTGCGGTAACCTTATTGTCAAGAATGGGATATCGGAACACCTTGAAAACTTTCAGTTAACCAGGGAGAGCCACATGGACTCATAACAGGTAGGTCATGCCTGACAAACCTCAATGTATTTTTTTGAAGAAGTGGCTTAAGATAGTGGACAGAGGAATGTTTATGGATGTTGTTTATATGGACTTCCAGAACATAAGAGAATGTTAATGAAGATAGAAGTACACACAACCAAGAGCAAATTTCAAACATGGCTGGGAAATCGGTTGAGTGGCAGGTGGCAGAAAGTCGGGATAATGAGTCGGTCTTCAAATTGGCAGGATGTGAGCAGTGGTCTCCCACAAGGATCTGTGTTAGGGCCTCAGTTAGTCAATTATTTATTAATGATTTAGATAATGGCATAGAAAGCCATATATCCAAATCTGATAATGAAACAAAGTGGCACTGTAGACACTAGAGATGACAGCATAAAATTACAAAAGGATATTGACAGATGAAGTGAATGGGCAAAACTATGGCAGATGATGTTCAATGTAAACAAGTGTGAGGTTATTCATTTTGGACAGAGAAAGAATAAAACAAGGTACTTTGCAGATGATATTAAATTAAAGACACTGGATATCCAAAGACACTTAAGAGTTCTGGTGCATTGATCTTTAAAATACCATGAACAAGTGCAGAAAATAATGAAGAAGGCGAGTCGAGTGCTGGCCTTCATATTGAGAGGATTGGAGTACAAGGATGCAGAAGTTATGCTGCAGTTATACAAAACCTTGGTTAGGCCCTACTTGGAGTACTGTGAGCAGATCTGGGTTGCACACCCGAGGAAGGGTAGATTGGCCTTGTGGGAGTACAATGTAGCTTTACAAGAATGACACTTGAAATTCAGGAATTTAGTTATGAGAAGACATTATACAAATTAGGCCTGTTTTCTCTACAGTTTAGAAGATTAAGGGGTGTCCTGATCAAAGTCTTAAGATATGAACAAAAAAAGACAGGGTAGATAACGATAAACTATTTCCATTGGTTGGAGATTGTAGTACTAGGGGGGCATAGTCTGAGAATTAGGACCAGGGAGTCCAGGAGAGACGTTGGGCAACACTTCTATACACAAAGGGTGGGAGATGTTTGGAACTCTCTTTCACAAGCGGCAGTGGATGCCAGATCAGATGTTAGCTTTAAATCTGAGGTAGATGATTTTTTGTGGAGCGTAAGTATTAAGGGATATGAGCCAAAGGCAGTTCTATGGAGTTAGGCCACAGATCAGCCATGACTTTGTTGAATGGTGGAAAAAGCTTGGAGTGGGGGAGCTGAATGGCCTACTCCTGTTCCTATATTCCTAGAGTTTAATATTTCAAGTCTGATATTTCTTAACTCCAAAGTTAAGAATTTAATTCAAAATTAAACCTTGGGTGGGGGGTAGGGGTGTGGGGGTGGGGTTGGTGCCTGGGGAGAGGAGAGGGGGGAGGTGGGGACTGGAAAAGTTATGAGGTTTAATGCTGTGGAAAAGGCTGGGGTGTAACAAGTGGACCCAAAAAGAAAGACAGGGAAAAGTGTCATGGAACAAAAGGCAAAGCGATAAGTAATAGTTGGTGTTAACAGTATGTGTTAATAGCAGAGTATATGTCAGCTCTGCAGAAAGCAAACTATGCAAACAAGACATTGGCATGGGTGGGGTAATCAGAACTGAGGACAAAATTCATAATCTAAAGTTGTTGAACTCAGTTTAAGGCAAAAGACTGTAAAATTAGCACCTGTTCTTCCAGCTTGTGTTGGCATTTCTTCGATCTACGTTTCTTTTTTCTTTTATTATAATGCTTTGTGTACCTGGTTGCCACAGTAGGATAAGATATCATTTGAACCACATTATATATTTTTTTCATGGCAGCACGGAGGCACAGTGTTTGGCAGCTCAGTTCCATAGTGCAGTTGGAATTTGGGTGCATGCAGTCATCTGGCACTCTGCTATGCTGCTGAGGAGCGGCATTGAGAAGATACTGCATATTTTATCTGTGAGAGAGAAATTTCAGCGATAAAATTATCAATGGTTTGCTTATTTGCCAATGGCCAACTCAAATGGGTTGGGGGAGGCATGGTGAGAGGTCAGAACCTTCATTATCTTTGGTGTACGTGAAGAAACACAAATCCAGAAAAGACCAAACATAGAACATAGAACATAGAAGAATACAGCGCAGTACAGGCCGTTCGGCCCTCGATGTTGCGCCGATCCAAGCCCACCTAACCTACACTAGCCCACTATCCTCCATATGCCTATCCAATGCCCGCTTAAATGCCCATAATGAGGGAGAGTCCACCACTGCTACTGGCAGGGCATTCCATGAACTCACGACTCGCTGAGTAAAGAACCTACCCCTAACATCTGTCCTATACCTACCCCCCCTTAATTTAAAGCTATGCCCCCTTGTAATAGCTGACTCCATACGTGGAAAAAGATTCTCACTGTCGACCCTATTTAAACCCCTAATCATCTTATACACCTCTATCAAGTCACCCCTAAACCTTCTTTTCTCCAATGAAAACAACCCCAAGTGCCTCAGCCTTTCCTCATACGATCTTTCTACCATACCAGGCAACATCCTGGTAAACCTCCTCTGCACCCGTTCCAGTGCCTCCACATCCTTCCTATAGTATGGCGACCAAAACTGCACACAATACTCCAGATGTGGCCACACCAGAGTCTTATACAACTGCAACATGACCTCAGTACTCCGGAACTCAATTCCTCTACCAATAAAAGCCAGTACGCCATATGCCTTCTTCACCGCACTATTTACCTGGGTGGCAACTTTCAAAGATTTGTGTACATGGACACCAAGATCCCTCTGCTCATCCACACTACCAAGTATCCGACCGTTAGCCCAGTACCCCATCTTTTTATTACTCTTACCAAAGTGAATCACCTCACACTTAGCTACATTGAACTCCATTTGCCACCTTTCTGCCCAGTTCTGCAGCTTATCTATATCCCGCTGTAACCTGCCACATCCTTCCTCACTGTCTACAACTCCTCCGACTTTCGTATCATCCGCAAACTTACTCACCCAACCTTCTAACCCCTCCTCCAGGTCATTTATAAAAATGACAAACAACAATGGTCCCAAAACAGATCCTTGCGGAACACCGCTAGTGACGGCACTCCAAGATGAACCTTTGCCATCAACTACTACCCTCTGTCTTCTTCCAGCCAGCCAACTCCTAATCCAAACCTCCAACTCACCCTCAATGCTATACCTCCAATATAAAGGAACTCTTCACAAGGCTGTATAAGTTGACAATTTGTAATGGGTGAAGATGGGACAGTTTGCATTTGTGAATATTATAAAAATAATTAATTTCTCTAGCACCTTGCATGACTTCAGGATGTCCCAAAGCACTTCTCAGGCAATCAAGTGTAGGCATAGATACAATTTAGGGAATGTGGTGGCGAATTTGAATGCAGCCAGGCTCCATAACCAGCAGTAAAATATTGACCAAATAATTTACAAAGCATCAAGGGTAATGGGGCAGACAGTGTCTCAATTTAACAGTACATCTGAACAACGCTTCTGATAGGACAGCATCCTCTTTGTACTGCAGTGAGGTTTCGACTTAGATTATATATTGAAGCCTCTGGAATGGGACTTGAACTTACAAATTTTTGACTCAGCTGAGAATGCTACCCACTGAGTTGCTGTTGACATATGTAGATCTGTTGTTGCTTGTAATAATGTTGTAATGTTTCAATAAATCTTTAACGTCAGTCTATCCTCTAGTGTTCAAGCCTGTTTGTATTCAAAGCTCTGTTGAAAGTCTCAAAATGTGTGCCGTGCTTCGACTCCCTTAATTAATTCCTTTTGATTGAGCCACATTAGGGAGATTTAAACAATCCTTGAATAAGCATATGGATGATGATGGGATAGTGTAGGGGGACAAGCTGAGAGTAGTTCACGGGTCGGCACAACATCAAGGGCCGAAGGGCCTGTTCTGCGCTGTACTGTTCTATGTTCTATTCTACCTTTTGCTCCAATTGTGACGTGCTTCCTGTTTTCTCTGTGCTTTACATTACGAACATTTTCCCTCTTGATGGGAAGATGAGACTTAGGGGAGGCAGAAGGTGGAATGATCTCTACCTTCTCTTTTCAGTCTAACTTGTTTTATACATTTGGCATAGACTCTTGAGAAGGGGTTTTCAAAGGATGGGAGAAGGACAACGGAACATAAAGTCGCACCTTCAGAGAGCTAAAGAAAAGAAGGTTGGGCGACTGAGCAGCGCTCAAATTTATTTTATTTTTTAGTTGTCTTTTAGGAAATTTTCAACGAGCTAACAGACATTTTTTAGCAATCTGTCAACAAAATTATATATGTCCAACAAGGAGCGAAGCCAATCATGTTCATATAATGTACAATAAACAATTGCATCTGCAGAATTATATGAACCGGAAAGTATTGGGAGTATCAGGTTCAGTAAATGTCTGAAAGATAAAGCAAGATTGGGATTTTGGATGACATCGCTCTTCAGACCCACATCATTGGTGATGGCTTAACCAGAAAAAAACATCGGGACGGTACTTCAGTATATAGGAATGTTATATTGCCGCTAAATATACTTTTAACTTTCAAAAATAAATGGTTCAGAATGCTCTGTTCTGACACAAGCACCATTACGGTTGTGCTCATTACCATAGTCAGAGGCAGAGGAAAGCCTGAAGCTGCTGAAGTCATCATTTAGATCAGGGGATTCTGAGTGCTAAGGAGAATCGTGAGATGCAATAAATTCTTAGTCCAAACTTGCTTTGATTCAATTTTGACTGAAGTTTGAGCTGATCTTGACTGAAACAAAGGAAAGGTTAGGAGTAAGAGTTGGAAAAGGAGGAATTTGAAGTGACAAAATTTAAGCTGCTGAACAAACCAATCATCCAGTCTATCTTTCATCTGAATATAGAGGAAACTGCCCCATCCACCATGAATACGACACACATATGGTGAATGAAATAAATCAGTGATTCAAAAATCTCATCATAAATGTGACTTTTAAACAAAAATATTGATTCACCTGCTTTGCAATTCTGGAATTTGCTGTTTTTATTTCAGATGTTCAGTGTGCATATCCCTTGTCTAATAACATCACTATGCCTGAAATGTACAAATAAAGTGCTAATTAGATTTTCAGTGCTGTGTATAGCTGAAGGTGGCAGTTTTCTGTGCTGATATCATTGTGCATAATTCCCACGTTGAAATTCAGAAGCTCTGATTGCTTGCTGCTTGATTTAAGTTGGACAGAAAATTGGGTTAAGAACCATTGTTTCATCTTAGGGTCTAGGCTAGATTGATAAAAGCCTCCTTTGTCTGATGTCTCCCAAAGACTTACTTAAAGTCAGCCTTAATGTAGTTTCTAGTGGATGTGGACCTACAACACAAGGCACTTCTGCACAGCGTAACTGAAGTACAAATTTTTGGAATAGTGTGTATACTGAGGTCGGGCCTTGATAGAGAGAGGATACCTCCTTTGAGCTTCGAGTGAAATCTGAGGTGGGAATATTTGCGGCGTTGCAGTGGAAGCTTTAAGATATTTTCCTAATCAGTCTCTTCCTAGATGTTATTACCACACCTCTGGAGGAACTGGGACTTGAATCATGCCTTATGGCCACAAAGGCCTCAGCAGAAGCTTTAAGCTACATTTGAACTGCTTGGAAACAACTGAGACTATTTGATAGGACAGAAGAAGATTTTCATTTATCCAAAACCTGTTGCACCTATCTGGAAATGCTTAATAGTGCAAGGCACAGGAAGTTTTGCACTCCATTTTAATGCTGCCTTGATTGCTATTCCTTCAGTGTCTGGGCCTAATGCTCCAGATTTCCTCCATAAGCCTCGTGGCTCCTCTACCTCTCTTGTCTTCTATGTTGCTCCTTAAAACCTAATACTTTGATCACCTATGTAATTCTGTGAGTTGGTTCAAATTTTGTATAGTTTAATGAAGAGAAATGTGAACATGGGGAAACTAGGAAAGGTAATATAAAACAAAGGAGTTCTGAGGAAGGGTCACTAGACCTGAAACGTTAACTCTGATTTCTCTCCACAGATGCTGCCTGACCTGCTGAGCTTTTTCAACAATTTCTGCTTTTGTTTCTGATTTACAGTATCTGCAGTTCTTTTGCTTTCAATAAAATAAAGGATCCAGTTTCAAAGAGGGTGCAGGAAGAAAGGGACCTGAGGCTATATATGTGGTTCAGGGTAGCAGAGTAGTTTGAGAAAAAAAAATCCTGACAGCGTGGAAGGAGGCTATTCACCCCATCAAGTCCACACCAACCCTCCAAACAGCATCCATCCCATTCCTGTATTTTTCATGGCTAATCCACCTAACCTGCACATCCCTGGAGAGTGTGGGAAATTTAACATGGCAAATCCATCTAACTTGAGTCTTTGGACTATGGAAGGAAACCAGAGCACCCTGATGAAACACACAAGAAGAATGTACCAACTCCACACAGACACTCGCCTGAGGGTGGAATCGAACCCGGGTCCCTGGCACTGCGAGGCAGTAATGCTAACCACTGAGCCACTGTGCTGCCCTCAGGTGCACAGCATTTAAAAGCTATCAAGTTAAGGTTTATCCTGAACTGAAGAATTGGGCTCAATTTTGGACACCTTTCTTTCAGAAGGATCTAAAGGCTGCTGAAAAGGTTCATAGGATTGATTCAATGGAAAAGGGACTTCACTCATGAGGATGGATCGAAGAAGCCGGATATGTTCTTCTCTGAGAAGAGAAGGCTGAAAGGTGAATTGGCGAATCAAAATTATGAGAGATTTCGATATAGATAAAGAGAAATTGGTCTCATTAGCAGAGGGATCGAGAACCTGAAGACACCTTTTTAAGGTGATTGGTAAAAACATGAAGTGTTGTGATCTGAAATGAACTGCCTGGGAATGTGGTGGAGACATGGGAATAGTTGGTACAGACATTGGATGACAAATTGGGAAGGTCCCCATCTTTTACCATTACAAATACAACATTAATTCATAAAATGTTTTTGAAAAAACAGACAATAGCTATTCTCCTGTTCCTGTTTCTCATTTAATGCAGGAACCCACCTGGGATATGGAAAGCTTGTGAAATTTGTTCTATAATGGTCAGTGGTTGAAGGGTATCATGTTTTGTGGAGCAACGCTTTTGTATGTCTTTAGCTGACGCTGCATTACCAGGCAAGGCAATTTAGTGAAATGAAAAATTTTAAGTGAAAATGCGATCTTAGGGATGTAATTACAGATGTTTTTAGGAAGGTGCTGTAACATTTTCTGAAGTTTATAGTATATTAAAATTCAGGAATAATAGCTATGTGCAGCATTGGTTGTGTGAACAAGGTCAGGTGAACATGTATTTCTGTATTGAGCACAGCAAAACGCCCTCTGTGATCACCCAAATTTTTCAAAATGTTATTGGATCAAGAAGGTCGAATGCACACTTCAATAACAAAAGTAATTAGGTCCCTCCGTGAGATCTTCAAATCCCAAAGCACTCTCCAAGGCTACAGAAAGGTTTTACGACCAGTACTGTTTTGTAGATCAAGGATGTGCCTTACTATGAAAACTTAAATAAAAGGTAAAAAGAGATGTGGTTAAAATGAACACAGACTTTCCTTTTTTATCCCCTCCCCTTCCCCCAATGCCTGCCTCTGTCCTTGCTTAAAATCTGTCATATCTCTGATGTTAATTAGACTTGACAGTGAGTCATAGAGTCATAGAGATGTACAGCATGGAAACAGACTCTTCGGTCCAACCCGTCCATGCCGACCAGATATCCCAACCCAATCTAGTCCCATCTGCCAGCACCCGGCCCATATCCCTCCAAACCCTTCCTATTCATATGCCCAACCAAATGTCTCAATGGCTTTAGTTATTTTTCTGTCTCCTTACATACTGCCTGATTGGCAGTATTCCCAGTATTTTGTGTTTTCCTTGTTTGGGAAGATTTGTTGTGGATGTACTTTGCCTAATATGTGTTCTGCATTTTCTGTCGTCTTCTCTCTCCTTGTTAAGGGTTTGTTAATGTAGTTGGGAACATGGTCTCATGAGTATCCAATGTATGTATCTACCCCTTCAAAAGAATATCATGCACACATAAGCCAATACAGAGAAGTTGGCAAGTTGGTGTATAGCTGGCAGTATTCTAAGTTGTCTCTTCCCATTCACCCATTACCTTGAGCCTGGCACTGCCTCCAGTCAAGCAACGTGTATTTCAGTTTTGAAATTCTCACTGTTAATTTCAATCTCTCTATGACCTCCCTAACTCTGTTTCTTCCTGAAACCATATGAGTCTCTGAGATCCAATTTATCACTATTCAATAGTAGACCTTTGGTCTAACTTGTCCATGCTGACCAGATATCTTAAATCAATCTAGTAGCTGTGCCTTGAGCTTTCAAGTGATTCAACTCTATACTTTCATTCCTAAACCTCTCCACTTTTTTTTCTCTTTCTCTCATTTTACAAGGTAATCCAGAAGTCTACCTTTTTGAACAAGCCTTTTGTCATGTGTCTGAATATTGCATTATCTGGATAGAAGTCACATTTTGGTGGATAATACTCCTGTGAGTACATTGGGAGGTTTTCCCACATTAGATAACATTTAAAATAGGGGCAAGAGTAGGCCATTTGACCCTCCAGCTTACTATGTCAATGTGAGCTGAGGGAGAAGGTCGCCCAGCTGCTGCTGCCTTCCTCCTATTTTGTGGAGCAAGAACTGACTTATGCTTTCCGGGAGCAATCCTTTTTTGTTTTCTTCTCTTCCCCATGTCAGTTAGATCACTTTTAGTTCCCCTGCACTTAGTCCGGCCAAGATCTACGGATTCCACTCAGGCAGGAGTTGAAATTTGAGACCTTTCTGATTCACATGGTTTAGTTCCACACAGGGAAATGAATTTACCAGTGAACCATTGGAATGTATAAATAGTTGTTTATTTTCACTCATACTGAGACTGTGGCTGTGCAGGTAGTAATTCTGATTCTTTGCTTACTGCACTCCCATTGTTTGTCATGGAGAGTGCATTAAAAAGATGGTTTGCTGTCTCTTCAAATTCATTAATTTTCTGGGATCTGCACTTCATTTACCGTACCCCAAATTGTATTTAAGTTTCAGAAGAATACTGTATGTGACTAATGCACATTTGATTTGGAATTATTTATTTCTGAGCAGCTCTCATTTCATGCCTCACCGAACTGAATGTGATATTAGTGTAAAATTTTAGCGCAAGCTGCCTCATCATCAGTAGAAAGTCACCCAATGAAGCATGAAGCTGTAAAACTTTATGTGAAAGGAATGACAACATGACTGGTGTGCAAATTAAGATAAACTCCTATATCTGAAAAATATACAGGTGTATATTATGTGAAAATCTTGCCGTTTGCTTTATAATTTATCAATCCAATTGTAATACCAGCCTTGAGGCAGTGGGTAGCACCCTTACTCCCCACTGGAAGGTTGTAGGTTCAAGTCCCACTCCACTTTGTGACCCAGCAAAATTAGAATGCAAATCACAAATGCTTTAAGTTTCTCTTTTCCAGTCAGTGCTGAACTTAATGCTGGCCATTGAGCCACATGTGAAATTTAAATTAATCGTACCACCAACTTGCACATGTCTCAATCTGTTAAAACTTAAAGACTTGGGTATTGTCATTTAGAGTTTGTCTACAGCTTCTGATAAATCTCCAGCCTTGTGCAATTTAAATAGGTCATCCAGCAAATGTGGCCTATAAGTAGAAGTAGAACTGAGTTGTTGGCGTCATTAGAGAGGTGAGAATAGCTCAATTGCCGCAGTGTTCCATAAAACTACCCCAGCAAGCCAGAAAGAGTCAAGGTGGGTAGCTGGCTGCTCAACATTTAACTCTTCATTGCTTATGTGGAGGGCATCCTAACTTTGACCATCCTGAGTGGCTGATTGACAATGTCCAAGCCCCGAAATGGATATTGAAAGCTGCTATTGACCTACCATGCTAGGACCCTCTGAGCTCTTTCCTTCGATTTGACTGAGGCCTGCTGGCAACCACGACAAGCTTCCTGTCTTTGTGGCTGCACAAAATGGCATGGCAAGGCAGGAGTGATATCAACTTGGTAGCTCTGGCTAAGGGGGCATATTGACCAAAGGCAAAGCAATGCAAGATAGGGATGCTATGAATATCCGGACAGACTCAGAGCATCATGACAGCGAGCTAAGAGCCCAGAGATGCAGTCAGTGAACTGAATGCAGTTCCTGAGTGCATAGTTTCCTTGCAGCAGCATTACAGTGATTGTTGCTGGTGCAACATTGAAATGCAAAAGCATCCTGTAAGTAGATTGGACATATGCCGTGAGGGTTATTAGAGGCTGATACATATCTGTTGCCAATGTCTGTGAATGAGGGTATGTGTAGTCTATGCATGTGGAGCATATCCTGAGATGTTGACATCTGGTGTCTGGCATGGAGGTCCTTTGGAGCAAACAGCAACCTGAACTCACCCAGGTACTCGTTCTGCTTCTGCATGAAGAATAGGGTAAATTCAACCTTTCCAGTTACTATCCTATGTGTCGACTGTTAGTCGTCAGCAAACTAATGAAAGGGATCATCAACAGTGCCATCAAGCAGCACTTGCTTAGTAATAACTTGCTCACTCATGCTCCATTTGGGTTCCACAAGGACCACTCAGCTTCAAATCTCATTACAACTTTGATCCAAACGTGAACTGAAGAGCTGAACTCCAGACGTGAGCTGAGTTGAGAGTGATTGCCCTTGACAGCAAGGCAGTTTTACACTAATATTGGCATTAAAGAGCTCTAGCAAAGTTGGAGTCAATGGGAATCGTTGTGGTGGGGGGAGAACTTTCCGTTGGTTGGAGTGTACTGAGCACAAACGTAGATGGTTGGTGGGTGTTGGAGATCAGCCAGCTGTGTACAAGGATATCACTGCAGGAATCTTTGGGGTTGTATTCATGAAATTTTCTGTGAGAGGCAGAAGACCAGATGAAAACCTGGCTATTTTTGTTTATTCAGCATGTAATACCCATCCCTAATTGTTCTGAGAGCAGTTAAGAGTTGACCACATTGTTGTGATTTTGGAGTCACATGTTGGCAAGGACTAGGTAAGGATGACATGTTTTCTTCCCCAAGGATGTTAGTGAACCAGATAGGTTTTTCGACAATCATCAGCGGCTACATGGTTGCCATGAGGCCAGCTCTTTATTTTATTTTTGAATTTAAATTTCACCATCTGCCATGGCAGGATTCAAATTCGTGTCCACAGAACATTGACATAGGGTTCTGGATTTCTAGTGTAGTGACATTACTATTACTCAAGCACCTTCCCTTGAGGTAGTCAAAAGTAGTCCCAGATATTACCTTGGCAGCTGATTTATATGGCAAATCTTACAACCAAACTGGATCCTGTTCACATGTGTTATCTGGGGAGTCAGTGAGGAATAGGAAGCAATATCATTTAACTCTTCACAGGCTGAAGCCAATAATTAACTGCTGACCTGGTTGGATCAGGCTGAGATGGACAGATTCTTGATCAGAGTGGAAGTCAAGGGTTGGGGGAAAGGGCAGGAAAGTGGATGTGAGGATTGTCGGATCAGTCAAAATTCTATTGAATGGTGGAGCAGGCTTGAGGGGCTGAATGGCCTACCCCTATTCCTATTTCTTATGGTCTTATGTATCTCATACCTTATGATCAGCCAGGAAATTTAACCCAAAGGAATAAGGTGAATTGATGCTCACAGAACAAGATAAACTGCCTAACCTCCAACTGAGTTCTATCTTTAAATAATTTACAAGTCAACACTAATGTAAAGAACAGAGACATAGTTTGTTTTACCTATCTGGGGAACAAAGAAGTGTTAAACTGAAAAGGTATCTTGAGAGCCTTCTCACCTTTTCCTATAATTCAATATCTCTCACCAGATGTGGAGACCAAAATTGGGTACAACACCTAATCAAGTTCATCTACAAGGACAAAATGTTGTAATTTCTTTTATTGTGAACCATCCTGTTAATATTGCCTTGAGCCATGTTTGCTTTAGCTATAGGTTATAATTTCATTGATATTAGTCACAAATTATTTTTTAAAATTTTCTAAAATACTAAATTGCATCTTGCTTCACAATAGAAAAAGATCACAATGAAAAGTTAAATCGACCTTACTGTTATAAAGATTTTAAGTCTTTTAATGTTTACTGTTATTGCATGTCTCTCTGTCACAATTTTCCATTTCAACCCAGTAGTTAGTAAGATTGAAAAATAAGGGTTAAAACAAGGATTTGGCTTTTTGCAGCAATCAGTGAACATGCTAAAGGACAGGTTTTACTCATTGTAGATTATATAAATGATGTTATGTCTCTTCACTTACCCAATGCTTTCAAATCCAATCTAATTGTTAGACTATGAAGACAGTGCCACTCCAGAAGTTTAAAAGGATAATATTCAGGGAGAAATATAAAGGTTTAACCTGGTTGTTGGGGGAGGGGGGGTTTAGTGTGAGAGTGAGTTTGTTTGGGGAAGGGAGGAGAAGAGAAGGGCAGTAACTGTAATGGTGCTTGCGCTGAGCTGCTGTTTAAATGTCATCGATTTGATTGTAACTTTGCTCAGGGGCATAAGCCTGAATAAAATGAGGTTTTAGGTAAACTGGCGAATAAAATGTAGAATTTCAGAGAGCATGAATTTCTTCAGCCCTTGGAGACCTGCTGCAGCATATTTTAACCGAAATGAGTGGATTGGAATACAGCGAGGAACTGTTCTGTTTGTCCATATTCATCTTCCAAAGCAATTTTCAGGATTAGAAATTTGCATAAAACCACATCTGTGAAGGTTATTTGGTGGAATTTTTATCTTGTTAACAGCAATGGGAATTTATAATCAGAGATTCTAATATCTGTTACAAAGACAAAATCTGCTTCTGTTCATCATTTGCCTTGTCTGTCTTGTGATCAACCTTACTGGTTCTCTGTCCAGTTGAGCTTTGTCCTTTGGACTAGGTTTCTCAGTTTTGTACAACATTAAAGTTCCTCTTTTCATTTTTGCTATGTAGTGGTTCATATCCACTCTGGGCAGATAATCAAATCTCTGACAAATCCCCATTCTAAATTAGGATAGAATATTATGCATTACCATTCTGATGAAAGGTCACCGGACTTGAAATGTTAACTCTGTTTTCTCCTCACAAATGCTGCCAGACCTGCTGAGTTTCTCCAGCCATTTCTGCTTTTGATCAAATCTCTGAACTGTTTCTGCACTTTTCTCATTGTTGGTCAAATGAACAATTATTTGTGGATTTTGTACACAAACCTATAGCATCAATGATATTCAACATTGATAAGTCTATAGCTTCTTTCAAAGGAAAGGATTAGTAGGTAGCTGGATGGAAAAATAAAACTCTTAAATGACCGTGTGAACGTACACAGAACCATTTAACAGATATTGATATAAAAATAACAGATACATAGAACCTGCTATATTCTCAGTGGACACTTGATCTCATAAGAGACTGATGAAGGAACGTTATTCAGCTCACCACCAAGAGAGAACCCATAGCCTTGCAGTGAAGCAACTTAGTTTCTTAAGTGATTCCATGAAATCCTGTAGGTACTTCAGCAGAGGTTGGTTTGGCTGTTGAGTTGGGAAGAGATGATTATTTCAGGAATCATTGGCCTTTGAGTATTAAGAATCACCTGATTTAAATCCCAAATTCGTCTTTTCACTGAAATCCAGACTGCTTTGGCTTTATGTCACTTTATGACTTCCACTGTGGCATTGGTTTTATTTCTTCCATACCTTTAACTATGCTACTAGCAGATCTTTGGTAGTGATACTCACAAGAGGATATACTATTTTATATATCATATAATGTGCACCAAATTAATCTCTTGCTGAGTTACTTTTAATCTCACTTGTACCTTTAAGGCTAGAAACTGCCCTTAAAAATTGTATGCTTCGTGAACTCCATGTAAAATCAGTCATTTCTCTGTATTTTGGCAACGGGTGATGTTCGAGAGGCCTGTACAGGAGGAATACAAATTCTCAGAGAGCAGTAACTCTGGAGGAGGTTCCATCTCATTACTCAGTATTGTTGTTAGGAATCAGTATTAAGATTTAAATACAGAAATTCTTTGCCAGGCAAACAGGTGAATTCCAGTTATGAACAATCTGTCTCAGGCTTTATTGTGCCTTCATTATAAAGGAGGTGGCTGAATGTTGATTCCAGTGGCTACAGTTTGTAGGCAAATGTTTGACTTTTAAGTATAATTTTTGATAGAATGGGGGCATGCTTGAAATTTAGTTGCAGTTTTAGTATTGCACAAGTATATCTTAATTTGAATTACTAGGAGACAGTGGTGTAGTGGTAATGTCACTGGATAAGTAATACAGAATCGCAGGCTAACATTCTGGGGACATGCATGCGAATTCCACCGTGGCAGATGGTGAAATTTGCATTCAATAAAATCTGGAATTAAAAGCTAGCCTGATCAACTGTGTCAGTTCTTGTTAAAAACCCATCTGGTTGGTTAATAGCCTATAGGGAAGGAAATCTTCCATCATTACCTGGTCTGAGTATGTGCCTCTAAATGTAAGAGCAATGTGGTTGACTCTTAACTGCCCTCTGAAATGGCTGAACAAGCCACTCAGTAATATTGTTTAGCTACAAAGTCTAAACCAAGGAATGAAACTGGGTTGATCACCAGACATTGACTTGGAAATGGAAACAATGTCGCACAGCTATACTGATCCTTAGTTCAAAATGGACAAAAGAGTTGAGGTGAGAGTGACTGCATATGAGACCAAGGCTGCATTTGACTGAGTATTGCATCAAGGACCCCCAGCAAAGCCAGGGTAAATTGGAATCTGGGGAAAACTCCCCGTTGGATGGAGTCGTACCTGGCACAAAAGAAGATAGTTGTGATTGTTGGAGGTCAGACATCTCTGCAGGAGTTCCACAGATGGTGTCCCAGGTCCAACTACCCTCAATTGTTTCAGAAATGATCTCCTGTCCTTCATAAGGTCAAACTGGGGATTGACCATGTTCTGCACCATTCATGACTCTTCAAATAATGAACCAGTTCATGTCTAAATGCAACAAGGCCTGAACAATATATAGGAGGAGAAAGTGAGGTCTGCAGATGCTGGAGATCAGAGATGGAAATGTGTTGCTGGAAAAGCGCAGCAGGTCAGGCAGCATCTAGGGAACAGGAGAATCGACATTTCGGGCATTAGCCCTTCTTCAGGAACAATATATAGGCTTGTGCTGACAAGTGGCAAATAACATTAGTGCTACTCAAGTGCTTGGCAATGATCATATCCATCAAGAGAGAATCTAATCTTCACCCCTTGATAAACAATGGCTCAATACTCCGCTATCAACATTCTGGGGTTACTGAAAACTGAACTGGAAAAGACATATAACTACTGTAGCTGCAAGAGCAGGTCACAGACTAGGAATCCTGCAATAAATAAGTCGCCTCCTAACTCCCTAAATCCTGTCTATCACCGACAAGGCACAAGTCAGGAGTGTGATGGAATACTCCCCACTTGCCTGGATGAGTGCAGCTCCAGTGACTCTTAAGAGACTTGATACTATTCAGGACAAGGCAGCCCATTTGATTGGCACCACGCCTGCAAACATTCACTCCTTTCACCCCTGATGCTCCAGCAATATTGACTTGTTAGCTACTGAAGTAGTCCATTTCTAAATGCAACAAATCTTGCAACAAGATTTAGACAACATCCATGTTTGGGCTGACAAATGGCAAGGAGGAAGTGAGGACTTCAGATGCTGGAGATCAGAGCTGAAAAATGTGTTGCTGGAAAAGCGCAGCAGGTCAGGCTGCTTGGCACACCTTCCTCATTCCTGAAGAAGGGCTTATGCCTGAAACGTCGATTCTCCTGACAAATGACAAGTAACGGTTGTGCCACACAAGTGTAAGGTAATGACCATTTTGAACAAAGAAAATCTAACAAGAGCCTCTTGACATTCAATGGCATTACCATGGCTCATCAGCCCACTAGCAGCATTCTGCGATTACTGCTGGCCAGAAACGAAACTGGACTAGCCACAAAATAATGTAACTACAAAAGCAGGTCAGAGACTAGTAATCTGCCATCCACATGTCTGCGTGAGTGAAGTTCCAACAACACTCAAGAAGCTTCACACCATCCAGAGTAGTTCAGTCCAGTGGTTTGGCACCTCTTCCACCAGCATCAGGATTCACTCTCTTCAACATTGATGCATACTGGCAACAGCCTGTGCCATTTGTAGTAAATCACAAAGGCTTCTCTGACAGCGTGTTCCAAACCTGTACCAAGAAAAATCAGGGCAGTAACGATATGGGAAAACCTCCAGCTGTAACTTGTTTTCTAAGACAAGCAGTGACGTGTTTCACTGTTCCTTCAGTGTCACTGGGACACAATCCTGGAAGTCCCTCTGTAAGCAGTATTGGTCTCCAACATCTGCAGTATTTTGCTTTCTTGTCTAATGTGAGTTTTGCATTGGAGCATTGATAAGGTCAAATTCCCTCAATTGTTTCTGCCACCTCTTGGATACTGCTACCAAAACTCTTTGCTATGCGTTTAGATAACTCTGACATCATGAGCAAGCTTTGCTCGAATATTTACTGGAATAATGCCTGAGCATGGATTCACTGTCAGAATTTAGATATGCAATTGCTGTCAGTTAGTGCATTCAATAAAGAGGCTTTGAGTCCTGCCTCCCACCGCGTCATCCGCAAACTTGCTCAATGCATTCAGAAGACCTTCCCAATGGCATTTGTATTGCTGATCCACATAAAGGTAGAAGAGGATTAGCAGAGACAAGTAAGGCGCCTTGCAGACTACAGCAGTTCACTTAAACTTACAGCTTTGTGTGGCAGTGCAATTTGTTTTATCATAGGTTTTTATGCACTAGCTTGAGCTCAACAGGAATGTCAAAATAAGGTCTGAATTGAGAAATGTTGCTGTAATTCATATTTGTGCCAATTAATATATTTGGGGTTAATAGAGGTGCTCTATTCCCTTAGCCTTTCCTTCCTCTAAAGTCTGCAGACTTTATAAGTGTAAGTTTGGCCTTATCTAACCTGTATTTGATCTATTTTAATTATGTATAGCTTTGTCTAGTGTCTCCTTCGACCTTGGTGGTATTGTGTGCTGTGGCCTTGGGAAGAAACACTTTTTTTTAGAAAATGCAAAACATTAAACATTAAGGCCAATTTCTTTGAAGTAACTTATTCAACAGGATTTCCACAGCAGACAAGCAGAAGCAAGGGCATCGTCTTAAGCAATGGTATAAAGATAGTCTGAGCAATGGTGCTGACATATACTTGGAAGTTCAAACTGTGGTCTAATGGAAGACTAAGGTTGTAAACAGTGTGGTTCTGCCTTAGATGGATTCCAGGGAGATGAATGGAGTCAGTGGCAAGGGGGAATGGAATTTGTGAAGCAGCCAGAGACGGTATCTTCCATCTTACCTGCACTTTTTAACAATGTATTCAATCAGGGGATATGGGCATTGCTGGCTGGCCAGCATTCATTTCCTGTCCCTAGTTGCCCCTTGAGAAGGTGGTGGTGAGCTGTCTTCTTGAAACATTGCAGTCCACCTGCTGTGATTCACATGCCATTAAGAAGGGAATTCCAGGATGTTGACCCAGCGACAGTGAAGGAACGGCAATTAACTTCCAAGTCAGGATGGTGTGGGACTTGGAGGGGAACCTGAAGGTGGGGGTGTTCTCATATATCTGCTGCCCTTGTCCTTCTCGATGGAAGTGGTCATGGGTTTGGAAAGTGCTGTCTGAGGATCTTTTGTGAATTTCTGCAATGCATCTTGTGAATAGCACGCAATGTTGCTACTGAGCATTGGTTGTGGAGGGAGTGGATGCTTGTGAATAAGGTGCCAATCAGGCAGGCTGTTTTGTCCTGGATGGTGTCGAGCTTCTTGAGTGTTGATGGAGCTGCAATCATCCAGGCAAGCGGGAGTATTCCATCACACTCCTGACTTGTGCCTTATAGATGGTGGACAGGCTTTGAGGAGTCAGGAGATGAGTTACTCGCCACAGTATCCCTAGCCTCTTACCTGCTTTTGTCGCCACTGTGTTAATGTGGTAAGTCCAGGATATTGATAGTGTGGGATTCAGTGATGGTAACACCATTGAATGTCAAAGGGTGGTGGTCATAGAGTGGCATAAATGTTACTTGCCACTTGTCTGGATGTTGTCCAGCTCTTGTTCCATTTGGACACGACTGCTTCAGTGTCATGAACATTGTATAATCATCAGCGAACATACCCACTTCTGACTTTGTGATGGAAAGAAGGACATTGGTGAAGCAGCTGGAGATGGCTGGGCATAGGATGCTAGGAACTCCTGCAGAGATGTCCTGGAGCTGAGATGAATGAACTCGGAAACATCAACCATTTTCCTGTGTGTCACTTATGACTTTAACCACCAGAGAGTTTGACACCCATTGATTCCAGGTTTGTTAGGGTTCCTTGATGCTACACTCGGTCAAATGCAGCCTTGATATCAAGGACTGCCACTCTCACCTCATGTCTGGAATTCAGTTCTTTTGTCCATGTTTGAACCAAGGCTGTAATGAGATCAGGAGCTGAATGATCCTGACGGAACCTAAACATTGCTGAGCAGGTTATTGCTGTTGATTACACCTTCCATCCTTTTACTGATGATCGAGAGTAACTGATAGTGCAGTAATTGGCTGAATTGAATTTGTCCTGCTGTTTATGTACAATACTTGGGCAATTTTCCACATTGTTGGATAGGTGCCAGTGTTGTAACAGCTTGACTAGGGGAGCAGCGAGTTCTGGAGCACAAATCTTCAGTACAATTGCCTGAATGTTATCAGGTCCCACAGCCTTTGCCTCCAAACATTTCTGATATCAATCGAATTGGCTGGAGCCTGGGCCTGACATCCAGGACATCAAACAGGTTTACCGTTTTGGATACTGTTTGGCAAAGGCAGCAATGGCCAGGTTCATGGCATCATGGCTGGCTCTGCTGTTCATAGGGGCAGGAAAGAGTGGAAGGGTGATAGTCAGAAGGAATTCAATTGTAAGGGGAGTAGTTAGGTGGTTCTGTGGTCAAAAATGGTATGTTGCCTCCCAGGTACATGGGTAAGGGATGTCTGAGATCGGTTGCAGAACATTCTCAAGTGGAAGAGTGAACAACCTGTTGTCGTGGTGCATATAGACACTAGTGATTTAGCTAAAAACAGAATGAGGTCCAACAAGCAGAATTTAGGGAGTTACGAGCCAAGTTAAAAAGTAGGTCCTTAGAGGTAGAAATATCAGGATTGCTACCAGTGCCATATGCTAGTCAGAGTAGAAATGAAAGAATAGGCAGGATAAATGTGTGGCTTGAAAGGTGGTGGATGTTGGTACCGGTTCTGAGGGAGATGGGTCTATTACAAATTGGACGGTCTACACCTGCGCCCAACTAGAAACAATGTCCTTGAGGGTGCTTTTGCTAATGCTGTTGGGAAGGGTTTAAACTAAAGTGGTGAGGAATGGGAACCAAATGAGAAGGTTAATGGACAATAAAGAGGTGGTAACTAAAGCCTGTAAGGAATTAGATAATGAAGTCAGCGTGACTAAGAGGAATAGTAGGCAGGGAGCAGATGATGATTGCAAAGGGACTGGTGGTCTGAGGTGCAATTGTTTTAATGCAAGAAGTGGTAAGGCAGATGAATTTAGGGCTTGGATTAGTACCTGGGAGCATGATATTATTGCTATTCCTGAGATTTGGTTGAAGGAAGGGCATAATTGACAAGTAAATATCCCAGGATATTGATGTTTCAGGAGGGATAGAGAGGGAGGTAAAAGGGGTGGAGGAGTTGCATTACTGGTCAAAGACGATATCACAGCTGTACTGAAGGAGGGCACGAGAGAGGACTCAAGCAGTGAGGCAATATAGGCAGAGCTCAGAAATAGGAAGGGTGCAGTAAAAATATTGGGGCAGTATCATAGGCCTCCGAACAGCGAGCGTGAGATAGAGGTACAAATATGTAAACAGATTATGGACAGATGTAGGAGCAACAGGGTGGTGGTGATAGGAGATTTTAATTTTTCCAACATTGACTGGGGTTCACTTAGTGTTAAAGGTCTAGATCTAGAATTTGTAAGAACATCCAGGAGGGTTTTCTAGAGCGGTATGTAAATAGGCCAACTCAGGGAGGACCATGTTTTGGGGAATGAGCCTGGCCAGGTGGTTGAAGTTTCAGTAGTGGATTACTTTAGGAATAGTGATCACAATTCAGTAAGTTTTAGAATACTCATGGACAAAGACGAGAGTGGTCCTAAAGGAAGAATGCTAAATTGGGGAAAGGCCAACTATACCAATATTCGGCAGGAGCCTGGGAATGTAGATTGGGAGCAGCTGTTTGAAGGTAAATCCACATTTGTTATGTGAGAGGCTTTTAAAGAGAAGTTGATTAGAGTTCAGGAGAGATATGTTCCTGTGAAAATGAGGGATAGAAATGGAAAGATTAGGGAACCATGGATGACAGGTGAAATAGTGAGATTAACTAAGAGGGAAAAGGAAGCGTATATAAGGTTTAGGCGACTGAAGACAGATGAAGCTTTGGAAGAATATCGGGAATGTAGGACCAATTTGAAACAAGGAAGTAAGAGGGCTAAAAGGGGTCATGAAATATCTTTAGCAAACAGGTTTAAGGAAAATCCCTAAGCCTTTTATTTGTATATAAGGAACAAGAGGAAAACTAGAGAAAAGATTGGTCCACTCAAGGACAAAGAAGGAAAGCTATGGGTGGAGTCAGAGAAAATAGTGAGATTCTTAATGAGCACTTTGCATTGGTATTCACTGAGGAGAGGGACATGACAGATGTTGAGGTTAGGGATAGATGTTTGATTACTCTAGGTCAAGTGGGCATAAGGAGAGAGGAAGTATTGGGTATTCTAAAAGGCATTAAGGTAGACAAGGGCCCAGGTCCGGATGGGATCTATCCCAGATTACTGAGGGAAGTGAGAGAGGAAATAGCTGGGGCCTTAACAGATATCTTTGTAGCATCCTTGAACACAGGTGAGATCCCGCAAGACTGGAAAATTGCACTTGTCCCCTTGTTTAAAAAGGGTGGCAGGGATAATCCAGGTAATTATAGACCGGTGAGCCTGATGTCAGTGGTAGGGAAGCTGCTGGAGAAGCTACTGAGGGATAGGATTTATTCCCATTTGGAAGAAAATGGGCTTTTCAGTGATAGGAAACATAGTTTTGTGCAGAGAAGATCATGTCTTACCAACTTAATAGAATTCTTTGAGGAAGTGACAAAGTTGATTGATGAGGGAAGGGCTGTAGATGTCATATACATGAACTTTAGTAAGACATTTGATAAGGTTCCCCATGGTAAGCTGATGGAGAAGGTGAAATTGCATGGGGTCCAGGGTGTACTAGCTAGATGGATTGAGAACCGATTGGGCAGCAGGAGACAGAGTGTAGTAGTGGAAGGGAGTTTCTCAAAATGGAGACCTGTGACCAGTGGTGTTCCACAGGGATCCATGCGAGACCAGCGTTGTTTGTGATATACATAAATAATCTGGAGGAAGGTATAGGTGATCTGATTAGCAAGTTTGCAGATGACACTAAGATTGGTGGAGTAGATGTTTGATTACTCTAGGTCAAGTGGGCATAAGGAGAGAGGAAGTATTGGGTATTCTAAAAGGCATTAAGGTAGACAAGGGCCCAGGTCCGGATGGGATCTATCCCAGATTACTGAGGGAAGTGAGAGAGGAAATAGCTGGGGCCTTAACATTAGATTAGAGAATTGTGCAAAGAAATGGCAGATGGAGTTCAGTTCGGGCAAATGCGAGGTGATGCATTTTGGAAGATCTAATTCAAGAACAAACTATAAAGTAAATGGAAAAGTCCTGGGGAAAATTAATGTACAGAGAGATCTGGGGTTCAGGTCCAGTGTTTCCTGATGGTGGCAATGGAGGTCAATAGAGTGGTCAAGAAAGCATAGGGCATGGTTTCCTTCATCAGCCAGGGTATTGAGTACAAGAGTTGGCAGGTCATGTTACAGTTGTATAAGACTTTAGTTTGACCACATTTGAAATACTCTGTACAATTCTGGTCGCCACGTTACCAAAAGGATGTGGATGCTTTGGAGAAGGTGGAGAGGAGGTTCACCAGGATGTTGCCTGGTATGGAGGACACTAGCTATGAAAAGGAGGTTGAGTAAATTAGGATTATTTTCATTAGAAAGACGAAGGTTGAGTGGGGACCTGATTGAGGTCTACAAAATCATGAGAGGTATAGACAGGGTGGATAAGAAGAAGTTTTTTCCCACAGTGGAGGACTCAATTACTAGAGGTCACAAGTTCAAAATGAGAGGGGAAAAGTTTAGGGGAGGTATGTGTGGAAAGTTCTTTACATAGAGGGTGGTGGGTGCCTGGAAAGTGTTGCCAGTGGAGGTGTAGAAGCAGGCATGATAGCATCATTTAAGATGTATTTAGACAGATGCATGAATGGGCAGGGAGCGTAGAGATACAGATCCTTAGAAAATCAGCGACAGATTTAGATAGAGGATCTGGATCGGCGCAGGCTTGGAGGGCCGGAGGGCCAGCTCCAATGCCTTATCTGTTGCACTGATGTGCTGGGCTCTTCCATTATTGAGGATGTGGATATTTGTGGAGCCTCCTGCTCCAGTGAATTGTCTAATTGTCCACCACTATGCATGACTGAATGTAACAGAACTGCAGAGCTTAGATCTGATCCGTTGGTTGTAGGATCGCTAAGCTCTGTCTATCACTTGCTGTTTATACTGATGGCATGCAAGTAGTCTTATTTAACAGGTTGACATCTCATATTCGCCTATGCCTTTTTCTGCTCCTAGCATGGCCTCTTGCTCTCTCCATTGAACCAGGGTTGATCCCCTGGCTGGATGGTAATGGTTGAATGGGGGAGATGCCGGGCCATGAGGTTACAGATTGTGCTGGAGTACAGTTCTGCTGCTGTTGATGGCCCACAGTCCCTCATGGATGCCCAGTTTTGAGTTGATAGATTTGTTTGAAGTCTGTCCCATTTATCACTGTGATAGTGCCACACAACATGATGGAGGCTATTCTCAATGTGAAGGTGGGACGCCGTCTCCACAAGGACTGTGTGGTGGTCACACTTATTGAAACTGTCATGGACAGATCCATCTGTAGCTGGCAGATTGGTCAGGATGAGGTCAAGTATGTTTTTCCCTCTTGTTGGTTCCTTCACTACTTGCCACTGACCTGGTCAAGCAGCTATCTATTCTACTCATCCACTACTGGAATAGAAAAACATTCTAACAATTAGAAATAGTGGTGGTTTGAAGGAGGTGATGTTGAATTAGAGCTAAGTAGCATCAGCAATTATATTAAAAATGATTTGGCTGAGAATTTAGGATGTATGATTAGTAAGCTTGTAGATAACACCAAAATTAGTGGTATAGTGCACAGTAAACAAGATGGTTTGGGAATGCGGCAAGATCTTGATTAACTGGGCCAGTGAGCTGAGGAATGGCAGATGGAGTTTAATTTAGATAAATGTAAGGTATTGCATTTTGGTAAAACAGACCAGGACTTACACAGTCAATAGTAGGGCCCTGGGCCATGTTATAGACCAAAGAGATCTAGGGGAACAGGTTCATAGCTTCTTGAAGTGGAGTCATAGGCAGACAGGGTGGTGAAGAAGGCTTTTGGCATGCTAGCTTTCGATGATCAGAGCATTGGTATAAGAGATGGGATGCTGTATTGCCACTGTACAAGATATTGGTGAGGCCACATTTGAAGTACTTTGTGCATTTCTGGTTGCCCTACTTTTGAAAGGACATTATTAAACTAGAAAGAGTGCAGAAAAGATTTACTAGGATGCTGCATGGACTGGAAGATTTGTGTTATAAGGAGAGGTTGTATAGGCTGGGGCTTTTTTCCCTGGAGCATAGGCAACAGGAGTGTGTAGAGCTTTATAAAATCAAGATAGGCATAGATAAGTTAAATAGCTTTTCTCTATGATAGGAGAGTCTAAAACTAGAGGGCTTAGGTTTAAGGTGAGAGGCAAGAGGTACAAAAGGGTCCAGAGGGGCAATTTTTTTCACACAGAGGGTGGTGAGTGTCTGGAACGGGCTGCTAGAAGTGGTCATGGAAGCGAACACAATTTTGTCATTTAAAAAAACATTTAACCAGGAACATGTATGGGATAGATTTGGAGGGATATGGCCCAGATGCAGGCAAATGGGGCTAGCTTAATTTGTGAAGACTGGCCGGCATGGGCAAGTTGGGCCGAAGGGCCTATTTTTCATGACGTAGACCTCTATAACTAAGACTCTAAAACAACTTCCAAAAGACACATGAAATTTATTTTATCACTTGGCATTTAGTTGTATTTTCAAATTAATTTTTCATTACTAACTCAAATAACTTGCTTTCATTTTGAATATATTTGATTATTTCATCATTGAATTTTTTGGATTAGTCAGGCAATAAGTTATATGTTGTTATCATGCTGGTTCTATGATCAACCCAAAACAGCAGACTGCTGCAGAAACAAAATCAGAAATTGCTGGAAAAACCCAGCAGGTCTGGCAGCATCTGTGGAGAGAAAGCAGCGTCAGTTCTGAAGAAGAGTCACTGGACCAGAAACATTAACTCTGCTTTCTCTCCACAGCTGCTTCCAGACCTACTGAGCTTTTCCAGCAATTTCTGATGTTGATTCTGATTTCCAGCATATGCATTTCTTTGGTTTTTATGTTTTGACTCATGCAGAGAGTGATGGGATTGAGTGGCCCAAATGTACTGGTTACACTCTGAGCTTCCACATTTTGAAAAATTGTTTGTGTCTTTAGCAATCAGTTGTCTCAGTAATGCTAATCTTGGTTAGAGTATGGCTCCATGTTTGCTCCTTTGTACCTTCATCAAACTATCTATCAGTGGGAGTTATTATGGCTCAGTCCTTGCCTCATACCTGCACTTTGAAGGTGTAATTTGATGATAATGATAAGTAAAGTTCTTTGCTCATGATATTTGTCTTTTTTCCAGTCAAGGCTATTTGTAGTGCCTTCTGTTGTTGACTTGGGTAGAATTGCTGAGCGAAGCAAACGTTGATGGGAGCTTGAACTTGGGGTCTTTGTGGAGTATTTACTCAGTAACACAACAATCAGAACCCTCCCACTAAGCTGCTAGTTGATTTCAGTGTACAATTAAACTGCCGCAACTACTCTGATGTGCCACTTGAATGATCCAAAGTTCAGTTGCTGAAGTTTGTTTAGAGAGTGACAGTTTTGATAAAGGGAATCATGTAGCATAGCTAATGGAAGTTTTCTAATGAAACATTAGGCAATGATGGGAGTGCCAGTGCTTATTTTTATTGCAGCTTTTTAGCAGATCAGGAACCATCGAGGCACAAGTCACAACTGAGTGTTAAAATGGATCCTAGTGTGATAATCACACATCTTCTCACTCATTAATGCCATCAGATTATAGGTCCATGTTCTGCATGTTTTTGATATTTTTCAATTTACTTTCAGCCGATGACAAGTGGTTTGCAGCAGTGATACTGACACAGAACAACAAAATGATATAAAGTAGAGTTTTGTAGTGGGAGGAATTGTAATTCTTCACAGTCAGTTATCATTTTTATTTCTTGTACTTACGGCCACCCAATTTAAGCCTAAAATACTTGGAAGACTGGTAGTCATTGTCTGCTGTGGTGCAAGCTGTCAGTGGAATGCACATTTTTGCAGCCCACTCTCATTAGGTGAAGGCTTTTTGCATGCTTCATGAGTTAGTGAATAATTTGGGTTGAAACTAGGGCAAAGTTCAGAAATTACTCAAACTGTTTCGAGATAATTTAGTAGTGAATCGTTAGCGGAGAGTAATATTAATATGTATTAATATACATATTGTAAAGACAACAATCTTTCCATTAATGTCAGCAAAACGAAGGAGCTGGTCATTGACTTCAGGAAGTGGAGAGAAGGGCATGCCCCTGTCTGCACCAGTGGTGCTGAGGTGGAGTTGGTCAATTGATATGGATCAGGCCAAACCTCTCAAAATATTTTAAGAAGGTAGCCTAGATCCTACCTTTTTTCTTATTTTAAAGGCAGATGTGACGTGGGTGTTCCAGGTATGATGTAACTGGTCAAACCACTCAGCTTTAAGCAAAACAGAATTTATTTAAACTCTACAATTGAAACACGATCAAAGGAAAGTGGAATTTAGAGTAGCTTAACTATTGGAAAACATAGTCGTCCCGATACAGCATCTTAACTAACTGTTACAATACAGTAACATCCCATAAACACACCCCTTTGCAAAAAGGTGAATTCAAACACAGATTCTTAGAGGCAAGAGGGAACAACATCTAGATAGAGATTTTGGAGAAAGTCTGAGGAATCCTTTACTGAAGCTTATTACACTTCTGGACTCACACATATTATGACTGCTTCAATGAAAAAAAAATAGAGAAAAACTGATCTGGGAGAACTGGCCACTTCCTTTCCATTCCTATACTCTTTTCCACCTCTGCCTTTATGACCTATCTTCAAAAAAAACCATGGACAAGATAACCTTTTTAAAGTGACAGCATCGTCACATGATCACCAACAATTTGTCCTGGTCCACCCTCATCGACATGATGGTCAAGAGAGCACGACAATGCCTCTACTTCCTCAGAAGGCAAAGGAAACTTGGCATGTCCCCAAAGACATTTAGAAAACAACCTATGTGGATGCATCACACTGTGCTATGGCAACTGCTCTTCTCAAGACTGTAAGAAACTAGAGAGAGTTGTGATCACAGCCAGTCCATCACACAAACCACCCATTGACTCCATCTATATTTCCCACTGCCTTGGGAAAGCAACCAACATAATCAAAGACCCCTCATAGACCTGTTATACTCTCTTCCACCCTCTTCCATTGGGCAGTAGATATAAATACTCGAATATATGTATGAACAGGTTCAAAATCAGCTTCTTTCCCGCTGCTATCAGACTTTTGAATGAACCTCTCAAATGTTAATATTGATTCTCTCTGTTCCTTCTCTGCGGTTGTAACACTGTATTCTGTACTCTGTTCTGCTACCCTGATGCACTTTATATGGTAAGATCTGCCTGTACAGCACACACATCTTTTCACTGTAACTCAGTATATATGACAACAATAATTCAAACTCAAATTCAAACTTAATTTGGGATTCAGTGGCATCAGGGTAATATGCTGGTTTAAATTCCACCCCGCAACTGGTGGAGTATAAATTAAATGAATATATTTGGAATTTAACCTAGTATCCTAATGGTGACCATGACTACGTCATTGATTATTATAAAAAAAACACCAGATTCACTCTAACCTTTTCTAATTCTGATGTAAGGTCGTCAACCTGAATTCTGTCGCTGGACTGATACTGCCAGATCTGTTGAGTTTTCCCAGCAATTTTTGTCTTTACTTCATTTTGTTTTCCCTGGGCTTGAAGTAGGTTAATGTATTATTCAAAATTTATTCTAACATTATATATTACATTTTATTTTTCAGACCAGCCAACTGGAAAAGAAGGAAGCAGATCTTCAGAGACTTGAAGCCTTTTATAAAGAACAGTTGGACCTTATAGAACAGAAGGTCAGGAAAAATATATTAATTTATGATTGGCTGAATTCCTGCATTGAAATCGATGGTTATAATTGGTTGCCTGTGTTAAAGAGAACCCATGCGTCAGCGGTATTAGCATAAGGGTGTGTAATAGAACAAGACTATCATTGATTCCTTGTATGAACAATATGTAGAATGCTCTTGAACAGGAAATCAATATGAATTCTTGTAATGTTTTCTGTATACAGTAGTTTTCATTTTAATAGCATTATAATAATATGCAGTGACCAGCACGCTCAGGGCAACCAGATGTGAGCACAGAATTTCCTGGGCAAATGTTAAATTTTAAGTTCTTGTGTTTTTCTGAGAGTTATTGTTTAAAACATGCCAGTTGTACCTTTTGACATCAGTTGGCTGGATGGCCAGTTTGCAGTGCAGAGTGACACAGAAATAAGGCAATTTTTAAAATCTCTCATTGGGTCTTTGGACCTGTGTTCCTGAAAAGCTGGTGAAAGCAGAGTTGTTGAATATTTTTAAGGCAGACTTGGATAGATTTATCTTAAGCAAGGAGGTAAAATGTTATTAGGGATAGGCAGGATATGAGGTTGCAGTCAGGTCAGAAGTGACCTGTGCAAGAAGGACGGATTGCACCTAAATTGAAGGGAGATTTGCTAGAGCTGCTTGGGAGGATTTAAACTAGTAAGGTCGGGGGTGGGGAAATGGGGGCGTGGTGAGACCCAGGGAGATAGTGAGGAAAGAGATCAATTTGAGCCTGGTACAGTTGAGAACAAAGGCGACTCAAACGGTCAGGTCTGACAGGGACAAAGCAGAGAACAAGGTAGGACTGATAAATTAAACTGCACTTATTTCAATGCAAGAGGCCTAACAGGGAAGGCAAATGAACACAGGGCATGATTAGGAACATGGGAGACTGGGATATCATATCAATTACAGGAGTGGACAGGACTGGCAACTTAAGAGGAGCAGTAAAATCGACGTTTCGGGCAAAAGCCCTTCATCAGGAATACTGCATGTATCAGCTCCTCTGATGCTGCCTGAACTGCTGTGCTCTTCCAGCACCACTAATCCAGAATTTGGTTTCCAGCATCTGCAGTCATTGTTTTTACCTAGGACTGGCAACTTAATGTTCCAGGACACAAATGCTACAAGAAGGACAGAAAGGGAGGCAAGAAAGGAGGGGGAATGGCGTTTTTGATAAAGGATAGAATTACAGCTGTAGTGAGGAAGGATATTCCTGGAAATACATCCAGGGAAGTTATTTTGGTTGAACTGAAAAATAAGAAAGGGATTTGTAAGGAGATCTCAGTTATCTGTAAGAATAATAGGGTGGTTATGGGTAGGGGATTTTAATTTTCCACACATAGACTGGGAGTGCAATAATGTTAAGGGTTTAGATGGAGAGGAATTTGTTAAGTGTGTACAAGAAAATTTTCTGATTCAGCATGTGGATGCACCTACTACAAAAGGTGCAAAACTTGACCTACTCTTGGGAAATAAGGCAGGGCAGATGACTGAGGTGTCGTTGGGGGAGCACTTTAGGGCCAGTGACCACAATTCTATTAGTTTTAAAATAGTGATGGAGAAAGATAGACCAGATCTAAAAGTTGAAGTTCTAAATTGGAGGAAGGCCAATTTTGACGGTATTAGGCAAGAACTTTCAAAAGTTTAGATCAGAGTGGTGCTGGAAAAGCACAGCAGGTCAGGCAGCATCCGATGAGCAGGAAAATCGACGTTTCAGGCAAAAGCCCTTCATCAGGAACCCTTCCTGATGAAGGCTTTTTGCCCGAAACGTCGATTTTCCTGCTCCTCGGATGCTGCCTGACCTGCTGTGCTTTTCCAGCACCACTGATCTAAATTCTGGTTTCCAGCATCTGCAGTTCTCACTTTTGCCTAAGAACTTTCAGAAGCTGATTGGGCACAGTTGTTTGTAATAAAAGGATGGCTGGAAAATGGGAAGCCTTCAGAAATGAGATAACGAGAGTCCAGAGACAGTATATTCCTGTTAGGGTGAAAGGAAAGGCTGGTAGGTATAGGGAATGCTGGATGACGAAAGAAATTGAGGGTTTGGTCAAGAAAAAGAAGGAAGCATGTGTCAGGTATAGACAGGATAGATTGAATGAATCCTTAGAAGAGTATAAAGGCAGTAGGAGTATACTTAAGAGGGAAATCAGGAGGGCAAAAAGGGGACATGAGATGGCTTTGGCAAATAGGGTTAAGGAGAATCCAAAGGATTTTTATAAATACATTAAGGACAAAAGGGTAACTGGGCACCTCAAAGATCAGCAAGGCAGTCGTTGTGTGGAGCTGCAGAATATGGGGGAGATATTAAATAAGTATTTTGCATAAGTATTTACGGTGGAAAAGGACATGGAAGATATAGAATGTGGGGAAATAGATGGTGACATCTTGAAAATTGTCCATATTACAGAGGAGCAAGTGCTGGATGTCTTGAAACGCATAAAAGTTGACAAATCCCCAGGACCTGATCAGGTGTACCCTAGAACTCTGTGGGAAGCTAGGGAAGTGATTGCTGGGCCTCTTACTGAGATATTTGTTTGATCAATAATCACAGGGGAGGTGCTGGAAGACTAGAAGTTGGCAAACGTGGTGCCACTGTTTAAGAAGGGTGGTAAGGACAAGCCAGGGAACTATAGACCAGTGAGCCTGACATCGGTGGTGGGCAAGTGGTTGGAGGGAATCCTGAGGGACAGGGTGTACATGTATTTGGAAAGGCAAGGACTGATTAGGGATAGTCAACATGGCTTTGTGCGTGAAAAATCATGTCTCACAAACTTGATTGAGCTTTTTGAAGAAATTACAAAGAGGATTGATGAGGGCAAATGGTAGATGTGATCTATATGGACTTCAGAAAGGCGTTCGACAAGGTTCCCCATGGGATACTGGTTAGTAAGGTTAGATCTCATTGAATACAAGGAGAACTAGCCATTTGGATACAGAACTGGCTCAAAGGTAGAAGACAGAGGGTGGTGGTGGAGGGTTGTTTTTCAGACTGGAGGCCTGTGACCAGTGGAGTGCCACAAGGTGCTGGATCCACTACTTTTCATCATTTGTATAAATGATTTCGATGTGAGCATGAGAGATATAGTTAGTAAGTTTGCAGATGACACCAAAATTGCAGGTGTAGTGGAAAGTGAAGAAGATTAACTCAAAATAAAACAGGATCTTGATCAGATAGGCCAATGGGCTGAGAAGTGACAGATGGAGTTTAATTTAGATAAATGTGAGGTGCTGCATTTTGGGAAAGCAAATCTTAGCACTTAATGGTAAGGTCCTAGGGAGTGTTGCTGAACAAAGAGACCTTGGAATGCAGGTTCATAGCTCCTTGAAAGTGGAGTCGCAGGTAGATAGGATAGTGAAGAAGGCGTTTGGTATGCTTTCCTTTATTGGTCAGAATATTGAGTACAGGAGTTGGGAGGTCATGTTGCAGCTGTACAGGACATTGGTTAGGCCACTGTTGGAATATTGCGTGCAGTTCTGGTCTCCTTTGTATTGGAAAGAAGTTGTGAAACTTGAAAGGGTTCAGAAAAGATTGACAAGGATGTTACCAGGGTTGGAGGATTTGAGGTATAGGGAGAGAAAGAAGTTGTGAAACTTGAAAGGGTTCAGAAAAGATTTACAAGGATGTTACCAAGGTTGGAGGATTTGAGTAAGAGGGAGAGGCTGAATAGGCTGAGGCTATTTTCCCTCGAGTGTCAGATACTGAGGGGTGACCTTATGGAGGTTTACAAATCATGAGCGGCATGGATGGGGTGAATAGTCAAGTTCTTTTTCCGAGGTAGGTAAATCCAAAACTAGAGGGAATAGGTTTAAGGTAGGAGGGGAAACATTTAAAGGGGACCTAAGGGGCAGCTTTTTCACACAGAGGGTGGTGTGTGTAAGGAATGAGCTGTTGAAACTTTATTGCTGGAACAGCACAGCAGGTCAGGCAGCATCCAGGGAACAGGAGATTCGACGTTTCGGGCACAGGCCCTTCTTCAGGCCTTTCGGCCTGTGCCCGAAACGTCGAATCTCCTGTTCCCTGGATGCTGCCTGACCTGCTGTGCTGTTCCAGCAATAAAGTTTCAACTTTGATCTCCAGCATCTGCAGACCTCACTTTCTCCCCTAAGGAATGAGCTGCCAGAGGATGTAGTGGAGGCTGGTACAATAACAACATTTAAAAGGTATCTGGATGAGTATATGATTAGGAAGGGTTTAAAGGGCTGTGGGCCATTTGCTGGTAAATGGGACTAGATTAATTTGGGATATCTGGTCACTATGGATGAATTGGACTGAAGGATCTATTTCTGTGCTGTAAGACTCTATGACTATAGTGTGAGCATCTTTGTTTCACAACAAAAACATATTCAACAAGCAGAAACCTGGGTAGACAACCAAACATGATTGAAAAATGTGTTGCTGGAAAAGCGCAGCAGGTCAGGCAGCATCCAAGTAGCAGGAGAATTGACGTTTCGGGCATAAGCCCTTCTTCAGGAATGCCTCAAGAAGGGCTTATGCCTGAAACGTCGATTCTCCTGCTCCTTGGATGCTGCCTGACCTGCTGTGCTTTTCCAGCAACACATTTTTCAGCTCTGATCTCCAGCATCTGCAGTCCTCACTTTCTCCCAACCAAACATGGTTGGCAGACTACAGAAAGTAATCTGTTTGTCACCTAATTTGTTTGTCTCTCATTCCTGCATTTCAGTTAATTAGTTACTTGTCTAATTGAATTACTGCTTAATCAATAGATCATCCAAGTCTTTCTCTCACAAAAACTCACATTGTTGCTTTTTGAATTGTTTTGAACCATTTGCTTCAGTGACCTTGTAGAATTTAATCCAAAATGCTCTTTTCTTTTTTCTATGAGAATTCTTTTTGATTTCCATTTCACTGATAATTTATTGTTTTTAACCTTTTTTGAATGCACTGTCATAGTACATAGACCATAGACCTGGTTTTATATTTTAATGTGTAGAGTTGAGGATTATTGAGCTCCCACCTCTGAAAAACAATTGTTTAAACTTCAGCTCTGCTGTTCAAATGAAGTATTTAAAAAGAGTTAATGATTTAATTGCATCAGCTTCATGTTCAGAAAATGAGAGCTTCAACAATTAATGAGTTAATGCCAGTAACTTGCATTTTTAATGGCTCTTCTAATGTAGCTAAGGCTTCACAAGTAGTTTTGCAGGAACATTATCCAACAATATTTGACACTAGGTCTCATAAGCTATTGAGAGAGGTGACCAAAGCATTTTAAAGGAGTTGGTAGAGGTGGAGATGTTTCAGGAGGGAACTAGAGAGCTTAATGCTAAGGTGGCTAAACTTATGACAAACTCAGATTAAAGTTATAATTAGACTGAAACAAATGCTGCTACTTGTGTTTTCATACAGTGCCGTGTATAAGCTGAACTTGCTACCTGTTCTGGATGTTAGAATTGTGCTCATAGAAGGCAACCCATTAATTGCTCATCTTCTGTTTCTGTCCACCATCGCTAAGACACCAGTCAGAAGTGTGATGGAATACTATCCACTTGTCATAATGAGTGTATCTCTAACAATGCTATCTAGGACAAAGCCTAATTTTATCAGCATCCAATGTATTTCCTGAGACAATCATTCTCTTCACCAACAATGCATAGTGTCAGCAGTGTACACTATTTACAAGATGCACTGCTTCAACTCACCCAGGCAACTTTGACAGCACCTTCCAAACTATAACATCTCGAAGACAGCAGTTGCATAGAACTACCAGGATCTGTAAGTTCACTGCAATTCACATTGGACTAACTTAGACCTATTATGTGTTCCTTCACTGTTGCTGGATCAAAATGTCAGAACTCCCCTCCTCACAACACTGGATTTACCACACCTCATGGACTGTTGAAGTTAGGTGTTCGTCAGCACTTCAAGGGCAATTAGGGATGGGCAACAAATACTGCCGCAACTGTTAACACCTATATTCCAGAAGCATTAAATAAAACAAGTAGGTAAAAACATTGCACAGAATAAGTACTGGGTTATGCAAATCACTGCAGTGCAGCTAAACTTGTGGATCAATTTGTTTCTTGTGGGCTGTGTGAGAGGAACTAACAATCATTGAAAGCTGTTAGGGGTCATTAAGTAAAATTGTGCTTGGACTATATTGGCCTTGGTTGGACATTAGTCTACAGTACAAAAATGCTACTCCTAATTGGGCACTAAATCAACTGTTTCACACAAGCTACCAAAATAGATGGTATGACTGTACCCTTGTGAAGTTAGCAGTGAAGACATGTGTGGATGGATTAGAGGAATCTAAGATGCTTTAATGTTATGAAAGAGCAGTTAAAGGTACGCCTGCAATTCTCCTCTTGTCTGCTGCATTACAAAATAAAAAACTATTGGTTGTTATTCTTGAAGTACAGAGCTTCTTTTGAAGATACTTTACTGAAATTACAGCAGATTTAACAGCTTCAGTTCTGCTTCTTGCCTAATGGAGAACAGCAGCAGGCAGTGAATGTAAACAGGGGAGAATCAATGAAAAGGGTTTAGTGCCACGATGCCCAGAATCAGAAGTGCATCACTTGCATCAAATCATTGCTGTGGCTAACCTACAAACCCTTCAAATTGCAAAGTAGAAACATATAATCTTTCCCTTAAACTTATTCTCTTACATTTTTGGGCAGCTGAAAATGTAAGGGAATACATGGGTCCTGGTCTCCTTGCCTAATGGAAACAATTCCCAGTGTCCACTCTTTCTAAGCCATGCGTTATCTTGTAAGTTTCTATTAGAGCTCTCCCCAACCTTCTAAAATCTAAGAATATCTGTGTCAGTCTCTGCTGGACAAGCTCCAGTGGCAGTATGTTTTTAATAAAGTGTGGGGCACAAAACTGGACACAGTATTCTAAATGGAGCCTAACTAGAGCTTTATAAAGTCTCAGAAGCATCTCACTGCTTTTATATCCCAACCCTCTTGAGATAAATGACAACATTACATTTGCTTTCTTAATTACAGACTCAACTTGCATGTTTACCTTTAGAGAATCCTGGACTAGTATGCCCAGATCCCTTTGTACTCTGGCTTTATGAATATTCTCACCATTTAGAAAATAGTCCATGCCTATAATCTTTTTTCCAAAGTGCAAGACCTTGCACTTGCTCGCATTGAATTTCATCAGCCATTTCCTGGACCACTCTCCTAAACTGTCTAAATCTTTCTGCAGCCTCCCACCTCTTCAGTACTACTTGCCTGTCCACCTGACTTCATATCATCGGCGAACTTCGCCAGAATGCCCCCAGTCCCTTCATCCAGATCATTAATATATAAAGTGAACAGCTACGGCCCCATCACTGAACTCTGCGGGACACCATTTGTCACTAGCTGCCATTCCGAAAAAGAATCTTTTATCCCAACTCTCTGCCTCTGTCAGACAGCCAATCCTCAATCCATGCCAGTAGCTCACCTCGAACAGCATGGGCCCTCACCATACTCCGCAGCCTCCCGTGAGTCACCTTATCAAAGGCCTTTTGGATTGATAGGTAGATAACATCCACAGGGTTTCCCTGGTCTAACCTACTTGTTACCTCTTCTAAGAATTCTAACAGGTTTGTCAGGCATGATCTCCCCTTACTAAATCCATGCTGACTTGTTCTAATCCTACCCTGCACTTCCAAGAATTTAGAAATCTCATCCTTAACGATGGATTCTAGAATTTTACCAACAACCGTGGTTAGGCTAATTGGCCTATAATTTTCCATCTTTTGTCTTGATCCTTTCTTGAACAATTGGGTTACAACAGCAATTTTCCAGTCATCTGGGATTTTCCCTGACTCCAGTGACTTTTGAAAGAACACAACCAACGCCTCCACTACTTCCTTAACCATCTCCCTCAGAACTCGAGGATGTAGTCCACTGGGGCCAGGAGATTAATCAACTTTTAGACCTTTTAGCTTTTCTAGCGCTTCCTCTTTTGCAATGGCTACCATACTCAACTCTGCCCCCGACTCTCCTCAATTGTTGGGATATTACTCGTGTCTTCCACTGTGAAGACCGACACAAAGTACTTATTGAGTTCTTCAGCTATTTCCTTATTTCCCAGCACCAACCTTCCTGCATCAGTTTGGAGCGGCCTAATGTCTACTTTTGCCTCTTGTTTGTTTCTTATATATTGAAAGAAACTTTTACTATCATTTCTAATATTACTGACTAGCCTATGTTCATATTTGATCCTCTCCTTCCTTATTTTTCTCTTTGTTATCCTCTGTTTGTTTTTGTAGTGTTCCCAATCTTCTGATTTCCTAGTGCTCTTGGCCACTTTACAGGCTCTCTCTTTTTCTTTGACACACTTCCTGACTTCCTTTGTCAGCCATGGCTGTCTAATCCCCACTCCCCCCCACTGGAGAATCTTTCTTTTTTTTTGGGATGAACCTCTGTACTGTGTCCTCAGTTGCACCCAGAAACTCCTGCCATTGTTGCTCTGCTGTCGGCCATGCTAGGCTCTGCTTCCATTCGATTTTCATCAGTTCCTCTCTCATGTCCCTGTAATTACCTTTATTTAACTGTAACACCATTACATCTGATTTTGCCTTCTCTCTTTCAAACTGCAGACTGAACTCCGCCTCCACAGTGTTCCCTAAGTCCCCCATGATCACCGTGACTTTGCCTTTTTGACATGCCCTATCTATTTCCCGGTACATCTTGCGCCCCTGGTCCTGACCACTGTAAGGAGCTCTGCACATAACTCCCATTATGGTTTTTTTGCCTTTGTGGTTCCTCAACTCCACCTATACAGACTCCACATCATCTAACCCTGTGTCATTGAGTGCCGTAGATTTAATTCCATTTTTAATTAACAACGCAACCCCACCCCCTCTGCCTACCTCCTTGTCTTTTCCATAAGTTGTAAATCCTTGGATGTTTAACTGCCAGTCCTGAACCCCCTGCAACCACATCTCTGTGATGCCTACCACTTCAGTACTGCAATGAGGGAGTGTTCACCGATGGAGGTGTTATTTGTCAAATGACTCGTTAAAATGAGGTCCCCTTTGCCATCTGAGTTCAAAATTAAAAATTTTGAAGAGAAAGGATTTTTTTCTCCAGTGTCCTGGTAGATATTGCTCCTGAACCAACTGCACCAAAACAAAAGATCTGATCGTTGTTGCACTGCTGTATGTGGGAACTTGCTGTACATTAGTGGCTCCCATCTTTCTTTTGCTTTGAAAAAGCACTTATTGGCCATAAAACGCTTTGAGAACCCTGAGATTGTAAAACATACTTAATAAATGCAGGTTCTTCTTTCTATTTTGGCATGTAAGTCCACGAAGGATACAGTTAGTGTTATTCCTTAGCAGCTATTCCCTAGGCTATTCCAGGTGAACTGACAGATGCTTTCATTATAAGCCACTTGAAGGATGTGAATATGGAGAGTTGATATCAGAATTAATATAGGACCCCATTGTAATAGGTATTACTGATGATGAGGAATGAAGAAAAACCTTGGATCAGGTGCCTACCAGTGACTGTACTGTAAAAGATGCACCGGAAAAGAAAGTACAAGAGGGAGGGGAAGTGTAAGACACCTTACAACGAAAGTGCAAGACTTGCCAATGCTGTGATACCACAAAGGGCCATTGACATGAACAGTATCCTGCAAACAAAGCAGAATGTTTTCACAGGAGGAAGGCTGGACTTCTTGGGAAGATGTGCCAAAGTAAAAGCTCTACATTCACAGATATCACAGGGAAAGTGTTCATTGATACAGCTGTTAATGAGTTTGAACAACCTCTATCAGAAGAGAAACAAAAAAATGACTTCCGAGGTGAGATCAGTGACTCTAAACATGCACTGTAGAATGCAGCGGTATATGCCAAAGGACATGTTTCTAACTTTAAACTAGACTTTGGAGCAAATGAATCAGTTTTATCAGACAATGAACCCCCCTCATACTATCAACCTGAACCTAGGATCAACAGAAACCCACTGACATTGTAAAAAATTGAAATAAAAGTCATGAAAAGTTACAGACAGCATACTAGCACAAAGGAAAGCTGATTTCGAAAAGTCTGTATGTTGAACAGAATCATTAATTTTTTTTAAGTAGAACAGCTTGTATAGACATTAATCGTATCCAAAAAGCAGAGGAAGTTAAGCGACAAAAATTCAGACTTCACAGCATTATTTACTTGCCAGGAAGGCCTAAGGCAGAATATAGTAATACTTTATGAAAGGATACTGAACCGGTATGTCTTTTTACATCAAGAAGACACCCATTAATAAAGGCCACATCAGGTTGAATATATAACCAGGGTGGAAGTCATTTTTCTTCTCACTCAACTGTGACCATGTGTGCCTTTAAGAGGGATTTGTTCTGCCCTGGCTCTCTTGAAGAGAGGTGGTGTAAACCTGGTACTGAGCTGTCTGCTCCCTGGAAAGCAGAGTAAAAAAATAGCATTGGTTAGTTTAAAGAAGCATGAGTGGGTGGAATCAGGCCCACACAGACCCAGCGGTTTAGTTTTGCTTTCAATTGTTGAAGTTAGGGTTTTGGGAGTTGAAGCTGCGAGATACAGCTCTCTCTTTGCAGCTGCAAAAAGCTTGAGTTCTGTCTCTGCTGCTAGATTTATTCTTTTGTTTTTCGTTTCTCCTGGAGTGGAGATAGCATGTGAGTGAATCTGCTATGCTGAATTTGCCTTTGCCACGAGTGTGTGTCTGGGATGTTACTATGTTGGAACAGTCATAGTTAAATAATACATTATTTTGTTAAGTACTTCAGTAGTGTTAAAGTTATTCCAATTTTTCTTTTCGAGTTTGTATTTTAACTGCAGTGTAAAAACAAAGCACGGTTTGCTTAAAATCTAGTAGCTTGACCAACCACAAAATACCCAGAACACAGCGCCGTATACTTACCGTTAAATAAGCTAAAGTTAGATTCTAGATTATCTTCCTGAAATGTTTTGAGGGAGTTTGTTCTGGTTCATAACACAACCTATAAATTTACAAAGCTCTGGAATGGTTTCAGTTACTAAACCTAATGCGTTTCTGTGGACTTAAGTTAATAAACAATAGAAAATTCATCTGATGCCCTCTATTTGGCCTTAATTGATGAAAGCTTGGCAAATCTGTCTAGAAGTACCATGTTCACAAAGCTGGAAGTGAGCAGTGGCTTTTGGCAAGTCCCTGTGAAAGTCAAAATTACTGACAGCCTTCATGACTCCGTTTGGAAGATTGTATTTTAATCATTTGCACTTTGTTATAATGTCAGCCCCAGAAAGTGTCCAAAGATCCATGTCAAACATTATATAGGGCCTCAAAGGAGTAATGTGCCAAATGGATGATGTGATAGTTTATGGTGAATCCATCAACGAATATAACCTGAGGGTTAAAGCAGTTTTGAATTGTGTATAAGAAGAAGACTTGACACTTAATTAAAAGTTTGAATTCTCAAAAACTTATAGTCCTTTCCTAGGGCACATTGTTAGTAGCAAGGGCATAATGGCAGACCCACAAAAGCCAAGAATTATTAGTGAATTCCTAGTTCCTTTGGGAAAGTGGTGCGGAGTGTTAATGTTGCTGGACTAATAATCCAGAACTCCGAGCTAATGTTCTAGGGATGTGGATTTGAATCCCATGAAATTTGAATTCAGTGGAATTAAGAAACCTAGCCTATTGTCGATTGCAATAAAAACCCGTCTGGCTCACAAAATATCTTTCAGGAAAGGAAATCTGCAAATCTTACGTATCTGGTACACACAACTTCAGATCTACAGCAATGTGACTGATGTTTAACTGTCCTTTGGCTAATTAGGAATGGGCAATAAATGCTAACCTAGCCAGTGATGCTGTGAGTCAATAAATGAACAATGCAACTGACTACTTCACATGCTTTGGAGATAACTGAAGATTCATTCATCTTATCAAGTTCCCGGAGAGATTCTCAGTTGAATGGAAGAGGAGTTAGAACCATCTAACCACTGTTATGGAAGAATTAAAAGTTTCCAAACAGCACGTCCTAATAGTCCTGCTCTATTGCTCTATGTATTGACATCACCAGAAGTGTTATTCTACAAAGAAGTTTTGAACACAATTTCCCATTCTATCCAAAGAAAACTACTTCCAGGGCTAGGAGTCCATGATTATCAGGGAGTTCAAGTCAAAGAAATGTCGTAGGCAAAACAACTACATCATTGTAGGAACTATCATCCCAGGAACCTTACTCAACATGTTGGAAGGAGAAACGGTTTAGATATGAGATCAAGATGAAGAAACAATAATTGTCCAGAGAGATGATAATCAACAGAGATCTTATTTAGTATATATTTTTATATATGCTATATATACGCAATGGTAATTTCACTGGGTTAGTAATACAGAACCCCACACAAAAAAAGTCGAGAATTAAATTAAGTCTTAATGTGGACAGTGCAACAACTGTCAATTGTCATAAAGTCCCAGCTGGTTCATGAATGCCCTTCAGGTAAGGAAATCTGCTGGTCTGGCTTCCTTGTAACTCCAGACCCACAGCAATTTGGTTGACTTTTAACTGCCCTCTGAAATAGTCTAGCCACTCAGTACAAGGACAATTCAGGTGGTATATCAAGCGATGCTCACATCCCATGAATGAATTAAAAAAGGCATATATTTGGATAAACTGGATATTGAATCAGGAATTCAGAAAAAGAACTGAATACTAAAAATCTCAATGCAATTGGGGAAGTTCCAAAACTTCCTGACAAGTTTAATTTTTGATGTCAGAATCTTGGGTTCGAAGGAGTTGTACGTAAAATGAAATGGATTGGATAAAAAGACGACCAGGCTTGGGTATAGATGTCATACAAGAGTTTGAAAGAGTTAATGTCTGGGACAGTAAAACCTCCTACTCTGACGATCATGGGAGAGAGAGAGACAGACGCAACTTGGGCGGGGAGGTGGGGGTGGGGGAGAGAGAAACTCAGAGAGAAGCCGCGTACCTTCAGTAGAATCAGTCATTCTTCTGTAAAGTCCATAGAGTTTCTTAATATACTACGTACTAATTATTGTTCAACCCTGTTGAAAACCTCTTAGTCTCTCCTAGTGAAGCAAACTAAACACACAGCAATTGCTGGGTATGTGAAGAAATGAAATTCTTGATTGGGTAGAGATTAGTTTGAGGCAACCATTTAATTCTGGCAAGTTGTGTTTTTAAGGAGCAACTATTGCAGATAAGCTTCTCAGTATCTACAGTCATGAATGTCCATCCACCTTTCTTGGTCTGAGAACTTAATTGCAAATCTTTATCCCACTGACAAGAGTCTGATCTTCGATTCTCACCCAATTAATTTCCCTTGCCCACCTTTCTTCTCACTTCTTTCAGTATACTAAAGGATTCTGCTTATCATCTTAGAATCTCAAACAGTGAAATGTATATCCTGTTTGCTAAGTTGTATGCTTCTTTTCCTGAGATAAGTACAACCATGTAACAGCAATGACCTGCTGCCAAAATTCCTGTGAACTTTTACACCTTAAATTTTAAATGAAATTAGAAAGCAATTTAGACCTTTTCTTTGTGTGTATGGTAACTGGGAATCAGAGTGTAACAGCGCTCCCTGTAGTTTTCTTAACATTGTTTAATTTTGCCTCTTTGATAAGTGCATTTTTATTATGCTGCAGAACATTTCCCCTAGGGCTATACTGTGACCTCCTGTGAAAATATTGGTAATAACTTTGGATTCAACATAAGGAACTATGCAGTAGATAATAAAATATAAATGTCTAAAAAGCCCCATTTAGCTGTCCTATCTTGGCTTTGAACAGAAGAACAGAAACTTGAAAAGCTATTTTTAAAAAAAGCTATGATTGTACTGGCATATGAATTTAGAAGCTTTTCAGCTCATCACTTTTTGAAAGAAAGCATCTCAGCAGCTGGTGAAGAAATCGCTGTTTGAATGTGCTATACTTTCTCTAATTTGCAGTTGAAGTTATGTGGAGACCTTGACATTTTGAGCGCATGAATCAGGCTTTACAGCATTAAATTTAATCTTTTCCATAATAACGAGAAGCTCTCAGGAAGAGGCCCAATAGGTCATTCTTTCATATGGTGGCTTTAAGCTTTTTGTGTGCTGTTGAAATACTTTAATCTTATAGAGTAATAACAAGGACCTTCAGTGTTTTTCGTCATTGTGGCAGACCGTCTTCATTCTCTGTTTTCCTTAGTTAGAGCACTGTTAAACTCCAGCTATTCCAAAGGCAGACATTTGCCTGTTTGCCACTCTCTCATTATTCCTCCATGGCCTCATTTACTTTACCTTTGCAACCTCCTATTTCTAGTACAAAATATCTGCTTTTGTGAGTTGTTATGTGCCACCTTCCTTCCACTGTTACTTGTGGAATTCTCAGCTATTATAATTCTGAATCTGAGAATTTCCTTTTTTCCTTATAGCACTGAGGGAGTGCTACATTGTCAGAAATGTCATAAGACATTGGGCCACCTTGACATTTTTGATCGTTTAAAATTAGTAATGAGTGGGAAGCCCATTTTATATCTGTCCTGATTTTTATGTGAATTTATATCAAATGTATAGTTATTTTTAAAAGTGCAACAGAAATTTGTTTCTATTTTTTAGGACAATTGATAGAATGATGAATGTTACTCTCTGAAGGAAGCCCTTTTTCTGGTATCTCTATGATACACCTCTATGCCAGGAAACATATAAAAAGCAAGATTTTTAGTGGACCCAATCAAAGGTTGTGGAGAAAAGACAAGAAAGTGAAGTTGAGGATTATCAGATCAGCCATGATCTAATTGAATGGTAGAAAGAGTTAGTGGGCTGAATGGCATACTTCTGTGCCCATGCCTTAAGGTCTTAAAAGGATTGAGAAGATGTAAATTTCCAAATGTTAATTTTTCTTCCTGTATATCCATAACTGCAAGTGTAACAAAGAAGTTTTGCAGAAAGAAGTTTGTGATTGTTGTGTAGCAGGTGTTATTATTGGTCAAAGTCTTCAATTTCCTTACCCATTCATTGATTGGTCTGATTTCTGCATTTCCTAAGGAGGAAAAGGTCCATATATTTATTTAGGCTATGCCTAGCCTCTACCCATGTCAGAATGGAAATAGAGCAATTTAGAAATGGCAAATGGAACCTGGATCCATGTTTGCTGTCACAATTCCCTGCATTGGTAATTTTCACCACTTGATAAAGATGCAGGTAACGAGCTATGCCCAACACTTCTGATCTGGCTGGCCCTGGTACCTCATATGCATACCCTCCCCTCAAAGTTGGTGTCTCATGTGTTTCCCTCCCTGCAACCTCACCTCAATGTTTTATGCAGTTATGGTTCAAAGTCCATTAAAGAAGCTATGAACTGTAGTCTGTATTTATGAAACTTTTGAAAAATAAATTTAGAAGTTCTAATCGATGTACACTCCGTGGCCCTTCCATGCTTTTCATGCCCACTCAGCCAGAATGCACTCTACATGGAACCAAGGCACAATAGCAAGTCTTGGAATGCTGAGGGGAAAATCTCCCATTCAGAAATCTACTTTGAATAAATTGTTTGATTAAAAATGTTAACCGCACGAAACCATTGATAGTATCAGTAACAGAAGCTTTCCAGCACTTCTGATTTCTTAATTTTGTTCGAATAAATGTACAACATCGATAAAACAGTGTAAATATATCATTAATTGTAACTTTACAGTTATGTAAATCAATCAAAACAAACCTTCCTCTCAAAACTGAACCCCTGCATGATATTCCATTTGAGCATCTTGGAGCTCAGAGAAACACTCATAATCTAGGAACTTTATCAATTGGGATAGATGGCCAAATAGTATTTGAACTCATGCTTACTTTGTGCCCCATGAATCCTTTCTTTCAAGAAGGACACTTTTTATTTCCTCTGAAGATGCTGACTCTTTTTTGATGCATGGTTCCATGGAAGTCAGCTGCTTTCTGGTGCTTTACCAGAGTACTATTTCCTCCATATCTGAGGTTCCATCGAGAATTGTTGAGCTATTTAACTATGTAGGGCAGAGAAATAAGTCCTGACCTTATTAATTGTTCCACATCCTCTACAAATGCATGGTGAGCTGAAATAAGATACCTGGAAGAAGATATTCTCCTCCTCTTGAACACTAAATTTAAATGTAGCTGATGGAGCAGATGTCTTTTAGGTATGCCTCAAAGAAGAGGAATTCCCAGTTCTTCAAGTTGTCCTTGATTTTAACCTAATGTTTCATGTTTTCTTGGTGATCTCAAGTTCCTTGGTTAAGCTGCACAAAATATCAAAATAGGACATGTTTAAAGGATTAGATAATATAGTGGTGTAACCAAATAATATTGTATGAGCAACTCAGACCTTAAATCTCACTAGAGCACATTGTGAAATTGAATTCAATATGTGAATGCATGGACTGACATCAGGAAAGAAAAACATTTGAAAATTGCTGTTTGGCATCAAATCCAACTGGTTTACGAAAGAGACTGTACCACTGCTACTCACCTGGTTGACCCTTGACTTCAGTGCAAATCCTGGGAAACCATTTAGTCAAATACTCAATTACTGGGAATAAATATTACAGAAGTCAGGATTGGGCTTTAATTGCGCATGTTCTGAGAACAGAAACTTTTAAAATCAACTGACAACTCCTTACAAAAATCCATTCTCTGACTTAGTGCTATTTCAGGCAGTGCCACACTATTTGGGGCAGAGGCAGCAGCAGATTGCATTCATTCTTAATATAAGCTTTCACAGATTAAAAAGGAAGAAATCTTTGCATTTAATACACTTCTTCCAGCAGTCATGTTCTTAAATTATTTTATGCTGTCCATTCTGCCCACAGTACAAGGTAATTAATACCACTTAACAATTTATGATGGGTTTGTAAAAATGCAAACCCAACTAAATGAGTAGGTGGGAGATGAGTTATTCATCCAGTTACTGAATTAAGATATTTAATAACACGGCAGGAAATTCAACTAATATCATCTCAGTTCTGTCCAGAAAGAGGTTAATCCTAATGAAGCATGACAGCTATCATTATGTCTGAATTAGATTAGTTTGCATTGGAATATTGAATTTCAGCTTTCATGTTTCACAGTCAGTTGCTTGAATTAATAATGGTATTGTTAATATGGGCTTGCTTCTTGTTTGCTGAAAATGAAGTGTTAATAATCAAGCCTGGGTTTAAGCAGAATCTCCATGCTCTGATGGCTTATCGATGATTAGCTGAACTGTTTAGCAAGACCCCCCCTTCAGTGAGTGACACTGAAACTTTTCAGTTGGAAAGTTGTGGGTTCAAACTCCACTTCACAGCCTGAAGTACATAACCCTTGTTGATGCTTCTGTGTGGAATTGAGAGTGTGCTGCACTGTCAGAGGTGCTTTCTTTTGGACACAGTATGTCACAATGTTGGTCTTTTTACAAGGTTGCTATGCCCTTGAGTGGGGGTAATTGGCCCAGGCCCCAACTAGGCTGGGCTTGAAAGATTTATTGGGGCCCTTTTAGTTTACCCATAACAGATAATGCCTCCGGCCTAAGGCTTTTAGGTCTTAAAAAAAAGTATAATCAAAGGGCTGTGGCCAGCTAGCTGTGTGGCTAGCCTTCGTCTAGATCAGAGTATTTGATTCAGTTCAGCAGCAGTGTGTGTGAAGAAAGGCTGCTGGGGCAGTTCCACCCGGGTACTCTCCCTAACTTCAAGTCTGTAAGCCCTTGTTTGTTTCATTTTTACTCTTTGTGCTTAAGGGGTCTGTTTATTGGGACTGTTGCAAGTATTTTTGGAACAGCATCATTAAGTTGGGATAGCCTGTCGGGTTTTGAATATGATAAGTTATCCGGTATTCTATTTTCTGTTCTTTGTGTTTGATTCTGTAATTTTGTAAATAAATTCTGTTTGTTTAAAACTTTGCAGCCAAATTAGCCAATTCACTCCAGGAATATCCACTATACACTTTCCTAAACAAATAGCAAAGTCACGGTCTGGGCTACCCGCTTAAAAACGTTTTGGGCGGTTGGGCCTGGTCCACAACAGACTGGAGGCTCTTTGCGGGATTTAAACAACGAGTGGTAGGTGTTAGTGTCTTTATTCCAGTTGTTGATTTGGTAGGTTTAAACAGCGTTGGGATAGCAATGGCTCTTTCAGTCACCAAGAGTTTTCTGAGGTTGGAAGAAGTGAGCTTAGGGGTTTTACAAAAGGTAGTTAAGGCCAAGCTGTGGTAATTAGGAGACAAGCTAGAGTTGGAGCTTCCTCCTAATGTGAGGAAAGATGAGATGATTACAGCAATAGCTGAGCACTTAAATTTGCTGGAGACACCACTGGGCGGCACGGTGGCACATTAGTTAGCACTATTGCCTCACAGCGCCAGAGACACGGGTTCAATTTCCACCTCGGGCAACTGTCTGTGTGGAATTTGCACATTCTTCCCGTGTCTGTGTGGGTTTCCTCCCACAGTCCAAAGATGTGCAGGTTAGGTGAATTGGCCATGCTAAATTGCCCATAGTGTTAGGTGAAGGGGTAAATGTAGGGGAATGGGTCTGGGTTGGTTCCTGTTCGGAGGGTTGGTGTGGACCTGTTGGGCAGAAGGGCCTGTTTCCACGCTGTAAGTAAGTAATCTAATCAGGATCTGCAGGGATGGCAAAACTTCAATTGCAAATGAAGCAGCTTGAGTTAGAGGCAAGAGTTAAAGAAAGGGCAGCAGAAATGAAACAGTATGAGTTATGATTAAAGCAGGAGAGAAAGAAAAAGAGAGAGAATTTGAACTTCAGAAAATGACACTTAGAAATGAATGTCAGCTTAAAAGGATGGAGATGAAGACAAGATAAGTGGGTCATATGAAATCAGTGTTGGTGGGTGAGGAAAAAAAACAGATGTAGGAAAACAGGACAAGTCTGGGAGTTTTGTTTTTGATTCTGTAATTATGTAAATAAATTCTGTTTGTTTAAAACATGGCAGTCAAATCAGCTAATTCGCTCCAGGAATATCCAACAAATAGCAAAGTTACAGTAGGGCTACCTGCTTAAAAATGTTTTGAAGGGTTGGGCCTGATCCATAACAAGTATTAAACTGAGACCCCATTATGTGAATGCGAAATATTCCTGGACACTGTATGAAAAAGGCGGAGTGGACTCGATGGGCCGAATGGCCTTACTTCCGCTCCTATGTCTTATGGTCTAACAGTGGAGTTATCCCATGTCCTGGTCAACATTTATCCCATCAACAGTATCAGTGAAATCGGTTATCTGTCATTTATTTTGTTGCTTCTTGGGATCGTGCTCTGTACAAATGGCTGTCTGATTTCTAATGAGACAATGGTAACATAGAAACAAAGGAAATAAGAGGAGTAGGTTAATCAGTCATTGAAGGCTGCTCTGTTATTCAGTATGATCATGATTGATCATCAAATTCAATACCTTGTCCCTGATTTCACCCTATACCGTTTAAAGGTAAAGTCACTATAGTCCTATTGGACATAGGGCTGCTCTCTCATTAGAGAGACATGACTGGTGTGGTTCAACCTGAGGGTCATCACACCTCAGGCGAGGGGAGAGATTGAGAAGCACAGTCCTTCATGGTAACCTCAGCCAGTGATGGTATTTAACGCATGTTGTTTGTATCACTGAATCAGAAACCAGCTTGCAACCAACTGAGCTAACTGACCTTGATCCTTTTAGCCTTAAGAGCTATACCTGATTCCTTCTTGAAAATCTTCAATGTTTTGGCCTTAACTACTTGGGAGAAAATTCCATAGGCTGTGAAGGAATTTCTCTTAGTCTCAGTCCTAAATAGCCTATCCGGTATCCTTAAATTGTGACTACTGGTTCTGGACTCCTGGTCATCGGAAAAATCCTCCCTGTGTTTACGCTGTCTAGTTTTGTAGACTTCTAAGAGATTTCTAAGAGACCTTCCCTCATTCTTGTAAACTTCAAATAATATGGTTTGTATCAATCCAGCTACCATTCATATGTATTTCTGTCATCCTAGGAATCATTCTGGCAAACCTTTGTTGCACTCTGTTTTGCTAGAACATCCCTCCTCAGATAAGCAGTTTAGAAATTGTTCATTAGTTATGAACTATTTGGGAGTTGAGGTTTTGAAAGATGCTATACAAGTGCACATCTGTTCTTCTTTGGCTATAACGATGGACCTAGATCTGATTCTCAGAACCACTTGACTTTGATGGGCTCAACCAAAGGGAAGCTACATTTGGCCTTGGCTCCTCTGAGTTAGCGAGAGACTATTTTGTTAGGTTTCCACTATTGTCAACAATCCAGTAGCCACTGCTGAAAAATATTTGTAGTCATTGGGTGGACACCGTATCATCATAGTTATGCTGCGTCTTGTGGTCAGATATTTGCTGACATTTGCAGGTTAAGCTCACAAGTGAAGAAGTTGGCTGGACCGCTTGGTTGAAAACTTCCAAAATATTGCAGTACCTATTGGAGTGGTGATTGTGGGGAAAGTGTCTCGACATAGAGATCCATTGGAACAATTCACAAAGAAGAGGGAGTTTTCCTTGTGTCCTGGTACCGGACTTCCATCAGTCAATACCACCAAAACAGTTGGGCTGGACAACCTTCCCTCCTCTTCCCTTCACCTTGCCTCTTCAGAAGACCATTCGGAGAAATCCTACATGTTTTGTTTCCTGAGCAAGGTGTGTTAGTAAAGGTCTCAGAGACATCTGCTTATGTTTGGTGACATTTGCCTTGATTTGATTTGGTTTGATTTGTTATTGTCACATGTACTGAGATATGGTGAAAAGTATTGTTTGACTTGCTGATCAGACAAATCATACCTTGCATAAGTACATCAGGGTAAAAGAACAGAGTGCAGAATAAAGTGTTACATCTGTAGAGAAACTGCAGGGAAAGACCAACTCTAATATATGAGAGAGCACAGCAATTCAGGCAGCATCCGAGGAGCTTCGAAATCGACGTTTTGGGCAAAAGCCCTTCATCAGGAATAAAGGCAGAGAGCCTGAAGCATGGAGAGATAAGCTAGAGGAGGGTGGGGGTGGGGATAGAGTAGCATAGAGTACAATAGGTCAGTGGGGGAGGAGATGAAGGTGATAGGACAGGGAGGAGAGGGTGGAGAGGATAGGTGGAAAAGGAGCTGGGCAGGTCGGACAAGTCCGGACAAGTCAAGGGGACAGTTTTGCTGGAGGTTAGAAACTAGGATGAGGTGGGGGAAGGGGAAATGAGGAAGCTGTTGAAATCCACATTGATGCCCTGGGGTTGAAGTGTTCCGAGGCGGAAGATGAGGCGTTCTTCTTCCATGCATCTGGTGGTGAGGGAGCGGCGGTGGAGGAGGCCCAGCACCTCCATATCCTCAGCAGAGTGGGAGGGAGAGTTGAAATGTTGGGCCATGGGGCAGTTTGGTTGATTGGTGCGGGTGTCTCGGAGATGTTCCCTAAAGCGCTCTGCTAGGCGGCGCCCAGTCTCCCCAATGTAGAGGAGACCGCATCGGGAGCAACGGATACAATAAATGATATTAGTGGATGTGCAGGTAAAACTTTGATGGATGTGGAAGGCTCCTTTAGGGCCTTGGATGGAGGTGAGGGAGGAGGTGTGGGCACAGGTTTTACAGTTCCCGCGGTGGCAGGGGAAAGTGCCAGGATGGGAGGGTGGGTCGTAGGGGGGCGTGGACCTGACCAGGTAGTCACGGAGGGAACGGTCTTTGCGGAAGACGGAGAGGGGTGGGGAGGGAAATATATCCCTGGTGGTGGGGTCTGTTTGGAGGTGGCGGAAATGTCGGCGGATGATTTGGTTTATGCGAAGGTAGGTAGGGTGGAAGGTGAGCACCAGGGGCGTTCTGCCCTTGTTGCGGTCGGAGGGGTTGGGTCTGAGGGCGGAGGTGCGGGATGTGGACGAGATGCGTTGGAGGGCATCTTTAACCACGTGGGAAGGGAAATTGCGGTCTCTAAAGAAGGAGGCCATCTGGTGTGTTCTATGGTGGAACTGCTCCTCCTGGGAGCAGATACGGCGGAGGCGGATGAATTGGGAATACGGGATGGCATTTTTGCAAGAGGTAGGGTGGGAAGAGGTGTAATCCAGGTAGCTGTGGGAGTCGGTGGGTTTGTAAAAAATATCAGTGTCAAGTCGGTCGTCACTGATGGAGATGGAGAGGTCCAGGAAGGGGAGGGAGGTGTCAGAGATGGTCCAGTAAATTTAAGGTCAGGGTGGAATGTGTTGGTGAAGTTGATGAATTGCTCAACCTCCTCGCGGGAGCACGAGGTGGCTTGTCCGACCTACCCAGCTCCTTTTCCACCTATCCACTCCACCCTCTCCTCCCTGACCTATCACCTTCATCCCCTCCCCCACTTAGCCATTGTACTCTATGCTACTTTCTCCCCACACCCACCCTCCCCTAGCTTATCTCTCCACGCTTCAGGCTCTCTGCCTTTATTCCTGATGAAGGGCTTTTGCCCGAAACGTCGATTTCGAAGCTCCTCGGATGCTGTCTGAATTGCTGTGCTCTTCCAGCACCACTAATCCAGAATCTGGTTTCCAGCATCTGCAGTCATTGTTTTTACCTCTAATATATGAGAGGTCCGTTTGTAAGTCTGATAACAGTTTGGAGAAGGTGTTCTTAAATCTGTTGGTTTGTGTTTTCACACTTTTGTATCTTCTGCCAAATGGAAAATGGTGGAAGAGAATGGGAAGGGTCTTTGATTATTTTGGCTACTTTTCTGAGGTAGTGGGAAGTATAGACGGAGTCAATGGATGGAAGGCTGGTTTTCATGATGGACTGGGCTGCATTCACAACTCTCTGTAATTTTTTTTGTGCCATATGTTGCCATATCAAGCCAGACTGGATTCTCTCTATGGTGCTTCTGTAAAAGTTGGTTAGAGCCATACAGCACAAAAACAGACCTTTCGGTCCAACTTGTCTGCGCCGAACAGATATCCCAAACTGATCTAGTGCATTTGCCAGCAATTGGCCCATACGCCTCTAAACCTTGCCCATTCATTTACCCATCCAGATGCCTTTTAAATTTTGTAATTGTACCTGCCTCCACCACCTTCTCAGGCAGTTCATTCCCTAAATGAACCACCCTCTGTGTGAAAGCATTGCCCCTTTGGTCCCTCCTAAATCTTGCTGCTCTCACCTTAAATCTATATCCTGTATAAGATCACCCCTAAGCCTCTGGTGCTCCAGGGGAAAAAGTCCTAGCCTGTTCAGCTTCTCTGATAGTTCAAATCCTCCAATCCTGGCAACATCCTTATAAATCTGTTCTGAATCATTTCAAGTTTAACAACATCTTTCTGATAATAGCGAGAAAAGAATTGAACCCACTATTCTAAAAATGTCCTAACCAATGTCCTGTACAGCTGCAACATGAGCCACCAACTCCTGGACTCAATGCACTGACCGATGAAAGAGTGCAGGACAAATACCTTCTCCACCGTCCGGTCTACCTACGACTCTACTTTCGAGGAACCAAGCCCCTCCACCCCCTAGTTCTCTTTGTTTGGCAACACTCTCCAGGGCCCTACTATTAACTGTGTAAGTGCTGCGGTGAAAGTGAGGACTGCAGATGTTGGAGATTAGAGTAAAGAGTGTGGTGCTTGAAAAGCAGAGCAGGTCAGGCAGCATCCGAGGAGCAGGTAAATCGACGTTTCGGGCAAAAACCCTTCATCAGGAAGTCCTGCCCCGATTTGCCTCACCAAAATGCAAAGCCTCAAGTTTATCTAAATTAAATTTCATCTGACATTCTTTGGCCCATTGGCTCATTTGACCAAGGTCCCATAATTTGAGATAACCTTCCTCACCCTCCACTACATGGCCAATTTTGGTGTCATCTGCAAACTGGCAAACGTATGAACTATAAGTCAGAGCAGACATAGTGAATTTCCTTTGCCTTCTGAGAAAGTAGAGGCATTAGCATGCTTTCTTGACTGTAGCATCAACGGGAATGGACCAGAATAGTTCATTAGTGAAATTTACTCCTGGGAACTGGAGGCTTTCGATCCTCTCCACCTCAGCACATTGACACAGACAAGGATGTGTCCTCCACTCCACTTCCTGAAGTCGATGCCTAACTCCTTCGTTTTGCTGACATTCAAGGAAAGATTGTTGTCTTTACACCATGATACGAAGCTGCCTGTCTCTTTCCTGTACTCTGTCTCGACACTGTTTCAGTTCAGACCCACAATGGTGGTGCCATCAGCAATTTTGTAAATGGAGTTAGAGCTGAATTGCCAGAATGTCAGAATGACAGCATTCTGAAGATTCAACACTTTCTTTATGCCTTCAAAAACTACAACTTATTTAACAAATGTATATTGTTTTCTCCAAAGCGAATCTGTGTGAAGAGAAATCTGTATTTTTTTCTTTTTAAATCCAGTATTAATGAGTGTGCATTCTTTGCATATGTTTTGGATATTTAGAGAGGTAAGGTTTCATGTTACAAACTAAGCGTGTTAAATAGTTTTACACCGTCATTGAATACCTTTTCTTTACTAATAAATGAATAATTTTGTGCTTAGTTGATGGATCTTATAGAGAAGTATATCAGAAACTGGGTAAAACAATCAAATTTATATTGACCTCTGGAGACTGAGTCTAGAGAGAAAGAGAGAGACAGTGCATTCCGCCTATCTCAGTTACAACAAATACAATGATGATATCATACTTGCATGGTCTGAGTGATGTTGTCTTGTTCAGTTATCAAAGGCCATTCAGCCCTTGATGTCCACACAAATCATCTGAACAGCATCCCACCCAAACCCAAACCCAAACCCTGTAAACCTGCATTCCCTGTGGCCAATCCACCTAATTTGCATATCCTGGGATACAATGGGCAATTTAGCATGGCTACTTCACCTAGCCTGCTCTTCCCTGGACACGACAGGACAATTTAGCATGGCCAATTCACCTAATCTGCACATCTTTGGACCGTGGGAGGAAACCAGAGCACTTGGAGGAAACCAATACAGACACAGGGAGAATGTGCAAACTCCACACAGACAGTCACCCAAGTCTGGGATCGAACCAGGGTCCTTTGCTCTGTGAGGCAGCGATGTTAACCACTGCACCAATGTTCAGTGTATTAGAGCTACGTAAGCTAGCAGCTATAAGTTGGAAAAGCCTTATGAATCAGAATTGGATTTATTACATAGTGATTACACACAGCATAGAAACTGATCATTTGACGAGCAGTTCTATGCCAGTTTTAAATTCCACACAAATCCCTGAGTACGTTTCTTTCACCAATATATCATCTATTCCAGTCTCTCTCTTCCTTTTCTGTTTCACCTTTAACATATCTGTGCTATTTGGCTCATTTATTCCTTGTAGTAGCAAGTACCAAATTAATGGCTCATATTTACGACCTCACATTTAGCAATTAAACCAGTGTGTGCACGCTCCATTTTCTTTATATTTGTTTTGTTCTTGTTTCCTTTAATTACTTCCTAAGAATATCCAGGGAGCATACAGACCAGGAAAATTTGTTGACTGGATTGCCAGTGGACAGTGAGGTGAAATCTGTGTGTATATCCATTTGTTGTACTGACAAAACTAGCAATCTGTGATTGGTATCATTTATGGAAGAGGTGGCAACATTAATTCTTCCCAGAGTAACAGAGCGGCCTCTTGCAAGTTTTTTGATAGATCCGTTCAGAATCAGTGAAGAGGAGCTCAAAGGTTACAGGCAGTTGGGAAAGTCAGTGAGACAGAGTCAGAAGCAGACTCCATGTTCAAAGTGCTTCAGTTAGCTGTCCTGCTGAGAAGGCAATTGAACTACTCAGAGGAGTGTAGAGCACTTGGATGGCTCTGTGCTGTTAGAACACAAGCATTTCTAAGAAGTTAATGTATAAAAATTGGAGTCAGGAGAAGGTGGCTGTGTTCAATGTTGCTTAGAATTGGGGGTGTTGAAAAGCTCTCAAGTTAAATTTGCTTAATGTAACTGAGGAAGATCAGAGCTTGGACAGAAATCCAGGGCCAGGATTGGCTCAGTGAAGTTGGTTGTCATTGAAGAGCTGGAGTTCTGTTTGTGAATGAGTATTGGAGTTCAGACCCCAGGAAAGGAATGTCATTGATCAGAACAGAAATAATTGCAGGACAGTCTATGATGGAGTGGTGCTTGGAGGGACTTTCAAAGCCAGATTGGCAAAATGAACAATTGTAATCCGTTGTGAGATTCCATGAGATTATCCTGAGGAAGGGTTATTCGACCTGAAACGTTAACTCAGATTTCTCCCCACACATGCTGCCAGACCTGCTGAGCTTTTCCAGCAATTTAAATTTTTGCCTGTGGATCATCCACTCCATCATTATTATCTGGTGGAATTGTGGAATCTGTTGGATCTGTTTTGATTTAGTGTTTGATTTGAACTGTTGGGAGTGATTCAGTCATTAACTAATGTTAATTTTGAGCATTAGAATATACATTATTCATGCATTGTAGATTTCATTACTGTTCCAATGTTGGAGAGTAAAGTTTAGTGTCATTTGCTTAAAACTGTGAAATCTTATGGCTTACGTCATAGGAGTCTACAGCACAGAAAAATGTCTATCAAATCTGATGGTTAATTTAAGTAAGTACCGGACCTCTTAACTTGTCAATTTAGAGTCATAGAGTCATAGACATGTACAGCACGGAAACAAATGCTTCGGTCCAACTTGTCCATGCCGACCAAATATCCCAACCTAATCTAGTCCCACCTGCCAGCACTTAGAGTCATAGAGTCATAGAGATGTACAGCATGGAAACAGAACCTTTGGTCCAACCCATTCATGCCGACCAAATATCCCAACCCAATCTAGTCCCACCTTCCAGCACTTGGCCCATATCCCTCCAAACCCTTCCTATTCATATACCCATCCAGATGCCTTTTAAATGTTGCAATTGTACCAGCCTCCACCACTTCCTCTGGCAGCTCATTACATGCATGAAAAAGTTGCCCCTTAGGTCCCTTTTATATCTTTCCCCTCTCATTCTAAACCCATGTCCTCTATTTCTGGACTCCCCCATCCCAGGGAAAAGACTTTGTCTATTTATCCTATCCATGCCCCTCATGATTTTTGAGAAATAAAAGTTATAGGCCTCTAGCTGGATCACAGCATACGATCTGGTCTGGGATTATTATAATGGCCAGAGGCAGGAATGTCATATTTCTGACCTGCAGATAGATTACAGGATTGCTGATGTACATGAACATAAAAATATTACATTATTTTTTGAACAATGTCTGTTTTGACTAAAAGGACTTGAGTGGCTGCATACATGGTTTAACAGTGAATGTGTTTGAGTGTGATTTATGGGAAAAATGCAATTATCCTGGGCCTCAGGGAGAGTTGTGCTTCCTCTTGTCCCCACAGTCCTCTGAGATATGTGCATTCCTTATAATTCTTTTGTGTGTCCCTGATTTTAATCAATCCTTCATTGGTGACCAAGTTGCCTACATCTTTGTGCTCCCTACATCTCTCTGCTTTTCTGCCTTCCATCTTGTTTATAGTGCTCAAACAAAGGCCCCTATTCCCCAAATGTTTCCCTCCCTTCTTTTAAAGTTCAACTGAGCAATTTAGGTATCAGTTGGAAGCCAATGTTTCTTGTTCCATCTGATGGACCCCTTTAGGACTCCACACAACATTAAATCCCAGGTATTTCTGTGCTGTAAAACTCTAATACCGGTGGCCTGGTCTCTTATATTGTAGTGTGCTGGTGGTTGTGGAATTGCTCTCTGCTTACACAATTCTTAATTTAAAATGCCTTAAATTTAGAGGATCAGTAGGATTTTTCAGGTTTGGAAACATCCTGTAGAGTCAAAGGTTTCACATTAGCGCACAGCCAGCTCCCTGTTTAATTTAAAAAGCGTAAATGTGCAGTTCACAGTGGTGTCTTGATAATCCAACAGTATTAATACAAAGCAAGTTCTACAACATTTAATGAGAGGTGACTATGGTTAAAGTTTTTATATTATTATGTATAAAGTAATCAAGATTTCTTTAGTAAATTAATTTAACTTTATCACTCCTTCTTAAGTGACTTGTTTTCTTTGGTTTTGTTCAGGTTATTTCTTTCTAAAATGCCTGCAATCATGAATAAATAATAAGCTGCAACAATCCAACTCAGAACAGTAGGGTTGATCTTATGAATATTAAAAGAGCTCGAGAGATTGATCCAACATCAATTATCTGTTGCTCACCTAATAGCGCAGGTAACATTCATACGTCAACCACCTCATCATCTCCCAAACTGCATGAAATCTTAATATATGAAAGATGCTAATATTTTGTACAAAAAAATCATTTTCAGATATTCTGGCCCCTTCCCAATTCTAAGCAGCAAAAGTGCTGATGGGAGCCTACTAAGAACTTATGGAGAGTTTGGATAACTTCATCAGTTGACCTTCATTAAGGTTATCAGATGAGCTTGACTTGCTTAATGATTGGATCTTCAGAAGTTTGGTTGAAATGTTTGAGATGATTTCTTATTGTGAAAGAGGTTTTGTATTTTCCTTTCTTGTAGAAGTTATTTCCTTTTGTGTTTATTGCATCCATCACTGCCAGCTGCTGGAATCTACTTGAGAGGGCTGAAGTTTTGTTTCACCAGTTACCTATTTTAAATAATCTTCACTTCCCTCATGTGAAAAAGAGAGAGAATCTTCTGTTAGTTGAAAACACATTATCCCTTCTCAGTGACTTTTTGTTCCTGCAATTGTAGACTTGTCCATAGAATATAGAGATTGTAATGTGGTCAGCTGGGTGCACCGCATAGAATAGCCTCAACCCCAATTGAGGCTGTTAATCTGGTCCAAACAGGGTGCTCTGGTTGACAGACAAAAAGAGAAGTGTCAGCTCTGATGAGGCTGTGGCAGAGTCAAGGATTTTCCATGTGTAAATAAAGGGTGACATGTGACGGGATACCAGCTTCTGTGGGGTATTCCAGTGTGATGAGAGTAAACATGTTCCTGAAGACGTTCCTCATTGCAACTGTCATCTTTGAGTTGGGGTAAGCATTTCTGGCATTATGCCATTATCTGAAAATCTTGACTCGTTCATCTTTGCAATCGAAGATTAGGCCCAGTATGTGGAAAGAATGTGTTATATTCTTCCGGGCAAACGACATTGGGGCAGATGAAAAGCAACAAGTAATTTCCTGACAACTTGTGAACCTACTAAATCTAAGCTGGTTAAAAACAAGGGCAATTTATTACTTTCCCTGAGGCACCAGATACTAAAACGTTTAAAGAGTTGACAGATTTAGTTAAGGAATATTATGACCCCAAGCCTTCTCCAATTCTGAGATGCTAAGATTTTTACTTGGCAATACGAGAACCAGGGCAATCCGTTTTGGAAGTTTTAACAAGGTGAACATGACTGGCAGAGGCATGTGACTTTGGTTTAACCCTTAATGAGATGCTGAGAGACTGCTCTGTATGTGGATTAATGATGTAATGATGCAAAAGCACCTACTACCTGAAGCCCAACTAGACTACAACTGGCTTTATCATTGGAAAATGTGGTAAGTGGAGCATATGAGTTGCAGGGTATTCTGATGGAAGTGAACACCCTTACCAGGCCGACTGAGCTTGGGAAACACCGCTTGAGTGAATTGAAGGGAATTACATAGCCTCACTCAGGGCATATCCTGAACAGAGGGACTCTAGGACAGCTGACAGCAAAACCCCAAAACAAAACCAAATCTCGACCAAACTGTTAACATTTTCTTCAGGGTTCGGGCTAGCAAGCCATTGGAGTTCTGTCGGTATGTGGACTTGAGACAGCAAAGGAGTCTCACTAGACCGAAATTGAATAAGAGAACTCAGGAGAGTATCCAGAAGGGGGCACACCCTGCAAAGTCCACCTGCGTTTGGCTTGGAACAGTTAAATTGCTCAGCAACATCTAAATCAGAACCAATCAAAATAAATGTCTAGTCAAATGGTCATCTGATTCTTATGGAAGTCTAATGTCGATGCAGCTGTTTTCACGATTGTAGAACCAGTCTTTAACAAAATTCATTCTGGACTTCACCCCTTATGTTTGCACAAGACCGCAGCTAGACTGAAAACCTATATCAGGGATCCTTTATGGATTAAGGGTTCAACTTTGATTCCAGTCTCTTATGAGAAGCAGCTGATTCAGTTACCACTGATTGTAGTACAAGGCTCATGCCCAAGCTTGATGGAGTGAAATTGGTTGAGAGAGATTCTCCTTGATTGACTCAACATTTTCGATTAGAAAATGGTTGCCTCAATGAAGTCCTAATTAAATCCTGAAAGTCTTTCAGAAAGATCCAGGCAGTATCAAAGGGTCTAAGGCCACCTTTCATGTTGACCAGGAAACAATTCCATGTTTCTACAAGGCTCCCCAGTGCCATTTGCCTTATGGGCAAGAGAAAAGGCAGAAATCACAAGGTTGTAAAGCAAAGGAATCATCAAACCAGGGAGGTTTGCGGAATGGGCAGCATTGATTGTACTGATTTTGAAGCCTGATGGGTCGGTTTGCCTTTGTGGGGATTTTAAACAAACAGTAAACTACTTTTTGTGGCTGAATAAATCCACAATCCATCACACAGACGATTTATACATAAAGCTAATGGGGGGACTGTTCTTTACCAAGTTGGAGATGAGCCATGAGTACTTGCAAAAGCGGTAAAATGAGCCTTCCCAGAAGTATTCTACAATTAATACCCATAAGGGTTTGTCCAATATACGAGACTGTCTTTTGGGGTGTTGTCAACCTGTGCAGTTTTTCAACGACGATGGAGAACATTTTGCAAGGTTTACCCCAGGTCGCCATTAATCTAGATGAAATACTGACAACAAGGAAGACCAATAAGGAGCACTTAGAGAACTTGGACATAGTCCTTAGACGTTTCTCCCAGGCTGGCATGCATCCTAGAAGGGAAAATATGTGTTCCAAGCACACCAAGTGACCGACTTGGGCTACAGAGTTGACAAGACCGGATTACATCAATTGGAAGATAAAGTGAGGGTGATCAAAGCATCCTTGGCTCCCATGTCTGTACCGGAGCTTAGGTGTTTCCTTAGGCTGGTGAACTATTATGGAAAGTTCAGAGATAACCTGGCCTCCATCCTGGCACCTTTGCAGCAAGTCCGAGAAAGGTCAGCATTGGAAACGATTGTATAGCCATAACTTCCAGGGAAGTGAAGAAACAGCTGTCATTCTCTCAGGTGTAGGCACACTATGTTCCCACATGAGATCTGGTATAACCATGTAATACCTCCATGTGTGGTATTGGGGTAGTATTAGCTGATAGGCGGCCCATTGGAGGCTAAAGCCAGGACACCCAGGACATTGACGAATGCAGAGTGTGAATATGCCCAGATAGCAATGTTTGGCAGTCATATTTGGAGTCAGGAAGTTCCACCAATACCTCAGTGGATGCAAAATTTGTAATAATAATGGACCACAAGCCCCGACTAGCTCTACTTAAAGAGGGCAAGGCAGTGCTGCCCATAGCTTCAGGCCAAATTCAGTGGTGGACTGTAATACTAAGTGCATATATTTACAAGTTGGAACACTGTCTGGGAGGCTAAGTAACAAATGTGGATACATTGAACCACCTCCCACTTGAGGTATTGGTACTGCAACTGGAAGAGTCCGCAATGGTTTTAAATTTTTTGGACACACTTCCAGTCACAGCTGAAGATGTCAGACTTTGAATGCAGAAAGGTCTGCTTCTGGCAAAACTGAAACAGCTGGTGGTGATGAAGAAAAGCAAATGGCCGTCATGACCAGGATTGACATTTTATTTGGACCTGGAGAGATCAGCTCACAGTCGAGTATAGCATACCATTATGGGAAGTGAGAGTGATTGTCCCAGATACTGGCTGAACTCTACTGGGGTTTCCAATATGAAGATGATGGTAAGAAGCTATGTCTGGTGGCCAGGATTAGATGCAGACATAGCTGCATTAGTGGGGAGTGCCAAGAAAGATAAAAATTACCGGCAGCAGCTCCCCCATATTAATAGGAATGGCTGTGTAAACCCTGGACTCAGTTACAATTGACTGTGCAGATGCAGATCCTTTCATGGGCTCAATATTCTTAGTCATTGTAAATGGATGTGCATAAAGTTTATTCCTCAAACACGGGAACGACGATAGAAGAATTGCTTGCATCTTTTGCAATATAAAGACTCTGAGAAGTGTAGGCCGCAGATAACAGATCATCGTTTACCAGCAGGGAATTTGTCTATAAAGTCAGCTCTATACCATCCATCATCCAATGACCTGGCAGAAAGAGCAGTAACTTTGAAGGCAGGCTTAACAAAACAACCTACAGCTTTACTAGACACCAAACTGTCCTGATTCCTATTTGATTATAGGATTGCCTCTCATGCAACTACAGGAATAGGTCCTGCAGAGTTGCTAATGGGGAGAAGACGCTGCACCAGGTCAAATCTGATCTTCTTGGACTTGGGTGTAGGGGAGAATGAACAGCATCAGGAATGAAAGTGCTGGGCATCAGACTCTACCAAACGAGAGAGACAGTTCACTACAGGGGACAAAATTTGGTGTAGGAACCATGGAACTAGCCTGCATGGGCAGAGGCTTGATTGTCGCAAAGTCAGGGCCAGTGAGGTATAAAATCAAATAGGAACAAGCATATGGATCATATTAAAGCCACAAACTTGCAAACAATGTGAGAGCAAAACATGCCATGATTCTTGGAACAGTTGGGAAAGCTGTCAGAGCCTGTGGGTTCTCACTCTCCATCAAGCCTTGAAGAGACCTCTGAATCTGAGATGGACATAGCGGATTTTGCCACATTGATGCCTTTGCCGCCTGAAGAATACAGTAAATTTCTCTGGGTGCAAGAAGTGAGCTTCTGTGCACGACACCCCGGCTATATCTGATGCAGAGTCAGAGGGACCTGATCTGTGCTAAACTGCCCCAGGGTGCGCTCCAAGGAAAAGGACCTGCCTATGTTCTTGGACTTAGAACGGGAGGGTTGTAGTGATTACATGCAGTCAGCTTGGTGGACCTCATAGAATAGGAGTTATCTGATTGGGACTGTTAATCTGCCCCAAACAGGGGCCCCTGCCTGAAAGATAAAAAGGGGAGTGTCAGAGTTGGGAGGTTATGTTGCAGCTGCACAGGACATTGGTTAGGCCACTGTTGAAATATTGCGTGCAATTCTGGTCTCCTTCCTATTGGAAAAATGTTGTGAAACTTGAAAGGGTTCAGAAAAGATTTACAAGGATGTTGTCAGGGTTGGAGGGTTTGAGCAATAGGGAGAGGCTGAATAGGCTGGGGCCGTTTTTCATGGAACATCGGAGGCTGGGGCTGACCTAATAGAGGTTTATAAAATCTTGATGAGCATCAAAAGGATAAATAGACAAAGTTTTTTTCCCTGGGGTCGGGGAGTCCAAAACTAGAGGGCATAGGTTTGGGGTCAGAGGGGAAAGATATAAAAGAGACCTAAGGGGCAACTTTTTCATGCAGAGGGTGTCTGGAATGAGCTGCCAGAGGAAGTGGTGGAGGCTGGTACAATTGCAACATTTAAGAGGCATTTGGATGAGTATATGAATAGGAAGGGTTTGGAGGGATATGGGCCGGGTGCTGGCAGGTGGGACTAGATTGGGTTGTGATATCTGGTCGGCATGGACGGGTTGGACTGAAGGGTCTGTTTCCATGCTGTACTTCTCTGTGACTTTGAGAGCTGTCTGTGAGGGAGCTGGATCAGTGTCATGGACTTTTCATGTGTAAATGAAGGGAGACTTGGTGATGGGATACTGGCCTCTGGAATTATTTCATATAAACTACTGTAAAATGGCTGTGTTAAGCAACATGTTGGAATGCTGAACTGATGAGAGAAAGGATGTTTATTGTCTTAAAATCTAAGAATTTTCAACATGGAAAAAAGACATTTTTCCCCACTATGGCTGTGATAGTGTTGGCATCCCATCTGCTCTCATCCTGACATAGTTTCTTTAGTGTTCGTGGGTCAAAATTCTGGTACTGCCTTCTTAACAGCTCTGTGAGGATACCTTAATCAAAAAGTGGAATGTAGCAGATCAAGAAGGCAGCTCACCATCTCTTTACTAGTGATACTAGGGATGGCAATAAATGCTGGTCCAGCCAATCATAACCATATTCCATGAATGAATTTTAAAAAATGTTCTTCCTCTTTCTTCTTTTCATTTAATCGTCATCAGATTTTGACATAGAGGACTTCCATTTCTATTGTATCTTTAGCGCAACGTCCTAAGACATTTTATGTGCGTGTTCAACAGACAAAAATTGTGAATTTATCAGCAAGGGAGATTGGGGGAATCAAAAAGGTAGGTTTTGAGTCATAGAATCATACATAGAACATAGGACAATACAGCACAGAAAAGGCCTTTTGGCCCTTGATGTTGTGCCGACCTGTGAACTAATCTAAGCCCATCCCCCTACACTATCCCATTATCATCCATATGCTTATCCAAGGATTGTTTAAATCTCCCTAATGTGGCTCCCTTTCTGATAAATTCACATTAGCAGGCAGGGCATTCCACGCCCTTACCACTCTGAGTAAAGAACCTGCCTCTGACATCTGTCTTAAATCTGTCACCCCTCAATTTGTAGTTATGCCCCCTCATATAAGCTGATGTCATCATCCTAGGAAAAAGACTTTCACTGTCTACCCTATCTAATCTTCTGATCATCTTGTATGTCTCTATCAAATCCCCTCTTAGCCTTCTTCTTTCCAATGAGAATAGACCCAAGTCTCTCAGCCTTTCCTCATAAGACCTTCCCTCCAGACAAGGCAACATCCTGGTAAATCTCCTCTGTACCTTTTCCAATCCTTCCACATCCTTCCTGTAACAGGGCGACCAACACTGCACACGATATTCCAAGTGTGGCCACACTAGCATTTTGTATAGTTGCAGCATGACATTACAGCTCCGGAAATCAATCCCTCTACCAATAAAACCGAGCACACCATATGTCTTCTTAATAGCAATATCAACCTGGGTGGCAACTTTCAGGGATCCATGTACATGGATTCCAAAATCCCTCTTGTCCATGTCGACCATGTTTCCCAAACTAAACTAGTTCCTGCGTTTGGCCCATATCCCTCTAAACTTCTCTTGTTCGTGTACCTGTCCAAATATCTTTAAAATGTTGTAACTGTGCCTGTATCTACCACTTGCTCTGGCAGTTCATTCCATATATGAACAACTCTCTGTGTGGAAAATGTTGCTCCTCAGACCCTATTTAAATCCTTCTTCTCTCACCTTAAAAATATGCCCCTTAATTTTTAGCTCTCCCATTCTATGGGAACTACCTTTGCTATTCACCTTCTCTAAGACCCTTATGATTTTATAAACCTCTATAAGGTCACCCCTCAACCTCCTAAATACCAGTGAAAAAAAGTCCCAGCCTCTCCTCATAATTCAAACTCTCCATTCATGGTAACATTTCTGGTACATCTTTTCTGAACCCTCTCCAATTTAATATCTTTCCTGTAGCAGGGTAAGCAGAATTGTACACAGTACTCCAAAGTGGCCGCACCAATGTCCTATACAATCATAACATGAAGTCCCAATTCCTATACTCAGTGATCTGAGCAATGAAAGCAAGGATGGTAAATGCTTTATTAACTACCATTTCTACCTGTGACACAACTTGCAAAGAACTATGTACCTGAACCCCTTGATCTATCTGTTTACCAACACTACCGAGGGCTCTACCTTTAACTAAATAGGTCCTGCCATTGTTCGCTTTACTAAAACTTAATATCTTGCATTTACTTGAATTAAACCCCATTTGCAATTCCTCAGCCTATTGGCACAATTGATCAAGATCTCTTTATAATTGTAGATAACCTTTTCCACCAATTTTGGCGTTAGCTACAATCCTACTCACCATTCCTCCATAATTTGCAACCAAATTGTTCATATAAATGACAGACTAGCTAGAGATCAGGCAAGTTGGTGGTGAAATCTGGTTTCAAATACAGCTACGGTTTTTATTAATTCATTATGGATATTCAAAAGGATAAATAGAGTGGTCACTAGAACTTCAAACTTGTGAGTCTGGGGGAAGCGAAAGGGAAAGCAACAGGGAGTATGGAGTCAAGTAGAAAGATAAGCAGAAGGTTAGCATGTGTACAGGCTTTAAGTTCGAGACAGACTAGGAATGAAGCAGAAAGGAAGGATAACTTAGGACTTATTACTGGAGGTGTTGGAAATCATGAGGATAAGAAAATTAGAATTAAGGTGCTGAACCTGAATGCTCGTTGTATTCATAGCAAAGTAGCTGAATTAACAGCACAAATCATTGTGAATGATTATGATGTGGTAGGCATCACAGAGACGTGGTTGCAGGGGGTTCAAGACTGGCAGTTAAACATCCAAGGATTTACAACTTATCGAAAAGGGAGGTGGGCAGAGGGTTTGCCTTGTTAGTTAAGAATGAAATTAAATCTATGGCACTGAATGACATAGGGTCAGATGATATGAAGTCTGTGGAATTGAGGAACCACAAAGGCAAAAAAAACCATAATGGGAGTTATGTACAGACCTCCCAGCAGTGGTCAGGACCAGGGGTGCAAGAGGTACCTGGAAATAGATAGGGCATGTCAAAAAGGCAATGTCACGGTGATCATGGGAGACTTCAATATGCAAGCAGACTGGGTGAATAATGTTGCCATTGGATCCAAAGAAAGGGAATTAATGGAATGCTTACACACAAAAAGAGAGCCTATAAAGTGGCCAAGAGCACTGGGAAATCAGAAGATTGAGAAGACTACAAAAACAAACAGAGGATAACAAAGAGAGAAATAAAGGAGAGGATCAAATAAGAAGGTAAGCTAGCCAGTAATATTAGAAATGATAGTAAAGGTTTCTTTCAATACATAAGAAACAAATGAGAGGCAAAAGTAGAAATTGGGCCACTCCAAATTGAGGCAGGAAGGCTAGTGATAGGAGATAAGGAACTAACTGAAGAACTCAATAAGTACTTTGTGTCAGTCTTCCCAGTGGAAGATATGAGTAATATCCCAACAATTAAGGAGACTCAAGGGGCAGAGTTGAGAATGGAAGCCATTACAAAAGACAAAGTGCTTGAAAAGCTAAAAGGCTAAAAGTTGATAAATCTCCTGGCCTGGATGGGCTACATCCTAGAGTTCTGAGGGAAGTGGCTGAAGAAGTAGCGGAGGCGTTGGCTATAATCTTTCAAAAATCACTGATTAGATTAGATTACCGTGTGGAAACAGGCCCTTCGGCCCAACAAGTCCACACCGACCCGCCGAAGCGCAACCCACCCATACCCCTACATTTACCCCTTACCTAACACTGCGGGCAATTTAGCATGGCCAATTCACCTAACCTGCACATCTTTGGACTGTGGGAGGAAACCGGAGCACCCAGAGGAAACCCATGCAGACACGGGGAGAAAGTGCAAACTCCACACAGTCAGTCGCCTGAGGCGGGAATTGAACCCAGGTCTCTGGCACTGTGAGGCAGCAGTGCTAACCACTGTGCCACCGTGCTGACTGGAGTCAGGGAAAGTCTCAGATGATTGGAAAATCGTTGTTGTAACCCCCTTGTTCAAGAAAGGATCAAGACAAAATATGGAAAATTATAGGCCAATTAGCCTAATCTCGGTTGTAGATAAAATTCTAGAATCTATTATTAAGGATAAGATTTCTAAATTCTTTGAAGTGCAGGGTAGGATTAGAACAAGTCAGCATGGATTTAATGGTGGAGGGTTGTGCCTGACCAACCTGATAGGATTGTTTGAAGAGGTAACAAGTAGGTTAGACCAGGGAAACCCTGTGGATGTCAACTACCTAGACTTCTAAAAAGCCTTTAATAAAATGCCTCACGGGATGCTGCTGTGTAAAGTGAGGGCCCATGGGTTTGAGGTGAGCTACTGGCATGGATTGAGGAGTCGCTGTCTGACAGAAGGCAGAGAGTTGGGATAAAAGGTTCTTTTTTGGAATGGTAGCTAGTGACAAGAGGTGTCCCACAAGGTTCAGTGTTGGGGCCACAGCTGTTCACCTTATATATAAATGGTCTGGATGAAGGGACTGGGGGCATTCTAGCGAAGTTTATTGATGATATGAAGTCAGGTGGACAGGCAGGTAGTTCTGAGGAGGTGAGAGGCTGCAGAAAGATTTAGACAGTTTAGGAGAGTGGTCCAAGAAATGGCTGATGAAATTCAAAGTGAGCAAATGCAAGGTCTTGCACTTTGGTAAAAAGAATACAGGCATGGACTATTTTTTGAACAGTGAGAAAATTCATAAAGCCAAAGTACAAAGGTTCTGGGAGTGTTAGTCCAGGATTCTCTAAAGGTTGGCTTGCATGTTGAGTCTATCGTTAAGAAAACAAATGTAATGTTGTCAAATATCTCAAGAGGGTTGGAATGTAAAAGCAGCGATTTGCTTCTGAGACTTTATAAAGCTCTGGTTACGCTCTATTTAGTATACTGTGTCCAGTTTTGGACCCCACTCCTCAGGAAGGACATACTAGCACTGGAGTGTGTCCAGTGGAGATTCACATGGATGATCCCTGGAATGGTAAGCCTGACATACGATGAACGGCTGTGGATCCTGTGATTGTATTCATTAGAGTTTAGAAGGTTGAAGGGAGATCTAATAGAAACTTAAAACATAATGCATGGCTTAGAAAGGGTGGACGCTGGGAATTTGTTTCTGTCAGGCAGGGAGACTAGGACCAATGGGCATAGCCTTAGAATTAGAGGGGGGTCAATTTAAAACGGAAGTGAGGAGACATTTCTTCAGCCAGAGAGAGGTGGGCTTGTGGAATTCATTGCCACTGAGCGCAGTGGAGGCCGGGACGTTAAATGCCTTCAAGAGATTGATAAATTCTTAATCTCACAAAGAATTAAGGGATATGGGGAGAGTGCGGGTAAATGGCGTTGAAATGCTCACCAGCCATGATTGAATGGCGGAGTGGACTCAATGGGCCGAATGGCCTTACTTCTACTCCTCTGTCTTATGGTCTTATTATTAGGTTGAGTGTCACCGATGAGACCAGCATTAATTATGCATCCCTAATTATCTTTGAGCAGATGATGGTGAGCCACCTACAACTTGGTGGGCTTACTTGGCCATTTCAGAAGACAGTTAAGAATCTACCACATTTCTGTAGATCTGGGGTCACACATACACCAGAATGGTTAAGGATGTCAGGTTTTCTTCCCTAAAGGACATTAATGAATTAGGTGGACTCCCCTGTCACACAAATTATTGATTATCTTCTTTTGTGAAAACCAGGGCTGAGTCATTTTTGATGAATTTCAAGGAGAGTTTCTCTCTGTGAGCCCTATCAGTTTTTCTCCTGCTATCACTCCAGGCATACTTCATCACCTTTGGGTCATTCCCCTATGGTGCTCCACACCTTGTATTCTCCTACTTGTCAGAGGCAGAGCTGCTGGCCACTGCTGGGGCTTCTTCGAGATTCCTGGTGACAGTGCCATCTTTAAAGCCCAGCTCTGTATCTGGTTAAGCACTGACAGTCCGTAACTGTCCTGCACAGTTCCTGTCGGCCAGAGGGAAATTGGCACCTTCTTTGCCAAAGGCATTCTGGAGATCCTAGTGGATGGGGAATACATGGGTTCGTTGCCCATTAACTGTGCTCTGACATTGATGTTCGAAGACGGAGGGCCAGAGGAGGGAGCAGTAAGCTGAAGTTGTCAAGTTACTGCTCGGACTTCCATGTTGGGAATTGCCCCCATCGAGTTCCTATCCAATGCATGTGAGAGTGGGAAACCAAATATCAATGAGGTGAGATGGCATAATAATAAGGATGTTAATGTATACAAATCAACCTCTCGCTACTCACCAGGTGAGAATCTTGTTTCAGCACACAACACTTGGTTGGAAATTAGGATGTTTTTCTCTTCATGCCAGGAATCTGTTTACTGCCAATCTCACATGGTTCATCCAACATTCTTGCTGTTGCCCATGTCATTCAAGAGCCGAAAAGATTCTGCCCAGAATGGTGAATATGAAATTGTTCTAAAAATGCTTGTGTGACAAGCCATAAGCATTACAAAATATACCATGAAACTCCAATCCTGTATTGCTTCCTTCCTGAAATTTTGTTGCCTCATTTTCCTAAGGACAATATCTTTTGCAAGTGTTTGGCCCTGGAAGCACCAGTACCTTCAGTACCCCTTCTTCCATATTGGAGTGTAAGATAGTGTTTTTGTCAGGACTTTCCCAGAGGGATGGGATCTTGCCCGATGCCTGAACCTCTCTTTACCTGATATCTAAATACTTGCCTGCAGGAAAGTTCCAATTATGTTAACTCCCTCTTCAGTTCTAGTTTACAGTAGCAAACTCAGTTCAGATGGGAATTTCACCTTGGAATTTCTTGATTTCACGTGACTTGGTTCATTTAAGCCAGGCAATTAATTAACACAAAGTTTACATGATAAATCCACTATGTCTCTGTTATCACTTAGTAAGGACTGCGAAAATCTGTGCACTACAGATGTGTCATTAGTCTAGTCCATCAGACAAAGACCACTCCTGTCTGATCTTCTGCAAATCTGTAAACACTTCAAGCAGCATAGCTTGAAGGAGGGCATTCAATAAAGTTTTAAACATGGTTTCTGTGATTTATGTATTTGGAAGTGGCCCAAGTAGATGGCAGTGTTACCTATTAAGTGCATCTCACAAGGATATAGCTAATCAGGCTGAGGTATCTTCAGTTACGTTTGACAGATCACAACCAGCTGGTCACATTCTTGGCAAGCATGCTTGGATTGTTGATAAGATTTTGATTGTCACAAAAGCAGTAAAGCTGAAGAATGAAGTAAAGAAATATTTGATTCTATACCCAGCAGCTCAATTGTTGTTAAGATGGAATAACTGGCTGATTTAGATAGTGGTTATGAGATGCATGAAGTGCAGGCACTCTGTTCTTGTTTTGCACTATTCATTGTTAAGCGAGTGCTATTATATAGAATGTATAATAACCTTTTAAATATATGACTCATTAAATGCTGGTCTTATTTGACAAATTGATAATCATCTAAGACGATAAAGGGAAACAAAGACAAATTTGCATTTAAATAGCACCTTTTCTGGCCTCGGGATAAGGAAAGTGCTATGACAGCCAATGAGGCACTAAGTTTAATCACTGACATAATCCAGTGAATGTGGTAGCTAATTTATTCACAGCACTGCAGTATTTTTGAAATGTAATGTAGGAAATCTGGCAGTCAATTTGCACTCAGCAAGGTCCCACAAACAGCAGTGTCATAATGGTGAGGTAATCTGTTTTGAGTGAATGTCAATGGAGCTATAAATATTGAGCCGGATGCTGTTATCAAATGGTGCAACCACCTATTAAATTGCCATGGCAGAAAAATACCAGCAAACTTTTCACTGTTTTGTAAAGATTTGGAGCATTATTTTTAAAGGAAGCTTCTTAATATCAGTGACCTTGGTAACCATGAGTGGAACATGCCAGCGTTGTTTTGGGGTGTCATTGAGTTTCCAAGTACCTCTATTTCTTTATATTCTTTCAAGGAATGTGAGTGTCTCTGGCAGTTGTTGCCCGTATCTAGTTCTCTTGAACTGAGTGGCTTATTAGCTAATTTCAAACAGAAATTGAGAATTAATCACATTGCTATGGATTTGAAGTCACATGTCCGTCAGATCAGGTATGAATGACAGATTTCCTTCACTGAAGGACCTTATTGAACCTGATGGGTTTTTACAACGATCAGTTGTAATTTCATGGTCATCATTATTGAGACTCACTTTGTATTCTAGATTTAGTAATTGAATTTTAATTTCCTCAGCAGCCATGGTGGAATTTCAATCCATGTCAGAACTACTGGTACAATGATATTACCACTACACCTCCATCTCTCCAATATAGTATTGCATTACTGAAATAATAGGGTGCAGTGCAACTGGAATACATTGGGAAGGAAGTCATGCATCATTTATAGAGAACCTCAATCAGACCTCATGGAATAACTTCATTCGGTTCTGAGCCCCATTCCTCAGAAAAAGCATTGAGACCTTGAAGGAGGAGTAAATTGTGATGACAGTTTGTATAAACTTTGTTTGCATTCCCTTAAATGTGAGTGAGAGATGATCTGATCAAGCTGTTTTAACGGTTGAAAACATTTGATAGTGTAGATATGGAGAATGAAAGAGGAGGGATGGGGAGAGACATAGTCATAGAGATGTACACAATTGAGGAGTAATGAAATCCCAATATTCCACATGAGTGGACGGGACATTCTGTTGAATAATTGCCTCTAATTTACAGTTCTTTCCTAATTGTTCTACCCTACTTTGCAGTTAGCTACGTTACTCCAGCTCCATCAATTATCTGATTTATCCATTGTGACCTCAGTATGACAGACTGCTTAAACATAATTAGTCATAGAATATTATAGTGTCGAAAGAGAGGTATTGAGGGTATGTAGATATGTGTAGTAGATTCAGACATACAAAATAGAAACAGACGTAGGTGCTTTGGCCACTCAAGCCCTAGTCCACCATTCACTTAACTCATGGTGGATCTGTTTGTGTTTGAATTCCACATTCCTATCTATCGCCAATAACGTTTAATTCTTTTGTCTAAGAGCAATCTACCTCTAAATTCGAAATAGTCAACAATCTCGCCTCCAGCACATTCTGAGGCAGATTCTAAAAACAATAAATCTCTCTGAAATAAATATTTTTCCTCATCTCTGCCCTAAAATGGTGGCCTTTAATTTTGAAACAGCACCCCCAGTTCTGGATTCAGTCACAAGAATCATGCAGTCACTGAGCCGTTCAGCATGGAAACAGACCTTTCGGTCCAACCCATCCATACTGGCCAGATATCCTAAATTATTCTCGTCCCATTTGCTAGCATTTGGCCTGTATCCCTCTAAACCCTTCCTATTCATATACCCATCCGAATGCCTTTTAAATGTTGTAATTGTACCAGTCTCCACCACCTCCTCTGGCAGCTCATTCCATACATGAACCACCCTCTGCGTGAAAAAGTTACCCCTTAGGGCCTTTTTATATTTTCCCCTCTCAGCTTTTCCGTCTAGTTTCCCTTATCCTCAGAAAAAAACCTTGATTATTGACCCAATACATGCCCCTCATGATTTTATAAACCTTTAAAGTCCCCTGTCAGCCTCCAATGTTGCAAGGAATGGCCCCAGTCTACTTAGCCTCTCCCTATAACTCAAACTCAAAACACCAAGCATGCTTCAAATAAAAATTAGAAACATTTTTTCCACATCCACCTTGTCAACACCTTTCATGATCTTGTATGCTTCAACTAAGTCATCCCTTACTGTCCTAAATTCCAGAGGAAACAAAGCCAGCCTGTTCACCTTTCCTCATCAGACAATCAGCTTATTCTAGATATCAATCTAGTAAACCTCCTCTGATGTGACTCCAACTCATTTTGATCCTCAAATAAGAAGAAACTGAATAAAAGCAAATTACTGCAAAAGAGAAAATGCTGGAAAATCTCAGCAGGTCTGGCAGCATCTGTAAGGAGAGAAAAGAGTTGACGTTTCGAGTCTAACTGACCCTTTGTCAAAGCTAAAAAAAAAAGGAGAAATAGGGAGGTATTTATACAAGGCTGAGAGAAGATGAGTCATGGCTCCAGGAACAAAGGAAGCAAGAAAGAGGTGACAATGACAGTGTATAGAGAGATTATAGGGAGACGAGGAGCTGTGAATGACCAAGGCTGAAGCCACTGCTATGTGACAAAATATGTGGGGGATGGGGGGGGGGGGGAGGGTGAAGCAGAGGCAAAATGGAAAACAGGGGAGAAAGGTAGCAAAGGGGGAAGAGGAGAGGAAAAAGGTGATGAGAGAGTGGGGAGCGAAAGAAGGAGACAGTCAATAGACAAGAGACAATAAGTGCAGGAGTAGGCCATTCTGCCCTTCGAGCCTGCACCACCATTCATTATGATCATGGCTGATCATCCTCAATCAATCCTCAAGAAATAAGAGTCATGATTTGGAGATGCCAGTGTTGGACCGGGGTGTACAAAGTTAAAAATCACACAACACCAGGTTATAGTCCAACAGGTTTAATTGGAAGCACACTAGCTTTCGCGATGAAGGAGCGTCGCTCTGAAAGTTAGTGTGCTTCCAATTGAACCTGTTGGACTATAACCTGGTGTTGTGTGATTTTTAACCAAGAAATAAGAGGTACAGAACAGTGAAAAAAAATAAATAAATAAATGAAATAAAATAAAACCAGACGGGTCGAGATGGGATAATCATCTGAAGTTGTTGAATTCAATGTTGAGACCAGCAGGCTGTAACGTGCCTAGTCGGAAGTTGAGATGCTGTTCCTTCAGTTTGCGTTGAGCTTCACTGGAACATTGCAGCAGGCCAAGGCCAGACATGTGGGCATGGGAGCAGGATTGGGTGTTGAAGTGGCAAACCACGGGAAGTTCCAGGACCTGATTGCATACAGACCGAAGGAGCTCAGCAAAGCGATCACCCAGTCTATTTCGGTGCGGCTTAATCCAAGATGGAGGGTGGGAAAAATTTCTGGCTGTAAGAGCTGCACCTTTTTTTGAGGTATTTTAGGTGTTGGAGCTGATTTCCTTGAATTCCAGGAGCAGCAATTATTGTTTTATATGCTGTTGCATTGTTTTGGAATTTTGGAAAAGAAAAGTTAAAGCAACAGCAGTTTAAAAGGGAGAAGAGCAGACAAAGAAAGCACATGGTGAGGACAGTGCAGGAGAGAGAGAGAACCTGCACAGTTACTACCTTTGCTGTTTGAATTCGTGTATCGCTGGACATCGGAGTGCATCTGGAAAAATTAACAAACAGTGAAATTCACAACTAAACTTGGAGGAACTGTTGGGCGAAGTTCACAGCACAGAATCAGATAAGTTAATTGTTGTTTTAAGTCTGTCCAAGAGAAAGGCTGCAGTAGTGAGTAAAGTGGATTCTTTCTTGATTATATGTTCTTGGAGATAAATCTCTTGATTAAACTTAAAATATAATCTATAGCTATTAATTTAACCTGGGGCAGTGTTTGTAGAGGAATAAGACGGTGTTATTTTCTGGGTCTGTAGATTGTGAAGGAGCAAAAATGGCCTTTGCAGTGATATGTACTTCTTGTCAGATGTGGGAGTTTAAAGAGAGTTTAAGGGTTACTGCGGATTATATCTGCCATAAATGCTGTTGGATGCGAATCTTATCAGATCGAGTGGATCGGTTGGAGAGACTGATAGAAGCGATGAGGAATTTGCAACATCTATGTGATAGATGGCAGTTATAGGAAGGGGGAAAAGTCTCAGATACAGTCACATAGATGGATTAACTCCAGGAAGGGTGAGAGAGGTCGGCACCTAGTGCAGGAGTCTTTTGTGGATATACCCATTTCAAACAGGTATGCTGTTTTGGAAAATGTAAGAGGTGATGGATTCTCAGGGGAACGTAGCACGAACAGCCAAGTTTCTGGTATTGAGACTGGCTCTAATGCATTTGTGTTGCAGATGTTTCATCCCCTGTCCTCACTAGAGAGGAAGAAAAGGACAACCAACTCCCATTCCTAGACGTGATGGTACAGAGAACACCGAATGGAGAATTCACCACAAAGGTATACAGAAAAGCCACACACACAGACCAAGTCCTGAACTACGAAAGCAATCACCCCAACACACACAAAAGAAGTTGCATCAAGACACTGTTCAAAAGGGCCACAACACACTGCAGTACACCAGAACTGCAAAAAGAGGAAGAAGAACACCTCTACAATGTATTCGCCAAAAACGGATACCCCCACAATTTCATCAACAGATGTCTAAGGGAAAGACAACGGAACGAGGACATGCCACAATCCAAAGGACTAGCCACACTACCATACATCAAGAAGATTTCTGAACTGACAGCCAGACCACTAGGACTCATAACAGCACACAAACCAACAGCCACTCTCAGACAACAACTCACCAGGACAAAGGACTCGATACCCAGCATGAGCAAAACCAACGTAGTGTACAAAATCCCATGCAAGGACTGCACAAAACACTACATAGGAAGACAGCTAACGATCCGTATCCATGAACACCAACTAGCCACGAAACGACACAACCAGCTATCCTTAGTAGCCACACACGCGGATGACAAGCAACATGAGTTTGACTGGGACAACATTAGTATTATAGAACAAGCCAAATAGAGAACAGCCAGGGAATTCCTAGAGGCATGGCACTCATCCACAGATTCTACCAACAAACACATCGACCTGGGCCCAATATACCGGCCACTGCAGCGGACAGCTGGAACTGACAACCGGAAGCGGCAGAGAAAAACCACTAGAAATGCCGAAGCGCTTCACAGGAGGCTCCCAAGCACTGAGGATGTCACCTCGACAGGGGACGAAACATCTGCAACACAAATTCTCAGCTCGGTGAACAGAACCACAACAACGAGCACCCGAGCTACAAATCTGCTCACAAACTTTGGCTGTAATGCAACGAGGGATATGTCGGCTTCCAAGAGATCAATTGTGTTAGGGGATTCTGTAGTCAGAGGTAGACAGACGTTTCTGTGGCCAGCAGAAGAAAAGCAGAATGGTGTATTGTTTCCCTGGTGCCAGGATCAAGGATGTCTCAGAGAGGGTGCAGAATGTTCTCACGGGGGAGAGGGGCCAGCAAGAGGTCATTGTCCACATTGGAACCAACGACATTGGAAGGGAAAAGGTTGAGACTCTGAAGGGAGATTACAGAGAGTTAGGCAGAAATTTAAAAAGGATGTCCTCAAGGGTAGTAATATCTGGATTGTTCCCAGTGCTACGAGCTAGTGAGGGCAGGAACAGGAAGATATAGCAGATGAATGCATGGCTGAGGAGCTAGTGTATGGGAGGAGGATTCACATTTTTGGATCATTGGAATCTCTTTTGGGGTAGAAGTGACCTGTACAAAAAGGTTAGATTGCACCTAAATTGGAAGGGGACTAATATACTGACAGGGAAATTTGCTAGAACTGCTTGGGAGGATTTAAACGAGTAAGGTGAGGAGTTGGGACCCAGGGAGATAGTGAGGTAAGAGATCGATCTGAGATGGGTACAATTGAGAACAGAAGTGAGTCAAACAGTCAGGGCAGGCAGGGACAAGGTAGGACTAATAAATTAAACTGCATTTATTTCAATGCAAGGGGCCTAACAGGGAAGGCAGATGAACTCAGGGCATGGTTAGGAACATGGGACTGGGATATCATAGCAATTACGGAAACGTGGCTCAGGGATGGGCAGGACTGGCAGCTTAATGTTCCAGGATACAAATGCTACAGGAAGGATGGAAAGGGAGGCAAGAGAGGAGGGAGAATGGCATTTTTGATAAGGGATAGCATTACAGTTGCGCTGAGGGAGGATATTCCCGAAAATACATCCAGGGAAGTTATTTGGGTGGAACTGAGAAATAAGAAAGGGATGATCATCTTATTGGGATTGTATTATAGACCCCCTAATAGTCAGAGGGAAATTGAGAAACAAACTTGTAAGGATATCTCAGCTATCTGTAAGAATAATACAGTAATTATGATAGGGGATTTTAACTTTCCAAACATCGACTGGGACTGCCATAGTGTTAAAGGTTTAGATGGAGAGGAATTTCTTAAGTGTGTACAAGACAATTTTCTGATTTAGTATGTGGATGTACCTACTAGAGAAGGTGCAAAACTTGACGTACTCTTGGGAAATAAGGCAGGGCAGGTGACTGAGGTGTCAGTGGGGGAGCACTTTGGGGCCAGCGACCATAATTCTATCTGTTTTAAAATAGTGATGGAAAAAAATAGACCAGATCTAAAAGTTGAAGTTCTAAATTGGAGAAAGGCCAATTTTGACGATATTAGGCAAGAACTTTCTAAAGCTGATTGGAGGCAGATGTTCGCAGATGTAAAAGGAAGCCTTCAGAAATGAGATAACGAGAATCCAGAGAAAGTATATTCCTGTCAGGGTGAAAGGGAAGACTGGTAGGTACAGGGAATGCTGGATGACTAAATAAATTGAGGGCTTGGTTAAGAAAAAGAAGGAAGCATATGTCAGGTATAGACAGGATAGATCGAGTGAATCTTAGAAGAGTACAAAGAAAGTATGAGTATACTTAAGAGGGAAATCAGGAGGGCAAAACGGGGACATGAGATAGCTTTGGCAAATAGAATTAAGGAGAATCCTAAGAGTTTTTACAAATATATTAAGGACAAAAGGGTAACTAGGGAGAGAATAGGGCCCCTCAAAGATCAGCAAGGCGGCCTTTGTGTGGAGCCACAGAAAATGGGGGAGATACTAAATGAATATTTTGCATCAGTATTTACTGTGGAAAAGGATATGGAAGATATAGACTGTAGGGAAATAGATGGTGACATCTTGCAAAATGTCCAGATTACAGAGGAGTAAGTGCTGGATGTATTGACACTGTTAAAAGTGCATAAATCCCCATGACCTGATCAGGTGTACCCTAGAACTCTTCGGGAAGCTAGAGAAGTGATTGCTGGGCCTCTTGCTGAGATATTTGTATCATCGATTGTCACAGGTGAGGTGCCGGAAGACTGGAGGTTGGCAAACGTGGTGCCACTGTTTAAGAAGGGCAGTAAAGACAAGCCAGGGAACTATAGACCGGTGAGCCTGACCTCGGTGGTGGGCAAGTTGTTGGAGGGAATCCTGAGGGACAGGATGTACATGTATTTGGAAAGGCAAGGACTGATTCGGGATTATCAGTGTGGCTTTGTGCGTGAGAAATCATGTCTCACAAACTTGATTGAGTTTTTTGATGAAGTAACAAAGAAGATTGATGAGGGCAGAGCATAGACGTGATCTATATGGACTTCAGTAAGACATTCGACAAGGTTCCCCATGGGAGACTGATTAGCAAGGTTAGATCTCATAGAATACAGGGAGAACTAGCCATTTGGATACAGAACTGGCTCAAAGGTAGAAGACAGAGGGTGGTGGTGGAGGGTTGTTTTTCAGAATGGAGGCCTGTGACCAGTGGAGTGCCACCAGGATCGGTGCTGGGCCCTCTATTTTTTGTCATTTACATAAATGATTTGGATGCGAGCATAAGAGGTACAGTTAGTAGGTTTGCAGATGACACCAAAATTGGAGGTGTAGTGGACAGCGAAGAGGGTTACCTCAGATTACAACAGGATCTGGACCAGATGTGCCAATGGGCTGAGAAGTGGCAGATGGAGTTTAATTCAGATAAATGTGAGGTGCTGCATTTTGGGAAAGCAAATCTTAGCAGGACTTATACACTTAACGGTAAGGTCCTGGGGAGTGTCGCTGAACAAAGAGACCTTGGAGTGCACGTTCATAGCTCTTTGAAAGTGGAATCACAGGTAGATAGGATAGTGAAGAAGGCGTTTGGAATGCTTTCCTTTATTGGTCAGAGTATTGAGTACAGGAGTTGGGAGTCATGTTGCGGCTGTACAGGACATTGGTTAGGCCACTGTTGGAATATTGCGTGCAATTCTGGTCTCGGAAAGATGTTGTGAAACTTGAAAGGGTTCAGAAAAGATTTACAAGGATGTTGCCAGGGTTGGAGGATCTGAGCTACAGGGAGAGGCTGAACAGGCTGTGGCTGTTTTCCCTGGAGCGTCAAAGGCTGAGGAGTGACCTTATAAAGGTTTACAAAATTATGAGGGGCATGGATAGGATAAATAGACAATGTCTTTTCCCTGGGGTCGGGTAGTCCAGAACTAGAGGGCATAGGTTTAGGGTGAGAAGGGAAAAATATAAAAGAGACCTAAGGGGCAACTTTTTCACGCAGAGGGTGGTACGTGTATGGAATGAGCTGCCAGAGGATGTGGTGGAGGCTGGTACAATTGCAACATTTAAGAGGAATTTGGATGGGTATATGAATAGGAAGGGTTTGGAGGGATATGGGCCAGATGCTGGCAGGTGGGACTAGATTGGGTTGGGATATCTGGTCGGCATGGACAGGTTGGACCGAAGGGTCTGTTTCCATGCTGTACATCTCTATGACTCTATGCTCTTGTCCTGACCTGGAAAAATTCATAAACTTCGCTTCCAGTTCCATCCCTCCATCACCTTCACCTGCTCCATCTCCAGCACTTGCCTTCCTTTCCTTGACCTTTCTGCCTCCATTTCCGGCAATAGTCTATCCACTAATATCCATTACAAGCCCACTGACTCCCACAGCTATCTGGACTACAGCTCTTCTCACCTTATGTCCTGTAAGGTCTCTATCCCTTTCTCTTAGCTCCTTCACCTCCGCCCGATTTGTTCCGATCAGGCCACTTTCCAAAGTGGTGCTCTTAATATGTGCTCCTTCTTCTCCAACCGTGGCTTCCCACCTACAGTTGTTGACAGGGCTGTCGACAGTGTGCGGTCCATCTCCCGCGCCACGATCTTCACCCCCTCCCTCCCCTCCCAGAACAAGGATAGGGTCCCTCTTGTTCTCACCTTTCACCCCATCAGCCTTCACATGCAATGAATAATCCTCCACCATTTTTGCCAACTCCAACTCGACGCCACCACTAAACACATCTTCCCTTCCCTCCTGCTGTCTGCATTCCGCAGATTGTTCCCTCTGGGACAACCTAGTCCACTCCTTCATCACACCTAACTCCTGTCCCATCACACTTGGCACCTTCCCATCAACTCTAACACCTCTCCCATCACACCTAACACCTCCCCCATCACACATGGCATCTTCCCTTCCCACCTAAAACCTCTCCCATCACACACGGCACCTTCCCATCACACCTAACACCTCTCCCATCATACACGGCACCTTCCCATCATACCTAACACCTCTCCCATCACACACGTCACCTTCCCATCACACCTAACACCTCTCCCATCACACTCGGCACCTTCCCATCACACCTAACACCTCTCCCATCATACACGGCAACTTCCCATCATACCTAACACCTCTCCCATCACACACAGCACCTTCCCATCACACCTAACACCTCTCCCATCACACCGCACCTTCCCATACAATCGCAGAAGGTGCAACACCTGCCACTTTACCTCTTCCATGCTCACCATCCAAGGCCCCAAACAGTCATTTCAGATTAAGCAGCGTTTCACTTGTACCTCTTTCAATTTGGTCAATTGCATTCTTTGCTCCCAATGTGGTCTCCTCGATATCGGAGAGACAAAGCGCCGACTGGGTGATCGCTTTACTGAGCTCCTTCGGTCTGTATGCAATCAGGTCCTGGACCTTCCCGTGGCTTGCCACTTCAACACCCAATCCTGCTCCCATGCCCACATGTCTGGCCTTGGCCTGCTGCAATGTTCCAGTGAAGCTCAACGCAAACTGAAGGAACAGCATCTCATCTTCTGACTAGGCCCGTTACAGCCTGCTGGTCTCAACATTGAATTCAACAACTTCAGATGATTATCCCATCTCGACCCCTCTGTTTTCATTCTGCTCCGTAATTTTATTTCATTTATTTTATTTTTTTATATTTTTTCATTGTTCTGTACCTCTTATTTCTTGATTGTCTCTCCTTCTCTCACTCTCCACTCTCTCATCACCTTTTTCCTCCCCTCTTTCCCCCTTTACTACCCTTCTCCCCAGTTTCCCATTTTGCCTCTGCTTCACCCATCCCCCGCATATTTTGTCACATAGCACTGGCTTCAGCTTTGGTCATTCACAGCTCCTAATCTCCCTATAATCTCCCTATGCACTGTCATTATCACCTCATTATTGCTACCTTTGTTTCTGGAGCCATGACTCACCTTCTCTGATCCTAGTATGAATACTCCCTATTTCTCCCTTGTTTTAGCTTTGGCAAAGAGTCAGTTTGACTCGAAACGTCAGCTCTTTTCTCTCCTTACAGATGCTGCCAGACCTGCTGAGATTTTCCAGCATTTTCTCTTTTGGTAAGAAGAAACTGAAACAGTATTCAAGATGTGGTCTCACCAGTGCCCATACTACTGAAGCATTACAGTCTTACATTTATGTTCGATATCTTTTCTAATAAAAGATAGTATTCCACTAGCCTTCTTGATTACATATTTCCCTTTTATGACTCATGCACTAGAACACTCAGATCCCTCTGCATCTCGGTGGTCTGTAGTCATTCTCCATTTAAGTACTACTCTGCTTTTTCGTTCTTCCTGCTGAAGTGAACAACTTCACATTTCTCCACATTATACTCCATCTTCTAGATTTTTACCTACTGACCTAACCTTTCTATCCATCTTCAACTTCCAGCATTTTTATGACACACTTTCCTACTTGTCTTTAATTCATCCACAAATTTAACTACCAAAACTTTGCTCCCTCACCTCAGTCATTAATAGAAGTTGTAAATATCTGAGGAACCAGCACAGATCCATGTGGGATCCCACTCATCACACTATGCCAATCTGAAAATGACTCGGCTATGATTTAATTGAATGGCAGTGCATACTCAAGGAGCAGTGTGACTTACTCCAGCTCCTGACTTCTATGATCATAGAATCATACAACCAAACAATACAAAAGAGGCCCTTCAGCCCATTGAGTCTGCAGCAACAAAAGTACTCTAATTCAACATTCCAACACTTGGGCCAAGACTTGTGTGATATGACATTTCAAGTGCTTACCCAAGTACTTTTTAAAGGTTGTGCGTTTTCCCGTCTCAACTACCATACCAGGCAGTGCATTCCAGATTCCCACCAAACTCTGGGTGAAATTCTTTTTCCTCACTTCCCCTCTTAATCTCCTGCCTTTTACATTAAAATTATACCCCATGTTATTGACCGTTCAACTGAGGGAAACTGCTTTCTCTCCACCCTTTCTATGACACTCATAATCTTACATTCAGAAACAATGTACTCCACTCTTACAAAGTACAGCCTTAGATATATCTTATGGATGGTTTGGATATCTTTATACCAGCTGTATTGTCTGACCCACACATTCCCATCAGATAACACTTTTCATAAGTATGTTAAACTTTCCTCAAGACGTCATTTCATTCAGCTTTTAGCGTGCCTTCATACTTTACTCTTCAGTGTAATTCAGTCCCGTTTAGTATTAAACAACTTGTTAATTGAATCCATTGTCCCTCAAATACTCAATAATGTTGCTTTATTTCCAGTCTGTGCTTCCATAGACATGCTGCCTGTGTCTCAGCCCAGATGATTTTGTACAAGATATTCATCTTGAGAGTGCGTCACAGCTGAGCCACAGCATAGTGCTCCAAACTCAACTTTGGAAATTAAACTTCCTTTTTGGCTCTGGAATAAATTAAGATATACAGTCCTGTTCATTTTGAAATGATGCTGCAACTTTGTGGGGAATAAATTAAGTCAGTTTCTGTTCTAATTAGCTTGCTTGCTCTGGGAGATTTATGTGTCTAGCTTCACTTTCTTCTCCCTGCTTCCTTTTATGCTATCTTCTGTGCATGATACTTTTTTTTAGTATTTATTTGTGGAATGTAGACAAGCCCAGCATTGGCCTAATTACATTTGAGAACATACTAACTAGTCAATGTAAATTGTGTGTAGGACATGCTGCCTCATTGCGCCAGGAACCCGGATTCAGTCGAGAGTGTGGTGCTGGAAAGGCACAGCAGGTCAGGCAGCATCTGAGAAGCAGGAAAATCAATGTTTCAGGCAAAAGCCCTTCTTCAGGAACGAGGCTGGGAGCTCGGGGGTGGAGAGATAAATTGGAGGGGGGTAGAGGGCATGGGTGGTGTCCCGAACGTATCTGGTGAAATGCTATCCCTTATTCCCAATTCCTCCACTTCCGCCACATCTGCTCTCAGGAGGACCAGTTCCACCACAGAACATGCCAGTTGGCCTTCTTCTTTATGACTGTAATTTTCCTCTTGCGCATGGTTGATGATGCCCTCCAGCGGATCTCATTCATTCCCGCACCTCCGCCCTCGAACTCCACATACGTTCGGGACACCCATACACTCCACCACCTCCAAGACTTTTGTTTCCCTGGCCCCTAATGCCTCATCTTCACTATGGACATCCTGTCCTCCTGCACCTCCATCCGCCATGACCAGGGTCTCCAAGCCCTCTGTTTTTCCTCTTCCGACGTCCAAACTAGTACCCTTTCACTAGCACTCCAATTCGTTTGGCTGAACTGGTCCTCATCCTCAATAATTTCTCCTTCCAATCCTCCCACTTCCTCCAGACAAAAGGGATAGCCATGGGCACCCATATGGGCCCCAGCTATGCCAGTCTGTTTGTCAGCTACGTGGAACACTCTATCTTCCGCTGTTACACCGACACCACTCCCCATCTTTTCCTCTGTGACATTGATGACTCCATCAACGCCACCTCAAGCTCCCACGAGGAGATTGAACAGTTCATCAACTTCACCAACACATTCCACCCTGACCTTAAATTCACCTGGACCATCTCAGACACCTCCCTCCCCTTCCTGGACCTCTCTATCTCCATCAACAGTGACCAACTCAACACTGACATTTTCTACATATCCACTGACTCCCACAGCTATCTGGATTACACCTCCTCCCACCCTGCCTCCTGTAAAAATGCTATCCCTTATTCACAATTCCTCCGACTCTGCCGCATCTGCTCCCAGCAGGACCAGTTCTGGCACTAAACATACCAGATGGCCTCCTTCTTTAAAGACCGCAATTTCCCATCCCACGTGGTTGATGATCCCTCCAGCGCATTTCATTCACTTCCTGCACATCCACCCTCGAACCACACCCCTCCAACCGCAGCAAGGAGAGAACCCCGCTGGTCCTCACCTTCTACCCCCCTAATCTCCGTATACATTGCATCATCCTCCGCCATTTCCGCCACCTACAAACGGATCCCATTTCCAGATATATATTTCCCTCCCCACCCTTATCCGCTTTCCGTAAAGACTGTTCCCTCCGCGACTACATCGTCAGGTCCACGCCCTCTGAACATCCCACTATTCCCTCCCAGTACTTTCCCCTGCCACCACAGGAATTGCAAAACCTGCGCCCACACCTCCTCCCTCACCTCCATCCAAGGCCCCAAAGGAGCCTTCCCCATCTATCAAAGTTTCACCTGCACTTCCACCCATGTCATTTATACTATCCATTGCTCCCGATGCGGTCTCCTCTACATTGGGGAGACAGGACACCAACTCGCAGAACGCTTCAGAGAACATCTCTGGGACACTTGCACCAACCAACTCCACCACCCAGTGGCCGAAGACTTCCATTCCTCCTCCCACTCAGTCGAGGACGTGCATGTCCTGGGGCCTCCTCCATCGCCACTCCCTAACCACCCGATGCCTGGAGGAAGCACGCCTCGAGACTCTCCAACCCTGTGGCATCAATGTGGATTTCACCAGTTTCCTAATTTCCCCTCCCCCCACCTTACCCCCAGTTCTAACCTTCCAGCTCAGCGCAGCCCTCATGACCAGTCCCACCTGTCCATTTTCCTTCCCAATATCTGCTCCACCCTCCCCTCTGACCTATTACCTTTACCCCCACCTTCATCCACCTATTCCACTCTCAGCTACCTCCGATTTATCTCTCCACCCCCGAGGCTCTCAGCTTCCTTCCTGATGCAGGGCTCCGGCCCGAAACGTTGATTTTTCTGCTCCTCAGATGCTGCTTGACCCACTGTGCTTTTCCAGCACCACATTCTTGACTCTACTCTCCAGCATCTGCAGTCCTCACTTTTGCCTACCTGGATTCAGTTCAAGCCTTGGGCACTTGTCTGAGTTGGTTTCCTCCAGTTTTCTCTCACAGTCAAAAATGAGCAGGTTAGGCGAATTGGCCATGGGAAAAGCAGGTTTACAGGGATAGGATAAATGGAGTGAGTCTGGATAGGATGCTCATCGAGGGTCAGTGTGGGCTCAATGGGCCAAATGACCTGATTCCACACAGTAGGAATTCTATGATTCTATAATCCACAGTACTGTTATGTACAAACTTCTAGTTGTTTGATCCAGTGATGACAATACAGTTCCAGGTCAGGGTGATGTGTAATTTGGAGGGGGGTATCTCGCAGGTTATGGTGTTCTCACATACCTGATGCCATTGTTCTTCTATTTGGTACAGGCCATGGGTTTGCTGCTAAGTAAGCCTTGGTGAGTTCCGGCAGTTCATCATATAGATGAAAATGAAAAATGTTTAAGAAAATAGTTCATGACTCACAGCAAAGGTGGAGCTGGTACAATTGCAGCATTTAAAAGGCATCTGGATGGGTATATGAATATGAATTGTTCAGAGGGATATGGGCCAAGTGCTGGCAAATGGGACTAGATTGAGTTGGGGTATCTTGTCGGCATAGACAATTTGGACCAAAGGGTCTGTTTCCGTGCTGTGCAGCTCTATGACTCTATGTATATCCTGGTGGGGAACAAAGTATCAAGTATGGGGATGAACCAACTATGGTTATCTAAGGAAGTAAAGGATAGTACTAAATTGAAAATAAAAACAACATACAATGTGGCAAATGTTAATGGTAAGCCAGAGGTTTGGGGAAATTTTAAAAACTAACAAAAAAAGACCAAAATGAAGTTAGAAAATAAACTATGAGGATAAACAAGCAATTATCATTTGCAATGGACAGTAAGAGCTTCCTTAAGTGTGTAAAGAGGAAGAGAGAAGCAAAATTAAACATAGGTACCTTAGAGAATGAGGCTGGGAAATAACATTAGGGAACCAGTAAACAGCAGAGGAATTAAATAAATACTTTGCACAGTAAAAGACACAAATAGCATTTGGAAAAAGCTAAATAATCAAGGGACAAAAAGCAATGGAGAGAGGAAGTTATTCCAATGACTATCAGTGTAGAAACGTACCAATCAGACTAAAGCATGATAAACCCTTGGATCTGATGGGTTGCGTTCTAGGCCATGAAAGGACGTGGCGACTCAGACAGTAGATGCACTAATAGTAATGGCCCAAGAATCGTTCAATTTGGGGAAAGTCCAAGAGGATTTGGAAACTTCTGATGTAATACCCTTATAGTGAAGAAGGTGTTTGGTATGCTTTCCTTTATTGGTCAGAGTATTGAGTACAGGAGTTGGGACGTCATGTTGCGGCTGTACAGGACATTGGTTAGGTCACTGTTGGAATATTGCGTGCAATTCTGGTCTCCTTCCTATTGGAAAGATGTTGTGAAACTTGAAAGGGTTTAGAAAACATTTACAGCGATGTTGCCAGAGTTGGAGGAGTTGGGCTATAGGGAGAGGCTGAACAGGCTGGGGCTGTTTTCCCTGGAACGTCGGAGGCTGAGGGGTGCCCTTATAAAGGTTTACAAAATTATGAGGGGCATGGATAGGGTAAATAGGCAAAGTTGAAAATGTGTTGCTGGAAAGGAATCATTCCTGAAGAAGGGCTTATGCCCGAAACGTCGATTCTCCTGTTCCCTGGATGCTGCCTGACCTGCTGCGCTTTTCCAGCAACACATTTTCAGCTCTGATCTCCAGCATCTGCAGACCTCACTTTCTCCCTAAATAGGCAAAGTCTTTTCCCTGGGGTTGGGGAGTCCAGAACTAGAGGGCATAGGTTTAGGGTGAGCGGGAAAGATATAATAGAGACCTAAGGGGCAAATGTTTCACACAGAGGGTGGTACGGGTATGGAATGAGCTGCCAGAGGAAGTGGTGGAGGCTGGTACAATTGCAACATTTAAGAGGCATTTGGATGGGTATATGAATAGAAAGGGTTTGGAGGGATATGGGCCGGGTGCTGGCAGGTGGAACTAGATTGGGTTGGGATATCTGGTCGGCATGGACGGGTTGGACTGAAGGGTCTGTTTCCGTTCTGTACATCTCTATGACTCTATGACTCTATAACTTACTATAGCCAGTTAGCTTAGTATCTGGATAAAAGCAAATTACTGGGGATGCTGGAATCTGAAACCAAAAGAGAAAATGCTGGAAAATCTCAGCAGGTCTGGCAGCATCTGTAGGGAGAGAAAAGAGCTGACGTTTCGAGTCGAACTGAAGTTGTTAATTTAATTTTATTTATTTTTTAAATAGTTTTTTCACTGTTCTGTACCTCATATTTCTTGATTGTCTCTCTTTCTCTCGCTCCCCACTCTCTCATCACCTTTTTCCTCTCCTCTTCTCCCTTTGCTACCCTTCTCCCCTGTTTTCCATTTTGCCTGTGCTTCACCCCTCCCCTCCCATCCCCCATATATTTTGTCACACAGCACTGGCTTCAGCCTTGGTCATTCACAGCACCTAGTCTCCCTATAATCTCTCTATACACTGTCATTGTCACCTCTTTATTGCTACCTTTGCTTCTGGACCTTCTCTCAGCCTCGTATAAATACCTCCCTATTTCTGCCCTTTTTTTTAACTTTGACAAAGGGTCAGTTAGACTAAAAACGTCAGCTCTTTTCTCTCCTTACAGATGCTGCCAGACCTGTTGAGATTTTCCAGCATTTTCTCTTTTAGCTTAGTATCTCTTATTGGGAAAATGTTAGAGTTAGTGTCATTACAAAGGATGCAATAACAAAGCATTTAGAAATAACATTATATAATCGAATAGAGTCAGCATGGCTTCATGAAGGGGGAATCATGGCTAACATATTTGTTAGAATTCTTTGAGGAGATAGCAAGCAGGATAGTTAAACGGGAACTAGCAGACATGATATATTTGGTTTTCTAAAAGGTGTTCGGTAAGATACCACACATTAGGCTAATTAACACCCGCATGGGCCCCAGCTATGCCTGCGTCTTCGTAGGATATGTGGAACAATCCATCTTCCGCAACTACACTGGCCCCACCCCCCACCTTTTCCTCCGCTACATCGATGACTGTATCGGCGCCGCCTCGTGCTCCCACGAGGAGGTTGAACAGTTCATCCACTTCACCAACACCTTCCACCCCGACCTCAAATTCACCTGGACAGTCTCAGATTCCTCCCTCCCCTTCCTCGACCTTTCTATTTCTGTCTCAGGCGACCGAATCAACACGGACATCTACTACAAACCGACCGACTCCCACAGCTACCTGGACTACACCTCCTCCCATCCTGCCCCCTATAAAAACGCCATCCCATTCTCCAAATTCCTTCGACTCCGCCGCATCTGCTCCCAGGAGGACCAGTTCCAAAAACGCACAACCCAGATGGCCTCCTTCTTCAAGGACCGCAATTTCCCCCCCGACGTGGTCGACGATACCCACCACCGCATCTCTTCCACTTCCCGCTCCTCCGCCCTTGAACCCCGCCCCTCCAACCGCCACCAGGACAGAACCCCACTGGTCCTCACCTACCACCCCACCAATCTCCATGTACAGCGCATCATCCGCCGTCATTTCCGCTACCTCCAAACGGACCCCACCTCCAAGGATATATTTCCCTCCCCTCCCCTATCAGCATTCCGTAAAGACCATTCCCTCCGTGACTCCCTCGTCAGGTCCACACCCCCCACCAACCCAACCTCCACTCCCGGCACCTTCCCCTGCAACCGCAGGAGGTGCAACACTTGCGCCCACACCTCCCCCCTCACCTCCCTCCAAGGCCCCAAAGGAAACTTCCATATCCGCCACAGATTCACCTGCACCTCCACACATATCATCTATTGCATCCTCTGCACCCGATGTGGCCTCCTCTATATTGGGGAGACAGGCCGGCTACTTGCGGAGCGTTTCAGAGAACACCTCTGGGACACCCGGACCAACCAACCCAATCACCCTGTAGCTCAACATTTCAATTCCCCCTCCCACTCCACCAAGGATATGCAGGTCTTTGGACTCCTCCATCGTCAGACCACAACAAAACGACGGTTGGAGGAAGAACGCCTCATCTTCCGGCTAGGAACCCTCCAACCACAAGGGATGAACTCGGATTTCACCAGTTTCCTCATTTCCCCTCCCCCCACCCTGTCTCAGTCAAATCCATCAAATTCAGCACCGCCTTCCTAACCTGCAATCTTCTTCCCGACCTCTCTGCCCCCACCCCAGTCTGACCTATCACCCTCACCTTGACCTCTTTCCACCTATCACATTTCCGACGCCCCTCCCCCAAGTCCCTCCTCCCTACCTTTTATCTTAGCCTGCTGGACAAACTTTCCTCATTCCTGAAAAAGGGCTTATGCCCGAAACGTCGATTCTCCTGTTCCCTGGATGCTGCCTGACCTGCTGCGCCTTTCCAGCAACACATTTCCAGCTCTAATTAACAAGAACCCTAGCTTTTGGGGTTAGTACATAAGCGTGAATGAAGGGTTGGCTAACCAATCAAAGATAGAGAGTTGAGGTGAGGGGAGCACTTGAGGATGGCAATTGGTAACTAGTGGAAAGCCATAGGGATCAGTGCTGAAGCCACAATTATATACAATCCGTATTAAAGACTTGGATAAGAAAAGTGATTGTATTAAATAATCAAGTTGTGGATGTCAGAAACATAGATGGGAATACTGGTGGTGAGAATGAAAGAAAGAGTGTACCGAGGGATATAGACTGATTATATGATTGGGCAAAACTTGACAGATGGAATATAATGTGGGAAGAAGTGAAGTTATGCACTTTGGCAGGAATAATAGAGACTGAAGAGGCTGCAGAAAGCTGCAGCACAGAGGGACTTGTGGGTCACTGTGTGTGAATCATAGAAAGCTAGCATCCAAGTTCAATACGTAATACAAAAGCAAATGAACTGTTGGCCTATATTTCAAAGAGAGTGACGTACAAAAATCGGAAAGTTTTGCAAAAGCTGTACTAGGCATTAATCAGTTCACACCTGCAGCAGAGAGCGGCGGGAGCTGGGCGGAAGTGAAGTCGGAGCGCAGAGCTGGTTGGGAAGGTAAGTGATTGTTATTTGAGTGGAGAAGGACCCCGAGACACTACACGTGTAGTGTCTCCCACCCTCCCTCCTCCTCTAACCTTAAAAAAAGGACTCAGTCGGCTGAACAGGTAAGCTACTTAGTGTTCTTGTTTTGGAGACTAAGTGTAGAGTTATGGTAGTGCAGGCAGTGGAATGTTCCTGCAGACCTCACTTTCTCCCTAAATAGGCAAAGTCTTTTCCCTGGGGTCGGGGAGTCCAGAGCTAGAGGATGTTTGAGGTAGGGGTGATCACCGATGCTCCTGCCGACTTCATCTGCAGGAAGTGCAGCCAGCTCCAGCTCCTCACAGACCGCGTTAGGGAACTGGAGCTGGAGTTGGATGAACTGAGAATTATTAGAAAGTCTGTGAGGGTGATAGATAGAAGTTACAGGGACATAGTTACGCCAGAAAACAGAGATAGCTGGGTAACAGTTAGAGGGGGGAAGGGGAGGAGGCAGGCAGTGCAGGGATCCCCTGTGGTCGTTCCCAGCAACAATAAGTATACCGCTTTGGATACTGTTGGGGGGGATGGCCTAGCAGGGGTAAGCTGCAGTGACCGGGTCTCTGGCACAAGGTCCGGCTCTGAGGCTCAGAAGGGAAAGGGGGAGAAGAGGAGAGCGCTAGTTATAGGAGACTCTATAGTTAGAGGGACAGACAGGCGGTTCTGTGGACATGGGCGAGACTCTCGGTTGGTTGCCTCCCGGGTGCCAGGGTCCGAGACGTCTCTGACTGTGTCTTCAGAATCCTTAAGGGGGAGGGTGTGCAGCCAGAAGTCGTGGTGCACATTGGCACCAAGGACATAGGTAGGAAGAGGGGTGCGGAGGTCATTCAGGAGCTCAGGGAGTTAGGCTAGAAGCTAAAAGCTAGGACGGACAGAGTCGTCATCTCTGGGTTGTTGCCGGTGCCACGTGACAGTGAGGCAAGGAATAGGGAGAGAGTGCAGTTGAACACGTGGCTGCAAGGATGGTGTAGGAGGGAGGGCTTCAGGTATTTGGACAATTGGACTGCATTCTGGGGAAGGTGGGACCTGTACAAGCAGGACGGGTTGCACCTGAACCACAAGAGCACCAATATCCTGGGAGGTAGGTTTGCTAGCACTCTTCGGGGGGGTTTAAACTAATTTGGCAGGGGGATGGGATCCGGACTTGTAGTCCAGCAAGTAGGTAAGCTGCTTTTCAGCATGTCCAAGAATGTAGGGAGGCTGTGGAGAAGGTAGCACTGACAGGGAATACTTGCAGACACAGAGATGGGTTCATGTGTGTATACTTCAACGCAAGGAGTATCAGAAATAAGATGGGTGAACTTAAGGCGTGGATCAGTATTTGGGAGTACGATGTTGTGGCCATCAAGGAAACGTGGATAGAAGAGGGACAGGAATGGTTGTTGGAGGTTCCTGGTTACAGATGTTTCAGTAAGGTTAGGCGGGGTGGTAAAAAAGGAGGGGGCGTTGCTAATTAGAAATGGTATAATGGCTGCAGAAAGGCAGTTCGAGGGGGATCTGCCTTTGGAGATAGTATGGGCTGACGTCAGAAATAGGAAAGGAGCAGTCACCTTGTTGGGTGTTTACTATAGGCCCCCCAATAGCAGCAGAGATGTGGAGAAACAGATTGGGAAACAGATTTTGGAAAGGTGCAGAAGCCACAGGGTAGTAGTCATGGGCGATTTCAATTTCCCAAATATTGATTGGAAGCTCTTTAGATCAAGTAGATTGGACGGGGCGGTGTTTGTACAGTGTGTCCAGGAAGCTTTTCTAACTCAGTATGTAGATTGTCCGACCAGAGGGGAGGCCATATTGGATTTGGTACTTGGTAACAAACCGGGACAAGTGATGGGCTTGTTAGTGGGTGAGCATTTTGGTGATGGTGACCACAATCCTGTGACTTTCACCTTGGTTATGGAGAGAGATAGGCGCGTGCAACAGGGTAGGTTTTACAATTGGGGGAAGGGTAAATACGATGCTGCAAGACAGGATCTGAGAAGCATAAGTTGGGAGCATAGGCTGTCGGGGAAGGATGTCGTGGAAATGTGGAACTTTTTCAAGGAACAGATACGACGTGTCCTTGATATGTATGTACCTATCAGGCAGGAAAGAGATGGTCGTGTGAGGGAACCTTGGTTGACGAGGGAGGTTGAATGTCTAGTAAAGAGGAAGAAGGAGGCTTACATAAGGTTGAGGAAACAAGGTTCAGACAGAGCGTTGGAGGGATACAGGATAGCCAGAAGGGAGCTGAAGAAAGGGATTAGGAGAGCTAAGAGAGGGCATGAAAAATCTTTGGCGGGTAGGATCAAGGATAACCCCAAGGCCTTTTATGTGTATGTGAGAAACATGAGAATGACGAGAACGAGGGTAGGTCCAATCAAGGACAGTAGTGGGAGACTGTGTATTGAGTCGGAAGAGATAGGAGAGATCTTGAATGAGTACTTTTCTTCAGTATTTACAAATGAGAGGGACCGTATTGTTGAAGAGGAGAGTATGAAACGGACTGGTAAGCTAGAGGAGATACTTGTTAGGAAGGAAGATGTGTTGGGCATTTTGAAAAAACTTGAGGATAGACAAGTCCCCCGGGCCTGACGGGATATATCCTAGGATTATGTGGGAAGCAAGAGAAGAAATTGCAGTACCGTTGGCAATGATCTTTTCGTCTTCACTGTCAACGGGGGTGGTACCAGGGGACTGGAGAGTGGTGAATGTTGTGCCCCTGTTCAAAAAAGGGAATAGGGATAACCCTGGGAATTACAGGCCAGTTAGTCTTACCTCGGTGGTAGGCAAAGTAATGGAAAGGGTACTGAGGGATAGGATTTATGAGTATCTGGAAAGACACTGCTTGATTAGGGACAGCCAGCACGGATTTGTGAGGGGTAGGTCTTGCCTTACAAGTCTGATTGAATTCTTTGAGGAGGTGACCAAGCATGTGGATGAGGGTAGAGCAGTGGATGTAGTGTACATGGATTTTAGTAAGGCATTTGATAAGGTTCCGCATGGTAGGCTTATGCGGAAAGTCAGGAGGCATGGGATAGTGGGAAATTTGACCAGTTGGATAGAGAACTCGCTAACCGGTCGAAGTCAGAGAGTGGTGGTAGATGGTAAATATTCAGCCTGGAGCCCAGTTACAAGTGGAGTTCCGCAGGGATCAGTTCTGGGTCCTCTGCTGTTTGTAATTTTTATTAATGACTTGGAAGAGGGAGTCAAAGGGTGGGTCAGTAAATTTGCAGACGATACGAAGATTGGTGGAGTTGTGGATAGTGAGGAGGGCTGTTGTCGGCTGCAAAGGGACTTAGATATGATGCAGAGCTGGGCTGAGGAGTGGCAGATGGAGTTCAACCCTGCCAAGTGTGAGGTTGTCCATTTTGGAAGGACAAATAAGAATGCGGAATACAGGGTTAACGGTAGGGTTCTTAGTAAGGTGGAGGAGCAGAGGGATCTTGGGGTCTATGTTCATAGCTCTTTGACAGTTGCCACTCAGGTGGATAGAGCTTGTAAGAAGGCTTATGGTGTATTAGCGTTCATTAACAGAGGGATTGAATTCAAGAGTCGTGAGGTGATGTTGCAGCTGTACAAGACCTTGGTAAGGCCACATTTGGAGTACTGTGTGCAGTTCTGGTCACCTCACTTTAGGAAAGATGTGGAAGCTTTGGAGAGGGTGCAGAAAAGATTTACCAGGATGTTGCCTGGAATGGAGACTAGGTCGTACGAGGATAGATTGAAAGTGCTAGGCCTTTTCTCATTGGAACGGCGAAGGATGAGGTGTGACTTGATAGAGGTTTATAAGATGATCAGGGGAATAGATAGAGTAGACAGTCAGACACTTTTTCCCCGGGTACAATAGAGTGTTACAAGGGGACATAAATTTAAGGTGAAGGGTATAGGGGGGATGTCAGGGGTAGGTTCTTTACCCAGAGAGTGGTAGGGGCATGGAATGCGCTGCCTGTAGGAGTGGTAGAGTCAGAATCATTGGTGACCTTTAGGCGGCAATTGGATAGGTACATGGATAGGTGCTTAAGCTAGGACAAGTGTTCGGCACAACATCGTGGGCCGAAGGGCCTGTTCTGTGCTGTATTGTTCTATGTTCTATGTTCTATCTGGAATACTGTAAACAGTTTTGGTTTCCTAATCTAAGGAAAGACATACTGATATTGGTGACAGTCCAGAGAAGTTTCATTTAGTTAATTCCAAGCTTGGAAGGGGTTTCTTAGGAGAAGAGATTGAGCAGCAAAACGATTTACAAGGATGTCACCAACATTTGAGAGGGCCAAATTATTAAGAAAGACAGTGTAGCTTGGGTTATTTTCTTCTGAAAAGAGAAAACGAAAAGGATACCTGATATCTTTAGCATTTGGTCTGTACACATTGAAGTTTTGAAGAAAAAGAGGAGACCTTATTGAAAGATAGAAGACTTTTAGAGTACTTGACATGGTAGAAGATGTTTCCCCACATGGGGGAGTCTAGACCAGAAGGCATAATGTCACAATACAGGGTCAGCTATTTAAGGCAGTGATGAGAAGGAATTTCTCTGAGCCTAATAAGTTTGTCGAATTCTTGACCACAGAGTCTGTCAAGTCTAGAGCTTTGACTATATTCAAGGCTAAGATTGATTATTTTCTTATCACTAAGGGAATTATTATCAACGGGGATAAGGCAGGAAAATGGAATTGAGGATTATCAGCTTAGCCATGATCTTGTTAAATGGTGGAGCCGATTCAGTTGGCTGAATGGCCTACTTCTGCTGTTATGCCTTACAGTCTTATGGTTCCTATAGTATTAGTATGTTTATAGTTTTTATTTCCCTATTGGAACAGGGAATTCAGTGCGTAAAATAGATTTCATAAGTAGATCAGATCTATTATATTAGATAAACTAAAACCTTGAATGTATAAAGCCCCTTTCTTGATATGAGGGGGATGTCCCAATGTGCTTATATAAAGTGAAGTACTTTTGAAGTGTAGTCATTGCTGTAATGTAGGAATCATAACAGACAGATTGTGCATGGCAAGACCCCACAAAGTGCAATATGATTTTCAACAGATTATCTCGTGTTCATCATGTCGATTTAGGAACCCTGAAGATATTTCTTTATTCTTCCTTAATATACCATGGTATCTTTTATGTCCATCCGGGGCATTTGAAAGGTGGCACTTCTGACATGGTAGAATTCCCCTAGTACTAACCCAGATCTTTGTACTCAAATCATGGAGTGGGATCCATAGCCTTGCAACTCAGAGGTGAGAGCGCTACCCACTGAGCCATGTCACTTGTGCAATTAGTGAGAGCCATTGTGACTTAGATTTCAGGCAGGCTTTCTTTACCTTGTGTTTTGAACTTTTCCTTTCTTATTGAGGACTAGGTTGAAAGACTCTACATGTAACCCTTTGTTTCGGCCATGTGTCCATATTGTGTGAATGCTGTGTAGGTTGTAAAGTGAAGGAGACAGTGAGGTCTGCAGATGCTGGAGATCAGAGTTGAGAGTGTGTTACTGGAAAAGCACAACAGGTCAGGCAGCATCCGAGGAGCAGAAAAATTGACGTTTCGGGCTGGAGCCCCTCATTAGGAATGTAAAGTGAAGGTCACATGTGGAGTAAAGAATTACCTATATCTTTGCTGTAAGAATATCCCTTGAACATGTGTGAAACAAGCTATACCATAATGATGTCAGAACAAGATGGAACTGGAACCTGAATGTATAGAGTCATGTTCAATACAACCTTTTAATGCTCACTCTCCTGAGTGCAGACCTGATTTTAATACAATAACTACACTTCAATGGAGTTGTTCTGTTGCAGCCGAGTGGTCTTAATTGATGATAATCTTTATTCAAGATTATCAAGATTAAAACAACTAGTTCCAAATTATTCTCCCACATAAACTGGTTTAATATTGCTCTGGTTAACAGCAGCAATGACAGAAGATGCAGGCATTCTTGTGTTCCTTGCAGCTAATTAGCTGGGACTACATGGCAAACAATGCAAGTTCCTTCTTTATTTATGGATCTTATGAATCTCAGAACATCCTGGCTTCAAAGCTAAGACTTGCCCTCCAGATCAGCAACAGTAAAAAAACATGAAATACATGAGTGAAGCACTGATCCTGGAATTGCACCTCGCTACTTGAAACTGGAGCAACACAGATTTTTAAAGAACGGACTTTACAAAGTCCGGGTTTGAGATTTAGGAATTAAATGTAGCCAAGCTGAAATATTTAAAAATTAAATTGCAGTGAAACAATAAATCGCTTCTCCCCTCCTCTCAGTGACTGTAGCAGCTGTCTTGCTGAGCTTGAGATTACCTTGTCCCTTTTAGACAGCACAGGAAGCACTTTTAATCTGATTTGGTTACATCACAGGGCACCAGAATAATGAAGTCTCCCGACTTCTGGATACGCTGCATAAAATATGAAACAAGCAAATTGCAGGTCTTAAGTACCCTGAAATATTGTAGTTTAAACAATGCAGTTTTAGTTTCCATTTAAATACCAATATTTACAAGCCTGGCAGATCTCAAACTAACCAATTAAATGTAATAATCCTTAAATAATTGGAATTAATGGTTTGATGATGCTAAGAAGGCGAAATCGTGTTTAAATTTCTCTTTTATTGTCCTTCTGATAGGCAGGACAAGAAAATGACAATTATGTGCGGACATGCTTGGAAGAAAAAAGTCATTATAGACATGAGTAAACCAAGCAGAAATAGGTAACTTGATTTAAAAAAAGGTCAGGGAACGAATGTGACTGCAGACAGGATGATGATATTTTGGGCCCCATAATAATGTATTCAATAAAAATCAAATGTCAATTACAAAGATATTTTCAAACTCAAATTATATACCAGTTTATCTCTTGTCCATGCTCATACATAAAAGATGAAAACAATATTTCCCATTTTCAATTCCTGACCCATCGTTATCTTAGTCCCTCTCCACTTTCTTCGATTTCTCAGGTTTATCATCTGACACCTCTTGTTTCTGCCTTATACTCTTGACAGCTGTTCCCAGAGCAATGTGAAAGCTTCTACATCTCTCATTGAACCTGCTACCCCTGTTCTACAGTTCTCTGTACCCATTTTCCAAACATCGCTTTTATTCAATCTGATTTCCGTCTCTCGTTTTCTGTCTCAATGCTTGCTTGCTTTTTGTTTCTTCACCAATCTCTGCTACTCTTTTAATACGTTGACTATAAAATTCTAATTTTTGCATTTAATTTGCAACATGGTCTTGTCCTTTAGTTTCTCCATAGCCTGCTCGAGTTCCACTGGCACCTTCCCCTATTTCCCCATCTTTAAACTCAGCCCACTTATGCAACTCCTCTGTTTATACAATCTTTGAGCACATCGCTTCAGTTATGGATTAGAATTCCATTCTGAAATTTCTGCACCCCCATTCTTATTATATAGCTTTTGGTCATCTTTCCTAACCTCTTGTTTTACTTGTAACATTATTATCTTTTCCTAAAGCAGCTATATAAATACAAGCAGTTCGAGAAGATTCTACAGTTAACCCAGAATAAAAGAGAGCACTGTCTGCACATTTCGGATGAAAGGAATATTTCGAAGTGGGAGGGGTAGGGGTGGTCACAACAATCAGGTTACAACAATTACCAGTTCCCCTACTCACCTGACTTAGTCATGGATTGGAATACTGATGATGAATTTACAAACAATAATGATCTCCTGATGAATTTTCAATTTATAAGAGGGAACTGTGGCTATTTAGTGGCTGCTACTCTCTGACACCGTGTCATTTCAAAATTCAGTCCCACTTCAGAGGAAAGAGACTGGGAAATTGTTGTACATCTTAATATGCAGGAAAGAAAGGTAAAGAAGCAAAGGGAAGTTTTAAAAAGATTAAAATCTTTTCTGTTCATCCTTGTCTCACAGTTTATGAAAATTCTTTTCTTCCTTTACAAATCCATCCATGGCTTTGCTCCTCTATATCCTTGTGATCTCCTCCAGCCCTGCAACCCTTCCAAGCTAAATGTATCCTCTGATTCTGCTGTGTTGCACATTTCCAATTATAATTACTTCACCATTGCTGGCCATACCTCCAGTTGCTTAGGCTCCATACTCTGATGTTCCTTCCCTAAACCTCTCTGCCTCTTTATCTCCCATAGGGTGGCATGGTGGCTCAGTGGTTCGCACTGCTACCTCATAGCACCAGGGACCTGGATTCAATTCCAGCCTCAGGTGACTGTCTGTGTGCAGTTTCCACATTCTCCCTGTGTCTGTTTCCTCCCACATTCAAAAGATTCCACATTCAAAACTAAATTGCCCCATGATGCAGGCTAAGTTGGTTAGCCATGAGAGATACAGGGGTGGGTCTGGGTGGGATGCTTTTTGGAGGGTCAGTGCAGACTTGATGGGCTGAATTGCCTGCCTCAATGCTGTAGGGATTCTATGATTCCTCTTCTAAGACCATCCTGAATTTACCTTTTGGACAAGCTTTTGGTCATCTGAACTAATACTTCCTTTATGTGACTTAGTGTGCTTTTTTGTGTAAAATATGCCAATAAATTGCAGTGAAATGTTGTCATAGAAAGGTGTTACATAAATGTGTGTTGTTGAACTAGATTTTGAGATTTACAACTTTGACTATCTTGGATTTTTACCTTGATGTGGTGTTCACTTTCTAAGGTTGACAGTCATTGTTCTTCATCTTATTTTGTTAATGCAGATTTGGGCACTTATCTTGATTAGTTATCCAATTCGTCAGATCCAAATTAGGTGTTCACCTGTAAACTAAATTGTTCAATTGATGAGATAGGTTATTTGACTTGTTAGGTGACAGAGTAAGCACCCTATTTTGGGTAGCTCTTTTGAGAAAGAAAATTGTTCATTTCGACATTAGGCTTTCGTAAAGACAGCTGTGTAAAATAAGACATTCACAGTGACCTCTATGCTCTGCTCGTAACACACAGTGTGGGAATTACCTATTGCAAACTATATAGCTCATTAACGTTGAAGTTGTTAAATTAATCCAGGAGGAGTTATTTGTTGTTGCATATGCCGTTCAAGCCACCCTGAGATTGATCCCCCTCTTTCTGCTGTGCGCTGTTTGCAAAGGTCCCTTAGGAATAGCTTCAGGTTGGTGAGCATATGTCGAAAATGATTTCGCACTTCTAAATTGTTGAGTTTAGACCAGCCTTTTGTCATTAATCAAACCTCTTACTTCCAGTAATGTCAATCTATCTCCTTTTTTTGTGACTTAATTTTTTGAAGGATTAATAATTTGCTCAATGTGCTGCATACAAAAATAACTGCAGACTTGATCCCACACTGGTATTACAGTTATTGAAGAAAATTCACAAAACCTAAAGTCAATTTTTTGTACTTCTGTACTTGAGTACACATGATAATAAAACCTAATTTGAATTCATTCCAAGTCCTCACCTCCCCAACCTCCCTTTAACATATGCTTTTAGTCCTTCTGTAGATTTGGTACCTCTACATGGTGCATTGTTTCTGGCTATGTAGTGAAGTTTTCTACTCCTGGAATGCTACAGTTGAGGACAGGAATCTGGGCCCATTTAAGAAGCAGGGAATGTGTGGCAGTTCTTTGGAAAGAGGAGGACACTTGCTCATGGTAAGAGCCTGTGCATGGAGTCTTTAAACATGAGCAAACTATTTGATTTCAGCTACCACATGGTTCTGGCTGACAGGAAACTCCCCAGTTCTCACAGCATGTCTAGGCATGTCAGAAGATTTACAGATTGATTATCAAACTGTTTGGTTGCATTATGATGAATGTGAGGAAAACTGATACTGAGCCAGGGAAAAATAAGGATGTGTGACAAAACCTGTGGCAAACATTGGTTTTAAAGACCATCTTAAACAGGAGGAAATGCAAGTGGAGTGGTTTAAGAGGCAAATTCAAGAGAGTGAGGCAGACAAAAGTGCTGCAGTCGTTTGTGAAATAAAGTGGAGGGATGCATTAAAGCTCAGAGATAGTGGAATGAAGAGTTTCTTGCAGGCTGTGAAACTGCCAAAGCATCATGAATGACAAAAATCAAAAATTGGAAACATTACTTGGACTAGGTGTGGTTGTAGGCCAGTGGGCCAGGAGTGATAGATAAATGTGTGGCACTGGATTTCAGGAGTTCATATGGAGATCTGACAGAGTTGACTCATTGGGAAGAATGTAAATGGTTCGGGTTGCTTTCCTGTCCAGTTTTCATAGTTTTCCATTGTAATATGGAGAGCGAGAGTAGTTTTTATTTGTCATTTCTACCATATACACTGATACAGTAAAAACGAGACAGCGTTCCTTTCGTACCGAGGGTGCTACATGGACAGCACAACTACCCAATCACACATGGCATAAAGTGCATAGGAAGTGCAAAACATGCAAGTTAGAGTGTAAGAGAAGAATGATGGGTAATAGACATTTTTCTAGAAGCAGTATGAAACAATTTCAGATTGGAGAGAGTCCAATTACACTCTGTTAAGGAGCCTGATGGCTTGGGGGAAGAAAATGTTGCACAGTTTGGCCATGAGAAACCGTATACTCCAGTATCTTCTGCCAGATGGCAGGAGGGAGAAGATTTCAATGAGAGGTGTGTGGGGTCTTCCACAATGCTCTCAGATGCAGCGTGTGGTGTAAAGTCTGTAATGGAGGGAAGAGAGGCCCTGATGATCTTCTCAGCTGTCCTTACTATCCGTTGTGGGGTCTTACGATCCAAGACGGTGCAATTCCCAAGCCAGGCAGTGATGCAGCAGCTCAGGGTACTCTCAATGAAACCCTCTGTGGAATGTGTTGAGAATAGGGGTGGAGGTGAAAGGTAGGATTTCCTCAGCCTGTACAGAAAGTAGAGACTGCTGGGCTTTCTTGGCTATAGAACTGGTGTTGAGGATCCAAGTGAGATTCTCCGCAAGGTGTACACCAAGAAATCTGATGATCTTCATGATCTCCATGGGGAAGCTGTCGATGTCCAGCGGAGAGTGTCAGTTTAATGCCAACCGACAACACCATGACCAAGATCTGTCATTTATAGCATTAGAGTAAGCTGTAGGTGACCTCTTGGAATCTCAACATTCTGCCTTACCACAAGGTCTATGTAGAAACACATAATATGATCAAGCAGAGTTGGCATGACTTCATAAAGGGTAAATCATGCATGACAAATCTGTTGGAATTCTTTGAGGAGGTAACAGTTAAGATAAATAAAGGAGAAACAGTGATTGTAATATATTTGGATTTTTAGAAGGTGTTTGGTGAGGTAACACATTAGGTTATTTAGTAAGAGTTAGAGCCCAGATTGTTGGAGATAGTATATTAGCATTGATAGGTGACTGGTTAACCTTGTTGAAACATAGAACATTCTTAGGAGATATAACAGGTTGTATCCCTTTGTGGAAGTGCTTTTGATACCTAAAAGGTAAAAGAGATGCAACAGAGGGCATTGGTATGCTGAAAGTGAAGCTGAAGAAGGAGTAACGAGGAACAAAGAAATGGCAGAAGAACTGGACATGTACTTTGAATGAGTTTGCACAGTGAAAGACATCAGAAATATACCAGAATTTGAAGTCATTCAGGAGGCAGAGGTTAGTGATGTAGCCATCGCTAAGGAGAAGGTGCTGGGGAAGCTGGAAGATCTGATGGTGGATAAATCACCATCACTCCTCTCACTTATCTCTCTATGCTTCAGGCTCTCTGCCTGTATTCCTGATGAAAGGCTTTTGCCCGAAATGTCGATTTTACTGCTCCTAGGATGCTGCCTGAACTTATGTGCTCTTCCAGCACCACTAATCCAGAATCTGGTTTCCAGCATCTGAGTCATTGTTTTTACCTGGTGGATAAATCACCCTGATCAGGTGGTCTACAACTCAGAGTTCTGAAGGAGATAGCTGAGGAGATTGTGGAAGCATTGGTGGTGATCTTTTAGGAATCACTGGAGTCAGGGAGGGTCCCAGAGATCTGGAAAATGGCTAACATAACACTACTGTTTAAGAAGGGAGGGAGACATAAGACAGAAAACCACAAGTCAATCAGCATGACCTTGGTCTTTGGTAAGACTTTAGAGCGCATTATTAAGGATGAGATTGTGGTATACTTGGAAGTGCATTATAAAATAAGGTGGAATCAAGTGAATATCTACCTGACAAATCTGTTAGAATTCTTTGAGGAGTTAACAAGCAAGTTTGACAAAAGAGAGCCAGTGAACATGATTTATTTGAATTTCGAGAAGGCCTTTGAAAGCAAATAAAATAAGAGCCCACGGTGTTAGGGGCAAGGTACTGGCATGATTGGAGGTTTGGCTGACTGGGAGAAGGCAGAGAGTGGGGATAAAGGGGTCTTTTTCAGATTGGCAGCCAGTGACTAGTGGAGTTCCTCAGGGGTCAGTGTTGGGGCATCTACAAAGGAACCTCGATTATCCGAATATCGGATTATCCCAAGAAGATCTCAAGGTCCTGATACAAACATTACATCAAAGATGTGTTTCCAACCCTGATCACATCTTTTGTTTACAGTGATTTGCAGGCTTACTGAAATGCTGCAGAGAACAGTCCTTGATATTGATGGGAGCCCAGGCACCATCTCCAAATGACTGACTTCCCAGCCCTCTCACAGGGAAGCGGTGTTGGACGGCGTTGGGGGGGATGCAGGGGCCGGACGAGGTTGGTGCAGACAGGGGGGGGGCGGTGTTGGACGGGGTTGGGGATGGATGGGGGTCGGGGTTGATCGGTGTTGGGGGCAAGGCTGGATGGGATTGCAGGCAGGTGGGGGGGGGGCTTGTTTTGGATGGGGTTGGGTGCCGGGCGAGTTTGGAGGTGAACGGGGGTCGAGGTGTTGGGGGAAGGGCGGGGAGCGGGGCTGGACAGGGGTTGCGGGTGGGTGGTGGGGTGGGGCTGGACAGGTTTGGGGAGTGGACAGGGGGGTGGGGTTGGGGGCAGGGCTGGATGGGTTTGGGGGTCGGGCAGGGGGTGGGTTTGGGCGCGTGCTGTGGGGCGGGGCTGGACGGGGTTGGATGGGATTGAGGGGTTGGCAGGGGTTGGGTTTGAACTGGGTTGGAGGGCGTGCAGGGGGCGGGGTGGGGGCAGTGTTGGACGGGGTTGGGGGGGGGGGATTGAGTGGGGGAGAGGAGTGGGGTGGCGGGGCTTTGCGTGCGGTGTGCTGCTGCCTCATCTTCTGAACGGGGAACGGACCTAACAGAAAACTCCAAGCCCCAGAGGGAAGGCATTGAACCAATTAACCAAATAATCAATCATCTGAAAGGAATAGTGCCCACCCATCTCGTTTGGATAATTGCGGTTCCTCTGTAATCATGTTTTACGTTAATGATCTGGATGAAGGAATTGAGGACATGCAGGTTCATTTGGCAGTGAGGAAGCAAATGCAGTGTTAGCATTCATTTCATGAGGGCAAGAATACAAGTGCAGGGATGCACTGTTGAGGCCAAATAGCGCTCTGGTCAGACTGCATTGGAATATTTTGACCCTATATCTAAGGAAGGATGTCCTGGCCTTGGACGGTGTCCAGAGGAGGTTTACACGAATGATTAGATTAGATTAGATTAGATTAGATTACTTACAGTGTGGAAACAGGCCCTTCGGCCCAACAAGTCCACACCGCCCCGCCGAAGCACAACCCACCCATACCCCTACATTTACCCCTTACCTAACACTACGGACAATTTAGCATGGCCAATTCACCTGACCTGCACATCTTTGGACTGTGGGAGGAAACCGGAGCACCTGGAGGAAACCCACGCAGACACGGGGAGAACGTGCAAACTCCACACAGTCAGTCGCCTGAGGCGGGAACTGAACCCGGGTCTCTGGCGCTGCGAGGCAGCAGTGCTAACCACTGTGCCACCATGCCGCCCACGAATGATCCTGTGGATGAAGGCTTGTCATATGAGGAGTGGTCGAGGACTCTGGGTCTGTACTCGATGAAGTTTAGATGGATGGGGAACTGCCTGATTGAAACTTAGACAATACTGAGAGCCCCGGATAGAGTGGACGTGGAAAAGATGTTTGCAGTAGTAGGAGAGATTAGGACCTGCGGGCACAGATTCAGGGTGAAGGGGTGATCCTTTAGAACTGAGATGAGGCGGAATTTCTTTCGTCTGATGGTGGTTAATTGGTGGAACTCATTGCTGCAGAGGATTGTGGAGGCCAAGTCATTGAGTGTATTTAAGACAGAGATGGATAGGTTCTTGTAGGAGAAAGTGAGGACTGCAGATGCTGGAGTACCAGAGTTGAAAAATATGGTGCTGGAAAAACACAGCAGGCCAGGCAGCATCCGAGGACCAGGAGAATCGACGTTTCAGGCATAAGCCCTTCTTCAGGAATGAGGCTGGTGTGCCAAGCGGGTTGAGATAAAAGGTAGGAGGGAGGGAATTTGGGGGATGGGCACTGGGAATACGACAGATGGAAGGAGGTGAGGGTGAGGATGATAGGCCGGAGAACGGGTAGGGGCGGAGAGGTCGGGAAGAAGATTGCAGGTCAAGAGGGCGGTGCTGAATCCGAGGGTTGGGACTGAGATAAGGTGGGGGGAGGGGAAATGAGGAAGCAGGAGAAATCTACATTCATCCCATGTGGTTGGAGAGTTCCTATGCGGAAGATAAGATGCTCTTCCTCCAGGCGTCGTGTGGCCAGGGTCTGGCGATGGAGGAGGCCCAGGACCTACATGCCATTGGCGGAGTGGGAGGGGGAGCTAAAGTGTTCAGCCACGGGGTGTTTGGGTTGGTTGGTGCGGGTGTCCCAGAGGTGTTCCCTGAAACGTTCTGCAAGTAGGCGGCCTATCTCCCCAATGTAGAGGAGACCACATCGGATGCAGTGGATACAGTAAATGATGTGTGTGAAGGTGCAGGTGAATTTGTGATGGATATAGAAGGATCCACTGGGGCCTTGGTGGGAGGTGAGGGGGGAGGTGTGGGCGCAAGTTTTGCACTTCTTGCGGTTACAGGGGAAAGTGCCGGGAGTGGAGGTTGGGTTGGTGGAGGTTGTGGACCTGACCTGTGAGTCGCAGAGGGAGTGGTCTCTCCTGAATGCTGATAGGGGTGGAGAGGGAAATGTATTCCTGGTGGTGGGGTCTGTCGGGAGGTGGCGGAAATGACGGACGATGATATCCAGAGGTTGGTGGGGTGGAAGGTGAAGACCAGTGGAGTTCTGTCCTGGTGGTGATTGGAGGGGCGGGGTTCAAGGGCGGAGGTGCGGGAAGTGGAGGAGATGGGGTGGAGAGCGTCGTCGACCACGTCGGAGGGGAAATTGCGGTCTTTGAAGAAGAAGGCCATTTGAGTTGTTCGGTAGTGGACTTGGTCCTCCGGGGAGTAGATGCGGCGGAGGCGGAGTAATTGGGAATATGGGATGGCGTTTTTACAGGGGCAGGTTGGGGTGGGGGGTGTAATCTAGGTAGCTGTGGGAGTCGGTCAGTTTGTAGTAAATGTCTGTGTTGAGTCGGTCGCCCGAGATAGAAATGGAGAGGTCTAGGAAGGGGAGGAAGGAGTCTGAGACGGTCCAGGTAAATTTGAGGTCGGGGGTGGAAGGTGTTAGTAAAGTGGATGAACTGTTCAACCTCCTCGTGGGAGCACGAGGCAGCGCCGATACAGTCATCGATGTAGCGGAGGAAAAGGTGGGAGGTGGTGCCAGTGTAGCTGCGGAAGATGGACAGTTCCACATATTCTACGAAGAGGCAGGCATAGCTGGGGCCTATGCGGGTGCCCATGGCTACTCCTTTGGTTTGGAGGAAGTGGGAGAATTGGAAGGAGAAGTTGTTTAGAGTGAGGACCAGTTAAGTCAGTCGAAGGAGGGTGTCAGTGGAAGGGTACTGGTTGAGTCGGCGGGAGAGGAAGAAGCGGAGGGCTTGGAGGCTTTTGTGATGGAGGATGGAAGTGTATACGGACTGGATGTCCATCATGAAGATAAGGCGTTGGGGGCCGGGGAAGCGAAAATCATGGAGGAGGTGGAGGGTGTGGGTGGAGTCCTGAACGTAGGTGGGGAGTTCTTGAACTAAGGGGGACAGGACAGTGTCGAGGTATGCAGAGATGAGTTCGGTGGGACAGGAGCAGGCTGAGACAATGGGTCGGCCGGGGCAGTCGGGTTTGTGGATTTTGGGTAGGAGGTAGAAACGGGCCGTGCGGGGTTGTAGAACTATGAGGTTGGAGGCGGTGGATGTGAGATCTCCTGAGGTGATGAGGTTATGGATGGTCTGGGAGATGATGGTTTGGTGGTGTGAGGTGGGGTCATGGTCGAGGGCTAAAAATGTGTTGCTGGAAAAGCGCAGCAGGTCAGGCAGCATCCAGGGAACAGGAGAATCGACGTTTCGGGCATAAGCCCTCCTGAAGAAGGGCTTATGCCCGAAACGTCGATTCTCCTGTTCCCTGGATGCTGCCTGACCTGCTGCGCTTTTCCATCAACACATTTTCAGCTCTGATCTCCAGCATCTGCAGACCTCACTTTCTCCTCATGGTCAAGGGGGCAGTAGGAGGAGGTAGTCCGCGAGTTGGCGTCTAGCTTCAGCACTGTAAAGATCGGTGCGCCAAAGTACCACTGAGCCTCCCTTGTCTGCCGGTTTGATTCCTCCGCCTCCGCCGCATCTGCTCCCAGGAGGACCAATTCCACTACCGAACAACTCAAATGGCCTCCTTCTTCAAAGACTGCAATTTCCCCTCTGAGGTGGTCAACGACGCTCTCCACCGCATCTCCTCCACTTCCCGCACCTCCGCCCTTGAACCCCGCCCCTCCAATCACCACCAGCACAGAACCCCACTGGTCCTCACCTTCCACCCCACCAACCTCCGGATACATCGTATCATCCTCCATCATTTCCGCCACCTCCAGACAGACCCTCTCCACCCCTATCGGCATTCAGGAGAGACCACTCCCTCCACGACTCCCTCGTCAGGTCCACAACCTCCACCAACCCAGACTCCACTCCCGGCACCTTCCCCTGTAACTGCAAGAAGTGCAAAACGTACGCCCACACCTCCCCCTTCACTTCCCTCCAAGGCCCCAATGGATCCTTCTATATCCGTCGCAAATTCACCTGCACCTCCACACCCATCATTTACTGTATCTGCTGCATCCGATGTGGTCTCCTCTACATTGGGGAGACAGGCCACCTACTTGTGGAACGTTTCAGGGAACATCTCTGGGACACCCGCACCAACCAACCCAACCACCCCGTGGCTGAACACTTTAGCTCCCCCTCCCACTCCGCCAATGACATGCAGGTCCTTGGCCTCCTCCATCGCCAGACCCTGGCCACACGACGCCTAGAGGAAGAGCGCCTCATCTTCCGTGTAGGAACCCACCAACCACACGGGATGAATGTAGATTTCTCCTGCTTCCTCATTTCCTCTCCCCCCACCTTATCTCAGTCCCAACCCTCGGATTCAGCACCGCCATCTTGACGTGCAATCTTTTTCCCGACCTCTCCGTCCCACCGCCTGTCCAGCCTATCACCCTCACCCTCACCTCCTTCCACCTATCATATTCCCAGCGCCCATCCCCCAAATTCCCTCACCCCACCTTTTATCTCAGCCCGCTTGGCACACCAGCCTCATTCCTGAAGAAGGGCTTATGCCCGAAACGTCAATTCTCCTGCTCCTTGGATGCTGCATGGATAGATTCTTGACTGGTAAGGAGATCAAGGAGGAGGAGAAATCAGGAGAATAAGGTTGAGAATCGTATCAGCCTTGATCAAATGGTGGAGCAGACTTGATGGGCCCAATGGCCTTATTTTGCTGCTATTTATATGGGTTTATGGACAGTCTCGGAACAGAGAGCGTATTCTCAAAGAAAGGGTTAACACATCTAAGACAGAGATGAGGGGGGATTTCTTCGAACGTTGTGAATCTGTAGAATTCTTTACCACAGAGGGCTATTGAGACTGGGTCAGTAAATATATTAAAGGCTGAATGGACAGATTTTTGTTTAATGAGGGGATCAAGAGTTATGGGGAAAAGGAAAGCCAGGGATTATCAGATCAGTTATGATCTCAATGAATGGTGGAGAGAATCGATGGGCTGAATTGCCGACTTCGGCTCCTCAGTCTTATGGTCGTATGCTGATTATTTTGGCTCAGTGGGACAAATTCAGCTTGATTTATCCACTAGTACATGCTGAGTGTAAATATGCTCCAGTCTCTGAATTGCCAACTGAGTGGGCCCTGAGGTTGCTGTTTGCAAGCATTCGTCCTATTTAAATATTCGCAACCTAGTGCCAGAATGCTGAATCTTTCTCATCAGCAACTAAGTTTCCTTATGTTCTTACTGCTGCATTTTAAAAAAATACATTTATCCCTCTCTTTCCTTCCCACTCTCCGTCTCTCTTACTCTGTCTTACACACATAAACACACTGAGATACATTATTTGATCTCAACATAGTGTCATGATTTTTTTTTCCCAATCTTACAGCATGTAACAACCTTTACAAAGTACATAATTTATTGATCTGAATACAAAAGCAAAATATTACAGATGCTGCAAATCTTAAATGGAAAGTAAAAATGCTGAAATACTCATGTAAGCCAAATTCTGTAGAGAGACAGAGTTAATGCTTGAGGTTATGCTTGGATGGCATTTAGAATTTGTTTATTATAAATCATGGGTTCAAATTTAATAACTTCCTCACCACTCTTCTAACAGCTTCTTAAAATTTTTAATCCAAATGGTAACTTGGTGACTTAACACGTTTATCTAGTCAACTGACTTTTAAACAATTATTTTTGGGATTTGAGAGTATCGGAAAAGCCATCATGTATTACCCATTCTCATATGCCCGAAGATAGGCGTTGGTGAATTTGGAGTCAATTTGGAGCAAATACGTCTACTGCTTGGAAGGGAGTTCCAGACTTTTGATCATATTTGATCTTTTGTCCTAGATGATGTCAACATCTCTATGACTCTGATTCTATGACTATAAACATCTTGAGTGTTTTTTGAATTGCACTGATCCAGGCACATAGGAGTATTCCACCACACTCCTGACTTGTGCCTAGATGATTTTGCACAGGCTTTGTGGAGTCAGAGGATGAGTTACTAATCATAGACTTTCCAGCCTCTGACCAATTATTGGTCCTTAAATTTCTGCTGAAAATGTGTTGCTGGAAAAGCGCAGCAGGTCAGGCAGCATCCAAGGAACAGGAGTATCGACGTTTCGGGCATAAGCCCTTCTTCAGGAATGAGGAATCTTCTTCTTGACCTCTCCGCCCCCACCCCACTCCAGCCTATCACCCTCACCTTGACCTCCATCCACCTATCGCATTTCCAAAGCCCCTCCCCCAAGTCCCTCCTCCCTACCTTTTATCTTAGCCTGCTGGACACACTTTCCTCATCTAATACCTTGGATGCTGCCTGACCTGCTGCGCTTTTCCAGCAACACATTTTCAGCTCTGATCGCCAGCATCTGCAGCCCTCACTTTTTCCTGTTAAATTTCTGTCTAGTAATAGTCCCCAGGATTTTAATGATGATGCTATTAAATGTCAAAAGTAAGATATTTTGTTCATCCATGCCACATGGCCATTGCTGACTCAGCTAGCATTTATTGCTCATCCCTAATTCCCCCTTGAAAGGGGGATGGTGAGCTACCTTCTTGAAGGGCTGTAGTCCATGGGGAGTATGTATGTCCACAGTGCTATTAGGAAGGACATTCCAGGAATTTGATCCAGCAACATTGAAGGAATTACAATATAGTTCCTAGTCAGAATGGTATGTGACTTGGAGGGGAACTTGCAAATGGTTATGCTGCCCAGCACCATACATCTCTTGTTTAAGATTATTGTTGCCTGGTATTTTATAATGCGAATGTTTCTTGTCACATATCAGCTCAAGCCAGAATATTGTCCAGGTCTTGAAGAATAGGAGCAGAAATGTTTCGGTATCTGGAGTCTCTACAATGGCACTGAACATTGTACAGTCATCAGCAAACATGTCCAATTCAGACCTTATAATAAAGAGAAGGCCAATTATGTATCAGCTGAAGATAGCTGGAATCTTGAGCACAACCCTGAGGAACTCTTGCAGTAATGTCCTGGGACTGAGGTGATTGATCTCCAATAACCACAGGCATCTTTCTTTGTGTGAGGTATGAAACCATCAGCAGAGAGGTTTTCTCCTGAATCCCAAAGCCACACTTTGTCAAGTGATATCTTGATATCATGTCAAGAGCAATCACTCTCACCTCACTTCTGAAATTTGTTTCTTCTGCCTACATGTGGATCAAGTCTATAATGATGTATTACTGTAGAGACATTCAGATTGGCAAAGGTGAAAAGATCAGGTCAGTTCTCAGACAGTGGAGAGCTCCTCTTAGCTGTAGCATCATTAGAGGCTGTTACTGTTGATTTCAGTATCCTTGGTCTAGGAAAATAAATGCCCACCCAGGATGCCTACTGTTAATCTCCATTAAACAGCCCATGCTTTTTTGCTCTGTGGTAATGGTGGAATTGCTTTCAATTGGGATCCACAATATCCATTTTAATAACATTGAGAAACATGTCTCCATTTGTGATAATACTGAATGCAGACATTCAGAAAGTTGGGATTCTTTTCGCTACAGCAAAAATGTTGAGAGGGAGGTTTTGTAGATTAAATTAAGAGACTTTAATGTCTATTCTAATGTATTTTAGGGAAGGAAATCTGCTGTCCTCACCTGGTCTAACCTACTTGTGATTCAAGACCCACAGCTATGTAATTGTTAACTGCCCTCTGGGCAATTAGTGATCGGCAATGAATGCTGGTCTAACAAGCTAGTGAAAGAATCTTTCCACCGTCAGTAACCTGAGCCCAAGGAAAGCTAAGAGGTTGTGTTTCGAGTGTAGGTTACGATCTGGAATTCCATGTCTAAAAGATTGATGAAAATGGATTCAGTTGTAAGTTTGGACATAGAATTGGATATATATTTGAGAAGGGAGTATTTTACAGAGCAGTGGGGAAACAGCAGGAGAGTTTCACTGATTGGATAGCTCTTTCAAAGAGGCAAAGATAGGATGGGCTGAATGGCTTCTTTCTATGGAGGGGGAGGGTTGCGTATGATTCCCCGGTTAGTGGAAGCAAATAAGAGTTGACAGCTTCAGGGAAGGGGATGGAGAAAGACATTAAAATGTACACAATCATTCCAGTTCTTCAAGAAATGCAAACATTTGGTATCAGGGCTGATATAAGAATAAATGGGTGTTGACTAGCTCAATTAATTCAACGGCTGTGTTACAATGCAGGGTGACGCCAATAAGACGAAATTATTTCCCGCATTTGGTGAGGTTACCATGAAAGTCTTGTCTTCTCAACCTACCTGTCACTTTAGGTGTGGTGACCTCAGGTTAAACTCACTACCACTCGTCTCTCTCTGCCTCTAATGAGAGTCCTATGGTCGTCAGGGACTATGGCTACGACTTATACTTTATCAGAACAAATGGTTGATTTGTGCTATTTCTAGTGAAGACTAAAAGTATAAGTTTTGCACGTTTTGTCTTACACCCTGCTGTTTATTGTGTGTCAGTGCAATACAAGTACCACAACACTTGTCTAGACCACCTGTGTCGTGCCTTGAAACGGAAGTATGTTTATACCTCATCAACTCCTAAATTATGCATGAATTGCTATTGTTTTCATACATACTTAATGGGTCTGGATTTACTTTCCAGCTGTCTGCATTTATTTTTGCAGCATAATTTTTTTTTAATGAGTGTTTTGTTTTATTGATTAATCCCTGTGAAAGGTCAAGGCAGATGAGACCACCAGGGCTTATAATGGTAGGGGAGAAGATATAGTAAATCTGGAAATGGCAATGAGGTCAAGGTGTTCAATGTTTTATTTCAGTTTGTGTGCTATTCAGTTTCTTATGAAAGTTTGGAAATTCCTTCAGATAGTCAAAGGCTTTTCAATTCTCTTACAACACTGATATGAGGGTGAAAGAGATCTATGGGTTTAAGTAGACTTGATACTGAGCTTGTCAGATGAAGGTATTACAACAATGTCGAACTATTCATGAAAACATTAGCAGAACATTTGCAACATTAATATCTTTATTACAACAATATTCCCTGAAATCCAAAATTTAATTATTTCTTTCACCAAAGACTAACAAATCAAAGGTTTCGGTCTAGAAAGAAACCTACATTAAGCTGTCCATGTATGAAAACAACTTTGGGAATATAAATGTTGGTTTTATCAAGAATCCAGCCTAGCAACCTGTTATAGTTTTAGAATATGAAAGTCTAGTTGGGAACTGTTTTCTTCTGTGTTGAAAAAGTGGATTTATATCTGATGGGTTCAAAGAATATCAGAGTGTGTTGGAGAAGGTCATTTTGACAATTGTGCCCAATTGAGGCCATACAAGATCTACACTGCTTGTGTGAGGACAATATTGACCAATCAGTGTTTTTTGTTGTATTTGGTTTAGGGACAGTGTGCATCAAGCAAATTATACATCTCAAGGGGTCTTGGTTTCTGGGAATTCAGGAAGGACTTGCTTTTTAGTGAACATACTGGTTAGTATCTCCAGGCACAGGGTGAACGTTACTGGTTCTGATGGAATACACAATATGCATTTTATCATTAAACTGGATCTCATTGAAACTTTCAAAATTCAACAGGGTAGATGCAGGAAGAATGTTTCTTCTGGGAGGGGAGTGGGCAATTCCTTCGAAACAGCCATTCCATAGGATCACTCATGCCAATTGGCATGCCAGTGCCATTGCAGCATTGGCTTCTGGTTTTGGAAGTCGCTGCCTTGTAAGGACTTAGAGGTCTGTGCAGAAAAAAAAAATTCCTGGGAAACTAGTGAGATGGAGGAGAAAGTGTTGTGTTGGTTCTTGATTTCAGCACTATTGAGAGGGCTGGATTAGGAGCAACACTAGAAAGCCACTCAGAGGAGTACTGACCTTAATAGTGTTGAGATAATGGAGACAAAAAATGTAAGTAACCAAGAGATAGATTTGAGGCTATTTATATTGGATTAAATTGCTTCAATTGATTTAAATAAAGTTAAGCTTAATTAAATCAATTTAATTAAATGGGGGTGACTGAAACTATCCTAGCTGCTACTTAGTATAATTTAAAATGGAATACCTGGAGGTTCTGGGGTGCACAGACCCTCGTAAAGTGCAATATCATATTTGAAGTACAGAGTACACTTCAGTTGGCTCGAATATGGCCTATGTTGAAACTTAATCTGTGAGGTCACAGAGTGTGAAATGAGTCTCAGAATGACTACATCTTTACTATAGCAACTGAACATTGTTTATATACACTGAAGTGTGTATTCAGTTGATCGAATTCTGATATGACACAGAAACCTGAGTGTTACATAACTGGCAGCTGTTGTTTGGTGGTAGTACTGTCGCCCCTGAACCAATAATTGCAGGTTCAAGATGCAATCCAGAGGCTCACACACATAATCAAGGCTGATTTAATCTAGTCCTAAAAATGCAACATTAAACTCAAATGGTTGTAAAAGATCCCACAATATCACTCTGAGCTGGGGAGTTCTTCACAGTGTTCTGAGCAACATGTATCCCTTTTGTAATGTAATAGAGGTCATCCTTTTCATAAGACAATAGTTTTACTGTGATGGTCACTTCTGTAAAACATTGCCTGTTGTGGCTCAGGTACCCTACCACAGTGCAGTATGACAGTGCCTGCTGCATTTGACACAGAGGAAGACAGTGGTCTGAAAGTAAGTTGCAGCATTCCCTGGGCCCTGTTTTTTTTTTTAGATGATTTTTTTTAGATTACTTACAGTGTGGAAGTAATCTGGCCATCGTCTTGGCCAGCTGAGCTTTCCATTTCTGCTTGCCTTTTCCAATAACCTTCCAAACAGTCTGTCTCCAGAAATCTCAGCAGTCAGTGACTGTCTTCTACTTGAGAGTGCCAATATGCACCATATCTTAAAAGTGTTCTTGTGGCGGCTGTGGATGTCCAGGAGGTTGTCACCCAGCAGCCAGTTCATCAGACAGTAGGTGGAGCTTAGAAGAATGAGAGGAGACCTCACTGAACATACAAGTATGTTAGGGAACTTGACAACATAGATGCAGAGAGGTTGTTTCCCTTTTTGCAAGATTATAGGATCAGAGGTAGTAATCTCAGAGTAGGGATACTCTCACTTCGACTGACCGAACTGGTCCTCACCCTGAACAACTTTTCTTTCCAATCCTCCCACTTTCTCCAAACAAAAGGAGTAGCCATGGGCACCCGCATGGGCCCCAGCTATGCCTGCCTCTTCGTAGGATATGTGGAACAATCCATCTTCCGCAACTACACTGGCCCCACCCCCCATCTTTTCCTTCGCTACATTGATGACTGTATCGGCGCTACCTCGTGCTCCCACGAGGAGGTTGAACAGTTCATCCACTACACTAACACCTTCCACCCCGACCTCAAATTCACCTGGACAGTCTCGGACTCCTCCCTCCCCTTCCTAGACCTTTCTGTTTCTATCTCAGGCGACCGAATCAACACGGACATCTACTACAAACCAACCGACTCCCACAGCTACCTGGACTACACCTCCTCCCATCCTGCCCCCTGTAAAAACGCCATCCCATTCTCCCAATTCCTTCGTCTCCGCCGCATCTGCTCCCAGGAGGACCAGTTCAAAATACGTACAACACAGATGGCCTCCTTCTTCAAGGACCGCAATTTCCCCCCCGACGTGGTCGACGGTGCCCTCCACCGCATCTCCTCCACTTCCCGCTCCTCCGCCCTTGAGCCCCGCCCCTCCAACCGCCACCAGGACAGAACCCCACTGGTCCTCACCTACCACCCCACCAATCTCCATGTACAGCGCATCATCCGCCGTCACTTCCGCCACCTCCAAACAGACCCCAGCACCAAGGATATATTTCCCTCCCCTCCCCTATCAGCTTTCCGTAGAGACCACTCCCTCCGCGACTCCCTTGTCAGATCCACACCCCCCACCGACCCAATCTCCACTCCCGGCACCTTCCCTTGCAACCGCAGGAGGTGCAACACTTGCGCCCACACCTCCCCCCTCACTTCTCTCCAAGGCCCCAAAGGAAACTTCCATATCCGCCACAGATTCACCTGCACCTCCACCCACATCATCTACTGCATCCGCTGCAGCCGGTGTGGCCTCCTCTATATTGGGGAGACAGGCCGCCTACTTGCGGAGCGATTCAGAGAGCACCTCTGGGCCACCCGGACGAACCAACCCAACCACCCTGTAGCACAGCATTTCAACTCCCCCTCCCACTCCACCGAGGATATGCAGGTCATTGGACTCATCCACCGCCAAACCACAACAACGCGACGGTCGGAGGAGGAGCGTCTTATCTTCCGACTGGGAACCCTCCAACCACAGGGGATGAACTTGGACTTCACCAGTTTCTTCATCCCCCCTCCCCCCACCTTGTCTCAGCCGAATCCCTCCAGCCCGGCACCGCCTTCCTGACCTGCAGTCTTCTTCTTGACCTCTCCGCCTCCATCCTACTCCGACCTATCACCCTCACCTTGACCTCTTTCCACCTATCACATTTCCAACGCCCCTCCTCCAAGTCCCTCCTCCCTACCTTTTATCTTCTCCTGCTGAACACTCTCTGCTCATTCCTGAAGAAGGGCCTGTGCCCGAAACGTCGAATCTCCTGTTCCCTGGATGCTGCCTGACCTGCTGTGCTGTTCCAGCAATAAAGTTTCAACCATACTCTCACTTAAGTCAGAGATGAGGAGGATTTTTTTTCTCTCATATCTGTGTTTCTGTGTAGTTATTTAAATACAGAGGGTTGTCGAGTATGGATTTTTATGTATATTCAAAACTGAGAGAGAGATTTTTAATCAAATGGAATCAAGGGTTACAGGGTAAGGAGGAAAGTAGAGTTGTGAATGATGAGATCGGCCATAGTTTTAATGAATGGCGGAACAAACTTGATGGCTCAAATGAACAACTCCTGCTCCTACATTGTATCGTTTATTGCCTGAGGTCTTTCACCCATTGAGATGACGTCTCACCTCCTTAAAAAAACGAACAGTTCAAACTTTAGTATACAAATAAGAGTAAAGAGTTTTTTTTACAAACATTATGCAGCTTTAGCTGTTTACTATGTCGAGTTATAATTCTTTTAAATACTTGACTCATCCAGTTACATAAGCACTACTAAACAATAGCCAGCTTTCATTGTTCTTCCAATGTGTGAAGCCATGCAGTAAATTACATTCATTCAATTAACTGACTGAAGATGAAGAATTACAACCAAGCGTAATTGCAATTTCAGTTTTCAAGATACCCATATCTTGCCTTTGTGAAAACTTTTAATTATTCACCCTAAGTTGTGAAACTCGGGAACTGTTGTGCTTAAAATATGCAATAAAGTAATATTTGTATCCATTTTACCCATTTTCTGTGTCCCACCTCCATTTTTGATTCATTAGATGGAGTTTTGTAAATCTACAAGTATTGTGCCACTTCCCCATAAGGAAAACCAGTAAAACTGGTGAATGAGACATACTAATCAGACTCATCTTGTATTCTTTAAAATGGAGGACCAATATGTTTACTGGCTTTTCCTCTGCTGTGTTTAGGTATCAGTTCATAAAGCCAGTTAGCCATAGTGGAGTTTACTCAACTGAATTCGGTCCTATTCTGTCCTCATGCACCATCAGTACCTGCTGTTTCTTCGAGATATCATGAATTAGCAATCTAAAGTTGAATTTTCCACACATGCACTTCCCTCAAACCTTAGGTCATTGTGTCTGTGAATATAGATGTAGACCACATATGATGACATAATAGACCTGAGCTTAAATGGAGAACATTGAATGACTTTTCTTCATAAAACCATAACACTTCAAGTGATTGATCTTGAATTTACATACAAGATTTGTTAATGTTTATCTCGTGCTTCCCAGCGCTTACCCACTGTAACCCTATTTCATGGCGTAAAAACTGTCTTGATCTTTCTAGTGAGTTGTGGGAGGGCGAAGAGAAGGCCTGTTAAAGCAAGGGAAGGTTGGATGGCCATTGCTGCCTTGAAGCCCATGACGCTAAGTTTCGACTGGGTCCCAGTGCTCACTTTGGACAACCCTAATGTAATTATTCTCTGCTTACTGCACATTGCTGAGGATATAGTTATTTGTAACATATAACTATCCTGTATATGCCATATTTTGCTGGAGAAATTACACAGATTTTACCAGGAGACATTGTGTATTACATTTGATTTTCTTGTTAAAAATACATTGTAAAACTTTTTTAAAAATAAACTGTTTTCTGATTGCTTTGGGTTCATTAATCCTCCCCTGCCCTGCCTCCAGTTCATTAGCTCCTGTGGTGCTGTCAGTACTCACTCCCTTGCATTTCACTTCTTCTTGGGCATTACCCCAAAAAGGAGGAGAAAGTGAGGACTGCAGATGCTGGAGATCAGAGCTGAAAAATGTGTTGCTGGAAAAGCGCAGCAGGTCAAGTAGCATCCAAGGAGCAGGAGAATCGACGTTTTGGGCATAAGCCCTTCCTGAAGAAGGGCTTATGCCCGAAACGTCGATTCTCCTGCTCCTTGGATGCTGCCTGACCTGCTGCGCTTTTCCAGCAACACATTTTTCAGCTCATTACCCCAAAAACAACATCAAAACCCATTGCTGCAGGTTATATGTTTGTGAGTTGGAGCTAGGGTTGGAAAACGTGTATTTCCATGAAATGAAACATTTCTCTTGTAATTGTTGAAGGGAACAGTTTAAAATTTTATATTGCATTCAATGTATGGCTATCTCTAATTCCCACAATTTACTTTGGGTTTTGATGTTCCTCGCTTTGACCAATTCAAAACAAAAAGTTTGTGCTGGTCGCATGATTTTTAAAGTCTGAACAATTCACGAGATGGATCATTTTAAAAACTGAGAGGAGTACTCTCTCAAACAGAATCACTTGTACTTCAATACATTGACATGTCAGTATCTATAAACATGTCCATGTTGTCACTAAGATTAATGTATAGTGAGGGGGGGGGGGGGGGGGGGGGGGATTAATGAACGTTGTAAGGATTGCAGGAGATTTGTGCCAATGATACTTCTGACAGAGATGAAGCCAGTGTGCCAGACGGAAGCTTGCAGGATTAACCTAAGCAGTCCTACCTAATGCTTTGTAACATCCAGCACAAGTAATTATGAACGGCTGATATCAGTACACAGCAGAGGCGCTCAATCACACGACTGCTTAGGGAAAAAAAGAAACTGGAAAACATGGGCATCAAAAATCAGTTACCCAAAGGACTTAGGACCAGTGACTGTTTTCACAAAAAAGTGACTGTCAGGAATGCTAATTTTAGGGAAAAAAAATCATCCCAGGTAATGTGTTATTGTCTTTCTTCAATAGTAGCTCACTCTGTCAATACTTCTTTCTACTACTGACCAGAAACATGCAGCTTCAATGTTACAGTAATATTGAGTATTCTAGATTAATATTTCTTTTTGCAGCACCGAAGAGTATGCAAAGAGAAAGGAGTTAAAGAATCACTGTGTCCAGTCTCTGCTTTGTGTCAGCCGACAATTTCTAAGACTTTACTGAATGTATGGATATGGGGATGTACCGGTAATGGACGCCAAATTGGCCAGGACACCAAAAACAAATCCCCTGCTCTTCTTTGAAAAAATGTTATGGGAAGCTTTACCTTAGTGAATAGCTGGCGGCATTTTTTAATCTCATTTGTAAGAAGGCACATCTCACAATCCAACGTTCCTTCACTGCATACCATTGCAATGTCAGCCCACATTTTTGTGATCAAATCCTTGCACTCTAGATGATGAATTTGTGGAGAGTTCTTGTGACTGTTTCTTGGAGCATGTTGGAGCTGTGTAGGAGTTTGGTTAGGCCACAGCTGTGTGCATTTCTGGTCAGCACACGATAGGAAGGATGTGATAAGTTTGGGTTGTTCTCTTTGGAGCAGAGAAGGTTGAAGGGCAACTTGATGTAGTGCAACTTGATAATGAGGGGCATGGACAGGATGGTCGGGAAGCAGTGGTTCCCCCTTGGTCGAAGGGTCAATAAGAAAGGTGGGGGGGCGGAGGAGGTGATTGTAAAGCGAGAGGCAGGAGGTTTAGAGAGGATTTGAGGAAAAGCATTTTTGTCCAGAGGGTGATGCAGGTTTGGGATGCACTGTCTGGGAGGGTAGTAGAGGCGGGAAACCTCACAACCTTTAAAAGATACTTGGATGTCATAACATTCAAGGCTATGGTCCAAGTACTGGAAATTGGGACTAGTGTAGATTTAGTGTATTTTTGGTGGCACAGACCCTATGGGCTAAAGGGCTTCTTTTGTCCTGTATGATTCTATGATTCAGTGTGCTGTGCAATTAACTAGTGATAAATCTATCTTGGCTGTAGTATTGCTAAACCTGTAAAGTTAATTTATATAGTTTCGTCATAGTAAAAGATCATACACTTATAGAGTCATGCAGCACAGAAACAGACCCTTCAGTCCAGCTCTTCCGTGCTGACCAATTTTCCCAAACCAAACTAGTCCCACTTGCCTGTGTTATGCCCATATCCCTCTCAAGCTTTCCTATTCATGTACCTATCCAAATGTTATAATTGTACCTGCATCTACCACTTCCTCTGGCAGGTCATTCCACATATTAACCACCCTTGTGTGAAAATGTCCCTCAGATTCCTTTTAAATCTTTCTCCGCTCACCTTAAAAATATGCCCCCTACCTTTGGCCTTCGTCACCCTAGAGAAGAGACCTTTCCTATGGAAAAAAATGTCAAAATAACAGCAGTTTTAAAAGGGAGAAGAGCAGTCAAAGGAAGCACATGGTGAGGACAGTGCAGGAGAGAGAGAGAGAGAGAGAGAGAGAGAGAACCTGCACAGTTACCGCCTTTGCTGTTTGAATTCGTGTATCACTGGACGTCGGAGTGCATCTGGGAAAATTAACAAACAGTGAAATTCTCAACTAATCTTGGGGGAATTGTTGGGTGAAGTTCACAGCACAGAATCAGTTAATTGTTGTTTTAAGTCTGTCCAAGAGAAAGGCTGCAGTAGTGAGTAAAGTGGATTCTTTCTTGATTATATGTTCTTGGAGATAAATCTCTTGATTAAACTTAAAATATAAGCCATAGCTATTAACTTAACTTGGGGTAGTGTTTGTAGAGGAATAAGACGGTGTTATTTTCTGGGTCTGTAGATTGTGAAGGAGCAAAAATGGCCTTTGCAGTGATATGTACTTCTTGTCAGATGTGGAAGTTTAAAGAGAGTTTAAGGGTTACTGCGGATTATATCTGCCATAAATGCTGTTGGATGCGAATCTTATCAGATCGAGTGGATCGGTTGGAGACACTGATAGAAGCGATGAGGAATTCGCAACAGCAACAGTGTATGATGGCAGTTATAGGAAGGGGGGGGAAGTCTCAGATACAGTCACATAGATGGGTTAATTCCAGGAAGGGTGAGAGAGGTCAGCACCTAGGGCCGGAGTCTTTTGTGGATATACCCATTTCAAACAGGTATGCTGATTTGGAAAATGTAAGGGGTAATGGATTCTCAGGGGAACGTAGCACGAACAGCCAAGTTTCTGGTATTGAGACTGGCTCTAATGCAACAAGGGGTGCGTTGGCTTCCAAGAGATCAATTGTGTTATGGGATTCTGTAGTCCGAGGTACAGACAGACATTTCTGTGGCCAGCAGAGAAAAAGCAGAATGGTGTGTTGTTTCCCTGGTGCCAGGATCGAGGATGTCTCAGAGAGGGTGCAGAATGTTCTCACGGGGGAGAGGGGCCAGCAGGAGGTAATTGTCCACATTGGAACCCAACGACATTGGAAGGGAAAAGGTTGAGACTCTGAAGGGAGATTACAGAGAGTTAGGCAGAAATTTAAAAAGGAGGTCCTCAAGGGTAGTAATATCTGGATTACTCCCAGTGCTACGAGCTAGTGAGGGCAGGAATAGGAGGATAGAGCAGATGAATGCGTGGCTGAGGAGCTGGTGTATTGGAGGAGGATTCACATTTTTGGATCATTTGCGGTAGAAGTGACCTGTACAAGAAGGACGGATTGCACCTAAATTGGAAGGGGACTAATATACTGGCAGGGAAATTTGCTCGAACTGCTTGGGAGGATTTAAACTAGTAAGGTGGGGGGGATGGGTGGGTGTGGGGGTGGGACCCAGGGAGATCGTGAGGAAAGAGATCAATCTGAGACAGGTGTAGCTGAGAACAGAACTGAGTCAAACAGTCAGGGCAGGCAGGGACAAGGTAGGACAAATAAATTAAACTGCATTTATTTCACTGCAAGGGGCCTAATAGGGAAGGCAGATGAACTCAGGGCATGGTTAGGAACATGGGATTGGAATATCATAGCAATTACGGAAACATGGCTCACGGATGGGCAGGACTGGCAGCTTAATGTTCCAGGATACAAATGCTACAGGAAGGATAGAGAGGGAGGCGAGAGGAGGGGGAGTGGCATTTTTGATAAGGGATAGCATTACAGCTGTACTGAGGGAGGATATTCCCCGAAATACATCCAGGGAAGTTATTTGGGTGGAAAGCAGAAATATGAAAGGGATGATCACCTTATTGGGATTGTATTATAGACCCCCTAATAGTCAGAGGGAAATTGAGAAACAAACTTGGAAGGAGATCTCAGCTATCTGTAAGAATAATAGGGTAGTTATGGTAGGGGATTTTAACTTTCCAAACATCGACTGGGACTGCCATAGTGTTAATGGTTTAGATGGAGAGGAATTTCTTAAGTGTGTACAAGACAATTTTCTGATTCAGTATGTGGATGGACCTACTAGAGAAGGTGCAAAACTTGACGTACTCTTGGGAAATAAGGCAGGGCAGGTGACTGAGGTATCAGTGGGGGAGCATTTTGAGGCCAGTGACCATAATTCTATCTGTTTTAAAATAGTGATGGAAAAAAATAGACCAGATCTAAAAGTTGAAGTTCTAAATTGGAGAAAGGCCAATTTTGACAGTATTAGGCAAGAACTTTCGAAAGCTGATTGGAGGCAGATGTTTGCAGGTAAAGGGATGGCTGGAAAATGGGAAGCCTTCAGAAATGAGATAACAAGAATCCAGAGAAAGTATATTCCTGTCAGGGTGAAAGGGAAGCCTAGTAGGTATAGGGAATGCTGGATGATCAAAGAAATTGAGGGTTTGGTTAAGTAAAAGAAGGAAGCATATATCAGGTATAGACAGGATAGATCGTGTGAATCCTTAGAAGAGTATAAAGAAAGTAGGAGTATACTTAGAGGGAAATCAGGAGAAGTGGCAGATGGAGTTTAATTCAGATAAATGTGAGGTGCTGCATTTTGGGAAAGCAAATCTTAGCAGGACTTATACACTTAATGGTATGGTCCTAGGGAGTGTTGCTGAACAAAGAGACCTTGGAGTGCACATTCATAGCTCCTTGAAAGTGGACTCGCAGGTACATAGGATAGTGAAGAACGCGTTTGATAAGCTTTCCTTTATTGGTCAGAGTATTGAGTACAGTAGTTGGGAGGTCATGTTGTGGCTGTACAGGACATTGGTTAGGCCACTGTTGGAATATTGCGTGCAATTCTGGTCTCCTTCTTATCGGAAAGATGTTGTGAAACTTGAAAGGATTCAGAAAGGATTTACAAGAATGTTGCCAGAGTTGGAGGATCTGAGCTACAGGGAGAGGCTGAACAGGCTGGGACTGTTTTCCCTGCAGTGTCGAAGGCTGAGGGGTGACCTTATAGAGGTTTACAAAATTATGAGGGGCATGGATAAGGTAAATAGGCAAAGTCTTTTCCCTGGGGTCGGGGAGTCCAGAACTAGAGGGCATAGATTTAGAGTGAGAGGGGAAAGATAGAAAAGAGACCTAAGGGGCAACTTTTTCATGCAGAGGGTGGTACGTGTATGGAATGAGCTGCCAGAGGATGTGGTGGAGGCTGGTACAATTGCAATATTTAAGAGGCATTTGGATGGGTATATGAATAGAAAGGGTTTGGAGGGATATGGGCTGGGTGCTGTCTGGTGGGACTAGATTGGGTTCGGATATCTGGTCGGCATGGACGGGTTTGGACCGAAGGGTCTGTTTCCATGCTGTACATCTCTATGACTCTATGTCCTTTGTGATTTTATAAATCTCTCTAAGGTCATCACTCAACTTCCTATGCTCCAGTGAAGAAAGATCCCAGCCCTATCCAGCCTATCCTTATAGCTTAAGCCTCCAGTCACTGCAACAACCTGTTAAATCTTTATCTGGGAAATAGTATCACTAATACCTTTCAATTCCATGTTAGGCTTTTTAAAAAAGTTTATGCTTTCATGGGATGTGGGTGTCATTGGTTAGGCCAGCATTTATTGCCCATGCTTAATTTGAGGAGTTAGTTTAGCTCTGTTGGCTGGATGGTTGGTTTGTGAAGCAGTTTGATGCCAATTGCATGGGTTCAATTTCATCACTGACTGAGATTACCATGATTACCATGAAGGACTCTCCTCCTCAACCTCTCCCCTCACCTGAGTTGTGATGGCCTTTGAGTGGGGTGGCACAGTGGCTGAGTGGTTAGCACTGCTGCCTTACAGCACCAGGGACCTGGGTTCAATTCCAGTCTTGGGCAACTACCTGTGTGGAGTTTACACATTCTGTCTGTGTCTGCATGGTTTTCTCTGGGTGCTCTGGTTCCTCCCACAGTCTAATGATTACAGGTTAGGTGGACTGGCCATGGTAAATTGCCCATGGTATCTAGGGGTGTGTCGGCTAGGTGGGTTAGCCATGGGAAATGCAGGGATAGGGTGGGTCTGGGTGGGATGCTCTTTGGGAGGTTGGTATGGACTCATTAGACCAAATGGCTTGCTTCCACATAGTAGGGATTCAATTATTCTAATTGTCTGGAGGGCAGTTAAGAGTCAATTACATTTGTGTGGATCTGGAGTCACATATAGGCCAGACTAGGTAAAATACATTAGTGAACCAAGTAGCAATAGATTCATGATCATCATCAAAATCTTATTTCCAGATTTTTATTGAATTTGAATTCCATCATCTGCTCTAGCGGGATTGGATTCAGGTCCCCAGAACATTACCCGAGTCTCTGGATTAATAGTCTAACAGTAATAGCAGTAGGCCATTACCTACCCCTTAGTTGATATTTAAAGTGACACACTCCAAACACACATAAAAATTTTGAACTTAAAGATCAGTCTGAGAGGAGAACTGACTAAGGTTAATTAAGGGAACAGACTACAATCTTTGGCCAGTGTGAAACAATTCAAAATGTCCAACAAAGTACATTCCATTGAGAAATAAAAATGCAACAAAAAAGACCCATCCATGGCTCATTTAGAAAGTTAAATGTCGCACTAGTTTAAAAGAAGAGGTTTATAACATTGTGAAACAAACAACAAGTCTGACCATTTGAGAGTGTTTTAGAGACCAGCAAAGGACTACCAAAAAGTAGAATATGAAAGTAAATTATCCAGAAATACAAAACATGTTCTAAGTGCTTTTTCAAAACAACAGGGTTGAGAAGGTAGAGAGTATCAAGTTCCTCAGAGTGATGCTAATTAACAATCTGTCCTGAAGTTCCCACGTAGATGTAATGATCAAGGAGGCACAACAATGCTTCTTCCTCAGGCGGCTCAGGAAATTTGACATGTCTACAAGGACCCTCACCTCCCCCCCCCCACCCCAAAACTTCTATAGCTGCACCATTGAAAGCACACTCTCCAGGTCCATAATGGTCTGGTATGGCAACTGCTCTGCCCAGAACCATAAGAAACTACAAAAGGTGGTGTGCAGATCCCAGGCCATCGCAGAAGCCAACTTTCCATCCGTGGATTCCATTTACATAGCTTTCTGCTGCGGAAAGGCTGCTAATATCATCAAAAACCCATCGCACCCTAGTAATCGTCTTGTACAACCTCTTCCATCAGGCAGAAAATACAGAAGCTTGAGCACATGCACCAACAGGTTCAGGAACAACTTCTTCTCTACTGTCATTCAACTGCTGAATGGACTCTGTAGTCTCAGACAATGCTGATCTCGCTGAGAGCACGCCCTGTGCAATGTAACCTTTACTCTTCTGTCTAAGTCTTTTTGATCTGTGCATCCTTGCTTACTTTGATCTGCTCATATTGCTCGTAAACAAGGCTTTTCACTGTACTTCAGTATGTGTGACAATAAATCATTCAATTAATCAATACAGAAAGGAAGATAATAGCGAAAGAGAAACTGAAAGAACTGCAGATGCTGTAAATCAGAAACAAGACAGAAATTGCTGAAAAAACTCAGTTGTCTGACAGTATCTGGAGAGAAATCAGAGCTAATATTCCAGTTGAGTGACCCTTCATCAGAACGCAGTTGAATTCATTTCCCCAGAACTTTAACCTGGAGTTCCGAATTACTATTTAAGTGGCATTGCTACTAAGCCCATCCCTCCCCCCAGGTGATTTCATTGAAATTTTGAAGATTCTGAAGGGACTTGATAGGGTAGATGCTGAGAGAATGTTTCCGCTGGCCAGGGAACTTAAGATGTCAGAGTACAGCGTGACATTTAGCACTGAGATGAAAAATTCCTTCACTCAAAGGGTTGTGAAACCTTAAATTCTCTGCTCCAATGGAGTTGTGAATGCTCCAACATTGAATACATTTAAGGCTACAATAGGCAACATTTTGGTCTCTTGGGGAATCAAACAGTGGGAGAAGTTGGTGGAAAAGTGGAGTTGAAGCCCAATCTCTGCCATGACATTATTGAATAGCAGAGCAGGCTCAGTGGGCCATATGATGTTTTCACACTCCTGTTTCTTGTGACTTGGTGCAACTGATTGACTGAACCACAAAAATCTCAGTCATGGTTTCCAGGATCAGGAAGGGTGGGCTTACTTTTGACATTCCTGTCGGTGGGTAGGACCACTTGCTTCATGAGTCTGAAGACCCATATTTGATAAAGACATTGGCTATGTTTCCTTTTTCTGCAGGTGTCTCAACGATAAATCTTGCCTAGGGAATGTGACAACCTTCTGACTGAAAGGCAAGTTTGCTACCCAATGAGCCATGACTGACACCATAGTTAATGGACCAAATGGGAGTGATGCCTACCTCTGTTCTCACCTCGATTTCCTTCAGAATGCACGGACACCACAGCCAAACAAATGAAGTTTAATATTAGTCCTGCTTGTTCTAAGACTTTTCAGTTACATTCTGTTCCTCTTTGAAAAGAAAATGCTTAAAATAATCAGTAATTCAGGCTTTACCAGTATTCCATTTGAAACAATAATATTTTTTTAAAAATTGAAAAACATTCATCCTGCCAGAGTATAAAAACACTTCAGTAACTTTAGTTCCATCTGTGCTTGCTGAAAAGTAATCTTAAAAAGACAGCTGCTGCTGAATCTCTCACATCTGCTTCAGATTATCAGGTGTTCTACTTAATTCTTGCCTTCTTGCGCCCCTTGCTGGGCAATTTTTTTCCCTCCTCTTGAGATCTTGACTTTTGCTGCAGGGTGGTTTACAAAGAAGCAGCAATGTATTGCTGCAAATCTACAGGGCCTTAGTGAGATCACACCTGGTATATCGCGTGCAATTTTGATGTCTGTCTAGTTAAGGATGTTCTTGCTATAGAGGGAATGCATCAAATGTTTACCAAACTCATTCCTGGGATAGCAGCAATTGACGTATGAGAATCAGTCAAGATTATATTCACTAGAGTTCAGAAGAATAAGAGGCGATCTCATTGAAAACTATAAAATTCTAACAGGACTAGACAGGTTAGAGGCGGGAATGATGTCCTGATGATGGTGTAATTCAGCACCAGGGCGCACAATATAAGGATAAAGGATAAATCTTTTGGCCAAAGCTAAATCTGTTCCTACCTCTGTATGCTTGCATATTCCAACGGGTGACAGAGGAAAGTAAATTGATTAGTAAATTGGTTGGATTGTTGGATTTGTTGGAAGGTATTAGAACCCTTATTTGCTTGGGCTTTTTCTCATCTCCTAAACATTAGGATGGATATTGCAGCTAATTATTGCCGAAACCTCAGGCTGCACAGACTAGAAATCAAGCTAGGACTTTCTTGCATTAATGGTTCTGCACTACAACTTGAAGGCAGTTGGGAGGGATCAAAATCAGTAAATGCAACATTTATGCAGTTATTTATTATTAACTCATATACGGGAGATTATGCCCTCATGCATGTTGGAGGAGCAATGTTGCCTGAACATTGCCTTACTAATTTTGCATTACAGAAACAGTTGGAAGTACTTAGCAGGCCATACAGCATCTGTGAGAGAAACAGAGTGAATTCATCATTTCAGTGATATCTCGTAAGGACTCAGTGTTTTGCTTTTGAAATTAGGAGCAGGAGTAGGCGCTTTGGCCCTATAAGTCTGCTCCACCTTTGTACTTTTCCACAACCATATGTGTGCACATGAGAGGCAGCAGACTCCACTTGACAATGTAGTTTAATTCCTACAATGTGGGAGTAAAATTCAATTGGCTACAGATGATTTTGATCTTTAAGCCTGCCCATAGTGGTATGCCATGTGAAATTAGTACTTTTTAACAAAAGCAAAAAGTTAGTAAATATTTTTTATCTTTTTTTGAAAACATGTTACAGTGGAACCATATTGGTAAGCAAGTACACTGCTTTGATTTTTCTTTTCTCCCTGAGTTCTGCTTAATTTATATTGAGCACTACTTCATTGCCCATTCAAAAACTAATAATGCCACTACTATTATTGATTGCTTGTTGTTATCTGATTATCACTAGCTTCTGTTGCATTCTTTGACATTTGTGTTAACATTGAACTCAGTAAGTTTTGGGTTCATGCTGATAATGCTGCACTCAGAGTTCCTAATCTTAACTGTATCCCTTGCAATGCGGAGAACGGTGAATAACTTATTCAGAGCTGCTCTTACATTCCTGAATCTGGCTAAGTTCACAGCACTCTCTCTGTTATAAGGTTATAGGTTCAAATCTTACTCTAGGTTTTGAGCACAAAAAAATTAAAATGTGGACCAGATCCCATTGTGGTTCTAAGGGAGCTCAACACTGTCTAAGATGCCATCCTTCAAATAAGGCATTAAACTGAGGCCCCACCTGCTTAGTCAGGTAAAATGTGAAAGTTCAATGTTGAGCTGTTTAGACATGATGTGGAGGTGCTGGTGTTGGACTGTGGTGGATAAAGTCAGAAGTCACACGACACCATATTATAGTCCAACAGGTTTATTAGAAATCACAAGCTTTCAGAGCGCTGCTCCTTTGTCAAGTGAAGTACTGACGAAGGAGCAGCACTCCGAAAGCTTTTGATTTCTAATAAACCTGTTCAACCATAACCTGGTGTCATGAGACTTCTGGCACTGTTTAGAAGAAGAGCTTAGGGTTTATGTGTGGTGACACAGGCAACATTTATCCCTCAATCAATAAACAGATTATTTGGCCATTATCATAATTTTGTGTGAGAGAATCTGCTGTGCACATATTCGCTGCTGTGTTTTATATATTATGATGGTAACTACACTTCAGAAAGTATCTCATTGGCTGTAAAATGCTTTATGATATTAGTGGTCATTAAAAGTATGACAGAAACACAATTCTTTCACTTTGTCATGAGAAGCAATGTTTTTCTAATTAAAAAACGCAAATGAAAGATAATGCAAGACAACATTTAGAACTAAAGAAACGTCCAGAATGAGAAGAGGTCAATTCATTAAATACATTTCACTTAGATTCATAGTTATTTGCAGCTCAGAAGGATGCTGTTTGATCCATCAAATTTAAACTGGTTCTCAAATGCATGATCCAGCCAGTCTCACACCTCTCCTTGGTCCCTTAGCCCTTCAGCTTTGTTTCCTCCAAGTGGTCATTCAATTTTCTTTTGAAATTATTGTTTCCACAGTCACCACCCTGGAGGACAGTGAGATCTAGGGCATAACCAGCTGCTGCATAAAAAAGTCCTGACATTCTCCTGCTTCTCTTGCCTGAAATCATAAATCTGTGCTCCCTCATCATTATATGATGAGCTAATGGGAAAAGATTTTCCAAATAAAACACACCCCATCCCTGGAACCATTTAAACAATTTCCTCTGCAGCCTCTCGAGGACCTTCCCATCTTTCCTTAAGTAGGGTGAGTAGAACTGGGCTCAGTGACCTAATTGAGGCCCAACCATCACTGCAACTGGTGAATAACTTACTTAGAGCTGCTCTTGCATTCCTGACTCTGGCTTAGTTCACACTTGTTTTGCTAAAGTGGAAGCAAGTTTCACTTGAGCGGCAAGGAAAGAAAATTGCCCCTTTGCTTAATTAACTTAAACTGTGTTTTCTACGCAATTTTCTCACACACTGGTTTTCCTGTATTTGACAATTATTTTCTCAATAATGTGTAGACCTTCTAAAGTAATTAGTGAAAACTTTGCTGGCCATGTACTCCTTTCCATTTGCTGTCCTGATAGACCTAACGAAAGATAATGATAGCAGGATAGGGTTTCAATGTCTGTCTAAATATCAATGCATGTGTTACTTATTCATGATCAGAAACTTGCTACAACATAGATACCCTCAGTGTCACCCAACACTGTCTGTGTGACTACATAATTTCATAGAATGTCCAAGTGCCCAGCAAATACTGAATACTCCTCTGGAATTCTAGCTGCCCTGGCAGCACCATATCTCCCTCTCACATGCTTTCTTTCACACACGCTCTCACACACACTCTCTCTTTCACACACACCTCAATCCTGATGAAGTACAAAGAACAGTACAGCACAGGAGCAGGTCCTTTTGTTCATGAAACCTGCATGACACCTTTCTCAACTAAAAAACCTTTTGACTCTATATGCCCGTATCCCTCCATTTCTTTCTCTCCTGCATTAGACCTTCCAAAATGGCACAGTGGTTAGCACTGCTGCCTCACACCCGGGTTCAATTCCCGCCTCAGGCGACTGACTGTGTGGAGTTTGCACGTTCTCCCCGTGTCTGCGTGGGTTTCCTCCGGGTGCTCCGGTTTCCTCCCACAGTCCAAAAGATGTGCAGGGTCAGGTGAATTGGCCATGCTAAATTGCCCGTAGTGTTAGGTAAGGGGTAAATGTAGGGGTATGGGTGGGTTTCGCTTCGGCGGGTCGGTGTGGACTTGTTGGGCCGAAGGGCCTGTTTCCACACTGTAATGTAATCTAATGTAATCTAATCTAATCTAAAAATGTATGACATCGCATTTTTCCGGATTAAATTCCATCTGCCATTTCTCCGCCCAAGTCACCAGTCTATTTATTTCCTGCTGTATCCTCTGGCAATCGTCTTCAGTATCAGCAGCTTCTCCAAATTTTGTATCATCCCTTTTCTAAGCTCTCTCCTCAAGGCATTTACCCATGTTGCAGTATAGTTATTCATATATGAGACTCGGCAGAGAATGTTGGCAGGACATGTTGGCTTCAGGGCCGTGCTCAATTTGATTTGAACATAGCAGGCACTGGATAGAGATCAGGAAAGAAAACTCTGGCTGATTCCTTAGTCTGACCAAGCTCAGTCCAAGTGTAGAAGCTGATGTGTAGTCCCGAATGAGTTTGAATAATTCAGCATCAACTGGAGAATCTTGTACTCTTCATTTTTAATTTTAGCATTCATATGTATTTTTATCTTTTATATGTTCTCTGCTCACTATCACACCTAATGAATGATTTAAAATATTTATCTATCTTTGAGCAGTCAAGTATTCTCTGACATAGCTATTTTAAATTTGTGTCTCATCATCATCCATTCCAGCCTCCCTGACTTTGGCGCAAATTCCCACATTTACTGTAACCAGCCTGCCCATTTTGTTAGTAATTGCTGTACATTGCTGAAACCTCACTCCTCTTTTGTTGCTTTTGTTGCTTTTGTTCAGTCTCTGGAAGTCAAATTTCTTTGATTTCTCCTGGAACAATATCTTTCACAGTAGAAATCAGTCTTGTTTTTTTTTCCACTTTAACCTTTTCAGTGCATTTTTTTTTTGTTTGTCGATTTAATATCAAAAAACTTTAATACTGTTATCCCAGCAATTTTTTAAATACTTTGCTATGTTGTCTTAGCATTGTAAGTAATGTCAACTATTACCTTCCTAATCTTTTCTCAGGTTCCCTATATTAAGTTAGTATAATTTAATGCCTACTTATATACGTTTTTAACTTGTGTGCAGCATTTTATATTTACCAGTGTTACATTTCTAGTTGTTGCTTCAGTCGTAGGAACTGCAAACTATTCAGCAGACATTTATCTGCAGCTTTTGGTTCTGCATATCACGAGTTTTAGGATATTAGCGAATTTGACAGGCATGCATTTAATTGTGATTAACATGTAATTCTGCCTAGTGTTTCAGACATTTACGTATTTTAGAAATTACCTCTCCTTACAGTCAAAACCAAGTCCCAGTGTGATATTACCAAGTCCTCAATTTTTAAAAAATCAGCTTCTTATCCAATCCCATGTTTTCATTTGAATTGTGGCAGCTTGTAGTTTAATCAGAAATATTTTAAGTTAAAAATTTGTCAAACACTTTCTGGAGGCTCAAATAAATAATATAATTTTGTAATCCTTTATTTCCCCATAATAATCATGTTAGTTTATCAGGTCAGATTTATTGTAGCCTTTATATTATGTTTAGTAAACCTCAGAAAGTGTGTTATGCCTATGCTGGGAGATGAGGTTAGGTGGTGATAAGATTAAACCAGGGCCCTGTCTAGCTGTTCATGTGTATGTCAGAGATCCCATGGCACTATTTTGAAGAACAGAATGTGAGTTATCACCACTGGCTAATATCTGTTTCTGAATCAACATCATGAAAAAAAACTATCTGGTCATTATCACGTTATTAACATTCTTTATAATATGAATGTGATTATAAGCAAAAACATGAGAAGGTGGGGGAAAAGTGGGATGAGGGAGAATGAATAAATTTAATGTTAGTTAAAATTTCAAACAAAGGCATTTTGAAACTGACCAATTATTTACCTGTGCTTTGCTGTCTTGATAAAACAAATTCAAAATGCTGACACCTGCGACAAACAGAGAGAGAGAAAGAGAGAGATGTCAGAAGAGAATTACGTGAAAGGCAGCAGGCAGCAGTCAGAGAAGGAATGTGTCTCACTTTATTTGAGTGTTATTTTATTATTAAAAGCATCATGATGGCAATCATCCAACCTTCAGCTATCATTGGGTGCATAGTGAAGTGACACAGTGTCACATGAAAATTGCATTGAACCTAAGCATGAATGTTAAAAAAAAGCACAATAAAATGTATGCAAATTAATGTAACTTCAAAACAAGTAACTTTAAAGTCAATATTAGGAGCAAGAAGAAAGGGAATTCTTTGCTGGCTCTTGGCGAACTCTCTCCCCTAAAAGGCAGATCTAAGCAGGCACAAAACATCACACTTAAAAGAAAGTTAGGTAATCTCTTGATTCAGAGTCAGACAACAGTCTGCAACCTTCGCTTGGCTGAAGTCCAAATAGAAGCTTGAAATCTCCCTTCCTCTTCCCCTCTTTTCTTTTCCACCATCTTCCCCCACCCCTCCCCTCTCTCTCTCACCTGCCCTTTTGGCCTATACACTTCATACCCCTGAACAGCTGAGACTAAGGGCTGGAGTTTTAACCTAAGCTTCCTTTCCCCTTTCCCTTCAACATTATCACATTCCCTCTCCACATCTCATTTTTTTCTGTTTCTTCTCTCCACTTTGCTGGCGAGAAGTCCACAGTCAAGGGGCCATGCATCTTGATGTATAGCACCATGCTACGTCAGACTCACATTGGCACCGTGTGCCAGCAGTTTAAATGGCAAATACACTGCATGCAGCAAACAAGCAGTCACATCTCAGTCTTAGGGGAGTAGTCCTCACAGAAGTCCATGTAGCCACCTGTTAGTCAATACGCCTTAGAACAGTAAGTCAAGGGCAACCTCCGATACAATTCCAGGGATTGGCCACAATCAGTCAACCAGTCAGGGGTCCATGTCTCTGCAGTCTGGGGAGTGGATCACGGTCAGTCTTGTGGCTTTAGCGCATACAGTCCGTGGTCAGGAGATGCCAGAGGTCTGAGTACTCCTCATCTGGGGCTGCTGGGTTGGGTTACCCAATAGGATGGACAAAATCAATCTGTTGGGTCCACTCACGGAAAGCGAGATGGGTGATGAAAGAGGTGAAGAACGTGGTGTTGGAAAAGCACAGCCAGTCAGGTAGCATTCAAGGAGCAGGAGAATGGACGTTTGGCCCTTGGGACATTTGGCCCCTGCTTTGAGAAGTCTCTGGAACCTATTTGTGGAAATTGGGGGATGCTGGGGCAGAAGATGTGGTGACAATCATGAAGGGGCAACTGTATTATAAGGAGGGAATAGGATAAAGCAAGAATGGGAAGGGGGTAATGCGGAAGGGAGTTTGTCCACAGTCAGGAGCACTCTGGCTTCAAGTCAGGCAGTCGGTGGTGTACAATGCATTACTGCAACAATATGGTTATATATCTGGAGCTGGGGGAGAAAGTTGGGTAAATACAGATTCATATATATGTGTAGGTTGGGGAGCTGGGGAAATCTATGGCGTTCATAGAAAGGGAATCTGGATGCTTGGGGAGTTGGGGGTTCATTGACATTTAGAGGTGGGACTGGAAGCCAATGCCTGAAGAGCGCTCACCATTGCCTTTCATCATGCTGGAAATCAAAAGTATGTGACAGAGAAGAAAATGACTTTGATCACACCTGGAACGAATGGGTTAGTTGTCTCAGTCTGTGAGGGAGGGTTTGCAAGATCCACTGGTGAGGCCCTTTAGAGAGCAGGAACATTACACATAGACCCATGCGCTGTAATGGACACAGATCTGCGAAGTCTCTAATATCTGGCGATCATAATGCATAGGCTCCCTTTTTGCTGCACACCTTGCTCACCACACTTTACTGACCACTTCATTCATAGCCACACTTTTGCACAGAGCGGCCAGGGAAGGAATATGGATATTCAATCAAGAAGGGTGATGGTGCTAGCAGAACCAATTAATCTATTTACGCCTGTTCATCTTGCTTCCACATGGTGCAGTAGGGTCTCAACATAATTCATGGAACGTCCTGTGAGGAAATAGAGTTAGGCATCGTGCTGGTACAGTTACTTTCACAGCTACACAGAGACTCAAATGAGCAGATGTGGTGCAAATGTTTTAATTTACTCAAAATGCTATTTAATAAACAGTGCACTCTCACCCATGCCATCTTTTTTTTCTCTTTCTTTCCATACAACAATGTCTTAGTATTGTCCCAGGTTCTACAGCTCGGGTAGAGGGAGCCTGTGCAGCAGTGGAGCTCTCTGGCCTTGGAGGTTTGGTCATGCACAGTGTCGGGAGGGGGGTGCGAGTTTGTCTTTTGATGGATTCTAATGCTTCTTGCTAGAGGTAGACAGATCCTCCTTCTTTGTTTGAACTTCCATGGGTTGGAGTGGGAGCAGGCAGGGTGGAGATGGAGGGCAGCTGGGCAGCTTCTGGCTCCACCCTATATCCTTGTGAGGACTGGGCACCTGAAATGCATGCCAGGCTCCTTGTCCACCTGTCCCCATGCCTTCAGTCTTGGATCAGTGGCTAGGCTATTATAATGTTGGTGTGCGCACACCCCTAGCAGACCCTGAGGTTGCTTAACCAGACTCTCCATTGGCAGCCACCAACCTGACCATGGCTTTCATAGCACAGAGGCGGCAGGAGTATTGAGACTTAGCAGCTGGGTGATCGCATGCTGGGTCCCAAAAATAAACAGTACTCCTGCTGCCTCTGTGCAGTGAAGGCTATCGCCTCCCATACATCTACCAGCTGCTGCTTTTCCTCTCCCTGCACATGGCTGAAGTCCTTGATTGCTGAAACGACAAGGTCCTGGGACAGAGCAGGTGACTGATCTTCGACAGTTGCCCAATGCCAACAGTCCTGGTATTTCATCCTTGGCCAGCTGGGAGATGTCCCAATAAGATGCTCACCAGTTTGTGCTCCAAAACTTCTAAATGTGTCTTTCCAGCCAAGGTGTCAGTATCTGAGCTGGTGGGCATGCAGGAGGCAGCCTTGCCAATGCCTTGCTGTGAGGCTGCTGTATGCTCTTCCTCAGAGGTCGAGTAGGGGTTTTTTGATGGAGGAGCCCATTTCCCTTTGGAGCTCATGGACATCTTGCTGGTACCTGCAAGATGGTAAAAACAATGACTGCAGATGCTGGAAACCAGATTCTAGATTAGAGTGGTGCTGGAAAAGCACAGCAGTTCAGGCAGCATCCGAGAACAGGAAAATCGACGTTTCGGGCAAAAGCCCTTCATCAGGAATACAGGCAGAGTGCCTGAAGGATGGAGAGATAAATGAGAGGAGGGTGGGGGTGGGGAGAAAGTAGCATAGACTACAATAGGTGAATGGGGGTGGGAATGAAGGTGATAGGTCAGGGAGGAGGGTGGGGGAAGGTAGCAAAGAGTACAATGGGTGAATGGGAGTGGGGATGAAGGTGATAGGTCAGAGAGGAGGGTGAGTAGATAAGTGGAAAGGAAGATAGGCAGGTAGGACAAGTCATGGGGACAGTGCTGAGCTGGAAGTTTGGAACGGGGGAAGGGGAAATGAGGAAACTGTTGAAGTCCACATTGATGCTCTAGGGTTGAAGTGTTCCGAGGCAGAAAATGAGGCATACTTCCTCCAGGCGTCGGGTGGTGAGGGAGCGGCGGTGAAGGAGACCCAGGACCTCCATGTCCTCGGCTGAGTGGGAGGGGGAGTTGAAATGTTGGGCCACAGGACGGTGTGTTTGATTGTTGCGGGTTTCCCAGAGATGTTCCCTAAAGCACTCTGCTAGAAGGCGTCCAGTCTCCCCAATGTAGAGGAGACCGCATCGGGAGCAACGGATACAATAAATGATATTGGTGGATGTGCAGGTAAAACTTTGATGGATGTGGAAGGCTCCTTTGGGGCCTTGGATGGAGGTGAGGGAGGAGGTGTGGGCACAGGTTTTGCAATTCCTGCGGTGTCAGAGGAAGGTGCCAGGATGGGAGGGTGGGTTGTTGGGGGTCGTGGACCTGACCAGGTAGTCACGGAGGGAACGGTCTTTGCGGAAGGCGGATAGGGGTGGGAAGGGATATATATCCCAGGTGGTGGGGTCCATTTGGAGGTGGCGGAAATGTCGGCAGATGATTTGGTTTATGCGAAGGTTGGTAGGGTGGAAGGTGAGCACCAGGGGCGTTCTGTCCTTGTTACGGTTGGAGGGGTGGGGTCTGAGGGTGGAGGTGCGGGATGTGGACGATATGTTTTGGAGGGCATCTTTAACCACGTGGGAAGGGAAATTGTGGTCTCTGAAGAAGGAGGCCATTTGGTGTGTCCTGTGGTGGAACTGGTCCTCCTGGGAGTAGATTTGGTGGAGGCGGAGGAATTGGAAATACGGGATGGCATTTTTGCAGGAGGTAGATTGGGAAGAGGTGTAATCCAGGTAGCTGTGGGAGTCAGTGGATTTGTAAAAAATGTCAGTGTCAAGTTGGTCGTCATTAATGGAGATGAAGAGGTCCAGGAAGGGGAGGGAGGTGTCAGAGATGGACCAGGTAAATTTAAGGTCCGGGTGGAATGTGTTGGTGAATTCCTGGGAGCAGATACAGCAACACATTCACCAACACATTCCACCCTAACCTTAAATTTACCTGGAGCATCTCTGACAACTCCCTCCCCTTCCTGGACCTCTCCATCTCCATTAATGACGACCGACTTGACACCGACATTTTTTACAAATCCACTGACTCCCACAGCTACCTGGATTACACCTCTTCTCACCATACCTCCTGCAAAAATGTCATCCCGTATTCATAAATTCCTCCGCCTCCGCTGTATCTGCTCCCAGGAAGTCCAGTTCCACCACAGAACCTGTGCCCACACCTCCTCCCTCACCTCCATCCAAGGCCCCAAAGGAGACTTCCTCATCCATCAAAGTTTTACCTGCACATCCACCAATATCATTTATTGTATCCATTGCTCCCAATGCGGTCTCCTCTACATTGGGGAGACTGGACGCCTTCTAGCAGAGCGCTTTAGGGAACATCTCTGGGACACCCGCACCAATCAACCACACCGCCCTGTGGCCCAACATTTCAATTCCCCCTCCCACTCAGCCGAGGACATGGAGGTCCTGGGTCTCCTTCACCGCCGCTCCCTCACCACCCGACGCCTGGAGGAAGTACGCCTCATCTTCCGCCTCAGAACACTTCAACCCCGGGGCATCAATGTGGACTTCACCAGTTTCCTCATTTCCCCTTCCCCCACCTCACCCCAGTTCCAAACGTTCAGCTCAGCACTGTCCCCATGACTTGTCCTACCTGCCTATCTTCCTTTCCTCCTATCCACTCCACCCTCCTCTCTGACCTATCACGTTCATCCCACTCCCGTTCACCCATTGTACTCTTTGCTACCTTCCCCCACCCTCCTCCCTGACCTATCACCTTCATCCCCACCCCTATTCACCTATTGTACTCAATGCTACTTTCTCCCCACCCCACCCTCCTCTCGTTTATCTCTCCACCCTCCAGGCACTCTGCTGTATTCCTGATGAAGGACTTTTGCCCGAAACGTCGATTTTTCTGCTCCTCGGATGCTGCCTGAACTGCTGTGCTTTTCCAGCACCACTCTAATCTAGAACCTAGTACCTGCAAGAGACTAGGGAGAGAAGGTATCATGGCTGATGATTAGAACTGTGCAATAAATGGATGCGTGCATAAGAGGTACAGTTAGTAAGTTTGCAGATGACACCAAAATTGAAGGTGTATAGAAGAATACAGCGCAGTACAGGCCCTTCGGCCCTCGATGTAGTGGACAGCAAAGAGAGTTACCTCAGATTACAACAGGATCTTGATCAGATCAGCCAATGGGCTGAGATGGAGTTTAATTCAGATAAATGTGAGGTGCTGCATTTTAGGAAAGCAATTCTTAGCAGGACTTATACACTTAATGGTAAGGTCCTAGGGAGTGTTGCTGATCAAAGAGACCTTGGAGTGCAGATTCAAAGCTCCTTGCAAGTGGAGTCGCAGGTAGATAGGATAGTGAAGAAGGTGTTTGGAATGCTTTCCTTTATTGGTCAGAGTATTGAGTACAGGAGTTGGGAGGTCATGTTGCGGCTGTACAGGATATTGGTTAGGCCACTGTTGGAATATTGCATGCAATTCTGGTCTCCTTATCGGAAAGATGTTGTGAAACTTGAAAGGGTTCAGAAAAGATTTACAAGGATGTTGCCAGGGTTGGAGGATTTGAGCTTATAGGGAGAGGCTGAACAGGCTGGGGCTGTTTTCCCTGTAGTGTTGGAGGCTGAAGGGTGACCCTATAGAGGTTTACAAAATTATGAGGGGCATGGATAGGGTAAATAGGCAAAGTCTTTTCCCTGGGTGGGGGAGTCCAGAACTAGACGGCATAGGTTTAGGGTGTGAGGGGAAAGATATAAAAGAGACCTAAGGGGCAACCTTTTCACACAGAGGGTGGTACGTGTATGGAATGAGCTGCCAGAGGAAGTGGTGGAGGCTGGTACAATTGCAACATTTAAGAGGCATTTGGATGGGAAGGGTTTGGAGGGATATGGGCCAGGTGCTGGCAGGTGGGACTAGATTGGGCTGGGATATCTGGACGGGTAGGACCGAAGGGTCTGTTTCCATGCTGTACATCTCTGTGACTCAATGACTCTGACAGTGGGGCTAATGAGTTCTGGTCTCCTCCAAGGGACATTAGTTTCTCCTCATAGTGTGAGGAACCTAATATTGGACATCCTCCATCTATTGAGGCCTATCTTCAGGACTGAGAGAAGGGGTGGGATTGAGTGAGGTGAAAGTATGTGACATTGGTGTCAGTGGGAGAATGGTGGTGAGGTGTGCTGGCTAAATGAGTAAGTCGTGCAGAGGCCATGCAGGGTTAGTGTAGTTGGAGGAGTGGTTAAAGAGAATAAGTGAATGATGGAAGATGTTGCAATAGCAGTTAAAATAGCAGCACAGGCCTTGGTAGGAGATAGGTGCAGTGGCAGAGTTGGAGAGAGTAGCAGATTGAAGAGTGTGGTAATTAACCTGGCAGAAGGTCATTGACCTTGTAGAACTGCTGGCCATTCCACTGGATCGTGGAGATCCACTGACTCTGTTGGCAACCTTGAGCCAGACTAACAGGGTGTGGTGTTGTGCCCTTCTCTACTGGTCTTCTGGGCAAAGGAGGACCTTTGCACCGCCTGTCTACCAGGACCTTTAGGTCCCTGTTGGAGACCTGAGGTGCAATTTCCCCTACTCCAACATCTTCTGAATAAATATCCTTCACTGAGCAAGGCAGTTTCGGAATGTTAGTGCTTGCCTAGACTCACAGATTCCTTCAAAATAAGGCACAGCGGTCAGGGCTGCTGGTCTTTTGACAGGTATCCAGAGAGTGGCAAGTTCTTCTGAGAATGGCACCTATTTGGATGGGGCTGGGGCAACTGCAACGCTTTAAGGGTAAGCTAAACAGTAATTGAGGCAAGGTGGTAAAATATGACGAGAAATTTAGTTACGTCCTGCAGTCAGAAACCCTCCAAAACACTGGATAAAAGTCAAGTTTAGGCAAAAAAAGTAAGATTCAACACATATAAAATAGGATCATGAGTAGGGTATTCAGCCCATTGAGCCTGCTCTGCTGGTCAAAATGACCATGGCTAATCCTCAACCTCACTGCCACACTTTGCTCCCTCTCACCATACCCCTTGACACTTTTGGCCTCTGGATTTCTTTCTTTAGTATACTCACTGACTTGGCTTTCATAGCCATTTGTGGTAGTGAATTTCACAGGGTCGCCACCCTCTGCATGAAGAAATTTCTCATCTCAGTCCAAATCAGCGTACTGCTTAACCAAAGATTGTGATCTCTTGTTCTGGAGCTCCTCTTGCCAGAGGAGGCATAATCCCTTCAACCAGTGTGTCCTGTCCTGTCAGAATTTTATGTTTCTGTGAGATTGCTAACTAATTCTGATCTGTTACCACTCTCAAAGTACATCCAGCTCCTTTGTAGGTTAACTTTTGAAAAATGATTATCTTTGAATTTGAATTGAGGAGGACTACTGAGTTGAGAGGTGGTCTGATGAATACACATGGGAGATTTTTTTAACATTTTCAGGATATGAATAATTTGGATTCAGATAACATTTTTCCGTGGGTTGCATGCTTTTGCATACCAGGGAACTCCAGAAAGCTTTGACAAAACAGGAAACTTAGATAACAGGTTTTCAGTGAGAGGTGCATCATCAAAGGAAGTTGTTTTGCTTGGCATCTGGAGTCATGTTCATCTTCAAATGTTAAAATTAGGTCACATTGGAAAATATTTTGGAAAGTAATGTTCTAAATCTACTGCCAGTTTCCTGACTTCTGATTCTGAAGCTAATAGCCCTGTAGTTTACTTCCTTTTGGAAATCACCCTGCTCTCGGTGGAGCAGAAAACCATTAGCATGGTTTAAAAAGCACATTAATGCCGAAGTTAAAAATGCCAGAGATACTGGAATTCTGAAACTAAAAAAAATGCTGGGAATATTCAAGTCAGGAAAAATCTGCAGAGTTAACCGTTCAAGTTCATTGCATGTTCTGATGTAACATCATTGACCTGAAATGTTAATTCAGTTACACATGCTGCTTCATCTGATTTTATTTAAGAAGAGAAAGACAACTTCCTAATAGGAATGGGAAACTGAGCTATTAGCTCCAGGAACCGAGTAGAGAAACTGATGTTGGAATTAAGAAGGTTAAACTAGATGGGCGAATAGTCCTCTCCTTCCAGAAGTGTAATCACGTTGCTATCAGGGTATTTGCATGTTGAAATTGCTGAGTCCCAACATATGAGGAATCTGAATTGATAATAATTGAATATGATGTGCTTTTTAATTCCATTCAAACAGTGCCACCTTTGCTTCTCAGACAGACTGTAGAACGGCATCATTTTAAACAAGCCTTATATTTTTCAGGTGTGTTGTTATGAACTTAGAATCCTTACAGTGCATTTGGACAATTGAGTCTGCATTGACCCTCTGAACAGCATCCCACCCAGGTCCATCCCACCTGTATAATTCACATGTCCCACAGCTAATCCACCTAACCTGCACATCCTTGAACACCGTGGGGCAATTTAGCATGGCCAACCCACGTAACCTGCACAGCTTTGGAGGAAACCAGAGTGCGCAGCCAAAACCTCTTAGACACGGGGAGAACCTCCACACATACAGTCACCCAAGGGTGGAGTAGAAACTAGGTCCCTAGTGCTGAGAAGCAGACGTGCTAGGCACTGTGCCATCATGTCACCTTGATGATAGTCAATGACCACAAATAATGACACACACACACACACACACATATACCTGATAGTAATAGCTTCCTGGCTACGAAAATCACTCGTGCAGATCCAGCTTCTGTCACATTGTGTAGCATTTGTTTTATGATTTATTCAACAAACAAAAATACATATAAGTGACCCAAAGCAAATAGTTGCCTCTGCTAAATTCACGATCCTTCTGGCCATCCTTTTCAAATGCTAATGTATGGACGAGAGCTGACCTAGAAATTCATGTACTGGATCTGTACATACGGAGGCAGGCTGCGCAGTTTTATTAATGAGCCTTCATTGTAGGAGCTTCACTAATGACATCTTGTACTGGTATTCTTGGTGGTTCATTTGTCGAATCAGCAGAATGTATTATTAGCTTGTATCCCCATTAAAGATTGCTGCGTGGTTAAGGTTTAGGCTGCGTTTTTAGTGGAAGTGGTGAAGTATATTCAGCAGCAGATTAAGTCTAGGGAACAAATACGTCAGCTATTCTATTCTGCAACATAGGCTTCCCTCCCTTTTAAGTACAGCAAGAGAGTGTCTCTGCAAGTTAAGTTCTTTTTCCCAGGAAGGGTTGGTTGCTATTGAGCCAGTTCTGGTACATTAATAAACAACCTTTGGCTTCAGTTTTCTACATTCTGCCTTTAGAATCATCATTACAAATCATCCAGAAAATTGCTATTGTATTGTTCCTGTTGTGCATCTCACCTATCAATTCAGTACCTCTTCCCTCTTGAAAACAATGACTGAATAAGAATTTAATAAAATTCAGAGTGACTCAAAACCATCCACAGCCATCCATCCCACGCCATCTACTGTCTATTTATGAGTGTCCAACCATGAACTTCCTTCCCACATTCTGGAGAACACTTTCACGGAATGTTAAATTTCTCCTTCTATTTATCCTGGATAAACCAAGCTGGTAGATACTGTGATTAGGGAAGGAGCTGCTTTCTCCTCAGCACAGAGTTGCTGTAGTGCTTTGAGGCAGCCAGCTCCTGCTCTCGCTGAGATCACTTAATACTACAATGACCCATAATTAAACCTGGAACTTTGCCCCAGATCTGTACAACTTGCTACCTCTCACTGTCCTTCTTCAGAACTCCTCCTCTTCAACCATACTGTCTTACATGTTGCTTAATTTCTACCACTTCTGGGAGGTCCTACTGAGATTTTGAGATTTGCAAAGTACTGATGTGTAATCGTTGACAAAAGTAAAATACTGGCAGGCACCACAAATCTGAAATAGAAACATAAAATGTTGGCAGAACTCAGCAGATCAAAGAACATCTTTGAAGAAAGAAACAATGATTGTTGAACCAGGGACTTTCATGTTCCTTATGGCTCATTTCCACATTTGTTAGCGAATTTGCCAAAAGCCAGGAGAACTATTCTCCCTGGCTTCCCAGGAAACTGGATATTAGTGATGCCAAGAGTTAGTCTGTGCTTCTGCAAGACATTCATTTGAAAAACCTAAACTTATAAGAACCACAATTCTACCCAACTAAGAGTTGCTAATAAAAAATGTTATGAGAGTTAATTTGATCTGAAGACCATTTTTCAAAGTGCATGGTTGGCATTCAGTAATACTCTGTGCAGTTATAATAAACCTAGTTATAAATTGTTAATGCAGATTTGTCTTTTTCAGAATTCAGCATTATATTGGATGATAAATGCACAAGTGTTCTTCTAATTTCAGAAACCTGCACAATTGTTAAGTCTAGCAACAGTTTCAATCTTCTTAAAACTGTACCACAAAATAAAAGCATCTTAGCCCAAAGCTGTTGGAACTCATTACTGTATACAAACTGTAACAGTGCTGGAATTATGTGTGGCTCTCTCCCTACAGCACTTTGTTCCTGGTCTCTCCAGGGATTTACTTAGTGGGGTGGAAAATATGAAAATTGTCTGTAAAGAAATGTACAGTTTGTAAGGTTTGTTGTACTGTCTGACAACTGTTCATAATTTACTTGTCAAAAATAGATTAGATTAGAGGAAGTTTGGAACTTATTTCCTATGTTCTCTTCTGCAGAGTCACAGAAAGCATGGGAAAGTACGTAACAGCCTTCTGTTGGTTTGGCATTTTGTAGGGATGAATATAATGGATTGAGCAAACAAATGTAGGAGCAAAAATTGACTCCTCAGGCTTGCTCCGCCATTCATAAGATTGTGGCAGATCTCTTTGTGTTTCAAAATCCCTTCCCCTCTAACTCCAATAACCTTTCATTTTCCTGCCAACAAGAATCTATCCACTGCTGCCCTTTGGAGGCACAGAGTTCCAAAGTTGCACAACCCTCCGAGAGAGAAAAGAATTCTAGTCCCTGACCAAAAAGGATGATCCATTATTTGGAAAACAGTGCCCCCCAGATCCCCCATGAGAGGAAAATGCCTTTCCTCATCCACCTTATCACAAACGTTCAGGATGTTATATACTTGAATTATGTCACTTGTCAGTCTTTTCTAAACCCTTTTCTCATCAAGCAATCTGCTCATTCCAGGTACCAATCTAGTAAACCTCCACACCTGACCGTGCCTTACAACTTGAGGGTTTCTCAGTTCACCGAATGGACCACTTGGCATCCTTAGGCAAGGCCAGGGGTGGTGGGGCTCTGCCTCCTAACCAACACTTCCTGGTGCTCAGAGGTGGCAGCCCTGGTAAGTTACTGCTCCCCAGACCTGGAATATCTTATAATAAAGAGCTGTCCCTATGCCTATTGTGCAAGTTCATCTCTTCTATCTTGACAGCGGTCTGCATCCTACCCCATGCAGATGTGAAAAGTGCAATTGACAAAATATACAATCCTGCAGGCTTGAGCTTGAATACCCCAGGGTCTTGTTCAGTGTAGTCACCGACTTCAACCTGGCCAACTTCAAGAATGAGCTATGAAAATGCTATCAAATTGTCTCCTGTCCCAGCAGAGGTCCGAGCATCCTTGACCATTGCTATACAACCATCAAAGAGGACTACTGTTTCATCCCACGTTTGCATTTTGGAAAATTAGATCACAATGCTGTGCTCTTCTCCTGTCTTGCAAACAGAAATTGAAGTGTGAGGTCGCAGTATAGGGTGCAGTGTTGGTCTGAGGCAAAGGAAGGGCTGCTTAGAGTTGGTGGACTGGTCCGTATTCAAGAACTCAATGGCCAACCTAAGTAAGCATGCCACTTATGTTTACAGATGTCATTTGTCACTTGGCTCACATCAACTCCAGCCTACCAAATTGTCTTGATCCTTTGCAGTTCACCCACTGGTGCACCAGCGGATGCCACCTTTCTGGCCCTGTACTCATCCCTGGAACATCTAGATAACAAGGATACCTACTAAAAATTGAAAGAACTGCCGATGCTGTAAATCAGAAACAAAAACAGAAATTGCTGGAAAATCTCAGCAGGTCTAGGTAGCTAGCATCAGTTCTGAGCAAGGGTCACTGGACCTGAAATTTTAACTCTAATTTCTCTCCACACGCTGCTAGACCTACTGAGCTTTTCCAGCAATTTTTGTTTTTGTGTCAAGAATACTTACGTCAGGCTCCTACTTATTGACTACAGCTTCACACTCAACACCATAATTCCAAATAAACTCAGTTCTAAACTACAAGACCTGAATCTTGGGACCCCTTTTGTAACTTGATCCTTGACCTCCTGACCCATTGAGCGCAATCAGTAAGAATAGACAACAACACCTCCTCCACAATAATCCTCAACACGGGTGCCCCACAAGGCTGCATACTCAGCCCCCTACTATATTCCTTATGCAGTTATGATGATGTGACCAATTTCAAGCCCAACTCCATTTACAAGTTTGCTGATGACACCATCAGTGTGGGTCAGATCTCAAACAATGCCCAGATAGAATACAGGAAAGAGATTGAGCGCTGGTGTAAAGTCAACAATCTCTCCATCAGTGTCAGCAAAACAAAGGAGCTGGCCATTGACTTAAGGAAGCCAAGTGGAGGGCCTGCTCCTGTCTGTATCAATGGTGATGAGGTGGAGATGGTTGAGAATGTCAAGTTCCTGGCAGTGATGATCACTAACAATCTGTCCTCATCCACCCACATTGACACGACGGTCAAGAAAGTGTGACAGCACTTCTCAGGAGGCTGAGAAATTTGGCACGTCCTTAAAGACTGTTACCTATTTTTATAGTTGCACCATCAAAAGCATTCTATCTGAATGCTTTTCAGTGTGATATGGCAACTGCTATTCCCAAGACTGCAAGAAATTTTAGAAAGTTGTGAACACAGCCAGTCTATTGCGCAAACCAGCCTATACTTCCTGCTGCCTCAGGAAGGCAACCAACATAATTAACGATCCCTCCCACCTCAGTTATACTCTGTACACCCTCTTCCATGGGGCAGGAGATAGAAAAGTTTGAATGCTCTTGCAAACAAATTCAACAACAGCTTCTTATTCACTGTTATCAGACTTTTGAGCAGACCTCTCAAATGTTAATGTTGATCTCATGTTGGCTCAGTTGGGCCAAATGCTCTGTTTCCACACTGTAGAGATTCTATGAACTCTGCACTTTCTCTAACACTGAATTCTGCACTCCGTTCTGCTACCCTGCTGTGCTTTGTATGGTGTAATCTGCCTGTATAGCATACAAAGTAACACTTTTTCACTGTATCTCAGTACATGTGACAACAATAAACCATACAATCCCTGCAGTGTGAAAGCGAACCATTCAGCTCATTGAGTCCACACTCACCCTCCAAAGACCGTCCCAGCCAGATCCACCCCATCTCTGTAACTCTGCATTTCCCATGGCTAACCCACACCTAGCCTGCACATAAATGGACAGTATGAGCAATTTAGACATCAGAGTGGTGCTGGAAAAGCACGGCAGGTCAGGCAGCATCTGAGGACCAGGAAAGTCGACGTTTCGGGCAAAAGCCCTTCATCAGGAATGCCCAGTATGAGCAATTTAGCATAGCCAATTCACATAATCTGCACATCTTTGGACTATGGCAGGAAACTAGAGCACCCGAGGGAAACCCATACAGACATGGGGAGAATGTGCAAACTCCACACAGTCATCCGAGGTTGGAATTGAACCTGGGTCTCTGGCGATGTGAGGTAGCCACCATGTCACCCCCAGCACATTCACATCCTCCCTTGAATAAGGAGACCAGACTGCATATGGTATTTGTGATGTGGTCACACCAATACTCTGTATAACTGAAACCCAACGTCATTTTTATGTTCGAGTTCTATTGTAATCAAAGGTTGCATCAAATTAGCCTTCTTAACTATGTGCTGTTCCTGTATGCGAACCTTTTGTATCTCATGCACTAGACTTCCTAAGTCACTCTGCACCATTGATTTCCACAGTTGTCTCTTGTTTATGTAATACTCTGCTTTTTCATTCTTCCTAATACACTTTGTTCTCATTTAAAATTTGGGAAAATTTTGATTTTTCCAACCCAATTTCTGACAAACTGGATAGATTGACTTCTCCTTGTTGTGTTTTAATAATTGTCTCTATTCAATTCCAAAATCATGAAAGGAATCTGTGTAATTAACTCTTGCACCAGTCTGCACACAAAAACATAACAAATTTCCCCAACTGTCTGCAATGTTGGTGTAACCAGCCACATTCCTTTGACTGGAGTAGCATCAGTGCAAGGGAGAACTGGGTGGATTGTGTGCCATGTGTCCAATCCTGCTTTGTGTTCTCACTGAGATTGAAGGATCCAGTGACTATGACCAGTTCCTTTATTTTAAAATAAAGTTAACACTAGGTGGAGCACTTCACTGCAATCCTCCAGTTTTGGTCCAGGGGGAGGGAAAGGTAGAGAGAAAGAACATTTGGCACCTGCTAACAACTTGCATCACACCTCCATTTTGGCAGTGAGATTACAGGCCATCATATTTTAAAAAAAACTGCTCGAACATCAAGACTCTTCCAGCTGGGGAGTATAGACAGTGAAAAGCAGGAAGAAACGCAGGGGAAACAAATTAATAAATTTGGCACTTGATTGGCATCATTGCAACTTCAGTAAAAGCTAAGTACTTATGGTTGAAATGAACAATTGAAAATAAATTAGAGCTACATTTTCTGACTTGACTTGGACTGTTTCTCAAATCTATGGTCCTTCTGAAAGTGCTGGGTCATATTGGATTACTATTTGCAGTTGCACCAAAAGACACATTGCCTCATTCAGTTAGCCATTCTTCACAAGTTTGAGTCATGAATGTGTTGCATGTGTTACTTGATCATCTGGAGCTTCACAGCTGAACATAGTTCTCACCTCTCCCGTGCACAGATCATTCATTCGATCAAGGATTGGAACTCTGGTTTATTCTTTTTATCCATTTGTTGCCCAAGGGTGCTGTAACCTGCTGTCGTGATTCCTCTGCTGTGCTGGCTAACGATCATCAGACTTAATACAGGCCATGAATGAAACCTGACCCCTTCTGATCTGTAAAGCACTGTGCCACTCTGAACAATGTATAAAGCCAGGAAGCGACTAGAGTTATAAATCACACCCCTATATTTAAACATTGAAGAAAACTGTAGCCTTTCTTGGTTTACTCACCAGCGGTGTGATATACATACACTGTATACACCAAGATATCATTTGGAAGTTAGGTAATGTTGGAGTTTCTATGGGAAGATATATTTAGACATTGTTTGGTCCTAATCTGCATAAATAACCAGGCTCTTGTATCTGTTTCTTAGTTCCTCAAGTTTACAGACAACACTAAAGCTAGAGCAATTTTATATTGAGAAACGCAGTTAATGGTTTCATGAAGGATTTAGATCGTAGATTCATGCCTAAAAGAAAGCCACTTGGCCCATTGTGCTATTGTCTAATGTGTCCATCCCCTTGCTTTTACCCTGGTATTCTTTCAAATTTTTTACTTTCAATCATTTAATTAACATTATTTTGAAATTTGATTTTCAAACCTCATATCATTTCTGGTTCCTTTGTAATTTGCATAAATGGTCTGACTTTGCATGGTATTTTTGTAAATGACATTAGTTTTGCTTGTTGTAACAAACACTACATTGGACAAACAGGCAGAAAACTAGCCACCAGGATACATGAACACCAACTAGCCACAAAAAGACATGACCCCCTCTCACTAGTATCCTTACATACGGATGAGGAAGGACACCACTTCGACTGAGACAACGCATCCATCCTAGGACAAACCAAACAAATACACGCACGAGAATTCCTAGAAGCATGGCATTCCAACCAGAACCTTATCAACAAACACATCAAGTTAGACCCCATCTACCACCCCCTGAGAAAAGGAACAGGAAGTGACTTCACCACAGGAAATAACATCACCACAGGAAATGACATCACCAACCCAAAGAAAACCCAAACATATAAATAGAAAGCAGGAAGTTTCAGCAGTGCTTCACCTGAAGCCCACTGAAGATGTTACCCAGTACAGTGATGAAATGTTTGGAAATGAACCTTCAAGCTCAGTGAGCAAATCCACATCCAAATCATTTATATAAATGACGAAAAGTAGTGGATCCAGCACCGATCTTTGCAGCACACCATTGTTCACAGGCCTCCAGTCTAAAAAGAAACCCTCTACCATCACCCTCTGTCTTCTACCTTTGAGCCAGTTCTGTATCCAAATGGATAGTTCTCCCAGTATCCCATGAGACCTAGCCTTGCTAACCAGTCTCCCATGAGGAATTTTGTCAAACGCCTTACTGAAGTCCCTAGAGATCACGTCTACCACTCTGCTGTCATCAATCCTCTTTGTTATTTCTTCAAAAAACTCAAGTGTTTGACATGATTTCCTACGCACAAAGACACGCTGACTGTCCACAATCAGTCCTTGCCTTTCATGTAAATCCTGTCTCTCAGGATTCCCTCCAACAACTTGCCCACCAGCAATTTGCAAGTTTGTTTTGAAAACCATCTAGAAGTGCTAAGTTTTTTATTAGAAAATCCCTACAGTTAGGAAGCGGGCTATTTGGCCCATCAGGTCCACACCGGTCCTTAGAAGAGCATCCCATTCAGACTACCCATTTCTGTTTCCCATGGTCAATCCACCTAAACAGCATGTCTTTCGATTATAGGAGGACACCCACACAGACACTAAGAGAATGTGCAGATTCCACACAGACAGTTGCCTGAGGGTGCAATTGACTCCAGGTCCCTGGCACTGTAAGGCAGCTGTGCTAACCACTGTGCCATCCAGTAAGATCCCCCTGTTTTATTGCCCACACAACAGGATGATTATGCAGCCTGAACAATGGATTACAAGCCTCCAGTGCTATCCTTGGCCTTTATGATATACTTATTCAGTTCTTGTCATAACGTTAAAAAAAAGTACCATCTTTGGAAAGGATATAATGAAAGACAAGAAGAATGATTTGATGTAAAGGGCCTGAGCTACAAGAAAAGATTACAGAACTTGAAGCTCTGCTGAGAAAGTAGTTAATAGGCAGAAATTATATATGAAATATTAAATACTCTAGATAAGTTAAAACCAGAATATTACTAAAACGTCAAGCCAGTAGGATCAGAGGATATCAATTCAATTTGTGAAAATTAAATTTCAAATGATTATAGTAGGAGGATTTTATTTTTACTGAATGGATAATAAATGTTTGTATCTCATTAGAATATTGTACAAATGAGCATTTAAGTTAGCATAGGAGTCAGTCACTTGGTTGCTTCAACCTATACTGCTTTTCAATAAGATCTGATTAGATTGCTGCACATTCCTGTCTACCCATGCTAACCTTTCACCCCCTTGCTTATCAAGAATTAATCTGTCTCTGCCTTAGAGCTTCAAAGACTTTGTCTCCACTGTTTTTTGAAGAGAGGTCCAAAGCCTTGCCATTTCTTGTGAAAAGTAATTCTCCTCATCTCTATCTTAATTGGATGACCCCTTTGAAAGAGTGATCCTTAATTCTTGGATGTCCTACAGGAAGAAACATCCTCTCCAATCTACCCTGTTAAGATTCCTCAGAATGTTACATGTTTCAATCAAGTTGCCCTTTACTTCAGTGTTTACAAGCCTAGCCTCTTCAATCTTTCCTCATAAGACAACCTGCACATTCTAAGTAATAGTCTACTGAACCTTCTCTGAGCTGTTTTCAACATATTTACATCCTTACTGAAATGAGATCAGTGTGGTACGTAATATCCCATACATCATCTTATCGATGCCCTCCATAAGTAAGCAATAACATTCAATTAGATTTCCTAATTACTTGCTGTACCTGTATATTATTATCTTGTGATTGAAGAATTAAGACATTCAGATTCCTCTGTATTTCTGAAGGTGGCACAGTGGCTCACAGCGCCAGGGACTCGAGTTCGCTTCCAGCCTTGGGCAACTGTCTGTGTGGAGTTTGCACATTTTCCCTGTAACTATGTGGGTGCTCTGGTTTCCTCACACAATCTAAAAGATGTGCAGGTCAGGTGAATTGGCCAAGCTAATTTGCCCATAGTGTTAGGTGCATTAGTCAGGGGTAAATGTAGGGAAATGAGTCTGGGTGGGTTACTCTTCGGAGGGTCGGTGTGGACTTGTTGGGCCAAAGGGCCTGTTTCCACACTGTAGGGAATCTAATCTAATCTAAATTGTGTGCAGGCTATGTGAAATAAGGAGAATCCAAAGGGTTCTCACAAGTACCTTAAGGACAAAAAGGTGATGAGGGAGAGAATAGGGCTCCTCAAAGATCAGCAAGGCGGCCTTTGTGTGGAGCCAAAGAAAATGGGGGAGATACTAAATGAGTATTTTGCATCAGTATTTACTGTGGAAAAGGATATGGACGATATAGACTGTAGGGAAGTAGATGGTGACACCTTGCAAAATGTCCAGATTACAGAGGAGGAAGTGCTGGATGTCTTGGAACACATAAAGGTGAATAAATCCCCAGGACCTGATCAGGTGTACCCTAGAACTCTGTGGGAAGCTAGAGAAGTGATTGCTGAGCCTCTTGCTGAGATATTTGTACGATCGATAGTCAGAGGTGCGGTGCCGGAAGACTGGAGGTTGGCTAACGTGGTGCCACTGTTTAAGAAGGTTGGTAAGGACAAGCCAGGGAACTACAGACCAGTGAGCCTGACTTCGGTGGTGGGGAAGTTGTTGGAGGGAATCCTGAAGGACAGGATGTACATGTATTTGGAAAGGTAAAGACTGATTTGGGATAGTCAACATGGCTTTGTGCGTGAGAAATCATGTCACACAAACTTGATTGAATTTTTTGAAGAAGCAACAAAGAAGATTGATGAGGGCAGAGCGGTAGATGTGATCTATATGGACTTAAGCAAGGCATTTGACAAGGTTTCCCATGGGAGACTGATTAGCAAGGTTAGATCTCACGGAATACAGGGAGAACTAGCCATTTGGATACAGAACTGGCACAAAGGTAGAAGACAGAGGGTGGTAGTGGAGGTTTGTTTTTTAGACTGGAGGCCTGTGACCAGTGGAGTGCCACAAGGATTGGTGCTGGGTCCTCTACTTTCTGTCATTTACATAAATGATTTGGATGCGAGCATAAGAGGCACAGTTAGTAAGTTTGCAGATGACACCAAAATTGGAGGTTTAGTGGACAGCGAAGAGGTTTACCTCAGATTACAACAGGATCTGGACCAGATGGGCAATGGGCTGAGAAGTGGCAGATGGAGTTTAATTCAGATAAATGCAAGGTGCTGCATTTTGGGAAAGCATATCTTAGCAGGCCTTATACACTTAATGGTAAGGTCCAAGGGAGTGTTGCTGAACAAAGAGACTTTGGAGTATAGGTTCATAGCTCCTTAAAAGTGGAGTCGCAGGTAGATAGGATAGTGAAGAAGGCGTTTGGTATGCTTTCCTTTATTGGTCAGAATATTGAGTACAGGAGTTGGGAGATCATGTTGCGGCTGCACAGGACATCGGTTAGGCCACTGTTGGAATATTGCGTGCAATTCTGGTCTCCTTCCTATTGGAAAGATGTTGTGAAACTTGAAAGGGTTCAGAAAAGATTTTGCAAGGATGTTGCCAGGGTTGGAGGATTTGAGCTATAGGGAAAGGTTGAATAGACTAGGGTTATTTTCCTTGGAGCGTTGAAGGCTGAGGTTTACAAAATTATGAGGGGCATGGATAGGGTAAATAGGCAAAGTGTTTTCCCTGGGGTCGGGGAGTCAAGAACTAGAGGGCATAGGTTTAGGGTGAGAGGGGAAAGATATAAAAGAGACCTAAGGGGCAACCTTTTCACGCAGAGGGTGGTACGTGTATGGAATGAGCTGCCAGAGGAAGTGGTGGAGGCTGGTACAATTGCAACATTTAAGAGGCATATGGATGGGTATGTGAATAGGAGGGGTTTGGAGGGATATGGGCCGGGTGCTGGCAGGTGGGACTAGATTGGGTTGAGATATCTGGTCGGCATGGATGGGTTGGACAGAAGGGTCTGTTTCCATGCTGTTCATCTCTGTGACTCCATGACTCTATTTGCCATAGGAAACGCAGGGCCGTATTGATCTCATTTCACCTCTTCTGAGTAAAGATTGGAGAGATGTAAACACTTAGGTTTAGAAGAGTAAAGGGCAACTTGAATGAAGTGTTCAGAAAAGATTTACAAGGATGTTGCCAGGGTTGGAGGATTTGAGCTAAAGGGAGAGGTTGAACAGGCTGGAGCTGTTTACCCTGGAGCGTCAGAAGCTGAGGGGTGACCTTATAGAGGTTTATAAAATCATGAGGGGCATGGATAGGGTAAGTAGACAAGGTCTTTTCCCTGGGTTGGGGGAGCCCAGAACTAGAGGGCATAGGTTAAGGGTGAGAGGGGAAAGATTTTGAAGGGACCTAAGGAGCAACTTTTTCACACAAGGGGTAGTGCATGTATGGAATGAGCTACCAGAGGTGGTGGTGGAGGCTGGCACAATTGCAACATTCAAAAGGCATCTGCATGGCTATATGAATAGGAAAGGTTTGGAGGGATACAGCCCAAGTGCTGGCAAATGGGACTAGATTAATTTAGGATAGCTGATCGGCATAGGTGAGTTGGACCGAAAGATCTGTTTCCGTGCTGTACATCTCTATGACTCTATGACGCTATGGCTACTGGGATACAGTGGGTTTGGGTGGGATGCTCTTCAAAGGGTTGGTCAGGACTCGACATGCCAAATGGCCTGCTTTCACACTATAGGGACTCTATGATGATTTCAGAGTCCTGCAACTTTCATCATTTCTTTTCTATTCTTCCTGCCAGTTTTGCAATTCCCACATTATGCTCCATTTTCCAGATTATTGCCCACCCACACTGCATCACCTTTAGCTCCATTGAGTGAAATAAAACTAAGAACTGTGGCTGCTAGAGATCTGAAACAAAAGAGAAATTGCGGATAAAACTCAGCAGGCCTGGCCACATCTGTAAAAAGAAAGCACAGCTGATATTTCGAGTCTCGTGACACTTCATCAGAACTCAATCAGTATACACTTTAATAACAGAAACAAAAAATTCAGGAGATCACAACAGGTCAGCCAGCATCCATGGAGAGAAAGCAAGCTAACGTTTCGATGATTCTTCATCAGAACTAAAGTGAAGTGTGGAGGGGGCAGCATTTATGTAATAGTTGAGTAGGGAGAGAAGTTGGAGTACTGGGGAAAAAGAATGTTGATATTTTAGATTAAGTGATCGGAATGTGAGGAGGGAAGAATCTAATTGCCAAACTGGAGAGAACAGACACTTGCACTGAGGTAGGGGAAGGGGAGAGAGGGTGACAGAGAATGTAATGAGCAAAGCTAAAAGAAAAGAAAGGAATGGGTTCACACTTTGAAGGTGTTGAACTCAATATTGAGCCCATAAGGTTGTAAAATGCCTAGTTTGACGATGAGATGTTGCTCATCCAGTTTGCGCTATGATTGACTGGATCATTACAGCTTGCTAGCAAAAGGCTGTGTTAATGTGACTGACTGTGGGAAAGTCGGGGTTATGGTTGCGCACAGACTGGAGGTGTTCTGCAAAACTGTCACCTAGTCTGCATTTGGTCTGTCTAATGTAGAGTTGGTCTGAGATGATGGAGAACGATCCTTTGAATGGAGGCTGGTAGGGTGAAAAGGTAGAACAAGGTGGACCTGATCACACTGTCATGAGTTATGGGAAGGGGCAAGGGCAGGAGCAGTTGAGGGTCCTGTCAACCACAGTGAGCGGGAATCCATGCTTATGGAAGAAGCAAGCTATGTCAGCAGTGCTGTTTTCAAAGGTGATATTCATCCAAACAGATATCTGGATCAGTGGTGCTGGAAGAGCACAGCAATTCAGTCAGCATTCGACGAGCAGCAAAATCGACGTTTCGGGCAAAAGCCCTTCATCAGGAATAAAGGCAGTGAGCCTGAAGCGTGGAGAGATAAGCTAGAGGAGGGTGGGGGTGGGGAGAAAGTAGCATAGAGTACAATAGGTGAGTGGGGGAGGAGATGAAGGTGATAGGTCAGGGAGGAGAGGGTGGAGTGGATAGGTGGAAAAGGAGCTAGGCAGGTCGGACAAGTCCGGACAGGTCAAGGGGACAGTGCGGGCTGGAAGTTTGAAACTAGGCTGAGGTGGGGGAAGGGGAAATGAGGAAGTCCACATTGATGCCCTGGGGTTGAAGTGTTCCGAGGAGGAAGATGAGGCGTTCTTCCTCCAGGCGTCTGGTGGTGAGGGAGTGGCGGTGAAGGAGGCCCAGGACCTCCATGTCCTCGGCAGAGTGGGAGGGGGAGTTGAAATGTTGGGCCACGGGGCGGTTTGGTTAATTGGTGCGGGTGTCTCGGAGATGTTCCCTAAAGCGCTCTGCTAGGAGGCGCCCAGTCTCCCCAATGTAGAGGAGACCGCATCGGGTGCAACGGATACAATAAATGATATTAGTGGATGTACAGGTAAAACTTTGATGGATGTGAAGGCTCCTTTAGGGCCTTGGATGGAGGTGAGGGAGGAGGTGTGGGCACAGGTTTTACAGTTCCTGCGGTGGCAGGGGAAAGTGCCAGGATGGGAGGGTGGGTCATAGGGGGGCGTGGACCTGACATTCACCATGGATATCCAATCCCTCTACACCTCCATCCACATGACTAGGGCCTCCAAGCCCTCCGTTTTGTCCTCTCCAGACGTCCCCAACAGTACCCTTCCACCGACACTCTCATTCGTTTGGCCGAACTGGTCCTCACCCTTAACAATTTCTCCTTTGAATCCTCCCACTTCCTCCAGACCAAAGGGGTAGCCATGGGCACACGTATGGGCCCCAGCTATGCCTGTCTCTTTGTTGGTTACGTAGAGCAGTTGATCTTCCGTTATTACACCGGCACCACTCCCCACCTCTTCCTCCGCTACATTGATGACTGCATTGGCGCCACCTCATGCTCCCGCGAGGAGGTTGAGCAATTCATCAACTTCACCAGCACATTCCACCCTGACCTTAAATTTACCTGGACCATCTCTGACACCTCCCTCCCCTTCCTGGCCCTCTCCATCTCCATTAGTGATGACCGCCTTGACACTGACATTTTTTACAAACCCACCGACTCCCTCAGCTACCTGGATTACACCTCTTCCCACCCTATCTCTTGCAAAAATGCCATCCCGTATTCCCAATTCCTCTGCTTCCGCCGTATCTGCTCCCAGGAGGACCAGTTCCACCATAGAACACACCAGATGGCCTCCTTCTGTAGAGACCTCAATTTCCCTTCCCATATGGTTAAAGATGCCCTCCAACGCATCTCGTCCACATCCCGCACCTCCGCCCTCAGACCCCACCCCTCCAACCGTAACAAGGACAGAACGCCCCTGGTGCTCACCATCCACCCTACAAACCTCCGCATAAACCAAATCATCCGCCGACATTTCCGCCACCTCCAAAAAGACCCCACCACCAGGGATATATTTCCCTCCCCACCCCTTTCCGCCTTCCGCAAAGACCGTTCCCTCCGTGACTACCTGGTCAGGTCTACGCCCCCTCTACGACCCACCCTCCCATCCTGGCACTTTCCCCTGCCACCGCAGGACCTGTAAAACCTGTGCCCACACCTCCTCCCTCACCTCCATCCAAGGCCCTAAAGGAGCCTTCCACATCCATCAAAGTTTTACCTGCACATCCACTAATATCATTTATTGTATCCGTTGCTCCCGATGCAGTCCCCTCCACATTGGGGAGACTGGGCGCCTCCTAGCAGAGCGCTTTAGGGAACATCTCCGGGACACCTGCACCAATCAACCACACCGCCCCGTGGCCCAATATTTCAACTCCCCCTCCCACTCTGCCGAGGACATGGAGGTCCTGGGCCTCCTCCACCGCCGCTCCCTCACGACCAGACGCCTGGAGGAAGAACGCCTCATCTTCCTCCTCGGAACACTTCAACCCCAGGGCATCAGTGTGGACTTCAACAGCTTCCTCATTTCCCCTTCCCCCACCTCATCCTAGTTTCAAACTTCCAGCCCGCACTGTCCCCTTGACCTGTCCGGACTTGTCCAACCTGCCTAGCTCCTTTTACACCTATCCACTCCACCCTCTCCTCCCTGACCTATCACCTTCATCTCCTCCCCCACTCACCTATTGTACTCTATGCTACTTTCTCCCCACACCCACCCTCCCCTAGCTTATCTCTCCACGCTTCAGGCTCTCTGCCTTTATTCCTGATGAAGGGCTTTTGCCCGAAACGTCAATTTTGCTGCTCGTCGGATGCTGTCTGAATTGCTGTGCTCTTCCAGCACCACTGATCCAGAATCTGGTTTCCAACATCTGCAGTCATTGTTTTTACCTCTATCCAAACAGATCTAAGGCGAAGAACTGCAAGAGTGGGATGGAATCCTTGCAGGACATGGTGTGGGAAGAGCTGTAGTGAAGGTAGTTATGGGAGTCAGTGGCTTTGTATTGGATGATGGTGCATAGTTTATTCCCCAGAATTGAGACGGGGAGGTCAAGGAAAGGAAGGGAAATGCCGGAAATAGACAATGTGAAAGTTACAGAGGGGTAGAAATTGGAGGCAAAGTTAACACAATTTTCAAGGTCCAGGTGGGAGCATGAATTGGCACCCAAACAGTTGTTGATGTACTGATAAAACAGTTGTGGGAGGTGGCCAGTGTAGGACTGGAACAAGGATTATTCCACATATCCCATAAACAGGCAGGAATAAGTGGAACCCATGCGGATGTCCATAGCCACTCCTTTGACTTGGCAGAAGTGAAATGAATTAAAGGAGAAATTGTTCAGTGAGAGAACAAGTTCAGCCGAGCAGAGGAGAGTGTTGGTGGATTGTTCAGGCCTCTGGTCGAGGAAGAAGCCAAGGACTATCATTCTTTCCTGGTGGGGAATGGAGATATAGCGGGATTGGACATCCAGTATACATTTGATTGCCTGGCTAGACCAGTGCCATTCTGAAGGAATTGCATTTTGGAGATGCTGTCCTTCAGACCTGATGCTAAACCTGTCTTTATGCCTGTTGGTTTCCACACAATTTTAAGATTGATCAATGTTATTTGAAGAAGAGCAATGTATGCACCCAGTATCCTGACTAATATTCTGCTTTCAATTCTTAGCAAAACCAAATGAACTCTTCATCTTTGCTGTTCCAAGGACTCGGTGGTTCCGAATGTGCTGCTCTGCTAAAACACATTGAATTAATAAGGAGTTATATAAATGAAATTATCATCATTAAAAATAGTTGCATGCTCTTCTGAGAGGTTTTGGGTAATACAAGAACAATCTTAATGAGAAGCATAACCTTTCTCATCTTGATTATTGTGACACCTTTAAATGTTGGTTTCCATGGATGTTCAAGGGGAAGAAGAGCTAATGAACACACCATTATTTTTTCCCCCTTTTCTTTCACAGCAGTTCTTTAAATGCTTAATATCACATTATATTTCTACAGATGAGAAACTCTGTGAGAATCTACTGGCACCAATTTACTTTTGGAAAATTGCATTATTATTTTCCCACTGGCCTCTTTGAACTTTTCGTTTTCATTTATATTTTCAAAATCAACTACCAGTCTCGATTTAGAAGTAAGATCGCATGTTGCTAAGTTACTGCAATAAAATGTAAATACAACAGCAGAAGGGAAATTGTAACTCAAAAAGGGAACTGTGTACTTTTATGTCTGAAATGGATGTCAATTTAGACAAGACCAAGTTAAGGGCTGAAATTCAAAGTGCCGAGTGCCACCAGGATTTAAAAGTGTAGAAGGGAAGGCGAGATAGGTAAACAGTTTAGGGGACATCACGTTTGATGTTAAAACCTTGTGGATTGCAGGAAGGGAAGAGAACTATGGACGTAGAAGCAATTGGGGCTGTCCCATTGACTTCAGTGTCCTTGGATAAGGAGAAGGAAAACCAAATAAAAACGGAAAGAACTATGGATGCTAAAATCAGAAACAAAAACAGAAATTGCTGGAAAAGCTTAGCAGATCTGGCAGCATCTATGGAGAGATACCAGAGTTAATATTACGGGTCCAGCGATCCTTCCTCAGGACTTCAGATAAAGAGAGGTGAAGGAACCCATTAGAGTGGATTTCCAGAGATTATGGCACAAGGCGCAGCTGAAGGTAAGCAGTAATAAGTGGGGAGATGAAGGACACCAGATTCAGAGGAATGTAGAGTTTCCAAAAACAGGAACAATGAAGCAAATACAAGACAGCATTCAGTGATCGACAGTTCATAATCCAGCCAGAGTGTAGGGCTGGAGGATGACCCAGGTTACTGGGGAGAGATCTGATGTAATAATGTTGTTTGTTTTGGAGGTTGAGTAACTCCATCGTTTGTAACAGTTAACATTATGTGATTGCCATTACATCTGTGATGATGGACTTATTGGAATAATCAAACTCTATTTTCCATCACTGTTAGGGGCTATTCTGTGCAGACCTCCTTCTCTATTTGCCCCACACTTTAAACAGCACGACCTTTCAATTAAAAAAAATTGCTTTCACTGTGATGATTAAACTTATGACAGCATGACTTTTGCAGTGTGCAGTATCTTGATCAGCCTTGACATTTATCTGTGCTAAGATCACATTGTGAAAGCAATACCACTCAAACCAGTATTAGCAGTTTCTAAATAAACAATGCATTTCTGCAGTTTAAATAGCGTTACCGAAGTAACCTCAAGTAATGTTAAAGCTTATGCCTTATTTTCATTTTTTAAAAAGTGTACGCCAGGTTTTGGAACCCTTGGAGGATTCTTTCCTTGGGTGATGAAGTGCTTATCCCAGATTCAACGATGGCCACTTCATCATCTGACAAAGGAAGCTTCTCAGAAGCTTGAGAGTTCTGTACTATTCACTAAGGATCAGGTTATGATTTATCGATGGTCCGATAATCAGCTTTTAAAAAAGGAACCAGTGGTGGTGTTGATTATCACAATGTTGGGAAAAAAAAAGCCCGATTACCCTGTTATTTTTAGCTGCAAGTTCCTTTGTCCAGAGTGTGAGGGTTTTAAATTAACCGACAGAACGTGCTTTCAAAGAGTATTGTGTTTGAACAGAAGGTTTACAGGTATTCTCCTGAAGTGTTTCCCTGAGAAAAGCTGATTTCAAATCCTGTGTCTGGAATGTAATTCTACTTAAAATTAAATGCCCAGCAGGTAGCAGCTGCCACCTCACAAAGACCACTATTTCTTTTCTGGTAGCATCTGTGGAGGATTCTGTCCTCAGAACTGAGGAAAGGTCAATGAACCTGAAATCTTAACTCTGATTGCTGCCAGACCTACTGAGCATTTCCAGTTATTTCTATTTTTGTGCAGGAGTTGCTCACTGGAGTAAACTTCAGAAGGACTACAGAGAAGGTGCATTTGGATTCTTTGTCTCATTTTGCCATTGAAAAGTATCCCTCCTGCCCACCACTCTTTGAAGGATTTTTGTTCATTCCACAACTCTTGTTTCTGTTACCTGATCCATGCCATTCTGGGCACTGATCACTTGTGAGGAAATGCTTTCTGATGTCAGACCTGAATATGCCTTTAATGATTTGTGTCTGTGCCCCATTCCCTGCTGTAGTAGTTCACTGGATTAAAATAGACATTTCCACTTAAATTGTAGAACAATATAGCTCAGAAAGAGGCAGTTTGGCCCAATGTACTACAAACCAACTGACTCCCACAGCTACCTGGACTACACCTCCTCCCATCCTGCCCCCTGTAAAAACGCCATCCCATTCTCCCAATTCCTTCGTCTCCGCCGCATCTGCTCCCAGGAGGACCAGTTCAAAATACGTACAACACAGATGGCCTCCTTCTTCAAGGACCGCAATTTCCCCCCCGACGTGGTCGACGGTGCCCTCCACCGCATCTCCTCCACTTCCCGCTCCTCCGCCCTTGAGCCCCGCCCCTCCAACCGCCACCAGGACAGAACCCCACTGGTCCTCACCTACCACCCCACCAATCTCCATGTACAGCGCATCATCCGCCGTCACTTCCGCCACCTCCAAACAGACCCCAGCACCAAGGATATATTTCCCTCCCCTCCCCTATCAGCTTTCCGTAGAGACCACTCCCTCCGCGACTCCCTTGTCAGATCCACACCCCCCACCGACCCAACCTCCACTCCCGGCACCTTCCCTTGCAACCGCAGGAGGTGCAACACTTGCGCCCACACCTCCCCCCTCACTTCTCTCCAAGGCCCCAAGGGAAACTTCCATATCCGCCACAGATTCACCTGCACCTCCACCCACATCATCTACTGCATCCGCTGCAGCCGGTGTGGCCTCCTCTATATTGGGGAGACAGGCCGCCTACTTGCGGAGCGATTCAGAGAGCACCTCTGGGCCACCCGGACGAACCAACCCAACCAACCTGTGGCACAGCATTTCAACTCCCCCTCCCACTCCACCGAGGATATGCAGGTCATTGGACTCATCCACCGCCAAACCACAACAACCCGACGGTCGGAGGAGGAGCGTCTTATCTTCCGACTGGGAACCCTCCAACCGCAGGGGATGAACTTGGACTTCACCAGTTTCTTCATCCCCCCTCCCCCCACCTTGTCTCAGCCGGATCCCTCCAGCCCGGCACCGCCTTCCTGACCTGCAGTCTTCTTCTTGACCTCTCCGCCTCCATCCTATTCCGACCTATCACCCTCACCTTGACCTCTTTCCACCTATCACATTTCCAACTCCCCTCCTCCAAGTCCCTCCTCCCTACCTTTTATCTTCTCCTGCTGAACACTCTCTGCTCATTCCTGAAGAAGGGCCTGTGCCCGAAACGTCGAATCTCCTGTTCCCTGGATGCTGCCTTACCTGCTTTGCTGTTCCAGCAATAAAGTTTCAACCTGTTCTTTCACTTAGTCTTGGCCACTAGCACACTCTGAACAATCACCGCTCATTGCCTTCAGTGGAGCAAAGGGAGGGAAAGAGCATTGAATAGGAACAACCTCAGAACAGCAAAAAGCTGTTCAAAAGTCTACATTCAAGATAAAAAGTCCCAACTTTTCATAATCTTTCCTCACTATTAGTTAGATTCAATGTGTGTGTGAGTTCCCATAGTCTTAACAGAGCATAGGGCTGCTCTCTCATTAGAGAAAGAGATGATTGGTGATGATTCAACCTGAGGGCTGCCAGACCTCAGGCTAGAAGAGAGGTTGAGAAGTTGGATACAATATTGTATATTTCACACACTTTCACAGTTAAAATGTTAGGAAAAGTGCTTCTTGAATCTTAAGTTTAAAATCCCATTATTCATTTATTAATTCATGTTTTATGATGGCTCAAAGTTTTCTGCTAGTGTGCCATTTGATATTAAAAGTCTAGGCTTTTCTATGACTCAATTTATATCTTTGTGAGCCTTGTTTGTTAATATCTTTCACAGCCTATGTCTGTTGAAGAATGTGTCAGTTAAATATTGATTTGACTGTATTTCCAGTGAAACATGATGCAGTGTTGCCTGATGATACAATAAACCAAAGAATAACTAGTGCATTAACTTTCTTGCAGCATGTTGACTACTACCAACTTGCGTCAGCACAATTCAATGAAGCTGCAGCAATAGCAGAAGTTCGTGTCAAGTAAGTGCCCTGAAAATGGACTGTTTGAACAACCCAAATATTGTACTGAATTAGTGGAAGAGTATCTGGGATTGCTGATTTTGTTAGGGACTAGCTAGTGGGCAGCTGACTGCGCATGGAATATGCCACACAGCTGCAATCAGATGCTGGGATTACTTGGTATGACTTGACTGTTTTTTAATTAATCTTTAGGGTGCATGACATCTTCATAAACTGCTGCAATTTCACACACCTTAGTGTCCTGCAGTTCACTCTGGAATGCGTTTAGGAGTCAAACATTATGGTCTGGGTCTATAGCTGCATTTAGATCCTCAATGAGTAAGGATGGCAGGTTTCACCTCCTAAAATCAACTTCACAGCTTCAAGGTAAAATTTAACTGTATCAGGTTTTTGTGTTTCCGTTTTTTAAAACCTGAATTAAAATTCTCAAACAGCCATAATGGTACTTAAACTCAAATTATCTGTAATGTGGAGGTCCTGGTGTTTAGATTACTTACAGTGTGGAAACAGGCCCTTCGGCCCAACAAGTCCACACCACCCCGCCGAAGCGCAACCCACCCATACCCCTACATCTACCCCTTACCTAACACTACGGGCAATTTAGCATGGCCAATTCACCTGACCTGCACATCTTTGGACTGTGGGAGGAAACCGGAGCACCCGGAGGAAATCCACGCAGACACGGGGAGAAAGTGCAAACTCCACACTGTCAGTTGCCTGAGGCGGGAATTGAACCCGGGTCTCTGGCGCTGTGAGGCAGCAGTGCTAACCACTCTGCCAACGTGCCGCCCAAACCCCAGTTCAGTGTTGAACTGGGGTAGGCAAAAATTAAAAATCACATGACAGCAAGTTATGGTCCAACAGGTTTATTTGAAAGTACAAGCTTTTGCTTGACGAAGGGGCAGTGCTCCAAAAGCTTGTGATTTCAAATAAACCTGTTGGACCATTACCTGGTATCGTGTGATTTTTAACTTCATATCATCTGATCATTAGTCCAAGCTCTGAACTACAATAATACCATCTGGGTATGTTAGCTAAAAAGTTTGATTTTGACCATGTCCAGTGATTTAGTGGAGAAAAGCATACCACAATTTGATTTGGAGTCATACAAACTGGGAATGTCTGACACTGTTCTCGAAGTCAGTATTAAAATCTGATTGAAGCTGGATCAGGAGTAGATTTTTGCAAAAGCAGGGAGTGTCTTTGCGCTAGGAGAGGAACATAAATGTACCATTGTTCAATTCGTTGTTCATTAATCCCTGTTAGAAAGGCAACATGTCAGGACATTGGATGAAGAAGGATGCTTGGTATTTGGAAGTGATGCACCAAAGATGTGGAAGCACTCGTTGCTTGAATGCACATACAAAAAGCAGCAAAGTTCCAGAGGGTAAATACAGCAAATATTCTGGTCCATACAAAGAAAGGGGGAGCAATTTGATCGTTGAACTCAAAGTATTTGGGAAAAATCCTTACCCAGAGACTGACTAGAATGTGAAACGTGACACCTGGAATGCTTAAGATGACTGACATTCTAAAAATTTTCCTGTTGGATTTAAGCACTACTGGCGAGACCAGTATTTGTTAGTCATCTCTAAGTGTCCTTGACCAAATGGTGACTAGCCAATGTCAGACTAATGTATGGGCATCCACTGTGTTGTTAGGAAAGGAATTTCAGATTTTCGACCCAGCTGTAGTGAAGGAATAGTGATTTTGTTCCAAGTGTTGCAATATTGTGGTGGTACCATTACTAGGAATTTAACTGGACTAGCCATTTAAATGCTGTAGCTACAATAGACAATAGACAATAGGTGCAGGAGTAGGCCATTCTGCCCTTCGAGCCTGCACCGCCATTCAATATGATCATAGCTGATCATTCCTAATCAGTATCCTCTTCCTGCCTTATCTCCATAACCCTTGATTCCACTACAAAAGCAGGCATTCTGACAGAAGGATAGCAAGCCAAGCCAAATCAGATTCGCTAACATTGGGTATTATAACACAGTGAAATTAAAATACTTGGTGACCCTTAAAATTGCCCAATTGTTTCTAACCAGACTTTATGAACAACCGATATCAGACTCCAATTTTAAAGCTTAAACAAAAATGAATAATTTATTACTAACACTGCAACCTTAGCAGAACTGAATTAAACAATAAGATAATCTAATTAATGGCCATGATTTAAACCCAATCTTCTTTGATCGTAACTCCTGCTCAAACATACAAAGTTAAAGAATAAATTGAAAGGAAGTAAAAGAGTTGTATCTGACCTGTTCAGTTAAGGAGTTTTGAACGCCAGTTGTTAAACCTTCATGCAATCCTTGGATAATGAGTGGATCATCAACATGTGGTGCTGTATATATTACTTGAATTCTGAATTGACCAGTGCAAACAACTTCCATGGGCTGCTGGAGACTTTTACTCGTGTCTTCCAGACTGGGGTTCTTTTCCCAGAGCTTCCAACAATTTGATAACTAGTTGATAATGAGAGGGTCACCAAAACTCCATTCAGCAGATACATTGCCTCCTGTCCAAAATCTAGTCCAAGCTGTTTTAGTCTTTTGTCTCTCTTTCTGTTTTTTCAACATTCCCTTTGTTTGACTGGGTAGCACTCTGTCCCATTGAGTGACCCTTTTTAACATGCAGTCAGCTGCCACTTTTTGTGCATAATACATCTCAGGTGCCAAAATGTCTGCAGCTTGCATAGAACAATAATTAACCTGCAACTACCTTTCCAGGCTAGTACCAATCAACAAATTTGTATAGTTGTTCTTTCCCTTTTTTTAAGGTAAACTGCTGCTCAAAGTCCAAAATTCAACTCTCAACTTCAGCTCATAGTTCCAAACCGAAAATGAGAAAAATAAAGACAAACAGCGATGGTCCCAATATAAGTCAGTGGCTGGGAATCCTTCAGCAAGTAACTCACCTCGTGACTCCCAAACCCTGTCCACCATCTGCAAGGCACAAGTCAGTACTGTGACGAGATGCTCCCCATTGCTTGGATGAGAGCGCAGCTCCAAAAACACTGAAGAAGCTCACTTTCACTGCATACTGTAGCATTGTAGGTGGTGGATAGGCTTCAGGGAATCAGGAGGTTGGTTATTTGCTGCAGGACTCCCAAACTCTGACCAGGTTGTATGGCTCTAGTGTTTTTATGGCAGTAAATTCAATTTCAGATCAATGGTAACCACTAGGGTATTGATGGTGGGACACTCAGTAGTGATGTTAAATGTCAAGGGGAGAAAAGAATAGAAGAACATTTTGAAGGGGTTAGATAAAGAGGGTTGTGTGGAGCATAAAGCCCAGCACACAGTAATTAGGGCAAATAGATTGGTTAAATGCTGTAACAACTTAAAATTCTAGCTTGAAATGAAATGTTCAAACAATTATGTTAGTCAGCTGCCTATAGCAGCTGGGTATTAATACGATGGTATTCAACCATGTGAATCAGACCAAAACACTTTAAACTATTTTTTTTAAACAGCATTGGGTTAGTTTAATTTTAAATAGATGCTGTGAAGGCAGGGCCACCTTTGTACTTTCCTTTCTTGTGTGCATGCCTGTGTTCAATAAAACTTTATTCTTGTGTTGTGGTCCATAAATGGAGCATATGTGAAGCAGATGGGATTTTAAAGCATTTATATTTGTCAAATCCTGATAAAACAAAAAAAAAGCTTTTTATATAACCTCCACAGATCCAATTTCAGTGGAAAGAATTTTATTCAATAAATCTCACAGGATGGCCAATTATAGGTGAGGTAGGCTACTGCTGTTCCTCAGGTTTGAAGTCCTGTCTCTTCAATTACCCTTCTCTAATTTGTCTGCTAGCTAAACTGCCTCTTTAGATCAGAGTCAGGGTGCCTGATGTTTAACTTTCAGCTCTTGTTCACTATTCCCTTTTTGTTCAGTTTAGTTAAAGTACCCAGTCATTTTCCTTGTTCCACTTCTGGTGAGCTCTCCACGTTACAAATACCATTTTCTGCCTTTCAGAAGGCTGTACACTGCGATCTTTCCTGCTTCCATTTCCATCCACTAATTCCTGCTTTGTGTTCTAGTCCTCTCCTCTCCCTATTTTCTTCAAACATTTTCCAGAGGTGGTGATGTGACTATATTTCTGTTGTGTTGGGAGGAAGAGAATGGGGCCGGAATTTAGAAAGAAAAGGTTTACTCTGCTTGCACAATTGTGAAAGTTTGTAGATTGTTTTTTAGAGATTGGGAATTAATGTCAGTCAGGACTTCCACTGTGGAAAAATGACTTAGAACTTTGAAACAGACACAGAGCATTGGAGAAGCTCAGCAGGTCTGGCAGCATCTAGGGAGAGAGAAACAGAGTTCATATTTCAGTCTGATGTATCTTTTCTTCAGCACTGAAAAGGACCGGAAAGTAATGGTTTCTTTGCTGTTAACAGAGGAGGAGGAGGAGTGAGTGGAACAAATCCTCTTGCTTCTTCTGCTCCCCTGACAACTGTATGAAATACACCATTTTTCAGCCGTTTTCAGTCTTGAAGGAGAGCCATATTGGGGCTCGAATCATTAACTCTGTTTCTCTCTCCACAAACAATGCCAGATTTGCTTTGTTTCTCCAGCATTTCCTGTTTTTTATTTCAGATTTCCAGCATCCTCAGTATTTTGTTTTTATTATAATTTGGTGAACTACAGAATAATACACATAGAATCTGGCCCATCAGACCTCTGATAGTTTTTTAATGGAATTATCCAAAAGGTATTATGCTCCTGCTCTGTCCCTACAGCTTCAAAATACGTTTCCATCAAATCTATGACTCTAAGACTCTAAGTATTCATTCAGCTGGAAGTCACTGTTAAATGAAGTATATATTTTCTGGTTACCAATTCTTTCCCTGGAAACAATACCCTTCATTTATTCTAACAAAACAATTAATAATTTTAAATGCTCTGTCTTTTCTGCTTTAAGCAGGACAGGATTAGATTCTTCAGTTTCTCCTGGAATGCCATAATGATCAGTGCTGGATCCAATACTTTTCGTCATTTATGTAATTGATTTGGATGTGAACATAGGAGGTATAGTTAGTAAGTTTGAGATGACACCAAAATTGGAGGTTTAGTGGATACGAAGAAGGTTACCTCAGATTACAACAGGGTCTTGATCAGATAGGCCAATGGGCTGAGGAGTGGCAGATGGAGTTAAATTTAGATAAATGCGAGGTGTTGCATTTTGGGAAAGCATATCTTTGCAGGATTTATACATTTAATGGTAAGGTCCTGTGGAGTGTTGCTGAACAAAGAAACCTTGGAATACAGGTTCATAGCTCCTTGAAAGTGGAGTCGCAGGTAGCTAGGGTAGTGAAGAAGGCGTTTGGTATGCTTTCCTTTATTGGTCAGGGTATTGAGTACAGGAGTTGAGAAGTCATGTTACGGCTGTACAAGACGTTGGTTGGGCCACTTTTGGAGTATTGTGTGCAATTCTGGTCTCCTTCCTATTGGAAGGGTGTTATGAAACTTGAAAGGGTTCAGGAAAGATTTAGAAGGATATTGCCAGGATGAGAGGATTTGAGCTATAGGGAGAGGTTGAATAGGCTGGGGCAATTTTCCCTGGAGCATTGGAGGCTGAGGGGTGACCTTATAGAGGTTTATAAAATCATGAGGGGCATGGAGAGGGTAAATAGACAAGGTCTTTTCCCTGGGGTGGGGGAGTCCAGAACTAGAGGCATAGGTTTAGGGTGAGAGGGGAAAGATATAAAAGAGACCTAAGGGGCAACTTTTTCACGCAGAGGGTGGTACATGTATGGAATGAGCTGCCTGAGGAAGTGGTGTAGGCAGGTACAATTGCAACATTTAAAAGGCATCTGGATGTGTATATGAATAGGAAGGGTTTGGAGGGATATGGGCCGGGTGCTGGCAAGTGTGGCTAGATTAGGTTGAGATATTTGATCGGCATGGACGGGTTGGACCGAAGGGTCTGTTTCCGTGCTGTGCATCTCTATGACTCTGACCCAATGTCTCAATTCCTTCATCCTTGCCATTATTTGATTACATTTTCTCTGTAGCCTCTCAAATACATTACAATTTTTCTTAAAATATGATATCTAGAATTGAACACTGTATTCCAACATAACCAGTGTAATTCTGTACTAGCCATAATGTTATACAATCTTTTGTTCTTTGCAGCCAATATTGCTTTATTCAGTGGAAATATAACACCCTGTCTTGTGAGCAACAACCATGTAAAGTTAGAATAATGGTACAATTGCACAGCTTAAAGTAAAGGCAGCGTAATGGCTTGAATGCAGAACATAAAATAAAAACGGTGTAATGACATGAATGCACAGCATAAAGTAAAGGCAGGGTAATGATATGAATGAGCTGAAAATGTGTTGCTGGAAAAGCGCAGCAGGTCAGGCAGCATCCAAGGAGCAGGAGAATCGACGTTTCGGGCATGAGCCCTTCTTCAGGAATCTGCCCGAAACGTCGATTCTCCTGCTCCTTGGATGCTGCCTGACCTGCTGCGCTTTTCCAGCAACACATTTTCAGCTCTGATCTCCACTTTCTCCTAATGATATGAATGCTCAGTTTAAAAGCAGAGTGATGGTACGAATGCACAGCATAAAGGCAAAGTAATGATACGAATGTACAGCATAAAGGCAGAGTGATGGCTTAAAGAAAAAAACGTAAAGGCAGAGCAATGGTGTGAATGCACAGTTTAAGGTAAACACAACAATGGTGCAAATGGACAGTAAACAGTAAAGGCAATGTAATGGTGCAAGTGTGCAAAATATCTGCTAGCATCACTGAAGAGACAACTTGATGTTTCAGTTATAATTTTTTTACCAAGAATAGAAATTCAAAAATAACTGAGCAATTTTATTCATTATTCTTCTGTTTAATTGCCTTTTTCACACAAGGCCTAATGAATGTTTTAAATTTAAACAGTGCTGACAGGTTTGCTTTGACATTGACTGGAGGACAGGAAACATGAAATACTTTTATAAACACTATGTTTCTAAATTACTTGCGATTTTATGACCATAAGAAACATGTTTCAAAAGAACAAAAAATTTGTGTTTATATAACATCTATCATGATCTCAGGATGTCTTAAAACATTTACATCCAATGCTGTATTTTTTGAAATTCAGTCGTTGTTGAATGTAGAAATGTGGAGCCAGTTGACAAATAGCAAGCTCCCCCAAACAGCAATGAAACAATGAGCAAATAATCTGTTTTACAGTGATATTGATTGAAGAATAAATATTGCCCAGAACAACAAGGAGCACTGGTGTTGGATGTTTTCATTTTCTTGAGGGCAGATGAGGAGCCAGGGTTAAATGTCTGATCTGAAGGATGGCATCTTTACTATTGCAGTAGCCCCTCAGTATTTTCACTTGATCAGTTAGCCAGGATTATGTGCTCAAAGTATGTTAATGCAACATCTATGTATTAGATAGAGCCAGCTGTAAGTTGTGAAACAAGTTTATGATGTCTCAGTCAAGTTCCTAGTGGGCTTCAAACTATTGCATGCTCCTACACAATATTCAATATAAATTGTCTGGTTTAGGATACTTCTACAAATGGAAGAGCATTTTTGGAATTGGGAATTTTGACAGAGCTGTATCTATCTGTGCTAGATAGACGCTGTGACTAGTTGGAAAACACAGCTTTTCAAGGAGTTGGATAATGGAAAAAAGTATATGCTTTTAAATGTTTTTCACTATCCCAAACTCTGCTGTTTCCACACCTCTTTCAACGATGTAAGGGAAAGATGAATTTGGCTGTCAATGTTGCTGTCTATAACAGCTTGCTGTACCTTACCAGCTGTAACTACACCTCCTGACAAGTATTCTTCCAATTGATATCCACCACATTTCATGTACTGCACCCACATAAAGAAGGAAATTCCATTCTCAGAGACTTGCCTGCTTTTCTTTTGTTTGCTCCTTGTATTGTTTTAGCTTCTCTCAATCAGTTCCCCTCCCTCCCCTTCACTGTTTTATCTACATGATTAATGGCAGACAGCTTTAAAGCTTGTTTAATAAGCAAGAAGACATTTTTAGTAACAGCTGGTGCCTTACTACAGACCACCCCCTGCAGGTTCCAAGAGAGGTTTAGTCGATTGCTCAAATTGTTCCAGTCACTTTAAAAAAGGAAATGGTAACATTAGCCCTTGGCATGGCATACTCTGTCAGTGACTCTGTTTTGTCCCGTACCTTTACATTTGCTGCTTTCTTCATTACACAGAGGAAACGGTTTATTAAGAAAAAAAGAATAATGTCTGTTTGACACATAGGTCTGAATTATTCAAAGTCAAGCATCTCCCTCTGTTCTGTTTGGTCTTCTCGTCTATCTGCCAAACTAGTGCTGAAGCAGCAACTAGGATCAGTATCAGCTGATACACCAATCTTTTCCCAGCAATAAGTCTCTCTTCTGCCACAGAAGAATGTGAGAAAGGTCAAGGATAAAGCAAGGACAGTTGGCTACATTCAGGTACTGGTATTGGTGCTGTCACCGCCATGCCGTAAAGGAGGTACTCCAAAGATTTGCTGCTCCTTGTTTGAGTGGGGTAAATAGGGAGATGTAGATGACAGGAGGATTAGTAACTAGAACATACAGATTTAATTCACAAAAGAACTGGAAGGGAGACAAATAAACCTTATTTCTTTCACAGAATTGGAGTTGCTATGTTCTGGAATACACCACTTCAAATTGTGGTGGAAGCAGATAGTCATACTTTCAAAACGGAATTAGATAAATACTCGAAGGGAAACAATTATAGGGATTTAGAGAAAAATCATGGATGTTGAACTAACTGGATCGTTCTATCAAAGAGCCATCACAGATCCACTGGACCAAATAGCCTCCTGTACTTTTAATTCTAGTTCTTTATTTGCGGCCAGCTATTTAGCATTGTTTCAGCCTCTGTTTAATGGTGAAAATGCAAGGTACTATAGTAAGGGCATGACATTCCCTCTCTATTTTGACCTATAGTCCTGGACTAGTGTTAATTAAAATGACACATTTAGTGTTCATGCCCTTTGAATTTGAAACACCACGTCTAGGAACAACCAGGAACAGTCAAGGGCGGATGGCTGACCAGGTCTAAATTTGAAAGTGTTTCGGGCTTCAGCCAAGAACAGAAGCAGAAGAGGACAGAAAGTCAAGGTCCCGAATTATAAAGCCACTTACTGTCTCTAGATATGTGATGGACGTTCTGATTCATTCTGACATATATGATTCAAAACCTTGAATTTGAGGCAGCCCAGTTACTTATTTTGTGGTGCACTGTGTTTGGAATATCATTTTGAGTCCAGTGAGGTGCGCAGATAATTGGCTTGCTGAGTTGGTCTGTTGCCAGGTACCTTCTTTATGACATGTAAGTATTGTCAATCAGAAGACAACTGAGCAAGCTTTGGTGAGGCAAGATACCCAATGACATGACTTGCTGTCCCAATGCCTCAGTTCCAGCATCCTATGTGTAAGGGCAGCCAGAATGTTAAATTTATTTTTTTCTTCTCTAAGTGACCAATGACTATTAAGTGTAGTTTATAAAAAGAAACATTACATCTTGGAGGATGATATTGGCTTTGTGGTGTTGTCTTCATTTTCTGAACTGCAGTGGGGCATATATGATTGTCCAGATTTTATACTCAGAAAATCTTAAGCTAATTTTATTTTCTCCTTGCATGAATAGTAGAAGTTTTTATTACTTTAATCAACCCTAGCATTTTTTACCTCCTAAAAAATGATTTTTCAGTCACTTAAAGTTTCTGTGACTTTTCTTTGCTCATGAACTGAAATAACACATTAGAGGTTGTATCCCGTCACATATAAAGTACTTGACACTGGTCAAGCTTCCTCAGAGCCAGCTCTCAGAGTGAACAGAACCTCTTGTACTTCTGTTTATTTTTTTCTAATTTTATTAAGCAATTACAAAACAGTTTACAAAAAAAGTTAACATTTACAGCTGTATACAACAGCAATTTTACAAGGGAGAGGAGCAGCAAAACCAGGCTCCAAACCTGCTGTTCAACCAGTTTACAGGGAAATGAGGACAAATCTCAAATCCCAGTTTCAAACATGAAAAGACATCAACACATTTGTACATAAAAAGCCAATCCAGTTACATAAAAATAGTGCATACAATATAGGCCCAGCAAGCCCCCGTCCCTCCCACCTTCCGACCACTCTAAGGTAGCCCGCCCCTACGCACCTTCTGGCTCTCGGTCCAGCCCATGCCCCTTCCAGTTCTCGGTCCGCTCTGACACACCTTTCGACCGCCTCTAGGACAGGCTGCCCCAGTACCCACCTGCCGTGACAGTGGTCAGGAAGGCCTACCCAACTTCCGGCTTCACTTACCATCCTCAGAATCTTTCGACCACTTATACGACAGCCCGCCCCGGTACCCGCCCAGGTGACAGCGCTGAGGACAGCTACCTGTCTTATGGCTCTCGGTCTGCCCCTACGCACCATTGGGCTGTCACCCACCCCGATGCACCTTCCGGCCACCTCTAGGACAGCCCATCCTCTTCCCCAGGGACGACATCATGCAGGGTAGCCCACAAGCCTTCCGGATCTCAGCCTGCCCCTACGCGCCTTCTGACTCTTGGCTGCTGTGACACACCTTTTGACCACCTCTAGGACAGCCCGTCCCGATTACCCCTTCTCGGAACGACAGCGCTCAGAACGGCCTACCCACCATCTGGCTTTTAGGGCAACTGGCATCAGGGTGGCCTACCCACCCTCCGGCTTTCGGGACAGCCTACCAACCTTCAGGTTCACAGGATGGCCTACCCACCCTCTGGCTCTTGGGGTGACAGCTTTCAGGATGGCCCATGAGCCTCCCAGCTCTCGGTAAGGCCTGCCAGACCCAGGGACACGCACGACAGTGCAGGTGATAACCCCAACAAACCATATGACAGTTAATTACCAACAGAGTCCTTTCTAGTACAGAGTCCATTAGCATAGATATTTTTCTTCAAAATGTAGAGTCCATTTCCAGGAACAGAGTCCACTCCAGTATACAATGTGCATTGTTGGAAATAGAGTCCACTCCAAACTGCAGAGTCCGTTGCTAAAAACAGAGTCCGCAACCAAGGGCAGAACCCACTCCCAAAGGCAGCAAATGCACACCCCACAGCACACAGGTGTTCAGTCTCCATCGAGCCCTGGCCCATCCTTGTAGAGCCAGGGTCACTCACAGGAACACAGTACATTGTAAAGGTGCAGTTAACTCACAGGGGTTTTGGTCCACTCCTGAAGGCAAGGTCTTCTCCAAAACCCCAGGATACAGCAAGTGTTCACCTCCCAGCACACACACAGGTGTTCAATCTTCTGAGGCCCGGTCCCAGGGCTAGGCCTCCCCACAGGAACAGCTCCTCTGGTAAAATGTATGTCTTCCACAAGGGCTCAGTCCAAACACCAATAAAAAGTGAAGACACATACAAAAAAAACAAAGAAAACTAGAGTCCAAGGGCTAAGCCCTACCACAAAATTAACGTTATCCTTTTCTCAAAAAGAGTAAAATGAGAAAAGAGTAATACACAGGCTGTAACCAGCCAGTGAAACAACAACCCCCTAATGAGAACTGAGCTACACCTGAAACACATTGTGTGCATCAGGAGTTTAACAATCAGTCCTCACTAAAAGGAATGCCAGTTAACAAACTGGCTAAATAATTCAGCCAGTTCAGAAATCAGGTTTCCCCCTCCAAAAAGAAAGAGGGCAGAAACCAACAGTGACACTGACTGTAGCACCAGCCAGCACAGAGTCTTTTCTCTAAATTGGGAAGACCTCTGAATCTCCTGTTTATATCTGTCAGCCAGGGCTCCCTGATTGGACCAGATTAACAGCCACAATCAGGGAACTCATATTCCATGAGGTCCACCTGGCTGACCTCATTACAATCACTGCTTCCCTCCCTCTCTAAGTCCAGGAACATAGGATTATTCTTTTTCTTGTAGCCGTTCCTGGCTGTTTATGCACTGGGAGTGGTTCCTCTGACTCAGCCTTGGATAAGGGTGGTGTGTACCAGATAATAGCCCGCATCTTGCACCTGAAGTGTCTCAGAAGAAACTCATCCTCTTCTTCAGGCAGTAAAGGTGCCCGGGTGCAAATTCCACCATGTCTATCTCAGACTCCACTGTTTCTTTGACACCAGATAGATGGGGAGAGCCCACAGATTCTGACAGGTTCTGAGAGGCTAGGTATGTTTTGCTCCTGCCCTGTTTGCAAGTTTGCAGCTTTCATGTGATCCATATGCTTGTTTAGAACCACATCACCCACCAAATTTTGTAAATCATGGCATGTCCCAAATAACGGCATAAACCTTTCTCTTGTCACGACTGAAATAACTCCAGAGGCCGGTATACTGTGATACTTTATTTACTTGTACTCCCTGAACACCAGTCTGGTTAACATCCCCAATCAGGGAACTCATATACTATGAGGTCCATCTAGTTGACCTCATTACATGGAACCTAGGTCTCATTGAACATTTCCCTCTCTAAATTTACAGCCATTTAAATAATGCTCTGCATTCCTATTTCTGCTACCAAAGTGGATAAGTTCACATTTATCCACATTATATTGTATCTGTCGTGCTTTGTCCACTCACCCAGCCTGACCAAATCACACTGCAACATCTCTGCATCGTCTTCACTGCTCAGCCTTTCTCCCAGTTTTGTCTCATCTGCAAATTCTGAAATTTACATTTAGTTCCATCATCTAAATGATGAACATGTATTATGAATAGCTCAGGTCATAGTGAGATCCCTGCAGTACCTCACTAGTCACTTGCCTGCCATTCTGAAAATGACCCATTTATTCCTACTCTTTATTCCTGTCTGCTAACTAATTTTCTCTCTATATCAGTATACTACCCCCAATCTGTATTTTAATTATACACATAAATCTCTTTTGTGGGACTTTGTCAAAAGCCTTCTGAAAGTCCAAATAAACCACATCCACTTGCTCCCCCAATCAAATCTACGATTTGCATCCTTGAAGAATTTCAGTGGGTTTGTCAAGTCTGATTTCCCTTTTGTAAATCCATGCTGACTGAGTCTGATTCTAAAACTGTTTTCTATGTCCTCTGCTACAAGATCTTTGCTCATGGACTCTAACCTCTTCCCTATGACCCATGTCAGACTCACTGGTCTATAATACCCTGTTTTCCATCTATCTCCCTATTTGAATAGTGGGGTTGCATTAGCTACTCTCCAATCTCTAGGAACTGTTCCAGAGCCTGAAGAATCTTGGAAGATGATCTCTCATGCTTCCACAATTTCTGGGGCCACTTCCTTAAGTACATTGGGATGTAAATTATTAGTGTGGCAGGAAGTGAGGACTGCAGATGCTAGAGATCAGAGTGTGGTGCTGGAAAAGCACAGCTGGTCAGGCGTCATCTGAGGAGCAGGAGAATTGATGTTTTGGGCATAAGCCCTTAATCAGGAATGTGATCCTGATGAATTCTTGATGAAGGGCTTATGCCCAAAAACGTCGATTCTCCTGCTCCTCAGATGCTACCTGACCTACTGTGCTTTTCCAGCAGCACACTCTCAACAGTAAATTATTAGACAATGGGAATTTAACAATCTTCAATCCCATCAATTTCTCCAACACAATTTCTCTACTATTACACATTTGCTTCAGTTCTTCCCTCTCACTAAATCCTGAGTTCCTTGTCCTTTCTGGTACGCCATTGGAGAATCCTCCCTCCTTTGTGAAGATAGAAGTGAAGTATGAATTTTGTTCATTGGCCATTTCTTTGTTCCCCATTATAAGTTCCACTGTTTCTGACTGTAAAGGACTTACGCTATCTTTCACCAATCTTTTTCTCTTTATGTACCTGTAGAAACTTTCACAGTCAGTTCTTATGTTCCCCGTAAGCTTAGTGCTATATGCTATTTTCTCCTTCTTAATCAGTCCTTTGGTGTTCCTTTGATGACTTCAAAATGTTCCCAATCCTCAGATCTATTGTTTAATTATTGCCAATTTGTTTGCCTCTTTTTTGCATCTAATACTATCTCTAACTTCCCAGATAAGCCATGGTTTGGTCACTGTTCTCTTTGCACTCTTGCGCTAGCACCTCCAATCTGTTCCATCATTCAGTGGCTGATCTGTGGCCTCACAACATATACTTGCCTTTTGCTCATATACCTTAACACCATTGCTGAACAAAAAGAAATCTTATCGCATAGTTAAAATTGACAACTAATCCAGGCTCCACTGTCTCTTGTGGAAGAGAGTTCCAATCTGCATTGGTGAGGTCCAGCGTGGACTCAGTGGCCAGAGTGTTGGTGGAGGTGAGATGATGCCGAAGAGTGGTGACTTCCACAGCAGTGTGGCAAAGGGAACTTGGGCCTGGTCACCAGGCCCATGGCCATGATGGCACATTTAACAAGAAGGACTGTAAAGTTGGTCACTTTTTTATTTCTTAATGTTTCTGCCTTTATAGTCTATGTTTTGATTTATTTTCCTGTGTTTTAAGTTGGCGCAAGAGAATGCTGACAATATTCAACATTTCTCACTGCATTTTGTAACAAAATACACATGACAATAAATCTTTGTATGTTAGTCTATGATGCTGACACAACTAATCAGGGCAGAAGACGCAGTACGAAATATTTATCAGCTATCGTTTATGGATTGCTGTTTTCAGTGTTAGCACCAGTTACCAAGCAGTGGTACTGACTGCCCATGGTGGTTGCACTTGCTGGATGTCATCAGCTAGTGTTTCCCATGTATGAGCTTTGATATTTACGGTCCTCATGTCAGGCCTGAACCTCTGTGCGCCTACATATTCTATTATTAACAATTGCCACTGTTGCAAAATCGTTGAATCCAGCACCAACTTGTCCGTCATGGAGAGGCCATACACCCCAATCAGATAAAGCTCAGCCCAGGTCAAATCAAGAAAAGAGGGGTCTTTGTAATTTTGCTCTCAGCATGTCCACAACTTTGATGAGGCCTTGTATCCTGTGGGTCTTGAACAGTGCAGTAACTGAATATGTTTCTCATGAAAGTACTGAATATTTGGGGAGGCCTAGGAAGGTGATGGCCTAGTGGTATTATCGCTCGGTTATTAATCCAGAAACTCAGCTAATGTTTTGCGAACCTGGATTCAAATCCCACTATGGCAGACTGTGAAATTTGAATTCAATTTTTAAAGAATCTACTGGTGACCATGAAACCATTGTCGATTGTGGTTCACTAATTTGGTTCACTAATGACTTCAGGGAAGGAAATCTGCCATCCTCACCTGGTCTGGCCTACCCGTGACTCCAGAGCCACAACAATGTGGTTGACTCAAGTGCCCTCTGAAAAGGCCTAGCAGTTGTACCAATCATAACAAAGTCAAAGAAATGAAACTGGATGGATCGCCTGGCATTGATCTAGGTACTGGAAAAGACAACGGCAGAAACAGCCCTATAAATGCTGCAAAGTCCTCCTCACTAACATCTGGCTGCTAGTGCCAAAATTGGGAGAGCTGTCTCGCAGACTAGTCAACATAGTCATACTCACGGAATCATCCCTTACAGGCAATATCTCAGATACCACCATCACCATCCCTGGATATGTCCTATCTCACCGGCAGGACAGAGGTAGGACATAGTAGTATAAATTGGGTGGGAGTTACCCTGGGAGTCCTCAACATTGACTCTGGATCCAATTAAGTCTTATGGCTTCAGGTTAAACATGGACCAGGAAACCTCTTGCTGATTACCACGTACTGTCCTCCCTCAGCTGATAAATCAGTACACCTCTACGTTAAAAACCATTTGGAGAAAGCATTGAAGAAGGCAAGTTCGAACGTACTCTGAGTGTGAGCTTTCAGTATCCACCACCAAAAGTAGCTCGGCACCAGCACTAATGACTGAGTTGGTTGGATCCTAAAGGGCATAGGTGCTAGACAAGGTCTGCGGCAGGAGGTGACGAAACCAACAAGAGGGAAAAACATACTTGACCTCATCCTTACCAATCTGCTCCTGTAGATGCATCTGTCCATAGCAGTATCAGTAAGAGCGACCACCACACAGTCCTTGTGGTGACTAAGTCATGTTTTTGAGAATAACCTCCATTCTATTGTGTGGCATTATCACCGGACTAAATGGAACAGACTTCGAACAGATCGAGCAACTCAAGACTGGGCATCCATGAGGCGCTGCGGGCCATCAACAGCAGCAAAATTGTACTCCAGCACAATCTGTAACTTCATGGCCTGGTATGTTCCCCCACTGAACCATTACCATCAAGCCTAGTGATAACCCTGGTTCAATGGACAGTGCAGGAGGGTACGCCAAAATCAGCAACAGGCATACCTGAAAATGAGAAATCAACCTGGTGAAGATAGAAAACAGGACTACATGCATGTCAAAAAGCACAAGTAGCAAGTGATAGACAGAACTAAGGGATCCCAGAACTAATAGATAAGATCTAAGCTCTGCAGACCTGCCATATCCAGTCATAAGTGGTGGTGGACAACTCACTGGAGGAAGAGACTCCACAAAGATCCTCATCCTTATTGATGGAAGAGCCCAGCACATCAGTGCAAAAGACAAGACTGAAGCATTCGCAACAATTTTCAACCAGAAGTGCCGAGTGGATGATCTATCTCAGCCTCCTCCACTGGTCCCCAACATCAGAGATACCAGTCTTCAGCCAATTCAATTCACTTCATATGATATCAAGAAATAGTTAAAGACACTGGGTACTGCAAACGTTACATGCCCTGACAACATTCCGGCAACAGTACTGAAGACTTGTGCTCCAGAACTTGCCACTCCCCGAGCCAAGCTGATCCAGTACAGTTACAAGGTTGTTGGCATCTACTTGACAGTGTGGAAAATTGCCTAGATATGTCCTCTCCACAAAAAATAAAATAAATACAAGTCAGCCAACTATCTCCCCATCAGTCGAACATCAATAAAGTGATGGAAGGGATCATCAACAGTGCTATCAAGCAGTACCTGCTCAGCAATAACCTGCTCATTGACGCCCAGTTTGGGTTCCGCCAGGGCCACTCTGCTTCTGACCTCAGTAGAGCCTGGGTTCAAACATGGACTAAAGAGCTGAATTCCAGAAGTGAGCGAGAGTGACAGCCCTTGATATCAAGGCTGCATTCGACCAAGTGTGGCATTAAGGAGCCTTGGCAAAACTGGAATCATTGGGTATTGGGGGCAAATTCTCCAGTGATTGGAGTCATACCTAACACATTGAAAGACGGTTGTGGTTGTTGCAGGTCAGTTATCTCAGTTCCAGGACATCACTGCAGGAGATCCTTAGGGTAGTGTCCTTGGCCCATCCATCTTCAACAGCTTCATCATTGATCTTCCCTCCATCGTGAGGTCAGAAATGGGGATGTTCCCTGATGATGACACAATTTGCAACTCCTCAGATACTGAAGCAGTCCGTATTCAAATGCAACAAGATCTGGACAATATCCATGGTAAACTAATAGAGAAAGTGACCCCATGGTAAACTAATAGAGAAAGTGAAGTCACATGGTGTGCAGGGTGTTCTAGCTAGGTGGATAAAAAACTGATTGAGCAATAGGCGACAGAGAAGTAGTAGTTGAAGGGAGTTTCTTGAAATGGAGAATGGTGACCAGTGGTGTTCCACAGGGATCAGTGCTGGGGCCACTGTTGTTTGTGATATACATAAATGATCTGGAAGAGGGCACTGTTGGTATGATCAGCAAGTTTACAGATGACACGAAGATTGGTGGAGTAGCAGAAAGCTTAGGGGACTGTCAAAGAATACAGAAGAATATAGATAGACTGGAGAGTTGGGCGGAAAAGTGGCAGATGGAGTTCGGTCCAGGCAAATATGAGGTGATGCATCTTGGGAAGTCTAATTCTAGAGTGAATTATACAGTAAGCAGAAGAGCCTTGGGAAAAGTTGATGAGCAGAGAGATCTAGGAGTTCAGGTCTATTGTACCCTGAAGTTTTCTGCACAGGTGGATAGAGTGGTCAAGAAGGTATATGGTATGCTTGCCTTCATCAGATGGGGTATTGAGTATAAGAGTTGGCAGGTCATGTTAAAATTGTGCACGAAGTTGGTTTGGCCGCATTTAGAATACTGTGTACAGCTCTGGTCACCACATTACCAAAAGGATGTGGATGCTCTGAAGAGGGTGCAGAGAAGATTTACGAGGATGTTGCCTGGTATGGAAGGTGCTGCTATGAAGAGAGGTTACGTACGTTAGGTTTGTTTTCATTTGAAAAAAGGAGATTGAGAGGGGAACTTGATTGAGGTCTACAAAGTCATAGAGTCATAGAGATGTACAGCATGGAAACAGACCCTTCGGTCTAACCCGTCCATGCCGACCAGTTATCCCAACCCAATCTATTCCCACCTGCCAGCACCCGGCCCATATCCCTCCAAACCCTTCCTACTCATATACCCATTCAAATGCCTCTTAAATGTTGCAATTGTACCAGCCTCCATCACTTCCTCTGGCAGCTCATTCCATACACGTACCACCCTCTGCGTGAAAACGTTGCCCCTTAGGTCTCTTTTATATCTTTCTCCTCTCACCCTAAACCTATGCCCTCTAGTTCTGGACTCCCGACCCCAGGGAAAAGACTTTGCCTATTTACCCTATCCATGCCCCTCATAATTTTGTAAACCTCTATAAGGTCACCCCTCAGTCTCTGACGCTCCAGAGAAAACAGTCCCAGTCTGTTCAGCCTCTCCCTCTAGCTCAAACCTTCCAGCCCTGGCAATATCCTTGTAAATCTTTCCTGAACCCTTTCAAGTTTCACAACATCTTTCCGATAGGAAGGAGACCAGAATTGCATGCAATATTCCAACAGTGGCCTAACCAATGTCCTGTACAGCCACAACATGACCTCTCAACTCCTGTACTCAATATTCTGACCAATAAAGGAAAGCATATCAAATGCCTTCATCACTATCCTATCTACCTGCGACTCCACTTTCAAGGAGCTATGAACCTGCACTCTTTGTTCAGCAACACTCCCCAGGACCTTACCATTAAATGTATAAGTCCTGCTAAGAATTGCTTTCCCAAAATGCAGCACCTCGCACTTATCTGAATTAAACTCCATCTGCCACCTCTCAGCCCATTGGCCCATCTGGTCAAGATCCTGTTGTAATCTGAGGTAACCCTCTTCGCTGTCCACTACACCTCCAATTTTGGTGTCATCTGCAAACTTACTAACTGTACCTCTTATGCTCGCATCCAATCATTTATGTAACATGAAGGGTATAGACAGGGTGGATAGAGATAAGCTTTTTCCCAGGGTGAGGGATTCCATAACGAGAGGTCATGCGTTCAAGGTGAGAGGTGAAAAGTTTAAGGGGGATACACATGACAAGTAATTTACACAGAGGGTGGTAGGTGCATGGAACGCTTTGCCAGCAGAGATGGTAGAGGTAGGCACATTAGATTCATTTAAGATACGTCTGGACAGATGCATAAGTAGATGGGAGTCTGAGGGATATAGATGTTTAGGAATTGGGCGACAGTTTTAGACAGTAGATTTGGATCGGCTCCGGCTTGGAGGGCTGGAGGGCCGTTCCTGGGCTGTAAATTTTCTTTGTTCTTTGTTTTTTTTTATCCAGGCTTGGGCTGACAAGTGATTGCGCCCACACCTTCCCCCTCACCTCCATCCAAGAACCCAAAGGATCCTTCCACATCCAGCAGAGATTTTCCTGCACATCCAAATACCTCTCCATTGAGGAGATAGGACATCAACTCTCAGAACCTTTCAGGGAACATCTCTGGGACACACACACACACACACCAAACCACCCTACTGCCCTCTGGCTGACCACTTCAACTCCCCCTCCCACTCCACAAGGACATGCCAAATCCAAGCCACCCGGCGACTAGAGGAAGATCACCTCATCTTCCGCTTTGGGATTCTTCAAGCACATGGCATCAACATCGACTTCACTTGTTTTCAAATCCCCCCTCCCCCCACCATATCCCAGATCCAACTCTCCATCTTGACACTGCCCTCTTGACCTGCCCTCCCCATCTAACATCCTTCCCACCTATCTGCTCCACCCTCCCCACCAACCTATCACAATCACCCCTCCCCCACCTGCGTCTATCTATCACCTTTCCAGATGCCTTCGCCCCACCACCATGCTCTTATTTATCTCTGAGCACTTTGCCACACCTCCCCCCATCACATTCTTGATGAAGGGCTTTTGCCCAAAACATTCACTCGGCTGCTGCTTGACCTGCTGTTCCAATACCACACTTTTCCACTGTGATATCCAGCATCTGTAGTCTGCACTTTCTCCTGACAAGTGGCAGGTAACAGTCGCATCACACAAATGCCAGGCAATGAGCATCACCAATAAAAGATAATGTATCCACTGCCCATTAACATTCAGTGGTGTTACCATCACTGAATCCCCACCATCAACATCCTGGGCATTATCATTGACCAGAAACTCAACTGGACTCATCACATTACAAGAGCAGGTAAGAGGCTAGGGATACTGTGGTGAGTAACTCACCTCCTGACCCCTCAAAGCCTGTTCACCATCTACAAGGCGCAAGTCAGGAGTATGATGGAATACTTCCCAATCACCTGGATGAGTGCAGCTCCAACATGCTCAAGCAGGTTGACATCGTCCAGGAAAAAGCAGCCCGCATGAACGGCACCACATCTGCACACATTCACTCTCTCCACCATTGATACTCAGCAGCTGCAGTGTGTACTATTTACAAGATGCACTGCAGAAATTCACCAAAGATTCTGAGACAGCACCTTCCACCCGACAACCACATCCATCGAGAAGGACAAGAGCAGCAGATACATGAGAACACCACCACTTTCAGGTTCCCTTCCAAATCACTACCATCCTGATTTGGAAATATATCACCACTCCTTCACTGTCACAAATCCTGGTACTCCCTCCATAAAGGTATTGTGGTTCAACACACAGCGGATGGACTGCAGCGGTTCAAGAAGGCAGCTCACCTCCACTTTCTGAAGGAGCAACTAGGAACGAACAATAAATGCTGGCCAACCAGTGGCGCCCACATCCCACAAAAATGAATTAAAAAAAAATGAATCCAGCTACTTGTATCATTGTAATATAGGCCAGTACAGACATGATGAACTAGTTGGTCTGCTTTTGTTGCAGTTAGGTTTTGTTATTCTAAAACCCAATGCTATCATAGTTGAAATTAGATATTCCTTTGCCAGTCGTGCCTATATCCTCAGATTTAAAATAAAAATACATTCTAAAGAAGCAAGTCTCCATGCAAGTCAGATTTGATTTCAGATCAATATTGTGAAGTTGTTACTGTGGTTTGAATTGATAGCACCGGAACCACTGCATTTGTGCTGATGCAATTGCTGGAAAGCTGCATTTGCAATTTCATATTCCTGCCCAAAGGACATTCAGTAATGTGGGAGAAAGGCCACACAAGCTAGCCATGTGACAACTGCAGTGCTTGATGGAGAGCTGGACTCACGCACAGCCACAATATATTGACAGAACTACAGGCAGCCAGGAAGTATATTTACTGAACTTTTTTTCACATAGTGGTTCATATTGCAAAGAACAGCATCATACACTGTGATCCACCTGCTCATTTCAGAAAGTCAACTAACTTTAGGAAAAAAACAAAGAAAACTTTTAATGCGATAAGAGATGGGGGTTATGGCTCTTAATTGCTGGAAAACCTGGCTTTGAAAAGATTATGGCAGCCTGTGTGGCAGTCCTTTATTAGCAACTCTTTTTGGACTTGATTTCTGTAATAACAGGTGTGTGTTCATAAGGGGAAAAAAATCAAAAGCACTACGCTAACCTCCTTGTATTTTGGAGACGAGAATTGTACAAAGTACTTTGAATGACCTACTCCTGTTCCTGATGCTTGTGTTCTTCTGTGTATTCCAAGTATAGTTCAACTAATGTTATACACAAATTTAACAAGTTTTAGCCCTTTTCAATTTTATCCCTTGAAAAATCAATCCCAGAGCCTTTTTTTTGGGATTTTCCTGTGTAGCTGCTTTGAGTGATTTGTATATCTGTACCGTTATATGTAATCTTCTGCTCCTTTTGTCCATTTAGATATTAATTTTTCTCACGAGTGTGTGGCCTCCTTATCCTTTATACCAAAAAAGGACCACCTTGCATTTATCTATGCTAAAGTCTAGTTGAAAGTTGTATGTCCATGCTGCAAGTTTATTAATGTCTTTCTGTATTTTGTCAGTGCTTGAGGTGGTGGTTTGTACCTTCAACATGCAGCAATGAAACCAGTTAAAGCTCGGGCAGCACAGCAATATAAATGGGGTGTTAATTAGCACGTACGTTAGCATACTCAAAACTGTGAGGTCTCCAGTCTGGTGGATTCAGATGCGATCTCAGTTTAATAATTGTCCTAATTATTATTTCAGTCAGCTCCAGCTGTTAAAACTAAATTGTATTTAAGATTGTGAGAAATAACATGAAGTATTTATAGGGATTGCATCAGTTGAAGACAGTGTACTGCTGGCAACATTGAATGAGCTGCAATGTAACCCCATGCAGGACAGTCTGGCAATCAGCTTTCCATTGTTCAGTGCAAGTTCCATACTTGGAATGTCAGCATTGAGATAGGCCATTTGACCCAACAACTCTGTTCTGGCTTTTATGCTCCATATCAGCCTTCATCTAACCCAAATACTATACGCTTCTATTCCTTTCACTCACCTGCGCAAGCCGATCACCATAAATTGAGCTATGCTATTTACCTTATCTCTGCCACATACTAGAAAATTCCACAATCTCACCACTTTCTGGGGAAAGAGCTCCGCCTTCAACACCATAATTCTAAACAAACTCATCTCCAATCTCCAGGACTGAGGTCTTTGTTCCCCCCTCTGTAACTGGACACTCGACATGATAACCAACAGACCACTATCAGTAAGGTAGACAACAACACCTCTTCCACGATAACTGTCAGCACTAGTGCATCACAAAGCTATGTATTAGCCCCTTACAATATTCCTTACACTCATGACTGCATCGCCAAATTCTGCACCAATTCCATTTACAGGTTTGCTAACGACACCACCATTCTAGGTCAGATCTCAAATGATGAGACAGAGTACAGGAAGGAGATAGAGAGTTTAGTAGCACAGTGCAAAGACAACTACATTTCTCTATCAGCATAAGCAAAACAAAAGAACTGGTCATTGACTTCAGAAAGCAGAGTGGAAGGCATGCTCCTGTCTGCATCATTGGTGCTTAGGTGGAGCTGGTCGAGAGCATCAAGTTCCTGGGAATGGCAATCACCAATAATCTGTCCTGATGCAACCACATTGTCACGGCAGTCAAGAAAGCATGAGGCTATGGCTATGTCCATAAAGACTCTTAGAAATCTTTACAGATGCACCACAGAAAGCATCCAATCTGACTGTATTGCATCATGGTATGACAACTGCTTTACCCAAGACAGCAAGAAACTACAGAGTGTTGTGGACAAAGCCCAGCCCATTATGCGAACCAGCCTTCCATCCACTGACTTCATCAATACTTCCCGCTGCCTCGGGAAGGTAACCAACATCATCAAAGACCCCTTCCACCCCAGTTATACTCTCTTCCACCCTCATCTGAGACAGAAGATATAAAAGTTTGAATACACGTACAAACGAATTCAGCAACAGCTTCTTCCCTGCTGTTATCAGACTTTTGAATGAACCTCTCAAATGTTCTTGTTGCATTCTCTGCACCTTCTCGGTAGCTGTAACACTGTATCCTGCACTCTTTTCTGTTACCCTGATGCACTTGTATAGTACGATTTGCCTGGATAACACATAAGGCAACACTTTTCACTCTACCTCAGTACATGTGACAGTAATAAATCAAATCAAATCAAAGAAATTGCTTATTAACTCCCTCCTGGATTTATCAATTACTGTCTTATAATTGTGACCCCAAGTTGATCTTTGCCACAAATGGAAACATCTCGATTTCTATCTTACCAAACTTTTCCATTGTTTTACGGATCACTGTCAGCTCATCACACAGCCCAAAAGCCCTCCTGTTCTATTTTTCCTGAACGCTGTAATATCTCAATTTTTTTTATAGAACACCTAGATTGTATACAACTGAGTGCAGGACCTTTCTTTTCACTGTGCAGAAGTACAATACAACAGGGAAGTAAAAAGCAGTGATTCCAAAACATTTTGCTAATTGACAGATAACTAAACATGAAGCTTTGACATGCTCACAGTTAATCAAAAGACAAACATGCCAGTCCTATCACTGTGGCAAATGAAATGCCGTTTATTTCATGGCTTCAGTAATGCTGTAGCTTAGGGGATAAGAGAAATCCCACCAGGCTTTTGTGCAGATGTTTGCTGTACTCTGAATATTGTCGCTTGGTTAAATTTAGAGTAGGCATTTGGAGGATTAAATGTTGTTCCATTGTTGAATTTTGTAAATTAGTTTATTTGCAATGTGGAAGGAGGAATCTATCATAAAAAAAGAAATTGCTCTGCATTTGGATTTATAGAGGAAGAAATTAAAACTGGGGTGAACTGTTCCAGGTAGTCAGCGTTCTTGAAATTCCATTGAAAGCTATGTGCCAGCAGGAATGTCTTTTTCTCTTTTTGCAAATCCTGTAAGCAGATTTTCTTTACATTGGAAAGAGGTTCTTGCCGACACATGAAGCAGCCTCTGATCACATTTGGAAAAATTACAGTTTCTCATGATTGTGTCAAACTCTTATTTTCACTTCAGTATTCAGGTCTTAAATCTAATGTCATAATTTCACTGTTGTCCACTGTTGAAACATGGGCTGTTGAAATTACAACACGAATGATAACATGCTTGGCTTTCAGTCAGATTGCGAATGTGCTGAACTTTCTATTCCACAATTTTTTGTGGTGTAAACATTAACCACTCAGTTGATTTTGGTTGCCCATTCGTTTTGCTTTCTCAAATTCAAGGTGCTGTCTTTAGAGAAGAAACTGACTGAAACTTCCTTGATGTTGTTCGCAGTGCAAAGAGACTCATTTACATGCAGAAGAGGTTTCTGCCACAGTCCAGGCGAGGTCATGGTGGCACAGCAGGAACAGTTCCAAGCAAGCTCCCGGAAAGCATTGGTTTTCTTGAAGTAAACACGACAAGTATTGTCGTGTCTACAAATCCACGAAGCATCGGGACAGGTCAAGAGGCTAGTTAAGGACATTTATAAGACATTTCCCTTCAACAGTCATGGATAGATGATAAGAACAGGAAGGTTATTTTGGTCAGTCCACAGCTGGAGAACTGTTGCAGTTCTGGTCGTTTCACCATGGGAAGAATGTGTTTGCAGTGGAGGGGATGTAGAGGAGATTTACCAGGATGTTGCCTGGAATGGAGCAGTTTAGGTATGAAAGAGCAGAGAAGGCTGACCAGGGATCTGACTGAGCTGAATAAGATTGTGAAGGGCTTGGACAAGGTGGATGGAAAACACAGGACCCATGAAAAAAAGGAACATGAGTAGGCCATTCAGCCCTTCGATCCTGTTCCACCATTCAATAGGATCCTGGCTGATCTGACATTACTCACATCCATTTTCTTGCATTTTCCCCATATACACAAGGACTCTACTCTCTGTGGCAAGGAATTCTGAAGACTCATACTCAATGAGAGAAGAAATTCCTCCTCATCTCAGTCTTAAAGTGGCGCCCCTTAATTCTGAGACTATGGCCCCAGTCCTAGACTCTCCCATAATATAAGGGTGTATAAGGTTCTAAAAGGGGAGGGCGAACAGCCAGAAATCGTGTTACATATTGGCACTAATGATATAGCCAGGAAAAGGATCGAGGATATAAAAAGTGATTTCAGGGAGTTAGGATGGAAGCTGCAAAGCAGGACGAACAGAGTAGTTTTCTCTAGTTTACTACCGGTGCCACGAGATAGCGAGGCGAGGAACAGGGAGTGGGCGCAGCTTAACACGTGGCTGCACAGCTGGTGTAGGAGGGAGGGCTTCAGATATGTAGATAATTGGGATGCCTTCTGGGGAAGGTGGGACCTGTACAAGAAGGACGGGTTGCATCTGAACTGGAAGGGGACCAATGTCCTGGGTGGAAGGTTTGCTCGAGTAGTTCAAGAGGATTTAAACTAGTATGGCGGGGGGGGTGGGAACCTGAGCTGTATACCGGAGGTGAGAGTTGATGCAGATGAGGCAATAGCAAGAGGTAGACCAGATAGTGGGAAGGATTTTCCTGGGAAGGAACCAAGGGATCAGTTAAAGTGTGTTTGCTTTAACGCAAGGAGTATCAGAAATAAAAGTGATGAACTTAGAGCATGGATCAGTACCTGGTGCTATGATGTTGTGGCCATAATAGAGACATGGGTTTCTCATGGGCAGGAATGGTTGCTGGATGTTCCAGGGTTTAGAGCATTTAAAAAGAATAGGGAGGGGGGGAAAAAGAGGAGGGGGTGTAGCACTACTAATCAGAGAGAGTATCACAGCTACAGAAGCTTCCATTGTCGAGGAAGATCTGCCTACCGAGTCAGTATGGGTGGAAATTAGGAACTGCAAGGGAGCAGTCACCTCGTTAGGGGTTTACTACAGGTCCCCCTATAGCAGCAGGGAGATGGAAGAAAGCATAGGTCGACAGGTTTGGAAAAGTGTGGACGTAGTAGATTTGTTGTAATGGGTGACTTTAACTTTCCCAATATTGATTGGAACCTCCTTCGAGCAGAAGATTTGAATGGAGCTGTTTTTGTAAGGTGTGTTCAGGAGGGTTTCCTAACTCAGTACGTTGACAGGCTGACGAGGGGTGAGGCCATTCTAGACTAGGTGCTCAGAAACGAGCCGGGGCAGGTATCAGATCTTGTGGTGGGAGAGAATTTTGGTGATAGTGACCACAACTGCCTCACATTCTACATAGCTATAGAGAAGGAGAGGATTAGACAAAATGGGAGGATATTTAATTGGGGAAGAGGAAACTATGATGCGATTAGACATGAGTTAGGAAGCATGGATTGGGAGCAATTGTTCTATGGTAAAGGCACTATAGACATGTGTAGACTGTTTAAGGAACAGTTGTTGCAAGTGATGAATAAATATGTCCCTCTGAGACAGGCAAGAAGTGGTAAGATAAAGGAACCTTGGATGACGAGAGCGGTAGAGCTTCTCGTCAAAAGGAGAAAGGTAGCTTACATAAGGTGGAGGAAGCTAGGGTCAAGCTCAGCTCTAGAGGATTATAGGCAGGCGAGGAAGGAGCTCAAAAATGGTCTGAGGAGAGCCAGGAGGGAGCACGAGAAAGGCTTGGCAGAACGGATTAGGGAGAACACAAAGGCATTTTACACTTACGTGAGGAATAAGAGAATGGTCAAAGAAAGAGTAGGGCCAGTCAGGGATAGCATAGGGAATTTGTGTGTGGAGTCTGAGGAGGTAGGGGAAGCCCTAAATGAGTTTTTTGCTTCTGTCTTTACGAAAGAAACAAACTTGGTAGTGAATGAAACCTTTGAAGAGCAGGTGTGCATGCTGAAATGGATAGAGATAGAGGAAGCTGATGTGCTGAAAATTTTGTCAAACATTAAGATTGACAAGTCGCCAGGCCCAGACCAGATTTGTCCTCGGCTGCTTTGGGAAACGAGAAATGCAATTGCTTCGCCACTTGCGAAGATCTTTGCATCCTCGCTCTCCACTGGAGTCGTACCTGAGGACTGGAGAGAGGCAAATGTAATTCCTCTCTTCAAGAAAGGAAATAGGGAAATCCCCGGCAATTACAGACCAGTAAATCTCACGTCTGTCGTCTGCAAGGTGTTAGAAAGGATTCTGAGGGATAGGATTTATGACCATCTGGAAGAGCATGGCTTGATTAAATGCAGTCAACATGGCTTTGTGAGGGGCAGATCATGCCTCACAAATCTTATCGAGTTCTTTGAGGATGTGACTAGAAACGTTGATGAGGGTCGAGCTGTGGATGTGGTGTATATGGACTTCAGCAAGGCATTTGATAAGGTTCCCCATGGTAGGCTCATTCAGAAGGTCAGGAGGAATGGGATACAGGGGACCTTAGCTGTCTGGATACAGAATTGGCTGGCCAACAGAAGACAGCGAGTGGTAGTAGAAGGAAAATATTCTGCCTGGAAGTCTGTGGTGAGTGGTGTTCCACAGGGCTCTGTCCTTGGGCCTCTACTGTTTGTAATTTTTATTAATGACTTGGATGAGGGGATTAAAGGATGGGTCAGCAAGTTTGCAGACGACACAATGGTTGGAGGTGTCGTTGACAGAATAGAGGGCTGTTGTAGGCTGCAGTGGGACATTGACAGGATGCAGAGATGGGCTGAGAGGTGGCAGATGGAGTTCAACCTGGATAAATGCGAGGTGATGCATTTTGGAAGGTCGAATTTGAAAGCTGAGTACAGGATTAAGGATAGGATTCTTGGCAGTGTGGAGGAACAGAGGGATCTTGGTGTGCAGGTACATAGATCCTTTAAAATGGCCACCCAAGTGGACAGGGTTGTTAAGAAAGCATATGGTGTTTTGGCTTTCATTAACAGGGGGATTGAGTTTAAGAGTCGTGAGATCTTGTTGCAGCTCTATAAAACTTTGGTTAGACCGCACTTGGAATACTGCGTCCAGTTCTGGTCGCCCTATTATAGGAAAGATATGGATGCTTTGGAGAGGGTTTAGAGGAGGTTTACCAGGATACTGCCTGGACTGGAGGGCTTATCTTATGAAGAGAGGTTGACTGAGCTCGGACTTTTTTCATTGGAGAAAAGGAGGAGGAGAGGGGACCTAATTGAGGTATACAAGATAATGAGAGGCATAGATAGAGTCGATATCCAGAGACTATTTCCCAGGGCAGAAATGACTAACACGAGGAGTCATAGTTTTAAGCTGGTTGGAGGAAAGTATAGAGGGGATGTCAGAGGCGGGTTCTTTACACAGAGAGTTGTGAGAGCATGGAATGCATTGCCAGCAGCAGTTGTGGAAACAAGGTCATTAGGGACATTTAAGAGACTACTGGACATGCATATGGTCACAGAAATTTGAGGGTGCATACATAAGGATCAGTGGTCGGCACAACATCGTGGGCCGAAGGGCCTGTTCTGTGCTATACTGTTCTATGTTCTAATATTGTCTCACTATTTATGCTGTCAAGCCCCCTAAAGAATCCTATTTCACTGAAATCACTTCTCATTCTTCAAAAATCCAGTGAGTAGACCTCTTTAGCCTTTGCTCATAAAACAAACCCTCCATATCAGGGATCAACTTAGTGAACCTTCTCTGAACTGCCTCCAATGAAATGATATCTTTCCTCATACAAATGGACCAAACTGCTCAGAGTGCTTCAGACGTGGTGTCACCAGTAAGTTTCAGTAAGACTTACCTACTCTTATAGACCAACCCCCCTGAAATAAGACCCAATATTCCATTAGCCTTCCTGATTATCTGCTGTGCCTGTGTTTCATGTGCAAGTACCCCAAAGTCCCATTACATTGCAGCTTTGTGCAGTTTTTCTCCATTTAAATAATCCTGTTCTTCTCCCTTTCAAAATGAAGAACAACACATTTTTCCATATTATACTCCATTTGCAAACCTTTTGCCCAACTACTTAACATATCAGTCTCTCTGTAAACTGTTTGTATGGAGTCATAGAGATGTACAGCATGGAAACAGACCCTTTGGTCCAACTCGTCCATGCCAACCAGATATCCCAATCCGATCTAGTCCCACCTGACAGCACCCAGCCCATATCCCTCCAAACCCTTCCTATTCATATACCCATCCAGATGTCTTTTAAATGTTGCAATTGTTCCAGCCTCCACCACTTCCTCTGGCAGCTCATTCCATACACGTACCACCCTCTGCGTGAAAAAATTGGCCTTAGATCTCTTTTATATATTTCCCCTCTCACCCTAAACCTATGCCCTCTAGTTCTGGACTCCTCCACCCCAAAGAAAATACTTTGTCTATTTATCCTATCCATGCCCCTCATGATTTTATAAACCTCTGTAGTGTCATCCCTAAGCCTCTGACGCTCCAGGGAAAACTGCCCTAGCCTATTCAACCTCTCCCTATAGCTCAAATCCTCCAACCCTGGCAACATCCTTGTTAATCATTTCTGAACCCTTTCAAGTTACACAACATCCTTCCAATATTCCAAAAGTGGCCTAACCAATGTTCTGTACAGCCGCAACATGACCTCCCAACTCCTGTAGTCAATACTCTGACCAATAAAGTAAAGCATACCAAACGTCTTTTTCATTATCTTATCTATCTGTGACTCTACTTTTAAGGAACAATGAACCTGCACTCCAAGATCCCTTTGTTCAGTAACACTCCCTCAGACCTCACCATTAAGTGAATAAGTCCTGCTCTGATTTGCTTTCCCAAAATGCAGCACCTTACATTTGTCTAAATTAAACTCTATCTGCCACTCCTCAGCCCCTTAGCCCATCCTGTTGTAATCTGAGGTAATCTTCTTTGCTGTCCACTACACCCCCAATTTTGGCGTCATCTACAAACTTACTAACTATTACTCTTATGCTCACATCCAAATCATAAATGATGAAAAGTAGTGTACGCAGCACTGATCCTTGTGACACTCCACTGGCACAGGCCTCCAGTCCCAATTTACCTTTCCACCTATTTTGGTGTCGTCTGCAAATTTGAGTCCAGTAAATTCACTTTCTTCCTCCAAGCCATTAATATATATTGTAAACAATTCCACTCCTAACACTGATCCCTGTGGAATACCACTGGTCATAGGCCGCCAACCTGGAAAAGAACACCTTAACCCTGCTTGCTGTTTCCTGCCCATTAGCCAATTCTCTATCCATGTCAGTATAATACCTCCAATACTGTGAGCTCTTATCTTATGAGTTAATCTTTTGTGAGGTACCTTGTTGAACGCCCCTGGAAGTCCAACACATCTGCTGATTCCCCTCGATCCGGTCTGGTTGAGACTTCCTGTAAAACTGTAATAAATTAGTCTGAGCCAAATTTTCTATCGTGAAGTCATAGAATCCTTACAGTGTGAAAAGAGACTATTTGGCTCATTGAGCCTGCATCAACCTTCTGAAGAGCATCCTACCCAGACCCAGCTTCCTATCCCATCCCCATAAACCCACATTTACCATGGCCAATGCACCTAGCCTATACATACCTGGACATTATGGACGCGACTGTGGGTGGAAACAGGAGCATGTGGCAGAAACCCATGTGGACATGAGGAGAACGTACAAAGCAGATTGTCACCTAAAACTGGAATCAAAGCTGGTCCCTGGTGCTGAGAGGCAGCAGTGTTAACCACTGAGCCACTGTGCTGCATATTGACGCTGCTTGATAAGATTATGATTTTCCAAACATTCCGTTATTACCTCCTCATAATTTCTAAGGAGCCTATGTTCACATTAACCTCTCTCCTTTTATATATTTATCAGTTTTTATATTCTTCGCTAGTTTGCCCTTGTAATTTATTTTCTCTGTGTTTGTTATCTTTTTAGTTCACCTTGACTGGATTATGAATTACTTGAAGAGTAAAAACAACTGGGCATAAGTTTAAGGTGAAATCAGGAGGTTTAGAGGGGATTTGAGGAAAAAGCTTTTTACCCAGAGGGTGGTAGAGGTCTAGAATGCACTGCCTGGCTTGTTAGCTGAGGTGGAAACCTCACAATCTTTAAAAAAGTATTTGAATGAGCACTTGAAATGTCATCTCATTCAATGAGATAAGTACTAGAAAGTGGGACTAGTGTAGATTTGGAGTAGTTTTTTGCCAGTGCAGACTCAATATACTGGAGGTCTCTTCCACACTGCGTGATTCTAAGTGCTCTACATATACCCTGGGATTACAGGCATTCATGTCAGTCATGGATGAATGGGGTCACACTCTTTCTTCTGAGTCAGAGTGTTGTCGTTCCATGTCCCATGCCAGAGACTTCTGGTAATCCAAGGTAACACATACATACTGGGGGAGTGCTGCTACGTTAGACATATCAATGAGATATTAAGTATCTGCACTATTAAGATGAATGTTAAAGATTTATCGTACTAATGTGAAGTTCTTTGTATTTTCCAAGTAATTTTTTTTATCCCTCAGCCAACATCACCAAAACATTTTAACAGATTGTGGTTTTGAGGCCTTGATTTCTGCAAATTGACTAAAGTGTTTCCTATGTTACAACAATGGATACATTTTTTAAAAATACCTCATCGGTTGTAAAGTGATTTGGGGCATGCTGAGACCTTGAAAGGCAGCAATTATTTGTAAATTCTTTTGTTAATAAAGCAAAAGAGTAACATCTTGGATTCAATCTCTTCAATAATCCTGGGAACGGAGTACAAGAGTACATTTTATAAGTCTGACCAAGAAGATAGAGGAAGCAAATGAGATCCGAACAGAAGCAAAATACCATAGTTGCTGGTAAAAACAATGACTGCAGATGTTGGAAACCAGAGTCTAGATTAGAGTGGTGCTGGAAAAGCACAGCAGTTCAGGCAGCAAACGAGGAGCAGTAAAATCGATGTTTCGGGCAAAAGCCCTTCATCAGGAATACAGGCAGAGTGCCTGAAGGGTGGAGAGATAAGTGAGAGAAGGGTGGGGGTGGGGAGAAAGTGGCATAGAGTACAATAGGTGAGTGGGGGAGGGGATGAAAGTGATAGGTCAGAGGGGAGGGTGGAGTGGATAGGTGGAAAAGATGATAGGCAGGTAGGACAGGTCATGGGGACAGTGCTGAGCTGGAAGTTTGGAACTGGGGTGAGGTGGGGGAAGGGGAAATGAGGAAACTGTTGAAGTCCACATTGATGCCCTGGGGTTGAAGTATTCCAAGGCAGAAGATGAGGCGTTCTTCCTCCAGGCGTCAGGTGGTGAGGGAGTGGCGGTGAAGGAGGCCCAGGACCTCCATGCCCTCGCAGAGTGGGAGGGGGAGTTGAAATGTTGGGCCACAGGGCGGTATGGTTGATTGGTGCGGGTGTCCCAGAGATGTTCCCTAAAGCGCTCTGCTAGGAGGCGTCCAATCTGACGCTGCTTGATAAGATTATGATTTTCCAAACATTCCGTTATTACCTCCTCATAATTTCAAAGGGGCCCATGTTCACATTAACCTCTCTCCTTTTATATATTTATCAGTTTTTATATTCTTCGCTAGTTTGCCCTTGTAGTTTAGAGGAGACCGCACCGGGAGCTACGGATACAATAAATGATATTGGTGGATGTGCAGGCTCCTTTGGGGCCTTGGATGGAGGTGAGGGAGGAGGTGTGGGCGCAGGTTTTGCAATTCCTGCGGTGGCAGAGCAAGGTGCCAGGATGGGAGGGTGGGTTGTAGAGGGGCGTGGGCCTGACCAGGTAGTCATGGAGGGAATGGTCTTTGCAGAAGGCGGAAAGGGGTGAGAAGGGAAATATATCCCTGGTGGTGGGGTCTTTTTGGAAGTGGCGGAAATGTCTGCGGATGATTTGGTTTATGCAAAGATTGGTCGGGTGGAACGTGAGCACCAGGGGCATTCTGTCCTTGTTACGGTTGGAGGGGTGGCGTCTGAGGGCAGAGGTGCGGGATGTGGACAAGATGTGTTAGAGGGCATCTTTAACCACGTGAGAAGGGAAATTGCGGTCTCTAAAGAAGGAGGAGATCTGTGGTGGAACTGGTCCTCCTGGGAGCTGATATGGCGGAGGCAGAGGAATTGGGAATACGGGATGGCATTTTTGCAGGAGGTAGGGTGGGAAGAGGTGTCATCCAGGTAGCTGTGGGAGTTGGTGGGTGTGTCATGTCGGTCGTCATTAATGGAGATAGAGAGGTCCAGGAAGGGGAGGGAGGTGTCAGAGATGGTCCAGGTAAATTTAAGGTCAGGGTGGAATGTGTTGGTGAAGTTAATGAATTGCCCAACCTCTTCATGGGAGCACAAGGTGGCGCCAATGCAGTCATCAATGTAGCGGAGGAAGAGGTGGGGAGTGGTGCCGGTGCAATTACGGAAGATGGACTGTTCTACGTAGCCAACAAAGAGACAAGCATAGCTGGGGCCCATACGGGTGCCCATGGCTACTCATAGATGCTGGTAGTCTTGAGATAAAGGCAGAAAATACTGGAAATACTCTGCAGTTCAGATAGCACCTTTGTGGAAAGAGATGTAGTTTACATTTCAGATCAACATCTAACTGCTTGTATCTGGTACTGAGGTAAACCTTTCATATTGGTGAAGGACACAATGAACCATGTACTTCTGCATCCCTCTTGATTTCCTTTAGGGCTGTGTTCACCCAGCTGAGCAATTAGGTTGTCAACTCTAGCCACACATATCCTGGGAGGTGTCATCAATTGATCTCCTATCTTTAACATTCCCTCCCTGAGACCCCTGTAATAAGTGCATGATCATTATAGCGTCCTGCATTCCCAAGGCTCTATGATATGTTCCTAGTGTCCCACGAATTAGGCAGTGTCAGAAAGAAAACAGCCTCCCAGCTCATCGTGAGACTAAAATTCCAAGCTGGCCACAGGATTTTATTCCACATTAGAGGAAGGATCCTGCCTCCGTTCCCTGCTCGGAAGAGATGGCTGTCTCATTAAATCTTTCAGCTATTCCATTCATTTACTTAGGATATGTCCTCATCATAATCTGATGTGTACACCTGAAATGACCCACACAAAATAATTTAGATAAATAAAATCAAACCTTTTACAGGGATACAAGAAACTTGCTGTATGTGGAAGATTTTGTTTCTTTAAAATGCACAAGAAGTCCTATGAAACTAGTTTCAAAGCAGATGTTAGCACCTTCACATATTATATTAATGGAACAATTTATAATCCTGCTTGTTTAACAGCCAAGCAGAAACAGGCCCTACCCCTTTGCAGTAATTAAGTCACAAGTGAATCATGGAGTTCCAAAGTGATAAATATTATATGCCATCTAACCAGAACACACAATAATGAGAGACTGAGCTAATTCTGATCTTATCCATTACTGAGATCAGCTGCTTCGTATCCCATTGCTCCCTACTCTGTATGCAGAAGGTAGAGGCAGACAAGGAAGGTCATTTGGTCCATTCCAATTCTTCCATTCAGAAAGAGCCTGCAGTTCCCCATCACAGCATCCTGCCATTTGGTAAATGATTCTGAGGTTTCAGCCTGCTGCATTGTTCCAGGTTGATGAAGCATGTGTTGATGCACTCTTTAGTTTAAGATGAACTTTCAGATGTCAGATTTGCTGTTCATCAGTTTAACTGTGTGCTTCCTTATTCTCTTGTCACCCTTTACTTCAAAGTAATATTTCAGGTTTACTTTAGTATGTTGTTTGCCCTAGATTCCTCTGTAAAACCTCGCCTTTCAATCCAAGTATTTTCTGTCTGCTTTCACAACTACTTTATATCTGATGCAAGCTTCAAAGCCTAATTTTGAATGGTGACTTGTGAAAATGAATCACCAGTAACTGCAGCTGAAGGAGCATTATAAATCTCACCAGCAAAGGACAGTTGAAATGATAGAAGTCTGCTGTAAAAGACGAAGAAATTTAGCCCATTGTGTTGATCTTGGCCTTTGCCAGAGCAGGTGCTTAGGTTGCATCATTAGGAACAAGCCAGTTGACCCAACCAGTCAATAACAGTGTTTATGCTCCATTTACTCCTCTGCTCATCATTCTTTATTTAGCATTGTCAGTATCACCCTATTTTCCTTTCTTCCTCATGTGCCTATCTAGCTTTCTGTTATTAGTCATTTCCTGTAGTAATGACTTCCACATTGTCATCACTCTCAGGGCAAAGGAGTTTTTTCTGAATTCTCCATTGGATTGCTTGGTGACTATTCTATATTGATGGTCTCTAGTTTTGCTTATCTCTCCAAGTGAAAACACTCTCTCTATCAAACCTTTTCATAATTTTAAAGATCTCTTACAAGTCACTCCTCAGCATTCAGTTCTTCAAGAGAGAAGAACCCTAGCTTGTTCAAAAATAAAGATAAAATGCTGGAGAAACTCAACAGTTCTTGTTCCTTGTGGAAAAAGAAACAGTATTACATTTTGAGTCCAACAAGAACCGTTTTCTTATTCTGTTTTGAGGAGTCATTATCTCTGTTTATCTCTCTACAGATGATGGCAGGCCTCATGAGTTTCACCAGCACTTATTGTTCTTATTGCAGATTTACTGTAACCACAGTGTTCTGCAGTTGTCATGTTAGATATGACCTTGCATTTTTTTTATCATTCATGGGGTGTAATTGTCACTGAGAGGACCAGCATTTATTGTGCATTCCTAATTACCCAGAGGGCAGCTAAGAATCAACCATATCATATGTAGCCCAGTCCAGGTAAGGATGGCAGATATCCTTTCCTAAAAATCATTACTGAACCAGATAGACAGCTCATGTTTATGACAGTCAACAGCGATTGCATGATCCATATTAGGTTATCTTCATAATTCCACTTTCTTTTTAATGCATTCAAATTTCACTATTTGCTGTGGTAGAATTCAAACCCATGTCCCCAGAACATTAGCTTGCAATTCTGGAACACTAGTCAGTGACATTACCCTATGAATTTAATACATCATATTTGTGAATTCAAAACAAATTCCCACTGGCCCATTTCTCCCTTCCCTATATAAGATTACAAGATGTAGGAGAAGAGGTAAGCCATTCAGCCCATCAAGTCTACTCTGATATTCAATGAGATTATGGCTGATCTGATAATCCTCAATTTCACTTACCTGCCTTTTTTACCCTTGATTTCCTTACTGATTAAAGATCTGTCTATCTCAGCCTCAAATATACTTAACAACTCAGCCTTGACAGCCCTTTGTGGTAAACAATTCTACAGATTCACCAGTCTGTGAGAGAAAATAAATCCTTCTCATCTCTGTCCTAGTTGAATGACCACTTATTGTGAGATTGTTCCCTCTGGTCCTAAACTCTCCATATCATCTGGGCAGCATGGTGGCTCAGTGTTCGCACTGCTGCCTCACAGCGCCAGGGTCTCAGGTTCAATTTCAGCTTTGGACGACTGTCTGTGTGGAGTTTGCATATTCTTCCAGTATCTGCGTGGGTTTCCTCTGGGTGCTCCAGTTTCCTCCCACATTCCAAAGATGTGCAGGTCAGGTGAATTGGCCATGCTAAATTGCCCATAGTTGGTAGGTGCATTAGTCATAGGGGGGTGGGTTACTCTTCTGAGAGTTGGTGTGGACTTGTTGGGCCAAAGGGCCTGTTTCCACACTGTAGGGAATCTAATCTCTATCAAGCCCCTTAAAAATCTTTACTTCAAAAAAATGTCCGTTCATCCTTTTAAGCTCCAATGAGTACAGGCCCAACCTACTCAAGTTTCATAAGACAATCTCTCTATATCCAGGAGCAACCTAGTGAATAAAAACTGAAAGGACTGTGGATAGAGCCATAGAGATACACAGCATGGAAACAGACCCTTCGGTCCAAACCGTCCATGCTGACCAGATATCCCAACCCAATCTAGTCCCACCTGCCAGCACCCGGCCCATATCCCTCCAAACCCTTCCTACTCATATACCCATCCAAATGCCTCTTAAATGTTGCAATTGTACCAGCCTTCACCACTTCCCCTGGCAGCTCATTCCATACACGTACCACCCTCTGTGTGAAAAGGTTGCCCCTTAGGTCTCTTTTATATCTTTCCCCTCTCACCCTAAACCTATGCCCTCTAGTTCTGGACTTGCCGACCCCAGGGAAAATACTTTGTCTTTTTCCCTATCCATGCCCCTCTATAATTTTGTAAACCTCTATAAGGTCACCCCTCAGTCTCCGATGCTCCAGGGAAAAGATCCCCAGCCTGTTCAGCCTCTCTCTATAGCTTAAATCCTCCAACCCTGGCAACATCCTTGTAAATCTTTTCCGAATCCTTTCAAGTTTCACAACACCTTTCCGATAGGAAGGAGACCAGAATTGCACGCAATATTCCAACAGTGGCCTAACCAACGTCCTGTACAGCCGCAACATGACCTCCTAACTCCTGTACTCAATACTCAGATCAATAAAGGAAAGCATACCAAACGCCTTCTTCACTATCCTATCTACCTGCGATTCCACTTTCAAGGAGCTTTGAACTTGCACTCCAAGGTCTCTCTGTTCAGCAACACTCCCTAGGACCTTACCATTAAGTGTATAAGTCCTGCTCTGATCTGCTTTCCCAAAATGCAGTACCTCGCATTTTTCTGAATTAAACTCCATTTGCCCATTGGCCCATCTGTTGTAATCTGAGGTAACCCTCTTTGCTGTCCACTACACCTCCAATTTTGGTGTCATCTGCAAACTTACTAACTGTACCTCTTATGCTCACATCCAAATGATTTATGTTTTGGATATTGTAAATCAGAATCAAAAACAGTTCTGAGGAACAGTCACCGGATCCAAGGTGTTAACCCTCTGCTTCACACATGCTGCCGGACTTGCTGAATTTTTCCAGCAACTTCTATTTTTGTTTCAACCTAGCGAACCTTCTCTGGACTTTCTGCAATTCAGTATATATTTCCTTTAATAAGGGGACCAAAATTATTCACTGTATTCCAGTTTAGCAAAACATCTGTATTTTTATACTCCAAACTCTTTAAAATAAAGACCAACATTTCTTTTGTATTCCCTATTTCCAACTTACCTTAGATGCTAGCCTTTTGTAATTCATGCACGAGGGCTTCTAAATCCCTCTGTGTTGTAGTTTTCTGCAGTATTTTACCATTTACGTAATATTAAAATTTTATATTCTTCTTCCCAAAGTGCAGAACATCACATTTTATTCTATATGCCAAGTTATTGCCCACTCACCTAACCTGTCTTTTTCCCTCTGCAGACTCTTTGTGTCATCCTCACTGCTTGCCTTCCCACCTATTTTTGTGTCAGCCACAAACTTGGCTGTAGTGCACTCACTACCCTCATCCAAGTCATTAATATGTATTGTAAATAATTGTGTCCCCAGAGTGATCCCTGTGGTGCGCCATTACTTACAGTTTGCTATTCTGAAAATGCCACCTTTATTCCATCTCTCTGTATTCTATTAGTTAGCTAATCCTCCATCTATGCTAGTCAACTACCTCCAAGAGGTCTCACCTTATTAAGTCTCCTATTGTGCGGTACTTTATCAACCACCTTTTGGAAATTCAAATATATTGCATCCACTGCTTCCATTTATTTATTCATTGTTACCTCCTCAATGAATTATATTGAATTTATGAGGCATAATTCCCCTTTGTGAAGCCATGCTGTCATAGTGTCTCTGTATCCATTATAATAGACTCTAACATTTTCCCCAAAACAGACGTTACGCTAATGGGATGATGGTTATCTGTTTTTAGTCTCCTTGTTTGCTTTAATGAAGGTGTTACATTGGTAGTTTTCTACTTCTCTGGCACTTTTCCAAAATCTAAGTATATTTGGAAGATTACTACCAATGTATCCACCATTTCAGCAACTACTTTCTTTAATATCCTAGGATGCATGGCATTAGGTCCAGGGGACTGATTGGTCTTTAATCCCATTAGTTTCCCTATGCCTTTTGCTCTAGTGATAGTTATACATTTATGTTTTCTTCCCTTTACCTCCTTGTACATTTAGTATTTTTGGATTGCTACTAATGTCTTCTACTGTGAAGACTATTGCAAATTATTTAGTCAACTCTTTTGCCATTTCTTGTTCCCCTTTATTTTTTTCCCAATCTCATTCCCTCGCTGACCTATGTTCATTTTGGCTTCTCCCTTATTTTTTATATATTTATAGAAGCTCTTGCTGTTAATCTTGATATTTCTTGCAAGTTTACCCTCAAAGTTTATTTTTTCGCTTAGTTTACCACTAATTTATACCACATTGTAAGTTCTTTTTCTTTAAATTTGATGCTATCCTTAACTTAATTGGTTAATCAGAGTTGGCTTATTACCTTCCTAGAATCCTTCTTTCTGACTGGGATATAGGTTTGTTGTATACTGTGACCTGTTGACATTGTCCCTCGACTATCTTTGCTGCTAATCCCTTCTCAGTCCACTCCAGCTAGCTCTGACCATATTCCATTGTAATTACCCTTATATAAGTATGTAAGAGCTGGAAGGCTTGTTTTCAGATGTTTTGTCACCATGACTAGGTAACATCATCAGTGAGAGTCTTCGGTGAAGTACTGGTGGTATGTCCCGCCTCTCTATTTATAGGTCTTGGTTTCTTAGGGTAGGTGGTGTCATTTCCAGTTCTTTATTTCAAGGGAAGATAGATGGGATCTAAGTCAATGTATTTATTGATGGAGCGCTTCACCGGAGACTCTCACTGATGATGTTATCTAGTCATGGTGACAAAACATCTAAAAACAAACCTTACAGCTCAGTGAGCTAAATTAAATCCTTATCACCAAAATTGTTAACCCTTATGTAATCTTAGCACAGTTGTTTTCAATGCAGGTTTCACCCTCTCAAACTGAACGTTAAATACTATTATGTTGTGGTCACTGTTTTATTGGGAATCATTTACTCTGAAGGCCATTTTGTGAAACTGCCTCATTACACAGCATAGGATCTAAAATAATCTGACCCCTCGTTGGATCCACAACACATTGTTCTTGGAAACTGTCCTGAGTACATTTTATGAATTCTTCCTTGTGGCTCTCTTCCAATCTACATGAAGACTCAAGTCAGCCATGATTTACATACTGCTTTTTGTTGTACATCCTCAATCTCTCTCTTATTCTCAGCTACCATATAGCTAATGTCAGAGATCCTATGGAGTACAAGTTGTTCTGCTATAATGCATGTTTTGTCAACGCGAATTCGCTATAACGGGATTGACAAATTGGGGGTGCTGTTTCTGAAACATGATCTTTTAAAACTTGTGCCAACACTAAACGCTGTTTCTAAAGTGCGATTTTTCTATAATGCAGTATTGCACAAGAACGTAAACAACGCTTTATAGAAGAACTGACTATACTCCTATCAGTGTCTTATTCCTCTTGATAATTCTTACCTCTGCCCATATGGATTCTATATCGTCTGATCCAAGATCATTTCTTGCAATTGTATTTCTTTGCTCCCATACCAATAAAGCTACCCCACCACCTTTTCTTTGAAAAGTCACGTGCCCCGAATATTTAGTTCCCAGCTTTGATCTTCTTGTAGCTATGCCTCTGTAATGGCTATAAGATCGTAACCATTAACCACTATTTGTGCTGTTAGTTCTTTTATGTGCATTCACATAAAGAACCATTAATGTTGTCTTTTTACCATTTGTTCTCCCTTTGGTCCCACTTGCTGCTGTTTTTCTACGTACACGCTATCCTTTCCTGTCTTACTTTGGTATTTTTATACAAATAGCTGCTTTTGCTGCCATGTTCTTTTGCTTTCCAACCTGATATTTCCCCTCTCCCAAACCCTCCCTCCCTCTAATTAGTTTGAAACCCTCTCTACAGCTCTAGTTATATCTCAGCACCTTCAAATCTCAGTCATCCACCTTTTCATTGTACATTTTTTCTCTTCAGATAATAATTCAATTTCCTTTAAAAATCACATTTACATTGCCCCCCCCCCCCCCCGCTCCATGTTCTTAAGCAGTGCTTACCAGATTTTAACTACTCACTATATTAGAATGTTTTTTCTCATGCTACCATTGGTTTGTTGACTAATCATCTTAAATCAGTGTCCTCTGGTTTTCCCTCCTACCACTAATGCATACAGTTTCTCTCTATCTACTCTGTCCAGACCTTTCCTAATTGAACATCTTCTGTGTTGCAACCATTTTATGATCCTATCTGCTGTTGGTTGAAAATATTGATGCAGTTTTTCCTAAAAAGTGCACTGGTTTCTGCCTCAGCCACTCCCTGTGGTAAAGCATTCAACGCTCCAATAACCCTCAGCTTAATGAAATTTCTCTTAATCTCTGTCTTCACTCTTGGGAATAATTTTAAATTGATGAACCCTCCAGAGGAACGAGTCTTCCCAATTCCCTCTCAGTACCATATTTATTTGATACTGCTAGTTTCATTATATTTTAAAAGTCCCTGAAATTCTGATGTTAAAAATGAAGCCAAATGCAGAGTTCAACATTTTATGTCAATACCATTCCTATATGAGATATAAAATAATAATTTGACATATACATCCAAACTTCCTTCACCTCATTTCCCAGGCAGCTAAACGAGCAAAGATTATCAGTTTGCAAAACCAAAAGGATGTAGGTCTTGGATTTTGATCCCTGCATGATGCCAAGGAGCTGGTTGCTGGTGGGCTGGAAATAAGGCTATCACAGTTATTGTGAGTGAACCTGAGCAATTACAGCTGGTATAGTTCATGCATTGATGTCAAGTTGAGACCAGAGTCATTTTGCTCCCCCCCACCCCCACTGTTGAATAGTCTGATCTTCACTCCAGGCTGATGCATGTGTAGTGATCATAAGAGAGCCAGAGAGAACCTGTAGCTATAGAACTGCACCCATCATATTCAGTCATAGGCTAAAAAAAGGTCAGAAGGCAGATATTAGGCATGAGAAGGTGGTGTGAGGGAAGAAAGTCTGTGTTATGAAGTCCTTGTTCTTCAAATTCCCAGTTTCAGAACTCTTCTCCTCCAAGATTGTCCTGATGTCATCAGTGACCAGGTACATTTGCTTTTCCTTCCATCTCTGAGTGATTCACTTTATTTAATGAAGAGCCTACCTGGACCATGAGAAATGGTTTGCGAATACATTAAAGTTGACAAACCTTTGGGAGCAGTGGGTGGACAAGTTGAGAATACTGTTTAAAAGGCATACAGGATTCACATGATTGTTAACTTTACAAATGGAGCCATTGAGAACCAAAATAAATAAGTTATGCCAAACCTTAATAAGAGCACAAGCCATAGGAACAGAAGTAGGCCATTTAATAACCCTCAATTCCACTTTCCTGCCTTTTCCCCGTAACCATTTTTTCCCTTACTGATTAAAAATCTGTCTGTCTCAGCCTTGAATAAACTTGATAACCGAGTCTCAGAAGCTCTTTGTGTGAACGAATTCCACAGATGCACTATCCTCTGATAGAAGAAATTCCTTCTCATCTCAGTTTTAGATGTGCAACCCCTTATTCTGAGATTGTGCCCTCTGGTCCTGGACTTTTCTACAAGGCAAAATAACCTGTCTGCATCTACCCTGTGAAATCCAATAAAAATCTTAAATTACTGGTCAGGCTTCATTTGGAGTATTGCATTGAATTCTAGGTATCAATTTTAGGATGGATATCAATATTTTACAAAGGTTGTGAATGAGATTTACTAGCATGCTTTCAGGGAAGTGGGAATTCAGTTACTTAGAGAGATGAGACCAGCTCGGCTTGTTCTGTCAGAGTGGAGGAGGTTAAGGGAAGAGAGGTATTCAGAACCACAAAGGCAAAGCAGTTTCCAGCAACAAAATCATATTCAGATTTAAAATACTTAGCAAAAGATCCAAAGGGGAGATGAGGAGCACTTGCTCCTGTGTGCAAGTATTACAATCCAGGGACATGCCAATTGAAAGTGGTGGTGGATGCAGGGTTAGTGATATGTTTTTGGAGAAATTGGATATATTTTTGATGTGGAAGCATTTGCAGAGCCTAGAGGCAGGAGTAGAGGAGTGGGACTAAAGAGTTGGTCTTTCAAAGAGCCAGTATGGCACAATGTGTCAAATACCCTCCTTCCGTGCTGTATCATTTGTGATTCTTTGATTTTACTTCCCCTTAAGGTAAACTTATCAGGACTATTCGCGAGGCTGCCAGAATCGAATTGTGGGAACAGTAATCCATTATGTCAGGTCGGGCGACCTGCTGACCCTGAGGAGAAACAGCAGAGCAAACAAATTGATAGAAGCTGGGGATTTGTATTCATGAATGCTCACCGTCCATCAAGGGAAAGAATGGGGAGGCATTTGTGATAAAGTACAAATGGTAAATGGGCAAGAGACTGAATTACTGCACAACCAAATGGAGGAAAAGATTGATCTGTATTTTATTAGTTGAACCAGGGTGCTTGTGGCTTGGATTGAAATTTTGGGTAACTTTGGCATGTATATCTGGTTATAGACTGTAGATCATGAATATATCTGTGATATGTTAAAAAAATCAACATGCAGTTGCTTGCATGTTTTTTTAAAAGCAGTGAATGTTTTTGAGTTTGGGTTGACAGTTGTGAACAAAGCCCATTCTCTCTGGTTTACCGCTTCAGTATTGTAACAAATGCCTCCCATTCTTTGCTTTGACCCTCACTCATTGTTCATGAATATTAATCAGCAGATTTAGTCTATTTGTTTCCCAGTTTTGCTTCTCCTCAAGGTTCACCCGGCCGTGTGACCTGACTTCAGCTCTATTTATGTTTAAGGACAGCTCTGCATAGAGGCATTGCTGAGAACGTGACTTGGTTTTCATGGTGCACATCCCCCTGATTTATATTAGGTGGTGGACACAGCAACATTGGAATAGTGGACACACTTTTGCTTTCACAGCTTGGGTATTTCATTTTGAAGGTACCTTTATTTTTAAGTCAGGGCAGAGCAGTGCATATAAGCCAGCAGTGTCGAAACACTCCACTGGCTCAAGCTTCCAGATTCATTGATTCATTTGTTTGATTCATTCATGGGATGTGAACATCAGTGACAAGAGCAGCGTTTATTTTTAATCCCTAATTGCCCATCCCAGTTGCTGTTGTACCAACTATGGGATTTCTAGTTGCTGAGATGCTTTCTTTTGAACAGTTTGTACATGTCAGTTTTGGCACAATGAGGAGCAGTATTCACTCTGAATCCGAAATATCTGGGTTCAAATCCTGTTCCCAAGGCCTGAGCTCCCAAATTAAGACTGAAATTCTCTGTAGTTTTGAGGGAGTGCTGCATTGTCAGAGTTGTTGTCTTTCCATTAAGATAACCTGAGACCCTATCTGTTTTCTAAGCTGAAGATAAAAGATCCCGTAACTATTTTGTTGAGGAGCAAGAGAGATGTGTCTGTTGTCCTGATCAATGTTCATCTTTTAATCAACAGCAGGAGAGTAGGTAACCAGATCATTATCACATTGCTGTTTTGTGCAAATTGATTGCTATTGATTGCTATTGACTACAATTTAAAACCACTTCATTTGTTGTAAAACACTTTAAAGCATACTGAAGATGCAAAAGGTGCCACACAAATGCATTTTTTCTCATTTACATAGTGTAAGGTCAGGAAGTATTTTAATCCTCTTTCAAATATTGCTCCGTTCCCAAGAATGCCTGGTATTTGCTGCCTTATGCCCAGGCACTCACAAGAAGGGTCCTCCAGCAAATGCTACAGTGGACCTGTCTGTATATTCTGCTGCATCACGAGGGTTTCCCTGATTCACATTCCCAGATCCTTGGAACATATTATTCAACATAGAGAAACTACAAGTGCATTCCCAGGGCCCTTATCAGTTTTGCAATCTACCACAAATTAACAGTTGAGCATAACCCGTCAATTCATTTGACAGCAAGGGTTGTTTTTTTCACAATTTACAATAAGTATGCAAGTACTTGTTACTGAGATTGAATATGTTGGAACTCTATATGCAAGCTTGAAGTTGTAATGTTTTAAAATAGTTGTACAAATGAGCATAAAAAATGTCTGTGTAAGAAATTTTAGAGAAAAGAGAATGTGAATAGTTAAAAAGAAAATACTATGATTTTATTTATATATGGATGAGATAGAGTAGATACAAATAGATTGTTTCTGGTAGCTCAAGGACTTAGAATGAGGAGATGTACGTATAATATCAATTGTTTAAAAGATTTGGGACAGGAAAAAATAAATTGGTCCCAGTTGAGAGATTCCAGTGGTTAATTTGTGTTGCCTTATCGTTGGCTTTCTGTTATTAGCATTTTCAGAACCTTACTCAAAGAGCTTCACAAAGTTTTTGTAATGTAGTCACTTTTAGCAGATTCTTCACGGGTGAACATCATAAGAAGTTTGTTGTGAATGAAGTGGCCAATTCTCTATCTGCAGACTCTTGTATGATTTGGAAATATGAACTCCTGGCTTTATTATAGGCAGATTCCTTCCATTTCCTTAGCCTTTCCTCATCAGCTTTGAGTCTGCTTCTTTCAAATTTATGTAATTAGATTAGGTTAGATTACTTACAGTGTGGAAACAGGCCCTTCGGCCCAACAAGTCCACACTGCCGAAGCGCAACCCAGACCCATTCCTCTACACTTACCCCTTCACCTAACACTACGGGCAATTTAGCATGGCCAATTCACCTAACCTGCACATTTTTGGACTGTGGGAGGAAACCGGAGCACCCGGAAGAAACCCACGCAGACATGGGGAGAATGTGCAAACTCCATACAGAGACTCGCCTGAGCTTTGTGTCAGAAGTCACACAACACCAGGTTATAGTCCAGCAGGTTTATTTAATATCACAAGCTTTCAGAGCGCTGTTCTTTCATCAGGTGTAGTCACATACAAGAAGGCAATCCATCTTCCGAGATGTGACACCAAGGGTGTCAGTGCCTAGAATGCGCTGCCAGAGGAGGTGGTGGAAGTAGACATAGTAGCAACATTCAGGAAGCACCTGGAAGAATACATGAATAGGAAGAGGGATATGGATCTTGTAAGTGATGACAGTTTTAGTATGGAAGAGCAAACTGTGTTGGCGCAGGCTTGGAGGTCCAAAGGGCCCATTCCTGTGCTGTTTTGTTCTTTGTTCTTTGTATGTTGTGCTCATATAGTTCAGGCTTTTTGTGTATCCACAAATATAATACTCCACCATTGACAATTCCCCTTCTCTCTCCCTTTAAGACCATCACAAACTAAACTTATACTTACTTTATCCTAATATCCCCATGTAGTTTGGTGTCAAATTTTATTCATTCATGCTCCCGTGAAGCATAGTAGAATGTGTTATTATACTAAGGGTGTTATATAAATGCAGATTGTTATTTTAGAGGTGTTACTTTAAGGAATGGTGTCAGGAACAATACCTGTTGTGGGAACATTTATGTCCAGTTGTGAGGGCAAGCTGGGCTTTAATTTCTCATTTAAAAGCTAAAAAACTGAACTTTTGATACTATTGTGGATAATGTCAGATGAATCTTCATGTGATGGTTTTCAACTGCTGGTTCGCGGATGAAATCTTTTTCTAGAAAGCCAAAGGTAATTTATTTCAAACATGATCCAACAAGACACTTCAGCGCAGAATACTCAGGTGACTACGCTTTTCTCTTTGTGTGCATTTAAAAAATACAATCTAAGAGCTGAACAGTTGTTAGCTTCTGATGCTGCTGAGGTAATCAAAAAATGGAAATGTTATTTTCTCTTGTGTGTTAGTTCCCTGCTCCTGCAGAAATGTGATATGTAAGCAGGGATTATGAAGAAATGACATCTTAAGATGTGAAGGGGGAAGACTGACTGGTTGGTCCCCAGCAGCTTGCATTAATTTAAACATATTTGAAGGTGAGAACATTTATTGGTACCTTGTAGCTGAGCGAATTTGGGCACTATGGCTCTGCATTGTAGAATATCGATCTACAGACGACACCCAGCTCTATATTAGCATCACCTCTCCCTGCCACTGTGTTGTTGAATTGCTTGTCTGCCAATTTTCCTCCACTTATGCATTAGAAAGAATCAATTCATTGTCTTAGATCACTGCCACAAATTCCCTTTGCCAATCCTTGGTTCAAGCCACTCTCCCCACTAACCCCGAGGTACCTTCCCCTGCATCGTAAAAGTTGCAAAACCTGCTGGTACACCACTCCCTTCACCTCCATCCAGGGCCCCAAACAGTCCTTTCAGGTGAGACAGAGGTTCACTTGTCTCTCCTCCAACCTAGTTTACTGTATCCGGTGCTCCCAATGTGGTCTTCTCCACACCAAACGTAAACTGAGGGCATGTTTCGCAGAGCATCTCAGCTAGGCCCACAGGGGCCAACATGTCCTCCCAGGCACCACCCATTTTAATTCTCCTTTCCCACTCCCTTTCCAACATGACCATCCTCGGCCTCCTCCATTGCCACAGCAAATCAGACCCCAAATTGGGGGGACGACACCTCATCTTCTGCCTGGGCAGCCTACATCCCGGAGGACTCAACACTGAGTTCTCCCATTTTCAATATCCTCCATTCCCAACCCCCTGACTCCCTTCCCAGCCCCTCCTCCTCCCTTCCATTCCCCTGACCAACGCTTTCTTCCAGCCACCAACTGGATTCATTCCTCCCATCGACCAACCAGGTTGTACCCTCTACCGATGTTCACCTATTCCCACCTTAAGCCCCCACCCCCATATCTGCAGCTCCCCTTACATCCACCCCTAGTCCTGAAGAAGGGTTACACCCGAACCATTGACTTCTCCACCTCCTGATGCTGCCTGGCTTGCCATATTCTCCAGCCTCCTGCCTGTCTACCTTGGATTCTGGCATCTGCAGTTTTTTTTGTCTCTTGCCACAAATTCCCTAGCCCTTGCTGACTACTGATTCCAAATCCCTCTCCTCAAAACATCTGTCTCAGACCAAAGCAGACTGTTAGCATTCCACATGACAGGTCAGATTCACACCTCATCTCAAAGGCCACATACTTCTACCTCCATGATAAGCACCCATTTTTACAGGCCACCTGCTGCTATAATTTACTTTTACTTGCTTCTTTAGACTGGAATATTCTCATACTCCCCTGGCTGTGTTCCAAATTCTAAAAGTCTAAGCCTATCCAAAACACTACTGCTCTTATTGTAGCTTATACTTATGAAACCATTAACCCACTGTTCACTGACCTGTATTGATCCAGCATGGCTTGGTTTCCAATTTTCCATTGTTGTGTACAAATTCCTCCATAACCTACTTTTCTATACCTTTGACTATGGGAGCTTGGACATCTTGTTGAGGTTGTACAGGACATTGGTGAGGCATCTTCTGGAATACTTTGTCCACTTCTGGCTGCTCAGTTATGGGAAGGATATGGGGTCAGCTCGAGAGGGGTCAGAAGAGGTTTACCAGGATGTTGCCATGTGTGGAAGGTTTGAGCTCTCAAGAAAGGCTGGATAGGCTGGGACCTTTTTCACTGGAGCATAGGAGGTTGAGAGGCGACTTTATAGAAGTTAACAAAATAATTAGGGGTATAGATAGAGTTAATGGAAGTTGTCTTTTCCCTGGAATGGGGGATTTCAAGACTAGAAGGCACATTTTTAAGATGAGAGAGGAAAGATTTAAAAAAGACACAAGGGAGAATTTCTTTTATATAGAGTGTGGTTCACATGTGAAATGAAATTTGTCAAAACATAGAAGCATACAACCATAGAAAATAGGTGCAAGAGTAGGCCATTCAGCCCTTCGAGCCTATAACACCATTCAATATGATCATGGCTGGTCATGCAATCTCAGTATCCCATTCCCACCCTCTCCCAATCCCCCTTGATCCCTTTAGCCGTAAGGACTACACCTAGCTCCCTCTTGAATATATCTAATGAACTCACCCCAACAGCTTTCTGTGGGAGAGAATTCCACAGGTTCACAACTCTCTGAATTAAGAAATCCTTCCTCATCTCAGTCCTGAATGGCTTACTCCTTATTTTTAGATTAAGAAAGTGATGGATGTGGGTTCAATGACAACATTTGGATAAGTACATTAATAGGAAAGGTTTGGAGCAGGCAGGTGGGACTATTTATTTATTATGTTTACTATGCTCAGCATGGACTGGTTGGACCGAAGGGCCTGTTTCCACACTATATGATTCTATGACTCTAACCTACTCAACCCTACAACTCTGTATACTTTCAGCTCAAGCCTCTTGTTCAAGAGCATTCCATTTTTTCCATTTTCTTTGCCATTTCATTGCTGGCTATATTTTCAACTCTGGATTTCTCTAACTAATCCTGCTCATCGTTCCTCCTTTTACATGATCTTTAAAACATATCTCCTTGACCAACCTTTTGGCTCCCTTTTCCTGATGTCTACATCCTCAGCTCAGTATCATTTATCATCTAGCAATGTTTCTGTGAAGCACCTTGGGACTTTGTGCCGTATACACACACGTTGATATTACTTCGCTTCAAAGCTTATCTATCACACAGCACATTTCTTGGCTCCAGGAAGGACGAATTGCAGGTGAGGCAAGGTCCAACAGTGTGCAGTGAGAGAACTGAAGAAAGAGGGGAAATATCAGAATACTGTACATCACTAAAGATAAGAATGTGAGCTATTCTGAAAAAGCTGATGTATAAAACTAGGAGCCTTTCAGATAGATGGGAGGGCATCTGACTCTGATCCAGCTTGCTGTGCTCGTTTAGGCAGCTGAATTGCCCAGCAAGCTGCAAGTTGTCAGCTCCAGTGGATTCTGTTTTTCTACCTCTCCCTGTCGACCAGTCAGCTAACTCAAGCTCAGATAAATCGCTGTCTAAATCATCAATCAACGGAATTGTTGTTTTGGCACTATTGTACTGTCGCTAACGTTTGCAAATAATTTTGCAGGCGTTATAGATCCTATTCAATGATGGTATCAGCTGATTTTGAAAAACAAATACGTCAAATTGAAGATGGTCTCAAAACTAATTGCTGTATTCAGCTCAAGAATTCAGCAGTGTTTGTATGAATTGCAAAGTTGCTTGGAATAGCAAATTGCTGAAAAAAAAAGCTTTTTTAAAATGCTGAATAAAAAATCATTGCTTTCATTATTAACTTTATCATTTAGGAGAGAAGGGCATGGTAGTTCAAAGTATATGGAACATGTTTCAATAGTATGCAATAGAAATTTTGGAACTGCACTTGGAACTTGTAAAAGATAAAGGAGTTGCCATTTTGGAGTGAGGCACTTTATTCTAAATCTCTTCCTCTTCTGGTGCCAGTTCCACTCCTAGCTTTAGTTTTCTGTTCAGCATTACCCCAGACAGTGAATGCCTACCAGCTGTTCAACTACATGTGCCTTCACATAAAGTAGATCACATCCCACTTTCACCTGGAGATCGCCAATGAGCAAACAGGAGAAAGAACATAAGTTGATTTTTCCCTTCCATCGCTGTACTGATTGTACTGATCAATCCTGCCCAAAATTTCCCAGTTGGACTAACTGATCCATGTCAGATGCCATAGCACTTGTCATTCACTCATCCCTAGAATATCTTGACACCAAGAACAGCTACGTAAGAATCCTACTCATTGACTACAGTCCAGCCTTCAACACGTGGGGCGGCATGGTGGCTCAGTGATTAGCGCTGCTGCCTCATAGCGCCAGGGACCCAGGTTCAGTTCCCGCCTCGGGCAACTATCTGTGTGGAATTTGCACATTCTCCCTGTGTCTGTGTGGGTTTCCTCTGGGTGCTCCGGTTTCCTCCCACAGTCCAAAGATGTGTAGGTTAGGTGAATTGGCCATGCTAAATTGCCCGTAGTGTTAGGTGGATTACTCAAGGGTAAATGTAGGGGAATGGGTCTGGGTGGGTTGCTCTTTGGAGGGTCGGTGTGGACTTGTTGGGCCAAAGGGCCTGTTTCCACACTGGAGGGAATCTAATCTAATCTATTATCCCCTCGAGACTGATTACTAAACTTGGTGATCTTGGACTAAGCCCCACTCTCTACAACTGGATCCTCAGTTTCCTGACCCACAGGCCACAGTCCGTGAAGACTGGGGACAATATTTCATCCTCACTAGCACTCAACACTGGAGCCCAGGGGTACTCAGCCCCCTACTGTACTCACTGTATACCCATGGCTGCGTCGCCAAATACCAGACTAATGCCATTTACAAGTTTGCTGATGACACTACCATAGTCGGTCGAGTCTCAGATGACGATGAAACAGACTACAGACGGTGGGTGGAAGACTGGAAAACTGATGCACTGAGAACAACCTAGGTCTAAATGCTGTCAAAACCAAGGAACTCATTATTGACTTTCAGCAGGAAGTTAGTCATGCCCCCCTACACATGAACAGCACAGAGATGGAACGAATGGAGAGTGTCAAGCTCCTGAGAGTGGTCATCAACAACAAGCTTTCTTGGACACTTCATGTGGATGCTCTGGTTACAAAAGCCCAACAATATCTTTTCTTCCTCAGGCAGCTGAAAAAATTTGGCATGACGCGGAATACCCTTGCCAACTTTTATAGGTGTGCCATCGAGAGCATTCTGTCTAGATGTATCACTACTGGTAAGGCAACTGTACCTTTCAAGATCGGAGACGGTTACAGAGAGTGGTGAACCTGGCCCAGACAGTCACAAAGGCCAACCTCCCGTCTATAGAATCCGTCTACCAGACCCACTGTCAAAGAAAGGCTGCCAGCATTCTCAAAGATCCATCCCACCCTGGCAATGTTTTTCTACAACCTCTACCATCGTGGAACATAGAACATAGAAGAATACAGCGCAGTACAGGCCCTTCGGCCCTCGATGTTGCGCCGATCCAAGCCCACCTAACCTACACTAGCCCACTATCCTCCATATACCTATCCAATGCCCGCTTAAATGCCCATAATGAGGGAGAGTCCACCACTGCTACTGGCAGTGCATTCCATGAACTCACGACTCGCTGGGTAAAGAACCTACCCCTAACATCTGTCCTATACCTACCCCCCCTTAATTTAAAGCTATGCCCCCTTGTAATAGCTGACTCCATACGTGGAAAAAGATTCTCACTGTCGACCCTATCTAAACCCCTAATCATCTTGTACACCTCTATCAAGTCACCCCTAAACCTTCTTTTCTCCAATGAAAACAACCCCAAGTGCCTCAGCCTTTCCTCATACAATCTTTCTACCATACCAGGCAACATCCTGGTAAACCTCCTCTGCACCCGTTCCAGTGCCTCCACATTCTTCCTATAGTATGGCGACCAAAACTGCACACAATACTCCAGATGCGGCCGCACCAGAGTCTTATACAACTGCAACATGACCTCAGTACTCCAGAACTCAATTCCTCTACCAATAAAAGCCAGTATGCCATATGCCTTCTTCACCGCCTGTGGAGAAGGTACAGAAGCCTGAACACACGCATCATCCGGTTTCGAAACAGTTTCTACCATGCTGCTGTTAGAATACTGAATGGACTCACAAACTCTAAGCATTTGCCTGTACCTGTGTTTTTGTTTTGCTACTGTTTATCTATTATTTACTTGTCTGTGCTATTTAACTATGTGATCTGACTGTATTGCTCGCAGGGCAAGGCTTTTCACTGTGCTCGGTATATGTAACAATAAATTCAATTCAAATCAAGTATCTGAGGAAGGGACAAAGATGGGCCCTGGAGTCTTTTTCTGGCCTTGGTGGATCAGAGACATTGACTGTACTTGAGTGAGAGGGAAGAGCTTTCACGTAAAGTCAAAAATCAAACCAAATAATAACATTCGAAATAGGAGCAAGATTGGGCCATATAATCCCTACAGCCTATTCCACCATTGATTAAGAACATGGCTGATCCTCAACCTCAAATCCATTTTCCTGCCTATCCCCATGTCCCTTGATGCCCTTGGGGTCAAAAAATCTATATAGCTCTATCACAAATATACTCATGGTGTCTGTGAGAAGAGAAAATAAAACAATCCAAACTTACCAAAGATCCCAGTGAGAGAACCAATGGCCAAGATCCCATTTTGTAATTAAACAATCAAGCCAGAATCAACATAAATTAAACATGAATTAACAGGCACAATTACAGTCAACGTAAGGTATAAATTACACATGAAATAGAAGAAATAACACCATAGACCAATGAATTTACTGTTCAGCCTACTTAGCATACATACTGATTTCTGCCACAAGGTCCTTCAAAACATTGAACCTCATTGGACAGAATTTTAATTCCCTTTTGTTTGAGAATTTAACTTCCAATCCTCAGTCAACAGCAGTGCTCAACTGACCTGAGTTTCCTAAACATGGTCTTTGCCAACATGCCACTAGTCTACAAAACCTCCTCAACTCTCCTCCACATGTTCCTGATGAAAGGAATTCACTAATTTTATTCTTCAGTAACAGAAACAGCTGCAACTGTGTAATTGCCAAACCCCAGCTCTTGGATTAGCTTCTGTCTTCTTCAGCATGCCTATTGTGCACCACTGAGACTTTTGTGTTCAAATGACTGTGTGTGTCTTTATCTAGTTTCAACTAATGTCAGATTCCCCAGAATTGTGAAGTTTCTGTTTCTGCTTCAGTTAGAGTCTATTTAAAAGATACAAGATTTGAAACCACGTGTTTTACCATACTCAATAACTGAGCATCCATCAGCATGGATGAAATCATACAGTCATACGGCACAGAACCAGACCCTTTGGTCCATCTTGTCCGTGCTAATCAGACATACTAATCTGAGCAAATCCCATTTGCCAGCATTTGGCCCATATCCCTTTAAACACTTCTGATTCATCCATGTGTCTATTAAATATTGTCATTGTAGCTGCCTCTACCACTTCTTTTGGCAGATCGTTCCATATATGCACCACCCTCTGTGTGAGGAGGTAATCTTTCAGGTCCTGTTTAAATCTTTCCCCTCTCATCTTAAACCTATGCCCTCTAGTTTTGAACTCCCCCAATCTAGGAATAATGCCTTGACTATTCACTCTATCTAAGCCCCTCATGATTTAATAAACCTCTATAAGTTCACCTCTCAGCCTTCGACGCTCCATGGAAAAAAGCCCCAGCCTATTCAGCCTCTCCCAAAAGGTCCAATCTGTAAAGAAAGTCTTAAAGGAAGAGAAGTCAAACTGTTTAGGGAGGAAATTCTAGAGTCAGGATGGTTAAGAAGGCATTTAGCAGATTTGCCTTCATTGCTCAGACCTTTGAGTGTAGGAGTTGGGATGTCATGTTGAGGTTGTACAGTACGTTGGTGAGGTCTCTTCTGGAGTATTGTGTCTAGTTCTGATTGCCCTGCATTGGAAGGATATTATTAAATTCGAGAAGGTTCAGTAAATATTTAGTAAGGATGTTGCATGAAATGGAGGGTTTGAGTTATAAAAATAGGCTGGATAGAATCACTGCATTGTGGAAACAGGCCCTTCGACCCAATGAGCTCACACTGACCTTCCAAACAGCATCCCACATACCTGTCCCCCTTAGCATTAGCATTTCCCATGGCTAATGTACCTACCCTACACATTCCTGAAAACTATGGATAATTTAGCATGGCCAATCCACCTAACATGCACAGCTTTGGACTGTGGGAGGAAACCAGAGCACCTGGAGGAAACCAACGCAGACACGGGGAGAATATGCAGACTCCACACAGACACTTGCCCAAGGATGGGATTGAACCTAGATCCCTGGTGTTGTGAGGCAACAGTGCTAATCACTGAGCCACTGTGCCACCCTTTTTTCACTGAAGCGGAGGAGGTTGTGGAATTATAAAACAGAGCTTTGCAAAATTATGAGGGGCATAAATAAAGTGAATAGCAAAGCGCTTTTCCCCCAGGTAGGCGAGTTCAAAACTAGTGGGCATATTTTTAAGGTGAGCGGAGAAAGTTTCAAAAAGGACATGAGGGACAGTTTTTTTACACAGAGTGTGGTTTGTGTGTGGAATGAACTGCTGTGGATGCAGACACAGTTACAACATTTGAAAGATATTTGGATAAGTACATGGACAGGAAAGGTTTGAGGGAATGTGGGCAGGTGGGACTACTTTAGTTTGAGATTATGTTCAGCATGGACCGGTTGGATCGAAGTTTCTGCATTGTATAACTCTGACCTAGTTGCAGTGTTATATTGTTGAAGTGTTTAAGATGATTGTAGGAATTAATAGCTTAAACATTGGAGAGCAACTCTTTGCTCTAATATCAGAATCCAGAACAAAGTGGGCATAAAATTATAGTCAGGCCTTTTGGAGTGATATCAGAAAGTAGTTCTTTATGTAAAGGGTAATGGAAATCTGGAATTCTTTCCCAAGAAAGCTTTTGAGGCTGAGATCAGTTGAAAATTTCAAAACAGTATTTGATGGATTTTTATTAGGCAAGCGTATTAAGGGATGTAAAACTAGTGTGAGTATGTAGAGTTAAAGTATCTAATTGAATGGCAAAATATACTTCAGGGATTGAACAACACTTTCTGTTCCGATGTTACAAACTAGAAAATCAGTGGGATATTTCACCTTGGCAATCCATATTCCTTTTTTTCATTCCGCTTAAATTTGTCCTGCATCATCTTAATAAGAATAGAGTTCTTGTATCTTTAAGCTAGTCTTCGATCTCCAGGGAAGTACCAGTGCATCGCCAAGTAGTACACTCAGGGCTGATAGCGATGAACTGTTCTGGCAGCAGAAGAGAAACATTCATCAAAAGTGGTAACTGAAGAGGACAGAGACATCCCATTCCTATCATGTAAAATAAACAAGAGTAGTACCTGACAGTGGCGCAAGGTCACCTTGTTCTGTTGAAACTCACACATCAAAGCCAGAGGGGCAGCAGCAGTGCAACTGTCTGATACAGACCCCATGCCGAAAATTACTTAATAAACTTATGCCTAATATTTTTATTAAAGTCTTCAACTTCAATTTTCCTCAAATATGGAACAGCTATGGAATGTAATTTTCTGCTTGTGCCTCTGTTATTAAGCTCCCCACTATCTTCACACTCTCTGATGAATGGAGAGTTTATTTTAAATTAAAACAGAGTTCCTTATCTGCAGAGAAGAAAATTTGGATACCACTTTCAATTTTGCTGTATAATTAGATCAAGGAGCTCCTCTCTCTCTCTCTCTCTTTTTTTTCTCTCTCTCTTTCTTGTCAGAGCTGTAAAAATTAAAATCAGATACAAAAGCATGTTCCAAACATCTTTGTGAATAGCAGACCTTGTCCCACAAAATGAGCCACCCACAAATAGTGTCTGTGTCATTGACATATTTGTACTTGTCGGTCAAAGATATATCTTTTCTCTTTCAGAAAAAAGGATAATTTTATGTTTTGTAAAAGGCTTTGTGGAATTGGATTGCAATACTAAGGTTAAAAATGAATGCTGCTATATACAACCAAGTGTGAAGTCATGTTATTGCTTTCAGGGCTAGCTGTACCTTAGGGGATTACATTTCTATTTTGTATTGTTCGGTTAAAGTTTTGTTATTCATAGTTCAATCAGTTGTGTGGAGCGCTGCCGCTCGCTTTATTTAGTGCATTAGTATCAACAACCTATAGGAAAATCACACTTAAGCCACAACTCTCTTTCTCATGTGAAGCTCTTAATTCTTCATCTCTTGCTGCAAGCATCACCAGTGATGGACTTGTAACCACCTCAGTGATGTGCAGCTCAAGGTGCTTTTTTCCAAATACGACCCAATTTTAAACAGAATCTTTGTGGCCTTGCCTGTTTTTTTCACAATTCAAGAAAAGAGAGAACTTGATAGTACTGCCTTTCATACCCTCAGGACACCCCACAGTGTTTAACAAATAACAAAGTACTTTTTTTAGAGGTGGATTATGAAATGCAGTGACCAGTGTTTGTACAATCCCACCTCCAGCAATGAGTTAAATAAACAGATAACCAGTTGCCGTGATGGCTGTTTGAGGAATAATTGTTGTCTAGAGCAATGAGATTACTCTTTCAAGACTATTTCCTCAACATTGTAATGACAGCCAACAGTATATGCGCAAGTCTATGAAGTAGGATTTGGAATCATGATTTTCTGGTCACAAGTGAGCATGTGACCATTGAACCAAGGCTGAAACCTTGCTTAATGTTAAGTGCACAAAGTGCAAATATTTCAATGGCCCACCATTACACATCACTGAATTCAAGTTTGAAACTTTATTGCTGGAACAGCACAGCAGGTCAGGCAGCATCCAGGGAACAGGAGATTCGACGTTTCGGGCACAGGCCCTTCTTCAGGAATGAGCAGAGAGTGTTCAGCAGGAGAAGATAAAAGGTAGGGAGGAGGGACTTGGAGGAGGGGCGTTGGAAATGTGATAGGTGGAAAGAGGTCAAGGTGAGGGTGATAGGTCGGAGTAGGATGGAGGCGGAGAGGTCAAGAAGAAGACTGCAGGTCAGGAAGGCGGTGCCGGGCTGGAGGGATTCGGCTGAGACAAGGTGGGGGGAGGGGGGATGAAGAAACTGGTGAAGTCCAAGTTCATCCCCTGTGGTTGGAGGGTTCCCAGTCGGAAGATAAGACGCTCCTCCTCCGACCGTCGCGTTGTTGTGGTTTGGCGGTGGATGAGTCCAATGACCTGCATATCCTCGGTGGAGTGGGAGGGGGAGTTGAAATGCTGTGCTACAGGGTGGTTGGGTTGGTTCGTCCGGGTGGCCCAGAGGTGCTCTCTGAATCGCTCCGCAAGTAGGCGGCCTGTCTCCCCAATATAGAGGAGGCCACACCGGCTGCAGCGGATGCAGTAGATGACCTGCACCTCCACCCACATCATCTACTGCATCCGCTGCAGCCGGTGTGGCCTCCTCTATATTGGGGAGACAGGCCGCCTACTTGCGGAGCGATTCAGAGAGCACCTCTGGGCCACCCGGACGAACCAACCCAACCACCCTGTAGCACAGCATCTCAACTCCCCCTCCCACTCCACCGAGGATATGCAGGTCATTGGACTCATCCACCGCCAAACCACAACAACGCGACGGTCGGAGGAGGAGCGTCTTATCTTCCGACTGGGAACCCTCCAACCACAGGGGATGAACTTGGACTTCACCAGTTTCTTCAGTCCCCCTCCCCCCACCTTGTCTCAGCTGAATCCCTCCAGCCCGGCACCGCCTTCCTGACCTGCAGTCTTCTTCTTGACCTCTCCGCCTCCATCCTACTCCGACCTATCACCCTCACCTTGACCTCTTTCCACCTATCACATTTCCAACGCCCCTCCTCCAAGTCACTCCTCCCTACCTTTTATCTTCTCCTGCTGAACACTCTCTGCTCATTCCTGAAGAAGGGCCTGTGCCCGAAACGTCGAATCTCCTGTTCCCTGGATGCTGCCTGACCTGCTGTGCTGTTCCAGCAATAAAGTTTCAACTTTGATCTCCAGCATCTGCAGACCTCACTTTCTCCACTGAATTCAAGTGGCAACCCTTTTGACTTTTTCCCTGATTGTTAATCTGTGGAGTGTTTGATGTGGAGGTGGACTGGATTGGACAAGGTCAAAAATCACACACCATCAGGTTATAGTTCAACAGCTCCAAAAACTTGTGTTTTCAAATAAGCCTATTGGACTATAGCTGATGTCATGTGATTTTTGACCTTGTGAAGACTGAGCACTCTCCACTTCCTGATGCTGTTTGTCAGAAAGGAGTCTCAATATCAAGTGTCAGCCAGTAGGGGACATCGCAGTCAAGTCCAAATGGACATGAGCACTTTCCAGCAAAGGATAACTCTTCTGAATCCATGTTAAGTTTCTTCCCTTCTGGTCCAGAAGTGTGGAGCAGGATCTGAGCTGACAACTGATGAGAATTGATGATCAAGCAATCACAGCAGATTGTACTTCCTGTCCTCTCTGACTCAGCCACTCATTGGATGAACTCACTGGGATATCACGTCAGCTCAGTGTTTGTTGTAAAGCCATGCGATGAATCCAACTTCATCTAAAGAGTATTTATCATTCTCATCACTCGGGGTGCTTTCTAAAACTCGGTTTGTTCTGAAAAAACTGAGAGCAATGTTTTTGAGAAATACAACTATTCAAATCTGTGATTTTGAGCAAAGTGTTTTCATAGAAACTTTACAGTGTGGAAGCAGGCCATTTGGCCCTTTGAGTTCACACCGACCTTCCATAGAACATTCCACCCAGACCTACCCCCTCTATCCCATTCCTGCAACCCTGCATTTTCCATGGCTAGTCCACCTACCCTGCACATCTTGGGATTGTGGGAGGAGACCAGAGCACCCAAAGGAAACCCTTACAGACACAGGAACAATGTGCAAATTCCACACACACAATCGCCTGAGGGTAGAATCGAACCCAGGTCCCTGGCACTGTGAGGCACCGTAGTATTTGCTTTTAGATAATTTCTGGTTCTACAGACTGTTAAAGGGGCAGAAATGGTTTGTATGAGGATGATGTGTTCTTTCTGTCAGATATGGGAAATCAGGTAGAATTTGAGTGTCCTGGAGACTATGTCTACAGGAAATGTAGGTTGTGAATCCTATAGACCCCATGGATTGGTTGATGCAGCAGTTAGAGGCAATAAGGAATTTACAAGAGTAAGGGGGTGTGATGGATGGCAGTTTCAGGAAGGTTGAAAAACCACAAATACAGTCAGGTAGATGGTTGACTGCTGGGACTGGTAGGAGACGTAGCCCGGTAGTGCAGGAATCTCCTGTGGCTATGCCCATCTTAAACAGATAATACTGTATTGGATACTTTGGGGAGTGAGGGGGAATGGCTTCTCATAGGAATATAGCACTGATAGCCAGGCTTCAGGTACCAAGACAGGCTGTACATTAATGAGGGGTATGTCAGTGATCAGGGACTCTCTAAGCTGGGACACAGACAGATGTTTCTGTGGCCGTCAGTGAGACATCAGCATGGTGTGTTGCCTCCCTGGTGAAACAAGGATGTCTCTGAGAGGGTGCAGAATATTCTGAAAGGGGAGAGTGACCAGCAAGTGGGCGTTGTGCACGTTGGTACCAACTACATAGGTAGGGAAAGGGATGATTTTCTGCAGAGCAAATATAGGAAACTATATAGATAAAAGGTAGGTCCTCAAGGGGAGTAATATCTAGGCCAGTACCAGTTTTTCGTGTTAGTGGGTGTAGGAATAGGAAGAGCAGATGAATGCATGGCTGAGGAGCTCATGGGGGGGCAACGATTTCCATTTTTGGACTGTTGGGATCTCTTCAGTGGTAGAAATGACCAATTTAGGAGGGATGGGTTCCATCTGAATTGGAAGGAACTAATATCCTTGCGGGAAGATTTGCTACTGCTACTCAGGAGCTTTAAACTGTAACAGGGTGGGGGGGATCCAAAGTGCTAGAAAAAGAAAAGGCTGAGGCTGATACAATAGATAATCAAATAGTCAAGACAGACAAGAGCTTAGCAGAGAATGAGATAAAACTGATAAATTAAACTGCACTTACTTCAATGCCAGAGGCCTGACAGGTAAGGCAAATGAACTTAGGACATGATTGGGAACATGGGACTGGGATATCATAGCTATTACAGAAACATGGATGAGGGATGGACAAGACTGGCAGCTTAATGTTCCAGGGTATTGATGCTTTAGGAAGGACAGAAAGAGAAGCAAGAGAGTAGGTGGAGTGGTATTTTTGATTTGAGATAATATTACAGCTGTACTTAGGGAGGATATTCCTTGAAGATCATCCAGTGAAAATATATTAGTGTGAGTCAGAAACAAACAAGGGATGATCACCTTGTTGGGATTAAATTATAGCCCCCCCCCCCCCCCCCAAAATAAAACAGTCAGCAGGAAATTGAGAAGCAAATATGTAAGGAGAGCTCAGATATCTGTAAAAATGATAGGGTTATATTGGTAGGGGATTTTAATTTCCTAAACATAGACAGGGACTGTAATAGTATTAAAGGCTTGGATGGGGAGGAATTTGTTAAGTGTACAAGAAAACTTTTTTATTCAATGTGTAGATGTACCTACTAGAGAAGGAGCAAAGGAAATAAAGCAGAGCAAGTGATTGGCCTGACATTGGGGGAACACTTTGGGGCAAGTGATCATAATTCTATTAGTTTTAAAATAGTGCTGGTAAAGTATAGAACTGATCTAAAAGTTCAAGTTCTAAATTGGAGTAAGGCCAATTTTGATGGTTTTAAACAGGAACTTTCAAACGTTTATTTTGGGGGAAGCTATTTGCGGGTAAAAGAATGTTTGGGAAGTGGGAGGCTTTTAAAAATGAAATAATGAGAGTTCAGAGACTGTATGTTACTGTTGGTGTGGATGGTAGGTATAGAAAATGCTAGATCACTAGAGAAGTTGAATCTCTGGTCAAGAAAAAGAACGAGGTATATGTCAGGTATAGCTAACTGGGATTGAGTGAATCCCTAGAGGAATATAAGGGCAGTAGACTTATACTTAGAGGGATATCAGGTGGGCAAAAAACGTTGCATGAGAAAGCTTTGGCAAATAGAGTTAAGGAGAGTCCAAAGAGATTCTAGAGATTGATAAATTCTTAATCTCGCAAGGAATTAAGGGATATGGGGAGAGTGCACGTAAGTGACGTTGAAATGCCCATCAGCCATGTTTGAATGGCAGAGTGGACTCTATGGGCTGAGTGGCCTTACTTCCACACCTAGGTCTTATGGTCTTATGGTCTTATAAGTATATTAAGGACAAAAGAGTAACTAGGAAGAGAATAGGGCCTCTTTTAGATCAATGTGGCCATCATTATGGAGCCACAGGATATGGGTGAGATGCTAACAAATATTTTGCGTCATAATTTACTGTGAAGAAGGGCATGGAAGCTAGGGAACTTGGGAAAATAAATAGTGATGTCTTGAAAATATTAGAGAAGAGGAGGCCCTGGAGGGTTTGAAATGCACACAGGTAGATAAATCCCTAGGACCTGGTCAGGTGGTTTCCTGAACTTGAAAATGTGTTGCTGGAAAAGCGCAGCAGGTCAGGCAGCATCGAGTGAACAGGAGAATCGACGTTTCGGGCATAAGCCCTTCTACGTCGATTCCCCTGTTTCCTGGATGCTGCCTGACCTGCTGTGCTTTTCCAGCAACACATTTTCAGCTCTGATCTCCAGCATCTGCAGACCTCACTTTCTCCTCAATGGTTTCCTGAACTTGGCAGGAATCCAGAGAAGAGATTGCTAGGCCCCTTGCTGAGATATTTGTGTCATTGACATCCATGCGTGAGATGCTGGAAAGCTGGAGGTTGGCTAATGTTATGCCATTGTTTAAGAAAGGCTGCAGTAAAAAGCCAGGGAACTATAGCCTGGTGAGCCTTACGTCAGTGGTGGTTAAGTTGTTAGCGGGTATTCTGAGGGACAGGATTAGTATACATTTGGAAAGGCAAGGACTGATTAGGAATAGTCAACATGACTTTCTGTGTGGGAAATTATGTTTACTAACTTGATTGAAGAGGTAACAAAGAAGATTGATGAAGGCAGAGTGGTAGATGATGTCTATATGGACTTCGGTAACGTGTCTGACAATGTTCCCCATGGTAGATATGTTAGTAAGCTTAGATCAGATGGGATCCAAGGACAGCTTGACAATTTGGTACAAAATTGGTTTGAAGATATGGGACAGAAGGTGGTGGTAGAGGGTTGCTTTTCAGACTGCGACCAGAGGGTGCCACAACGATCAATGCTGTGTCCACTGCATTTTGTCATTTATATAAATGATTTAGATATGAATATAGGAGGTATGGCTACTAAGCTTGCAAATGACACCAAAATAGATAGTGTATTGGACAGTGAAGAAGATTATCTCAAAGTCAGCGGGACTTTGATCAGATGAGCCAATGGGCTGAGGAGTGGCAGATGGAATTTAATTGAGATAGATGTGAGGTGTTACATTTTGCTGAGGCAAATCAGGGCAGGACTTATACAGTTAATGGCAGAGCCCTGGGGATTATTGCCAAACAAAGAGATCTTGGGTGCAGGCGTATAGTTCCTTGAAAGTCGAGTCTCAAGTAGACAGATTGATGAAGAAGGTGTTTGGCGCACTTGCCTTCATTGGTTGGGATATTGAGTATAGGAGTTGCGTTGTCTTGTTCGGCTGTATAGGACATTGGTTAGGCCACTTTTAGAATACTGCATACAATTCTAATCACCCATCTTTAAGAAGGATGCTGTTAAACTTGAGAAGGTGCAGAAGACATTTACAAAGATGTGGCCGGGATTGGAGAATTTGAGCTATGAGAAGAGGCTGAATAGGCTGGGGCTATTTTCCCTGGTCTGTCAGAGGCTGAGGGGTGACCTTAAATAGGTTTATGAAATTATGAGGGGCATGGATAAAGTGAGTAGTCAAGGTATTTTTCCAAGGGTAGGGGAGTCCACAACTAGAGGGTAAAGGTTTAAGGTGAGAGTGGAAAGATTTAAAAAGGACAAAAGGGGTAACTTTTTCATGCAGAGAATGTTGCTGTATGGAACAAACTGCCACAGGAGGTGGTTGAGGCTGGTATAATTACAACATTCAAAAGGCAACTAGATAAGAAGGATTTAGAGGAATATGGGCCAATGGGAGTAGGTCAGTTTGGGATGTCTTATCGGCACGGACATGTTGAACCATGGGATTTGTTTCTGTGCTGTATGACTCCATATCTACTGATGTCCTTTAGTTTCTGTTCTTGACTTGTAATAAAGTCCTTCTTTCAACAGTTGAATTCTGATGACATGATTGGGAAATGCTACCTCAGAGGAGTTACTGAGCCTGACAGTGTGAGGGAACTGATTTATGACTGCAACTCAAATGTTAATTTGGCTTCTTCATGTTCAGGCTCATGTAACAGCGAAAAGATAATTATGCAGCGGAAAGAGTGCAGATCAACATGACTCATCTCCAATCTAGAGGCGATGAGCTGTAAGGGAAGATTACATTCTGGAAGGAAGATGCTTAACGGACAAGCTGATCAAAGTATATCATTCTGAATGGTATAGAAAAGGTTAACTTAAGTAATTATTTCAAGGTATGACAATACATTAAGACCAGATGAGATAAAACTGGATGTAGTTAATAGTTATAGAAATCAAAAAGCGATCAATGATTGAATTAATGTACATGGCAGCATAGTGGAAGCTAAATAATTACAGAATTCAAAACACAATTGCATATTTTGTAGGGGAGGTGAGGCTACTAAAGGAATAGGATTTGATAACCATAGCCTGTTATAAACCAAAATTTTTAATAACCTGACTGGTATTTCTGCCAGCTATCTCTCCTGAGGGTGTTAAATTTTGTTAGTGCCTAGTTCAATGAGCTCTGGTCACCTTCCAGTACATTAATTGCATGGCTTCTTGATAGTGTAGGGCTCACAGATGATCTCAATCCTATCCTCTCCTGTACACCATATACTTTACAGTAGAGTGTGACTGAGAGAGCTTGTGGGACTTTTCCCTCATTCAACCCAGTAAAAACCAAAAGAACTGCGGATGCTGTAAATCAGAGATGAAAGTAGAAATTGAAGTAGCTCTGGCAGCATCTGTGGAGAGAAATAAGATTTAATGTTTCATGTCATTACACATTAACAGCACAGAGGTGGAATGAGTGGAGAGTGTCAAGCTCCTGGGAGTAATCATTCACAACAAGCTTTCTTGGACTCTTCGTGTGGACACAGTGGTTACAAATGCCCAACAACATCTTCCTCAGGCAGCTGCGAAAATTTGGCATGACAGTGAATATCCTTGCCAACTTTTATAGGTGCGCCATCGAGAGCATTCTGTCTGGATGTATCACTACCTGGTATGGCAACTGTACCATTCAAGATCGGAGATGGTTACAGAGAGTGGTGAACCCAGCCCAGACAGTCACAAAGGTCAACCTCCCATCTATAGAATCCATCTACCAGGCCCGCTGTGAAGAAAAGGCTGCCAGCATTCTCAAAGATCCATCCCACCCTGGCAATGTTTTCCTACAACCTCTACCGTGGGGAGAAGGTACAGAAGCCTGAACACACACATGCACTAGCCAGTTCCGAAACAGTTTCTACCCTACTGTTAGAATACTGAATGGACTCACAAACTCTTAGCATTTGCCTGTACCTGTGTTTTTGTTTTTGCTGCTGTTTGCCTATTATTTACTTATCTATGCTACTTAACTCTGTGATCTGTCTGCAATGCTCACAAGACAAAGCTTTTCACTGAGCCTTGGTACATGTGACAACAAATTCAATTCAGTTCAAGACCTGAAACATTAAGTCTGATTTCTCTCCACAGATGCTGCCAGACCTACTGAGCTTTTAAAACAATTTCTAATTTTTTCCTCCTGCTAACCCAGGTCCCTTGTAATATCTCATTGTGGTCAGACTTGGCAAATTCAGTACAGACCATGAATCCAACTAGGAGCTCTCTGTTCTTATCCTTAACCTGTCCTCCCTGAACCAAGCTAGGATTCCCATTACCCTCAAGTTCCACCTCACCAACGTCCATATTCACAGATCAGCCTCTGCTGTTTCTACCACCACCGAACAAGATTTTGTTCCCCTCTCCCTTCAGTATTTCAAAGTGATTGCTCCCTGTGGTACAGCTGGATCTGCTGCTCAAATCACCCCCAAAGTGTGCCTCAATATCCATGCAAGTGTTGAAGGTGCCTTTTTATCTCCTCTCCCTTCACCATCTGAGACAGGGCACTTCTTTTTCACTGAAGACATTCTTGAGAATTTCTCAAAAGCCACAGTTTGATTTTCACAGTTTACATTTTGGGTTTTCAGAGCCTATTTCTTCGAAACTTACAGCACAGAAGAGGCCCTTTGGCCTGTTTAAATGCCACTAACTCCTTTGTTAGATGATGTCACAAAATAACTTTTGTTCATCACACGATTACTCTGCTATATATATTTGTATTGAGGATGGGATATTTAAACTCCCACAAGCAGAATTAGAAAATTTGTCAATGTCCTCTTGCTAAAATAAAGCATTGTTAATATACAATACCAAATAAACTGCAGCAGTTTAAGAATCACCACCACCTTCTCAAGGCCAGCTAGAATGGGAATAAACATCCCATGAATGAATTTTAAAAATTAAAATTTCTCATGCACGTCTTATTTTCTCACCTCATCTCCTCAAGGCACTGACCCTTGCTTGACTATGGCTTTTTGCATGCTGACCACCCTTTTAGTCTCTCACCTACACAGCAGGTTTCTTTCTACCTGTTAAACTCAGGCAGTGAGCATTAGCAAGCCATTCAATCACAAGTCCTCAATCCTGATGAAGGACTCCGGCCCGAAATGTCGATTCTCCTGCTGCTCGGATGCTGCCTGACCTGCTGTGCTTTTCCAGCAACACACTCTTAACTCTGATCTCCAGCATCTGCAGACCTCACTTTCTCCTATTCAACTACAAGAGCTATCACAGCCTGATCTGTCCTTGTCTGACTTAATGCACACTTTTCAAAAATAATCGGTGGAGGGTTATGCAATGCAGGAGCTTTGTAACCAAGTCTTTTCTCTTTACCAAACCTTGGACATGAATCACTGAAGGTAATAACAGTCGCTTGACGATATTTCGGTGAGCTCTGCTAAAGCATTTCTGAATTGGAATTTAAACAGTAGATTCTAGATAAGTAAGATTCCCTACTGTGCAAGAAGATATACGTACTGATGGTTTTGGAAACCTCGCACAACATGTAAATACCACTGCTCAGTTAACTATTTCATGCAGCTGCAATATTGTCTAACCTTGATGTGGAATGCTTGCACTGCTGTGCATAAATGCTGGCACTGCAGTATTGTTATGAGTTAGATGAAGTGAGTGTACCCATTAGGACAATTCCATAAAGGGAGCCAGTGTTAAAACGAGCATGATATTGCTTCTGTGTGGGGCCTGATCAATTATGGCGAGTTGATAACATCTCACTTTTGGGTTAGAGGATTGAGGGTTTAGGTCCCACTCGAAGGACATAAGAACAAAGTCTACAATAATATTTCAGTTTATTACTGAGATACTTGGAAGAAGTGTTTATCTAAGGTCCCCACTGTCTTCTCAAATGGTCAGAAAAGATCCTGTGGAATGCTCCAAGGTCATGAAAGGTGCAATGTAAATGCTAGTATTTCTTTTATTTTGGAACACGGTAGATTTAGCTGTAAGGAGGGAAGTATTTCATCTGTCCTGTCCTATTACTGCAATGGTTAGGTCCTCTTTTTGAAGAGGGTGATTTAAACAGATATTTCCTGAGGTCAATTGGAGGGTAACCACTACAGAGTTTCTATAGATTGCCAGCAGCCTATAAATCCCCAGTCCGTTCCCTTGGGGACAGCTAGCTTATTAGATTCAGAGGAAACAGCATTAAAGGACAAGCTTTCTTTGCTTCAGTATTTTTGGCACTTTGAAGTATAAAGTGTTCATGTGCAATGAACGGACTGAGTTTCATTCTTGAACCATTGCAGTCCATTTGGTATAGGTAGACCCAAGATGTGGTTAAGGAGGGAGTGGGAGTGAATATGTGTAGACATGATGCCAATTGATTGGGCTGCTTTATCCTGGATTGTATTAGTCTCCTTGAATGGTTTTTGGAGCTGCACTCATCCAGGCAATTGGGCAGTATTCCATCACATTGCTGACTTTTGTCTTGTGAATGGTTGTTAGGTTTGGAGAGATAGAAGATGAGATGCTCACTACAGGACTCCGAGCCTCTGACCTGCTCTTGTAGCCACAATATGTATTTGTCTAGTCCAGTTCAGTTTCTGGTCAATTGTAACCTCTGCGGTGTTGTTAGTGGGGATTTCAGTGATGATAATGTCATTAAATGATGATGGTTTGATTTATTCTTGATGGAGATGGTTGCTTGTACGATGTATATTTTACTTGCCGCTTGCAATTCCATAGTACTTTTCATGACCTCACGTTATCTCAAGGGGATTTACAACCAATGACTTACTTCAGAAGTGAAATCACTGTTATTATGGAGAAAAGACAGCAGCCAATTTATTCGCAGGAAACTCCCACAAATTACACTATGCAAATTACTAGATTATTTTATAGAATCCCTACAGTGTGGGACCAGGTCATTCAGCCCATCTGCCCCTCTGAATACGATCCCAGCTGAACCCAGCCCCTTGCCCTGTACGTATAACTCTGCATTTCCTATGGCTAACCCATCTAGCGTACACATCCCTGGACACAATCGGCAATTTATCATGGCCAGTCTACTTAACCTGCACCTCTTTGGACTGTCTCTGCAAACTCCCCCACAGCCAGTTGCCTGAGGGTGGAATCGAATCCGGGTCCCTGGTGCTGTGAGGCAGCAGTGCTAACCACTGAAATTTGATTTAGTGCTGTTGGTTGACAGGTAAATACAGGGCACCAGATTTTCTTCAAAATAGCTTCATGGAACCTTTTAACTCTCAGCTGAGAGAACAGACAACACATTGGTTTAGTACCTCTCTCAAAATACACCTTTGACAACGTGACATTCAGTCATTGTATTGCCGAAGTGACAACCTGGTTCTTGAGTATAAGGCTTGGAGTGGGATGAAACAACTGCCCTCTGATTGAGAAGCAAGACGCGACCCACTCAACAGCACATTAAAGAAAGATGACATAATTAAGTATTTCAGTTAATCAAAGAAATCATGTATTTTGACATTTACATAAATGAGTTTCTCACTGAAAAAAATGGCCCAACTTTGACATAAATTAAACATAAAATTATATCTATTGTTAATGAAACAAAAACATATCCCCAAACACACAGTACACACAAATGTGTGTGCTAGGGCATGTCTAATTTATTCCATTTGTGAGGGATTCCTTCATAAGTCAAGTCACGACCTTGTCATTCATGAGTTATCCAGTCTCCCAGCTGAAATACAGGAGGCATTCCTTCCTTGCTATAGTCAGTGCTACTGGCCTTCAGTGACTGCATAAATCAAATTCCATTTTTATTACGTGCGGTCCTCTCCAGTGTTTTGACATTCTGGAATCTGTCCTGTTTTATTGTAGGAATGCCAATCTTGCAGCTCTGACCAGGGTTTATAATTTAGATGTGTTTGTGGCATTGACAAGTGAACAGTCTGATTATATCAATTCTGGAAAAAGCACGAATCTCTAGATTGCAATGCTTTCATATCTACAGCTAACACCTAAAACTACTTTATATGCTCATTGTGGTGAGATTTGTCAAATCTGGCTACTATGTTTTCTGCGCTACACCACCGGTCACACTTAAAGAGTGCTTCTTGGGCTGGGAATACTTCTAAATATTCAAAAGTTGCTTAATAAAGGCAGGTCTTTTTTAAAAAGTATATAGTTTTATATGTTATGTATGAAGTATAAATAATGTTACCCTCAAACATTTTCCCATATGCCTGAAGAGGCTGGCTTCTACTTGGGTGTAATTCCATCAGTGCCGACAGCCTTCCCATACATAGTTGAAGTATTTGAAGTTGAACCGGGGATGTACTAGTTGCCTGACTGTCTGTGGGAGGACCACAATCAACCTCTACTCTGTTCTCACCTGTTGTCAGTATTATGACTTGAGCTCTCTTTTTCAAGGCTACCTGGTTCTGCCACCAGATTTTATTTTATACATTCATTGGATGAGGGCATCTCTAGCTAGGCTAGCAATTGCCCAGAGAGCAGTTAAGAGTCAACCACATTGCTGTGGGTCTGGAGTCACATGTAGGCCAGACCAAATAAGGAAAGCAGTTTCCTTCCCTACAGGATATTAGTAAACCAGTTGGGTTTTCCCGACAGTCGACAAAAAAATCAGTCGTCATTAGACTGTTAATTCCAACTTTTTTATATAATGGAATTCAAATTCCACCATCACAGGATTCGAACCCAGGTCCTCAGAACATCAGCTGGGTCTCTGGATTAACAGTCCAGTGATAAAACCACTAGGCCATCACCTCCTCCGAGAGGTATATAGGAGCAGAATAACCATTTAAACCCTCCAGTCTGTTCCACCATTTAATGAGATCCTGGCTAATCTGTGAACTAACTCCATATGGACATTTGTGCCATATCCTTTAATATAATTGTTTCACAAAAATCTGCCAGTCTCAGACTTAAAATTATTCAGCACTGTTTGTAGAAGAGAGTTACAACTTTTTATCGACCTTTGTGTGTAAGAGTTCTTCTTAATTTCACTCCTGAAGGATCAGGCTCAAAAGCTCCAGCAGATGTTCTGACTCAGTGATTCTGTTGATAATATCAAGCTGCGTAGAACTGGTCTTATGCCTCTATAGTGGTGTGTGCAGTTCTGGTCTCCTTACCTGAGGAAGGACATTTTGCCTATGGAGGGAGTGCAAAGAAGGTTTACTAGATTGATGGCGTGATTGACGTATGTAGAGAGACTGGATCAGTTAGAACTATATTCACTCGAGTTTAGAAGCATGAGGCGAGATCTCACAATAAATCTATAAAATTCTAACAAGGCTAAACAAGCTAAACGCAGGAAGGATATTCTTGATGACCAGGGAGGCCAGACTAGGGGTAAGAGTATAAGGATAGAGAGTAGGCATTTAGGACTAGTTGAAAAGTTTATTCACACAGAGAATGATGAGCCTGTGGAATTCTTTATTACAGAAAGCAGTTGAGGCCAAAGCATCAAATGTTTTCAAGGAGTTAGTTACAGTTCTTAGGATTAAAGGCACCAAAGAGAATGGGAAGAAAGCAGGAACAGGGGGCTGATATAGAGGACCAGCCATGATCGTACTGGATAGTGGAGTAGGCTCTAAGGTCTGAATGGCCTACGACTGTTTCTTTTTCTATGTTGCTATCACAACTTTGGAGCATAGGTACTCACGATGTCGAATGGTCCTATTTGATTTGAGAGATAGCTGGAGATGACATGTTATTAGCCATTTGGGCGACATGGGGTAATTCTGTCATTTAGAGCAAGTTCTTTATAGTGAAGACCACACATTGCTTACATTGTTCCTCTGAATTCTGCTTCTTTTGGATGAATGTATATTGTTTTTCATTTCGTGATTCATTCTCAATAAAACTGGCCTCTTAAAGGGAGGCTATATCAGTGTTCAGGAGACAGTGAGGTCTGTAGATACTGGAGATTAGAGTTGAGAGTGTGTTGCTGAAAAAGCGCAGCAAGTCAGGCAGCATCCGAGGAGCAGGAAAATCAATGTTTCAGGCCGGAGCCCTTCATCAGGAATGAGGCTGGGAGCCTTGGGGGTGCAGAGATAAATGGAGCAGGGTGGGGCTGGGGTGAAGGTAGCTGAGAGTGCAATAGGTGGATGGAGGTGGGGATAAAGGTGATAGGTCGGAGAGGAGGGTGGAGTTCATAGGTGGGAAGGAAGATTAACAGGTGGGACAGGTCATGAGGATGGTGCATCTGGAAGGTTGGAACTGGGGTAAGGTGTGAGGAGGGGAAATGAGGAAACTGGTGAAGTCCACATTGGTGCCCTGGGGTTGGAAGGTCCCAAGGCGGAAGATAAGGCGTTCTTCCTCCAGGCGTCGGGCGGGGAGGAGTGGCTATGGAGGAGGCCGACGACTTGCATGTCCTCGGCAGAGTGTGAGGGGGACTTAAAATGTTCGGTTACGGGGTACTGTGGGTGTCCAGCACATGTTCTCTAAAGCGCTCTGCAAGAAGGCTCCAGTCTCCCCAATGTAGAAGAGACCGCATCGGGAGCAATGGATACAATAAATGACATGTGTGGATGTGCAGGTGAAATGCTGACGGATGTGGAAGGCTCTTTTGGGGCCTTTATCAGAGGTAAAGGGGGAGGTGTGGGCGCAGATTTGCAATTCTTGCGGTGGCAGAGGAAGGTGCCAGGAGGGGAAGGTGGCTTGTTAGGAGGCATGGACCTGACCAGGTAGTCATGGAGGGAACAATGTTTGCCGAAAGTGGATGGGGTGGGGAGGGGAGTATATCCCTGGTGGTGATAATGTAGGTGGTGGAAATGTCAGCGGATGACTCGATTTACGCGGAAGGTTTTTTAGATTCCTTACAGTGTGGAAACAGGCCCTTCGTCCCAACTAGTCCACACTGACACTCCGAAGAGTAACCCACCCAGACCCATTCCCCAAGCTTTCCCCTGACTAATGCACCTAACTCGATGGACAATTTAGCATGGCCAATTCACATAACCTGCACATTATTGGACTGTGGGAGGAAACACCCGGAGGAAACCCACGCAGACACAGGGAGAATGTGCAAACTCCACACAGACAGTTGCCCAAGGCTGGAATCAAACCCGGGTCCCTGGCACTGTGAGGCAGCAGTGCTAACCACTGAGCCACCATGCCATTCTCTTGGTGGGGTGGAAGGTGAGGACCAGGGGGGTTCTGTCCTTGTTGCAGTTGGAGCGGTGGGATGTGGATGAGATGCGTTGGAGGGCATCTTCAACCACGTGGGAGGGGAAAGTTTGGTCTTTAAAGAAGGAGGCCATCTGGTGTGTTCTGTGGTGGAACTGGTCCTTCTGGGAGCAGATACGGCGGATGTGGAGGAATTGGGAATAAGGGATGGCATTTTTGCAGGAGGTAGGGTGGGAGGAGGTGTAATCAAGGTAGCTGTGGGAGTCGGTGGCTTTGTAAAAAATTTCAGTGTTGAGTCGGTCCTCGTGGATGGAGATGGAGAGGTCTAGGAAGAAGAGGGAAGTGTCTGAGATGGTCCAGGTGAATTTAAGGTCGGGGTGGAACATACTGGGTGAAGTTGATGAACTGTTTGACCTCCTCGTGGGAGCATGAGGTGGCGCCGATACAGTCATCAATGTAGCAGAGGAAGAGGTGTGGAGTGGTGCCGGAGTAACTATGAAAGATGGACTGTTCTACGTAGCCAACAAAGAGACAGGCATAGCTGGGGTCCATGCAGGTACCCATGATTACCCCTTTCATCTGGAGGAAGTGGGAGGATTGGAAGGAGAAATTATTGAGGGTGAGGACCAGTTCAGGCAAACAAATACGGGGAAACGGAAGTCTTGAAGGCGGTGGATGGCGTGGATGGTGTACTGAACGTATGTGGGGAGTTCCTGGACCCGGGGGGCAGATAGGACAGTATCGAGGTAGGTGGAGATGAGTTCAGTGGGGCAGGAGCAGGCTGAAATGATAGGTCGGATGGGGTAGTCAGGCCTGTGGATCTTGGGTAGGAGGTAGAATCGGGCGGTGTGGGGGTTCCCGAACTATGAGGTTGGAAGTTGTGGGTGGGAGATCCTCTGAGATGATGAGGTTGTGTATGGTCTGGGAAGTGATGGTTTGGTGATGGGGGGTGGTAGGAGGAGGTGTCATCAAGTTGGCACCTGGCTTCAGCGGTGTAGAGGTTAGTGTGCCAAACTACTACTGCACACCCTTTGTCTGCTGGTTTGATGGTGAGGTTGGGGTTGGAGCAGAGGGAGTGGAGGGCTGCGCGTTGTGAGGGTGGGAGGTTGGAGTGGTTGAGGGGTCAAGTTGAGGTGGTTGATGTCACGGCGGCAGTTTGAAATGAAGAGGTCAAGGGCAGGGGGAGCAAGCCAGCAAGGGGTGTCCAGGTGGATTGGGTGTGTTGGAGGTGGGAGAAGGATTGTCTTGGTTGTAAAAGTAGGCATGGAGGTGGAGGCAGCGGAAGAAACAGAAGATTGACAAGTGGGACAGGTCATGAGGGCGGTGCTGAGAGTCCTGCCCCAGCGAACCTATCTCCACCTAACTCAATACTGTCCTATTCCCCCCCTCCGGTCCAGGAACTCCCCACATACATTCAGGACATTACCTACTCCCTCCACCTCCTCCAAAACTTCCGTTTCCCCGGCCCCCAAAGCCTCATTGTCGCCATGGACATCCTTTCTCTCTATACGTCTATCCGCCCCCAATGCATCTCATCCACGTCCCACACCTCCGCCCTCGAACCCCACCCCTCCAACCGCAAAAGGACAGAACCCCCCCCAGTCCTCACCTTCCACCCCACCAACCTCCACATAAATCGTATCATCCACCACCATTTCTGCCACCTACAAATAGACCCCACCACCAGGGATATATTTCCCTCCCCACCCCATCAGCTTTCTGCAAATACTGTTCCGTCCGTGACTACCTGGTCAGGTCCATGCCCCCTAACAATCCAACCTCCCCTCCCGGCACCTTCCCCTGCCACCGCAGAAATTGCAAAATCTGTGTCCACACCTCCTCCCTCACCTCCGATAAAGGCCCCAAAGGAGCCTTCCACATCTGTTAAAGTTTTCCTGCTCCTTCGATGCTACCTGTCCTGCTGTGCTTTTCCAGCAATACACTCTCAACTATATCTGTATTCAGCCTGTCAAGACTATTGTTGACCACAGCTATCTTAGACCACAGCCAGCTGCATAATAACTTGCAACCTCTTCTGTCAAGCAGAAGATACAAAAGCTTAATCACACGTGCCAACAGATTCAAGAACGGCTTCTTCCCCGCTGTCATTAGATTTCCAAATGGACCTTTCAAATTTTAAATTTAAGTGTTGATCTCGCTCTGTGTACACCTTTTCTGCAGCCATAACATTGTATTCCTAGCTCTGTTCTATTCCCTAATGCGCTTTGCATGATATTCATATAGCCATCCAGATGCCCTTCAAATGTTACAATTGTACCAGCCTCCACCACCTCCTCTGGAGTTTGTTCCATACGTGTACCACCCTTTGCATGAAAATGTTGCCCCTCAGGTCCCTTTTAAATCTTTCCCCTCTTACCTTAAACCTATGCACTCCAATTTTGGACTCCCTTACCCTATGAAAAAGACCTTGTCTATTCACCTTATGATTTTATAATCTCCTTTAAGGTCACCCCTCAGCCTCCAATCCTCCATGGAAAACAATGCATGATATGATCTGCCTGTACTGCACGCAAAACAAAACTTTTCACTGTACCTATGTACACGTGACAATAAATCAAACCAACTCTGTTGTGCATGATCCTGATGGCATTCGTATGGCACTTTAGTAATGAGCCAAGGACCTGGGTGCCAAGTCCCAGTTGCCCCAGAGGTGTAGGATAATATTAATGAACTGGTTGATTAGAAAATGCCTACATGATCCTGGTATCCCAGCTGGCCAAACGAAAGCTGCTTTTTTTTTGTTTGTTTTATTTGTCTGTTCAGCAGAAATTCTCAGCTTTGATAATGTTTTGAGATAGAATGAATATGGCAGGTCACCAGTTCATTTGCTGGCACATGGTGACTTGACTGATGGCTGACTAGTGAGACATGAGAGGCAATCTGTAGCACTCTTTCTGTATACCAATCCAGTGGGACCACCCAGCTACTTAACATCAAGGCAGCATTATTGACCCCTATTAAAACTGCACTCAGTGGAAATCATTGGGGGTAGGGTGTTAATACCCTTCTCAGATTGGTGTCCTACCTAACATAAAGGAAGGTCATAGAGTCATAGAGATGTACAGCATGGAAACAGACCCTTCATTCAGTCCAAACCGTCCATGCCGATCAACTATCCCACCCCAATCTAGTCCCACTTGCCAGCACCCGGCCCATATCCCTCCAAACCCTTCCTATTCACATACCCATCCAAAGGCCTCTTAAATGTTGCAATTGTACCAGACTCCACCTCTGGCAGCTCATTCCATACACGTACCACCCTCTGCATGAAAAAGTTGCCCCTTAGATCTAAATTTATATCTTTCCCCTCTCACCCTAAAAATATGCCCTCTAGTTCTGGACTTGCCGACCCAGGGAAAAGACTTTGTCTGTTTACCCTATCCATGCCTCTCATAATTTTGTAAACCTCTATAAGGTCACCCCTCAGCCTCCGACACTCCAGGGAAAACAGCCCCAGCCTTTTCAGCCTCTCCCTGTAGCTCAGATCCTCCAACCCTGACAATATCCTTGTAAATCTTTTCTGAACCCTTTCAAGTTTCACAACATCTTTCCGATAGGAAGGAGACCAGAATTGCACGCAATATTCCAACAGTGGCCTAACCAATGTCCTGTACAGCCGCAACATGACTTCCCAACTCCTGTACTCAATACTCTGGCCAATAACGGAAAGCATACCAAACGCCTTCTTCACTATCCTATCTACTGTGACTCCACTTTCAAGGAGCTATGAACCTGCACTCCAAGGTCTCTTTGTTCAGCAACACGCCCCAGGACTTTACCATGAAGTGTATAAGTCCTGCTAAGATTTGCTTTCCCAAAAGCAGCACCTCGCATTTATCTGAATTAAACTCCATCTGCCACTTCTCAGCCCATTGGCCCATCTGGTCCAGATCCTGTTGTAATCTGAGGTAACCCTCTTCGCTGTCCACTACACCTCCAATTTTGGTGTCATCTGCAAACTTACTATCTGTACCTCTTATGCTCGCGTCCAAATCATTTATGTAAATGACAAAAAGTAGAGGGCCCAGCACCGATCCTTGTGACACTCCACTGGTCACAGGCCTCCAGTCTGAAAAACAACCCTCCACCACCACCCTCTGTCTTCTACCTTTGAGCCAGTTGTGTATCCAAATGGCTAGTTCTCCCTGTATTCCATGAGATCTAAACTTGCTAATCAGTCTCCCATGGGGAACCTTGTTGAACGCCTTACTGAAGTCCATATAGATCACATCTACTGCTCTGCCCTCATCAATCTTCTTTGTTGCTTCTTCAAAAAACTCAATCAAGTTTGTGAGATATGATTTCCCATGCACAAAGCCATGTTGACTATCCCAAATCAGTCCTTGCCTTTCCAAATACATGTACATCCTGTCTCTCAGGATCCCCTCCAACAACTTGCCCACCACCGAGGTCAGGCTCACCGGTCTATAGTTCCCTGGCTTGTCTTTACTGCCCTTCTTAAACAGTGGCACCACGTTTGCCAACCTCCAGTCTTCCGGCACCTCACCTGTGACTATCGATGATACAAGTATCTCAGCAAGAGGCCCAGCAATCACTTCTCTAGCTTCCCACAGAGTTCTAGGGTACACCTGATCAGGTCCTGGGGATTTATCCACATTTAACCGTTTGAAGACATCCAGCACGTCCCCCTCTATAATCTGGACATTTTGCAAGATGTCACCATCTATTTCCCTACAGTCTATATCTTCCATATCCTTTTCCACAGTAAATACTGATGCAAAATATTCATTTAGTATCTCCCCCATTTTCTGTGGCTCCACACAAAGGCCGCCTTGCTGATCTTTGAGGGCCCTATTCTCTCCCTAGTTACCCTTTTGTCCTTAATATATTGTAAAAACCCTTTGGATTCTCCTTAATTCTATTTGCCAAAGCTATCTCATGTCCCCGTTTTGCCCTCCTGATCTCCCTCTTAAGTATACTCCTACTTTCTTTATACTCTTCTAAGGATTCACTCGATCTATCCTGTCTATACCTGACATATGCTTCCTTCTTTTCCTTAATCAAACCCTCAATTTCTTTCGTCATCCAGCATTCTCTATTCCTACCAGCCTTCCTTTTCACCCTGACAGGAATATACTTTCTCTGGATTCTTTCCCCTCTTACCTTAAACCCATGCCCTCCAGTTTTGGACTCACCTACCCTGTGAAAAAGACCTTGTCTATTCACCTTATCAGTGCCCCTCATGATTTTATAATCTCTTTAAGGTCACCCCTCAGCCTCCAACCCTCCATGGAAAAAAATCCCCAGCCTATTCAGCCTTTCCCTCTAGCTCAAGTCCTCCAATCCCAGAAACATACTTGTAAATCTTTTCTGCATCCTTTCAAGTTTAACTACATTTTTCCTATAGCAGGGAGACCAGAATTGTATGCAATATTCTTAAAGTGACCTCACCAATATCCTGTGCAGCTGTAACATGATGTCCCAACTCCTATACTCAATGCACTGGTTGACTCTTGACTCACTTTCCCTCTGGATCTTTTGCTGATGATTTTAAAACTGAATTCTTTGTACTGCTGATTCGGAGATGCCGGTGTTGGACTGGGGTGTACAAAGTTAAAAATCACACAACACCCGGTTATAGTCCAACAGGTTTAATTGGAAGCACACTAGCTTTTGGAGCGACGCTCCTTCATCAGGTGAATTCTTTGTAGTTATTGTATTGAGGTCACCCAGGTGGACCTCAGAATATGAGTTCCCTGATTGGAGCTGTGAACCTGGTCCAATCAGGGAGCCCTGGCTGACAGATATAAACAGGAGTGTCAGAGCTTCTGTTCACTCTGGGAGCTAGCTCTGAGAAAGTTGGATCAGTGTCAAGGACTTTCCACGTGTAAATAAAGGGTGACTTGGTGAGGAGATCCTGGCCTCTGTGGAATTATTCAGTCTTCAAATTTGGCCAGTCACTAGAGGAAACAGGTTTTTTTCTGTTTACATTATTAAAATTCCCATCACCCTTTAGCTTCGCTGTTCCAAAGAGAATAGTCAACATCCGTTCTTTACTAATGTACGTCATTCTTGGTAACACCCTAACAAGCCCCTTCTGTAACCTTTCTAAAACTATTACATGTTTCCTGAAAAGTACTATGCAGAACTATCCACAATACTCCAACTGAGCCCAACGTTATCATGTTTATGACTGCTGAACAAGTTCAAGGATACTCCCATTCAGGTTGAACTTTACTCTTCACTGTAATGTTGAAATGTTTGCTAAGGTCCTTCTCATGCACCTTAAAATCATCTTTGGTATATTTTTTCCCTGTGAGAATAAAGATTAACTTCATCAGCTTCATGACCTTTCCTTAAACATATGGTCAGAAATGGGCATGTTCACTTATGACTGCACAATCTTCAGCACAACTCCTCAGGTATTGAACAGTCCATGCCCGTGTGCAAAAAGACCTGGACAACATGAGGCTTCGGCTGATAAATGGCAAGTAACATTCATGCTAAATGCCAGGCAATGCAAATTTCCAACAAGCAAGAATCTAACCATCTCCCCTTGATATTCACTGGTGTTACCATTTGCAAGCTGCAACCAGGCGTCTTCAACAGCACCTTCCAAACCAGCAAACTCTAATACTAGGAAGGATAAAAGTAGCAGATACATAGGAATATATCCCCTCCTTCTGACTTGGAATTATGTAATGCCATTCCTTCACTGTCACTGCATCAAAATCCTGGAACTTCCTTCCCATCAGAATTGGCAGTGTCCCTGTACCCCCAAGGACTGCAAAGGTTCAAGAAGGCAGCTCATCATTCATTGCTCGGGCAATTAGGGATGGGCAATAAATGCTGGCCTAGCCACATCAATCAACAAATAAAAATAAATCTCTTAGGTGCAAATGTAGATTAATTTGGTTGTGCTTTTGTATCAATTACCTTTGAGATGACTGGTTCATTTCGCTGGGAAGTGTTCCTCTATGAACTCTGCATAAAATTTGGAAATGATTGACATTCAAAAACACAAAGAATTCTGTCGGGGGGAATTGAGTGCTTACTTAGCCAGTGACTGACATCAGCTTTATTTCTACTACATATTATCTACAGATTGGAGACAAATTATTCACTGTAGTGGGCTTTATGCAGAGTTAAGAGTTGATGAGGAAACAAATACTTTGTTTCAAAGGGTTTTTTAAGCATGTCGACAAATATGCAGTGTGAGCTGATATTGGGGTCAAGAATATAGATAGACAGAGAAGAAATATTTGTGGAAACATCAAATTTAGGAGTAGGGGGTTTGTTTAGACCTGAAAAAGAAGGACTCACCTGTATCTCTGAAGTAGTTGAAGAAATGGTATTTCTTCCATTTTTTCCATTGAAGACTAAGATGAGAGATCTTTTTGCAGTTAATTACAGAGGTGAATTTTGCATAGACTCTGACAGGGGTTTCAGAGATGTCCAAGGTAATTTATTTATCCAATATTTAAGAGTAAAATTTCAGAAGAAGAATAGGGTCTCATTTTCATCTGTTCCTCTGACAAATTACAGGAGGAATAGATGATTACTCCTGTGCTGGCCCTCCCTCAGAGCCAGGACGCCCAGGTTTAAGTCCCATTTGTTCCAGAGGTGTGTGATAATATCTCTAAACAGGTCGCTTCAAAAATATCTAATAAGGAAAGTTTTTGCAGCGCTGTTGGGAATATTCATAGGTATGATGGGCCGAATGGCAGTCTTCTATATCTAATCAAATTGTTTTGTAGCTTCCTATTCCCAAAAGTAGATTTTCATCAGCAAATCCAGAATGTGGGAGAACTAGCAGCCAATCATGATGAATCTATAACAATGATCCTTTAAATCCTAACTAAGTTAGTAGTTAATTGAATGTAAATCTGCCAAAATGAACTAATTTACCAGAGGACTACAGGATTTTGGTAGTAAATCTCAGTTTACTCTTGAGGTACCTTGTTTCTGAATGCATCAGCCTTACTTTCTGAAATATCAGCCTGCTTTGAACTGTTATTTGGTGTCTTCCCAGAGAGGAATTGCACACAGTATTGGGTTAGATCAAAACGTATTGATGAGCTGGAACTTCACAAAATCAGCATTTGTAGAAGAAGAGGAAAAATACTACTTAAAACATGACCTGATGCTAATATCAGCTGTGATAATGATAGCACATTTGCCTTTGAATCAGCAAGTTATAGGTTCAGATCCTACTCCAGCAACTTGGACATTCCAATACCCTCATGCTGGAGATGCTGGTGAGTGGACAGAACATTAAACCAAGACTTCATCTGAGTTCTCCTAGTGGATGTAAAAGCTCCCAGACACTATTTTGAGTGTCCTACTAGCCCTCTGTAAGCATCACATACACAGATGATATGGCCCCATACTATGAGAGCTTGCTATGTACCAATTGGATGTCGTGTTTCCTACATTAGTACAGTGTACCTCATTGCCTGTAAAATGCTTTCAAACATCTGATCTCATATAAAGTGCAGTTTAAATGCAAGGTCTGACAATGTAGAAATGATGGTCCCTGTAAGAATGAACCAGCAGATACCACAGAGGAAATAGGGAGCAGCTGATGCTCATTGCAGCATATGTTCTCATCCAGGAATCTGAGAGGATTTTGTGGTGCCGTGCTAGTGTTCCTACCTCTGAGCCAAGAGGCCTGGGTTCAGCACCCACCTGCTCCAGTGGTGTGTAATAATGTCTCTGACAGGGAAAAAAAAAATTCCCTGGCTGTTATTTCTTAGTGTTGCACTGGCCCTAATGGGTCATGCTTTATAATTGGTTTTAATTTGTAACACGGATAATTTGGTGGTAGTGAAAAACATCCAAATCTGTGTAATAGATCCTGAAAAAGGAAAGGGCTGGTCTTCCCCAGTAAGGGAAGCTAATTCTCAGGCAGAGAGACTGTCTCTGCTTTCCTATTTTGATAAATGTGCAGCTATCAGTGTAACAGGTACCCTTCCCAACAGGGTCACCAGCAAAATATTTGCCTGCCTTTTTGTTCTTATTACATTTTGAGTGACCTGTTGTGCAATCCTCCTACTTTCTAGTGCTCTGAGAATGAAGCAGTGCTATCCCTTCCCTCTACCCTCACCATCAAGAGGCTGCAATTGCCATCAAACCTGTGGAGCAATCCTGGTTCAATGAGCACTGCAAGAGGCCATGCCAGGCGTAGTGCCAGGTGTACCTAAGAACTAGATACCAATCTGGTGAAGCCGCAGCTGCTGAAGCAACATCAGTCCCACAAACAACAGATCAGATCAAAGCTCTGCATTACAGATGCCTAACTTCAGCCAATTCAACACCATCAGTGATATTTAGAAATTGCTGAGCACACTGTATACAGCAAAAGCCATGGGTCCTGGCTATAACAATGAAGATTTGTGCTTCAGAACTAGCCACACTCTTAGCCAATCTATTGCAGCTACAATACTTGCATCTATCCAGCAAATGGTACAATACCGAGGGATGTCCTGCCCTCAAGAATCAAGATAAATTGAATGTTGCCATTTACTGTGCCTCAGTCTACTTTCAACTTTTGACAAAATAATGGAATATGTCATTGACACTGTCATCAAACAGCATCAATACCTTGCTCACCAGTGCTCAGTTTGGGATCCAGACCTTACAACAGCCTTGGTCTAAACGTGAACAAAACAGCTGACTTCCAGAGGTGAGCTGAAAATGACTGCCCTTGTCCTCAAGGTGGCATTTGGCATCAAGAAGCCCCAGCAAAACTGAAGTTGATTAGAATCAGGAGGAAAACTCTCAACTGGCAGGAATGGTACTGAGCATACAGGAACATGGTTGTAGGTGTTGGAAGCTGATTGCCTTAACCCCAGCATATTGCTGCAGGAATTCCTCAGATCGTATCTAGGTCTAACCATCTTCAGCTGCATCTTCAATGACCTTTTTCTCACAGAACGTCAAAATTGGGGATGTACCCTGAGAATTACACAGAGATGAGGTTCACAGAGATAACACAGAAAGGAGATGTGCAACTCCTGAAATAATGAAAGGTTTCATGATACTAAGCAGTAATATCTGCACAGCATTCAGGCTTGGGCTGATAGATTTCCAATAATGTTTGTGCCATACGTTGCCAGCAATGACTGTCTCCAACATAATACAATCTGACCACCTCCCATTGACATTCAATTGTAGTACCATTACTGGATCCCCTGTTACCAATATCCAGAGGTTTACCATTGTTCAGAAACCTACCTGGATGAAACCCACAAACACTGTGGCAAAGCAGCCAGTCAGTGGCTGAGTATTCTATACCATGTAACTTGCCTCCTGACTCCCCCAAAGTTTTCCCATATTCCTGATGAAGAGCTTATGCTTGAAATGTTGACTCTTCTGCTCCTCAGATGCTGCCTGACCGGCTGTGGGATTTTCCAGAGTCACACTTGTTGGCACTATATACAATGCAAAATTCAGGAGTTTAATGGATTGCTAAAACAGAATGTTGCAGATGAAAATCTGAAATAAAAACAGAAAAGGCTGAATATCCAAACCAAGTGAGGCAGCTTGTGTGAGCATGAACTGAGTTAACAATTCAGGTTATGATAACCCATCATATGTGATGGAATACTCCCTCACGTCTGGTGAGTGCAGCTTTAACACAAGAAGTTTGGGAACATGCGGGACAGAGAAGCTCAATTGATTAGCACTCAATCCACCAACTCAAGCATTCCCACCCTCCATCATTGATGCATAGTGGCAGTAGTGTAAACTATTTACAAAATGCAATGAATCATCATGGCATAACTCCTTCAGTAGTACTTTTCTAAACTTGTGACCTCTACCATCTAGAAGGACAAGGGTAACAGATGCATGGGAGCATCACTAACTTAAAGTCGCACACCACCTGACGTAGAAATATGTCGCCGTTCCTTCTCTGTACCTGGGTCAACATCCTAGACATCCCTACCTGACAGCACTACAGATGCTTTGCCACATAGATTGCAGTAGTTGAAGGAAGTGGCTCACTATCACCTTCTCAAGGATTATTAGGGATGAACTGTGCCAGTGAAACCTCTGTTCCATGAATAAATGAAAAAAGGTTACCATGTCATATTGTGGTCCTGACTGTCTGTCGAAGGTTTCACGACACAACTGTAAAAAAAGCACATAATGTCCCTCACCCCACACTCCCTTGCTTCCCCCTTTCTCTCCCCACTCCTATTGTTTGTCCAATAATCCTCTGTCATTTCATGGCTAATATGTTTGCTTACAATACATCGCATTCGCTGCAATCCACAAAAAAAATCACTGACTAAAGCATTTTTTGAGTTGTTTCAATGATAAATGAAAGCATTTTTTGAAACATCTTTTTGAAGTTTCCACTCCATATGCTAATTCACTCTGCAGTGTGAATTTTAATTGCAATAAGAAAGGGTTGTACCCAGGTGCAACTTAGATGTGTTTCCAGGCACAAACATCATCAATTCCAGCAAAGGAGAAAATCTGCCTCTTACAGTCAGATCCACTAAACACAAGCCTGACAATTGAATTCTGATTAACTGATAACTAGTTTGCCCAGAAATTTTATGCTTGGGTCAGGATTTATGTTACACTGCAGCCAGAAATAGACTGGTTGCAAATCTTGGTGGCACAGCCCATTTAATCATTCATCCCAGCAAGTGAAGGTAACTGAAAATAACCTAAAAGACATATCTCTTTAGCTGTTTACTGCTGTGTACGGAGTTTCAGCACCAAAAGCTGTGAACAACCTAGTTATTACTTCTACTTCTCCACAGTAGCTGCGCTGCCTTAAAAAATCCTAAGTTATAAAAAGACCAATCTGAAATTATCTGTGTTAGCAGCTCTCTTGCAGTATTGCTCATGGACTAAAGACAAGGTTGATTGAATCTCTGGTGATGCGAGTGTAGGATCTGAATTGTTGATGGCAGGCAGGTTTGGCTCAAGCTGGAGAAACTAATTTACGATAACTGTAGTTGAAGGCACGTTTGGATGAAGATGAGTCTATAAGTCCAATTGGAAACAGAAGGTGGATCTGGAGTTGGGTTTGCATTGAGGTGTAGACAGTGGGCATATCTGAGTTGAGTTGGGTGGTGAGGTTTCATTGAGTGACCCTATTATCCAAATTTGCCCCTGACTAATGCACCTAACCTACACCTACCTGAGCATTATGGGCAATTTAGCCTGGCCAATTCACATAATCTGCACATCTTTGGACTGTGGGAGGAAACTGGGGCACCCGGAAGAAACCCAGGCAGATACAGGGAGAATGTGCAAACTTCACACAGACAGTTGCCCAAGGCTGGAATCAAACCGGGGTCCCAGGTGCTCTGAAGCAACAGTGCTAACCGCTGAGCCACTGTGCTGCCATTTTGACACAGGCGGAAATGCCATTAAAGGGTTTTCCAGTTTATTTCATTAATGTTGATTAAGGCAGATGGCACATGAAGGATATAGCAGAATGGACAAAATAATGTGCAGCATCAGTCAAAAATAAAATGAGCACAGATTGAGAAAGGGACCTTTAAATAATAGTGGACTCATCACATTTAAGTAATATTTTTAAGATGTTGCTGGCAATTAAAACTGCAAACAAAATTGACATCTATGTTAAATTGAAGTAATGGAGTAAAGGTACATTGAAGTTATGTAAATGTTGGTCAGATTCTGCTCAGAGTCCTGTGAACACTTCTATGTATTGTTATAGCAGTAATACCATAATATCATAGAAATCTAAAGCACTAAAGAAGGCTGTTTCGCCTGTTGCACCTGTGTTTAGCCTCACACCTTTGCTTTTTGTGTATTGCCTGCAGGTTCTTCATCCTTATGTCCCTGTCTAATTTCCTTTGAGAATTATTTTTGGAATTGGCCACCATTGCCTTTTCATGTTGAGTGTCCCAAATCCTAACAGCTGTTTGTTGAAAACATTCTCCTCACCTCTCCTCTAATCTTTAGCCAGTGTTTTTAAATCTTTGACCTCCAGTTATTGACTCACTACAATTATACAAAAATTAGGAGAGTAGAAAAAGTGAACCAATTAGAACAAAACTAAAAACTGAACTTGAATAATGTAATGACTACATTTGCAGACCAGGGCCAAGAAATTTTCTGAAATATTCTAAGTACAGTTGTCATTAGAAATACTGTCCTCTAAAGCAATGCATATTTCTTTTTGGCTGCAATAAGTTGTTTGTGGGGTAAATGATCTACTTGCCAGGATGGAATATTGTCCATCTTCAGGTATCCATTGTCAGCATTAGTACAGGAAACCTCCCTGTACGTTGTACAATGTGGAAGTGCATAGCGCCACACCACTGCCCCCTCCAATTTCACCACCCCTCACTGCAGTGCAACACTACAGTTTTTGACTTCACTTCAGTTTAGCAAGATTGCTAACACAGAGGCTGTTATTTTTGCTGAAAGTCCAACTTCATTTCACAGAGGATATGTACAGTCCAGCAAACAAAGGACATTCCCATATTATCCGGCTACGTGGATTTATGCTCAGGGCACCTGTCACTGTGCTAACGTTACCATATCGCCTCAAAACAAAATCCGTAATCCTTCACAACCTTCATGAGCCTGGCCTTGTATCTGTGGTTACCTCAGAATTGTAAGGGTTCAGCGAGGTATTTTATGTGCATATCGACCATAGCTAAAGAGCCAAGGGTGATTCTGTGAATGTATCCAGCAATTGACCAGCTGAAATGTAAAGCTGGGAGTAAACTTCATTGCTTTAAGGCGAGACATCCTCTCTGTCTCTGGAGGGGCTGCCACCTTAAGCAGCCAGCCAAATTGATGGACCATTACCTCTGTGATATCAGAAGTATCAGTGGGAAACAGTCACTACTGCTAGGACAACAGTGAGTCCCACCACTCCAAGGAGCCAAGATAAGTCCAGGGTCAGAGATCTTGGGGTTGGGGATGTGGGCTGAGATCAAGGCACCAGGGGAAAGGGTTAAACAGAGGATTGATAATTTGGTGGGGGATGCTGGAGGTGCTACTGATAGACCCCAGGGGTCCTGCAAAAGAAGTTCCAACTCTTGGCCTGTCCTCAGCTCAGAAGAGAAAATGAGGTCTGCAGATGCTGGAGATCAGAGATGGAAATGTGTTGCTGGAGAAGCGCAGCAGGTCAGGCAGCATCTAGGGAACAAGAGAATCGACGTTTCGGGCATTAGCCCTGTCCTCAGCTCATACAGCTAAAGGCTACCAGTGTTATGGTGAGGGACTCTATTTGACTGGTAAAATATGGACTGTGGTAGACTGAGACCTCCCCTCCCTGGACCTCTCCATTGCCATTAGTGACGACCGACTCGACACTGACATTTTTTACAAACCCACCGACTCCCACAGCTAGCTGGATTACACCTCTTCCCACCCTATCTCTTGCAAAAATGCCATCCCGTATTCCCAATTCCTCCGCCTCTGCCGTATCTAATCCCAGGAGGACCAGTTCCACCATAGAACACACCAGATGGCCTCCTTCTTTAGAGACCGCAATTTCCCTTCCCACATGGTTAAAGATGCCCTCCAACGCATCTCATCCACATCCCGCACCTCCGCCCTCAGACCCCACCTCTCCAACCATAACAAGGACAGAACGCCCCTGGTGCTCACCTTCCACCCTACAAACCTCCGCATAAATCAAATCATCCGCCGACATTTCTGCCACCTCCAAAAAGACCCCACCACCAGGGATATATTTCCCTCCCCACCCCTTTCCGCCTTCCGCAAAGACTGTTCCCTCCATGACTACCTGGTCAGGTCCACGCCCCCCTACGACCCACCCTCCCAACCTGGCACTTTCCCCTGCCACCGCAGGAACTGTAAAACCTGTGCCCACACCTCCTCCCTCACCTCTATCCAAGGCCCTAAAGGAGCCTTCCACATCCATCAAAGTTTTACCTGCACATCCACTCATATCATTTATTGTATCCATTGCTCCCGATGTGGTCTCCTCTACTTTGGGGAGACTGGAGAGCGCTTTAGGGAACATCTCCGAGACACCCGCACCAATCAACCAAACTGCCCCGTGGCCCAACATTTCAACTCCCCCTCCCACTCTGCCGAGGACATGGAGGTCCTGGGCCTCCTTCACCGCTGCTCCCTCACCACCAGACGCCTGGAGGAAGAACGTCTCATCTTCCGCCTCGGAACACTTCAATCCCAGGGCATCAATGTGGACTTCAACAGCTTCCTCATTTCCCCTTCCCCCACCTCATCCTAGTTTCAAACTTCCAGCTCCGCACTGTCCCCTTGACTTGTCCGGACTTGTCCGACTGCCTAGTCCTTTTCCACCTATCAACTCCACCCACTCCTCCCTGACCTATCACCTTCATCTCACCTATTGTACTCTATTGCACTCTCTCCCCACCCCACCCTCCTCTAGCTTATCTCTCCACGCTTCAGGCTCTCTGCCTTTATTCCTGATGAAAGGTTTTTGCCCGAAACATCAATTTCACTGCTCGTTGGATGTTGCCTGAATTGCTGTGCTCTTCCAGCACCACTGATCCAGAATGAGACCTGTAAGTGCTATTACTTAGCTACCTAAAGGTCTCAACATGCCGAAAGGGTGGGCGCGCCACCCAATAACCCCTCTGACCTATGTAAAACGTCAGGCAGGCACGGTGGCTCAGTGGTTAACACTGCTGCCTCATAGCACCAGAGACCTAGGTATGAATCCACCCTCGGGCGACTCTGTGCGGAGTTTGAATGGGTTTCTGCCGGGTTCTCTGGTTTTCTCCCACATTCTATTTTGTTCAAAAAGCACACAATCTGTAGGCAGTCAACATTTTTTATAACCTATATGACATTTTATAAATTCCACTTTGGAAATAGAACCGGTCTGACTCAAGACTGGAATAAACACAGACTCTAACCTCACACCTTTAATGCATTGTCTGAGCTGTGATGTCATTTGTTTTTATAAAACCTTAAGTTTCCTCAGGAATGTGACTTGAAAGAAGTTCTGAGATTTACACATTAATGAATGGAAACCTGCAACCCATTCTAAAAGATGAAAGACTTAACAGCAATCTAGATTTGTTCAATATCTCGCATCAGTGTAAGACATTATGATCTTTTATTATAAATGCTGTGTCCTATGATCCTACTCCATTCATTACCTAATGAAAGAGCAGCTCTCTGAAAACTTGTACTTACATGTAAACCTGTTGGACAATAACCTGGTGTTGTGTGATTTTTAACTTTGTACACCCCAGTCCAACACCGACAGTTTCACATCATGTGTGGAGTTTGCACATTCCCCCTGTGTCTGTATGGGTTTCCTCCAGGTGCTCTGGTTTCCTCCCACAGTCCAAAGGTGTACAGGTTAGGTGGGTTAGCCATGGGAAATACAGGGTCACAGGGTTGGCGTAGGAGGTGGTCAGTGTGGACTCAATGCGCTGAATGGCCTGCTTCCATACTGTAAGGATTCTATGAAAGTCTATGAAATCCAAGGCTGAGGGCAAGCGAGATGCCCACTGCTTAATTATATGACCCCTACCTTCAAACTCACCAGTGGCTGGGTGTAAAATCCATGCAGTTGTTTCAGTATTAGTTCTTTCCATGGCACATTTGCCATATCAGTCAGCAAGGCAGGACTGACTGATAAAATCATGATGCTCATAGGGAAGAGAAAGTGAGGACTGCAGATGCTGGAGATCAGAGCTGAAAATGTGTTGCTGGAAAAGCGCAGCAGGTCAGGTAGCATCCTAGGAGGAGGAGAATCGATGTTTCGGGCATGAGCCCTTCTTCAGGAATGTTGATTCTCCTGCTCCTTGGATGCTGCCTGACCTGCTGCGCTTTTCCAGCAACACATTTTCAGCTCATAGGGAAGACACTTGTATAAAAACTTCATGAGTCAGTCTAACTAAGTACTATGGCAGAAACCCTGGTTGGATGTTGGGGGAAGTAGTGAATTTGCTATGAGGGTAATTCTGAAGTCTTACACTGCTCAACCAATATACAATGTAGATCACAAAATGAGTTATGGCAATATTGCACAGTTTTTAAAATTTGTTCACTGGATGTGGGTGTCTTTGCAAGGCTGGCATTAATTGCCCATTCTTAAATGCCCAGAGGGCTGTTCAGAATCAACTACATTGCTGTGAGTCTAGAGTCACATGTAGGCCAGACCAGGTAATGGTGGCAGATTTCCCTCCTTAAAGGGCATTAGTGAACCAGATGGTTTTTTAATGGCAATTAGTGGTAGTTACATGGTCACCATTAGACTGGATTTTTTTTAATGTCCTAATTTTTATTGAACTCAAATTTCACCATCTGCCAAAATATGATTCAAACCCAGTGACATTATCACTACGCCACTGCCTCCACACATGGATGTTGTTAGTTCCTGTAGCATTATTTCAGATCATCGGGTGTAGGACATGCTTCATTCTGAAACTCTAAAGAGGTTCATCAGGCAGGTTGTTGCTCACCAGTGCCATTTTTGTCATTGGAATAGTGAAGATGGAGTGATAAATTTTCATCTTTGTTGAGACAAGGGATGTTAATGTTCATTCAGATTCAGCACCTATGAGCATAAAAGCTGTCTTTATTCAAAGTAGGGTTCCCTGTTTGAACCAAATTGAGACAGTCTCAGTCACGGTGAATGATTGTGGGCATTTCGGGACTGATTGCTGCGATCCCTTTCCTTTGCCTTTCCTCTGCTCTCTTGAAGGCACTTACTGATATTGAATTACTGTCCCGCAGATGCTAGTCATGCATCCTATCTAAGTTGAGATGGATTAGGGGAGGAGACTGCTCAACTACAGAGGTTGAACCAAGTCCCACTCACAAAACATACAGTGAGGAGTCATTTTACTGTGGCCAGGCATGAGAAATCTAGAATTATAGAATTCTACAAGAAAGAAGAAATCAGTTTGCAAATTGTTCCTGCCTGACTCTGTGAAAGAGCTATTTACTTAGTCTCATTTCCTTGCATTCTTCAGAATTTCTCTTCTTGAAATATTTATCCACTTCACTTCTAAAGGCTAATAGATACTCTACTTTCAGCATTGTTTCTAGCAGGATATTCCTCTGTCCTAACAGCCTACTTCATAAAGTAAATCTTTCCAGCCCTTCCCTTTCTCGTTAGTTGGTGGTCAGTTTCAATTTATTCCCACCAGTTACCAACCCACTTGAGGGAAATTGTGTTTTTAACCAAGTTACCTTCCCACGACCCCTTGTTACTTAGCTTTTTTTTTCATTTGCTACATCAATCTGATTTCTCTGAGGCCAGTTCGAACAGCTAAACTGCTGCTCCATCTGACATTACCTCAGAACAAACTCAAAATTAAAATAAAAGCTGGCCTTGTATCAGTTATGGCTCAGTGAGTAGCACCCTTGTTCCTCAGACAGAAGGCTGTGGTCAAGCTACACCCGAGAGAAACCCATAATCTACATTGCTACTTCAATGCAATACCAGAGGGATAGTGCCATTTTATGACTAATATGTTAAGCAGAGGTTCCATCTGTCCTTTCAGGTATAATGTAAATAATCTATTTTGAAGAACAATGGCATTCTCCCAGTGACCAATACTTATCCCTCAATGAACACCTAGATGAGACAGCCTGATCCTTTGTCTAATTGTTGTTTCAGGGAGCTTTTAAAAAAAAAATTAATGGAGTGTGAGCATCACTGACAGGGCCAGCATTTATTGCCCATTCCCAATTGCCCTTGAGAATGTGCTGGTGGGCTGCCTTGCCATGCACATTCTTAGATAATACATCCTCACAACAGTGGCTACACTTTCAAACTAATTCAGATTGTAAAGCTCTTTTTTGAGCATGTCCTGAGATTGTGACAGGCACTGTATCAAATTCTTTGAATAGACCATTCAAATATTTACTTGATGAACTAGACCATGGTGGGAACTGGATTTATGTTTTTCTCCCTGAGCTTACTTTAGAATTTCTCTTTGTTCACTACTCAAATATGCCTGATGCTGCTCACTGAACACCTGAAGAAAATAAAGAGGGTAACCAGTTCCCCAGCCTCTTTGTGGATGGTATTCCATAACAGGCTGACCCAAGGTGATTTGACTGTTCTTCCCTGTTCTAAGGTATGAATACATGATTGTACTGGATTGAGAGCTCGTGGCCTTGTGAATCAGGAATGCAAGCCCACATCCTATGGCACAACAAATTGAAACCCAGCATATGCAGTGAATTTTTTTAAAAATCCCTTACGTGAATAAATCTTTTTAAAGCACTTTCGGACATATATTGAAAATATGTTTATTTTTAATGTTCAGAGACTTTCATTTTTCCTTTATGTCTTTGGTCGGCAGGTCAAGAAACTATGAGCCTCTCTGTGCAAATCTGCAATCCCAGATCCTTAATTGTTACCAAGAAAATCCACAGCTGACTTTAAAGTGCTCTGGCTTCGCCAAGGAATACCGCCATTGCATCAGAGAGGCACAAAAGGTATGGTTTGAAGGTTACCCTTTTGACATTTAAGAGCACTTTCACAATGGAAGAACTCAGTGGTATTATTTGTTTCCTCTGTAAAGCAAAACAAATCACAGTTACTACAGCACAAAAGGAGGTCGCTTGGCCCATTGAACCCATGCTAATTCCCTGCAATTTAGTGAAAAAATTAAATCGTCACTGGCTTGTGGACCCCGATAGTGTGGGTCAGTCAATTTCACATCAGATTGGCCTGTTATTGCAACCAGATAAAAAGGGGGTGTGGCTAGTGTCACAGGAAGTCTTCCAGTCCCAGCTGCTTATATGGTTTAGATTTTTGGTCCCTTTCCTACCATTGGAGCATGATAGCAAGCACCAAATCTAAAAAAGGGAATGCATCACATCGAGGTCATCCTGCTGAGTTGTGAGTGATTCTGTCCAAGTTAACTTTTTTACAGTTGAACAATATTGTACATGTAGGATCAGCAGTGAGGGAAGGTGATGGCCTAGTAGTAAATTACTAAATCAGAAACCCGAGTAGTAGTACTCTAGAACCTGGGTTTGAATCCTGCCATGGTAGATGGTGGAATTTGATTTCAATAAATATTTGGAGTTCATTAGGAGTCTCATGGTGATGATGAAACTATTCTGGATGTAGATTTGTTCACTGAGCTGGAAGGTTTGTTTTCAGATATTTTGCCACCATACTAGGTAACATCTTCAGCAACCCTCCGAATGAAGCACTGGTGGTGTAGCCCGCTTTCTATTTATATGTTTGGGGTTCCTTAGGTTGGTGATGTCATTTAGTGCGGTGATGTCGTTTCCTATGGTGATGTCATTCCCTGTTCTTTTTCTCAGGGGGTGATAAATGGGATCCAAGTCAATGTTTTTGTTGATAGAGTTCTGGTTGGAATGCCATGCTTCTAGGAATTCTTGTGCGTGTCTCTGTTTGGCTTGTGCTAGGATGAATGTGTTGTCCCAGTCAAAGTGGTATCCTTCCTCATCAGTATGTAATAATATTAGTGAGAGTGGGTCATGTCTTTTTGTGGTTAGTTGATGTTCATGTATCCTGGTGGCTAGTTTTCTGCCTGTTTGTCCAATGTAGTGTTTGTTACAGTTCTTGCAAGGTATTTTGTAAATGACATTAGTTTGCGTGTTGTATGTATTGGGTCTGTCAATTTCATTAGCTGCTGTTTTAGTGTGTTGGTGGGTTTGTGGGCTACCATGATGCCAAGGGGCGGCACAGTGGTTAGCACTGCTGCCTCACAGCTCCAGAGACCCGGGTTCAATTCCAGCCTCAGGCGACTGACTGTGTGCAGTTTGCACATTCTCCCCGTGTCTGCGTTGGCTTCCTCTGAGTGGTCCGGTTTCCTCCCACAGTCCAAAAATGTGCAGGTTAGGTGAATTGGCCATGCTAAATTGCCCGTAGTGTTAGGTGAAGGGGTAAATGTAGGGGAATGGGTCTGAGTGGGTTGCGCTTCGGCTGGTTGGTGTGGACTTGTTGGGCCGAAGGGCCTGTTTCCACACTGTAAGTAATCTAATCTAAAAAACAAGGGGTCTGAGTAGTCTGGCAGTCATTTCCGAGATGTCTTTGATGTAGGGGAGAGTAGCTAGAATTTCTGGTGTCCCCACAGGAAATGATCTCCCCACAGGTAATGACATCACTAACCCAAGGAAACCCCAAACATATAAATAGAAAGCTGGCTATGTTACCAGTGCTTCATCCAGAAGCTCACTGAAGATGTTACCTAGTATGGTAACGAAACGTCTGAAAATGAACCTTCCAGCTCAGTGAGCAAACCTACATCCAGAACCTCAACCTGAGCTACAAATCTTCTCAAAACTCGCTCACATTAAACTATTGTCAATTGTTGGAAAATCCATCTGGTTCACTGATATCCTTTAGGGAAGGAAACTGCCATCCTTACCCGGTCTGGTCTGCGTGTGACTCCAGACACACAGTAATGTAGATGACGCTTAACTGCCCTCTGGTTAATTAGGGATGGCTAGTAAATGCTGACCTGGCTAATGACGCCCACATCCCATGAATGAATAAAAATAAATGTTCGGCACATAATTGTGCATACAATGCTTTGTAAGATGACACTCACACATTTTGATAAGATATGACTTGAATGGGTAATTGAGTTTCTCAAGTCATAAAAATCACAAAAGAATAACATGCATTTTTCTTTGTACATTGAAGGAAAGTGGGCTTTGCTGACTAGGCTCGCATTTATTGTCCATTCCTAACTGCTCTTGCAAAATTGATGGTGAACTACTTTCATGAGCTGTCGCAGTCCAATTGCTGTATGAATACCCATAATAGAGTGGGAGTTCCAGGAGTTTGACCCAGCAGCACTGACAGGCAGGCAATATATTACCAAGTCAGGATGATGTGTGGCTTGGAGGGGAGCTTTCAGGTGGTGATGTTTCCATGTATTTGCCGTCCTAGTCCTTCCAGATGGATAGGATCTATTTACATTTGGAAGAAAATTATCAGTGATAGGCAGCATGGTTTTGTGCAGAGAAGGTCATATCTTGCCAACTTAATAGAATTCTTTGAGGAAGTAATAAAGTTGATCATGTCATAATCATGGACTTCAGTAAGGCATTTGATAAGGTTTCCCATGGTAGGCTGATGGAGAAAGTGAAGTAGCATGGGATCCGGGGTGTACTAGCTAGGTAAATAACTGGCTGGGCAACAGGAGACAGAGAGTAGTCGTGGAAGGGAATTGCTCAGAATGGAGAACCGTGACCAGTGGTGTTCCACAGAGATCCGTGCTAGGACCACTATTGTTTGTGATATAAATAAATTATTTGGAGGAAGGTATAGATAACTTGATTAGGAAGTTTGCAAATGGCACTAAGACTGCGTACAGTTCTGGTTGCCACATTCCCAAAAGGATGTGGGTGCTTTGGAGAGGGTGCAGAGGAGGTTCGCCAGGATGTTGCCTGGTATGGAGGGTGTTAGCTATGAGGAGAGGTTAAATAGATTAGGATTATTTTCTTTGGAAAAAAGGAGGTTGAGGTAGGACCTGATTGAGGCCTACAAAACCGTGAGAGGTGTAGACAGGGTGAATAACAATAAACCTTTTCCCAGAGTGGAGGACTCAATTACTCGGGGTTTAAAGTGAGAGGAGAAAAGTTCAGGGGGGACCTACATGGAAAGTTCTTCACGCAGAGGCTGGTGGGTGCCTGGAATGGCAGAGGTGGGAATGATAGCATCATTTAAGATATATCTAGACAGATACATGAATGGGCAGGGAACAAAGGGATACTGATCCTTAGAAAATAGGCAGCAGATTTAGATAGAGGAAATGGATCGGTGCTAGCTTGGAGGACCGAACGGCCTGTTCCTGTGCTGTATTGTTTTTTATTCGTTTTTCTTTGTTTGGTGGAGTAGCAGATAGTGAACGAGACTATCAAAAAATGCAGCAGAATATATATAGATTGGAGAGTTGGGCAGATGGAATTCAATCTGGGCAAATGTTAGGTGATGCATTTTGGAAGATCCAATTCAAGAGCGAATCATACTGTAAATGGAAAAGCCCTCGGAAAATTGATGTACAGAAAGATCTGGATGTTCAGGTCCATTGTATCCTGAAGATGGCAACGCAGGTCAGTAGACTGGTCAAGAAGGCAAACGGCATGCTTTCCTTCATTGGACGGGGTATTGAGTAAAAGAGTTGGCAGGTCATGTTACCCTTGTATAGGACTTTGGTTCGGCCACAATTGGAATAGTGTATACAGTTCTGGTTGCCACATTACCAAAAAGATGTGGATGCTTTGGAGAGGGTGTAGAGGAGGTTGCCTGGTATGGAGGGTGCTAGGAATGAAGAGAGGTTGAATAGATTAGGATTATTTTTATTAGAAAGAAGGAGGTTGAGGGAGCACCTGATTGAAGTTTACAAAATCATGAGAGGTATAGACAGGGTGGATAGCAATAAGCTTTTTCACCAGAGCGAGGGACTCAATTGCTAGGGGTCACAAGTTCAAAGTGAGAGGGGAAAAGTTTAAGGAAGCTATGTGTGGAAAGTCCTTTATGGAGAGGGTGGGTGCCTGGAACACATTGCCAGCGGAGCTGGTAGAGGCAGGTACAAAAGTGTCATTTAAGATGTATGTAAACACATACATGAATGGGCAGGGAGCAAAGGGATACAGATCCTTAGAAGATCGGCAACAGGTTTAGATAGAGGATCTGGATTGGCGCAGGGTTGGAGTGCCAAAGAGCCTGTTTCTGTGCTGTAATTTTCTTTATTCTTTGTTCTAATGGTAATGGACATGGGTTTGATAGTTGCAGTCCAAGGAACCTTGGTGAATTTCTGCAATGCATTTTGTACATGGTACATACTGCTGCTAATTGACATTGGTGGTGCAGGGAATGAATGTTTGCGAACATGGTGCCAATCAAGTGGACTGCTTTGTCCTGGATCATACCAAGCTTCTTGATGCTGTTCGAGCTGCCCTCATCCAGGCAAGTGGGGAGAATCCCATCACAGTCCTGACTTATGCTTTGTGGATGGTAGTCAGGCTTTCAAGAGTCAGAAGGTGAGTTACCCACTGCAGGTCTCATAGCCTCTGACCTGCTGTCATAGCCACAATATTTATATGCCTATTCCAGTTCAGTTTTTGGTCAATGGTAATTCCCAGGATGTTGATTGTGGGGCATTTAATAATGATAGTGCCATTGAATGTGAATTAGATTCTTTTTTGTTGGAGCTGACCATTGTCTGGCTCTTGTGTGGCTCAATAGTTGCTTGTTCCTAATCAGAGTGAGGTCTGCAGTTCCTAATCTGCAGACCTCACTTTCTCCTCAAAGATTTCAACCTACTGCGAATCCTCTTACAAGGATGCCTTCCTTGAAGAAGCTCTCTTCCTCCCTCTCATTTCCAGCTCTGATCTCCAGCATCTGCAGACCTCACTTTCTCCTGTTCCTAATCAGACCCAACCTGAATATTGTTCAGGTCTTGTTGCATTTGGATATATAACTACATCAGAAGAAGAGTCATTGGACTCGAAATGTTAACTCTATTTCTCTCTGCACAAATGTCGTCAGACCTGCTAAATTCCTTCAGCACTTTTTGTCTTTATATAGGATTAATTTCATGATTGTTTGAGTAATTTAAAAGAGTATTCAAACTGTTTGCTTATGTCGTTTATTTCACTCCTGAGAAGATGTTTCAAAGTGGTTTCAGTTCCTGGTTTGCTGCCTTTGAAAATTTTTGGTTGCTCTGACTGTTTGATTACATTTCTGTCTTCTGATATGGGATTCCTCATTAAACACTGCTGCCATCAACCACATGTTGAGAGAGTTACATTTCTTGCTAGATTGCTAAAAACAGATCACTCAGTGCAGCTTTCTTTGAGGCCAGCAGTAATCATCATTGCTTTAACCACTGACTGAAGATTATGGGTCATAGTTTTTAAACAGTGATTGCAGAGTCATGTCTGGAACCAAACAGAGGTACTGAGTGGAGAAATAGACTGACCCGATGGGCCGTAATGACTCTGTCATTCTCTCTGTTAATAAGCGCCCATCAGGAGTTATTGTTACAGTGTTGTTCCTCATTGATTTCATTGGATTGGGAGCGCTAGCATTTTACCAACTCAACAATTTTAGGATATGGAGTTGTGGCTATCTCAGTGCTTAAATTGTGTTTTGGGTTACAGTATAATTTGTGATGTTCTGTGTTTTATTACCTTATTACACAATTGGGATGAGCCAATTTTAAAAAACTAATACAGGCACAGCTATAAAGCCTAGTTAAGTGCAAACCTGCAAGTTGATTATTGACATCAGTCGGCGTTTTCTGGGCCAGTTTCTAATTAAGATCTATGGGAATTTGCTTTCAGTTGCTGTCTGATTCCCTTGACTTCACATCAGCAGTTCTGCCGTGAAGCGGTGAGAATTTCTGAGATGGAATAAACCCCTTGAAAGCATTCAGATTTTGGAGATTAACTTTAACCGCACCGTTGTTATTTTTAGGCTATTGCTGGATTGTACTTTCTAGATTTTGCACATTGATGTCTGCCTCCATTATGTTCTGTTCCCCTTCCTCACCCACTTACCATTCTCCCTGTGCAGTCCCCATGAGGATTAATTAACGTATCTGCTGTCAAGCTAGTACATGAGGGTCTTCTTTCTTGGCCCTTCCTAAAGCCCTTCCCCTGCCACCTTCACCACATTCCTCTCGATCTGGATTAATAAAGCTTTCCCTTGCTACTTGAAATGTTTCTGAGCAAGGTTTTCCTTAGACCACTGCTGAATTGGGATTTCTCAATCTTGTATTATTGACTGGAAATGTTTCTTGATAGTCAATTCTTAAGAAAAGTAGGAGTTGTCAGTCTGGTAGTATTATGACCAGACAGTTAATCCAGAGACCCAGGTAATGTTCTGGGGACCTGGGTTTGAATCCTGCCATAGCAGATGGTGTAATTTGAGTTCAATAAAAATCTGGAATTAAGAGTCTAATGATGGGCATAAATGCATTGCTGATGGTCGGAAAAACTCATCTGGTTCACTAATGTCGTTTAGGGAAGGAAACTGCTGTCCTTACCTGGTCTGGCTTATATATGACTCCAGACCAACAGCTATATGATTTACTCTTCACTGCTCTCTAGGTGATTACGGATAGCCACTAAATGAATGCTGAGCTAGAATTTTAAAAGAGTACAGCTTGGAAGTATCAGCCTCAATTTTGGACCCGTTCTCAGATTCTTGAATTCAGTCTTCTGACCCCAAGCCACAGCTAATATCCAGCTAACAGCTGTAGGAAATAAGTAGGTGCCATGAACTACACAATGAGTATGCAATTTGGCCTTTAATGCAGCTTCAGCTGAGTTGAGAGAAAGCAAGACTTGTACTAAGGATAGTTTCACTGAGGCAGGAAAGCAGCAGATGCCTCACACTGTACAAAACAGGTGATAAATTATGCTTTAATGTGTGCTACAAGGCCATTACACACTGATGAGGTTTAGATTACATCAATCTGTAAGAGCAGAGTTTAGGCAAGTACTCAAACCTCCAAGAGAGCTTTATAGAGCCTCAAATGTTCCTGGTTTGGATAATTCATCCAATTTATGCTTAACCTTTTCTTGGGTTGACTCTTGGAGTTTTGCCTTCAAACGTCTTTCCCATTCCATCTATTTATGTGTGGCTCCATTGTGCACTGAGAGGGAGTACTGTTTTACTCTATGCATCCATGCATCACCTACCACTAATGTCAACAAGGATGAATTCAGCAGCTCAGCTTCTGACCATGGAGTGAAATCCAGGCTTTAACAATTCTATGACATCTATGAATATTCAGTTAAGAACATAGGTGCTTTTTAAAACTGAAAATGCTCGTAGACCTAAAGCCTGGTCCCTTGTCTCAAGTAATGACCATGATGTGGAGGTGCTGGTGTTGGACTGGAGTGGATGAGGTCAGAAGTCACACGACACCTATGGGTTTATTTGAAATCACAAGCTTTCAGACAAGCAGCGATCCGAAAGTTTGTGATTTCAAATAAAGCTATTGGACTACAACCTGGTGTTGTATAACTTCTGATCAAGTAATAACCCACTCACTTGCCTCCTTCCTAAATCAACCTCATTTTTTTCAAGAAGCTTATCTAATTGTGCCTTGAGCTGATAATGCAATCCTTGCCAATCGTTTTCTTTTCCAAGCATTCTACAACTCTGTTTTGCCTTGGATTCTGTTTTAGCTTATTTTCCACTTCCACTTTGTCAATTTTGAAGTCAGGGTGTTTGTGCCCTTTGCTGCAGCAAGCAATATGACTGGGTGGTCTTTGACACTTTCCTTCAAAGGTTTGAAACAGGTATCGCTCTATAGACACTGACTCCCCTTAAAGACATCCCCCAACTGGCCCTTATTATGTGCAAAGGTCTTAAACTGAGTGGGTGTCCAAGCCTGGTTTAAAATATCCACCCATGTGAACTTGCAAGTCACTAGATACTAAAGTGCAAAGGAAAAATTGATTACTTTTCTCTTCTCCCTTCTTGGCTCAATTCAATGAGTCAGTTCATTCAAGTGGTCCTGTGCCTCCACTGATTAAACATTTAAGCTCTTTTGTGACCACCTATTCAAAACAACCTTTTAGTGACATGTATTGGTACTGATGAAAACCCTGCAACCTTTAATGTGGAGGACAACATACACAGAGCCTAAAGAGGCTTAGGGCATCGCCTCAGTTAGCAGCTGTGCAACCCTTAGGCCCTCTTTCATTGTCTGTCCTAGGACCAGTTTGTTTGTTATCCCGAGATAATGCTTGCGAAGTATCCTTCCTTATGAAGGAGGGAACAATTCATATATTTACTTTAACTCCTACTTAACAGTTGATTTATTAAGGGAGAAGAGGGAAGTTCAGAGAGAATAGTGTTAATGCAAAGTATTTCTCCATCTATACATTTTCAAAGTAAATCATAATTATATACTTTGCATTACTTTTGTATTTGGACTGCTGTGCAGATTTAATTTTTTAGGTCTTGCTATTGAAGCACCTCTGACGTAGATTGCTGATGAACCCTGTTACCATCTCGAAACACGATTTGTTTTCACATGAGGAAAAGCAGCAGTTTTCAGCAAGAAATACAGGGATATCACCAGCTGAGTTCTGTTTCTTATTTGATTGGTAACAACCCATCTTGGCTCAGGTACCTTTAGCTTATCCTGATGAAGGGCTTTTGCCCCAAACGTCAACTCTCCTGCTCCTCTGATGCTGCCTGACCTGCTGTGCTTTTCCAGCACCACACTCTCATCCCTTTAGCTCATCAGTCAGGGCTCTACAAACTCTGCTGATTTAGATGAAAGATGCTTCAGGACAGACAGGTTTTTTTTTCTGTCTGTACATTGCACATCTATGGATGTTGATGGACTCTTGTGGTACAGTGGTAGTGTCCCTACCGTTGGACCAAGTGACCTGGGTTCAAGTCTCAGCTGTTCCAGAGGCGTGTTATAACATCTCTGAACAGGATAATTATAAAAATAGGTTAAATGAAGGAAAAAAAACAGAAGTCAATGTTATAAAGTATCCTGTGGGTGTTGATGGTCTCTTGTGGTGCCATGATTGTGTTCCTATCTCTGCGCCAGGAGAACTGGGTTCACATCTTACTTGCTTCATAGGTGTGTCATAACATCTATGAAGAGGTTGATTAGAAAATACCTATGGATATCGAAGAGGACTGAACTAGGTTATGGTGGCTTTATCTTGGCATTGAATAGTTGAGTCACCGATGCTTACAGATCCATATGACAGTAAATCAGCCTCTTTCAGAAAGGAGGCAAGCAAACGTAGGTGGCAAAATGCAAGAATAATAGGTTAAGAGGAGCAAAGCTCCAACAATTGCTGTCACCCTGGGGCTTGATCTATTCAAAGCAAACCTCTCATTTATTTTATTGTAGCTGCAGTAAAATGTGAAAAATCCAAACACTCATATAAAATGACCATTTAAATAAGATGCCCATTATGTCTTCCTATTCTTGTGAGCTGCAGCCAAGACTAAGCTGCTGTCCTCCACAGACTCTGCCCATTGACCAGATGGAACTTTATTTTTTCCCATCCCAAAGGCATGTCAAAGATTCCATCGGGATGCCATCTTACTCATCCCTGCATCTTGGGATAAAACCCTCCATTTCTAACGGTTTGTGGGCCCAAAGCAGCCCTTAGTTCATAGAGTCTGTGTTTCTGCCCACAATTCTTCGTGAATTGTGAGCTCTCTCCCTTCCTGTTTCTCTATTTCATGACTTCCTCCTGCTTCACTTGACATTATTTGACCTGCTGAGCTGAACTTTCTTCAAAGTTGTAAATTTTGTATCGAAATGTTTTTAACAATCATTGCAGCAGAAGGCAAAATATCTGTTGATTTCAGTGAGTTTATGCTGAAGGGTTGGACTCCGACCTGCAGTGTTATTATATGAGCAGCACAAACTTGTTCTGGCAGCTGTCACTTTGTTATTTTATGGTGACCTGGCACTACAGAATTCTACATCTGTGCATGCACAGTAGTGTTGACAATAAATACAGCCATTCGTCTTTGAAATTATCTTGCATGGTATTCTTGTCTGTACTGACTGCTGTTGAGGTTTATCTGTTTTGCTGACTGTTTGATTCTTGTTTTTTATTGCTTGTTTTTCGGAGAATTCTCGGCATTATCTACTGCCGGCTCCCTGATCCTTAATCATCTGGTTGAAAGACTCCTGCCTGTGGTCGGGGTCATCAACATCTCCACATTTTTACCTAAGATTCTGAAAAATCTTGCTTTTATTTTGTCTCCAGTTTTTTTTTCCTTCATGCATATGTCTAAGCAGAGTGGAACCCTGGCTGGTGTCTCCTGCTCCCTAGCTCAAGGAATTTAGACAGCCTAATGCAATAGAGACTATAGATGGTTTCTATAACCTGCTGGTCCATACAGGTCAGTTCCAGAACTTATACCCTTATGCAGTTGAAAAGAAGGGAGATATAAATGCATAGCAATCGGGAAATATTGGTATTCAGAGGAGTCTGATTGCTCTTGAACACAAATGACAGTAAGGCAACGTGCAGGTATAGCAAACAATGAGGAAACTAAAATGGTATTTTGACCTTTATTAAAAAATGTGTCAAAGATTGTGAACTGCTGGAATTCTTTACCCTTGAGGGCTATTGCAGTGTATTTATTAAACATATTCACATCAGAGATCAACAGATTTTTGAATACAAAAGAAATAGTGCAGGAAAGTATAGCTTTATGATTACATTCATTTGATTTTATTTGCTTTGATTTATTGTTGTCACATGAACCTAAGTACAGTGAAAAGTTTTGTTTTGCGAGTGGTACAGGCAGATCATAACATATAAGGACAAACAGAGCACAGGGTGCTTAGACAGAGTGAGGCGTATAGGTTACAGCTGCAGAGGATATGCACAAAACAAGTTCAACATTAGATTTGAAATTGGAGAGTCCATTCAGCAGTCTAATAACAGTGGGGAAGAAGCTGTTCTTGAATCTTTGCTTAAGCTTCTGTATCTTCTGCCTAACGGAAAAGGTTGGAAGACAACATTAGAATAGAATAGAATAGTTACCGCCCCCTCGACCATGAAGACACCTCCTTCTACCGCCCCCTCGACCATGACCTTACCTCCCGTCACCAAACCATCATCTCCCAGACCATACACAATCTCATCACCTCAGGAGATCTCCCAACCACAGCTTCCAATCTCATAGTTTAGGAACTCCACACCGCCCGATTCTACCCCTTACCCAAGATCCACAAGTCTGACCACCCCGGCCAACCCATTGTCTCAGCCTGCTCCTGCCCCACCGAACGCATCTCTACCTACCTCGATACTGCCCTATCCCCACTAGTCCAGGAACTCCCCACCTGTTCGAGACACCACCCACGCCCTCCACCTCCTCCAAGATTTCAGTTTCCCCAGCCCCCAATGCCTCAGCTTCACCATAGACATTCAATCCCTCTACACCTCCATCCGCCATAACCAGGGCCTCCAAGCCCTCCATTTCTTCGTCTCCCGATGTCCCCACTAGTACCCTTCGTTAAGCTGAACTGGTCCTCACCCTTAACAATTTCTCTTTCCAATCTTCCTACTTCCTCTAGACGAAAGGGGTAGCCATGGGCACCTGCATGGGCCCCAGCTATGCCTGTCTCTTTGTTGGCTACGTAGAACAGTCCATCTTCCGTAGTTTCACCGGCACCACTCCCCATCTCTTCCACCGCTACATTGATGACTGCATCGGTGCCATCTTGTGCTCCCACGAGGAGTTTGAACAGTTCATCAGTTTTACCAACAAATTCCACCCGACTTTAAATTCACTTGGACCATCTCTGACGTCTCCCTACCCTTTCTTGACCTCTCCATCTCCATCAGTGACAACCGACTCAACACTAACATTTTTTACAAACCCACTGACTCCCACAGCTACCTGGATTACACCTCTTCCCAGCCTACCTCCTGCAAAAATGCTATCCTGTATTCCCAATTCCTCCGCCTCCGCCGTATCTGCTCCCAGGAGGACCAGTTTCATAACAGAACACACCAGATGGACTCTTTTTTTAAATACGGTAATTTCCCTTCCCACATGGTTGAAGATGCCCTCCAACACATCTCATCCATGTCCCGCACATCCGCCCTCAAATCCCACCCTCCAACCTCAACAAGTACAGAATGCCCCTGGTTCTCATATTCCACCCCACCAACCTCCGCATAAACCGCATCATCCACCGACATTTCCACCACCTACAAACAGATCCCACCACCAGGAATATATTCCCCTCCCCACCCCTGTCCGCTTTCCACAAAGACCATTCCCTCTGTGACTACCTGGTCAGGTCCACGCCCCCCTACAACCCACCCTCCCCTCCTGGCACCTTCCCCTGCCACCGCAGGAATTGCAAAACCTGTGCCCACATCTCCCCCCTCATCTCCATTTAAGGCCCCAAAGGAGCCTTCCACATCCATCAACATTTCACCTGCACATCCATAAATGTCATTTATTGTATCCGTTGCTCCCGATGCGATCTCCTTTACACTGGGGAGACTGGACGCCTTCTTGTAGAGCGCTTTAGGGAACATCTCCGGGACACCCGCACCAACCAACCCCACCCCGCTCTGTGGCTGAACATTTCAACTCTCCCTTCCACTGCGGTGGACATGTAGGTCCTGGGCCTCCTCCATTGCCGCTCCCTCACCACCCAACACCTGGAGGAAGAATGCCTCATTTTCTGCCTTGGAACACTTCAACCCCAGGGCATCAATGTGGACTTCACCAGTTTCCTCATTACTTCTTTCCCCACCTTACCCAAGTTCCAACCTTCCAGCCCAGCACCATCCTCATGACCTGTCCTATCTGCCAATCTTCGTTCCCACCTATCTGCTCCACCCGCCTCTCTGACCTTTATCCCTGCCTCCATCCACCTATTGCACTCTTAACTACCTTCTTCCCGGCCCCACCCCCCCTCCCATTTATCTCTGGCCAGGAAGTTGCCACGCCACGTAGAGAGACTGCTGCAGGAGGCCGGGATGTTGCCACTCCGGGAGGCTGTTGTGCCAGGCCAAGAAGTTACCACTCCACGCCAGTAGACCCCTACAGGAGGAGGCCATTGTGCCAGGCCAGGAGGTCACCACACCATATCAAGAAGTTGCTGCACCAAGTTGGGAGGCTGCTACAGGAGGCCACTGCACCAGGCTGGGAATTATCCCCAGAGGCTAGGAAACATCACTTGCTGGAGGCCGGGGATCAACACCGGAGACTGGGAGTTGATCTGGAGGCCAGATGTTGATGCCAGAGGCTGGGAGTCGGCATTCGCTGGAATCCGGGAATTATCGCTGGAAGCTGGGAGTTGTTGCTGGAGGATAGAGGTCGTTGCTCACCGAAGGTCAGGAATTGTTGCCGGAGGCTTGGGAATTGTCACCACAGGCTGGAGTTGAAGATAAAAAAAGGAGAATAAGAAAGAAAGCATTATGAGGAGGAAAAGAGAAAAAAAAAAAGAAAGGAAGAAGAAGAACAGGTGGAGCAGACAAGCTCTGCGTGGGGTGTCCTACTTTGCCACCACCTAGCATAGTACCAGGGTGGGAGGGGTCTTTGTTGATGATTGCAACCTTTCCATGGCAACCAGAAGTGTAGAAGGAGGGGAGGTTGGCTTGCATGATGGTCTGTGCTGTGAACACAATTTTCTGTAGTGTTTTATGGTCCTGGACAGAGCAGTTGCTGTACCAGGCCGTTGTGCACCCGGATAAAATGCTTTCTGTGGTACATCTGTAGAAGTTGGTGAGGGTAGATATGGAAATGCCAAATTTTCTAGGCTGCCTGCTTGACCGTCGCATTGATGTGGGTGATCCAGGACAGATTGTTGGTTATTGTCACTCCTAGGAACCTGATGCTGTTGACTGTCTCCACCTCACCTCCATTGATGTAGTTGAAGTCAGTAATCAATTCTCAACCCTGGGGAGGACCAGACCGACCCAATCTGACTCACTCACCTTAGGGAGCAGCAGATTCGCACCACTGACTCCCGAGACCAACCAGAAGCAAGGAATCTACCGCCGTGACCTGTCCCCAAGGAGGCCAGACCAGCCCAGCCCTGAACTCTGACCTCGTGGTGACTTGACCGTGGGGAGGCCCGGCCTGACCCAGCCTGACTTACTCACCTTCTGGAGGAGCAGACCTGAGACAGGCAAGGAAACCTACCAGAAACTGTGGAAGATGTGGTGGTTTGCAGGTGAGATGACACTTCACGGTGAATGATGGAACAGGCTCAAAGAGCTGGATAGGCTAGTACTGCTCCTAGTTCTTATGTTATTATGATCTTTCTCAGCCTCAGGAGATCCCTCCGCTCTTCAAAGCCATTGAAGCATTTTTAAAATGTTAAGTATGAAATGTAGCGGCCAGTTTACATGTAGCATGGTTACACAAATAGCAATAAAGTAATAGTCAGCTGTAGTCATGTTGATTAAGATATAATCATTGTTCAGGACACCCCAGAGAAAGTATGCTGCTTGTTTTCACAATAGCACCATGGGCCTTTTGCATCTCTGCTGGCGACAGTAGATAGTTTCTCATTCTATCATCTGATCCATAAGGCAGTGTCTCTGTCAGTGCTGCAGTCCCTGCCCTGGAGATTTTCTTCTCAGGTCTCTGGAATGGCTTTTGAATCAACAATATTACCATTGAGCCACGTCTAACACCTGGTTGCAATGTGACAATTCCAAAAGTCTGTGAATTCAAACTAATGACATAAACCTACTGCAGTGCTGAACACCTACATTCTGCACTGGAACAACAGACAGAGGGTGTGTTAATCTGTCTGAGAAATTCTACATTCTTGCAAAATCTGCACACTCAGACATTCATTGCAACCACTCTAACCAAGGAAGTATGTAACGCCTACTAATTTTGTGTCTTAAAATTTAAGCATTGCAGTAAGAATCTGGCCATCCTAAAGTCAGTAGTAAATGGCATAAAGCTTTGCTGATTCTTTCAGCTTTGTAAAGATAAAAGGAGAAAAATGATCTTGGGAATGCACAGGTCTATTAACAAATATGTTTGTGCATTCATTGTTGTATTATAGTGTTTGCCAGAGATCAATTGAAAACTGATTGCCAACAAAATACAATGTTTCTCAAGCAAGAGGAAAACTGGATATTACTATGCAGACCATGAATATCTAACTGTACATAAAGGTGCCACCCTTATCGATTACCAATCCTGTAGAAAATACAAAGGGAAAGTGTAATATCAAGATATGTGAATGCCTTGCTATTCTCCAATAAAGAAGATAGCGATGTTTAGGTCAGAAAGATCCAAAGCCATTGAAGCATTGTAAGTGAATGTCCTTCAAGCTTTTTTGGCTATCCTCTGTAGTTTTTTTTGTCGGTGTTCAATTATATCTGTCAATCTGCTGTGTAATTTTTGCCTTGTGTCATTACATTGCGCTGCTACCCATAAGTAAACTGCTTATCAAATGGCTCCAGCACCTTGCTTCTGATTTGGCTCAGTGACTGCACAATAAAACTTCACCAGCTTGAGTTAACCACTGGCATGCTTCAACTACCAAGAGAGAGCTGAAGATTTGAGTGTTATTAGGTTGCCTTTTTTAAAAGAATATCTTCATATCCTCACCATGATTTATTCCAGACTGGATAACTGAAATTCCGTGTAAGGACAGTAAAATAGTGGGAATGTCACTTGACTAGTAATCGAGTGGCCCAGACTAATGATTTGTAATATCCGAGGAGCGGGAGGGTCCACGTTTTGAGCTTATGCTCGAAACGTTGACTCTCCTGTTCCTCGGATGCTGACTGCCTGGCTTTTCCACCACCACACTTTTTGACTCTGATCTCCAGCATCTGCAGTCCTTACTTTCCCCTAATGCGCTGTAATATGACAGCTGTTAATATTTAAATTCATTGAAAAAAACCCTGGAATTCAAAGGTAGTGTCAGTAATGGAGACCGTGACAACCATCATCGATAGTTGTACAAACCCGTCTGGTTCACTAATGTCCTTAAGGGAAAGACATTTGCTGTCTTTACCCTCCAAACCCACAGCCATGTGGTTGACTCTTAGCTGCTGTCTGAGACGGCCCTGTCAAGAAACTCAGTTCAAAGGTAATCATGGTTGGGTGACAAATGCTGACCTTTCCAGTGTTATCCACATCCCATGAGAAAGAATAAAGATTAAAAGAGAAAATGTCAGAAGTATACAGCAGGCTGACAGCATCTCCAGAGAGAGAAACAGAGTTAATGAGATGAGTCTTATTAGCCTTTTGAAATAGACTGGGAGGGGAAAAGGCTAGCAAAACAGCCCATAAGGATGTCATTGGTGTGCTTGGCATCATCCCACTACAAGTATCACTTTGTCATTGGAAATAAAGGTGACAAGTGAGCTACTCATCCCATTCGAGCCAATGAGGTGGCAAATTAAGTGCCACATTCCACCTCCATAAACATATTTCCAGCAGCCCAAGTGCATTTCACCACATGGAGAGATCACCCAATGAAACCTGGCAGACTCCAGGAAAGCAGGTTGGGGCAGTGAGGTACTCCTATATCGGGTCTCTTTGTACTAGAGGGGAAGCCCTGGCAAATGTGATCTTCCCTTGTGCCAGTGACATTTCTTGTCCCAACCCCTGTATATTCTCAATATCTGGGGCCTGCTTCTTAGGCCCTGTCTACCCACAACCTCACTTATCTGTCTTCGAGGTCATCAGCCATCAGTGACCTCTGTTATGCAGCTGCAGTCCCAGAAATAGCCAGTGACAGCGATGGCACTGATGAGCTACCATCCCTTTGATTGGCAGTGGGCCTCCAACCTTATTAGGCCCTGTGATAGCAGTCCTTTAATTTGTTGTCGCCTTCAAAATGCAGTCATGGGTCACATTGCCTGCTGACACAGGACCTGTTAGCAGAACCTCTAGAGTTCCGTCCAGCATTTCAGCTCAGTGAACAAAATGATGCTTTTTTGTATTGCAGTAAAAGGTAATCAATCTGAAACAATAGCTTCTTGATTCTCTGAAAGTGAGAGAGGAAGATGACAGACACAAAGTCCTCAATTCACTAAGGCAGCTATTGAGCAGGCCATCAGACTTCTGAACATGGTACCGAATCCTGGACCAGTTAGACGGTGCCTCCTGCAAGACTTGCGATCATCGTGGTGATTTGCTGCATGATGCATAACACAGTCTTTCACCTTGAAGAGGTGCCGTTCTGGAACGACACAGCATAGAGAGAGCAGCTGTACATGAAAGAGAAGATGGAGGGGGATGATGCAGAACTCTGAGATACCCTGCCTGTAGAGAGGCAGCTGGACCCCTTGCTTTGTCAGGATGCCAACATCAGGGATCACCTGATTTAGGCTAATTTTGACTGAACCCCCATAGCCAGCAACAGTGCTATATTCACTCTGCTTCTTCAAGCAATTCCCTTGAAGGTGTGGTGTCTAATGTGTGAGCCCTCACTGCATGACTCTCTGCCCACCTTCCACTTCATTCCTCTTTTCCTGTCCCATCATCAATAAAGGAACAGTCATATATTTAGCTTCATATGGACAATATTTACATGGTGTTTAGAAAGAAAAACAGTTACAGGCTGGAAGACATCCCACTGACCACCCCCTCAAAGATTTGCCAAATGTGGTGGCTCATTTACTTGGCCACTTCTACATGGTGTCCCCCTTTGGGGTTTTGGGGAGGGGAAAGCAGCCTGCTCACTTGTTTCTGCCTATGGTTGAGATTAACTTGATAATTGTCCTCATTCTGCAGATGCCCACAGGGGAACCTCCAAAGGCCACTGCTATCATCACTCGGCCCAGCTATCTGGATGCTCCCCCTCAGGGAACCTAGGAAACCAATAATAATCCTAATGTCCTCTTCAGTGACCATCTCACCCCAAGGTTGGTGCTCTAGATTCCACCACTTGCATATATCCCTGCACCATTATTGCCACTGACTGGTTACAGAGTGTGGAATAGATCCTCTGTACAGCTGTGCGTAATGCCTGCATACATTCTACTACCTAGGGCTTCGCTTGAGATTGGCACTTCTTTCAACAAAATACCTAATGCACTCAAAAGTCCTCGCAAGCTGGCTGAGTGTCTCCATTCTTAGCCAATGGCTGTGCAGTGCCTCAGGGGGCTCTGACATTTGGGAATATATTTGCTTCTGCTGCTGGTCTGGATCGAGGCCATAGTCCAGTGACTCCAAAAGCCTTGGTGGGGCTGGGTTTTCTCCATCCTCCGAGGATACTGCTCAGGCGTTCTCTAGCACTAGTGCCTTGTTGGACACCTATTGACTGTCAGTTGGCTGCTGAACCTGTCTCCAGGCCAAATAAAGGGCTGTCACATCAGGGCATGTGACCCACCCCACACAAGCATAATCCGCTTATAAAAGGTGGGTTCGAGACTTGGAATCATTTTCTGCCTCCAAAAGGATGAATTCATGGTGCGGTAAATATTGTGGAGAAAAGCCTTGGAGTATAGGCCAATTTAAGTGAACTGGCCAGATGGGCAGATGATGGCAAATAGAATTTAACCTAGAAAAGTGAGAGTTAATGCATTTTGGGAGGACTAACAAGGCAAGGGGGTACATATTAAATACAGGACCCTAGAATGTACAGAGGATCAGAGGGACGCTTGTTGTGCATATCCAAGACTTTGGATAGGAAAACTGGGAGATACGATGGAGCTGTATATAACAGTTAGGCCTTGGAGAACTGTGTGCAGTTCTGGTCACTACACTACAGGGAGGATGTGATTGCACTAGAGAGGGTGCAGAGGAGATCTGCCAAGATGTTACCTTGCCTAGAGTGATTCAGCTATGAAGAGAGACTGTATTGGCTGGGGTTGTTTTCCTTAGAACAGAAAAAGGCTAAGGAGGGACTTGATTGAGGTGAACAAGGTTCTTATTGGCATCAAGAAGGTAGATGGGAGAAAAATGTACCAGGAGTAGAGGGGTCAGTAACCAGGGGCATAGATTGGGTAAAGGACAAGAGATTTAGAGAGGATGTATGGAAGAATTTTTTGATGTGGGGATGGTGGGTATCTGGAACTTACTGTTTAAAAGAGATCATCACAACATTTAATACCTAAAACGTCAGAACATTCAAGACTATGGGCCAAGTGCTGAAAAATGGGACTCAAATATATAGGTGCTCGATGACTGGCACAGAGACAATAGCTAAAAGGGCCCGTTTCCATGCTGTGCAACTCTCTGATTCTAAGGAAAAACCAGTTTGTTGACTTTCTCTTAGTAGATGCTGCCTGACCATCTGAGTATTTCTCGCACAATCTATTTTTACATACTCCATTTCCAACATCCAGTTTTTGAAATACTGTATAGTTTGATCCAGTCTTGATAACTAAACTATCACATAATTAATGTTTAAGTTTTAACTTTGTTCTTCCTTTCTACCTTGTTCTTAAGATTCTGTACCTAGGTTCTTGTAGGTGGTGACATACACGTTTCGCTGTACTCCTGTATTTTTGTAGAATGGTGCTGGAAAAACACAGCAGGTCAGGCAGCATCCGAGGAGCAAGAAAATCGACGTTTCGGACAAAAGTCCTTCATCAGGAAGACTTTGGCCTGAAACGTCGATTTTCCTGCTTCTCCGATGCTGCCTGACCTGCCGTGCTTTTACAGTACCACTCTAATCTTGACTCTGCTTCAGCATCTGCAGTACCCACTTTTGCCCTCCTGTATTTTTGTACTTGAGTGCACGTGACAATAAAATCAAATGAAAATCATCATAATCTGGATCAGTCTCGATGACAAAATCACTTTTCCTCCTGATTGTTACACAATGACTATTGTTGAAATTTGTGCCTGTTAGTGCAAAAATGAACATGTACTTTTAATGTGCATCTGAACGTCATGCCATAACAGCACCCAGTCTGGCTGCGGCATCCTCTGTGGTTGATCAGATTTTTCAACTTCCACATGATGAATGCCTACCTAGACAAGGTTATAGATCTCTGTTTATGCAATTAATGCTTACAAACCACACAGTACTTTTGTTTTCTAGACTAGAATAAATCATGGTCAGCGTGGCTACAGAGTCGGTCGGTTGGCCTGTGAAGCCTGGCGCAGGAGTCTCATTTCCGCGGGGAGTGGGTGCCTGGTGGCATGATGTGGGCTGAGAAGCCTGGAGCAGGACCCAGGCAGCAGTATGGTGTGAGACAAAAACAAACTGCAGATGCTGGAATCCAAGGCAATATGGTTTGGGCTGCTGTAGCCTGGAGTGGGACTGTACATAAGAGAAGGAAAAGTTGGACTCTGTTTAAGTTTTTAAAATTACTTTATTCTGAGTTAATTTGAATAGTGCCCATGTACAGCGACAGCACACACTTTTCACTGTATCTTATATTGACTACATGTGACAGTAAATTATTCAGTATTTCAATTCAATAATTGAGAATGGAGGGGAAGGTTTGAGAAAAAAATAGTTAAAGCAAATGTGGTAAGGCATTATGTTGGTCATATTTCAAAATGCTACACATAAAGTTGTTGCCAGGCAGAAACAGAAAACAGAACCAAAACATTTAGCAGGATTTTCCCTGTGGGCTTCTGAACCCTGCCATCAAGCTCAGCTATATACATGAATGCATGGAATATAGTAAATATGATTCCGAGTTACAGGCCAAGATTGCTGTGTAGAAATATGATGTCCTGATGCAGGAGCAGCGCTCCAAAAGCTAGTGCTTCAGAATAAATCTGTTGGACTATAACCTGGTGTTGTGTGATTTTTAATTTTGTACACACCAGTCCAACACCGGCACCTCCAAATCATTAGAAATATGATGTTATGTCTAGAACAGAAACCTGGTTCAATAAAGATCAGGACTGGGTGCTAAATATTCCTGGATTAAGTGTTTACAAAAGAAAGAAAATGGGGAGCGATGTTGATTTTGATGAAGGAGAGCATTGCAGTACAGGAGAAAGGCCTTGCCTGACAAGTAAAGGGACAGAAACTATTTGACTAGACCTAAAGAACAAAAAAATGTGTAATTTTATTGTTTGGTGCAGTCTTTAGAATTGAGGAACAGAGGGATAAGGTCAGGAATGAGAAATCACATCTGAAGTGAGACACAGCCCTATTTGGTGCATGAAAGGGAAGGGTTTAAAGGGGTATCGGCCAAACGCAGGCAAGTGGGACTAGTTCATTTTATGATATTTTGTTGGCATGGACGAGTTGGAATGAATGTTCTGTTTCTGTGCTGAATGATTCTATGACTACTTACGGGAGCTGGTAGGCCCGTTCTGGTTTGGATTGACCACATCCGTAGCAGTGTTGGTTGCTTGAGGAACTCTGGCTCAGAGTTGATGAGCTGGAGTCCAAGTTTTGGAACACATCAGGGAGGGTGAGATCATCTGGACACTGTGTTTCAGGAGGCAGTCACATCCCTTAGATTAACTACCACAAAATCGGTCAGGGACAGGAGAGTTGACTGCAAATGAAGTAGGGAGAGAGATCAGAAGAAGCCTCGGCCTCACTTGTCTAACCAGTTTGAGATTCTTGCTCCCTGTGTGGATGAGATTGGGGGCAGTAGAGAGGATGAGCAAACTGACCATAGTGCTGTGGTACAGGGAGCCATTCGAGAGAGAGAGAGGAGTAAAAAGAAATATTGTTGTAATCAGGTATAGTGGAGTCAGGGAATAGACACTTTCTCTGTCGCCAAATCAAGAGTCCCAAAGGCTATGTTGCGTGCCTGATGCCTAGAAGCAGGATATTTCATCTGGATTGCAGGAGTAGATGGGGAAGACCCAGTTGTTGTGGTCCAAATAGGTATCAACAGTATAGGTAGAAATTGGAAAGTGGTTCTGCTGAGGGAACATGAGCAGCTTGAGCCTAAATAAGAAAGCAGAACCAAAAAGATAATAATCTCCCGATTACCACCAGAGCCACAAGCTCATTGGCACAGGGTCAACAAGATTAAAGAAGTCAATGCGTGGCTCAAGAGATTGATTTGGGATAAAAATGGTCGAATTCACGGGACATTGGTATTGGTACTGGGGAAGGAGGGAGCTGTTCCAATGGTACAGGTTCCAGCTGAATCACACTGGGACCAGACTCCTAGCGAATTGCATAACCAGGGCAGTGGATAGGACTTCAAACTAAATAGTGGACTGATGGGTACAGTTGTATGGAAAAATTATGGAAGAAGTTAAAGAAAGGGTGCTCATCAGATGTTTTTAAAGTTTCCAGAACAAGTATACAATAGGTAGGATGGAAAGACTCAGGAATTTAACTTCAGGCACAGCAGATAAGGGGACAACAATGAGACAGGGAAGGAGGGGCAATCAGCACAGGACATAAATACTTTAAATACACGCAGTATACAGAACAAGGTAAATGAGCTTGTAGCACAGATTGAAATTGGTGGGTACAATGTTGTGGGCATTACAGACGCATGGCTACAAGAGGATCAGAAATAGACAAATAGGAGGCTGGAAGAACACAGCAAGCCAGGCAGCATCAGGAGGTGGAGAAGTCAAAATTTCGAGTATTAAGCCTTAGAATAATAGAACAGTACAGCACAGTACAGGCCCTGCGGTCCTCAATGTTGTGTCGACCTTTTATCCTACTCAAAGACTAATCCACATTCCCTTCATTGAACCATCTTCCATGTGCCTATCCAAGAGTCACTTAAATGCCCCTAATGTATCTGACTCTACTGCCACTGCTGGCAGTGCATTCCATGCACCCACCACTGTCTGTGTAAAGAACCGACCTCTGACATCTCCCCTAAACCTTCCTCCTATCACCTTAAAATTATGGCCCCTTGTGTTAGACATCTCCACCATGGGAAAAGGTCTCTGGCTATCCACTCTGTCAATGCCTCTCATCATCTTGTTCAGCTTTATAAAGTCACCTCTCATCCTTCTTCGCTCCAATGAGAAAAGCCCTAGCTCCCTCAACCTTTCTTCATAAGACATGCCCTCCAGTCCAGGCAGCATCCTGGTAAATATCCTTTGCACCCTCTCTAAAGCTTCCACATCTTTCCTTTAATGAGGTGACCAGAACTGGGCACAATATTCCAAGTGTGGTCTAACCACGGCTTTATAGACCTGCAGCATAACCTTGCACCTCTTAAACTCAATACCCCTGCTAATAAAAGCCAACACACCATACGCCTTCTTAACAACCCTATCAGCTTGGGTGGCAACTTTGAGGCATGTACGGATATGGACCCCAAGGGGTGGCACAGTGGCTCAGTGATTAGCACTGTGGCCTCACAACACAAGGGACCTGGGTTTGATTCCAGTCTCGGGCAACTGTCTGTGTGGAGTTTGCTCATTCTCCTTGTGTCTGCGTGGGTTTCCTACGGGTGCTTTGGTTTCCTCCCACAATCCAAAGATGTGCAGGTTAGATGAATTGGTCATGCTAAATTGCCGATAGTGTTCAGGGATATGTAGGTTAGGGGTAAATGTAGAGTAATGGGAATGGGTTTTTTTTTGATTAGATTAGATTAGATTAGATTACAGTGTGGAAACAGGCCCTTCGGCCCAACAAGTCCACACCGACCCGCCGAAGCGTAACCCACCCCTACATTTACCCCTTACCTAACACTACGGGCAATTTAGCATGGCCAATTCACCTAACCTGCACATCTTTTGGACTGTGGGAGGAAACCAGAGCACCCGGAGGAAACCCACGCAGACACGGGGAGAATGTGCAAACTCCACACAGTCAGTCGCCTGAGGCGGGAATTGAACCCGGGTCTCTGGCGCTGTGAGGCAGCAGTGCTAACCACTGTGCCACCGTGCTGCCCACCATGGGTGGGTTTGGGTGGGATATTCTTCAGAGTGTCGGTGTGGACTTGTAGGGCCGAAGGGTGTGTTTCCATGCTGTAGGGATTCTGTGATCCCTCTGTTCCTCCATACTGCCAAGAATCCTGCCTTTAACCCTGTATTCTACGTTCAAATTTGACTTTCCAAAATGAATGACTTCACACTTTTCCAGGTTGAACTCCATCTGCCACTTCTCAGCTCAGCTCTGCATCCTGTCAATGTCCTGTTACAAAAAACCTACAACAGCCCTTCACACTATCGACAACTCCACCAACCTTTGTGTCATCGGCAAAGTTACTAATCCACTTTTCCACTTCCTCATCCAAGTCATTTATAAAAATCACAAAAGAGCAGAGGTCCCAGAACCGATCCCTGTGGAACATCACTGGTCACTGAGCTCCAGGCTGAATACTTTCCATCTACCAACACTCTTCTATGGGCCAGCCAATACTGTATCCAGACAGCCAAATTTCCCTGTATCCCATACCTCCTTACTTTCTGGATGATCCTACTATGGGAAACCTTATCAAATGCCTTGCTAAAATCCATCCACACCACTTCCACTGCTCTACCTTCATCAATGTGTTTTGCCATATTCTCAAAGAATTCAATAAGTTTTGTGAGGCATGATCTGTCTTTCACAAAGCCATGCTAACTATTTCTAATCAAACTATGCTTTTCCAAATAATCATAAATCCTTTCTCTCAGAATCCTCTCAATACTTTGGCAATAATAGACGTAAGACTGACTGGTCTGTAATTCCCAGGATTATCTCAATATCCTTTCTTGAACAATGGAATAACACTTGCCACCCTCCAATCACCTGGCACTACTCCAGTGGACAGTAAGGTGCAAAGGTCATATCCAAAGGTGCAGCCATCTCTTCCCTAGCTTCCTGAAGTAACCTATGTATTCTGCCCTGAAGCTCTCAGCACTATCCCTCTTTATGGGCATTTAACGGACATTGGATAGGCATATGGAGGATAGTGGTAAAAACAATGACTGCAGATGCTGGAAACCAGATTCTGGATTAGTGGTGCTGGAAGAGCACAGAAGTTCACGCAGCATCCAAGGAGCTTCTAAATCGACGTTTCGGGCAAAAGCCCTTCATCAGAAATTATTCCTGATGATTGGCTTTTGCCCAAAACGTCGATTTCGAAGCTCCTTGGATGTTGCCTGAACTGCTGTGCTCTTCCAGCACCACTAATCCAGAATATGGAGGATAGTGGGCTAGTGTAGGTTAGGTGGGCTTGGATCGGTGCAACATCGAGGGCCAAAGGGCCTGTACTGCGCTGTATTTTTTCTATGTTTCTATGTTTTCTAAGTTTATCCTCATGCCCTGACCTACCTGCCAATTGTCCTTCCCACCTATCCGCTCCACCCTCCTCTCTGACCTATCACCTTTATCCCCACCTCCATCCACCTATTGCACTCTTAGCTACCTTCTCCACTCCCCCTCCTATTTATCTCTCCACCCCGGAGGCTCCCAGCCTCATCCTTGATGAAGGACTCCTGCTCCTCGGATGCTGCCTGACCTGCTGTGCTTTTCCAGCACCACTCTAATCTTGACTCTGATCTCCAGGATCTGCAGTCCTTACTTTCGCCTCGTGTATATCCCATCTGGCCCAGGGGATTTAAGTATCTTTACGTTTTTCAAAGTTTTCAGCACATCCTCCTTCTTAACATCAACCTGTTTGAGCATATCAGTCTGTTTCACGCTGTCCTCAGAAACATCAATGTCCCTCTCAGCAGTGAATACTGAAGCAAAGTATTCATTAAGGACCTCCCCTACCTCCTCCAACTCCAGAAGCAAGTTCCCTCCACTAACCCTGATCGACCCTACCTTCACTCTAACCATCCTCTTGTTCCTCACATAAGTGTAGAATGGCTTAGATTACTTACAGTGTGGAAACAGGCCCTTTGGCCCAACAAGTCCACACCGACCCGCCAAAGAGCAACCCACCCAGACCCATTCCCCTACATTTACCCCGTCACCTAACACAACGGGCAGTTTAGCATGGCCAATTCACCTAACCTGCACATTTTTGGTCTGTGGGAGGAAACCGGAACACCTTGAGGAAACCCAGACAGACACAGGGAGAATATGCAAACTCCATACAGTCAGTCGCCTGAGGCGGGAATTGAACTTGGGTTTCTGGCGCTGTGAGGCAACAGTGCTAACCACTGTGCCGCGTAGGGTTTTTCTTATTCCTATCTGCTAAAGCTTTTTCAGTTCCCCCTTTTTAGCTCTCCAAAGTCCATTCTTCAGTTCGTATCTGACTATCTTGTAAGCCTCTAAGGCCCTGTCTGATCCTTGCCTCCTCAACCTTAAGTAAGCCTTCTTCAGCACCAAAGGGCACCAGAGTTGGGAACCAAATAACCAAGGATACACGTAACCCAGTCCTTCACTGAAACCAGCCTTCCTTCCATTGACTCTGTCTATACGTCATGCTGCCTCAGGAAATCAGCCAACATAATCAAAGACCCTCCCACCTCTGTTGTACTCCCTTCCACCCTCTTCTATCAGGCCGAAGATATAAATGTTTGAAAACACATACCAATTTTCTGAACAAAGAGACCTTGGAGTACGGGTTCATAGTTCCTTGAAATTGAAGTCGCAGATAGATAGGATAGTGAAGAAGGCATTTGGTATGCTTTCCATTATTGGTTAGAGTATTGAGTACAGGAGTTGAGAGGTCATATTGTGGCAGTACAGGTGATTGGTTAGGGCCACTTTGGAATATTGCGTGCAATTCTGGTCTCCTTCCTATTGGAAGGATGTTGTAAAACTTGAAAAGATTCAGAAATGACTTACAGGAATGTTGTTAGGGTTGGAGGATTGGAACCTTAGAAAAAGGCTGAATAGGCTGGGGCTGTTTTCCCTGGAGTGTTGGAGGCTAAGGGGTGACCTTATAGAGGTTTATAAAATCATGAGAGGCATGGAAAGGATAAATAGACAAGGTCTTTTCCCTGGAGTGGGGAATCCAGAACTAGAGGGCATAGTTTAAGGTGAGAGGGTAAAGTTATAAAAGGGAGTTAAGGGGATACTTTTTCACACTGAGGGTGGTGCATGTATGGAATGATCTGCCAGAGAAAGAGGCGGAGGCTGGTACAATTATAACATTTAAAAGGCATCTGGATGGGTACATGAATAGGAAGGGTTTAGAGAGATATGGGCCAAGTCCTGGCAAATGGGACGAGATTAGGTTAGGATATCTGGTCAGCATGGACGAGTTGGACAAGTTTCCGTGCTGTACATCTCTATGACTCTATAACAGATATAAGAACAGCATCTTCCCCGCTGTCATAAAACGTATGAACGGATCTCTCATTTGTTCGGATTGATTCAATTACCCTGATGTACTTATGTAAGGTGTAATTTGTCTGGATAACACATAAAAACAATACTTTTCACTATTGCATGTGACAATAATAAATCAAAAAAAACACGTCAAATTAATCAAAGATATCCTGTCAAAGGACAGGCAGTTGGGCAGAGGGGATGTTGTCTTGTTAGTAAGTAATGAAATTAAGTTGATAGCAAAAAGTGATATAGAGCCATACAATCTGTGTGGGTAGATGAGGAACTACAAAGCTAAAAAGATCCTGGTGGGAATTAGGTACAGATGTCCGAGCAGTAGTCAGGATGTCGGGAAGAAAATAAATCAAGAGATTGAAAGGCCTTGTAGGAAAAGCGCCATTGCAATAATCATGGGATCTTCACTCTTCAGGTTGGTAGTGGATCCCAAGTAAAGGGTTTTGTGGAATGTCCATGAGATGGTTTTTTTGAGACAGCTTGTGGTAGAGCCCACCAGGGAACAGGCAGTTCTGGATTTGGTGATGTGTATTAAGGCAGATGTGACTAGGGAGCTTAAAGTGGTGGAACTCCTTGGGGGCAGTGACCATATTATAATAAAGTTCAGCCTGCAGTTCGAGAGGGAGAAGCTGGAATAAGATGTAACAGTATTGAGTAATGATAATTACAAAGGCATGAGCAAGGAGTTAGCCTGAGTTGAATGGAAGAGGACCCTGGCAGGGATGACAATAGGGCAGCAATGGCAGGAGTTTCTGGCAGTAATTCAGGAAACACAGCAGAAATTATTCATCCCAAGGAAGAAGAAATGTAGTAAGGGGAGGACAGGAAAACCATGGCTGACAAGGAAATTCAGGGACAGCATAAAAGCAAAAAAAAGCATACAATGAAGTGAAGATTAGTGGGAAGCCAGAGAATTGGAAAGCTTTTAAAAACCAGCAGAGGACAACTAAAAACCGCAATAAGAGGGGGTGAAGATGAAATATGAAGGTAGACTAGCTAGTAATATACAAAAAGATTGCAAGAGCTTTTTTTGATATATAAAAGGTAAGAGAGAGGCAAGTGTAGACATTGGACCACTGGAATATGAGGCTGAAGAAATTTATGGGGTCGACTATTACATGGATACTATTTTTGAGGGGCTGAAATTCATACTGTATCATTAGCAGAAGCCAAATTGATCTCTAAACGAATAAGGAAAAAACATGAATTATGGTAATTCTGAAAACCCGGAGCGGAACACAACAGCCAGTGAACTGGAAGACCGGGAGTGGTGCGGAATAACCCGCAGACGGGAGAGCTGGAGCAGCATGTAACAGCTGGCACGCTGACTCATAAATGTTGACCTGTTTTCCTGTGAAGAACTAGGGTCAACTTTTACATGAGATGTGTGGAAAAGTCCAGGTTATTTGGCCAAAAATAGGGGGTCGACTTTTACATGAGATCGACTATTACTCGAGTATATACAGTAAATGCAATTGCAAACCAGACTAAGATTCGGAAGAGATATGACAAAGTAAAGAAGTGAACCAAAAAAAAATGTGAAAAGAGACAGGCAGCTAATATAAAAAGAGAATCCCAAAGCCTTCTACAGGCAATTCATTCGTAAAAGGACGAGTAGGGCTGATTAGAGGCCAGAAAGTAGTTTTACTCATGGAGGCAAGGACAGAACTGAAGTGTGAAGTGCAAATGTCTTAACTAAGGAAGAACATGCTTCTTTGTGAGTTGTTATTTTCTTTTTGGGACTACAAGCTGAAATAGAAGTTGGATGTCTATAACTGGAATACAACGTAAGATTTGCAACTTGAAAATTAGAAGTGAGATTATGGAACTGTGCAATTATAATGTTCCTTTTTTTAGAATCAGGAAAAGGGAGAATTTGAGAGTGAATGGCTTGAGGAATCTTTTGAGTAAAGGAAACTCTGCCTGACAGCAACTCTCTGGTTGAGCCATAGAGTGTTAAGAAGCTCTTATTACAAAGAACATCAGAGCAGAAAAATCCAAGAGCCTGCAGACAGACATCCCTCCTCCTCCGTCTCTCTCTCGTTCTCTCACCCACCCACGCCCCCATAAAAAACAAGGTTAAAAATCACACAACACCATGTTATAGTCCAACAGCTTTCAGAGTGCTGCTCCTTCATCAGATGGTTGTGGAGTATAAAATTGTAAGACACAGAAATTTTAGTAAAGGTTTACAGTGTGATGCAGCTGAAATGATACATTGAAAAAGACCTGATTGTTCAGCCTCTCATCTTTTAAAATGATTTGGAGGGGCTGGTGTTGGACTGGGGTGTGCAAAGTTAAAAATCACACAACGGCAGGTGCCATGTCAGCTCAGATAAGGCATTGAATGTGTGAGGTTAAAGCCTGTCTGTCTGTGCCCCAATTCGTGAACCATGGGTGACAGGAGAAATTGTATGACGAGCCAAAAGGAAAAGGGAAGCGTACATAAGGTCCAGGCAGCTGAGAACAGAACAGGCCCTGGAGGAATATCGGAAGAGTAGGACAAGTCTTAAACAAGGAATCGTGGGCTTAAAGGGGTCATGAAATAGCTTTAGCAAGCAGAATTAAGGAAAATCCCAAAGCATTTTATTCTTATATAAGAAGCAAGCGGGTAACTAGAGAAAGGATTGGTCTACTAAAAGATAATTAAGGAAGGCTGTATGCCGAACCTGAGAGAATGAGTGAGATTCTGAATGATTACTTTGCATCAGCGTTCACTAAGGAGAGGAACATGATGAATCTTGAAATTAGAGATAGATGCTTGATTAGTCTGGATCACGTTGGCATAAATCGGCAAGATGTGTTGGGTATGCTAGAGGTTATTAAGGTGGACAAATCCCTAGGACTGGATAGGATCTATCCCAGGTTGCTGAGGGAGGCAAGAGAGGAAATAGCTGGGGCCCTGACAGATATCTTTGTGGCATCCTTAAATACTGGTGAGGTCCCAGAGGACTGGAAGGTTGCTCATGTTGCCCCCCTGTACAAGAAGGGTAGAAGATATATTCTGGGTAACTACAGACCAGTGAGCCTGATGTCGGTGGTGGGGAAGTTGCTGGAGAGGGTACTGAGAGATAGGATCTATTTATCTTTAGAAAAGAATGGGCTTATCAGTGATAGGCAACATGGTTTTGTGCGGGGGAGATTGTGCCTTATCAACTTAATAGAGTTCTTCGAGGAAGTGACCAAGTTGATAGATGAAGGAAGGGCTGTTGATGTCATATACATGGACTTTAGTAAGGTGTTTGATAAGGTTCCCCATTGTAGACTAATGGAGAAAGTGAAGTCACATGGTGTGCAGGGTGTTCTAGCTAGATGGATAAAGAACTTGTTGAGCAACAGGAGACAGAGAGTAGTAGTTGAAGGGAGTTTTTCGAAATGGAGAAAGGTGACCAGTGGTGTTCCACAGGGGTCAGTATTGGGGCCACTGTTGTTTGTAATAAACATAAATGATCTGGAAGAGGGCACTGTTGGTATGATCAGCAAGTTTGCAGATGACACAAAGATTGGTGGATAGCAGCAAGCATAAGGGACTGTCAAAGCATACAGGAGGAGAATTGGGTAGAAAAGTGGCAAATGGCTTTCAACCCAGACAAATGTGAGGTGATGCATTTAGGCAAGTCTAATTCTAGAGCGAATTATACAATGAATGGAAGAGACTTGGGAAAAATTGATGAGCAGAGAGATCTGGGAGTGCAGGTCCATTGTACTCTGAAGGTTGCTGCACAGGTGGATAGAATGGTCAAGAAGGCATATAGTATGCTTGCCTTCATTGGACAGGGTATTGAATATAAAAGCTGGCAAGTCATGTTAAAATTGTACAAGACATTGGCTCGGCCGCATTTAGAATATTGTGTACGGTTCTGGGCTCTACATTACCAAAAAGATGTGGATGCTTTGGAGAGGGTGCAGAGAAGGTTTATGAGGATGTTGCCTGGTATGGAAGGTGTTAGCTATGAAGAGAGGTTGAGTAGGTTAGGTTTATTTTCACTAGAAAAAAGGAGATTGAGGGAGGATCTGATTGAGGTTTACAAAATCATGAAGGGTATAGACACGGTGGATAGAGACAAGCTTTTTCCCCAGGGTGAAGGATTCAATAACGAGAAGTCATGCTTTCAAGGTGAGAGGTGGAAAGTTAAAGGGGGATACATACGGCAAGTACTTCACATAGTGGGCGTTTGGAACGCGTTGCCAGCAAAGGTGGTAGAGGCAGGCACGGTGGATTCATTTAAGATGCATTTGGACAAATGCATGAGTAGGTGGGGAGCAGAGGGATACAGATACTTAGGAATTGACCGACAGGTTTAGACAGTACGTGTGGATTGACTCAGGCTTGGAGGGCCAAAGGGCCTGTTCCTGGGCTGTAAATTTTCTTTTTTCCTTGTTCAGACTGATTCTATTTCTAAAAAAACGGATTTACAACACCTTACATGGATTCATGCAGATTTTGAGCAAAATAAAATATAATTCTGCAAGTAAAAATTCACCCCATAAACAGACGTGTGTGTGTATGTGTGTGTGAGTGTCTATGAGACAGTGTGTGTATGTGTCTTCGTGTAAAGGAGTATAAGTCTTTGAGAGGGTGCGTTTGTGAGTGTGGGAAGTGGGAAGTGTCTATGTATTAGCGTATGAGAGAGAGCTTGTGTATGAGAGAGGGTCTGCGTGAGAGTATGGGTCTATAGGGGTGTGTGTGCGTGCATGTGTGTGAGAGAGTGTATAGTGCAGCGGGGTCATCTGTAGTGTGACATGAACCTAAGCTCCTGGTTGAGGCTGTCCCCATGGGTACCAAACTTGGCTATCAGCCTCTGCTCAGCCACTTTGTGGCGTTGCCTATCCCGAACTCCGCCTTGGAGGATGGTCATCCAAATGTCCAAGGCTGAATGTCCCAGACAGCCCACCATGTACACGGCAAGTTCTCATGTGACTTGGCCAACGTGTCTATCTCATACACTGCAGGCAAGGATGCCCTGAGGTCTGGTACATTGGCGAGACTGAGCAGAGACTACAACAATGGATGAATGGACACTGCACAACAATCACCAGCCAGGAGTGTTCCCTCCCAGTTGGGGAACACTTCAGCAGTCCGAGACATTCAGCCTTGGACCTTCGGATGACCATCTTCCAAGTCAGACTTCGGGACAGGCAACAATGCAAAGTGGCCAAGCAGAGGCTGATAGCCAAGTTTGGTACCCATGGGGGTGGCCTTAACCGGGACCTTGGGTTCATGTCACACTACAGGTGACCCCACTGCACACACACACACACACACCCCTTCTCTCATTCACAAGCTCTATCTCATACGCTCACACGTACACACCCCACCCCCCCACACACACAGACATGCATCCTCTCACAGACTATACTCCTTTACACTCACACACATACACACGCACACATTCTCTCACAGACACTCACACCCACATGCACGCACACACACATAACATTTGTGGGGTGAATCTGTACTGGCAGAATTACATTTTATTTTGCTCAAAAACTGCATGAATCCATGTAAGATTCTGTGAATCTCTTTTTTTTAGAAATAGAATCAGTCTGAACATTGGGGCACAGACAAGTAGACTTTAACCTCACACCTTCAATGCATTATCTGAACGGACATGGCACCTATTATTAAAGTTCACTTTAGAACGTAACTTTAAAAAAAGTTCTGGGATTTATGTATGAAAGAACTGAAACCAACATGGTCATTTTAAAAAATGACAGACTTAACAAACAATCCAGGTCTTTTTCAATATATAATTTCAGTTGCATCACATTGTAAAATTTTGCTATAAATTCTGTGTCTTACAATCTTATTCTCCACAACCACCTGATGAAGGAGCAGCGCTCCAAAAGCTAGAGCTTCCAAATGAACCTGTTGGACTATAACCTGATGTTGTGTGATTTTTAACTTTGTACACCCCATCCAACACCGGCACCTCCAAGTCATTCTCAAAAGCAGTTAGTTAAAGGCAAATTCTGGCTTTTCCAGTGATGTTGACTTCCCAAGAATTAATTAAAAACAGACTTCCAATTCCTAACAAGGCTCTGCTCTAAGAATTTACATGTATCACAAAGCTCCCATTTCCAGTAGATGCCCAACCAGAAGATTGCAACATTTGAAGAGCTGTGAGTGGGGAGGAGAGTACTGAGCCCACCACTTTAGCCATTATTTCCCACTCTTAGTGGTTTCTAATAGGGGAAAGGAGTTAAAATTCCTCTCTTGATGTTTGTTGTGATCGCTGAAACTGAAAGCAGACCTGTCACATCAAAAGGTGTTGACTAACTGAATTAAATCCACTGATGTGGTGTTGATTAAGATCTTAATCCTCCACATAGGGAGACCTTTCATGTCATTCTCCTGAAACACAATATTAAATTGAGCCTGTCTAAGTGGATATGAAATTCCACTAATATCAAGATAAACATTATTATGGGATTCATTGGTCAGGAGGTTAGAAGAGATTGTTTCTCATCAGTTCAGTTTATAAAGAGCATTGTGCTTCAGCATTTAGTGGAGAGAGTTTAAATTGCACTCAGGTATTGAGGGCTGCTGTTTATCTTGTGTTTAGCGAGCAGCTTTTAAAATAACATTTTAACAGAAAAGCTGTTTTCAAAATCCATTACTAATCTCTTATAAATTTAAAAACTTCTGCCAGCCAATCCTTTTTTGTAGTATTCCCATAGCTTTAGCCTTTCTTCTTGCAACTTTCAAACAATGCAGTTTCTGTCATAGAATATGAACAAATATTTAAGCATAAAAATGCCAATTGCTCTGGTCCATTAGTTAAGGTGGTTTTGTTGGACTGTCAGCAAGGAGACTCAAGAACAAATTGGCAAATTAGATTTTCTTTTAAAATGAAGTTTTAACATTTATAGTATGTCACCTACCCTCTGTGCCTGATGGGTACCAGCACACCTTGCTTGATATTGATAAAAGAAACTTGATGCAAATGACTTCAGCAATAGAAGCAAAAATTTATCCTTCCTCCCATGGCATGTGCATTTGAGAGTAGAGCTGCAGTGCAAGTTTGGCAGGCTCCAGACTTTGATTCCAGTCTGTGCTGGGTTGCTGATTCAGCTGAGGCAGGTGTAGAGATGACACAGATCACATCCATCCTCTGAGGTATGGGCTGGGGCAAGACCAGCCACGATAACTTCTCCCTGATTACTGCACAATATCCTGTATATATGTATAAACATTCAGAGCAAGTAGGATAACACGGTTGACTAGCATGTTGACATTTGTTATTCAAATGATGGGATGATAGTGACATTGTAGTGACATGTCACTAAACTGGCAGAATTTAAATTCAGTTAATAATTTTTGTAAAAAGTCTGGAATTGAAAACTAATCTCAGTAATGTGACCATAGAGGTAACTGCCATTGATTATGAGGGGCATGGGTAGAGTAAATAGATAAAGTTTTTACCCTGGGATTGGGGAGTCCAGAACTGAGGGCATAGGTTTAGGGTGAGAGGGGAAATAGAAACCTACGGGGGATCTTTTTCGCACAGAGGGTGGTACATATATGGAATGAGCTGCCAGAGGAAGTGGTAGATGCTGGTACAATTGCAAAAGTTAATAGGCATTTGGATGGGTATATGAATGGGAAGGGTTTGGAGGGATATGGGCCGGGTGCTGGCAGATGGGACTAGATTTTTTGTTGGGATATCTGGTCAGCATGGACAGGTTGGACAGAAGGGTCTGTTTCCATCCTGTACATCTCTATGATTCTATGATTGTTGTAAAACCCAATCTGGCTTACTCATGTCCTTCAGGGAAGGAAACCTTCTTCATTCCTGAAGAAGGGCTTATGCCCGAAACGTCGATTCTCCTTCTCCTTTGATGCTGCCTGACCTGCTGCGCTTTTCCAGCAACACATTTTTAAGCTCTGATCCCCAGCATCTGCAGTCCTCACTTTCTCCTAGGGAAGGAATCCTGCCAACCTTATCTGATCAGATCTATATGTGACTCCAGATCCACAACAAAGTGGTTGACTCTCAGCTGCTCGCAGTTTAATGGACAATTAGGGATGGACAACAAATGCAGATGTTGCCAGCCCTGCCCCACCTCATGAGAGAATCAAAAAAACTGGGTTAAATGTTGCAAAAACAGATAGTGTGGAATCAGTGTAATGTAGAAGAATGGAGAAATCTGCAGGGGGAAAGTGGAGTATTTTGGCATAGTTTGGAATGGTTTTGGTGTTTACTTGCAGATAACACATGTCAGGTAGGAATGAATATATTGTCACATAACATATGAAACATGAGGAGTGGTCATGGCAACTTACTCCTATTTGATTTTTGCTCTTGAAGTAGAGTTGTGCATGCGAGGCATTCCTTTGAGAACCACATACTTTGATAATGAATGGCAGAACCAGGGTGTGTTGCAGCATTTTTACCTCAGTGAACAAAATTTACGTTACACATTCCTGTAAAAAGGATAAGTCAGCATGCATTCCAGTGATAGAACATACTTGTAATGTCTGATGCTGCCACCTGTTCCATGGTTGTTAATCATTTGAATACACAAAACTTACAAGTCCAGCAAGGGAACGTGATGCATCGTTAATGTCAAGAAAGGTTACCATACATAATATTGATGCAAGAAGGTCTGGTGTATCACTGAAATATTTGGTGCTTCTTAAGGAGCATTTTGTCATAATTGTAGCTGGTGCAACTTTTTCATTTAATCTTAGCAGTGTTGTCTGTTGTCAGACTCTGGGAAGCTAGAAGATTTCTTTACTGTGAAAATATAATTTTCAGGGATTTCTTGACACTAAAGGATCTGTGATTGTTCGGAAAATTCTTTATCCAAGCACTATACTGGTAAAGAGCAACCTAACATCTTTAATACTGGAAATATTTGTAATAGGTGCTGCCTAGTTGCTGGGTTCTTTCTTTTGCACTTGTAATTTGTGTAAATACCTTGGAATTATTATAGCACATCTATGCAGTAATTTGGAGAACAAATGCCTTTAAGATTAGAGTAACTCTTTCATCGACTTCCAAAGAAGTAAGTTAGATGCTTTCAAATTACATCATGTGTTACGTGGAAGAAAAAATAATGTAGAACAAAGTATAGAGTTGAGCAAAAACTTTAAGGTAATGTAACAAAACCCAAACTTGCAAAATGCAGTGATATGAGGAGCACTTCTAAGCACCTTGGGATGTTTTGCTATGTTAAAGGTGCTACATAAATGCAAGTAGTTATCACAAAGGTTGAGGTGATCTGTTGTATAGGGTGATGGGGACAAATATTCTGAGATAATGATAAACAAAATTAGTTGGGGTGGTGGGAGGATCTTAGATTTCCTTAAAAAGCTAAACTAGATTGGCTAAGTAGCCTTCACTATCTGGATTTACGTCCATGATATTCTGTATTCAGTTCTTAAATTCATACTGTCAGTATCTCCCAAACATTCATCTTTATCTTTGTTTTGTCTTCTAAATCTTATAAATAATATCTAATAGCTAATAGAGTGACATGGTGTTGAGTAGTTAGCACTGCTGCATCACAGTGCTAGAAATCCAGGTTCAATTCCAGCCTCAGGTGACAGTCTGTGTGGGGCTTGCACATCCTCCCCATATTTGTGTGGGTTTCCTCTGGGTGCTGCGGTTTCCTCCTGCAGTCCAAGGATATGCAGGTTAGGTGGATTGATCATGCTAAATTGTCTATTGTGCCTCGGGATATGCAGACCTTGTGGGTTAGCCATGGGAGGTCCAGGGGTGGAATGGGTTGCACTTCAGAGTGTTGTTGTGGACTTGATGGGCCAGATGGCCTGCTTCCACACTGTAGAGATTCTAAGTATCTCAGTGTTCTTAAATGACTTTCAGTTAATGGAGATGAATTACTGCTGGTATTTTCACAGTGTCTGCCAAAACCTTGGTGGAATGTCTACATAGGCTTGAGGTAATTTGCCCTTTTTGCAGTCTCTAGATTAGATTAGATTCCATACAGTATGGAAACAGGCCTTTCGGCCCAACAAGTCCGCACTGACCCTCTGAAGAGTAATCCACCAGACCCATTCCCTACCGTATATTTACCCCTAACTAATGCACCTAACACTGGGCAATTTAGCATGGCTAATTCACCTGACCTGCACATCTTTGGACTGTGGGAGGAAACCCACGCAGACATGGGGGGAATGTCTGGGGCAAACTTCACACAGACAGTCGTCCGAGGTGAGAATTGAACCTGGACCCCTTGCGCTGTGAGGCTGCCGTGCTAACCATTGAGCCACCGTGCCACCTCTAAAAGTAGAGACTAATAGCTTTTAAAATAATATTTGAAATCCAGTGACAAACTGAAAGGATCACAAGATTTCAAGCTTTAAAACTTTTACTGTAATAAACAAACTAAAAGCAATTGTTTTTGATTTATAGCATCTGCAGTTCTTTCGGTTTTTATAAACTAAAAGCAATGTTGCCTAAACCCTAAAATGAAAGGAAAATACTGCAGATACTAGAAATTTCAATAAAATCAAATCAAAGTGCTGGAGAAACTCAGCAAGTTTGACAAAATCATGGAAAAAGAAGCAGAATAAACATTTCAAGACCAAAAATAGTCATGTTAGACTTGAGACATTAGCTGAACGGCTTTTGCCCGAAACGTTGATTCTCCTGCTCCTCTGATGCTGCCTGACCTGCTGTGCTTTTCCAGCATCACACTCTTGACTCTAATTTCCAGCATCTGCAGTACTTACTTTTGCCTCTCTATTGATGTGGTCAGACCTGCTGAATTTCTCCAATTTTGTTTCTATTGTTTAAACCCTATTCAGTAGGCAACTTGTAATTTAAATGACAGAACAGATTCTCCATTTAATATTTGAAACAAAAGATCCCTCTCCAGGGTTATATTTTATTCTCTTTCCAGTGAAAGACTGGCTGACTATATCTCTCTCCTCTCTCTCATATCTTTCTCTTGACTCGATTTTACTCACTGTTTTGCTCTGTCCATCTATCTGTCTGGTTCTCTCACTTCAGCTCTCTCTCATTCCCATTTTCTCTCTCGCTTGCACTTTCGCTCTTTCTCCCACTCTCTCTCAGGTTCTTGCACACTGACCTGTCTCTGAGCTTCAGGAATATTTTAACAAAAACCCTGTAACCTGATAAGAGGACAGCTTGCTATTGTCTCTTCCACTCTCAAGACCCAGTCCCATGGCATATGACATTGCCAGGATTTTGACCCAGCGACAGTGAAGGAACAGCGATATATTTTCCAAGTCAGGATAGTGAATGGCTTGGAGGGGAACTTGCAGGGGGTGGTGTTCCCATGTATCTGCTATCCTGGTCTTTCAAGGTGGAAGTAGTTGTGTTTTGGGAAGCGCTGTCTGAGGATCTTTGGTGAATTTCTGCAGTGCATCTTGTAGATAGTACACACTGCTGCTACTGGAGGTCTGGAGCTGAATGGCCCTGGCAGAACCCAAACTGGGTGTCAATGACCAGGTTATTGCTAAGTAGGTGCTACTTGATGGCATGATTGATGACACCTTCCATCACTTTACTGATGATTGAGAATAGATTGATAGAGCAGTAATTGGCCAGGTTGGATTTGTACAGCTTTTTATGTGCAGGACATAGCTAGGCAATTTTCCACATTGTTGGGTAAACACCAGTGTTGTCACTGTACTGGAAGAGTTGAAAAATGTGGTGCTGGAAAAACACAGCAGGCCAGGCAGCATCCGAGGAGCAGGACAATCGACGTTTCGGGCATAAATGGTTATGCCCGAAATGTCAATTCTCCCGCTCCTCGGATGCTGCCTGGCCTGCTGTGTTTTTCCAGCACCATATTTTTCAACTCTGGTACTCCAGCATCTGCAGTCCTCACTTTCTCCTAACTGTACTGGAAGAGCTTGGCTAAGGGAACGGCAAGTTCTGGAGCACAAGTCTTCAGTACTATTGCCTGGACATTGTCATAGCCTTTGAAGTATCCAGTGCCTCCAACCATTTCTTGATATCACTGGTGTGAATTGAATTTACTGAAGACTACTATCTGTGATGCTGGGGACCACTGGAGGTGGCCATGATGGATCATCCATTCAGCACTATTGGCTGAAGATTGCTATGAATGCTTCAGCCTTATCTTTTGAACTGGTATGTTGGGCTTTTCCATCATTGACGATGGGAATATTTGTGGAGTGTCTTCCCCCAGTGAATTCATTAATTGTGCACCACCATTCACAACTGGATGTGGCAGGACTGTAGAGCTTCAGTCAAATCCTTGGCTGTGGGCTTGCTTAACCCTATCACTTGCTGTTTGGCATGCAAATGATCCTGTTTGATGGCTTCATTACTGATACCAGCTCATATCACGAGCTGGAGAGAAGGCTAAGGATTTGTTGGGAATTGTCTCATTTTAATTGCTTCTTCCATTATTATGCAGGGCCACTGAACAGCACCCTACCCAAACATAGAGATATCTAATCCTGCATTTTCAGGCCCCCTGTCTTCCAATCAGATTGAGAGCCGATGATCATCATGATATAGTTGTAATGACGATGGATTCAAAACCAGAGACTAAAGCCTAACACTATGGGAGGAGAGGGCACAAATCAAATCCCAAGGTCGCAACAGGTGTAATTTAAATTCAAATACTCCGGAATTTTTAGGAAGTGTCAGTCATCATGGCCATGAAATTATCACAGATTACTTGATCTAATGAGACTGTAGGAACAGTTGGTTCTAAGTCCGCATGATGTGTGTGGCTTGAAGGGGGCTTATCGTTGGTGATGTTCTGATTTCATTAGTCATGAATCACATGGCTCTTCTCTCTAGGTAGGAATGCTAATTAGTTATTCTTCAGATACCCAACTTCCATTCTCTCTTAAAATCTAATAAACTGTTAGCATGACTGGTAGTATGACTATTTACAAAACTGGCATTCCTAACACCTGACTGTCAGACTTGGGGACGACCAATCCACTGACAGTTATCACAAGTGCCCTGACCGTTGTCCACAGGTGTGAATATCTCATACCTTCTTTCCAGTAAACTGGCTCTCACTGTCCTGATATAATCATAGAACTGTATAACCCAGAAACACAACCTAAAGTCCAACTTGTCCATGCCAATCAGGTATCCTCAATTAATCTAGTGTCATTTGCTAACATTTGGCCCATATTCCTCTAACCCTTCCTGTTCATATCCCCATCCAGATGCTTTTTAAATGTTGTAATTGTACCAGCCTCCACCACTTCCTCTATCAGCTCATTCCAAACACGCACCACCCTCTGTGTGAAAAAGTTGCCCCTTAGGTCCCTATGAAATCTTCTCCCTCTCATCTTAAACCTATGGCGTTTAGTTTTGTTCTCCCCTAGCCTGGGAAAAAGACTATATATCCTATCCATGTCCCTCATGATTTTTTATAAACTTCTATAAGTCACCCCTCAGCCTCTGATGCTCCAGGGAAAATAGCCCCAGTCTGTTCAGCCTCTTCCTATAGCTCAAACCTTCCAACCCTGGCAACATGAATACAAATCTTTTCTGAACCTTTTCAAGTTTACCAACATTTTTTCCTATCGGAAGGAGACCAAAATTGAACGCAGTATTCCAAAAGTGGCCTAACCAATGCCTTGTACAACTGCAAAATGATGTCCCAATTCCTATACTCAATGCACTGACCAATAAATGCAAGCATACCAAACTCCTTTTTACTACCTTGTCTACCCAGGACTCTACCTTCAAGGACCTACTAACCTGTACTTTAAGGTCTCTTTGTTTGGCAACGTTCCCCAGGACACTATCATTAAATGTATAAGTCCTGTCCTGATTTGCCTTTCCAAAATGCAACCAAGTCTTCCTGGCTTGTTGTTCAGCAGGATTTGGAGCACATCATGTGATCCCCCTTCTCAGCTCCATTTTATCTGAAATTAAATGGGCTGTCTCAAAAGCTAACAAACTTAAAACTTTGGAACATTCCCAAACATCTGACCTCAATAAAAGCAGAAAATATTGCCACAACAGGTGAAATTCCATAGAACAAGAGCAAGGACTGGACATTAGCTAACCCTGTACAAAATAGTTCAGGACATTGACTGTCCTTACATAAGCTGTTGTCCAACACTGACCATTTTGAAATCATTGGATTGGTTCAGCCAGCACCAATAAACTATTGTATTTGTATCAAACAAAAAGTTGGTTACATTAGTTAGTTCTGATTATGTCATTACTTGGAAATTCCTACCACTGTTATATGTTGCTGCATGGGCATATTTGCCTCATCCTTGATAAATGTTCCTCTCAAATTGTTAAATGGTCCTTACTGTCTATCTTTGTTGGCAGAAACTCCAATGCAAGAGGAAAGAGATAAAGTACTATGGAATGTTAAACTTGCCGTGACTCTGTCTTCATGATTGTAGGCTTTGAATCTTCAGTTGGCTTAAGGATCTATTTTTAACCTGCGCATAAAAGCAACAGAGGTTACTTGTTTGTGAAAGTTGCGTAAATAGATGTCATTCTTAAAATATCGAGCTCTCGGTTCTTCTGTCAGTGTTTTGAGGATTGTATTTTCTGATTTCATCCATCTTTTAAGTGAAAACCACAAAGCTGTAGCCTTGCATAAATCTTCAAACTCCTCGAATGTTCAGTGACACTTAGTTTATTTGGCAGGTGGACAGATTGTATTGAAATCTCATTCGTAGTGTCTTTATACAATGGTTTGAGTTTCATTTTACCAGAGAAATTGCTATTTCTTCAGTTCAATCACACATACAATTGAAGTGCAGCGTTAGTTCCGCTGTTTGGCTGTTTTAAAAAAATCAATTTGTGTTTTGTGGAAACTGCTCGTCTCTCATGGTGCGCATAAACTTAGGTAATCCTAGTTTTTGTTCTGAAATAAAACAAAAGTACTGGAAACACTCAGGAGGTCAGGCAACATCTGGCGAGAAAGAAACAGAGATAATGCTGAGCATTGTTTCTTCTTTTTGTTTTTCCATCCAGCACCCTGGTGTTCTGTGCAAGACTGATGATTTAGTCACAGGTATTTACTTAGTTTTGACATCACAATGGAAGAGAAAACCATGCATTTGATGAATAAAATGCAAAATATTTTGCAATTGCACTTTTTCTCATGATTTTTTGGTCACAATGGTCAGGTGACAAATGGGGCAATGCTCCTAAAGCTTCTGATTTCAAATAAACTTGTTGGATTCTAACCTGGTGTCATGTGATTTTTGACCTTGTCCACAGCAGCACTTCCACACAATCATTTTTTTCTTTTACTTTAGCAAAAGATCTAAGGATGCACCAAGGAGGGAGGAGATGGCCTTTATAAGACTTGGAATGAAGATATACCCTAATCTCCTAACAGTAACATTGATTTTACATCCCAAGACAATTTTCATACTATTATACAGTAAAATTTCACACCAAACCACAAAAGTTGATATTAGAACAGATTATCAAAAAATGGATCAAAGAAAACTTTTAAGGAGTGTGCTAATAGAGGGAGAGTAATATTGAAAGGTTTAGACAGGAAATTTTAGGGCTTGGGATCAAAGCTGAAGACATGGTACTCTGTGGTGCAGCAATTAAAATCGGATGTTCCAGAGCTCAGAATTTGATGAACTCTGGTATCTTGGAGCATTGTGTGACTTGAAAGGATTATAAAAAGAAGTAGAGACCCAACCACAGAAGGATTTGTAAACAAGGATTTTTATTTTTGTTAAATTCCCAGCACCAAAAATGTCTTGAGTGGCCTTAATTCTAGCAGCATTTTATTCTTTCATTTATTGGTCAATTGTTAATCGTGGAGCAATTGAGGGCAACTTTCTTCAAAGAAGAAATAAATTCCTGCAGAGATAGGTAATCTGTCTTGATAAAACAATAACTTGCAAAGAAATTCACTGTCAAATATACAAAGTGTTTGCAACAGGAATTTAATGTCAAGCAGAGAAAGAAAAAAAACTTACTGTGGGGCTGGTATTCTGAGACACCTCGGTTAATTGATAATGACTTTTGAGCTCACAACAATGATGCAGTCAATTTAAAATCAAGGAGAGCAGTCAAGACCATTGGAAAGTCAATGAAATTGTTGAATCTAGTCAGTAAGGCCAAAAAGAACATTGCAAAAGCATTACTTGCGATTTATCCAGTCTGCTTATTTTACCCTTTCAAATATTAATCTGAGGCAGTGAAATCAATGAAGCGCTTAATTTATACACCAGAGAAATGTTGGTGCATTAGTTGTTGTCACAGTGATAGAGTCAACTCTGTCAAACCCTAGCTCGACCCCTTTGGTGCTTTGATAAGCAGCTGCTTTTGACCTCGCTCTCCTCCCCAAGGAATATAATATTGGACAAGTCGATGTTGCTGATGAGGATTGAAGCATTGGTTAGAAGGAAAAGTACAAGAATAGATATGTTGAATGGCTTATTTCCTGCTAACTCCGAGGAATTGAATATATGATCTGGGCTATCAGTTCACTACAGTACGGAAGAAATATAACATTGTCAGTGATGCAGCTTTTCAGGTACAGTGTTAAATGAATCACCATTGTGCCATTTGGCTAGCAGAAAAGATTACATATCTCGCTTTTGAAAAACATCATGAATTTGTTCTGAAGTTATAGCCAACATTCATCCCTCAATTGACACCACTGAAACCATGTTATCTCATCCTATGTAACCAATTGTGGGGCTTTGCTGTGTGTGAGTTAGCTTCTGTGTTTCTTGTGTAGCTACACTTTATGAGTAAGTCATTAACTGTAAAGCATGTTTCAAGTTCATGATGATATGAAAAGAAAGGTATTGCAGCCTACTCAAACATGATATAAATACATTATTATAATTTTCACAAGTCATAAATCTTTGCTGCCCATTCTGGTGGTGTCTGATGCCCTAAACCAGCTGGTTGGATTGATAGACAATTACCTTGTAAGGGGAATAAGCAGCTGGTAATATGTTGCTGTGCTGTAATACAATTGAGCATGTTCAGTGACCACAAGAAGACTAAAGGGAAAACATGAGTGCTTCATTAATATCTCTGCATCCCCAGCCAGTGATCTCACTATGAAACCAGGTAGAAGGCTAAGGTCTGTCCTATTAGGGTGCTGCTGAGGTTGCAAAGAGAGAACAAAAGTACCCGAGGAAGTGGAGGTCCGCTGATAGCAATCTTGGCTTTTTAAAAATTCAGTGGATTAAAAGGTCGGAGGAAGTGTGTAGGATTGGCAGATCAGTTAGTTGTCTTCTTTAAGGCAGTAAAAATCTAAACCTGAGCAGCAGGATCAGCTGGAGTGTCATCTGGAATGCACTGGTTCAGCTATAAGAGTAACAGCTGTAGATGGCACCAAGCCAGGATACAACTGATGCTATACCCCAGCTGGTTCCAACACTCAGGTTTAAGTTCCTATCTTAAAAGGCACAACCAACAAACAGGGTGTTGATAGCAAGTTTATATATAATTATTTCTGTTGTAACCACAGCATATTTTAGCAGCAATTAGTTGTTATGTTAGTTATGTTCAGGCTGTTCTTTCCTACCTGTTGACTTTCCTGTCTTTATTGGGTAAATTTCCTCTGATGAATCACTAGCTTTTTCTACCACAAGCAGACTGCTCATTAGCCTGAAGATTGTTTGTTGATGGGGTGCGGCCAAAGAGTGAGGTTGGTAAGATAATCTTCCTGAGCCATTATGTTCAGTCCAGCCGTTAAATAAGAGTTATTTCACATTATTCCACTGTCATCTTGAATTGACCACCGTACTGCATTGTGGACAAAACAATTCCATTTTTTTTTGTGGCATGTGTACTGATGAAGGTGTTCTCTGTTCGGACTGTAAAGAAACACGCCTTATTCCTACTTTCTGTCACACAATTCAAAAGCCACTTCAGAAGTAGAAGGATGTTGGTAGGATAAGTATATATCTTAAGTTTGAATTGAATAGTCAAACCATCATCTTCCTTTCCTGCTCCTCTGATTAAAAGAAATTGTGCTGACTTTTGGAAAGCAATTCAGTTAGGCTTACTTCACTGCTCTTTCCACATAATCCCTGCATTTTGTTCTACTTAAAACATGTATCTTTTTTATGAAAGATTGAAAGTAGATCTGCATGCATCAACCCATTAGACTGCAGCATATACTAAAACCTAACTACTGGTACTCATCGAGTAAAAACATTTTTCTCACACTACCTCTGATTCTTTACACTGTTCCCTAAATCTAAATTATTTACCCTTCAGTCATCGGAAATAGTTTCTCTTTATTTCCTCTATCTAATCCTTGCATGATAGGAAACAACATTATCAATCTCATAGCTTTCTCTGGTTTAACAAAAACGTATCAATTAGGAGCAAACATAGACCACTCAGCCCCTTAAGCCTATTCCTCTAATTAGTGATGCCAAGGCTTATCTAATTATTTCACATTCCCACTTACCTACAGTAACCTTTTACCCTCTCCTAGCTTATCAAAAATCTATCAACCTCTCCTTATAAAATTGTCAAAGTCTCTGGCAGAATCTTTACAGGCACTGAAAATCATGAGCCATGGCAAGAAAGTTGGCCAGTCAGGAGCTTTGAGAGTAAAATATCCCATTTTCCCACCATTAGCTGTTCTGTAGTTTCTAATCAGAACTAATGAACACGCAAACTTGTCGTTGCATGTTTCTTGACAGGGAATTTTACTCTGTCACTGTGTACCCTGCACAGATTCAAACTACTCTGAACAAGCTTACAAACCTGGCTGAGGACCAACCAATGTCATGTTGCTCCACCCTTAAAGGGATATTATCCCAATATAACACACACCAACATAATGGATAACTGTGTTAAATAGTGAGACAAGATTCTTGCTAGTGAGTGGCAAGTGCCTATTTGCATATATTAACATGTATTAAAATCTCACCTCATTCTACTGGATAGAAACTAGATGGCAGCAATTCCTGGTTTGAAAGTCAGAGCAGTTTTGTGGTGACTCCAGCTCATTGCTCACTCTTCTGGCCTTCCATCAGTCACCAACAATTCAGGGACCTCTCCAGGTAAGAGGTCCATATTCACCTACCACCATCTACCAAGGCCTCCAGGTGGCCATTGACAAATCAGGGTGCCTGTTTCCCTTTGTCCAACATATCTAGGACAATTGACAGGAACCGTGCAGGGCCGCTGCAGACTACCAGAACTTGACTGCACAAGCATATCTAGACTTTAAAGGTGGCACGGCCACTGGGAGTCCTGAGAGATTCCAGCAGTGGTTAGTTCCTCTTCCTATGGAGATTGGCAGAATACCAGAATACAACGAGTGGGTTGCCACTGTGTAGTAATGAATAGGTAATAAGACAAGATTGGGAAGATAGCATGAGAAAGCTGACAAAGGTTTGTAAAGACAAACCCTCCATGAATCTTGTCAAAATTATACTGTGTTGAATTCTGGCAAGTTTCAGCCCTCTGTTTCAATCATTTTTTGAGGAAGAAAGTTCCTAAAACTCTTCATCCTCTGTGAAAAAATATTACTTCATATCTCTGACTTAAATGGGCAACCTCTTATATTTAATCCTAGTTATTGAATCTCCCACAATCTTTGCACACGCATCCTGCCAAGATCTTTTGTGTTTCAATAAAGTCATCTGTTACTAAACTCCAGCCGATGCAATCTCAGCTTGTCCAACCTTTCCTCAAAAGATAACCTTTCTATTCCATGTTTTAGCCTAATACCTTGTTTGTACCACTTCCAATGCATTTACATCCTTCCTTAAATAAGGAGAATATAGAGGAGAATACTGCACATGTTGGTCTGGTATGTTCTCACAATGCCCTGTGTTGCTGAAGCAGCCCCAGATTTTGTAGTCTATTCATATAACAGTAATTCCTCAGCTCTGGAGCTCTTCTCATAAACTACATAATCTGCCCTCTCCAAAGATTTTACATCTTTTCTGATGTTGAGCCTGGAATTGCATGAAGTACTCCAACCAGAACTGAAAAAGGCACCACTAACACTTAAGTCAATTCAAAAAATGTTTAAAAATTCCAAATATAAAATATCTTCACACCAATCACCTGACCCATGTTTTATTTTTGTTCTATTCACGCCTTTGTGTTCAGACGTCTATCGAAATTATAGCAGTAGCTAATTTTGAACATTTGAATCCCTTGATTGCCTTGTAACATCTTCTAAATCAACCATTTATTTTTCCCACAGGAGCAGTTTAGATTCCTAACTTTATAATTATTTTAAAACAACGATAAAGGAAACCAAGAGTTCAGATACACAGCTTTCTAATTGCCAGAGCGTTTGGAAAATTGTGGAACAATATTGTAAAGGTTATATAGATTTCTCCTCATTTCTAATGGAAAAATAATGTAATTGACAAATATTGTGAATGATTCACGTTTGTTTTAAGTGAATTATTTTAAAATCTGCCCACTCTTTATCAGTTTACAATCAGCCTGGTGCGAATTTATGTGCATGTGCGTCTGCATAAATATTTTACTGTCACTCTCCCACAAATGTCTGACTAAACTGGAAGAGTTCTGCAAGAATAAAGTTTGGGGCATTCTCAAAGGAATCTGCTTTTTTTTTGGAAATTCTACTCAGGCAAACAGTAGGAAGTCTTTTGTAATGATGAAAAATGCACATTGCCGTTTAAATAAGAGATGGATCACAGGCGTTGGCCTAGCCTATGTTGCCCACATCTCATGAAATAACTTAAAAAGCTGCATGCATTGCATTGTGATGGTGTTAAGGTCCGTTCTGTGTGGAGTAGAGCGAGCTTTACTCTAGAAGTAAAGCAAAATGTTTCACTTGCCAATACTGACACTTTCCACCCTGATGGATATAAAATTCACTGAAAATAATCAAGCTTGGTTGGCAGAATTATGGACTATACCAAACCTCTTCTTTGTCCCTCACTTCACAACCCACAATTATATTTTCTTCACCAGGGAATTTGATGGTGTTTGACAATTGTAAAGGAATAGTTGGTGCATGACAAATTGCAGATATTCACAATAATTGTCAATTCTGGCTTAGTGGTGGCACTCTAACGGCAATTGTACTCAAGCCCCAGCCTAGGTCTTGAGTACATAAACAGGCTGAAACTTTAATGTAGGACCAAGAAGTCCAACGTGTTCAAGAGACCATGTTTCAGGTGGGATTAAACCAAAGCCTCTTTCGTCTGTTCACCTAGATATAAAAGATTCTAATTGCACAATTCAGAGCAGAGCCACCAAAATAGATTATGTGGTCATTTATTGCGTCACTGTTTGTGGGGCTCTGTTGTCTGTAATTGATTGCTGCGTTTCTTTACAGTGACTGCACTTCATTGGTTTTTGGATGAGCTGACTACGTGAAAGATGTTATATAAATACAAATTCTTTATTCTTCCTCTCCATACCACCTGTTGGAAGCGATGTGCGCTGTTTTCCACTCATAAGAAAGAGTAACTGACTGAATTTCAAGAATCCAAGGTGACTTGAGTGTTGGGAGCATGTGTAAAAGTGGAGCCAGAGAAATGGATTGTGGGAGGTTATTATTACATGCTATTTGATGGATCTGCTAGGCTATGCCAGTGCTGACCCTGTAATGATATCCTTGTGTCCTTTGATAAATTGCAGTCCTCAACCAGTAAGTTTTACAATGTTGCCATGGGATAAAAACAACAGTCTTCATCATAATGTTATTGAAGGTGACCTTTCCAGCACCCTTGCCTCCACCACCTCCCTCCCCCCAACCCAGTACAGCCATACATGTTCACTTCCTAAGAGCTGCCATTGACTTAGAAAATAACCGAGGACTGAAGTGTTTTCATTGAAGTATCCCCTTCTATTTTGGAGACACAAGACTCTTGCCAGCATAGGCTTTCATATTTTCTGATTGCCTTCTCTGACTTTGACTTTGTTTGCATGAGCCTAGACGCTGAGCAGTTTTACAATGAAGGAGGGCATCATTGCTGAGACCAAAAATGTCACTTAGGTACCCCTTAATATGTGACAACATTAAGGAGCTGACACCTGGCTGATTTTTTTCTTCTTCTTTCCTGCTCAGTGCTGGGGTCTTTGTGTTTCCCCAACTTGCCTGGTTAAGATCAACAAGTTCACTTTAGGAATAAGGGTGGCCATTGAGCCATTTGAGCCTATTCCACCGTTTAGTGGTGGAGGCTGGTACAATTACAACATTTAAGAGGGATTTGGATGGGCATATGAATAGGAAGGGTTTGGAGGGATATAGGCCGGGTGCTGGCAGGTGGGTCTAGATTGGATTGGATATCTGGTCGGCATGGACGGGTTGGACCGAAGGGTCTATTTCCATGCTGTACATCTCTATGACTCCATGTCTGATCTGTATTTTAATGCCATCCAGCTGCCTTGGTTTTGTAACCCTAAATCATCTTGCCAATCAAAAAACCTATCCAGTTCAGATATGATTTTTTTTCTTCATTGAGATTGCATGTTTGAACAAAGGGTCAGTTAGCCCAGTTGACCAGATGGCTGGTTTGTGATGCAGAGTGACACCAACAGTGTGGGTTCATTCCCCACACCAGCTGTGGTTTCCACGATGGTTCTGCCTTCTCAACCTTGCCCTTTGCCTGTGGCACAGTGACCCTCAGGTTAAACTCACTGCTTGTCATCTCTCTTGAATGAGAAAGTGACACTATGGTCCTCTGGGACTATGAAAACTTTACCTTCCTTTCCTCGAGTTAAACAGAAACCTCGAATAAAATTGTTACTTTCAGGTTGAGTTATTCAATGATTTATAGTATCATAAAGCAGGTGATTGTATAATGTCATCAATAGTAGGCCAGAAAGCATCTGTGAAAAAAGAAACAGTTAGTTCCTTCAGTTTGTTGAACAATACTCAGATCTGGATAAAGTTAGAGAGAGACAACAGGTTTTATGTGAGTTTCTGTTTCTCTCTCTCTCTCTCTCTCTCTCTCCCTCTCTCTCACTCTCTCTACAAGTGTTTCGTAACCTGCTGAAATTTTCCACCAGTTTTGGTTTTGATTCAGTTTTCATTGACTCCACTATTTTTCGTTTGATGATACAGTTGACATTCTATCTTTATAGAAAAGCAAATAGTGGCTAAAACACACGGCTGATTAGCCATTACCAGTTGATGCATTATCATCCATGACAAGTTCCGACATTATGGTCTGTGTGTCTTGTGCAGTGTAATTTACAGTTTGAGTATTACTGAAATTTTGTCAAAGCTTTTTGTTTGCACTCAGATGATTCGCAAAATGTCCTGATGAGTGCAAGAAAAGAAGGTTTGATGAAGAGTCTTTTCAAGCAGTAACCAAGTTCCCTACTCTCGAATGACTGTTCATTTACAATTTTTACATACTCAAACTGCATAAGTTCTCAGCATCACAATGGCACAGGTAGGAGTTATAAAATGATGCAAGTGTTGCATATCTTGGTCAAGTGTCATGAAATGAATCATGCTTTATTAGAAAGTAAGCAGATTAAATTCTCCGATCACTGTTTCAGGGGAGGAGGAGGATGCAAATGCATATTGCAAGGTTCTGTCGAGTACATGACATTTTATTTCCATCCATTAACTCCTTTTTATGGTTGGATGACTCGCAGTAGAAGAAAGCCCTGTGAGACTACATACCTGCAGTATAAGCATTGAATGAACTATTGATTCCTACATTTCCCTTAAACCTGGATCAGAAGGCATCATCCAAGCTAATGAATTTCATCTCTTCTCCAAGCTGGGATCTAAGGTAGCTTGCTGCCTTTTTTAGAAAAAAGATGTATTGTTGGCTCAACTTTAATCTGCAGCTCCTAGCCTATATTATGCCAGGTCTACCAACTGTCCTGTTTATCCTGCAGTGCTCATTTCACATTTCTCCTTTGGTTTCTCCATGAAATGGATTAAATGCTGCCTTATCTTCCCAGTAACAATATTAGTAAATTGTAGTTGTCTCTCTCAGTGAGATATATCTCCTTTTTACCTCATTCATTCTCAGGTCCTGTCACATTGGGACAATTCTGACATCATCAGTTTCCCATTGTCATTTAGTATCATTCCTTTCTGCTTGACTTGGCTTATTTGTCAACCTGTTTTCAAGTTTTACTCAATTTCTGCCACCTTCATTTTGTCTGTGCCATGACAGTACGGGGAGAACCCAGTGGTGAAATTGATTTTGCAAATCAGGCTGCTGGTAAATTGACATCTTCATACTGTGTCCAATTCTCTTTCCTTCATAGACTTCAAATAAGGCTGTGACTGCTACTGATGTCACCCCCACATTGCCAATCTTTAAAATAAAATATACATATTCTACCCTTCCTTTCCTTAAGTCACAAATCTTTCTTGCAGTACTTCTCCCTGGGTCCAGATGCCATCTTGAATCTCCATGTTTGATTTTTGACAGTGAATGACAGCAGACCATTCGACCATGTGAGGCATCACATCTGACCTCAATCTTTACATCTGTTAAAATCCAGGCACTTACTGTTCTGAGCAGAATTCTCTGATCAGTAGTTAGGAATTACTGCTATTAGAATGCTTACTACACTGTGAAGCTGTAAAAATAAAAGTTGACTGTCCAACCCTATGCTTCCTGTAAAAATGCACAAACTTTGGACAGTGATGAAGCAACCCTGTCAGAACACCTGCCAGTCAAGCCAATGTCCACTTAAAGCTTTTCAGATAATGTGACCAACTACCGTATGAAGTTATCTGCTTTCATCAGTTGAAACAAAGATGTGGAGATGCCGATATTGGACTGGGTTGGACAAGGTCAAAAAACTCACACAACACCGGGTTATAGTCCAACAGGTTTATTTGAAAACATAATCTTTCGGAACCTCACTCCTCGTTCTGGTGTTAGTGAGCAGTGAGGCTTCAAAAGCTTGTGTTTTCAAATAAACCTGTTGGACTATAACCTGGTGTCATGTGATTTTTTTGATCTTCATCAGTGAAGACAAATTAATTTGTTCAGGGAAATGGGCATTGCTGGTTAGGTCAGCATTTATTGCCCATCCCTAATAGCCCAGACAGCAGTCAAAAGTCAATCACATTGCTGTTAGTCTGGCCTGGATAAGGATAAGAGATTTATTTCTCTAAAAGACATTAGTGAACCACATGGGATTTTATGACAATCGGCAGAGGTCTTACTGTGTTATACTCTGCTTGCAGGTGGTACTTTGACTAAGTGGTTAGCACTGCTGCCTCCCAGGGCTAGGGACCTAGGTTCAATATCACCCAAAGGCAACTGCCTGTGCGGAGTTTGCACATTCTTCCCATGTCAGCGGGGGTTTCGTCTGAGTGCTCCGGTTTCCACCCACACTCCAAAGATGTGCAGGTTAGGCAGATTCCCTATAGTGTCCAGGGATTTATCGGTTCGCCATGGGAAATACAGGATTATGGGGATAGGGTGGGTTTGAGTCGGGTGCTTTTCAGAGTCGTTATAGGTCATATGGCCTGCTTTTACACTGTAGGGATTCTGTGAAGTGACAGAGTCAGGCTCGAATGCAGCCATCTGTGACCCTCACATTGTCTTTTATTTGCATTTGTTCTTCATAGTTGCAGAAATATTACATGTAAATGTAATAATATGATACTGTATAATCTAAGGAAGTGTCACTGGATTGTCTGTTTAGACGAGAGGATGAGGAATTTTCCTCTGTCAGTGGATAGTGCTGCTAGAGAATTCTTTACTGCAGAGGGCTGATGAGGCTGGATCATCAACTATATTCAAGGCTGAGAGGGACAAATTTTTAATGACTAAGCGAATCGAGGATTATGGGGGAGAGACAGGAAAGTGGAATTGAAGATTATCAGATTTTAGAGTCATAGAGATGTACGGCACAGAAACAGACCCTTTGGTCCAACTCGTCCATGCCACCCAGATATTCCAACCTAATCTAGTCCCATTTGCCAGCACTTGGCCTGTATCCCTCTAAACCCCTCCTGTTTGTATACCCACACAGATGCCTTTTAAATGTTGCAATTGTACCAGCCTCCACCACTTCCACTGGCACCCATACATGCACCACTCTCTGCGTGAGAAAGTTGCCCCTTAGGTTCCTTTTATATCTTTCCCCTCTCACCCTAAACCTACGTCCTCTAGTTCTGGACTCCCCCACCACAGGGAAAAAGATTTTGCCTATTTATCCTATCCTATCCATACCCCTCATGATTTTATGAACCTCTATGAGGTCACCTGTCAGCCTTTGATGCTCCGGGGAAAACAACCCCAGCCTATTCGGCCTCTCCCTATAGCTCAAATCCTCCAAACTTGGCAACATTCTTGGAAATCTTTTCTGAACCCTTCCAAGTTTCACAACACTTTCCACTAGGAAGGAGACTAGAATTGCATGCAATATTCCAAAAGTGGCCTAACCAACGTCCTGTACAGCTGCAACATGACCTTCCAACTCCTATACTCAATGCTCCGACCAATAAAGGAAAACGTCTGAGGTCTAAAGGAAAACATACCAAATGCCTTCTTCATGTCATTCCTGATGAAGGACTTATGCCCAAAAGGTTGATTCTCCTGCTCCTCGGATGCTGCCTGTCCTGCTGTGTTTTTCCAGCACTACACTCTTGTCTTTGATCTCCAGCATCTGCGGTCTTCACTTTCTCCTCGCCTGCTTCACTATCTTATCTACCTGCGACTCTAATTTCAAGGAGCTATGAACCTGCACTCCAAGGTCTCTTTGTTCAGCAACACTCCCTAGGAACATACCATTAAGTGTATAAGTCCTGCTCTGATTTGCTTTCCCAAAATGAAGCACCTCGCATTTATCTAAATTAAACTCCATCTGCCAATCCTCAGCTCATTTGCCCATTTGATCAAGATCCCGTTGTAATCTGAGTTAACCCTCTTTACTGTCCACTACACCTCCAATTTTGGTGTCATCTGTAAAGTTACTAACTATACCTCTTATGCACACATCCAAATCATTTGAATAAACGATGAAAAGTAGTGGACCCAGCACTGATCCTTGTGACACTCCACTGGACACAGGCCTCCAGTCTGATAAACAACCCTCCACCACCACCCTCTGTCTTCTACCTTTGAGCCAGTTCTGTATCCAGTGGCTAGTTCTCCCTGTATTCCATGAGATCTAACCTTGATAACCTATCTCCCATGGGTCATGATTTAATTGAATGGCAGAGAATACCTGATGGGCTGAAAGGCTGCTTCTGCTCCCGACATCTTTTGGTCTTGAAATATTAACTCTGTTTCTCTCTTCACAGATGATACTAGACCTGTTAAGTTCTCCAGTATTTTCTGTTTTTATTGCATAAATATATATCATTGCTGAACATAATTAACTTTGAATTAAGTCATATATATAGATGAAATAAAGGAAGCTACATTTTAAATAAAACAATTTTATTCTGTGCTAAACCTGACAGGGGTTAGCTGAATTGACTTTGGTACTTTATTGGGAAGCTGTACCATCAGGTTTGTAATTAAAGAAAACATTGCTGTTGAGTTCCGCTATTTGTTTTCTTCCATTGGAACTGATCTTTAATCTTTCAACAAAGAAGAGTTCACTTGGTCCATGATGCTGGTGCTGGCTCTCTGAAGGCACTCTTGAATACATCATCACCATAACCTTCCCTCTTCCACTCACCTGCTATGAAAGAAAAAGTCTTCAACTTCACCCAGTTCTGTTTCCATTGATCTTGAATCTGTGAGATTCCTGAAAGTGGAAGCAATGTCTTCTGATCCAAGGTATCAAAGCCATTCATAATTAAATCGCACCTCAATCTTCTCTGCTGCAAGAAGAACAAGACCAGTTACTCTTGTCCCTTCACCTATCAGAAATTCCTCCTCCCTGGTACCATTCTGATAAATCTCCTCTGCACTCCTTCCAAGGCTTAAAATGTCGTGCCCAGAATTCCACACACAGTGCTGCAGTTGAGGCCAGACTTGTGTTTTACATAAGTTTAACTTCTTTACTTTTGCGATCTGCTCGATTCATATAGAGTGCATACAATTATTGCAAGGGAAATGGTATATTTGAGGAAGGAAATTTTACTGCAACTGTACAAGTGTTGTTGAGACCAAATCTGAGCTACAGTGTACAATTTTAGTCTCCTTAATGGAAAGAAATTCAGAGAGGATCACTCAGCTCATTGCTGGATGAAGGGCTTATCTCATAAAGAAAAGGTTGAATGGGTTGAGAGTCAGAGTTCACATGAATTAGGAGCAATCTTTTTGAAACATGCAATTTCTGAGCAGATTTGACAAGGATCTGAGAGAATGTTTTCTCTTATGGGAGAGACTAGAATAGGGAACACAGTTTAAGAAGGAAGTCTTGCTTTAAAGACAGAAATGAAGAGTTTTTTTCTCTCAAGGTGTTATTAGTGTGTGGAATTCTCTTCTTCATAAAAACATTGAATTCATTCAAAGCAGAGTTAGATAAATTTTTGATAGACAAGGGAATTGAGGATTATGGTGTCAACATTCACTGGGGTATCATGCTGAAAATCACACCCTGATGTTCTTAGAGTCATCGCAAAAGTAAAAGGCTTTATGGAAGTATATATAATTCCCCAATTTGCCAGTCTTTTACACCAGGTTCATAGGAAGCACAGGCCAGGATCAGCACTTAAGAAGAATGACTATTGAGTACAAATAAATAGACTCTAGCTACAGGTAAACTATTAGACATATAACTCTGTGAATAAAAACTTGAACGCACTAATAAACTTGCCATGCACACACACACATGCAGGTGCAAAAGATATGAGTGTTATGGCTGGAAGGAAATATTGAGAAGCCAGTTCAATGTTCCCAGGCCGCAGAGTTCACTGAGATGATCCTTTTGACTTATCAGGCTTGCTACTCCTTGATCTTCTCCAAGTACTTTCCTTTGCTTGTCGGAGGCAGAGGACAATTGGTTCACAATTTACAACTTAATTTTACAACTTACAACGACTAATGAGGCTTGCGGTAGTTTTTACTGCTGAGAAAAGGGACAGCTCCTTCTCTCTTGGAGATCCGATCACTTTTCTTGAACAAGCCGTTCAGCTGCCTAGGTGTTAATTGCATAGTTGTTGGCAGGCAAATGGCCTTTGTCAGTGACCATTCCACAGACCAATCAGCTGCTTGTTGCCGGCTGAAACACCATTTGCACATGCCTCTTGGCTCCAACTTGTCGATGTTTCTGTCATACAGCGCAGGTACATTTGCTTATATACTGCTGGTAATATAGTTAAACACCACTGAGTGCTTTGTAAAAGGAATATATTGGGCACAAATCAAAGATTAAAATAGTTCAGTGATAGTTTTGACTGGCACAGATGCAAAGAGCTGAAAATGTGTTGCTGGAAAAGCGCAGCAGGTCAGGCAGCATCCAGGGAACAGGAGAATCGATGTTTCGGGCATAAGCCCTGATTCCTGAAGAAGGGCTTATGCCCGAAACATCGATTCTCCTGTTCCCTGGATGCTGTCTGACCTGCTGCGCTTTTCCAGCAACACATTTTCAGCTCTGATCTCCAGCATCTGCAGACCTCACTTTCTCCTCACAGATGCAATGAGGTCAAAAAGCTTCTTTCAGAGCTATGGGTCTCGATGAGTCCATGACTCTAATTTGAATGAGTTTAGAGGTGGTGACTGAATGAAACATTGCAGAAGCATGTTATGAGGAGATTTTAGAAGGTGAACAGAAGCATACTAAGAAGAAAAGAGTAATGGTGGAGCCATAGTCAGTCGACAGACCTCCAGAGACCAGATAGAGCTTGTACCATTGATGGTAAAATGGCAATGCACTGATGTATGGGGTCAAACTCTAGACAGTACAAATGTAACATTTGGAGGAGATCACAGAAGTAATTGTGGATTGAGTCACAACAGGATTTAGAAATGAGGGCAGGGAATTTGAAATCATTCAAAATTGACAAAGACAACAAATGTGTCGATCTTTCATATTTTAACACATAGCAATATGCAACAATTCAAATTATGGCTGCACCTAGCACTATACATGATCATGGTAGCTCAGCACAGACAGGTACTGAACCTGGAGGTTCTCAGCCAGAACAAGTTGTGTTGTCTAGGGTGCCTTTGTTTACCATCTCATGTGTTTGTGATCTATATTCATAGAAGATCAAGTGCCTGTTGTGTAGAATGGTCTCTCTTGACATTGTATACCCTTTCACAATATAAGCCGTATTCCAGTGAAACCATTCGATATATTTTCAATTTCAACATTAATCAAATATTAAACATTCATAAGGTAGCACTAGAAGCAGAAAATTCTATTCTTCTGCTTGTAAAACAATATAATAATGTTTCCTATTTATCTGGATAAAATGCCTGTGATCATGTTCCCACTCAGTTCAGAGCCCATATGAGGTACTTATTTTCTATTTTGCTCAGATTCATGTTGTTTGGGATTACATTTAGGGCTTCAATCCAATGTTGTGGTATTAGCTAAACTTTATTATCATTGTTATGGTATGATATTGAAATAACAGGCGACGGATACATTGTTGACTGAAGAAAATACATTTAATAGGTTCTGTTCTGTCTGGAACACTACAAATATTATGTTTGGTTGATGCCGAGTAAACAATTCAAAGGAGCAAAATTTAGCCTTATCAGCCCTTCCTCAGTAATGGAACATCAAATAGGATCCCCTATCCTGTTTGTTGTCAACAGCACTAATTTGCATTTATTTATCATGCTCAACGCTGTAAAATTCCCAAATAGTATTGCCCTGGGAGTGTTACTGAACAAAGAGACCAAAGGGTATAGGTGTATAGTTCCTTGCAAGTGGAGTCGCAGGTAGACAGGATGGTGAAGAGGGCATTGAGTAGAGGAATTGGGATGTCATGTTGCTGCTGTACAGGACTTTGGTGAGCTTACTTGTGAAATACTGCGTGCAATTCTAGAAAGGATTCTATAGGAAGGATGCTATGAAAGTTGAGAGAGCGCAGAAAAGATTTACAAAGGTCTTGCCTATACTGGATGGCTTGAGCTTTAGGGAGAGGCTAAATAGGCTAGGCCATTTTCCCTGGAGTGTCGGAGGCCGAGGGATGACCTTATAGCAGTTTATAAAATCATGAGGGGCATGGATAGGTGAATAGTCAAAGTCTTTTTCCCAGGGAGTCAAACATAGATGGCATAGTTTAAGGTGAGGGGGGAAAGATTTCAAAAGGACCTGAGGGGTAACTTTTTCATGCAGAGGGTGGTGTGGGTATGGAACAAACTGCCAGAGGAAGTGGTGGAGATTGGTACAATTACAACATTTAAAAGGCATCTGAATGGTTATATGAATAAGAGGGCTTTAGAGGGATATGGGCCAAATGCTGGCAAGTGGGTCTGGGTTTCGTTGGTGCAGAATGTTGGACCAAAGCATCTGTAACCGTTCTGCATGACTCTGAGTCTATGAATGCTGTCAAACAAAAGTGTGCCAAACCATAACGAATTCATCAGAAGGATGACCAAAATCTGTTATTTTTTATTTATTCCCAGGGTACATGTATATCATTGGCAATGCCAGATCAATTATCCATAAGAAGGCTTATGTTAGGATGAGATGTGAAGGCTCAGTGAGGGTGCTTGAGAGTTACAAGCAAGCCAGGAAAGACCTAAAGAGAGAACTAAAAAGAGCCAGGAGGGGACATGAGAGTCATGGGCGGATAGGATCAAGGAAAACCCTAAGGCCTTCTATAGGTATATCAGGAATAAAAGAATGACTAGAGTAAGATTAGGGCCAATCAAAGTCAGTAGTGGGAAGTTGTGCATGAAGTCCGGGGAGAAAGGAGAAGTGCTAAATGAATATTTTTGGTCGGTATTCACACTGGAAAAAGACAGTGTTATCCAGCTAGGCAAAAACAAGGACTGCAGATACTGGAAACCAGAGTTCTAGAAAACTGGAACTGGAAAAGCACAGCAGGTCAGGCAGCATCCGAGGAGCAGGAAGATCGATGTTTCGGGCAAAAGCCCTTCATCAGGAATAGAGGCAGGGTGTGGAGGCAGATTGCCTGCAGAGTGGAGAATGGACTAGACAGGATTGAGGTTCACAAGGAGGAGCTGTTAGCAATTCTGGAATGTGTGAAAATAGATAAGTCCCCTAGGCCAGAGGGATCTATCCTAGGATTCTCTGGGAAGCCAGGAAGGAATTGCTGAGCCTTTGGCTTTGATCTTTATGTCCTCATTGTCTACAGGAATAATGCCAGAAGACTGGAGAATAGCAAATGTTGTTCCCTTGATCAAAAAGGGGAGTAGAGACAACCCTGGTAATGATAGACCTGTGAGCCTTACTTTGGTTGTGAGTAAAGTGTTGGAAAATATTATAAGAGATAGGATTTATAATCATCTAGAAAGGAATAAATTGATTAGGGATAGTCAACAAGGTTTTGTGAAGGATATGTTGTGCCTCACAAACCTTATTGAGTTCGTTGAGAAGGTGACCAAACAGGTGGATGATGGTAAACCGGTTGATGTGGTGTATATGGATTTCAGTAAGGCATTTGGTAAGGTTCCCCATAGTAGGCTATTGCACAAAATACAGAAACATGGGATTGAGGATGATTTAGCGGTTTGGATCAGTAATTGGCTTGCTGAAAGAAGACAGAGGGTGGTGGTTGATGGGAAATATTCATCCTGGAGTTCAGTTACTAGCCATGAACCGCAAGGATCTGTTTTGGATCCACTGCTGTTTGTCATTTTTATAAATTATCTGGATGAGGGCATAGAAAGATGGGCATTGGAGGAGGCCCAGGACCTACATATTCTTGACGGAGTGGGAGGGGGCATTGAAATTTGCAGATGACTCTAAGGTCGGTGGAGTTGTGGATAGTCCTGAAGGATGTTGAAGGTTACAGAGGGACATAGATGAGCTGTAGAGCTGCTGAGAGGTGGCAAATGCAGTTTAACGTGGAAACATGTGAGGTGATGCACTTTGGTAGGAGCTACAGAAATAAAAAGTACTTGGTAGTGTAAATGAGCAGAGAGATCTCGGTGTCCATGTATATAGATCTCTGAAAGTTGCCACCCAGGTTGATAGGGTTGTTAAAAAGGTATACAGTCTGTTAGCTTTTATTGGCAGAGGGATTGAGTTTCAGAGCCACGAGGTCATGTTACAGCTGTACAGAACTCTGGTGCGGCCGCACTTGGAGTATTGTGTACAGTTCTGGTCACCGCATTATAAGAAGAATGTGGAAGCTTTGGAAAGGGTTTAGAGGCGATTTATTTGGATGTTGCCTGGTTTGGAAGGAAGGTCTTATGAGGAAAGGCTGAGGGACTTGAGACTGTTTTCATTAGAGAGAAGTAGGTTGAGGGTGACTTAACTGAGACATATCAGATAATCAGAGGGTTAGATAGGGTGGACAGTGAGAGCCTTTTTCCTCAGATGCTGATGGCTAACATGAGGAGGCATAGCTTTAAATTGAGAGGTGATAGATATAGGACAGATGTCAGAAGTAGTTTCTTTACTCAGACAGTAGTAGGGGTGTGGAAAGCCCTGTCTGCAACAGTAGTAGACTTGCCAACTTTAACAGCATTTAAATGGTCATTGGATAAACATATGGATGATAATGGAATAGTGTGGGGTAGATAGGCTTCAGATTGGTTCCACAGGTCAGCCCAACATCAAGGGCCAAAGGGCCTGTATTCTGCTGTAATGTTCTATGTTCATCCTAAGTTGCATTTGAGTGGTGCAGCTATGTTGTTGCGAGGCAAGAAGTTGCAAATCTTTTGTTGAACAGTATTAGATAAACAGATGTCATTTTCCCAACTGTTCACATGTGGCTGATACCCTCGTCCTACTGGATTTTATTTTAGATTCCCTCAGATTAGCGGTCATGTGGTTGTGCTGACCAAGAAGCTTTGTCGATGAGTTGTTTGAACACATCTTGTAAACCATAAACACTGAAGCCATGCTAGAAATTACTTATGGTGGGAGTAAATGTTTAAGTAAGCACAAAGTACTGGCTTGAGATCTGAAATAAAATCAGAATGTTTTGGAGAAACTCAGCAGGTTTCACACCTTCCGTGCAGAGAGAAACTGAGTTAACATTTAGAGTCCAGGTGGAGAAAGTGAGGTCTCAGATGCTGGAGATCAGAGTCGAGAGTGTGGTGCTGGAAAAGCACGGCAGATCAGGCAGCACCCGGGGAGCTGGAGAATCGACATTTCGGGCATAAGCCCATCATCAGGAATGAGGCTTGTGGGTCGGGGTTGAGAGATAAATGGGGGGCTGGGGTGGGGTTGAGGGGAGATAGCTGGGAAAGTGATAGGTGAATAAAGGTGAGGGAGAAGGTGATAGGTGATAGGGGGCGGAGATGGATGGGTCCAGAGGGCAGTGCTGAGTTGGCAGCTTGGGACTAGGTTAATATGGGAGAAGGGGAAGTGAGGAAGCTGTTCAAATCCACACTTCTCCCTTGTGGTTGCAGGATCCCAAGGCAAAATATGAGGCGTTCCCCCTCCAGGTGTCGGGTGGTAACGTTTTGACGGTGGAGGAGGCCCTGGACCTGCATATTCTTGACGGAGTGGGAGGGGGCATTGAAATGTTTAGCCACGGGGCAGATATTTTGGAAACGATCCGCAAGAAGGTGTCCTTCTCCATTTAGAGTCCAGTAAGGCTCTTCTTTGGAACATATTTATGGTGGTCAGTGAGGTCTAATCAGGGCTTTCTCCTGATGGTGTTGAGCTTCCTGAGTGTCATTGGAGCAGTACTCACCCATGAGGTTGGAAATATTCCATTGTACTCCAGAATTTTGACTCTGAGATGGTGGAATCAGGATATAATTTACCCACATCAGAATACTCAAAATTTTGACCTGTTATTGTAACAAAGCTACTTAAATGGCCAGTTCAATTAAATAGAATGTTATGCTTTATTATGAAAGGAATTGAATACAAAAGTAGGGAGGTTATACTTCAGTTATACAAAGCACTGACAGCATCTGGAATACGGTCTACAATATTGATCTCCTTATTTAGTGAAGGATGTAAATGCATTGGAATTGGTTCAGATAAGATTTACCAGACTAACATCTGGAATGAGTACATTGATTTATGAGAAAAGGTTGCACTCATTTCCTTATATCTGCTGGGGTCTAGAAGATTAAGAGCTGAAAATGTGTTGCTGGAAAAGCGCAGCAGGTCAGGCAGCATCCAGGGAACAGGAGAATCGACGTTTCGGGCATAAGCCCTTTTTCAGGAATGAGGAAAGTTTGTCCAGCAGGCTAAGATAAAAGGTAGGGAGGAGGGACTTGGGGGAGGGGCGTTGGAAATGCGATAGGTGGAAAGAGGTCAAGGTGAGGGTGATAGGTCAGACTGGGGTGGGGGCGGAGAGGTCAGGAAGAAGATTGCAGGTTAGGAAGGAGGTGCTGAGTTCGATGGATTTGACTGAGACAAGATGGGGGGAGGGGAAATGAGGAAACTGGTGAAATCAGAGTTCATCTCTTATGGTTGGAGGGTTGCTAGGCGGAAGATGAGGCGCTCTTTCTCCAACCGTTGTGTTGTTGTGGTCTGGCGATGGAGGAGTCCAAAGACCTGCATATCCTTGGTGGAGTGGGAGGGGGAGTTGAAGTGTTGAGCCACAGGGTGGTTGGGTTGGTTGGTCCGGGTGTCCCAGAGGTGTTCTCTGAAACGCTCCGCAAGTAGGCGGCCTGTCTCCCCAATATAGAGGAGGCCACATCGGGTGCAGAGGATGCAATAGATGATGTGTGTGGAGGTGCAGGTGAATCTGTGGCGGATATGGAAGTTTCCTTTGGGGCCTTGGAGGGAGGTGAGGGGGGAGGTGTGGGCGCAAGTCTTGCACCTCCTGCGGTTGCAGGGGAAGGTGCCGGGAGTGGAGGTTGGGTTGGTGGGGGGTGTGGATCTGACGAGGGAGTCAGGGAGGGAGTGGTCTTTACGGAATGCTGATAGGGGAGGGAAATATATTCTTGGTGGTGGAGTCCGTTTGGAGGTGGCGGAAATGATGGCGGATGATGCGCTGTACATGGAGATTGGTGGGGTGGTAGGTGAGGACCAGTGGGGTTCTGTCCTGGTGGCGGTTGGAGGGGCGGGGCTCAAGGGCGGAGGAGCGGGAAGTGGAAGAGATGCGGTGGAGGGCATCGTCGACCACGTCGGGGGGGAAATTGAGGTCCTTGAAGAAGGAGGACATCTGGATTGTACGTTTTTGGAACTGGTCCTCCTGGGAGCAGATGCGGCGGAGACGAAGGAATTGGGAGAATGGGATGGCGTTTTTACAGGGGGCAGGATGGGAGGAGGTGTAGTCCAGGTAGCTGTGGGAGTCGGTCGGTTTGTAGTAGATGTCCGTGTTGATTCGGTCGCCTGAGATAGAAATAGAAAGGTCGAGGAAGGGGAGGGAGGAATCTGAGACTGTCCAGGTGAATTTGAGGTCAGGGTGGAAGGTGTTGGTGAAGTGGATGAACTGTTCAACCTCCTCGTGGGAGCACAAGGCGGCGCCGATACAGTCATCGATGTAGCGGAGGAAAAGGTGGGGGTTGGGGCCAGTGTAATTGCGGAAGATGGACTGTTCCACATATCCTACGAAGAGGCAGGCATAGCTGGGGCCCATGCGGGTGCCCATGGCTACTCCTTTCATTTGGAGGAAGTGGGAGGATTGGAAAGAGAAGATGTTCAGGGTGAGGACCAGTTCAGTCAGTCGAAGGAGGGTGTCAGTGGAAGGGTACTGGTTGGTACGGCGGGAAAGGAAGAAGCGGAGGGCTTTGAGTCCTTCGTGATGGGGGATGGAGGTGTACAGGGACACCCTGTGGCTCAACACTTCAACTCCCCCTCCCACTCCACCAAAGATATGCAGGTCTTTGGACTCCTCCATCACCAGACCACAACAACACGACGGTTGGAGGAAGAGCGCCTCATCTTCCGCCTAGGAACCCTCCAACCATAAGGGATGAACTCGGATTTCACCAGTTTCCTCATTTCCCCTCCCCCCACCTTGTCTCAGTCAAATCCATCGAACTCAGCACCGCCTTCCTAACCTGCAATCTTCTTCCTGACCTCTCCGCCCCCACCCCAGTCTGACCTATCACCCTCACCTTGACCTCTTTCCACATATCGCATTTCCGACGCCCCTCCCCCAAGTCCCTCCTCCCTACCTTGTATCTTAGCCTGCTGGACAAACTTTCCTCATTCCTGAAGAAGGGCTTATGCCCGAAACGTCGATTCTCCTGTTCCCTGGATGCTGCCTGACCTGCTGCGCTTTTCCAGCAACACATTTTCAGCTCTGATCTCCAGCATCTGCAGACCTCACTTTGTCCTCTAGAAGAATAAGAGGTAACTTGACTGAAATTTAATAATTCCTGAGGAGTCTTGACAGGGTATGTATAGATAGAGTGTTTCTTCTTACAGCAGAGTCAAAAACTAGGGGTCACTGTTTAAAACTCAGCTGTCATCCATTTAAAACAGGTTGTGAGACTTTAGACTCTGATCCTGAAGAAGCAGTGGAAGCGGCCTTTGAATATTTTTTAAAGCAAAAGTAGATAGATTCTTGTTCAGGAAGGAGGTAAGAGGCAGGTGAGAATGTCAATTTGAGGTTACGATCAGCTTGTCTTTTGAATGGTGGAGCAGACTGAAGAAGCCAAATGGCCTATTCAAGCTTCTTGGTCCTATATAGGGTGCAAGTTAATTTGATTTGTGTGTTGTACAGAGTTCTGTTAGTACATCGTCCCTATGCTTGTTGACCTACATTGGTTCCCAGTCTGGTCTTTTCTCACAACTTCTTCCGTGGCTCTCTTTTCTGTAATTTAATCTAACATCACAACTTTCCAATCTGCACTCCTCCAATTCTGTCTTCTTTGTAAACCGCAATTTTGATCATCCTACCAATGGCAGCTGTGTCTTCAGTTGTCTAGACTTCAACATCTGGCATTCCCTCCCTAAATGGGGCATTGCTATCTCTCTCCACATCTTTAAGATATTCCTTGAGATCTCAAGTTCACCATCTGGGATTTGGACCCATGTCCCCAGAGCATAGCGTCAGTATCTAGATTACTAGCCCAAGACCTTTCGACAATGCTGCTGCCTCCTCTAATTTTAACCTACCATATGCTATCAAAATCTGAAAACATGACATAACACATCCGATCGGGATAATTAAGATATTATATATCTCATGCCACCGAAATCCAAAGGGTTTATGAGGTCTAGGTTTAAATCTCACCTCCCACAGAACTGTGTCAGAACAGGTTGTTTAATTTTCATGACATCCAATTCTGAGCTGATCTCGCATAGTACTGCATGAAAGTACATTGTGGCTCATTTGGCATCTTCTGATCTCTCAGGTCAAAAAGAACCAAGCACATTCCCTCAAACTTCATCTTCACAATTAGTAAAGAAATTTGGTTGTTAGGACTGCAAGCAATCATGTTGCAGCTGCCATATCCTCGTGCACTGCCCCTGCTAGAACAGGGTTCCTGTTGTAGGTTTGGTGAGAGACACTCCTGGCAACTATTTCATTCTAAGGCCACATACCCACTTTCTTGAGCTAATTTACCTGAGGTTGGGTTGGCTACTGTCCTTTGGAAAGGTTGCTATCAGGCCAAAGGGCAATCCACCAATAGTAAATACTTGTTATGGTATGGGTGACAAGGAGTTGAAGCTACACAGCAACTCAGAATCACGGAGCCCATGCTAGCTGGGGCTTTGGTCAGATGTAAAACTAATTACTTTGATGGCAAAACCTGGAATTTCATGGCGAAGGATGCCAGGGTAAAGCATCCCTTTACTAAGGTTGTGTGTTTTCAATTACTGTTTTCTCATGAAAATGAAAAGACAATGGCAGAGGTCAACCCAGCATTTCTTCTTGCAATCCTACGACTGTGACGGAAGTACCGCAGAAGACTGCAGAGACATCAGAATCAGCTGCCAGGCAGCCTGCAACGGGAAAAGTAGCAGGGTCAAGAGTCACCATGTTAACAGAGAGCTCTAGTGCATCGCAGAGTTTACAGGCTCAGATGCAAGTATCTGCAAGTGAGTGAGAGCCAGTGTTAAGAACAACTTAGGATGTCCCAAGACAACATGTCACGCCTATGTCAGCTACTGAACAAGTAGCTGCAGTCACATGGATTGGGTGTCATCCCATCCTGCCCTAAAGACCTTTTGTGGAATTTTACAATCTTCAACTCATAACTGCCTCACTTCAGGATATCACTGAAGCTTTCTTCACTAAAACTGTCTCTTTATCCTTTGGCAAGGGGAGTCAGGCAGCAAGAGACATGTGAATTTTCAGCCATCACAGGGTTGCCTTAAGTTTAGGATGCACTTAAATGCACGCACAAAACAATCAGAGTGTCCCTATAATGAACCAGCAGTCTTTGTGAACAGAAAAGAATTCCACTCCATCAATGTTCAACTTATTTGTGATCAGAGCAGCCAGATAATGCAAGTGTGCACTAGATATCCAGAGATGCTATGATTTGTACATCCTGGGCCACTCTCAGGTGCCAATCTCTTGTCAAAAGCACTTCACCTCTACAAGGACAGTTGCTACGCAACAAAGAATATTCCATCTGCACATTGTTGATGACACCTAAAAGAAATTCCCAGACTTCTGCCAAGGAAAGATACAACACTGCCCAAACGCTGAAGATAGAACACACCATAGGCCTTCTGAAAATCAGTTTCCACTGCATGGTTGGATCATGCAATGGGAGAAAGTGAGGACTGCAGATGCTGGAGACCAGAGTTGAAAAGTGTGGTGCTGGAAAAACACAGCAGGCCAGGCAGCATCCAAGGAGCAGGAGAATGCAGTGCCAAGCAGTATATCTAGACAGTGATGTACTGTAAACTCAGCCATCAAAAGGAGAGTAGCTGAGGAGGAAATGCAGGAACAGGAGAAGGAAGATGAGTGGGAGCATTATGGGATAGGCCAGGACAATTGACAAAGAGACAAAAACAGGTGGATGATCCACTGAGCCAGAGAAAATTTTATAGTGATCTGTTTTCTGAATGGCTGAACTGGGTTGAGCATTTTAAGTCACAGGACTCAAAATATTAACTCTGTTTCTCTGCAGGTGCTGCCAGACCTGCTGAGTTTCTTCAGCAATTTCTGTTTTTGGTGGTTTCAGATCTCCTGCATTCCCAATCCTTTATTTTATTTTTGAGTATTTTTCTGTTCCTGTTAATATTTCATTTGCTCTGTTGGCTGTCAGCCTTCTACTACTGTATGCCACATTCCTCAAGGATTAAGTTGGTTTTCAATTTGATTTATCAATGCAATAAAATGTTGACATTTCCTTTCAACTGTGATTCTGATCTCTTCACCTCTGTGAAAGCTAAAGCACATGCAGAAACCTTGCCCTGTGTTGATATCAGCACTACAGTCATGTTGATACAGTGAGTACTTGCATGCCCAAGCACTCCTGGATGGTTGTGGTAATACAGTTCTACATCAAAGATGTAGGAGTTGCATTAGAAAATTCATGCCTTGATGAATGCTCCTGAGTTGTCTCGTGTCCTGACACTGCTCCTTATACAGCTTACATCCTCACTGTCCCTGCAGTACTGCAGAATGCAGTGAGCCTTCACTGTACCTTTGCAATTACTGAATATCTGGATTGACAGTGTTTCAACTACTATGGCTTATAAAGTTTGGATCTGTTCCTTCCATTTGGCTGCATTGTGATGATAATTTGACATGTGATTTGGTTGTTGTCTGCCTCCACCCTTAAATGTCCCAGTGTGGGTTTGAGAACACCAGACATGTGACAGACCTTTCCCTCTGGAAGCATATAGATACATGACAGGTTCCATCATTGACCCCATCCCGCCTCTTGCACTGGGCCTGATGCTAGGTGGAGAAAGTGAGGTCTGCAGATGCTGGAGATCAGAGCTGAAAATGTGTTGCTGGAAAAGCGCAGCAGGTCAGGCAGCATCCAAGGAACAGGAGAATCGACATTTCGGGCATAAGCCCTTCTTCAGTCCTCATTCCTGAAGAATGGCTTATGCCCGAAACGTCGATTCTCCTGTTCCCTGGATGCTGCCTGACCTGATGCTAGGTGCCATGGATACATGCAGAAGAGAAAAGAAAGAATTAGTCGATGCACTTACAGAATGGGTGACGTAGACAAATGTTTTTGTCTTCCAGAAGAGTAGACCACAATGTTGCTTATTGGGTTTCTGGCCCATTCCTTTCTCACCATCACCACAGGAATGGTCTCAGTTTTCCATTGTCAGCTCTATTAATCTTTCCTCAAAGGGGCTGAGGATCCTGATGTTTCACACCCTTCAGCGGGTCTTGGCCATCTCTGCGCATTTGTCATAAAATGAGTGGAGGAGCACTTCGTGAGCATTTCTAACCATGTAAGGTGATGTAACGTCCCCAGTAAGTGAGTAGAAAATACAGTGCCAAGGAAAGGTTCATAATTGGAGGTACTTTCTTTTAAATTTCCTACACATGGTGTTGCAGTCGAACTCTGCATTTATTGCCCATTGTTAATTGCTCAGAGATCAGTGAAGAGTCAATCAAATGCACCAGAGAGGTAGCAGAGGAGATTCACCGGGATGTTATCTGGTTTGGAGTATTTCAGCAGTGCAGAGGCTAGATAAACTTGAGTTGTGTTCTTTAGAGCAGAGAATGCTGAGGGCAACCAGATTGATGTGTTTCAGATTATGAAGGGCATGGATAGTTTGGATAGGAAGTGGTACCCTCTACTTCATATGCTGTTCCCTTAGTTAAAGGGTCAGTAATGAGGATGCATAATGATAAGGTGAAGTACAGGAGGTTGAAAGAGGATTTTAAAAAATGTTTCACCCAGAGAGTAGTGGGAATCTGGAATGCACTGCTTGGGAGATTAATTGTGGCAAGAAACCTCACCGCTTTTGAAAAGTACATGGATTTGCACTTGAAATGTGATAACATTCAAGGCTACAGGCCAAGTGCTTGAAAGTGGGATTAGTACAGAAAAGGTATTAGACTTAAGCCCACCACCTACTAACTCAGAGGCAAGAATGCAACCCACTGACCATTAGTTGACACCAATGGGAAAACTGGATAGATATTCCTGGCATACAATTGTACAAAATTCTGGCCGAAAACTTATGGCAGTTCATATAATTGAAGAATAGTTACAGCACAGAAGGTGTCTATTGGACCTATTGGGTCCATACCAACTCTCTGCAAGAGCAGTTCGCCTAGTTCCACTCCCTTGCCAGTTCCCCATAGCCCTGCTAATATTTTCTCTTCAAATAGTTATCCAATTCCCTTTTGAAGGCCTGAACTGAATTTGCCTCCAACGTCCCTCCAGATCCTAACCACTTGCTATAGGAAAAATATTTTTCATCTTGTTGCCTTTATTTCTTTTGCCAATCACCTTAAATCAATATCTTCTTGTTCCCAAAACCTCTGACAAGAGGAACAAGTTATCCCAGTCTACCCTTTCCAGATTCCTCATGATTTCAAATACAAAAGGAAGAATACACAAATCATGAAGAAAGATGATTGACATGATCTAAGAGTAGTGTTTACTCTGTTAACTGTGCACAGAAGCATTTGGATGCTTCCTATGAAAAGGTAGATGCAGCAAATTATCTCTGCAAGATATTGACTTTGTCCTCAGGTCGTAGCTTCAGAAAAAAGTCCACAGTCACTGGAACCACTGACCTGCACATGTTAGCTAGAAATGTTCAATTATTTTAAATAGTGAATATTCTTTTAATGTTTTATAACCAAAATAGTTCCTTTCTTAACAGCATTTTAATCATTTGGCTTAGATGTGATGGCACATAATTTATCACAGTGACCCAAGTGACTAATTAAATAAAATGTATACAAATTATTGAGGGATAGTGGAGTAGGACTGTAGCAGAATCTTTGAAACTGATAAATTAACATAAATTCCCCATCACTGTATACAAGCGAGTTATTGTAATGAAGCAGCAGTATCAGCAGGCAATTTCTCCACAAGACTAGGGGTTTTCATGCTGTTTGTCTTCATGCTAAGAAGTCTTACTGTGATCCTCCTGGGCCATGTAGAAAACACCACAATCCCAGTAATTCTTTCCTATAGCGTTTACCAGACCTGAGTGTTTCATATTGGAGTAATCCACCAATAAGATTACAGTCATTTCCAAATCTCCAGCTCTGTGAAACTCTAACAAGGTAGAACTGCAATGAGCAAAGAGGCATTAATGTGGCAGAAATTAAAGCAGAAAATGCTGGAGAAGTTCAGCAGGTCGGCAGCTTCTGTGCACAGAGGGGAAAGAAATATTGTTTCAAGTCCAGTTACTCTTTCTTGGTCTCAAAAGGTGGAGAAGAGCCTGCTGGTTGGGGGGAGTAAAGGGAAACTGCCAGTCGAAGAGGGGTGAGCTGGGAGAGACTGGGTCTGTTGAGGGGATAGATTGCTGCCGGAGAGCGTGATGGGGAATTTGTATGATTTCTGCCAAGTCTCGCCCAGGAGTGTATATACATTATATAATAATAATAATATATAATATGAAACTATACAAACTATGATTTGGTATTCAAACTAACCTTAAACTGCTTGCATGGGATGGTGCTCCATGTAAATTAAGAACCCTCTCCCAGAGAATATCATTGGATTAACCTGCTGTAAATCATGTCACCTTATTATATGTGATTGGTCTTTTCTTGTAATTAAGGCTGTACTATCTCTTAAAAAACATATAAATAATGTGTAATTTTTGGACGTAATTGCACCATTTCTCCACAGAACACAGAAGCTTTTAACCTCCGTGTTGCTGGACAAAGCTGTGCCAGGCTGTCTTGATTTATTAAACTGGTAACCTTGCTTTAAACAGACCATACTCCTCATGATTCTTTTGACCAATCTCGAACCAAGAGGCCCCTTTAGAGGGGTCTAGATCTTCATATATATGTATATATAATAATAGCTCCATAGTTTCACCCTGGACTCCATCCCGTTTCTGCTGCAGAAATTGATGCCTAATCTGCCTATCTCTCTGTTTCTTAAGTGAAAAGAGAAACACAGTTTCATTAGGGAGCTCTGCTATTTGGCACCTTATAATGATTTTGCTAATTGCTCATTTTTAAAAATGATCAATCTTTTGTTTTGACATTTAGTTTTCTCAGCAAGTTGTTTGTTTTCTTCATACCTTAACATTTTTTGGAAATTCTTGTTTAATGTTATATTAAATCATATCTTTCCAGAGTTTATTAGCCTCTTGCCTGAGAAAAAACTTAAAGGTAGCATCTCAAATGAAAAGGTTGGACACCCTGTCATATACAAAATATCATAATGTTATTTTCTGCTTTTTTATGTTGAAAAGAAATCTGTCCAGCACACATGAAACATAGCAAATTAAATCACTGGGTTACTGACAGTGCCATGATTAGAACACTTAAAACATATTATCAGTAAAAGCAATATTTTCCTGGTATCAAACTACCTAAGGTTGATTGCAAGAGAAAGGTCATTTCTTTAACCTTATAATCTGTGAGCTTTCTTTTATAATGCATTTGTTATTGCATTTGTGTTAAATTTATTTGTGTACTATATGGCATTAAGGCATTTACAGAAGAACCAAGGGAATAGGATCAGGAGTAGGCCATTCATCTCCTCAAACCTGCTCCACCATTCAACTATATCATGGTTGATCCCCTATCTCAATGCCATTTTCCTGCACTATCTCAAATCCCTTGATGTTATTAGTCCCTAATCAAGGTATTTTATTTGATTTGCTGATGTTTTTGTGTTAATGTGCCAAAGGGAAAAGGTGGCAAAGAGAATCTCTTTTATCTCCTCGTGGTATCCTGGTTACTCAGCCTGGAAACAAGGAACCATGAATCCTCAAAGTGGTACCCTCTACTTCATATGCTGCTCACATGCTAAACCTGTTCACATTGTTCAATTACGGGTCTTGACAATCGTTAACCAAAACCAACAGGTGCAGTGAGATATATAACTACTTATTTGAATAGAGACAAAGATGCTAGGGTCATGTTGAGGACTAAACTCCAAACAGTGCAATGATTAAGCGAAATATAAAGAGACACCATGACAAAAAATATTCAATACCTCCAACAATTGTACTAAATTACGCTTGAATTAAACATTTTTAACAGAAGGCCTCTGATGTAATTGTACCTGCCTCATCAATACTTGTCTGAACTGACTGTGCAGCAGTAATATTGATAACGAGAAGTTCAGCTCTGTTTTCTGGTGTCACAAAATAGTCCATTGAAATGCATGACAAAGGAATACACCCAGGACTAAAAATGATCTTACATTGTTTTCCTCAGCCTTATTTCAATTCTTAAGATAAATTAAACTTCATCTGAACCAGAGGGGTACCAATATCCTGGGGGGGGGGGGGAATTCGCTAAGGCTATTGGGGTGGGTTTAAACTAATCCAGCAGGGGAATGGGAACCAAAATTGTAGTTCAAGTATAAAAAAGGTTGAGAGTAGGGAGGTCCGAAATCAAGTTTCAGGGACGCAAGATGGCACCGGCAAGCAAAAGGTTGGTTCGAAGTGTGTCTACTTCAATGCCAAGAGCATCCAGAATAAGGTGGGTGAACTTGCAGCATGGGTTGGTACCTGGGACTTCGATGTTGTGGCCATTTCGAGACATGGATAGAGCAGGGACAGGAGTGGTTGTTGCAGGTTCCAGGATTTAGATGTTTCAGTAAGAACAGAGAAGATGGTAAAAGGGGAATGGGGGGGTGGGGGGGCATTGTTGGTCAAGGACAGTATTACAGTTGCAGAAAGGATGTTTGGGGACTCGTCAACTGAGGTAGTATGGGCTGAGGTTAGAAACAGGAAAGGAGCAGTCACCCTGTTGGGGGTTTTCTATAGGCCTCCAAATAGTTCCAGAGATGTAGAGGAAAGGATAGTAAAGATGATTCTTGATAGGAGTGAGAGAGACAGGGTAGTTCTCATGGGGGCTTCAACTTTCCAAACATTGACTGGGAACACTATAGTACGAGTACTATAGATGGATCAGTTTTTGTCCAGTGTATGCAGGAGGGCTTCCTGACACAATATGTAGACAGGCCAACAGGGGGCGAGGCCAAATTAAATTTGGTACTGGGTAATGAGCCCGGCCAGGTGTTAGACTTGGAAGTATGTGAATACTTTGGTGATAGCGATCACAATTCTGTTTTGTTTACTTTAGTGATAGAAAGGGATAGGTGTATATCATTGGGCAAGAGTTACAGCTGGGGGAAAGGCAATTACGATGCAATTAGGCAAGATTTAGGAAGCATAGGATGGGGAAGGAAACTGCAGGGGATGGGCACATTAGAAATGTGGAGCTTATTCAATGAAAAGTTCCTGTGTGTCCTAGATAAGTATGTACCTGTCAGGCAGGGAGGAAGCTGTAGAGCGCGGGAGCCGTGGTTTATGAAGGAAGTGGAATCTCTGGTCAAGACGAAGAAGAAGGTTTATGTTAGGATGAGATGTGAAAGCTCAGTTAGGGTGCTTGAGGGTTACAATGTAGCCAGGAAAGACCTAAAGAGAGAGCTCAGAAGAGCCAGGAGGAGACATGAGAAGTTGTTGGCGGATAGGATCAGAGTAAACCCTAGGGCTTTCTATAGGTATTTAAGGAATAAAAGATTGACGAGAGAAAGATTAGGGCCAATCAAGGATAGTAGTGGGAAGTTGTGTGTGGTGTCAGAGGAGATAGGGGAAGCACTTAAGGAATATTTTTCGACAGTATTCACTCTAGAAAACGACAATGTTGTCGAGGACAATACTGAGATACACGCTACTAGACTAGGTGGGTTTAAGATTCACAAGGAAGAGGTATTAGAAATCCTGCAGAGTGTGAAAATAGATAAGTCCCCTGGGCCGGATGGGATTTATCCTAGGATCCTCTGGGAAGCCAGGGAGGAGATTGCCGAGCCTTTAGCACTGATCTTTAAATCGTCATTGCCCACAGGAATAATGCCAGAAGACTGGAAGATTACAAATGTGGTTCCCCTGTTCAAGAAGGGGAGCAGAGACAACCCTGGTAAATATAGATCAGTGAACCTTACTTCAGTTGTTGATAAAGTGTTGGAAAAGGTTATAAGAGACAGGATTCATAATCATCTAGAAAAGAATAATTTGATTAGGGATAGTCAGCATGGTTTTGTGAAGGGTAGGTCGTGCCTCACAAACCTTATTGAGTTCTTTGAGAAGGTGACCAAATAGGTAGATGAGAGTAAACCAGTTGATATGGTGTATATGGATTTCAGCAAGGCATTCGATAAGATTCCCCACAGTCGGCTATTGTACAAAATGCGGAGGAATGGGATTGTGGGAGATAACAGTTTGGATCAGTAATTGGCTTGCTGAAAGAAGACAGAGGGTGGTGGTTGATGGGAAATGTTCATCCTGGAGTCCAGTTACTAGTGGTGTACCGCAGGGGTCGGTGTTGGGTCCACTGCTGCTCGTCATTTTTATAACTGTCCTGGATGAGGGCATAGAAGGGTGGGTTAGTAAATTTGCAGACGACTCTAAGGTCGGTGGAGTTGTGGATAGTGACGAAGGATGTTGTAGGTTACAGAGAGACATAGATAAGCTGCAGAGGTGGGCTGAGAGGTGGCAAATGGAGTTTAATGCAGACAAGTGTGAGGTGATTCACTTTGGTCGGAGTAACCGGAATGCACAATACTGGGCTAATGGTAAGATTCTTGGTAGTGTAGATGAGCAGAGACATCTCGGTGTCCATGTACATAGATCCTTGAAAGTTGCCATCCAGGTTGACAGGGTCGTTAAGAAGTCATACAGTGTTTTAGCTTTTATTAATAGAGGGATCGAGTTCCGGAACCATGAGGTTATGCTGCAGCTGTACAAAACCCTGGTGCGGCTGCACTTGGGAGTATTGTGTACAATTCTGGCATTATAAGAAGGATTAGATTACTTACAGTGTGGAAACAGGCCCTTCGGCCCAACAAGTCCACACCGACCAACAACCCACCCAGACCCATTCTCCTACATTTACCCCTTCACCTAACACTACGGGCAATTTAGCATGGCCAATTCACCTAACCTGCACATTTTTGGATTGTGGGAGGAAACCAGAGCACACCCACGCAGACACAGGGAGAATGTGCAAACTCCACACAGAGAGTCACCTGAGGCGGGAATTGAACCCAGGTCTCTGGCGCTGTGAGGCAGCAGTACTAACCACTGTGCCACCGTGCTGCCCACTAAAGATGTGGAAGCTTTGGAAAGGGTGCAGAGGAGATTTACGAGGATGTTGCCTGGTATGGAGGGAAGGTCTTACGAGGAAAGGCTGAGGGACTTGAGGCTGTTTTCGTTAGAGAGAAGAAGGTTGAGAGGTGACTTAATAGAATGATATAAGATAATCAGAGGATTAGATAGGGTTGACAGGGAGAGCCTTTTTCCAAGTATGGTGATGGCGAGCACGAGGGGGCATAGCTTTAAATTGAGGGGTGATAGAGGACAGATGTCAGAGATAGTTTCTTTACTCAGAGAGTAGTAAGGGTATGGAATGCTTTGCCTGCAACGGTAGTAGATTCACCAACTTTACATTTAAGTCGTCATTGGACAAGCATATGGACGTACATGGAATGGTGTAGGTTAGGTGTGACAGGTCGGTGCAACATCGAGAGCCGAAGGGCCTGTACTGCGCTGTAATGTTCTATGTTCTATGTTTTCTTTTACATTCTGCTCTCCCAAAAGTGCTAACTCATTTTGGGACACTCTTCAATAGGTACCATCATTTGTCCAGGTTCATTCATGACATGAACTAAGCAAGTCAGGTTTTGGCAGGCTGTTTCACCTTAGTGGGCATCACAGTTTGCTTAACTATCATCTTACCCAATACGCAAATTCTGAAGCTGAATAACTCAGCACAGCCTTGCAATCAAACTTCCCTTAGATTTCTCCTCCTTCCTTTCCTTATTGAAGAACATTCATAAAACTCTTTTCATCTACCCTTTCTAATATCTCCTTCTTTGACTCAGGTTTTGATTCCTTCTATTTCTGTGCAGAATTTTGAAATATTTTCAGTCATTAAAATTGTTGTCTAAATACACTTCTTGTTCTAAGCTGTGAGACTGTTCTAAATCTGCCTTTCCATTGATGCAGAAGACCATCATTAGGCTATCTTGGCAAATTTGAATTATTTTGATTGTTGATGCCTTATGCCTTTTTTTTTGAGTTGTATCATGTGTAAAGCTCTGGTCAAGTCCCACTCCAGAGCCTTGAACACATAATCCACACTGACTCTTCAACATATCTTTGGTGGATGAAGAAGTGCTGAGCAGCCAGAGATGCTATCTTTGCATGAGACTTTAAACTGAGGGCCCTTCTGCCTTCTTAGAGTGGTCATAAAGATCCCACTACACTATTGGAAGACCACAGTTTTGGAATAATTACAACATAGAGTATAGAAGAGGCCCTTCAGTCCATCAAGTCTGCACCCAACAAAAACTCTGAATCTATATTAGTCCTGCTTTCCAGAACTTGGCCCATTACCTTGAATGTTATGACATTTTAAGTGCTTTTTAAAGATTGTGAAGTTTCCTGCCTCAACCACCATCCCAGTCAGTGCATTCTAGATTCCTACTACCCACTGGGTGCAAGTTGTTTTCCTCATGTCCCCTTTAAACCTCTAGCCTTTCACCTTAACGTTATATCTGCTTTGTATTGACCCTTCTCTGCACCATGTCCATGCCACTCATAATGTTATACACCGCTATCCCTCTCAGCCTTCTCTGCTTTAAAGAAAACAACATGATCTTATCCAGTTTCTCTTCATAATTAATCTTCCCCATCCCAGACCACATCCTGATGAATCTCCTGTGCAGTCCCTCCAGTGCAATCGCATCCTTCCTATAATGCGGGTGATCAGACCCACACAATAATCCAGCTATAGCCTAACCAAAGTTCTATACAATTCCAACATAACCTCCCTGCTCTTATAATTTAGGCTACAACTGAGAAAGACAAATAGCCTATTAACCTATTGTTGAAAAGTGTGGTGTTGGAAAAGCGCAGCAAACCAGGCAGCATCCGAGGAGCAGGAGAATCGACGTTTTGGGCATAAGCCCTTCTTCAGGAATGAGGCTTGTGTGCCAAGCGGGCTGAGATAAAAGGTGGGGGGGGGGGGGGGGGGGGGTGCAATTTGGGAGAGGGGTGCTGGGAATACGATAGGTGGAAGGAGGTGAGGGTGAGGGTAATAGGCCGGAGAGGGGGTGGAGGCGGAGAGGTCAGGAAGAAGATTGCAGGTCAAGAGGGCGGTGCTGAATCCGGGGATTGGGACTTAGATAAGGTGGGGGGAGGGGAAACTTGTTGTTAGAACATGGGGTAAACCCTTCTGCCAATGTGAACCGGACCCACAGAAAAGTTCACCTCGCCTCGAAATCTAAAGTATGAGTGACAAAGAACTCCAAAAATCCCTCGATGTAAAGAAAAGAATTTAACAATTTATTCTTTAATGCCGAGAAACATAAGAACATTAAACAACAACTATCTACACGGTAATCCTCCTCTGTCCGATTAATTTATGTACCTCCCACTCTACAACAATATACTAATCCGACAACCTCCCCCCCCCCCCCCCCCCGATTAAGTTGACAAAAATAAATGAAGTTTCAAAACCAGCCAGTTGTCGCTGTTCCCTTGGTATCTTTGTCTGTACTTTCCTGGGTCTTTGCTTCGACCTTCTGCTTCACAAATTTTATATGTAAAGGTGCCTTTCAGAGAGAGGCTCTGCAGGCCTCTTCGTTGGTTCATTTTGCCGGTCTGGCTAACTGTTCAAAATGCCTGATTTTGTATACCCCAAAACATCAGACCGTCTCATTGGCTTGATGTCATCAAAACATTAAAATTCAAATTAGATTGGATTTTGGTATCTTGGGACATAATTTAAACTGATTGGCCAAATTTGAATTTGTTGTGTACCATGGCAATACAGCTCCAGCTATTTGTTTCACAACCAAATATTACATTTTAAAATTTTTCGGCACACACTGTGCTTTTCTAGGTCTGTGCCAGCTTCCACTCTCTCTTAAAGGTACAGTACACACCTACACCTTCACAACATTGACCTGTTGCCTTCAGGGGTATGTGGACAAATACTCTAATAGCCCACTGTCCCTCTGAGCTTCCCAGTGTCCTCCTATTCACTGAGTACACCTTTGTCTTGTTACTTATTCCAAAGTGTATCACCTCACATTTATCAGGGTTAAATTCCATCTGCCACTGATTTGCCCATCTGACTAATCTGTCTATATCCTATTGTAACCTGAGGCCTTCTTTCTCACTGTCAACCAGCCAGCCAACCTTCATGTCATCTGCAAACTTACTTATCGTCCCCTCCACGTTTCCTCCTATATTGTTTATACACTCACAAATAATAAGGGACCCAGCACTGATCCCTGTGGTGTGCCATTGTATACCAGCCTCCAATCACACCAAACAGCCTTCTACCACCAATCTCTGTTCTTTGGAGGTAAGCCAAGTTTGGATTCACCTTGCTAGTAAGTGAAGTTTCTCCCAATTCTCTGGTCAGTATTTCACTCTCAATTAACATTCGTAAAATAAATTAAGTGTTAATTCAGCTGCATGTTGTTTGTAGCACTTTCTTACATTACAGCTGTGACTACGCTTCAAGGTACTTAGCTGCTTAAGGTGACTCAGGAATCCTGAGATCATGATGGGTGCTGCAGAAATGCTCTTGATGTCAGCAGCGCCCCACGAGTAACATAACACCTTGTTCTATCAGAATGGTGTGGTGGTAGTGTCCCTACATTTGAGCCAGGAAGACCAGGTTCAAGTCCCACACGCTCTAGGACTGTGTTCTAACATCCCGGAACTGGCTGATTACAAATATGGGCTCTCTTTTCCACAGGTGGTTCTTTCACCTTGTGCACCATCTTTGCAGTAAAGATCCTAATATTTGAGGGGGGCATTGACAACCTCCAGATTATAAATGGAGATGAATTAAAGTAGAACAGTGCTTACAGTTGTTGGAAGCATTTTCTCTTTGCAGCATATGTTTATCCCCCAGCCAGGGTTCCTGTTCGAGATAGTCTAATTTACTGTGGCATCAGCTGATGCCTATGAATACACTCTAAGATGGAGATTCAAATGCAACCAAAACAGGGTACAGAGGGAATGATCACAATGCCTGAATGGACAGGCCTGAATCACATAATTTATTGAGCTTTGATCTTTATTCCCATCAAACTAAAGAGCCGTGAGCACCGAATGAATGTCCCTTGGTGATTCGTCAGAGAGGAAGGCTTGAAGATGGGGCTACAACTGCCTTTGCCTTTACCTTGTTAAGGGAGGAGGAACAGCAGGGATCCTGGAGATCTGAAGTAGAAACAGTTGCTGCTGGACGATCAGATTATGAAAGGAAAAATGTTGGTCAATTCAACAGGTTAAAATTTCTCACCTACACCTGACATTTTTAGTTACAGTAGGTACATTATGGCACTGGAATGCACAATGAGGTGATCAGAGTAACAAATTACCGAGGACAAAGCTATAAAACCGTGATAGAGTTCATGTAATTTTCTGAACCACAAGAGTGAGGCATAGGCAGCTCATTAACATCAACAGTGTAGTCTATTAACACTCCTGTAGCTGTTAGCTATTTTCAAATTGATTGATTTTCTTGTGTCATTTTTAAAAAAATCTCGTCTACTGCTCTCTTCTGTTGAGTCTGAAATCCCCGGCAGTGATGTTTACAGCACGTCAGAAGAAAGCATTACAATAGAAGTACCTGGGAGTGATGGAGTGTCTCATGCCAGGAAGGTCAATGTGACAAAGATGTCATTTGTAATAGTGTGATAGTCTTGATCTTACACATACATCAAAATGTAATGCCTTCTCAATGAAACACCTCCATTAGAATTCATACAGAACTGTGATGCAGCAAAGACGGCAACTTCGAGCTGAGCTCCTCAGGCAAGGGTTTTACCAGCCCCACTACATTCCACCAGTGGCTCTATCTCACAGACAGTGTTAGTTTGAACCACAGTCTTTTTATGTGGAAATTCAACTGAGGTGTCTGACATTCTAAACTCAGGTGTTGGGATTGCACTGCAATTTGGGAAGATTTAGAGTCATAGAGATGTACAGCATGGAGACAGACCCTTCGGTCCCACCTGCCAGCACCCGGCCCATATCCCTCCAAACCCTTCCTAATCATATGCACATTCAAATGCCTCTTAAATGTTGCAATTGGACCAGCCTCCACCACATCCTCTGGCAGCTCATTCCATACACGTACCACCCTCTGCGTGAAAAAGTTACCCCTTAGGTCTCTTTTATATCTTTCTCCTCTCACCCTAAACCTCTGCCCTCTAGTTTTGGACTCCCCGACCCCAGGGAAAAGACTTTGCCTATTTATCCTATCCATGCCCCTCATAATTTTGTAAACCTCTATAAGGTCACCCCTCAGCCTCTGACGCTCCAGGGAAAACAGCCCCAGCCTGTTCAGCCTCTCCCTGTAGCTCAGATCCTCCACCCTGGCAACATCCTTGTAAATCTTTTCTGAACCCTTTCAAGTTTCACAACATCTTTCCGACAGGAATGAGACCAGAATTGCACTCAAATTCCATCAGTGGCCAAACCAATGTCCTGTATAGCCGCAACATGACCTCCCAACTCCTCCCGCACACCTTCCGAGGACCCCTTCGCCCACCTCCAACACACTGCATCCACCTGGACACCCCGCGCTGGCCTATTACCTGCCCTCGACCTCTTCATTTCCAACTGCCGCCGGGACCTTAACCGCCTCAACCTGTCAACCCCCCTCCCCCACTCCAACCTCTCACCCTCACAACGCGCAGCCCTCCAATCCCTCTGCTCTAATCCCAACCTCACCATTAAGCCAGCGGATAAAGGGGGTGCAGTGGTAGTCTGGCGCACTGACCTCTACACCGCTGAAGCCAAACGCCAACTCGAGGACACCTCTTCCTACTGCCCCCTCGACCATGACCCCACCCCCATCACCAAACCATCATCTCCCAGACCATACAGAACCTCATCACCTCAGGAGATCTCCCATCCACAGCTTCCAACCTCATAGTCCGGGAACCCCGCATTGCCCGGTTCTACCTCCTTCCCAAGATCCACAAGCCTGACCACCCTGGCCGACCCATTGTCTCAGCATGCTCCTGCCCCACTGAACTCATCTCTACCTACCTCGACACTGTCCTATCCCCCCTAGTCCAGGAACTCCCCACATACATTCGAGACACCACCCACGCCCTCCACCTCGTCCATGACTTCCGTTTCCCCGGCCCCCAACGCCTCATCTTCACCATGGATATCCAATCCCTCTACACCTCCATCCGCCATGACCAGGGCCTCCAAGCCCTCCATTTTTGCCTCTCCAGACGTCCCCAACAGTACCCTTCCACCAACACTCTCATTCGTTTGGCTGAACTGGTCCTCACCCTTAACAATTTCTCCTTTGAAACCTCCCACTTCCTCCAGACCAAAGAGGTAGCCATGAGCACACGTATGGGCCCCAGCTATGCCTGTCTCTTTGTTGGCTACGTAGAACAGTCCATCTTCCGTAATTACACCGGCACCACTCCCCACCTCTTCCTCCGCTACATTGATGACCCCACCACCAGGGATATATTTCCCTCCCCACTCCTTTCCCCCTTCCGCAAAGACCGTTCCCTCCGTGACTACCTGGTCAGGTCCCCCCCCCCCACGACCCACCCTCCCATCCTGGCACTTTCCCCTGCCACCGCAGGAACTGTAAAACCTGTGCCCACACCTCCTCCCTCACCTCTATCCAAGGCCCTAAAGGAGCCTTCCACCTCCATCAAAGTTTTACCTGCACATCCACTAATATCATTTATTGTATCCGTTGCTCCCGATGCGGTCTCCTCTACATTGGGGAGACTGGGTGCCTCCTAGCAGAGCGCTTTAGGGAACATCTCCGAGACACCCGCACCAATCAACCAAACCGCCCCGTGGCCCAACATTTCAACTCCCCCTCCCACTCTGCCGAGGACATGGAGGTCCTGGGCCTCCTTCACCGCCGCTCCCTCACCACCAGACGCCTGGAGGAAGAACACCTCATCTTCCGCCTCGGAACACTTCAACCCCAGGGCATCAATGTGGACTTCAACAGCTTCCTCATTTCCCCTTCCCACACCTTCATCCTAGTTTCAAACTTCCACACTGTCCCCTTGACCTGTCCGGACTTGTCCGACCTGCCTAGCTCCTTTTCCACCTATCCACTCCACCCTCTCCTCCCTGACCTTCATCTCCTCCCCCACTCACCTATTGTACTCTATGCTACTTTCTCCCCACCCCCACACTCCTCTAGCTTATCTCTCCATGCTTCAGGTTCTCTGCCTTTATTCCTGATGAAGGGCTTTTTCCCGAAACGTCGATTTTGCTGCTCGTCGGATGCTGCCTGAATTGCTGTGCTCTTCCAGCACCACTGATCCAGAATCTGGTTTCCAGCATCTGCAGTCATTGTTTTTACCTCCTGTACTCAATACTCTGACCAATAAAGGAAAGCATACCAAACGCCTTCTTCACTATCCTATCCGCCTGCGGCTCCATTTTCAAGGAGCTATGAACCCGCACTCCAAGGTCTCTTTGTTCAGCAACACTCCCTAGGACCTTACCATTAAGTGTATAAGTCCTGCTAAGATTTGCTTTCCCAAAATGCAGCACCTCGCATTTATCTGAATTAAACTCCATCTGCCACTTCTCAGCCCATTGGCCCATCTGGTCAAGATCCTGTTGTAATCTGAGGTAACCCTCTTCACTGTCCACTACACCTCCAATTTTGGTGTCATCTGCAAACTTACTAACTATACCTCTTATGCTCGCATCCAAATCAATTATGTAAATGACAAAAAAGTAGAGGGCCCAGCACCGATCCTTGTGGCACTCCACTGGTCACAGGCCTCCAGTCTGAAAAACAACCCTGCACCACCACCCTCTGTCTTCTACCTGCGAGCCAGTTCTGTATCCAAATGGCTAGTTCTCCCTACATTCCTTGAGATCTAACCTTGCTAATCAGTCTCCCATGGGGAACCTTGTCGAACGCCTTACTGAAATCCATATAGATCACATCTACTGCTCTGCCCTCATCAATCTTCGTTGTTACTTCATCAAAAAACTCAATCAAGTTTGTGAGACATGATTTCCCACACACAAAGCCATGTTGACTATCCCAAAACAGTCCTTGCCTTTCCAAGTACATGTACATCCTGTCCCTCAGGATTCCCTCCAACAACTTGCCACCACCGGGGTCAGGCTCGCTGGTCTGAAGTTCCCTGGCTTGTCCTTACCACCCTTCTTAAATAGTGGCACCACGTTTGCCAACCTTCAGTCTTCCGGCACCTCACCTGTGACTATCGATGATACAAGTATCTCAGCAAGAGGCCCAGCAATCACTTCTCTAGCTTCCCACAGAGTTCTGATCAGGTCCTGGGGATTTATCCACTTTTAACCACATTTACCCAGCACTTCCTCCTCTGTAATCTGGACATTTTGCAAGATGTCACCATCTATTTCCCTACAGTCTATATCTTCCATATCCTTTTCCACAGTAAACACTGATGCAAAATATTCATTTAGTATCTCCCCCTTTTCTGTGGCTCCACACAAAGGCCGCCTTGCTGATCTTTGTGGGGCCCTATTCTCTCCCTCGTTACCCTTTTGTCCTTAATATATTTGTAAAAACCCTTTGGATTCTCCTTAATTCTATTTGCCAAAGCTATCTCATGTCCCTGTTTTGCCCTCCTGATTTCTCTCTTAAGTATACTCCTACTTTCTTTGTACACTTCTAAGGATTTACTCGATCTATCCTGTCTGTACGTGACATATGCTTCCTTCTTTTTCTTAACCAAATCCTCAATTTCTGACGGAGAAAGTGAGGGCTGCAGATGCTGGAGATCAGAGCTGAAAATGTGTTGCTGGAAAAGCGCAGCAGGTCAGGCAGCATCCAAGGAACAGGAGAATCGATGTTTCGAGCATAAGCCCTTCTTCAGGAATGAGGAAAGTGTGTCCAGCAGGCTAAGATAAAAGGTAGGGAGGAGGGACTTGGGGGAGGGGCGTTGGAAATGCGATAGGTGGAGGAAGGTCAAGGTGAGGGTGATTGGCCCGAGTCGGGTGGGGGCGGAGAGGTCAGGAAGAAGATTGCAGGTTAGGAAGGCGGTGCTGAGTTCGAGGGATTTGACTGAGACAAGGTGGGGGGACATAGTCGACAATGCCCTCCACCGCATCTCTTCCACTTCCCGCTCCTCCGCCCTTGAGCCCCGCCCCTCCTACCGCCACCAGGATTGAACCCCACTGATCCTCACCTACCACCCCACCAACCTCCATGTACAATGTATCATCCGCCGTCATTTCCGCCACCTCCAAATGGACCCCACCACCAAGGATATATTTCCCTCCCCTCCCCTATCAGCGTTCCGAAAAGACCACTCCCTCCGTGACTCCCTCGTCAGGTCCACACCCCGCACCAACCCAACCTCCACTCCCGGCATCTTCCCCTGCAACCGCAAGAAATGCAAAACTTGCGCCCACACCACCCCCTTACTTCCCTACAAGGCCCCAAGGGACACTTCCATATCCACCACAAATTCACCTGCTCCTCCACACACATCATCTATTGCATCCGCTGCACCCGATGTGGCCTCCGCAATATTGGGGAGACAGGCCGCCTACTTGCGGAACGTTTCAGAGAACACCTCTGGGACACCCGGACCAACCAACCTAACCACCCCGTAGCCCAACACTTTAACTCCCCCTCCCACTCCGCCAAGGACATGCAGGTCCTTGGACTCCTCTATCGCCAGACCATGCGGAGCTCTGCAACGTGATCCTCCTCGATCGCCGCCATCTTGGATGCCCCCACCCCCTGCCACCAGAGCCACATTTAAGCAAAACCAGATAACAATGGTCATTTTTCTTACCAGACAATCAGTAGTAAACCAGCGGAAGTTCTACAACAATCCAACAGTTTCATTTCCAGATTTTTGAAATCAGTTTTATATTGCCATGGTGTAATTAGAACTGTCATCACTGCTGATGACCAACCACTTCGGTGAGTGGAAGAGGACAGCAGATATTGCAGATTGCATCCTGTTTGTGCGGCCATACCCCTCCAGGAATTGACACTTTTCAGAAAGGAAGGGGGGTAAAATTTGCAAAACCAAAAGCTAGGCCGTTAATTCAATGCTGCCTAAGTTTTGGGTCAGCTGCTAAGTGTCGAGGACAACCTTGGACCAAATCCAACCCTCAAATATAATTGTCAGAAACATACATAGTTTATGGGTCAGTGGGACTGCAAATAACACTCATTTCAAACGCTTCTCTTTAGTTAATATCTGTTGCATGGAAAAGTCAGCTTTACACAGCTGAGAGCTTTGCCCTTCACCTTAAATTGAACCAGAAATTACCACCTCGAATCTGCTTGGCTTGGCATGTTTTCTCCGGTGATTGCGCACCGACTTGACTTGCCATAAATGTGATTTTTTAAATTTAAAAAATAATTCTTTATGATAAACAAAAAAGAAACTGCCCACAGTTCCACAATAGCTTGTATAGCTGCCAAGTAATTGCCTTGTCGCCTGTGCCAGCATTTCATTTTCCTGGAATGAATGACATTTGCAGGATATAATAACAGAAGATTAAATAAAATTAAAGCAGGCTTTATCTCCTGTATGGATTCTGTAGCTTTTCATTTTGTCTTTTATTGAAGCTTTACTAACCAAGCAGGTAAGAAACATATAAACACTGCAAGTGCAGAATCATATAAACTATCGACATTATCCAAGTGAAGCTTTTTAACTAGATTTCTTTCCCTTGTTTCAAACCCTCTGTTCCTTCCAAATGCACATTGCAATGGAAGAATGTAGAGGGCAGGCAGCATGTTTAGTTAAGTTTCTGTTATGAGCGTGGAGATTTTTTTCCCCCTGGAATTGCTTCCTGTCTCTACTCAAGGCACCAATTTGAATCTGGCTATAATTTCAGGCCGTTTGTAAATTGAGCTGATGATGGGGTATCTCATCTGCAACAATTTGCATTTATATGGCACTTTTAAGAGTAACTGCTACATATTTATATAGCACCTTTAATATAATAAAAGGTCTCAAGGTGCTTCAACAAGAACATTATGAAACAAAGGATGAGGCAGAGCCACGTCAGGAGATGTTTAAGGCAGATGATCTAAAGCTTGGACAAAGAGGTGGATTGTGACAAGTGTCTTAAAGTAGGAGACTGAAGTAGAGAGGTGAGGAGATTTAGGGAGGGAATTCCAGAGCATAGGGCCAAGCCAACTGAAGGCACAGCCAGCAGTGGTGGATCAATTAAAATGGGGATAGCCAGGAAGCCAGAGTTAGGAATGTAATAAGGTTTCCCCAAGGTGCTTCACAAAACTATCATTTGTCAAAGTAAGTTTGTCACTAAAAATAAGGAATGCCTTAAAAGAGGGAGACAGAGAATAAGGCAAAAACATTTAGGAAGGGAATTCTAGAGCCTTAGAACACAGCTAACAGAAGAATTAGTTGCTATTGGTCGAATGAAAATTAGCGGTTCCAAGAAGATACATGGCATCAAGATGGCGGTGGAATAGGACGTGCCAGCTGGAGCTCGTCTGCGCCATCCAATCCTTTCCTTGTTTTTCTCTTTTTTTCCTGTCTCTGTGTCTTTTTTTTCTCTGCTGTCTATTCCACTTCTGCCAGCAGTCCAGAGCAGAGTGGGGGCAGCCAGCAGATAGTGCGGGGGTGGCTAGTGGCAGCCTGGAGCGGGGGCAGCGGTCCCGAGTGAAGCAATGACAGCGGACAGTGGCCTGCAGTGAGGTAAGTTAGTAGGATGGCAGCCCGGAGGGGAGCAGGGACATCAGCCTGGAGAGGAGTGGGGACAGCGGACCGGAGAGGAGTGGGGACAGTGGCCCGGAGAGGAGTGGGGACAGTGGCCCGGAGAGGAGCAGGGCCAGCGGCTCGTGGAGGTGCAGGACAGCAGCCTGGAGAGGAGCGGGGACAGCTGCCTGGAGAGGAGTGGGGACAGTGGCCCGGAGAGGAGTGGGGACAGCGGCTCGTAGAGGAGCGGGACAGCGGCCTGGAGAGGGGACAGCTGCCTGGAGAGGAGCGGGGACAGTGGCCCGGAGAGGAGCGGGGACAGCGGCCCGGAGAGGAGCGGGGATAGCGGCCCGGAGAGGAGTGGGGACAGCGGCACGGAGAGGAGCGGGGACAGCGGCCTGCAGTGAAGCGGGGACAGTGGCCTGGAGAGGAGCAGGGACAGCGGCCTGCAGTGGAGCGGGGACAGTGGCCTGGAGAGGAGCGGGGACAGGGACCGGAGAGGAGCGGGGACAGCGGCCTGCAGTTGAGCGGGGACAGTGGCCTGGAGAGGAGCAGGGACAGCGGCCTGCAGTGGAGCGGGGACAGTGACCTGGAGAGGAGCAGGGACAGCGGCCTGCAGTGGAGCGGGGACAGTGGCCTGCAGTGGAGCGGGGACAGGAGCCCGGAGAGGAGTGGGGACAGCGGCCTGAAGTGGAGCGGGGACAGTGGCCTGGAGAGGAGCGGGGACAGGGGCCCGGAGAGGAGCGGGGACAGCGGCCTGCAGTGGAGCGGGGACAGTGGCCTGGAGAGGAGCAGGGACAGCGGCCTGCAGTGGAGCGGGGACAGGGGCCCAGAGAGGAGCGGGGACAGCGGCCCGGAGAGGAGTGGGGACAGCGGCCCGGAGAGGAGTGGGGACAGCGGCCCGGAGAGGAGCGGGGACAGCGGCCTGCAGTGGAGCGGGGACAGTGGCCTGGAGAGGAGCGGGGACAGGGACTGGAGAGGAGCAGGGACAGCGGCCTGCAGTGGAGCGGGGACAGTGGCCTGGAGAGGAGCAGGGACAGGGGCCTGCAGTGGAGCGGGGACAGTGACCTGGAGAGGAGCAGGGACAGCGGCCTGCAGTGGAGCGGGGACAGCGGCCTGCAGTGGAGCGGGGACAGTGGCCTGGAGAGGAGCGGGGACAGGGGCCCGGAGAGGAGCGGGGACAGTGGCCTGCAGTGGAGCGGGGATAGTGGCCTGCAGTGGAGCAGGGACAGCGACCTGCAGTGGAGTGGGGACAGTGGCCTGGAGAGGAGCAGGGACAGCGGCCTGCAGTGGAGCGGGGACAGCGGCCTGCAGTGGAGCGGGGACAGGGGCCCGGAGAGGAGCGGGGACAGCGGCCTGCAGTGGAGCGGAGACAGTGGCCTGGAGAGGAGCGGGGACAGGGGCCTGGAGAGGAGTGAGGATAGTGGCCCGGAGAGGAGCGGGGACAGTGGCCCGGAGAGGAGTGGGGATAGCGGCCTGGAGAGGAGTGGGGATAGTGGTCTGGAGAGGAGTGAGGATACTGGCCCGGAGAGGAGCGGGGACAGCGGCCCCGGAGAGGAGCGGAGACAGTGGCCTGGAGAGGAGTGGGGATAGCAGCCTGGAGAGGAGCGGGGACAGCGGCCCCGGAGAGGAGCGGAGACAGTGGCCCGGAGAGGAGTGGGGATAGCGGCCCGGAGAGAAGTGGGGATAGCGGCCTGGAGAGGAGTGGGGATAGCGGCCTGGAGAGGAGTGAGGATAGTGGCCCGGAGAGGAGCGGGGACAGGGGCCTGGAGAGGAGTGAGGATAGTGGCCCGGAGAGGAGCGGAGACAGTTGCCCGGAGAGGAGTGGGGATAGCAGCCTGGAGAGGAGTGGGACAGCGGCCCCGGAGAGGAGCGGAGACAGTGGACCGGAGAGGAGTGGGGATAGCGGCCTGGAGAGGAGCGGGGACAGCGGCCCCGGAGAGGAGTGGGGATTGCAGCCTGGAGAGGAGCGGGGACAGCGGCCCCGGAGAGGAGTGGGGATTGCAGCCTGGAGAGGAGTGGGGATAGCGGCCCCGGAGAGGAGCGGGGACAGCGGCCTGGAGAGGTGTGGGGACAGTGGCCCGGAGAGGAGCAGGGACAGCGGCTCGTGGAGGTGCAGGACAGCAGCCTGGAGAGGGGACAGCTGCCCGGAGAGGAGCGGGGACAGCGGCCTGGAGAGGAGCGGGGACAGCGGCCCCGGAGAGGAGCGGGGACAGTGGCACGGAGAGGAGCGGGGACAGCTGCCTGGAGAGGAGCGGGGACAGTGGCCCAGAGAGGAGTGGGGACAGTGGCCCGGAGAGGAGCGGGGACAGCGGCTCGTGGAGGTGCAGGACAGCAGCCCGGAGAGGAGCGGGGACAGCGGCTCATAGAGGAGCGGGACACCGGCCTGGAGAGGGGACAGCTGCCTGGAGAGGTGCGGGGACAGCGGCCCAGAGAGGAGCGGGGACAGCGGCCCAGAGAGGAGTGGGGACAGCGGCCTGCAGTGGAGCGGGGACAGTGGCCTGGAGAGGAGCAGGGACAGCGGCCTGCAGTGGAGCGGGGACAGGGGCCCGGAGAGGAGCGGGGACAGCGGCCCGGAGAGGAGCGGGGACAGCGGCCTGCAGTGGAGCGGGGACAGGGGCCCGGAGAGGAGCGGGGACAGTGGCCTGCAGTGGAGCGGGGACAGCGGCCCGGAGAGGAGCGGGGACAGTGGCCTGCAGTGGAGCGGGGACAGCGGCCTGGAGAGGAGCGGAGACAGTGGCCTGCAGTGGAGCAGGGACAGTGGCCTGGAGAGGAGCAGGGACAGCGGCCTGCAGTGGAGCGGGGACAGGGACCCGGAGAGGAGCGGGGACAGCGGCCCGGAGAGGAGCGGGGACAGCGGCCTGCAGTGGAGCGGGGACAGTAGCCCGGAGAGGAGCGGAGACAGCGGCCTGCAGTGGAGCGGGGACAGGGGCCCGGAGAGGAGCGGGGACAATGGCCTGCAGTGGAGCGGGGACAGCGGCCCGGAGAGGAGCGGGGACAGCGGCTCATAGAGGAGCGGGACAGCGGCCTGGAGAGGGGACAGCTGCCTGGAGAGGTGCGGGGACAGCGGCCCGGAGAGGAGCGGGGACAGCGGCCCAGAGAGGAGTGGGGACAGCGGCCTGCAGTGGAGCGGGGACAGTGACCTGGAGAGGAGCAGGGACAGCGGCCTGCAGTGGAGCGGGGACAGTAGCCTGGAGAGGAGCGGTGACAGGGGCCTGGAGAGGAGCGGAGACAGCGGCCTGCAGTGGAGCAGGGACAGTGGCCTGGAGAGGAGCAGGGACAGCGGCCTGCAGTGGAGCGGGGACAGTGGCCTGGAGAGGAGCGGGGACAGCGGCCCGGAGAGGAGCGGGGACAGCGGCCTGCAGTGGAGCGGGGACATTGGCCCGGAGAGGAGCGGGGACAGTGGCCTGCAGTGGAGCGGGGACAGTGGCCTGGAGAGGAGCGGGGACAGGGGCCTGGAGAGGAGTGTGGACAGGGGCCTGGAGAGGAGTGGGGACAGTGGCCTGGAGAGGAGCAGGGACAGGGGCCTGGAGAGGAGCGGGGACAGTGGCCTGGAGAGGAGCGGGGACAGTGGCCTGGAGAGCAGCGGGGACAGGGGCCTGGAGAGGAGTGGGGACAGCGGCCCGGAGAGGAGTGGGGACAGCGGCCCGGAGAGGAGAGGGGACAGCGGCCTGGAGAGGAGCGGGGACAGCTGCCTGGAGAGGAGCAGGGACAGCGGCCCGGAGAGGAGTGGGGACAGCGGCCCTGAGAGGGGAGGGGACAGCGGCCTGGAAAGGAGCGGGGACAGCTGCTTGGAGAGGAGAGGGGACAGCGGCCTGGAGAGGAGAGGGGACAGCGGCCTGGAGAGGAGCGGGGACAGCTGCCTGGAGAGGGGACATCTGCCTGGAGAGGAGCAGGGATAGTTGCCAGGGAGGAGTGGAGACAGTGGCCTGGAGAGGAGCGGGGACAGCGGCCCGGAGAGGGTACAGCTGCCTGGAGAGGAGCAGAGACAGTGTCCTGGGAGGAGTGGGAACAGCTGCCTGGAGAGGAGCAGTGACAGTGGCCCAGAGAGGAGCGGGGACAGTGGCCTGCCGCCAGGAGTAGATATGGCTAGCAGCCTGGAGCAAAGTTGGCTACTGGTTGTTAACTGATGGAGCTTGGTCAGACTACATGGAAGCCTTTACAGAGAAACTGTAACATCTTTTCAGCTTTATTTCTTAGTTTCTTAATTTATACTTACACTATATCTATCTGTAATGTATTCTCTATTTTTTTGTACATAGAGACTTTGCATCTAAGATGGCACCATGTGTTGGCGGAATTGTATATTTTTCACTGTACTACTGTTCTTTTGTAACTTGAGTACACATGATAATGGATGTAGGTTTGTTCGCTGAGCTGAAAGGTTCATTTCCAGACGTTTTGTTACCTTACTAGGTAACATCTTCAGTGGACCTTCCGCGAAGCAATGCTGAAAATTACTCCTTTCTATTTCTATGTTTCTTTGGGTTGGTGATGTCATTTCCTGTGGTGATGTCACTTTCTGTTCCTTTTCTCAGGGGGGTGTTAGACTCCATCTACCACCCCCTGAGAAAAGGAACAGGAAGTGACTTCACCACAGGAAATGACGTCACCGTGGGAAATGACATCACCAATCCAAAGAAACCCAAACATATAATAGAAAGTAGGAATTTTCAGCATTGCTTCACCTGAGGTCCACTGAAGATATTACCTAATAAGGTAACAAAATATCTGGAAATGAACCTTTCAGCTCAGCGAGCAATCCTGCACCCAAAACCTCAACCTGAGCTACAAATCTTCTCAAAATTCGCCAGCACATGACAATAATCCTAATTCTAATTCTACATGAAGGCAGAGTGGTAGATGTTGTTTGGCAAGTTTCAGCATGGTAGACTGTTTGGTAAGGTTAGATCACATAGGATCCAGGAATAGTACCCAATCGGATACAAAATTGACTTGACGGTAGGAGATAGAAGGTGGTGGTTGATGGTTATTGTTCGGACTGAAGTCTGTGACCAGCGGTGTGCTGCAAGGATCAGTGTTGGGTCCACTGTTTTTTGCCATTTGTATAAACAATTTCGATGAGAATACAGGAGGCATGGTTAGTAAATTTGCAGATGACACCAAAATTGGTGGTCTTGTGAACCATGAAGAAGGTTATGGAGCCTTGAACAACTGGGCCAATAGACTGAGGAATGGCAGGTGGAATTTAAATTTAGATAAATTCAAGGTGTTGCATTTGGGTAAGATAAACCAGGGCAGGTCTTATACATTTAATGGTAGGGCCCTGACTAGTGCTGTCGAACAGAAAGTCTAAGGGGTGCAGTTACATATTTGTTCAAAAGTGACTTCACAGGTTGACACGGTGGTGAAGAAAGTGTTTTGCATGCTTGCCTTCATCGGTCAGAGCATTGAGTACAAGAATTGGGATGTCATGTTACAGTTGTACAAGGCATTAGTAAGGCCACATTTGGAGTACTGCATGCAGTTTTGGTAGCCTTGCTGTACTCAGAATGTTATTAAACTGGAAAAGATGTAAATAAGATTTACAGGGATGTTACCAAGAATGGAGGGTTTGAGTCTTAAGGAGAGGTTGGAGAGACTGGGACTTTTTTCCTTGGAATGCAGGAGGCTGAGGGGTGACGTTATTGAGCTTTATAAAATCATGAGAGGCATAGATAAGTAAATGGCCAGGTCTTTTCCCCAGGGTAGGGGAGTCCAAAACTAGAACACATGGGTTTAAGGTGAAACGGAAAAGATTTAAAAGAGACCTGAGGGGCCCATTTTTCACACTCGGCGGTGTGTGTATGCAAAGAGTTGCCGGGGAAATGGTAGAGGCGAGTACAATTAAAACATTTTAAAGACATGTGGATAGCTACATGAATAGGAAAGGTTTAGAGAGATATGGGCCAAACGAAAGCAAATGGGACTGTTTCAGTTTAGGAAACATGGTCGGCATAGATGATTTGGGCTGAAGGGTCTATTTCCATGCTGTATGACTCTATGACTCTATAACTCAAGCCAGAATGGAGGATTGCAGAGACATTGAGGGGTTATAAGGTTGTCAGAAGTTGTAGAAAATAGAGAGAGGTAAAGCCATGAAAGGATTTGCCAGAAAAGACTGGGAACCTACACAGGTCAGCAAGCACAGGGACAATGCCCTAGCAAAACTGTGCAAAACACAAATCACATTATGTATAAACAGGAAGCAGAAGTGGCCATTTGGCCCCTGGGGTCTGCTCCACCATTGAATAAGAGGATATGATTATCACTTCAAATCCATATTCTCACCTACCATTCACCCCCCGCCTTAACAAGGATCTGTCTACCTCTGCATTAAAAATATTCAAGGTCATTGCTTCCACCACCTCCTCAGGTAGAATGTTCCAAAGACTCATGACTGTCTGAGAGAAGAAAAGTTTGCATCATCTTTGTTTTAAATTAGCAACAGTGGATTCTTAAATAGTGACTCCTAGCTTTTGACCTGATGTTGTCTTGTCAGTGTTCTGTATAACTGAAGCATAAACACCCTATTCAATTCTCCTCACAGTAAAGGATAGCATTCAGTTAGCTTTCTAACTGTTACTTTTTTTTGCAAAATATTTTTTCCAAAGCCACCACTTCCATTTTTAAAACCTTTCCCCCCCTCTGCATATGAAAATGTCATCTATTGGATCTGATCCATGGATGCTTGCTGAGTCTGGGCAGTGTGTGTCTGATTGCGCTTCCCACCTGCAAGGCCTGATACAGGTCAGCACTGATTGGGACATTTAACTTTTTTTGTGAGATGTGGGCATGGCTTGCTCACCAGTATTTATTGCCCGTCCCTGGTTGCCCTTGAGAAAGTGATGATGAGCTGTCTTCTTGAACCACTGCTGCCCATGTGCTGTAGGTAGACCCACAAAGTAATTATGGAGACAATTCCAGGATTTTGACCCAGTGACACTGAAGGAACAGCAATATGTTTCCAAGTCAGGATAGTGAGTGGTTTGGAGTGAGCTTATAGTTGTTTGTGTTTCCATGTATCTGCTGCTCTTGTCCTTTTAGATGGAAGTGGTTTAGTGTTTAGAAGGTACTGTCAAAGGAACTTTGATGAATTTCTGCAGTGTATCTTGGAGGTAGTACACACTGCTGCTACTGAGTGTCAATAGTTGGAGGAAGTGGATGTTTGTGAACTTGGTGCTTATCAAGCGGGCTGCTTTGTCCTGGATGGTGCCAAACGTTTTGAGTGTTATTGTGCTGCAGTTATCCAGGCAGTGGGAGTATTCTATCAAACTGCTGATTTGTGCTTTGTCCACATGGTGGGCAGCGTTTAGGGAGTCTTTTACTGATGGAGAGAGCAACACCAGTGACTCTGGAGGTCACTGGTGTTGCATAATTTATGTCAGTATCCATTGGATGTGGGTTATAAATCAGGCAGCCAATAGAGGAGCACCTCAAGTATGAACTCCGAAACCCATTCATTGAGTAGGGATATTTTAAAGACTAGGGGCTTCCCATTCAATATAGAGGTGAGGAGAATTTGTTTTCTCCAAAATTGCAGTGGAGACAGGTTCATCGCAGCCATTTTAAGGCAAAGTTCACGAGCAAGGGAGACAAAGGTTATTTGAGGGGTAGGCAGGAAAATGGAATTGAGACCTCAATTAGATCAACCATGATTGAATGGCAGAGCAGACTAGAGGAGCTGAATGACCTCCCACTGCTCCTGATTTGTTATTTAATCCTATATTTGGCCTATCATGCCCTGTGCTGGCTGTGACTCCACTGCAGTTGCTCCTCTGCTGCAGGGTGTGAACAGGAGCATCACTTCAACATTAGCACAGCTTTTTATCAATCAACATCGTCCACTGAATGGATCTGCAAGATGTGTGACTCCAAGAGTCCTCCTGGACCTGATGGAGACTCTTAGTTCTGTCCCTTTTGACCACTGGCTTACTCAGAGAAGACAGAAAGTTGGGAAACAGAGCATGCTGATAGAATGGCACCCTGTAACAAATGGAATGCTGAGGCCAGAATTATCTACAACATTTGTTAATGACGTGGATGAGGAAAGTGAATCAACCAGTGCCTAGTTTGCGGATGGCACGGAAATAGATGGGAAAGGCAAATTGTGAGAATGACACAAAGAGTCGACAGAGAGATGGAGACCGATTAGTGAGTGGCAAAACTTGTCAGATGAAACATAATGTGGGGAAATGTGAAGTTATGCACTTTGACAGAAAGAATGGAGCTGAATTTTATTTAGATGGAGAATGTTTGCAGAAAGCTGGAAATCCGAGCCCATGAATCCCAAAATGCTAGCATCCAAGTTCTCGAGGTAATAGGAAAGGGAAGTGGTATTTATTGCCTGTCCATAGTTGCCCTTGAGATGGTGGTGGTGAGCTGCCTTCTTGAACCACTGCTGTCTGTGTGCTGTAGATAGATCCACAATGCCATTATTTCAAAGGGAATGGAGAATAAAAATAGGAAAGACTTACAAACAGTATACAAGTTACTAGTTAGACCATACCTGTGGAATATCTGTGAATAGTTTTGGACAAGATATATTGTTATTGGCAGTTCCATTTGTTTCACTGAAACCAGCAGGTTTCACTGAAACCCAGCAGCAGATCATACTCAAATAAAATGCTGCTGAAAGTTGGATGATCCATATTTCATAGAATCCGTACAGTGTGGAAGCAGGCCATTCAGCCCATTGAGTCTACACTAACCTTCTTAAGTGCAGCCCACCCAGACTCACCTTCCCCTATTATATCCGTGTAACTTTGCATTTCCCATGGCTAACCCACCTAGCTTGCACATCCCTGGGCACTATGAGCAATCAACCCTAACCTGCACATCTTTTGACTGGGAAGAAACTGGAGTACCCGGAGGAAACCCACGCAGACACAGGGAGAAAATACAAGTGCCTGACAGACAGTTGCCTGAGGGTCGATTTCAACCCAGGTCCCTGGTGCTGTGAGGCTAACCACTGAACCACCATGACGCCCCATTTGGGGCAGTGCTCATAATATGTAGGAGAAAAAATAGGCCATTCAGCCCTTCGATTCTGCTTGGTAGTCTGGTCTTAGGGGCCTTGATGCAGAGAGGTTGCTTCCCCTTGTGGGAGTGCTTAGGTCCGAAGGACGTAACCTCAGAATAAAGTGTTTTTTTTAATTCACTTTTGAGATGTGGACGTCGCTGGCTGGGCCAATATTTATTGCTTGTTCCTAGTTGCTCTTGAGAAGGTGGTGGTGAGCAGCCTTCCTGGTCTGCTGCAGTCCATGTACATTAGGTACACCCACAGTGCTGTCAGGGAGGGAATTCAAGGCAGAGATGTGGGGAATTTTCTTCTCTCAGTGGGTAGTGAAACTGTGGAATTCTTTACCACAGAGGGCTGTCCAGGCTGGGTCACTGGGTATATTCAAGGCTGAGATGAACCAGTTTTCATTAAAGGAAAACGAGAATCTTGGGGAAAAGGCATTAAAGTGGAATTGAGGATTATCAGATCAGCCATCATCTCATTGAATAGCAGATGGGTGAATGGCCTACTTCTTCTCCTACAAGTCATTGCCATTATTCCAAATATAAATCATCTAACTTTCAGGGAGCCAGCAGGATTTTATTGAGGGAATGGATCTGCCGCTGGGTGAAAGCTGCCAGTTGTGGTGAGAAGCAAATACCTTTGCTCCACTCTGCAGCAGAATGCCTTGGACAGCCTACAGAGACAGCAGAGTAATAACGTGAGAGTAGGGCACTGAGGTTGCAGTTGCGAAACAAGATCCTTGAACATGATACTGAAGCACAAAAGTAAAAAGTGCCTCAAACTGGTCATAAATGTCACAACTAACACATCCCCATTAGTGAGGTGTCTAGCCTTTGAGATCATCCAGAATTCCCCGCCACTTCAGAGGCAAACTTCAAATAAAGCTCCTGACATCCTGAGAAACAAGGCTTTTCACTTGGAACCTGGCCTGAATTTCATCCCCTTTTGTCATCTCAAATGGTAAGGATATCTTTTTCCAGCCTCTTTGAACTGGCACTCCCACCGTACTGTTTCTTCATAGTTCATCTAGCAGGAGATGCAAGCCCACACCGAGACAGATAGAGTATCCTGTATTGACATATTATCTGTCCACCTGCCTGACAGCTGACAAAGCCCTTCACATTTAGTAACTAGCAGAGTTAAGCAACAGCCACCTCCTCTGCGCCTCCCCACGCCCCACCTCCTAGGATTTCAACTCCTTAACCAGGAGTGTTTGACTTGTGCATTTTAAAATAAAGCCAGAAATCTGGAGGACACAAAATGTTGAAAGAGACACCTCAGTTAGTCATTTCAAATCGTGATTCAAGACATTCCAAATTAAAGCAGGTCCACACAGGATTGCAACCACCCTTCCTGTGGAAAATCCTAGCACTGTTCTCACTTTGGAAGATTTCAGCCAACACAAAAACTTGCCCTCCTGCAATGTGTGTATGTGAGCCGGCCTACATTATCTCAGTCGCGGTTATCACCCACTACTTCTGTGAATCTCTTGAGCTGTCATCAAAATGCCGATTTTCCCCACTTGAAAGAGGTGGAGGGTTGTCCTGCTTCCCAGCAACATGAAGGAAAATGAATTGAAGATTGGTCTCCCTGCTATTAGAAAGATATTGTGAAACTTAAAACCGTTCAGAAAAGATCTACAATAGTGATGCGAGGGTTAGAGGGTTTGCACTATAGGGAGAGGCTGAATAGGCTGGGGCTGTTTTCCCTGGAGCATCAGAGGCTGAGGTGTGACCTTATAGTGGTTTAGAAAATCATGAGGGATATGGATAAGGTGAATAGCCAAGGTCTTTTCCCTGGGGTAGGGGTGTACAAAACTAAAGGGTATTGGTTTAAGGTGAAAGGGGAAAGAATTAAAAGGGACCTAAGGGGAACTTTTTCATGCAAAAGGTGGTGCATGTATGGAATGAATTGCCAGAGGAAGTAGTGGATACTGATAAAATTAAAACATTGAAAAGGCATCTGGATGGGTATAAGAATTGGAAGGGTTTAGAAGGATACAGGCCAAAAGCTGGCTAGTGGGGGTAGATGAATTTAAGACATTTAGTCAGCATGGACGAATTAGACCGAAGGGTTTGTTTCCATGCTGTACATCTCTATGACCCTATAATACATCGGTTGGATGACAGAATGCAAATTTGAAGCATATAAATACCAGCATTGACCTATTGGACTGAACAGTTGTTTGATTTCTCCCCCTTCCTATTTGCTCACAAATGCTTTTTTAAGTTTGTTTTTTTCAAGTACTTACCCAATATCTGCTTGCGTGGCTAGTACAGATCCAACATTTAATACAATGGTCCCTCTATACTGTGAATTGTTTGCATGGGCATAAATAGGTCATACAGAGGCAGTGGTCCCTTTAAAATGCATACATACACTCTTAAAGAAACCACGGTGGCAAAGCCTAAAACTAGAGGGCAGAGGTTTAAGGTGAGAGGAAAGAGATACAAAAGGGTTCAGTGGGGCATCTTTTTCACACAGAGGGTGGGGAGTGTCTGGAACGGGTTACCAGAGATTGTGGTGGAGGTGAGTACAACTTTGTCATTTAAGAAACATATAGACATGTAATTGTATGGGATAGATATGGAGGGATATGGACCAAACGCAGACAAATGGGACTAGATTAATTGTGAAAACTGGGCAGCATGGACAAATCGGGCTGAAGGGACTGTTTCCATGTTGTAAACCTCTAAGACTCTATGCAATGCAAGAAACAGGCCACTAAAAAGAGATTTTTGAAGGAACATTTAATGGAACTGATATGACATAAAATCAGTGTTTTTTTTAAAAATTGCCTAAATTCTGATGGTTTGTGCTCGAGCTCAACAGCCAATTGAATTAGTTTTATTTTCGTACAGCTTTGATTTGAGCACTGATGAGAATTTTAAATTAAGGAGCTTGATTCTGGCATGCTCTTTGTCTTGTGTGGTTCCATTCCACATGAAGAATTACACTGGCTCATTAAGGCATCAGGAAACCAGAATTTCTAAGTTAGCAGCAATTTGCTGCACTACCAAACGTCAGTAAGCATTAGGTAGTTTTCACTGTGTTCAGATTAGCTTTTGCTGAAGATGACAGCAAATCTTGGCTCATACCATCCGTCATGCACAAAATTAGATTTCTTTAACAAATGCATTTTGAAAGCTTTGATTACATTTGCAAATATGCACATCAAAACAAGTAGTTGCAGGATCTGCTGGCAACATGTGGTGCAGAACGTCAGCCATATATCCTCAATGTCTCTGCATTTTATCTTGTTGTCTGTTTTTTAAATGTTCCCACAGGTTGCTTTCTCATTAGTGAGAGATAAGTTTGACCTGAAGATCATCACACCATTTGTGCCCTTTCCCTGATTGCCCTTGAGACGGGGTTGATGAGCTGCTTTCTTGAACCGCTGCCGTCCATGTAGTGTTCAACTGCAGTGTTATTAGGAGGAAATTCCAGAAATTTTCTCTAGTGACAGTGAAGGAACGGTGATTTATTTCCAAGTCAGGACCATGAAGGGAACATGCAGGCAGTGGTATTCCCATCTATCTGCTGCCCTTGTCCTTCTAGGGGAGGAAACTCCAGACAGGGTCCTTGTCCCTTGCATTCTAATTTATTTTCACATCATGATGCCTCTATACACACTGGCCTGGAGTTTCAAACATGGCCAAAGAAGGGGAGAGGCAGGGTGCAGAGGGAATGATCACTGTGTCTGAACAGATATATGTGAAAAACCCATAGTATTGAGTTTGAACTTCATTACCAACAAATAAAGGAACATTGGACTTATGAGCATACTTTGGTAACTCATCAGAGAAAAAAACTCAAGCATAGGGCCACATCTGCTTCCCTCAGCTTCACATTCAGCTACTTTTTAAAAAAATTCCTTGCTGGTTGCAGTGATGCTGTGGCGTCTTTAAGGACCTTCTGTTCGGTCACGCACACATCTGATTTTTCTAAATTATTACAGCCACTTCAGTTATCAATATTCAGGACAACCAGTTTTGTTTGGGGGACCTAAAACAAGTGTTGTGCCTCTAACTTGAAGGTACATCGATGTGACATTTCTTTCTGTAATTAGCCCTTCGCTTCCTTCCACCATTTTGGAGGTTTAGGATGCCATTTGTCACTCCAGGAATATGTTACACAGTGGACTTTCCAGACAAAGAACATTCTTCAGGTGTTGGACATGATTTTGTGTAGCCTGAGAGCCACATGCTCCATTCCAAAGACTTGAGCCCATAAAATATCAGTTGACACTGATTTGGAATAGTCAGCATGGCTTCGCTTATGGAGATAATGCTTTACAGATTTGTTGAGTTCTTTGATGAAGTGACCAGGAATGTTGATCAGGGCAGGGCAGTAGATGTAGTCTATATGGATTTCAGTAAGGCCTTTGGTGAGTTCCACACGGTAGGCTGCTCTGGAAGATTAGATCGCATGGTATCCAGGGGGAGCTGGCAAATTGGATATACAATTAGCTTGATGTTCGGAAGCAGAGGGTAATGCTGGAAGGATGCTTGTCAAACTAGAGGCCTGTGATGAGTGGAGTGCCTCAGGGGTTGGTGCGGGGCTCACTGCTATTTGTTATCTTTTTCAATGATATGGATGAGAATGTAGAAGGCATGATAAGTAAGTTTGCAGATAGAACATAAAACAATACAGTGCAGAACAGGACCTTCGGCCCTCGATGTTGCGCCGATCTGTGAACTAGTCCTCCTACACTATCCTCCATGTGCTTATCCAAGCTTTGTTTAAATCTCCCTAATGTGGCTGAATTAACTACATTGGCAGGTAGAGCATTCCACGCCCTTACCACTCTCTGCATAAAGAACCTGCCTCTGACATCTGTCTTATATCTATCACCCCTAATTTGTAGTTATGCCCCCTCGTACAAGCTGACATCATCAACTTAGGAAAAAGACTTTCACTGTCTACCCTATCTAATCCTCTGATCATCTTGTATGTCTCTATCAAATCCCCTCTTAGTCTTCTTCTTTCCAATGAGAACAGACCTAAGACTCTCATAAGACCTTCCCTCCAGACCAGGCAACATCCTGGTAAATCTCCTCTGTATCTTTTCCAATGCTTGCACATCCTTCCCGAAATATGGGGACTAGAACTGTACACAATATTCCAAGTGTGGCCGCACGAGCATTTTGGATAGTTGCAGCGCGATATTGTGGCTCCAGAACTCAATCCCTCTCCCAATGAAACCTAGCACACTGTATACCTTCTTAACAGCACTATCAACCTGGGTGGCAACTTTCAGGGATCTATGTACATGGAGTCCAAGATCCCTCTGCACATTTACACAACCAAGAATCTTTCCATTGACCCAGTACTCTGCCTTCCTGTTATTCTTCCCAACGTGCATCACCTCACATTTAGCTGCATTGAATTCCATTTGCCATCTCTCAGCCCAATTCTGCAGTTTATCCAAGTTCCCCTGCAACCTGTTACATTCTTCTACACTGTCCACTACTCCACTGACTTTAATGTCATCTGCAAATTTACTAATCCTATGCCTGCGTCTAAGTCATTTATAAAACTGACAAACAGCAGTGGTCCCAAAACAGATCCTTGTGGCACACCACTAGTAACCGGACTCCAGGCTGAATATTTTCCATCAACCACCAATTGCTGTCTTCTTTCAGAAAGCCAGTTTCTAATCCAAACTGCTAAATCACCCTCAATCCCATACCTCTGCATTTTCTCCAACAGCCTACCGTGTGGAACCTTATCAAAAGTTTTACTCAAGTCCATGTATACTACGTCAACTGCCTTACCCTCATCTACATGCTTGGTCACCTTCTCAAAAAACTCAATGAGGTTTGTGAGACACGACCTGCCCTTGAAGAAACCATGTTGACTATCTGAAATCAAATTGTTGCTTGCTAGATGATTATAAATCTTATCTCTTATAATCCTTTCCAAAACCTTTCCTACAAGAGAAGTAAGGCTCACTGGTCTATAATTACCTGGGTCAACTCTACTGCCCTTCTTGAACAAGGGCACAATGTTTGCAATCCTCCAGTACCCTGGTACTAAACCTGTACACAATGACAACTCAAATATCAAAGCCAAAGGCTCTGCTATCTCCTCCCTAGTTTCCCAGAGAATCCTCGGATAAATCCCATCCGACCCAGGGGACTTGTCTACTTTCACTCCTTCTAGAATTGATAACACCTGTTCGTAACTAACCTCGATCCTTTCTAGTCTAATATCTCGTACCTCATTCTTCTCCTCTACAATATTCTCCTTTTCCTGTGTGAAAACCAATGAAAAATGTTCGTTTAACACCTCTCTGATCTCCACAGGGTCCACACTCAACTTCCCACTTCTGTCTTTGACTGACTCTATTCCTATCCAAGTCATCCTTTTATTCCTCACACACCTATAGAAAGCTTTAGGGTTATCCTTTATTCTATTTGCTAAACATAGAACATAGAAGAATACAGCGCAGTACAGGCCCTTTGGCCCTCGATGTTGCGCCGATCCAAGCCCACCTAACCTACACTAGCCCACTATCCTCCATATGCCTATCCAATGCCCGCTTAAATGCCCATAAAGAGGGAGAGTCCACCACTGCTACTGGCAGTGCATTCCATGAACTCACGACTCGCTGAGTAAAGGACCTACCCCAACATCTGTCCTATACCTACCACCCCTTAATTTAAAGCTATTCCCCCTCGTAATAGCTGACTCCATACGTGGAAAAAGGTTCTCACGGTCAACCCTATCTAAACTCCTAATCATCTTGTACACCTCTATCAAGTCACCCCTAAACCTTCTTTTCTCCAATGAAAACACCCCCAAATGCCTCAGCCTTTCCTCATACGATCTTCCTACCATACCAGGCAACATCCTGGTAAACCTCCTCTGCACCCGTTCCAGTGCCTCCACATCCTTCCTATAGTATGGCGACCAAAACTGCACACAATACTCCAGATGCGGGCGCACCAGAGTCTTATACAACTGCAACATGATCTCAGGACTCCGAAACCCAATTCCTCTACCAATAAAAGCCAGTACGCCATATGCCTTCTTCACCGCACTATTTACCTGGGTGGCAACTTTCAAAGATCTGTGTACATGGACACCAAGATCCCTCTGCTCATCCACACTACCAAGTATCCGACCATTAGCCCAGTACCCCATCTTTTTGTTACTCTTACCAAAGTGAATCACCTTACACTTAGCTACATTGAACTCCATTTGCCACCTTTCTGCCCAGTTCTGCAGCTTATCTATATCCCACTGTAACCTGCCACATCCTTCCTCACTGTCAACAACTCCTCCGACTTTCATATCATCCGCAAACTTGCTCACCCAACCTTCTAGCCCCTCCTCCAGGTCATTTATAAAAATGACAAACAGCAATGATCCCAAGACAGATCCTTGCGGAACACCGCTAGTAACGGCACTCCAAGATGAACCTTTACCATCAACTACTACCCTCTGTCTTCTTCCAGCCAGCCAATTCCTAATCCAAACCTCCAACTCACCCTCAATGCCATAACTCCGTATTTTTTGAAGTAGCCTACCATGGGGAACCTTATCAAACGCCTTACTAAAATCTACACCACATCTACCGCTTTCCCCTCGTCCACCTCCTTAGTCACCTTCTCAAAGAATTCAATAAGGTTTGTGAGGCACGACCTGCCCTTCACAAAACCATGCTGATTATCCTTGATCACATTATTCCTATCCAGATGTTCATAAATCCTATCCCTTACAATTCTCTCTAAGACTTTGCCCACAACAGAAGTGAGACTCACCGGCCTATAGTTACTAGGGTTATTCCTACTCCCCTTCTTGAACAAGGGAACCACATTTGCTAGCCTCCAGTCTTCTGGCACTACTCCTGTAGACAACGAGGACATAAAAATCAAGGCCAATGGCTCTGCAATCTCCTCCCTTGCTTCCCAGAGAATCCTAGGATAAATGCCATCAGGCTCAGGGGACTTATCTATTTTCACCCTTTCCAAAATTTCCAACACCTCTTCCCTACATACCTCAAAGCCATTCATTCTACTTAATTGTGACTCAGTATTCACATCGGCAACAATGTCCTGTTCCTGAGTGAATACTGACGAAAAGTGTCTCCCCAATCTCTTCAGCCTCCACACGCAACTTCCCACTATTATCCTTGACTGGACCTATTCCTACCCTAGTCATTCTTTTATTCCTGACATACCTATAGAAAGCCTTAGGGTTTTCCCTAATCCTACCAACTAAGGACCTTTCATGTCCCCTCCTTGCTGCTCTTAGCTCTCTCTTCAGGTCCTTCCTGGCTACCTTATAAAGACGGCTCGTGTCCTCTCTTTGCTTTTCTTAACTCACTCTTTAAATTCTTCCTATCTGATCTGTAACTCTCCATCGCCTCATCTGAACCATCTTGCCTCATCAACACATCTCCTTCTTCTGCTTAACAAGAGATGCAATTTCTGTAGTAAACCACGGTTCCCTTACCTTATCACTTCCTCCATGCCTGACAGGGACATACCTATCAAGGACACGCAATATCTGTTCCTTAAACCAGTTCCACATTTCCATTTTCTGCACCTCCTACATTTTGCTACCCCATTCTATATATCCTAATTCTTGCCTAATCGCATTATAATTGCCTTTGCCCCATCGATAACTCTTGACCTGTGGCGTGTACCTATCCCTTTCCATCGCTAAACTAAACGTAACTGAATTATGGTCACTCTCTCCAAAGTGCTCAGCCACATCTAAATCAAACACCTGGCCTGGTTCATTACCAAGCACCAGATCCAGTGTGGCCTCCCCTCTTGTCGGCCCTTCGACATACTGTGTCAGGAAACCCTCCTGTTCATATCAGACAAAAATTGATCAATCCGACGTACTAGAGTTATAGCATTTCCAGTCAATGTTGGGGAAGTTAAAGTCCCCCATATGATCACCCTGTTCCTTTCACTCCTACCCAGAATAATGTTGCTAATTCTCTCTTCCACCTCCCTGGTACTCTGCGGAGGCCTATAAAAAACTCCAAGCAGCGTGACCTCCCCTCTCCTGTTTCTAACCTCAGCCCACACTACCTCAGTAGATGAGTCCTCGTCAAAAGTTCTCTCAGCCACCGTTATACTATCCTTGTCTAACAAGGCCACGCCTCCCCCTCTTTTACCGCCTTGCCTGTTCTTAATGAAAGATCTAAACCATGGAACCTGCAACATCCATTCCTCACCCTGCTCTATCCATGTCTCCGAAATGGCCACAACATCAAAGTACCAGATACATATCCATGCTGCAAGCTCACCTATCTTATTTCGGATACTTCTGGCGTTGAAGTAGACACACTTCAAACCAGCTTGTTGTCTGCCAGCACATTCCTGTGACCGTGAAATCCTGTCCCTGTCCTCCCTATTCTCATCCTCCCATGCACTGCAACTACACCTCAGGTTCCCATCCCCCTTCTGAGCTAGTTTAAACCCACCCAAATAGCAACAGCAAATCTCCCATCCAGGATATTAGTAGTCCTCTGGTTCAAGTGAAGACCGTCCTGTTTGTAGAGGTCCCACCTTCCCCAGAATGACCCCCAATTATCCAAGTACCTGAAACCCTCTCTCCTACACCATCCTTGCAGCCACATGTTCAGCTGATATCTCTCCCTATTCCTTGCCTTGCTATCATGTGGCACGGGTAACAAACCAGAGATAACAACTCTGTTTGTTCTAGCTCTCAGCTTCCACCCTAGCTCCCTGAAATCCTGCCTTACATCCCTATCCCTCTTTCTACCTATGTCGTTGGTACCTACATGGACCACGACTTGAGGCTGGTCACCCTCTCCATTCAGGACCCCAAAGATACGATCCGAGACATCATGGACCCTGGCACCTGGGAGGCAACACACCAACCGCGAGTCTTGTTCGTTCCCAACAAACCTTCTATCTGAAACTCTAACTATTGAGTCCCCAATGACTAACACTCTCTTCCTTTCCTTCCTTCCCTTCTGTGCAACAGGGACAGGCTCTATGCCACACTGAGCCCCACTGCATACCATGGTAAGTTGTCCCCCTCAACAGTATCCAAAACAGTATACATGTTTTTCAGGTGAATGACTACAAGGGATCCCTCCACTGAATGTTTTTTCCCCCTTCTAACAGTCACCCAGCTTTCTTCGTGCCTAGGAGTAACTACTTCCCTGTAACTCCTATCTTTCACAGCCTCTGCCTCCCGAATGATCCAAAGTTCATCCAGCACCCACTCCAGTTCCCTAACACGGTCTTGGAGGAGCGAGAGTTGGGTGCACTTCCTACAGATGTATTTGGATGGGACACTAATGGCATCCGTCACCTCAAACATCATGCAGGAGGAACATTGCTCTCCCTGCACTGCCATCCCTGCTAGTCCCCTTATTACAAAGTAAAAATGAAGAGACACTCTCCTGATGTGTCCCTGCTCTTTAAGGTTAGAGGAGGTGGTTGGGTGGGAGACGCTACAAAGATAGGATCTTGGGTTTAGCAAACACTAACTTATATAGCTAGATAGAAATAAAAAGAAGTCCCTCCTTTTCCAGAAACCTCTGCTCTCTGATTTCAAATGTAAAACCTCAAATCAGTGACTCACCATTCCCGGCAGGCACCTGGTCCAAGCTCCCACCCTTCGAGTTGCTGCTGCTGCTGAAAAACAGCAATCTCTATGACTATGACTATAAAATAATTACACACACACATGCACACACAGAGGCACTCCTACACACACACACACACGCAAGCACTCCTACAGACACACACACACTCCTACCGGCACACACACTCCCACATTCACACTTGCACCCTCTCACAGACAAGGACCCCCTTACACTCTCACACATGCACATATACTCTCTCTCACAGACATTCAAACCCCCCCCCCCCCCACACACATACACAAACCCACGTGCATACATACATATATACGTTTGTGGAGTGAATTTGTACTTGCAGAGTTACATTGTACTTTGCTCAAAAACTCTTGAATCCATGTAAAATTCTGTTAATTCATTTTTTAGATTAGAATCAGTCTAAACATTATGGCACAGACAGCAGCACACAGGGGCTAACACCTTTAATACATTATCTGGGCTGACACCAATTGTTAAAGTTCACTTGAGAACGTAACTTTTAAAAAAACGTTTTGCGATTTACTTATGAAAGAAATGAAACAAACATGGTTATTCTAACAGATGAGAGACTTAAACAATCAAGGTATTTTCAATGTATAATTTCAGTTACATCACACTGTAAACTTTTGCTATAAATTCTGTGTCTTACAATCGTGTACTCCACAACCACTTGATGAAGGAGTAGCGCTCCTAGCACTAGTGTTGTGTGATTTTTAACGTTGGACACTAAAATAGGTGGTATAGTGGACAGTGAGGAGGGTTATCAGAAATTGTAGCAGGGGACCTTGATCAGTTGGGGAAGTGGGCCGAGAAATGGCAAATGGAATGTAATATAGATAATTATAAGGTCTTGCATTTTGGAAAGTTAAATTAAGACAGAAGTTTCATGGTGAATGGTAGGGCTTAAGCAATGTTGTGGAACAGCGGAACCTTTGAGTTCAGGTGCATGATTCTCTGAAAGTGGAGTCACAGGTAGACAGGGCAGTGAAGAAGACTTTTGGCATACTGGTCTTCAGTCAGGACATTGAGTATAATAGTTGGAAAGTTGTGTTGCAGTTGTACAGGACGTGGGTTAGGCCGCACTTGGAGTATTGTGTTCAGTTTTGGTCACCTTGCTATAGGAGGGATGTTATTAAACTGGAAAGAGTGCAAAAGAAATTTACAAGGATGTTGCCAGGACTCGAGGGTCAGAGCTATAGGGAGAGTTTGGACAAGCTAGGGTGTTTTTCTTTAGAGCATAGGGCACTGTGGAGAAATCTTATAGAAGTGTTTAAGATCATGAGAGGCTTGGATACAGTGAATGCACCCAGTTTTTTTCTCAGGGTTGGGGAATCAAGGACAAGAGGACATCAGTTTTAGGTTAGAGAGGAAAGAATAAAAGGGAACCTGAGGGGCAACTTTTTCGCACAGAGGGCGGTATGCATATGGAATTGGGTGCTGGCAGAAATGGTTGAGACGGGTACCTTAACAACATTTAAAAGACATTTGGGCAAATACATGGATTGGAAAAGTTTAAAAGGATATGGACCAAATGCAGGGAAATGGGGTTAGAGTTGATTGACATTTTGATCGGCATGGACCAGTTTGGGCCAAAGGGCCTGTCTCCATGCTGTCGGACTCTATGACTCTGTAGGTCATTGTGCTATAACACACGTTTCTTCAACGTGAATTGACTGTGGCATGATTGATAAATTGTGGACATTCTTTGGATCACACGAACTTTTGACTGATCTGGACTGGCAATTTTGTATTAATGATCTTCGACAGCGCGATTTCAACAGTGTGATTTTCTATAGCGCAAGGCTGCAGAGGAATACAATTGTCGCATTGTAGCAGAACGGCCTTTATTTTGAAGGGCAGTAGATTGAGAATTCTTCTTATGCTGTTGCCAGTGTATATCCTTCATAAAACTTCACTAAAAGCAATCATTATCATGTTGTTGTTTTTGTGGGAGCTTGCTGTGCTCAAATTGGCTGCTATGTTTCTTAGATTACAACAGTGACTACACCTCCAAAGTATGTTGTTAGCTGTCAAGTCCGTTGAAATGCCCAGAGGTTGTGAATGGCACTTTATAGTTAGAAAATGTTTTTGATGATCTGTTCTTTAATCATTGCAAATTGTTCTCTTATAAATGTAAATCATACTTTTGAGATAAGTAAGATTTTACATAGCAAATTATAACTTATATGCCCTCCACTCAACAGCAGTACTTGACTGTGATCAAAATTGTAGGTCATACACTTGACATAACACAGTATTTTGACAGTTTTTGCAGTGGAAGGGTGACTTTTATCAAAAGACTAAATGATTAGTTATTTAATTAATAGGAGCCTGCCAGTGTTTACATTAGTTTACCTTAGGTGGACATAAATCAAATAGTTTAGCACCACAGCATTGCATTGGTGTGTCAGCTTGGTGCATTTTTACGTGGATCGTGCATTTGCCATTGCCATTCCAATGGTGCCTTTTCTCAGTGTCCCTCAAGGAACTGTCCTCAATGTTCAACTTTGGCCTTTCCTCTGTTTAATTGGTCCTAATTCTCATTTTTTTTTAGTTGGGCACCTACCTCTGTGTGTAATTGGGATCCTTCCTTCATATTTCCATTGGGACGCTTCCATTATTTGATATTTAAGTATCTCTGTGTGCAGGCCTCTATGCATTTGCAGATGTGCAATTTTGAGGAATAATAACAAGCTCATTTCAGTGTTTGGATAATTAATATTCAGATAAGTAGATCCCACTTGTGTAGCCATATTTGGATTTAATATTGAGAATTGAATTATTTGAATTTGAGTTTAATACATACTGAAACCAAATTAAGGCTGATTGTGTAAACCTGTTTTTAATAAACAGCAAAGCCTACTTAACCACAAACTGGATCCTGGTATAATCTTGACTGCTGCATATACTTCTTGACAAATTAATTCCCCAGTATAGCTCCCCTGGATAGCATTAAAACCGCACAAACCACAAGGAGCTGAGCTTGATTCTCGAGTCTGTGTTAAATTATTCAATCTCACTCAGAACTACATGCAGCTCCTATACTTGGCCCCAACTTGGCTGGACTGTGGAGACAGCCAGAATTCTTCCTCCTGATCTCCAACCAGCAAATGCTCCTTAATAGCGGTCAGCATTCAGATCAAATTAGGTACAGCCCTGATGTCTAATGCCTGCCAAAATCCCCTGCTAAGTGATGCATATGAGTAATTATACACCAGCATGGGCAAATGCCTTGAGGGGAGAGATTAGAAAGGGGACACTTCATCTGGAGTCACGTACATTATAAAATGTTACATACATACAAACATACAAATTAGCGCCAGCAGCACGCCAGTGATCTGCTCAAGCCTGCTCTGCTATTCAGTAAGATCATGAGGTGATCTTTTACTTCCCATTCTTGCCTAGCCTCACTAACCTTTCATTCACTGGCTTATCAAGAAACAGTCGAAGGTTTTGCTTCTGCTGCCATTTGAAAAAGAGAGTTCCAAAGATTCTCAACTTTCTGTGCGAAAAAATTCTGCCTTTCTCTGTCTCTAAATGGGTGCCTCCAAGTTTGAAACTCCTAGTTCTAGATTCTCCCACACCAGGAAACATGGCAGCTAGAGTTCCAGAAGAGCATTCAGTGGTTACCAGAGATTTAGACTTTCTGTGGCACCAGCTAAAGGTAACATCGCCATAGTAGCCAAAGGTAACTATCAAATCACAGGCAGCTCTCTCATTAGAGAGAGAACAAGTGGCGGTTTAACCTGAGGGTCATATGACTCAGGCGAAGGGCGAGGTTGAGAAGGAGATCTTTCAAGGGACCCTCAGCTGGTATGCAGTTGGTGTCACTCTGTGTCGCAAACCAGTCACCCAGTGTGAAACTCGCAGTCAGTGTTGGGAGACACTGAGGGTATCTATGTTGTAATAAGTTCCTGAACATGAATAAGTAACACCAGTTTTGATCTGTAAACAGACGTTGAAATCCTATCCTGCTATTATTATCCTCAGCTAAGTTTAAAAGCCTTCAGGCCAGTGAATGGAAAACAGCAAGTGGGCATCAGAGTTTCCACTAATTACTTTAGAAGGTCCAGCCACTACTGAGAAAATAATTAGCAAATACAAGAGAGTCAGTATGTAGAAAGTCTGGATGTTTATTCTAACTTCTCCCCAAAAAGCCAAATGACCTCATCCTGGGCCATAAATAGCAATAACTCTAGATACAAAATGGGCAAAAAGGCTTCAGTGTTCACACAATATTGTGGATCCCTTTAGTTAGTTCAGAAGTCACATGACACCAGGTTATAATCCCACAGGTTTACTTGAAATCACAAGCTAACGGTGCATTGCCCCTTCGTCAGGTGAAGTCTCCACCTGACAAAGGGGCAGCACTTCAAAAACTTGTGGTTCCAAATAAACCTGTAGGACTACAACTTGGTGTTGGGTGACTTCTGACATTGTCCACCCCTGACCAACACCTGCACTCACATGTCACGGTCCTTTTATTAGTGGGTGAGGCATGAGAAGAATTGCAGATTTGGGTAGAAAGGTAGAAACTGAGAGCACTGGAAGTCAGGATAGTGAAGTGATTTAGAACCCCATCTTATCAGAATGATTGGATGGAAATGTAACCCTGTTGGGAAGATGGTACAATTTGCATGCTCAGTGTCAGCTACTCTGTTGGTGGGGAATCGGCCCTGTATCCAGTCAAGTCCTTACATTTGGTGTGTATTCACAGTGTAATTGAGAAACAAGGAAGATTTGCATTTATAAAGCATCCCTTTCACAACCTTAGGCCATCACAAAGTGCTTTACAGTCAACAAAATACTTTTGAACTACGGTCACTGTTGTAATGTATGGAAAAGAAACAACTAATTTATACGCACCTCATCCAAAAAAAAGCACTTTTGACAGTGCAGCACTTCACTTGAGTGTCACCCTAGAGTATCACCGTGGAGCAGGACTCAAAGCCACAACCTCTGACTCACAGGCAAGACTGCTACCCGCTGAGCCAGCGCTGTCCTGGTTGACAAGATTATCTGATAAGGGAAGCAAAGATAGGGGTAAGTAAGGACTGCAAATGCTGGAGATCAGAGCTGAAAATGTGTTGCTGGAAAAGCACAGCATCCAAGGAACAGGAGAATCGACGTTTCGGGCATAAGCCCTTCTTCAGGAAGATAGGGGTAAGGTGACTAGTGGCTAAGGTGTTTAAAGGTAGATTTCAAAACTGTGCAGAACAGATATTAAGTGGAATAGAAATAAGTGTGACCACGAAAGCTGCTCTTTTCAGCTGGTTCACAGTTGTCTCTAAAAGAAGAGAAGCAGCGATGTTTACCTGGTCTGATCTAGTTGCAACTTTAAGTCTGTTAACCCTGCAAAGTCTTTCTGGCTAACATCTGTGGATTCCCACTCAAGTTGGGGCAGCTGTATCATGGACAAATCAAACAACATCATATCTATAACACTATTTACCTACTGGCATCCTCCATGGAGTACGTTGTGTCTCATCTGCAGGATATCCATACCAAAAGTTGGTCTGTATAGACTTGACTGAACAGATTGATTTGAAAATATCTAAACTCAGGTAGGCACAGTGGTAATGTCCCTACCTCTGAGCCAGGAGCCTAAGGTGTGCAAAGCATCTCTGAACAGGTTTGAATCAAAGCTATCTAGGGGAGGGCAATGTATATTCATATTGTCTCCAGATCCCATGTGCTGACAAGGTTTCTGATTAAACAAGGATAAGAAAACCCTTGGCTTATTGCTACTTGTTCTTTTAACTGATATGTCCTCCACTTTGAACAAGACAGAAATAGTATTCTTATGAGTGCTGATTACTAAATACCTTTTATGAAGGCAAAACCTTCACAGGTACCTACTATGTTAGATGGGCAAAATTAAGGACAAATCTAGTAGTTCAGAACTGGGCAGTTATGAGGTACTATGGGCCAGCAGCAACATGATTGGTAGATTTCAATGTCCACCACCAGGAGTAGCTTAGCTTTTGTGTACCGCTACTGAGACAGCTACCGAAATCAATCAAAGCCAGGCACTGTCTCTTTCTGATAGGGAGGCAACAAATGCATGGTTTCCAAACTACCTGTTTCAGACACCTGTCGGCCATAGCATTACTATGAAATGCACACTGTCTTTTGAAGACAAATTCTTGTCAAAGGGATAGAAAGGATAGGAAAAGGAGTCAGAATGGAAATATTAGTGGAAACATCTGTACATGCTATAACGAGACTTGAAGTTGATAAAAGGAAAACGGAGTCCATATGTAGCTCAAAAGATGTGTGTTACGAACCTCCAAGCTGTGGCAAGAAAACCAGGAGGAAATCTACAGTAAGATTAAACAGGTGAGTAGATACAGCAAAATTGATGATCTGGGAGATTTTTATTTATAATTGGGACAGAGAAAACATAAAGGAGGAAATGTAAATCCTAAAATAAGTATAGGATTCCTGTTTCAAGTATCAAGAAGATCTAAAAAGTGGAGGCATTGCTATATTTATTTACCAGGAATGAGATTTAGTCGATAAGTTCAATGAGAGCAAACATTTTAGCAGTGATGACAACAATGTTTAAAATCCATTTTAGAAAAGGGAAAAAAAATCAGTAGGAAAATTAAAATATCAAATATCAAATTGGATTGGCACAGATTTTGAAAAGATTGCAAAGGGGGAGTGAAGCCATTTTTGGAAGGCAGCATAAACTGGATGAAAGCAAGTTGGCAGCCCAGTTAACCCCCTGAGCAACAGTATTTTAGTTTACAGAATATACATACAATGTTGGCAGAGAATCACGGAGCTGTGGAATTGAACTGCAAGGTTAATGCAGTCCCTACAATTTCTACCTATTTGGTAGGTTTCAAAACAAGACTTAACCCTTAACCCTGAGCATACATAATCAAAATTGCACATTCCCTCAAATAAATTATATATTTCTTAAAAATGACTTTTTAGTTTAAAAAATGCAGTCTTTTTGTGAACTGTTTAGATCCCACAAAATACAATGAGACAGATCTCTGGTTAATTCTTTTCCTGACTTGTTTTTGAGAGAAGAATGTTGACCAAGATATTGGAAGATGTTTTAGGGTCCTGAGTAACTATCAGTGAGGATTGGTCTGCAGACTGCAAGAAGATTTGTAGTAGATCTTTGCCAAACCCCTCTCCCCCCCCTCCCTTTTCCATCAGCCTGTTCCACATCTTTTGAAACCGTATCAGTGATTATCACCTTGTTACATTCTTGGAGTGGATTAGATTTGGATCTGTGACCAGGAATACATCGACAATGTAACCTCATACTAAGCTTACACATCAAAGAGGAACACCTCATTACGCAGGGATGCCTGCTGTGGTTTTCGCAGTCATAAGAATCAGTATGCCAAAGAGGATGTCTAAATACTGTATTTATAATTGGAAGAGCATTTTGCTTCTCCTGCAGTATCACTGATGAGTTGCTATAGGAACTGCCCCATATATATTGCAAGATGGTTTCTATGGCAACTAGATCAACTTTAAGTGAACTACACAGTTTATAAAGTCACAAACAGAGACAATTTTACTGCATTGATGCGGTGACCCGAGTGCATAGAGAGGTTCATTTAAAGCCATCTTGCTGGTTAATACAGTGGTAAGAACTTCTGAGTCACCAGGAACATGCTTCTTTCTTTAGTTGTCGTCAAATCTATGAATCAAGTGCACCAATTTTTGTCAGCCCTTTTATTTCTGGGGCTCCATTGGCAGCAGCTGGAATCATAAATGGACTTCAGATGTGGCATGCTAGCAGACCAGGTAAACGTCAGCAATACTCCCCCAGCAGCTTTCTTGAGGAGTTCTCAAAGTACAATCTTTCTTGGTGTACAAAGCTATTAGGAGAAAGTGAGGACTGCAGATGCTGGAGATCAGAGCTTAAAAATGTGTTGCTGGAAAAGCGCAGCAGGTCAGGCAGCATCCAAGGAGAAGGAGAATCGATGTTTCGGGCATAAGCCCTTCTTCAGTTGTTCAGTCAGTTGCACCCTCATCTCTGAGTCAGAAGGTGATGGGTTCAAGCTCCTTTCCAGTGGCTTGGGCACAAGATCAAGACTTAAACTGAGGCCCTGTCTGTCCTCACAGGTGAATATAAAATGAATAGTTACGAATGAATGAATGATTTATTGTCATATATATCGAGGGCGATACAGAGAAAAGTGTTCTGTCAACACAATCCGGTGCCATTTTGAGAAAGAAAAGAATAAAAAGAAAGCATTAACATAGAGTTCATCTTCTTTGGTCAGGTCCCAAACACAGCTCTAGGGGTTCAGCAAGGTCCCCATTCATTCAATGTGTACTGCATTTTACCTTCAGGAACAAGATCCCGACAACATAGTCATAGAGTCATAGGGGTCCAGTGGTATTGTGACCTGCTTATGTGGGTAAGGTAGAGAGAGGGTGTCTCCAGATGCAGAAGTCCTCACAATAGTTTTAATTTTTATGAAAGTAAAAATGACCAGAGCTTCCAGGCTGTCCTTGAAAAGGGGGTTTCTCCACTGTGCGGGCTTCCATCATTCTAGACTTCAGTGACTAGACTTCAAAGGTAGGGGAGATAGAAACATAGGAAATAGGAGCAAGATAGGCCATTCAGTCCATCAGGTCTACTCCACCATTCAACATGACAATAGCTGCTCCTACATGTCAACATCATACTCAGCTCTCTCAGCATAACTCTTGACGTCATTAGCCTTGAGATAGCTATGATTTATTAAAGATATTCAGTGACTTACCCTCCACAGCCTTCTGCGGTAGAGGATTCTGGTGTGGTGATGTCAGTGGTCTAATAATCCAGAGGCCTAGGCTCATGCTCCCTAGAAATGGGTTCAAATCCTGTCACGCCAGCTGGTGACATTTCAGTTCAGTTAATAAATCTTGAGTTTAAAACAAATAACAGTGATGGTGACTATGACAACTATAATTGACTGTTGTTAATCGCCCATCTAGTTGACATGATATTCCTAAGGAAAGAAAATATACCTACCTTACCTGGTTTGGCCTCCAAGTGACTCCAGACCTACAACAATGTGATTGACTCTTAACAACCCTCTGAAATAGCCCACCAAACCTCTGTGTTCAAGGGCAATTAGAGATGAGACACAAATGCTGGCCTGGTCAGCAATGCTCATATCTTGGAGAATAAATGACCAAATAAAGTTTAGCCCAACTCCTAACAGCAATTTTCAGGTTGCAAGTCTAAGATCAGAGTTGAAGGGTGAACAACCAGTGCAACGTATCAGAGAAGACCGTCAGCCTGTGGCTTTTTCAACCCATTCCGAGAAAAATCTTAACAGTGGCATTTCCAAATTACATCCTTTCATAACTACAAGCCCCTATCATTGAGCAATCAATGGCATACATATCAGTTCCAAATGCCTTTGTGAAAAATGTAAGATAGTGCAGTAAGCCATCCCATTATTCCAACTCTATTTCCAGAAGACATGACCTGTTGCTGGGATGCATTTGCATGAGCACAGGCAGTAAGTCCAGTGATAGCAATGAGCACAGTCAGTCAGTTCAGTGATAGCCATGAGCACAGACAGTCAGTTCAGTGATAGCCATGAGCACAGACAGTCAGTTCAGTGATAGCCATGAGCACAGTCAGTCAGTTCAGTGATAGCCATGAGCACAGACAGTCAGTTCAGTGATAGCCATGAGCACAGACAGTCAGTTCAGTGATAGCAATGAGCACAGACAGTCAGTTCAGTGATAGCCATGAGCACAGACAGTCAGTTCAGTGATAGCCATGAGCACAGACAGTCAGTTCAGTGATAGCCATGAGCACAGACAGTCAGTTCAGTGATAGCCATGAGCACAGTCAGTCAGTTCAGTGATAGCCATGAGCACAGACAGTCAGTTCAGTGATAGCCATGAGCACAGACAGTCAGTTCAGTGATAGCAATGAGCACAGACAGTCAGTTCAGTGATAGCCATGAGCACAGGCAGTCAGCTCAGTGATAGCCATGAGCACAGGCAGTCAGCTCAGTGATAGCCATGAGCACAGTCAGTCAGTTCAGTGATAGCAATGAGCACAGACAGTCAGTTCAGTGATAGCCATGAGCACAGTCAGTCAGTTCAGTGATAGCCATGAGCACAGGCAGTCAGCTCAGTGATAGCCATGAGCACAGTCAGTCAGTTCAGTGATAGCAATGAGCACAGTCAGTCAGTTCAGTCATAGCCATGAGCACAGACAGTCTGTTCAGTGATAGCCATGAGCACAGGCAGTCAGTTCAGTTATAGCCATGAGCACAGGCAGTCAGTTCAGTTATAGCCATGAGCACAGGCAGTCAGTTCAGTTATAGCCATGAGCACAGTCAGTCTGTTCAGTGATAGCCATGAGCACAGGCAGTCAGCTCAGTGATAGCCATGAGCACAGGCAGTCAGCTCAGTGATAGCCATGAGCACAGGCAGTCAGCTCAGTGATAGCCATGAGCACAGACAGCTCAGTGATAGCCATGAGTATAAGCAGTTGGTTCAGTGATAGCCATGAGCACAGGCAGTCGGTTCGGTGATAGCCATGAGCACAGGCAGTCAGTTCAGTGATAGTCATGAGCGCAGGCAGTCGGTTCAGGGGTAGCCATGAGCACACGCAGTCGGTTCAGGGATAGCCATGAGCACAGACAGTCAGTTCAGTTATAGCCATGAGTACAGGCAGTCGGTTCAGTGATAGCCATGAGCACAGGCAGTCGGTTCAGTGATAGCCATGAGCACAGGCAGTCAGCTCAGTGATAGCCATGAGCACAGTCAGTCAGTTCAGTGATAGCAATGAGCACAGGCAGTCGGTTCAGTGATAGCCATGAGCACAGGCAGTCGGTTCAGTGATAGCCATGAGCACAGTCAGTCAGTTCGGTGATAGCCATGAGCACAGGCAGTCGGTTCAGTGATAGCCATGAGCACAGGCAGTCGGTTCAGTGATAGCCATGAGTATAAGCAGTTGGTTCAGGGATAGCCATGAGCACAGGCAGTCGGTTCGGTGATAGCCATGAGCACAGGCAGTCGGTTCAGTGATAACCATGAGCACAGGCAGTCGGTTCAGTGATAGCCATGAGTATAAGCAGTTGGTTCAGGGATAGCCATGAGCACAGGCAGTCGGTTCAGTGATAGTCATGAGCGCAGGCAGTCGGTTCAGGGGTAGCCATGAGCACAGGCAGTCGGTTCAGGGATAGCCATGAGTACAGGCAGTCGGTTCAGTGATAGCCATGAGCACAGGCAGTCGGTTCAGGGGTAGCCATGAGCACAGGCAGTCGGTTCAGTTATAGCCATGAGTACAGGCAGTCGGTTCAGTGATAGCCATGAGCACAGACAGTCGGTTCAGGGATAGCGTGGTTTTGTCTCCGTCTTCCTCTGTGAGCACAGTGAGTTGCACAACTATCGGTAAGTCAAAACCTGCTGCACATTTGACTTTTTCAGCAAGGATTAAAAGTTAATTCTGGAAAATATAACTGATTAAGTATGGGATAATCCTTGATTGACTGCAGGAGCACCACCTACTATGCTAGTGGACTACTGTTATGAGGACCTGGTCAGAATAAAGAAGGAACTTGAAGGAGACCTGAGGTTCTACCGATCTGTAGGAATGTACGTCATATCTATATATTCAGTAAATAGTTGCAGTAATGAAATAAAATTCATTAGGATAACCTAATCCAACCGAGATCATATTGGGTTTGACGGAACCCACAGACGCAACATAGTGGCAGTGGTGTGGTGAGCTGAGGTGTGATGACAACAGTGGACCCCTGACTCAGTTCAGTGAGCAGCAGTGACCAGCACTATTTCTAAATGGTGCCAATGAAGAGAAATTAGAATTCAGGGCTTCAAAACAAAAGGGAAAGAAACCCGCCAGTGACCCAGCACACTTGAAGCGAAACAGATGCAGCTGACTGCTGAAGACAGTGCACACTCAATCAAGTGACCGGATGTGTAGAGTCCTGGCTATTCTCCCTCCCCCAACAATCCTTGCTACTGTTATGTTTTATTGCAATTGACCTCAAAGCTTCTTTCTGGAGGAAAAAAATAACCTGTTTTCGATGTTTATCTGTTACTAAAGTATAACAACAAAATTTTTTTTATCCAGTCATTGGACACAGGTGTTGCTGGCTGGATCCATTTTATTGCCTGTCTTTAGTTGCCCTTAAGAAAGGGATGGTGAGCTGCATTCTTGTACTGCTGAAGTCCATGTGGTGTAGATAGATCCACAGAGCTGTTAAGAATAGAACTTAGAACAGTACAGCGCAGGAACAAGCCCTTCAACCCACAATGTCTGTGCCAACCATGATGCCATTCTAAATTAATCCCAGCTGTTTCCACATGGTCCATATCCCTCTGTTAGTTGCCTGTTCAGTTGTCTGTCCAAATGCCTCTTAAACTTTGCTATCACATCTGATTTAACCATGTTCTCCTGGCAGTGCTTTCCAGGCAAGATTAGAGTGGTGCTGGAATAGCACAACAGGTTAGGCAGCATCCAGGGAGCAGGAAAATCAACGTTTCAAGCAAACCTCCTTCATCAGGAATGAGGCTGGGAGATTCGGGGGGTGGAGAGATAAATAGGAGAGGGGTGGGACTGGGGAGAAGGTAGCTGAGAGTGCAATAGGGGGTTGGAGGTGGGGCTAAAAGTGATAAGTCAGAGAGGAGGGTGGAGCAGATAGGTGGGAAGGAAGATTGACAGGTTGGACAGGTCATGAGGATGGTGTCGAGCTGGAAGGTTGGAACTGGGGTAAGGTGGGGGGAGGGAAATGAGGAAATTGGTGAAGTCCACATTGATGCCCTGAGGTTGAAGGGTCCTGAGGCGTAAGATGAGGCATTCTTCCTCCAGACATCGGGTGGCAAGGGAGTGGTGACGGATGCCTGGAGGAATCTTGACTCTAATCTCCAGCATCCGCAGTACCCACTTCTGCCTAGTGCTTTCCAAACACCAGACACCCTCGGTGTAAAAAGTGTGCCTCGCACAGCTTCCTTAGACTTTCCTTCTCTCACCTTAAACCTATGCCCCCTAGTATTGGACATCATGCCCTATCCATGCCTCCCATAAATTTTATATGTTTCGATCAAGTTGCCCCTCAGCCTCTGATGCTCTAGCAAAAATAATCCAAGTTTGTCCAGCCTCTCCTTATAGCTAATAAACTCCAATCCAGGCATCATCCTGATAAACCTCTTTTGCACACTCTGCAAAACCTCCACATGTTTTCTATAGTGTGATGAACAGACCTGCACACTAAACGCCAACTGTGGCCTCATTAAAGTTTTATACAGTTTATACAACATGACCTGCCACCCAACTGATGAAGGCAAGCATGTCATATACCTTCTTTATCAGCTTATCCACGTTTGTTGCCACTTCCAAGGAACTATGGATTTACATTTCAAGATCCCTGCATATATCAATGCTCCTAATGGTCCTGCATTTACTGTATACTTTCCTCTTGCATTTGACTTCCTGAAATGCATCACCTCATACTCGTCCAGATTAAACTCCATCAGCCATTTCTCCTCCCAAATTTCCAACTGATCTATATCCAGCTGTGTCCTATGACAACCTTCCTCACTATCCACAACTCCACCAATTTTGTGTAGTCTGCAATCTTACTGATCAGAACACCTACATTTTCATCCAAATAATTTACATACATTAATGAGAAGAAAAGAGAGGGCACAGCGCTGATCCTTGCGAAACATCACTGGTCACATATCTCCAGTCAGAAAATCACTTCTCCACAACTATTCTCAGTCTACTATGACCAATATGTATCCAACTTATCAACTCATTGTGACTTAATCTTCTGGACCATCCTACCATGAGTAACCTTGTTGAATGCTTTAGTAAAGTCCACGTAGACAACATCCACTGCCCTATCCTCATCATCATCTTCATCACTATCAAAAAAGCTCAATCAGGATTGTGAGGAAAGACCTCCCCCACATAAAGTCATGCTGAATATCCCTAATAATTTCATTCATGTCCAAATGCAATTAAATCCAATCCCTAAAAATTTTCTACAGTAATTTCCCTACCGCTGATGCAAGGCTCTCATTAGGGTATAATTTCCTGATTGTCCCTGTTGCCCTTCTGAAACAAAGGAATGACATTGGCTATTCTCCAGTCTTCTGGGACCTCACCTGTGGCTAACCAATCACCTTTTCCTTTTTAACATCAACATGCCCTTGAATATCTCTATATCCCTTTCTAATCTTATCATTACTTCTCCTTCTTGAATACTGATGCAAAGTATTCATTAAGGTCATCACCACTTCTTCTAGTTCCATGCATAAATTTCTTCCTTTGTACTTGAGTGGACCTGCCCTTTCCCAAGCTAGCTTCCTTCTTCTAATATACACATAAATCCCTTGGAATTCTCTTTAGTCCTACTCGCCAAGGATATTTCATGGCACCTTCCAGCCCTGCTAATTCCTTGTTCAACTTCTTTCCTATTGCTTTATATTCCTCAAGGTACTTGTCTGATCTCAGTTGCCTAAGCCTTACATATGCCTCCTTTTTCTTTTTAGTATCTCTTGTCATCCAGTGTTTCTGAATCTTGCCATCCTTATCTTTCATCCTCACAGGAACATGCTGGTCCTGAACTCTGATCAACTGGCCCTAGATGAAAGACTAAATTTACCATCACACCCAGCTGGCTCAAATCTAATTTCTCCAGTTCCTGCTTGATACTGTTGTAATTAGCCTTGCCCCAATTTAGCACTTTCACCCAAGGACTAGTCTTATCCTTGTCCATAACTTCCTTAAAACCTGCAGGAAAATGATCACTGTTCCCAAAATGCGCCCTATCTGAAACTTCAATCACCTGGCCAGACTCATTCTCCAGTATCAGGTCTAGTAGAGACCTTTCCCTATTTGGACTATCTACAAGAAGCCCTCCTGGATGCAATTAACATATTCTGCCGCATCTACACCACTGACACGAAGGGAGTCCCGGTCAATATTCAGTAAGTTGAAAACACCAACTACATCTTTCCATGATCTGCTACATATCTACTCCTCTATCTCCTGCAGGCTATTGGGAGACTTGTAGAAAAACTCCATCTCAACGATAGCACCTTTCTTCTAAGTTCTATCCAAAAGGCCTTGCTGGATAATAGACAATAGGTGCAGAAGTAGACCATTCTGCCCTTCGAGCCAGCACCACCATTCATTATGATCATGGCTGATCATCCTCAATCAGTATCCTGTTCCTGCCTTATCCCCATAACCCTTGATTCCACTATCCTTAAGAGCTATATCCAACTCTTTCTTGAAAGTATCCAGAGACTTGGCTTCCACAGTCTTCTGGGGCAGAGTATTCCACACACTCACCACTCTCTGGGTGAAGAAGTTTCTCCTCAATTCTGTTCTAACTGGCCTACCCCTTATTTTTAAACTGTGTCCTCTGGTTCGGACTCACCCATCAGCGGAAACATGCTTCCTGCCTCCAGAGTGTCCAATCCTTTAATAATCTTACACATCTCAATCAGATCCCCTCCCAGCCTTCTAAACTCAAGCATATACAAGCCCAGTCGCTCCAATTTTTTAGCGTAAGATAGTCCCACCATTCCGGGAATTGATCCGTGAACCTACGCTCCCTCAACAGCCAGAATGTCTTTCCTCAAATTTGGAGACCAAAACTGCACACAATATTCCAGGTGCGGTCTCACCAGGGCCCTGTAAAGCTGCAGAAGGACCTCTTTGCTTAGACGGATGAGCCGTCTAAAATTATCTCTCTTAATGATTCTCCTTTATCAGTAATGCAACTCTCTTTTACATCTCTCTTGGAATTCCAGGATTTTAACCCAGCAACTCTAAAGGAACAGCAATATATTTCCAAGTCAGAATGGTGATTGGCTTTGAGGGAAACTTGCAGGTGATGTGTTCCCAAGTATCTGCTGCCTTGCCTTTCGAGATGAAAGACGGTGTGGGTTTGGAAGGTGCTGTCTGAGGATGTTTGGTGAATTTCTGTAATGTGTTTTGCAGATACAATACGCTGCTGTTACTGAGCGTCGGTGGCAGAGGGAGACGATAATTGTGAATGTGGTGCCAAGCAAGGGGGCTACTTTGTCCTGGATGTTGTCAAGTTTATTGAGTGTTATTAGAGCCACTCATCCAGGCAAGTGGGAAGTATTCCATCACACTCCTGCCTTGTGCATTGTAGAAAGTGGACTTGCATTTATACGTAGTGTTTTTAATATTGGAAAATGCCCCAAAGGGTGTTTGCAGGAGCATAATTAAACGGAACAAAGTTCGCGGGGTCTAGATTAGAGTGGTGCTGGAAAAGCACAAACGTTCAGGCAGCATCCGAGAAGCAGTAAAATCGACGTTTCGGGCAAAAGCCCTTCATCAGGAATACAGGCCTGGCCACCCTTCAGGCTCTCTGCCTGTATTCCTGATGAAGGACTTTTGCCCGAAACATCAATTTTACAGTTCCTCGGATGCTGTCTGAACTGCTGTGCTCTTCCAGCACCGCTCTAATCTAGACTCTGGTTTCCAGCATCTGCAGTCATTGTTTTTACCTAGAACAAAGTTCGCACCAAACCAAAGAATGAGACATTAGGACAAGTGACCAAGAGTTTGACTAAAGATGTTGATTTTGACAACTGTTGTATAGGAGAATGCTGTAAAGCTGAGTCTGTCAAATTAGTTTACAAATCAACAACAATCTCATTAAATAGCAGAATATGCTCAAAGGACTGAATGGCTTCCTGGTTGTCCTTTTGAGAAGAGAAAGTTGGAGATCTTTAGAGGGACAATTCAGGGCCAAGGCAACTGAAGGCACTGGGAGAGCCTTATGTAGCCAGGAATACTGAATTTTCAGAGGATGTTGCAGACGTAAGGATCTAAATACTCAGCCTTTTGAACAGGAAGTACCTTGTCCTAATACTTCACCCCCTGACCCTTACCCTTTGACTCCATCCCCCACACAAAGGTCAAGTTGTGCACATGTAGTAATTGATCTTCAAACAAAAAAGAGTTTGAATATAGGAAAACTCTCTTCACGCTGTGATTCTGCGTTTTCATATGCTATAAGTATGTAATTATTTTCACAACATCGCTTTTGTTCTCTGTCTTACCCAATATTTTGGTGCCATACTGCACATAGTTAATTTCCCAACACAGTAAAGATGTGTTTAAGTAGGACTTTGTTTACAGACATAGTAACTGATATTGTGCAGCTAAGATATTGAAGTTTTAAAGCAAGGTAAATACCCTAAGTTATACATAACATGGGAATAGCCAGTTCAAATGTTTTTCTACAATTTTCAGTTCTTGTATCTCAAGTTACTGATTTTAGTGGGTAGATGGAGAAGTCTGCTCCCAACCCCCAAAGTCAGCACTGCAATACACTGAACCTTGTGCTGAATACAAGTTGGATTTGGCTGGCTTCACAAGACAAATCAAGCTGAAGTGATATGTTGAATTTATAACTTGAAGAACAAAATAGAACAGCCTATTTTAGTTCATCTGTGCATCTGCTCAAGTTCATTTGGCAGCATTGCTAGAACATATGGAATAGGAACAGGTGTAAGTCAAAGGGCCCTAGTGCTTGCTATACCATTTGATAAAAGTGTATCTCAGCCAACTTCTTGCTCAGTGCCCTGCCACAAGACACAACTGTTAGACCATAAAACCATAAGATAAAGGAGCAGGAATAGGCCATTTGGTCATTCTTTGCCATTCAAACATGACTGATATGTTTCTCAACCCCATTCTCCTGCCTTCTCCCCGTAACTTTTGATCCCATTACTAATCATGTTCCAGTTAGCACTGTGGCATGAGCAGCTTCCAAACTCTCAGAGGGCATGACTTCAATTTGAGGGAAGACCCAAGAGCGCCCACATAGGTGCCAAAAAGGCATTATTTCCTGCAGGCTCTGGCTTTAGGATTGACCAGTTTTCTGATTGGTGGCTGAGATTCTCATCTGCAAAACAGAATCCCATCCAATGGGAGCAACAATTCAGTGCAGTACTGAGGGAATGCTGCATTGTTGGAGGAGTCATGTTGTGAGTATGACATCAACTGAATTTCTGCAGAAAGCTACTGAAAACAGGGATTTTGGAGTTCTCATCCATGAATCAGAAAGAGCTAGCATCCAAGTCCATTGAGTAATAGGGAAGGCAAATGTGATGTTGGCCTTATTTCAAAGAGAATGGAGTATAAACAGAGAGAGCTTCTGCTGAAACTACATAAGACATGTTAGACCACAGCTGGAATACTGTGAACAGTTTTGGTCTCCTTATCCACGGAAATATATAGTGGTATTGAAGGCAGTCCTAAAAAAGGTCCTATAGGCTGATACCTGGTATGGAGGGACCGCCTTGTGAGGAGACGTTGAGTGAAATGGGCCTGTGTTCATTGGAGTTTAGAACCATTTGAGACAACCTTATTGAAACATAAAAGATTCATAGAGAGCTTGACAAGGTTGTCATGGAAAGGTTGTTTCCCCTTATGGGACAGTCTAGGATCTGGAGGGCATAATCACACAATACGGTGTTGTACATTTAAGACAGAGATGTGTTGAAAGTTCTTTTCTCAGAGGGTTGTGGATCTGTGGATGTTTTTCTTTTAACCATAGAGGGCTGTTGAAAGCTGGGTCATTAAGTATTTTCAAGTTTGAGATAGGCAGAATTTTAATCAGTACAGATATTGAGGGTTACAGGAAAAAAGGCAAGAAAGTGGAGTTGAGGATCAGCCAGGATCTCAATGCAGACTCAAATGACCTACTCCTCCTTTCATTTTTAACCTTATTCAACACTAAATACACACATATGAGAAAAGGGAATAAAAGACAATGCTGGCAGTTTTAAATGAAGTCAGATAGGAAGATGCTCGTGTGTGCTAGAAACATAGCATAAACCAGTTGGACCAAGCGGCCTCAGTTTGAACTGTAAGTTCCCTGTAATTCTCTGTAGAAAATCAAGGTGCTGCCTGCTTGATCTAATTCAGATGTTATGACACTGTTGAACAAATAAACAGAAATTGGCTCGGTACCCTGACCAACATCCTACTTCAACCTCAATAAATTGACTGACTACAGGACTAGTCCCTTTTAGCCCCTCAAATGCAATGCCTAGCTATTCAGTAATATTGTGGTTAATCTGTGCCCCAACCAGCCTATCCACCTGTCCCTTAGTGCCTTTTGCTAGCAAACATTTGTTGATCTCCGATTTAAAATGAATAATTAATTTAGCATCAGTCATCGTAGGCAGAATAGAGTTCTAACCTTCACAACCTTTGCAAGAACAAGTGTTTGCTTATTTAACTCCAGAAAGGTCCAGTTGTAAGTGATGACCAACCAACTGAAATAGCTCTTTCTACCCCTTAATACCTTTAAAATGTTACCATATCACCCCTCAGCTTTCTAAATTCCCAGGAATATCATCTTTAGTTACATATTCACTCCTCCTAATTTAGCCCTTCAATCCAGGTTCCCACTCTAATAAATTAATGTTCCACAACTCTTAGGCCAGTGTATCCTTTCTCTAGACCACTTCAATACTTTACATCAATGAGACCATTCTAAGATACATCATAAAGCAGTGTAAAAATACAAATCTTTCTCTTCTATTATCTGATCAGTCCCAAAACATGACACAGGAACAGGAGAATAGTATTCCCCCAACACAAGACTGTCCCACTATTTAATTAAACCATAGTTGATCTGTATCTCAACTCCATTTATCTGCCTTATCTCCATATCCCTCGCTATCTTAGCTGACAGAAATGTATCAACCCTCATGTATGAGATTTTCAATTGATTCCCTACTCTAACAGATTGGCATTGATGTTTGTTCCCTCATGCTTTCTGTCTCTCTTTTCTAATATTCTACATTCTAAAACTCGCACTCAATAAGGAGAGATGGTTCAGAAAGTAAGAAATAAGAGCAGGAATAGGTCACACTGCCCTTCAGACCAGATCTACCTGACGTTTATGTCATGGCTAAGCTCTGACCTCTACTTTGTTGCTCCATCTTCTACAGGCCAGAAACTTTTCGATCTTGACCCTGAGCATAATGAAATACTGAGCATCCACAGCCCACTGCAGTAGACAATTCCAAAGATCTACCAGCCTCCGAGTGAAGGAATTTCTTGTTTCTCTCTTGTACTAATTGATCGATTTACTATCCTATATCTGCCTTCATTTTTAGAATCTCCAGCTAGGAAGTGTCCTCTCTCAATATCTCCCATGAGGAGAAGTATCTACAGGAAACAAAGCAAAAGAACTTGCATTGATATAGCATCTTATCATATCTCTTAAGGTCTCTCAAAGTGCTTCATAAACAATTAATTTCTTTTTCTGTAAACAAATATGGCAACAAAGATAAGCACAGCAAAACTCATAAATATGTAAAAAGAAAGATAATCTTTATTTTGGAAACCTCAGTTCTGAGTGTGATCTTGGCTAGGTGTGTGGGAGAGTGCCCTGCCCTAGCTTGTTGAGCCTCCAACTGAACCTGTGGTACATGTAGCCAGTATCTTGGTTTACATCCCATCTGCAGTACCTCACTGCTCTATTGGATTTGTTAGCATGCATGGAATCATAGCATGATTACCACATAGAAAGAGGCCATTCAGCCCATCCGCTCCATGACGGTTCTTGGAGCAACTCTGCAACTTTGCACTTACCTACTTTTTCCAAGTTGCCCTGTGAATTTTTATCTTTAGTTGTTTACCCCTTGAAAGTCTCAATTCTCTAAGCTCCCAAATAATACTGTCCAGATCTATTGCACTGCAGATCCTAACAACTTGCTGTTTAAGAACACTTTTGCTCAAGATGCTATTGATTCTTTGCCAATCGTTTTAAATAGTGCCTGCTGACCCTTCCACCAATTGGAAGAGTCCCTCGCTATCTATTCCATGTGGAATCCTTATGATTTTGAATGGCTTCATCAAATCCCCTTTTCAAGGGACAACGAATCCAGCTTCGCCAGTCTATCTTAACTGAAGTCCCTTATCCAAGAAATCATTCTTGTAAATCTTTTCTGTACCCTGACTAATACTTTTACATCCTTCTTAAATAGTCATGCACAAAATTGGATGGAGTACTGCAGTGAGGCTGAAGCAGAGCTTTATAACGTTGCTCATAACCTGCTTCCTTTTGTATCTCCTTCCTGTATTTGTAAAGCCCAGGATCGTTTTTTTTCGATTTGATTTCCTACAAGTGTGGAAACAGGCCCTTTGGCCCACCCAGTCCACACCGATCCTCCGAAGAGTAACCCACCCAGACCGACCTCCCTCTGACTAATGCACCTATCACTATGGGCAATTTAGCATCGCCAATTCAACCGGCCTGCACATCTTTGGACAGTGGGAGGAAACCGGAGCATCTGGAGGAAACCCACACAGACATGGGAGAATGTGCAAGTTGCACATAGACAGTTGCCCGAGGCTGGAACCAAACCTGGGACCCTGGTGCTGTGAGGCAGCAGAGCTAACCACTGAGCCACCGTGCATCTTTTGGGATTAGGCATTGGAAGTAGTGTAAAGAAAAATTATAGAAATTTGATTGCCTGAGTAATGTATGCTCCTTCAACCCCACACAAGTCTCTTCCCAATCCAAGTAAAAACTGAAAGAACTGCAGATGCTGTAAATCAGAAACAAAAACAGAAGTTGCTGGAAAAGCACAGCAGATGTGATGAGGAGTCAAAGTTAACATTTCGAGTCCAGTGACCTTTCCACAAAACCTCTTCCTAGCCCATCTGCCTCATCTCAGTCTCAGTTTATTCCTTTTTCTCTCATGTACAATAGGTATCTAACATTTCTCTCAAAAACATGAAACTTATTTGCCTCCACCACTTCATATGGTAGTGAGTGACACATGCTGACCACTCTCTGTTTCAAGAAATTTCTCCTTATTTTCTGAATGGGTGTATTAGCAACTATCTGGTATTAATAGTGCTAAGGATAGAAAATTGAGTTTGTGTGGAATGACCCAGGAAGCTGGGATTGCTCATTTTAGAACACAAACGATTACAGGGAGATTTTTAACAGTGGTGTTTCAAATTAGGAGAGGCTTTGAATTGCATTACAAAGACGATGATGTCCAGAAATCAGGAAATAACTGTTGGATTTTAAAATCCTGTAAGTTGTTGGAAAAGAAGCTTGAGGAGGTGAAGGTAGCAGAATTTTCAGCTCAGTGTTATAGCAGGCAGTAAGTACCTGAAACAGTTAACTGAATCTCAAGATAAGCTCCACCCATAAGGATGCAAAGACTGTTCTTGGGAGGAATTAACCAGTGTCTTACAAGTTCTTCATGTGGTGTGTTGCTGCCATGTGCAGCATTTGTTGTCCAGCTGTCATTGCCCTTGAACTGAACAGTTTATTTGGCCATTTCAGAGGGCATTTAAAAGTCAACCACTTTGCTGTGGATCTAAAATTACGACAAGGCCAGACCAGGTCAGAATGGGAGATTTCCCTTCCCAATGGTGTTGGCCTAATGGTATTACCACTAGACTATTAATCCAGAAATTCAGCTAATGTTCTGGGAACACAGGTTCAAATCCCACCATGACAGTTGAATCTACTGATGACCATAAAACCATTGTTGATTGTCAGAAAAACACATCTAGTTCACTAATGCCCTTCAGAGAAGGAAATATGCCATCCTCACCTCATCTGGTCTACATGTGACTCCAAATGTGGTTGACTCTTAACTTTCCTCTGAAATGGTTTGCAGCCATTAAATCTCTACAAAGTCTCCAAGAAATGAAACCGGCCAGGTCACTTGGCATCGACCTAGGCATGGGAAAAGACAATGGCAGAAACAGGCCTGTTGACTTTGCAAAGTCCTCCTAATTAACGTCTGGGGGTTAGTGCCAAAAATGAGGGAGCAGTCAAGCAACAGCCTCACTTAGTCATATTTAGAACATAGAACATAGAAGAATACAGCGCAGTACAGGCCCTTTGGCCCTCGATGTTGCGCCGATCCAAGCCCACCTAACCTATACTAACCCACTATCCTCCATATACCTATCCAATGCCCGCTTAAATGCCCATAAAGAGGGAGAGTCCACCACTGCTACTGGCAGGGCATTCCATGAACTTACGACTCGCTGAGTGAAGAACCTACCCCTAACTTCAGTCCTGTATCTACCCCCCCTTAATTTAAAGCTATGCCCCCTTGTAATACCCAACTCCATACGCGGGAAAAGGTTCACACTGTCAACCCTATCTAACCCCCTAATCATCTTGTACACCTCAATCAAGTCACCCCTAAACCTTCTTTTCTCCAATGAAAACAGCCCCAAGTGTCTCAATCTTTCCTCATACGATCTTCCTTCCATACCAGGCAACATCCTGGTAAACCTCCTCTGCACCCGTTCCAGTGCCTCCACATCCTTCCTATAGTATGGCGACCAAAACTGCACACAATATTCCAGATGCGGCCGCACCAGAGTCTTATACAACTGCATCATGACCTCAGGACTCCGGAACTCAATTCCTCTACCAATAAAAGCCAGTACGCCATATGCCTTCCTCACTGCACTATTTACCTGGGTGGCAACTTTCAGAGATCTGTGTACATGGACACCAAGATCCCTCTGCTCATCCACACTACCAAGTATCCGACCATTAACCCAGTACCCCATCTTTTTGTTATTCTTCCCAAAGTGAATCACCTCACACTTAGCTACATTGAATTCCATTTGCCACCTTTCTGCCCAGCTCTGCAGCTTCTCTATGTCCTGCTGTAACCTGCCACATCCTTCCTCACTGTCAACAACTCCTCCGACTTTCGTATCATCCGCAAACTTGCTCACCCAACCTTCTAACCCCTCTTCCAGGTCATTTATAAAAATGACAAACAGCAATGGTCCCAAAGCAGATCCTTGCGGAACACCGCTAGTGACGGCACTCCATGAAGAAACTTTGCCATCAACTACTACCCTCTGTCTTCTTCCATCCAGCCAATTCCTAATCCAAACCTCCAACTCACCCTCAATGCCATATCTCCGTATTTTCTGCAGTAGCCTACCATGGGGAACCTTATCAAACGCCTTACTAAAATCCATATATACCACATCTACCGCTTTCCCCTCATCAACCTCCTTCGTCACCTTTTCAAAGAATTCAATAAGGTTTGTGAGGCACGACCTGCCCTTCACAAAACCATGCTGACTATCCTTGATCACATTATTCCTATCCAGATGTGCATAAATCCTATCCCTTACAATTCTCTCTAAGACTTTGCCCACAACAGAAGTGAGACTCACCGGCCTATAGTTACTAGGGTTATCCCTACTCCCCTTTTTGAACAAGGGAACCACATTTGCTATCCTCCAGTCTTCTGGCACTACTCCAGTAGACAAAGAGGACATAAAAATCAAGGCCAATGGCTCTGCAATCTCCTCCCTTGCTTCCCAGAGAATCCTAGGATAAATGCCATCAGGCCCAGGGGACTTATCTATTTTCACCTTTTCCAGGATTTCCAACACCTCTTCTCTACATACCTCAAAGCCATCCATTCTACTTATTTGTGACTCAGTATTCACATCGACGACAATGCCCTGTTCCTGAGTAAATACTGAAGAAAAGTATTCATTCAGTGTCTCCCCAATCTCTTCCGCCTCCACACGCAACTTCCCACTACTATCCTTGACTGGACCTATTCCTACCCTAGTCATTCTTTTATTCCTAACATACCTATAGAAAGCCTTAGGGTTTTCCCTAATCCTACCGACTAAGGACCTTTCATGTCCCCTCCTTGCTGCTCTTAGCTCTCTCTTCAGGTCCTTCCTGGCTACCCTATAACTCTCAATCGCCCCAATTGAACCTTCACGTCTCATCTTGAGATAGGCCGCCCTCTTCCATTTAACAAGGAATTCCAATTCCTTATTAAACCACGGCTCCCTCGCACGACCCTTTCCTCCCTGCCTGACAGGTACATAATTATCAAGGACACTCAATAGTTGCTCCTTGAACAAGCTCCACATATCATTTACACTCTTGCCTTGGAGTCTACTTTTCCAAGCCACACATCCTAAGTCATGCCTCACCGCATCATAATTTCCCTGACCCCAGCTATAACTCTTGCCCTGTAGTACACACTTATCCCTCTCCATCACGAGTGTAAAAATCACCGAATTATGGTCACTATCCCCAAAGTGCTCACCTACCTCTAATTCTAACACCTGGCCTGGTTCGTTACCCAGAACCAAATCCAGTATGGCCTCACCTCTTGTTGGCCTGTCTACATATTGTGTCAGGAAACTCTCCTGCACACATTGAACAAACACTGACCCATCTAACGAACTTGAGCTATAGCTTTCCCAATCAATATCAGGAAAGTTAAAGTCCCCCATAACAACCACCCTATTACTGTCACTCATCTCCTGAATCACCTTCCCTATCCTTTCTTCAATGATTCTAGGACTATTAGGAGGCCTGTAAAAGACTCCTAACAGGGTGACCTCACCTTTCCTATTCCTAACCTCAGCCCAAACTACCTCAGATGGCAAGTCCTCATCCATCGTCCTTTCCACCACTGTAATACTATCTTTGACAAGCAATGCCACACCTCCCCCTCTTTTACCCCCACCTCTGACCCTACTAAAACATTTAAATCCTGGAACCTGCAACAGCCAATCCTGTCCCTGTTCTAGCCATGTCTCCGTAATAGCCACAACATCGAAGTCCCAGGTACCAACCCACGCTGCAAGTTCACCTACCTTATTTCGTATACTTCTTGCATTGAAGTATACACACTTCAAGCCACTTTCCTGTTTACAGACACCCTCCTTGGAAATTGATGCCATGTTCCTAACCTCCCTACACTCCAGGCCCTGCACCCTGAAGCTACAATCTGGGTTCCCATGCCCCTGCAGAGTTAGTTTAAACCCCCCCCAAGAGCACTAGCAAACCTCCCCCCAAGGATACTGGTGCCCCTCAGGTTCAGGTGTAGACCATCCTGTTTATAGAGGTCCCACCGTCCCCAGAAAGAACCCCAGTTATCCAAAAACCGGAATCCCTCCCTCCTGCACCATCCCTGTAGCCACGCATTTAAGTGTTCTCTTTCCCTATTCCTCGAATCTCTATCACGTGGCACGGGTAACAAACCAGAGACAACAACTCTGTTCGTTCTAACTCTAGCTTCCAACCTAGCTCCCTGAAAGCCTGTCTAACATCCTCGGCACTCCTCCTACCTATGTCGTTGGTGCCAATATGGACCACGACTTCGGGCTGCTCCCCCTCCCCCTTAAGGACCCGGAAAACACGATCAGAGACGTCACGTACCCTTGCACCTGGGAGGCAACATACCAAACGTGAGTCTCTCTCGTTCCCACAAAACCGCCTATCTGTGCCCCTAACTATCGAGTCCCCAATTACTACTGCTCTGCTCTCCTTCACCCTTCCCTTCTGAGTAACGGGGACAGGCTCCGTGCCAGAGACCTGAGCCCCGTTACTTACCCCTGGTAAGTCATCCCCCCCAACAAGTATCCAAAACGGTATACTTGTTCTTGAGGGGAACGGCCGCAGGGGGTCCCTGCACTGGCTGCTTCCTCCCAGTCCCCCTCACTGTCACCCATCTATCTGCCATCTTTGGAGTTACTACCTCCCTATAACTCTGATCTATGACCCCCTCTGCCTCCCGAATGATCCGAAGTTCATCCAACTCCAGCTCCAGTTCCCTAACACGGTCTTGGAGGAGCTGGAGATGGGTGCACTTCCTGCAAGTGTAATCGACAGGGACGTCGATGGCATCCCTCACCTCATACATGTTGCAGGAGGAACATTGCACTGCCTTCACTGCCATCCCTCAAGCTAACTTTTATTTTAAAAAAACTGGGTCTAAAGAATACAACAAGCAAAATTCAGCACTTACCTACTTACCAAAACAGGTGTTATTATTAGGTTAGAGGAGGAGGGCGGGTGGGAGGCACTACCCGTGTAGTGCCTCGGGTTCCTCTCCTTCGCGCTTTTAAAGGGGGAAAAAACCTACCCAGGTAAGCTTACACTAACTGCTTCCGGGTCTCGGCTGCCCCTCTGGTCGTCGTCACTTCCCCCTGGTGCTCCCGCTCTTTCTGTGAAGAGAGAGTGAAAGAGAAAAAAAATTTGTGGAAGCATACTTGACAGATAATGTGCCAACGCCACCATCACTATCCCTGGATTGTCTTATCCCACCAAGACAGAGGTGGAGACACAGTGGTGTACAGTTGGGAGGCAGTTGTCCTCAGAGTCCTCGACATTGATTCCAGATCCCAGGGAGTCTCATGGCTTCAGGAAAAACATGGGCACAAAATTCTTTTGCTGATTACCATGTAATGTCCTCCCTCTGCTGAAGAATCAGTACTCTTGGTGAAACACACTTGGTGGAAGCCTTGATGGTGGCAAGGACATAAAATGTACTCTGGTTGGAGGATTTCAATGTCCACCACCAAGAGTTGGCTCAGCAGCAGCACTACTGATCGAGTCGATTGGGTCCTAAAGGAGAAACCTGTTATATTGGGTCTGCGGCAGGTAGTGAGGGAACCAGTAAAAGGGAAAAGCAGTCTAGACTTTGCCAATCTGCCAGCTATAGATACATTAGTCCATGAAAGTATCAGGAAGAGTGACCACCGCACAATCCTTGTGGAGACGAAGTCCTGCCTTCACATTGAGAAAACCTTCCATGGTGGCCAAAGGCTTATGTTAGGATAAGATGTGAATGCTCAGTTAGGGTGCATGAGAGTTACAAGTTAGCCAGGTAAGACCTAAAGAGAGAACTAAGAAGAGCCAGGAGGGGACATGAGAAATTGTTGGCAGATAGGATCAAGGTCTCACCATGCTAAATGAGACAGACTTCAAACAGGTCTAACAACTCAAGACTGGGCATCCATGAGGCGCTGTGGGCCATCAACAGCAGCAGAATTGTACTCCAGCACAATCTGGAACCTCATGGTCCATCGTATCCCCCATTCAGTCTTTGCTAATAAGCCAGGGACCAACCCTGGTTCAATTAAGAATGCAGGAGGGTATGGCAGGAGCAGCACCAGGCTTACCTAACAATGAGGTGTCCTGGTGAAGCTCCTGAACAGGACGACTTGAATCTCAAACAGCATAAGCAGCAAGTGATCGACAGAACTAAGCAATCACACAAACAATGTATCAGATCTAAGCTCTGCAGTCCTACCACATCCAGTTGTGAACGGTGGCAGACAATTAAACAACTCAGTGGATGAGGCTCCACAAATATTCCCATCTTTAATGAGGGGGGAGCCCAGCACATCTATGCAAAAGATAAGATTGTAGCTTTTGCAGCAATCATCAGATAGAAGTGCTAAGTGGCTGATCCATCTTGGCCTCTTTCAATAGTCCCCAGCATTACAGATAGCAATCTTCACCCAATTTGATTCACTTAACAATTGTCAAGAAGAAGAAGGCTTATGTTAGGATGAGAATGTGAATGCTCAGTTAGGGCACTTGAGAGTTACAAGTTAGCCAGAAAAGACCTAAAGAGAGTGCGAAGAAGAGCCAGGAGGGGACATGAGAAATTGTTGGCAGATAGGGTCAAGGAAAACCCTAAAGCCTTCTATAGGTATATCAGGAATAAAAGAATGACTAGAGAAAGATTAGGGCCAATCAAGGATAGTAGTGGGAAGTTGAGCGTGGAGTCCGAGGGGATAGGAGAAGCACTTAATGAATATTTTTTGTCAGTATTCACACTGGAAAAAGACAATTATGTTGAGGAGAATAATGAGATACAGGCTAATAGACTAGATGGGATTGAGGTTCACAAGGAGGAGTTGTGACCAATTCAGGAAAGTGTGAAAATGATAAGTCCCCTGAGCTGAATGAGATTTATGCGAGGATTCTCTGGGAAGTCAGGGAGGAAATTGCCGAGCCTTTGGCTTTGATCTTTATGTTGTCATGGTCTGCAGGAAAAGTGCCAGAAGACTGGAGGATAGCAAAAGTTGTTCCCTTGTTCAAGAAGTAGAGACAATCCTGGCAATTATAGACCAGTGAGCCTTACTTCGGGTGTGGGTAAAGTATTGGAAAAGGTTATAAGAGACGGTGAGATCCTTGATAGAGTAGATGAGCAGAGAGATCTTGGTGTCCATGTACATAGATCCTTGAAAGTTGCTACCCAAGTTGATGGGCTAGTTAAAAAAGCATACAGTGTGTTAGCTTTTACTGGTAGAGGGATTGAGTTTCGGAACCATGAGGTCATGCTTCAGCTGTACAAAACTTTGGTGCAGCCACACTTAGAGTGTTGCATACCGTTCTTGTCACCGCATTATAGGAAGAATGTGGAAGCTTTGGAAAGGGTTCAGAGGAGATTTACCAGGATGTTGCCTGGTATGGAGGGAAAGTCTTATGAAAAAAGGCTGACGGACTTGAGGCTGTTTTCATTAGAGAGAAGAGGGTTGAGAAGTGACTTAATTGAGACATATATGATAATCAGAGGGTTAGGTAGGATGGACAGTGAGAGCCTTTTTCCTTAGATGGTGATGGCTAGCTTTAAACTGAGGGGTGATAGATTTAGGACAGATGTCAGATGTGCTTTCATTACTCAGAGAGTGGTAGTGGTGTTGAATGCACTGCCTGCAACAATAGTAGACTCGCCAATGTTTAGGGCATTTAGATGGTCATTAGATAAACATTTGGATGAAAATGGAATAGTGCAGGATAGACGAGCTTCAGATTGGTTCCATAGGTTGGCACAGCATCGAGAGCCGAAAAGCCTGTACTGTGCTGTAATGTTCTATGTTTTGTGTTCTATGGATACTGCAAAGGCAATGGGCCCTGACAACATTTCTGCAATCGTACTGAAGACTCATGCTCCAGAACCTGCCCACTCACCTAGTTCCAGTGGAGTTACAACACTGGCATTTACTGACAACATGGGAAATTTCTCACGATTGTCTTGTACCCAAAAAGCAGGACAAATCCAACCTGGCCAATTACCGCGCCCGTCCCAATTAGTCTACTGCTGATCATTAATAAAATGATGGAAAGTGTCATCAACAGTGCTATCAAGCAGCACCTGCTCAGCAATAACCTGCTCAGCGACGCCCAGTTTGAATTTTGCCAGGGCCACTCAGCACCTAACCTAATTACAGCCTTGGTTCAAACATGGACAGAAGTGCTAAATTCCAGAGGTGAATGAGAGTAACAACCCTTGACATCAAGGAGTGTGGCATCAAGGAGTCCGAGCAAAACTGAAATCAGTGGGGATCAGGAGACAAACTGTCCACTTGTTGGAGTCATACCTGATACATGGGAAGAGGTTGTGGTTGTTGGAGGTCAGTCACCTCAGCTCCAAGACATCTCTGCAGGAGTTCCTCAGGGTAGTGTCCGAGGCTCAGCCATCTTCAGCTGTTTCATCAATGTCTTTTGCTCCATCATGGATGAATGCAGCTCCAACAACACTCAAGAAGCTTGACACCATCCAGGACAAGGCAGCTCACTTGATTGGCACCACATCCACAAGCATTTACTCCCTCCACAACTGGTGTTCAGTAGCAGCTGTACATACTACATGCAAGATGCACCACAGAAATTCACCAAAGATCCTCAGGCAACACCTTCCATGGGCCCTGACCACTTCCATCTAGAACGACAAGGGCAGCAGATACATGGGAACACCACCCTCTGCAAGTTCCCCTCCAAGCCACTCACTATCCTGACTTGGAAATATATCATTGGTCTTTTAGTGTCGCTGGATCAAAATCCTGGCATTCCCTCCCTCAGGGCATTGTGGGTCAACCTACCACGTGTGGACTGCAGCGGGTCAAGAAGGCAGCTCAATACCACCTTCTCGTGGGGCAACTAGGGACAGGGCAATAAATGCTGGGCCCAGCCAGCAATGCTGATGTCCCATGAATTAATTAAATAAAAATTAATGGATGTTTTCATTAGAGAGAAGAAGGTTGAGAGGCAACTTATTTGAGACATGTAAGATAATCAGAGTTAGATTGGGTGGACAGTGAGAGCCTTTTTCCTCGGATTCTGATTGCTAGCAAGAGGGGGCATAGTTTCAAATTGAGGAGTGATAGATATAGGACATATATCAGAGGTAGTCTCTTTACTCAGAGAGTAGTAGGGGCATGGAATGCACTGCCTGCAGCAGTTATAGACTTGCCAACTTTAAATGGTCATTGGATTGGCAAATGGACGAGAATGGAATAGTGTAGGTTAGATGGGCTTCACATTGGTTTCACAGAGCGGCGCAATAGCGAAGGCCAAAGGGCCAGTACTGTGCTGTAATGTTGTATGTTTTATAAGTAGGTTTTTATGACAATCGTTTTGTAGTGTTTTAGTGAGATCAGCTTTATAATCCTTTTGTATCGAAATCAGTGGTGAGTTTACTGTTAAAGCAGATAGCTAAAGTAGTAATGTGCTCTTACTCCCAGCCTTACGTCCCACAAGAGAACATCATGTGTCTAGATGAATGCAACTAGCTACCCTGTATTAGGTAAAATGCAATAAACCTAATTATTGTTGATAAGGATTGTACCTGTCTTCTGCCTAAGGCATTGTGTGGGGATCAGACCCTACATGGTACCAACAGCAAGAGGATTGGTGGTAGTGAGTGTACCCGGATATCCCAGATGATAGCTGTATCATTATAAGACTGAGAAGGAGGCAAAGTAGGAGATTGTTTGCCTCATCTAAGCAGGATGAGGAAGGAGAGTTTGTCAATCAGGAAGTTCTGTCATGGAGATGTTTTGTTTAGTTTGTATGGGGCCAAGAGGCACAAGTACAACCTACAGTGAGTATAAAGCTACCTGGACTTACATGTGCCTTGCAACACAGGAAGTGCACATAGGGCACAACCAATGTTTATGTGTGCCTGTGTTTATTCCAGTAAGCATGGAACCCTGCAACCTGGAGATAGATTTCATTTCTTTTATTCAATCATTGAACTGCCTGGGCCAGCCCTTATTGTCCATCTATAATTGCCCTGAAGAAGAAAAGGCGATATATTTCCATGTAAGGATGGTGAGTGATTTGGAGGGGAACTTGTTGGGGTCGGGGGGAGGTTGGTGTTCCCATGTATCTGCTGCTCTTGTTCTTCTCGCTGATATTGGACATGGATCTGGAAGGTGCTGCCTAAGGATTTTTGATAAATTTCTGCTGTGCATTGTGTAAGTGATACACACTGCTGCCACTGAGCTGGTGGAGGAAGTGAAGGTAATTTTATTGAAGGGAATGAATTTTATCCCCAAAAACAAATTAGTAAATGTCAGTGAGAAGCTAAAATTTTGAAAAATTGAAACCTGACCCCAACCTCCCATTGGATTGACTTGGCTTGTACTCACTGGAATTTAGAAGAATGAGAGGGGATCTCATGGAAACATATAAAATCCTGATGGGACAGGGCAGGCTAAATGTGGGAAGAGTGTTTCCAATGTTGGGGAAGTCCAGAACTAGGGGTCACAGTCTAAGGTTAAGGAGTAAGCCATTCAGGACTGAGATGAGGAAGAATTTTTCACTCAGAGAGTTGTGAACCTGTGGAATTCTCTCCCACAGGAAGCTGTTGGAGCCAGTTCATTAGGTATATTCAAGAGAGAGCTGGGTGTGGCCCTTACAGTTAAAAGGATCAAGGGTTATGGAGAGAAAATGGGAGTGGAAAACTGAAAAAGCATGATCAGCCATGATCATACTGTATATTGGTGCAGGCTCGAAGCACCCAGTTTCAATGTTTCAGTGTTTCTGTGTTTTTAGTAATTTCAGGTGTCCAGGAGATGGATTTGTGTGGGAAGACTGTTATGTTGTGATGAATGTAGGCTGGCCTCAAACTGTACGATGCTATTCAAACTCATGAGTTCACTTTCGAAAACATGGGAATTAGGTTGGAGGGCAGCAAGACAATAACCACAGCGAAAGCAGATTGTTACTTTGGTACATTCCATCCCAAGATAATGTCAGAGAAACGTGTCATTGTACAGCATGTTCTCAGAAGTTTCTCTGTATCATTTTGTGTTATTTTGCTGATTAAATTGTGCTGTATGGATACAAGAAACAGGAAGGAGAAGTGGGGGTGGAGTGGTCTTTCCTCAACTGCCCTTTCCTACTTTTGACAAATCCAACCCAATTCCCTTAGTATCAAGAAATCTATACATCTCTGTCTTGAATCTACTGAGCATTCACAGCCCCTTGGATTAATGAATTCCAAAGGTCTTCACTCCTTTGAATTTAGAATTTGTCCTCAGCTCAGCCATTAATTTATTCTGAGACTGATCCCTAGCTCTAGGTTCCCAAACAAAGGGAAACAACCTTCGAGCATCAAGCCCCTTAAGATTTTTATAAGTTTCAATGAGATCAGTTCTCATTCTTCTGAATTCTAAGGGATATATTCTTAATAAAATCTCTTCTTGTAGGACAACCTTATTTGCATTCTCTCCAAGGTAAATATATCCTACCTCATGTAACAAGACCATATCACACACAACATTTCAGGTGTAGTCTCACAAGACCATATATATTTGTCTAAGATTTCTTCACCCTAATCTTTGTGTCCCATGATATTCAGGTACGTCTGGATGTCCTTGGTATGTGGATATAAAAATAGGCATTTTTAATACACATACAACACAAATTGTGGCCATTTGGCCCATCGGGTGCATGCCAACTCTTTGAAGGGTTATCCAATTCACTCCTTTTCAACCTGTAAATTTCTCCATTTCAAGTACTTGACCATTCCCCTTTGAATATATGCTTGGCTTGGAGCTAACTGATGTAAAGAGTTGGATTTTCCCTTATTTTGGGACACGGACATCAGGTCATGTAGTGGGTCCAAGTGGGCCAAGAACAAGAACAGTGGAAGTCTGTCCCATAAATGGCCTCTTCAGCATTCACTGTCTCCTAACAGGAGATTCCTAAGTCAAGGGAAGCATCTTCCCAGCATTCACCTTATCAAAATGCTTAAGAATTTTGTATGTTACAATGAGATCGCCTCTCATTCTTCTAAATTCTAGGGAATATAGTCTTACTCAATCTCTCCCTGTAGGACAGTTTCTCAGTTCAAGGAATCAATTTATTGAATCTTTGTTGCACTCCTTGCAAAGCAGAGGTTTAGTATGGTGGGTGTGCTCCCAAAGCTGCACTCCAGTCAGAGAACCGCCAACTTTGGAACCCAGGTACCTGCACCAGAGAGGTGTGGCAACTACAAAGGCAGGTCCAGGACTGCAAGGTACCCACATCGTGGAAGCAGCTTCCCTGCCAACTGCAGCAAGAAAGGCTTTGAGAGTTGTTAGGGACAGTGACATGGAAGGGAAATCCCTGCATGGGCCAACTCGCTAAAAAGTAGCCTTGTTATTGGCTACCAAAACCCCAGACTACCATCATGCATTGAGCCGATGGCTTTGGTATGTGACAGAAGATTCTCTGATTTCAGTAACATATTGGAGCCCACGGAAAATTGACTTAATTGGGTCAATTACTCTCCATAGAGGAGGCAACTGACCCAAATCCAGCCAACCTTTGGGGAAAGGCCCCAAAGGTGGACGTAAATTGGTAAATGATCCTGAAGTAGCTCCTCACTGTTTATTTGGCATTCCCGCTGCACACCCCACCCATCTTCACCTCAAACTCCAACCTGTCCAGACCAGGAATTCCAGCCCAATACTTTGGCTCACCAGTTAGCAAAGGCTGACAATAACAAATAGAGTAGACCAGCTGAGTTGCTCTTGCAATCAGCCAGCATGGACACAATGGGCAGAGTGGCCTCTGCTGGCTTAAGTTTCCATGATAACATGGCAAATAACAGTGTAGGATTAGAGGAGTAAAGAGGGTAGAGAAGTTAAAAAATAAAACCGAAAGAAAATGACTGAAACATAAATGGCCTTTAAACAGCATTTAAAAGATGAGTTTACATTCAGCAACCTCAATTCAGTTGTGTAATCTAAAGTCAAACTTTGAAAGTTAAGCTCTTTATCAAAGTAGAAAAATACTGGGAATAGATAAATAACAGAAGCCTCATTGTTGTAGCAATCAGGTTTCGCCCATGCGATTGTATTTTTGTGTCAGCTGCAACTCAGTCACTAGTACTGTCAACCTGAGTAACAAGGTTCTGGGTTCATGTCACACTACAGAGCTTGAGCACAAAATCTAAGCTGGCACTCAGGTGCAGTGCTGAGGGAATGCTGCAGTGTTGTCTTTTGGGTATGGAGCAATATTGGGTATGTTAAACTGAGGCCCTGTCTGTTTCCACAGCTGAGTTTTAAAAATCCCACTGGACTGTTTCAATGAACTCCAGTCCATGTTGGCATTTGTGGTCCACTGGAGGATTCTCATAACCTCTCCTTGCATACTTTTCTAGCAATTCTACTATTTCTCCTACCGTCAGTGTAAAGCTGACTGGTCTGTAATTGCCTGGGCATGTTCTGACCATCTTAATAAATATAGGAATGACATTAGCCATTCCCTCATGTTCCAGCACTGCACTTTTTCTTAATAGATGTAGCACCTCTGCCATCGCTTACCTACCTTCTTTTAAAATATGCAATCCATTTGGACCCAGGATTTTAGTTTGATTAATTTATCTCATACAATCCTTTTAAAGACTTGAAATGAACTTATTTCATTACTCATTTCATCATTTAATGTGATATTCATCACTTTACATAGGTTATAGAAGTTATTATTAATAATGTTTCAGGCAATTTTGTGAGCTATTTTCTTTGGTTCTAGAGTTTACTTCACATTATTTTTCCCTGGTATCCTGGACAATATTTAACCCCAAACCAATATTTAAAATCGATTAGCTGGTCGCTATCACATTTCCAACTTACTGTGTGCACTGTGGCTCAGTGGTTAGCACTGTAGCCTCACAGCACCAGGGTCCCAGGTTTGACCCTAGCCTCGGGTGACTGTCTGTGTGGAGTTTGTACATTCTCCTGGTGTCTGCATGGGTTTCCACTGGGTGCTCAGGTTTCCTCCCATAGTCCAAAGATGTGCAGGTCAGGTGAATTGGCTATGTTAAATTGTCTGTAGTGTTATTCCTATATTTATTAAGATGGTCAGAACATGCCCAGGCAATTACAGACCAGTCAGCTTTACACTGACGGTAGGAGAAATAGTAGAATTGCTAGAAAAGTATGCAAGGAGAGGGGAATAGTAGGTTATGAGAATCCCCCAATGGACCACAAATGCTAACAGGGACTGAATGGCCTGCTTCTGAGCTGTATATTCTGTATAAAAATCTCCCAAGCATGACGTTTATTGTTTCCATGCTGTAGGGAATCTAATCTAATCAAATTGGCTGTTGCATTTCTTGCATTTCAATGGGGAGAGTCCTCACAAGAACTTCATTGGTGGCAAAATGCTATGGGACATGCTGATACTTACAAAATACCATAAAAATTTCAACTCTTTCTTTTTCATTGCATCATGATATGGGACAGCTTGACTGCCATGTTTCTGACATCACAACAGTGGCTGCAATACAAAATTTGGAAGTTCAGAAGCTGTCAGAATTCCTGAACAGGTCCTCCCTGCCTATTCTTTGAAATTGTTATGGATTGTACAGTTAGCACTTTGTGATAGTGGAGGGTTGGTGCGACATGGAGGAACTTTGCAGAGAACGGACACTGCAGTTAACCCATAGACAGTGAGGGGATGTAGGATCTAAGTGGTGGGGATGGGGGGTGCAGGGAAGCACAGTGTAGCATTTCATTTCATCCCATTCCTCATCCCTGGATATGTCATTGGAGGAGCTGCCTGTCCACAGTCGTGACCTGGCATCTGTGGCCTTCTCCAGTTCAAACTCTTACCTGGTCCTCAAGGATATGTCTCTCTGTCTCTTCTCTGTCTCTCTGCAGGTGTCATCTACTCTCACCTCGAGAGTGAGCTATCAATTGATTGATCGATTTGATTTATAGGCGCATGTACTTCGTTGCAAAATACAGTGAAAGTGTTGTATAGTGTTGCCACTGTCTGGTGCCATCTTAAAACACAGAAAAATAAACCAAACATTGAATATAAAGGCAGAAAAATAAAGAAATAAAGTTCACCTTTACAGTCCTTCTTGTTTCGTGCTCAGCCATGGGTGGGTCCTTAATTAGACAGCAAGTCTGTCCACTGCCACTGTGGCCATATCACCAAAAATCACGTTGGCAACTCTTCCCCATGTAAACTGAAATTTGGGAAGAAAGAATCAGAGAAAAGAATGAGATGAACAATAACACAGAGTGATTAACATAAAGATGGCAATTTTCTGAGATTCAGTAATATTGGAGTGTGAAGAAAAAGAAGTTAAAAAAAAGACCAAAATTAATTCAGAAGCTGGGAGAGAAATACATCAAAGATGGGACCAACACTGAAAAGAATGAGAGAAATTAATCAAGAGAGAGTGGAAAAGTTGCCCCTTAAGTCTCTTAAATCTCTCCCCTCTCACCTTAAAACCTATGTCTTATAGTTTTAGACTGTCCTAACCTGGGGAAAAGACCTTGGCTATTCACCCTATCCATGTCCGTCATGATTTTATAAACTTCTGTCAGGTCATCCTCAACCTCTGACGCTCCAGGGAAAACAGCCTCAGCCTGTTCAGCCTCTCCCTATAGTTCTCAAAAGATTTGAGAAAGCATTGTCTGAATATAATTGGGAACTTCTGATGTAATATTAAGAATGAGAGGGGGTAATTCAGAATGTTAACAGAAGTATCAGTAAACAGACAAAGAAGTGACCAGAGCGTGATTGGTAGTGGCCACTTTTAAAAGTGTTCTGAGGAAGGGTCACCAGATTCTCTGCACAGATGCTGTCAAACCTGTTCAGCTTTTCCTGCAATTTCTGTTTTTGTTTCAAAAGATAAAGACCTGCTGATTTAACATAGATTCAGGTTTTGAAATAGACAACTAAAGCTGGGGGGGGGGGGGGGGGGCAAGTGGGCAAAGCAGGGTTCCTGGTTGGTGTTGCCTTTGGATAGGTGGGCAGAGTGTATGCAATATCTGCTATAACTAGTTATACCACCCTGTCCAATCAGAGGCCAGCAACCTGCCTTTTACATTTAAGGTGAGGTAGCTTTGGTCAGTACATAAACTTTGCAACATTTCCATATCAAAGCTAAAAATGACTCCTTTTTTTGCAGGGAAGCAGATTGATTTTCAATGTATCCATTCATGGGACATTCATGTTACTGGTGAGGCTGGCGCTTATTACCCACCCCTGTCTATTAACTAGTTGATGTTAAAGGTACACCACAGTACTGTGAAGTTGCGAGTACAGGATTTTGTCACAAAGTTTACATGGAAGATTCCCAGATACCAAAGGCTGCAGTCTACAACCAGACTAGCATGAGAAACCATACCACACGATGTCCAGAATGTAATTATAAAGGCAAACTGAAAACTAGCCTCAGAGCTTGAGGGGTGGATCCTAACACATGGGTTAAAAAACAAATCTTGTACAGACACAAATGGAGAGGTCTCTGTCTGTGAGTAATTTTGACGTGTGAGAACAGAGTCAATTATCCTCAGGGCAAGCAAGCTCGACGAAAAGTCAATGCCTCTGTCCATCTGTGTCATACTGACTTCATTAGACTTTGTCTAATGTCACTCATGGTGTGGCACCAACCGAGATTGTAAACCCTTTTACTTTTTGCCAAACACTCATCTATCGCAGCACCAGGAGAATCCATCACAGGATTTTGTCACACCAGTGATGAAATAAGGGACAGTATGTCCGTGCAAGTCAGGGTTATGTGTGGCTTAGAGGTGGTGTTTCCGTATGTCCACTATACATGTCCTTGTAGGTGTTTGATGATTCAGCTTTAAGGTAAGCAAAAAGATTTTGCTTATTGTTTCCATGCTGACACCTCCCCTCTTACCACCGCCCCCCTCACCTCCCCCCCCCCACTAACTGCTCCCTCATAATTATTTCAATGGATAGCAAATGTTTTGATTCTGAAACTTATCCAAAATATTAAAATGGAATCTACAAAAGCACATGAGGGAGAGAGGATGAATTAAAGTAGGATGGAAGAGAACTTGTGAGGAGCTTAAAGCTGGCATAGACTGGTTGGGCCAAATGGCCGGTTTCTGCACTGCAATTGAAAACAAATTCTCTGTTAGATAATGGAACTCTGCCAGTGCCAATCACTGAAGTGTAAGGATTGATACTGAGGGTGCAATTTTGTATTCATTGTATTCCACATGTTTGTGTGCCCAATATGCATATGTATGGTCTGTACATCTTTCTCTGCTCAGCCCTCCTGCAGCTAAAGTAGTCACACAAAGATGTTTAGGGCTGCTACAGAATGGTTTGTGTAATCAAAAATCTCCATCAGATTACAGCTTCATTCTCTGTAAATAGCAACTTGTTTAGATAATGCTGCTTTTATAGCTGAGGGTTTTATCTTAGCAAAGTTGTTTTGCAAAATGTTTCCAGCTCTTCATTTTGTAACTCTGCGATAATTGTGGATCAACCATGACCTTTAATTTCCCATCGCTGGCACGGGAATATTAGACCAGGTGCATTGTGCAACAGAGTGAATACGTGGGGTTCAGTAACCTGCAAAGTCAATGCCTTGTATACAGTCTAAACAACATAAACAATAGCCTTAGTTCTACTGTAGTTGTTGCTACAGTTTTTTTTAAACTTGAAAATATGATATCTGACATCCCTTTCATCACTTAATAGCCAACATTGGACACATAGTGACCTCTGCTCATCCCTGGCCTTCAGTGCTGCCGCAGTAATGATATAAAGTAATAAACACAGAAGGTCTGTGCAATCCATTACTCAGGCTATGGTGCCAAACCTTAAAGCATAAATGTCATTTTCTGTTAGAAAGGTTGGCAGCAGCATTGCACTATGGGAGGTCTCAGAAAATTTACCAACCTTGAGCCCTACATCACAGTCTTGAGTGCATAGTCCAGGTAGGCACTGTTGAAGGAACATTTGTCACATGAGGTTTTAAAACAAGACACTATCTGTTCTCTCAAGTAGAAATAAAATATTCCAGAAGCTCAGGTTCCTTCCAATGTTTCCTGCTGCTGACTTCCAAGGTACATGCACAGCAATGTTAGCACTGCTGCCTCGCAGCGCCAGAGACCCGGGTTCAATTCCCGCCTCAGGCGACTGACTATGTGGAGTTTGCATGTTCTCCCCGTGTCTGCGTGGGTTTCCTCCGGGTGCTCCGGTTTCCTCCCACAGTCCAAAGATGTGCAGGTCAGGTGAATTGGCCATGCTAAATTGCCCGTAGTGTTAGGTAAGGGGTAAATGTAGGGGTATGGGTGGGTTGCGCTTCGGCGGGTCGGTGTGGACTTGTTGGGCCGAAGGGCCTGTTTCCACACTGTAACTAATCTAATCTAATCTAATCTAATCAATGGCTTCCAGAACTGGAAGGCAATTCTTCATACGCCCATAGCGACCGTGCAGCTTCGAGGGGATATTGCCCTTTGTGTTATTTTAAGGGAAGTCTGAAATGTTTCTCAGCCAATATTTATCCTTCAACCAATTTCGTGAACTCAGATGATCTGGTCGATATCACATGGCCATTTGCACCAGCTTAACGGGTGGGAAACTAGCCTCACTGCTAATCCCAGGAATATGGTCGGAGATTAATGGCACATCATTAGGCATAGATGGGTGCTTCAGTCCCACAGAAAGAATGCTGTGCTAAATGAATACTATACTTCTGTCTTTACTCAATCAAAAGATAGTGACAATGGCGTAGTTGAAAACGTGGGTGTTCAGATAAAGAAGAGATGCTAAAAGGGGTGGCAGCACTCCAGTGACAGAAGTTGCCCCGCCCAGACGGGATGCTTCCCAGATCATTGAGAGAGTTAAGGGAGCAAAACATGGATCTGTTTACAGAATTTTTCCAGATCTCTCTGAAGACAGGAATAGTCTCAGGGGACTGAAGGATTGCTAATGTGACATCATTGTTTAAGAAAGGGACAAAGGATAACCCAGGAAACTATAGACTAATCATCTTGACATCAGTAATGGGAATCCTGATGGAGGCCATAATATGGGATAAGGTAAATATATACTTAGAGAAAAATAAATTAATACTAGACAGTCAACATGGTTTTGTCAAGGGCAGGTCATGTCTGACAAATTTAACTGAGTTCTTTGATGTGGTGACACAGGTAGTGTGTGAGGGTAGTACTGTGGATGTTGTGTATTTGCACTTTCAGATAGCAGGTTAGATAGCAAATTAGGAATGTTTGGGATTGATGGGTCCTTGACAGCATGGATTAATGTTGGCTAAAAGGTGGGAAACAGAGATAAGTCGAAAGTGGTGTTCTGCAGGGATCAATGTTAGAACCTTTGCTTTTTCTGATTTGGAGATGTGTATTGAGGGCAAAAACTCTGAATTTCTGATTAAACTAGGGGTGGCACGGTGGCTCAGTGGTTAGCACTGCTGCCTCACAGCTCCAGGGACCTGGTTCGATTCCAGCCTTGGGTGACTATCTGTATGGAGTTTGCACATTCTTCCCATGTCTGCCTGGGTTTCCTCCAGGTGCTCTGGTTTCCTCCCACAATCCAAAGATGTGGAGGTCAGGTGAATTGGCCATGCTAAATTGCCCATAGTGTTAGGTGCATTAGTCAGGGTTAAATAGGGAGAATAGGTCTGGGTGGGTTACTTTTAGGAGGATAGGTGTGGACTTGTTGGGCCGAAGGGCCTATTTCCATATTGTAGGGAATCTAATCTAAACTAGGGAGAACAGTGAATTGTGAGGATGATACTGAGTGACTGCAGAGGGATATTGACAAGTTGGCCAAATGGGCAGGCACCTGGCGGATGAATTTCAATGCAGAAAAATATAAGGCAATGCATTTTATTAGAAGAAACATGGAGAGGCAATACAAACGCAACAGTACAACTTTGAGGGGAGTACATGAGCAGAGGGACCTTGGAGTTCATGTACCTGATTCTCCAGGTGGGAATGAGTATTATGAGGACAAGGCAAAGAGCCTTCAAAGCATTTAACCAGGCTGTGTGAGTGGGCATGAATATGGCCAGGCAAATTGAAACAGTTGTTAAGAAGGCTTATAGGATCCTTGGGTTGATAAATAGTGACGTCGAGTAGACGCGCAGGGAAGTGATGTTACACTTCTACAAATCATTAGTCATGATACATTTGGAGTATTGTGTTCAGTTCTGGACCATAGCAGCCAATTTTTAGTGGTGTGCCCTGTCATTTTCATCTGGAACTCTTACTCACAGCGAGACCAGGGATGTCAGGGTACATAGGCTTGGAAGCTCAATTTTCTGAATGAGAATTAGGTAAAACATTGCACAGGTATACTCACAATAATGCTATATATCGTTAGTTTTTAGATATTGAAATGTGGGAGATGGTAATGTTAGGCAGCAGTGGCCTCAGGATTTTGGCATGAGTGAGGAAGAAAATGCAGTGGGCCTGGAACGCAGGTAACAGCAGTGTCAGACAGGAGGGTGTTGGATGACCCTCAGGATGTTACGGTGTGCTCTGATTAGGAACAGCAATTTTTCTAGTTCCAAGGGGATAATTGTTCGTTTCACTGCCCTCTGAAAATACATATTTCACAACAGAATGTCTGGCTTGATTGTTTATCCATGCAAAACAGCATTTAATACTCAGTAGCAAATCCCAGCATCCCTAATTTCCAAAATTCTTTCATTGCTTTCATTCCCTTTAGGGGGATTTTTATGATAATTTGATAGTTTCATGGTCACCATCGCTGATGACAGAGGTCAGGCTAACTGGCCTATAGTTACTTGTCTCCTGCCTCTGTCCCCTCTTAAACAGGGGTGTTACATTAACCATTTTCCAGTTCCCTGGGACTCTCTCTGACTGCAGTGGAGAGGGAGAACTGGAAAAGCAGTTTAATTGTCCTAGTCCACGTGGCTTGCTGAGATAATCCTTTTGATTGTCAGGACTGGTGTTTTTTTAACCTCTTTTCTCCAAGTCGATTGATCTCTTCACAGGAGGCACAGGCAATTGGTTCAATAACTCCAAATTGTTAGCTACTGCTTTTTGCCACAGCTGACAGAAACTGGTGAGGGAACAAGGTTTCGTCATTTTACTAGAGGGAAGATGCACCACCTTCCGTTCTGGAGACACAATGGCTTATACCAGTATTGTTCACATCCACAAGCTGTTCACCTGCCTAAGAGACAATCAGATACTCGTTGTCAGACTGATGGCCTCTGTCTTCTACAACTGATCATAACTCCACAAACCAATCAGCTACCTGCTACCTGCCCAAATCTCACTTTGCACACACCACCCTGCCCCAGTGCCAGTCTATCTGCAGGCAGACCCCCTGACTGTTCAAATAAAGCTGCAGTGTAAACATGACTAACAATGATGTTCAGTAACTTGCTTTTAATAACTGCAGTAATTTCTTCTACAATCTTCGGTTTTAAAACAATCCCTTTCCCATTTCACAGCACAATGAAAAATACAAAGAAAATGTTAGTCTTCACATTACCAAGTAAGCATACTGTCCGGGTGCCTAATGGCCTAGTACAGCAACTATTCTGCCCAAGACCGTATGAAACTACCAAAGGTTGTATGCACAGCCCAGACCATGACTGAAGCCAACATCCCATCCATGGACTCCATTTACATGGCTCATTACTGCAGAAAGGCTGCCAATGGCATCAAAGACCCCTCCCATCCTATAACCTCTTCTGTCAGGCAGGAGGTACAGCAGATGGAACACACGCACCAACAGGTTCAGGAACAGCTTCTTCCCTGCCGTTATTAGATTGATGAATAGACTCTGTAACTTCAGGTAAGGTTGATCTTGCTTTGAGCGCCTCCAGTGCAGTGTAACCTGTGCACCTTGCACCCTTTGATCTCTATGTCCTTGTTTTCTATGATCTGCCTGTATTGCTCACAAAACAAAGCTTTTCACTGTACTTCGTCACATGTTGACTACATTAAATCAAATCAAGTCAAGCCATTATGCCACTATCTCCCCTCAAACTCTGAAATATCCTTCTTAGAGTTCTTCATTTCTCTCTGTCTCTTCTTTAAGCCACTTTGACCAAACCTTTGGTCACCTGGCCTATTATTTCCTTACATGGCTCGGGGTTAAATTTTGTTTGAGAATACTGTAGGTGTCACTCTTGGCTCAGTGATATCACTCTCACTTTTGAATTAGAAAATCATGGGTTTGAACCTCACTCCAGTAGTTTGAGCACATGTTGTATCCTGACCAAGGTATACCTCAAGAATGTTTTAAAAATCATACACGAAATATCAAATCGCAAAATCGGAGGGTCGGTGTGAACTCGATGGCCAAATGGTCTGCTTCCACATTGTAGGGATTCTATAAAAATACAGCTAAAAGATTTGTACTCTGCCTGAACTAATACCCATATCTAAGGAACAATGTAGGAGACAGTCCACTATGCTGGTCCCAGGCATGGACAGATTTCCTTATGAGGAGAGGTCGAGTTACTTGGGCTTGTACTCACTAGAGTTTAGAAGCATGAAAGGAAACTTTATTGAAACATATAACATTCTAAGAGGGCTTGATCTGGTAGTTGCAGAGAAGTTGTTTCCCCTTGTGGGGAGTCTATGACTAGAGGGCATAATTGCAGAATAAAGGATTGCCCATTTAAGATAGAGATGAGAGAGATTTCTTCACTCAGAGGGTAGTGAATCTGTGGAATTGTTTACCACAGAGGGCTCTCAAGGCTGGATCAATAAGTATAATCAGTGTTGAGATAGATAGAATTTTTAATAACAAAAGTAAGCCATTTGGCCCCTCAAGCCTACTTTGCTATCAATAGGGTTCAGAAAAGATTTCCCAGGATGTTGAGACAAAAGAAAACTGGAAAAACTGGGACTTCTTTGACTGGAGCATAGGAGAGGGGGTGACCTTATTGAGGTTTATAAAACCATGAGGGGCAAAGATAAGGTAAATGACAAGGGTCTTTTCAGTAGGATGGGAGAGTTCAAATCTAGGGGGCATATTTTTAAGGTGAGAAGAGGAAGATTTTAAAAGGACATGAGGATCAACGTTTTTGCACAGAGAGTGGGCCGTATGTGGAATGAGCTGCCAGAGGAAGTGGTAGATGCTGGTACAGTTACAACATTTAAAAGACATTTGGATCAATACATGAGTAAGAAAGGTTTGGAAGGATACGGACCAATCACAGGCAGGTGGAACGAGTGTAGTTTGGGAATATGGTCAGTATCGACTGGTTGGACCAAAGGGTCTGTTCCTGTGCTGTATGACTCTATGATTCTTATGATCACAGCTGATCTGACATTCCTCACATTCACTTTCTTGCCCTTTTCCTGTAACTCTTGATTCCCTGACTGATCAAGGATCTCTCTATCTCAGCCTTAATGGACTCTGCCCCCATTTTGTTGAGGAGTTCCAAAGACTCGTAACCCTCTGAGAGAAGAATTTCCTCCTGGTCTCAGTTCTTACTGAGAATCCTTACAGCCACAGAGCAATTGGGTGAAAGAGGTACCTCCACAGGAAGATCTTACATAATCTATCTCATGGAGATAAAGTCCCCACAGCAGCTGCATTATCCCCAACTGCTGCTATCGATCTCCCTATTTCAATACAACAGGGAGCTTGTATTGAATCTTGTTTCAGTCACGTTTGGAGTCCTGCGCACAGTTCTGGCCCCCCTGTTGTGAGAGGGATATACAGACATTTTCAGAATTTACAAGATTGATACCTGAACTGAAACTGTGTAACCATCAGGAAATATTGATCATGCTGGGATGCTTTGCTCTTGAATCAATATGGCTAAGGATTGACCTGACAGATTTTTGAAAGTTATGAAAAAAATTTGATAGAGAAGGTGTTTCCACTGGTGAAAAAGTTTAAATTAGGGACTATAAATATAAAATAGTTATTGCACTGGAGTATTCAGTCTAGATTACATTCTCTGGATGGGAACTTAAACCATAAATTTTTGACTCAGAAGTGAGATGGTACTCATTCAGCCATGACTGATGAGCAGTTATAAACAATGCTGTTTTTCTGACCAGCTCCTGCTGTGTCTGATCCTTTATAATGTCCAAGATGGAGGCAGAGAAGGACTCCTGAACCTGACATCATCCACTCTGTCCATTCTTTTCTTTCATCTCTCTCTTTTCGAGTCCCGGCCTCAGCGTGATCTCAAACTCCTGGCCTCAGCGTGATCTGGAACTCACGGCCTCAGTGTGATCTCAAAATCCCAGCCTCAGTGTGATCTCAAACTCCTGGCCTCAGTGTGATCTCAAACTCCTGGCCTCAGCGTGATCTGGAACTCCCGGCCTCAGTGTGATCTGGAACCCCCAGCCTCAGCATGATCTCGAACTCCAGGCCTTAGCATGATCTGGAACTCACAGCCTCAGCGTGATCTCAAACTGCCAGCCTCAGCGTGATCTGGAACCCCAGCCTCAGCGCGTGGTCTCAAACTCCAGCCCTTAGCATGATCTGGAACTCCCAGCCTCAGCATGGTCTCAAACTGCCGGCCTCAGTGTGATCTCGAACTGCCGGCCACAGCGTGATTTCAAACTCCCAGCCTCAGCATGGTCTCGAACTCCCAGCCTCAGCATGATCTCGAACTCCCAGCCTCAGCGTGATCTCAAACTGCCGGTCTCAGCGTGATCTCGAACTGCCGGCCTCAGCGTGGACTCGAACTCCAACCTCAGCGTGATTTCGAACTCCCGGCCTCAACATTGTCTGGAACTCCTGGCCTCAGCGTGGACTCGAACTCCAACCTCAGCGTGATCTCGAACTCCCGGCCTCAACATTGTCTGGAACTCCTGGCCTCAGCGTGATCTCGAACTGCCGGCCTCAGCATGGACTCGAACTCCCAGTCTCAGCGTGATCTCGAACTCCCGGCCTCAACGTAATCTTGAACTCCCACCCTCATTGTAGTCTGGAACTCACGGCCTCAACGTGATAGAACATAGAACATAGAAAAATACAGCGCAGTACAGGCCCTTTGGCCCTCGATGTTGCGCCGATCCAAGCCCACCTAACCTACACTAGCCCACTATCCTCCATATGCCTATCCAATGCCCGTTCAAATGCCCATAAAGAGGGAGAGTCCACCACTGCTACTTGCAGGGCATTCCATGAACTCACGACTCGCTGAGTAAAGAATCTACCCCTAACATCTGTCCTATACCTACCACCCCTTAATTTAAAGCTATGCCCCCTCGTAATAGCTGACTCCATACGTGGAAAAAGGTTCTCATGGTCAACCCTATCTAAACCCCTAATCATCTTGTACACCTCTATCAAGTCACCCCAAACCTTCTTTTCTCCAATGAAAACACCCCCAAGTGCCTCAGCCTTTCCTCATACGATCTTCCTACCATACCAGACAACATCCTGGTAAACCTCCTCTGCACCCGTTCCAGTACCTCCACATCCTTCCAATAGTATGGCGACCAAAACTGCACACAATACTCCAGATGCGGCTGCACCAGAGTCTTATACAACTGCAACATGACCTCAGGGCTCCGGAACTCAATTCCTCTACCAATAAAAGCCAGTACGCCATATGCCTTCTTCACCGCACTATTTACCTGGGTGGCAACTTTCAGAGATCCGTGTACATGGACACCAAGATCCCTCTGCTCATCCACACTACCAAGTTATCGACCATTAGCCCAGTACCCCATCTTTTTGTTACTCTTACCAAAGCGAATCACCTCACACTTACCTACATTGAACTCCATTTGCCACCTTTCTGCCCAGCTCTGCAGCTTATCTATATCCCGCTGTAACCTGACACATCCTTCCTCACTGTCAACAACTCCACCGACTTTCGTATTATCCGCAAACTTGCTCACCCAACCTTCTAGCCCCTCCTCCAGGTCATTTATAAAAATGACAAACAGCAAAGGTCCCAAAACAGATCCTTGCGGAACACCGCTAGTAACTGCACTCCAAGATGGACCCGTACCATCAACTACTACCCTCTGTCTTCTTCCAGCCAGCCAATTCCTAATCCAAACCTCCAACTCACCCTCAATGCCAAACCTCCGTATTTTTTACAGTAGCCTACCACCCTCATCTTGAACTCCCACCCTCATCGTGGTCTGGAACTCCCAGCCTCAGCGTGGACTCGAACTCCCAGCCTCAGCGTGATCTCAGACTCCCGACCTCAGCGTGATCTTGAACTCCCGGCCTCAGCGTGGTCTGGAACTCCCACCTCAACGTGATCTTGAACTCCCAGCCTCAGCGTGGTCTGGAACTCCTGGCCTCAGCATGATCTTGAACTCCCACCCTCAGCGTGGTCTGGAACTCCTGGCCTCAGCATGATCTTGAATTCCCAGCCTCAGCATGGTCTCGAACTCTCGGCCTCAACATGGTCTGGAACTCCTGGCCACAACGTGGTCTTGAACTCCCGGCCTCAACGTGGTCTGGAATTCCCGGCCTCAGCTTTGTCTGGAACTCCCGGCCTCAACAAGGTCTAGAACTCCCGGCCACAATGTGACCTTGACAGCCCAGCCTCAGCGTGGTCTCAAACTCCCGGCCTCAACGTGACCTTCAACTCCCAGCCTCAGCGTGGTCTCAAACTCCCGGCCTCAACGTGACCTTGAACTCCCAGCCTCAGCGTGGTCTCAAACTCCCGGCCTCAGCGTGGACTTGAACTCCCAGCCTCAGCATGATCTGGAACTCCCAGCCTCAACGTGGACTCATATCCCGGCCTCAGTGTGGTCTCAAACTCCCAGCCTCAGCATGATCTCGAACTCCCAGCCTCAGCGTGATCTCGAACTCCCAGCCTCAGTGTGATCTCGAACTCCCGGCCTCAGCGTGATCTGGAACTCCCGGCATCAGTGTGGTCACGAACTCGCGGTCTCAGCGTGGACACGAACTCCCAGCCTCAGTGTGGTCACGCACTCCCAGTCTCAGCGTGATCTGGAACTCCCGGCCTCAGTGTGGTCGCGCACTCCCGGTCTCAGCGTGGACACGAACTCCCGGCCTCAGCGTAGTCTAGAACTCCCGGCCTCACCGTGGACACGGACTCCCAACCTCAGCGTGGTCTCGAACTCCCAGCCTCAGCATGGACACAAACTCCCAGCCACAGCATGGACTTGAACCCCCAGCCTCAGCATGGACTCGAACTCCAGGCCTCAGCGTGGACTCGAACTCCCAGCCTCAGCGTGATCTCCAACTCCCAGCCTCAGCATGGACTCGAACTCCCGGCCTCAGCGTGATCTCGAACTCCCAGCCTCAGCGTGGACTCGGATTCCCGGCCTCAGCAAGATCTGGAACTCCCAGCCTCAACGTGAACTCATTTCCCGGCCTCAGTGTAGTCTCGTACTCCCAGCATCAGCATGATCTGGAACTCCCGGCCTCAGTGTAGTCACGAACTCCCGGTCTCAGCGTGGACACGAACTCCCAGCCTCAGTGTGGTCACGAACTCCCGGTCTCAGCATGGACACGAACTCCTGGCCTCAGCGTGGTCTGGAACTCCCAGCCTCAGCGTGGACACGGACTCCCAACCTCAGGTGGTCTTGAACTCCCAGCCTCAGCATAGACTTGAATCCCCAGCCTCATCGTGGTCTCGAACTCCCGGCCTCAACGTGATCTCGAACTCCCGGCCTCAATGTGACCTCGAGCTCCCAGCCTCAATGTGACCTCGAACTCCCAGCCTCATCGTGGTCTCGAACTCCCGGCCTCAATGTGACCTCGAACTCCCAGCCTCAGCGTGATCTTGAACTCCCAGCCTCAGCGTGGACTTGAACTCCTGGCCTCAGCGTGGACACGGACTCCCAGCCTCAGCGTGATCTCGAACTCCCGGCCTCAGCGTGGACACGAACTCCCGGCCTTAGCGTGATCTCGAACTCCTGGCCTCAGCGTGGACACGAACTCCCAGCCTCAGCGTGATCTCGAACTCCCAGCCTCAGCATGGACTCGAACTCCTGGCCTTAACGTGGACTCGAACTCCCAGCCTCAGCGTGGTCTCGAACTCCCGGCCTCAGCGTGGTCTCGAACTCCCGGCCTCAGCGTGGTCTGGAACTCCCGGCCTCAACATGATCTCAAACTCCAAGCCTCAGCATGGACTTGAACTCCCAGCCTCAGCGTGGACTTAACCTCCCAGCCTCAGCATGGTCACGAACACCCGGCCTCAGTGTGAGCTCGAACTCCCAGCCTCAGGGTGGTCTGGAACTCCCGGCCTCAACATGATCTCAAACTCCCAGCCTCAGCATGGACTTGAACTCCCAGCCTCAGCGTGTACACAAACTCCCAGCCTCAGCGTGGACTTAAACTCCCAGCCTCAGCATGGTTCAAACTCCAGGCCTCAGCGTGGACACGAACTCCCGGCCTCAGTGTGGTCTTGAACTCCCGGCCTCAGCCTGATCTCAAAATCCCAGCCTCAGCATGATCTCGAACTCCCGGCCTTAGCATGGTCTCGAACTCCCAGCCTCAGCGTGGTCTCGAACTCCCAGCCTCAGCGTGGACTGGAACTCCCGGCCTCAGCATGATCTCAAACTCCCAGCCTCAGCATGGACTTGAACTCCCAGCCTCAGCGTGTACACAAACTCCCAGCCTCAGTGTGGTCTCGAACTCCCGGCCTCAGCCTGATCTCAAAATCCCAGCCTCAGCGTGATCTCGAACTCCCGGCCTTAGCATGGTCTCGAACTCCCAGCCTCAGTGTGGTCTGGAACTCCCGGCCTCAGCATGATCTCGAACTCCCAGCCTCAGCATGGACTTGAACTCCCAGCCTCAGCGTGGTCTGGAACTCCCAGCCTCAGCATGGTCTCGAACTCCCAGCCTCAGCGTGGTCTGGAACTCCCGGCCTCAACATGATCTCAAACTCCCAGCCTCATCATGGACTTGAACTCCCAGCCTCAGCGTGGACACGAATTCCCAGCCTCAGCGTGGACACGAACTCCCTGCCTCAGCGTGATCTCAAACTCCTGGCCTCAGCGTGGACACGGACTCCCAGCCTCAGCGTGGTCTCGAACTCCCAGCCTCAGCGTGATCTCCAACTCCCAGCCTCAGCATGGACTCGAACTCCCGGCCTCAGCGTGATCTCGAAACTCCCAGCCTCAGCATGGACTCGAACTCCAGGCCTCAGCGTGGACTCGGACTCCCAGCCTCAGCGTGGTCTTGAACTCCCAGCCTCAGCGTGATCTCCAACTCCCAGCCTCAGCATGGACTCGAACTCCCGGCCTCAGCGTGATCTCCAACTCCCAGCCTCAGCGTGGACTCGAATTCCCGGCCTCAGCAAGATCTAGAACTCCCAGCCTCAACGTGAACTCATTTCCCGGCCTCAGTGTAGTCTCGTACTCCCAGCGTCAGCATGATCTGGAACTCCCAGCCTCAGTGTGGTCACGAACTCCCGGTCTCAGTGTGGACACGAACTCCCGGCCTCAGCGTGGACACGAACTCCCAGCCTCAGTGTGGTCACGAACTCCTGGTCTCAGCGTGGACACGAACTCCTGGTCTCAGCGTGGTCTTGAACTCCTGGCCTCAGCGTGGACACGGACTCCCAACTTCAGCGTGGTCTTGAACTCCCAGCCTCAGCATAGACTTGAATCCCCAGCCTCATCGTGGTCTCGAACTCCCGGCCTCAACGTGATCTCGAACTCCCAGCCTCATCGTGGTCTCGAACTCCCGGCCTCAATGTGACCTCGAACTCCCAGCCTCAGCATGGACTTGAACACCCGGCCTCAGCGTGAACTCGAATTCTCGGCCTCAGCGTGGTCTAGAACTCCCAGCCTCAGCGTGGACACGAAATCCTGGCCTCAGTGTGGTCTCGAACTCCTGGCCTCAGCGTGGTCTCGAACTCCTAGCCTTAACGTGGATACAAACTCCTAGCCTCAGTGTGGACTTGAACTCCCAGCCTCAGCGTGGACACGAAATCCTGGCCTCAGTGTGGTCTCGAACTCCTGGCCTCAGCGTGGTCTCGAACTCCTAGCCTCAGCGTGTACACAAACTCCCAGCCTCAGCGTGGACTTAAACTCCCAGCCTCAGCATGGGCTCGAACTCCAGGCCTCAGCATGATCTCGAACTCCCAGCCTCAGTGTGGTCTGGAACTTCCGGCCTCAGCGTGGACTTGAACTCCCAGCCTCAGTGTGGTCTCGAACTCCCAGCCTCAGCATGGACTTGAACTCCCAGCCTCAGTGTGGTCTCGAACTCCCAGCCTCAACATGATCTCGAACCCCAGCCTCAGCATGGACTTGAACTCCCAGCCTCAGCGTGGACACAAATTCCCAGCCTCAGCGTGGACACGAACTCCTGGCCTCAGCCTGGACACGAACTCCTGGCCTCAGCCTGGACACGAACTCCCGGCCTCAGCGTGATCTCGAACTCCCAGCCTCAGCGTGATCCCGAACTCCCAGCCTCAGCGTGGACACGAACTCCCGGCTTCAGCGTGATCTCGAACTCCCGGCCTCAGCGTGGACACGGACTCCCAGCCTCAGCGTGATCTCGAACTCCCAGCCTCAGCATGATCTCGAACTCCTGGCCTCAGCGTGGACACGGACTCCCAGCCTCAGCGTGATCTCGAACTCCCAGCCTCAGCATGATCTCGAACTCCCGGCCTCAGCGTGGACACGAAGTCCCGGCCTCAGCGTGGACACGAACTCCCGGCCTCAGTGTGATCTCGAACTCCTGGCCTCAGCGTGGACACAGACTCCCAGCCTCAGCGTGATCTCGAACTCCCGGCCTCAGCGTGATTTCAAACTCCCGGCCTCAGCGTGATCTCGAATTTCCTAGCCTCAGCGTGGACACGAACTCCCGGCCTCAGCGTGGACACGAACTCCCAGCCTCAGCGTGATCTCGAACTCCTGGCCTCAGCGTGGACACGGACTCCCAGCCTCAGCGTGATCTCGAACTCCCGGCCTCAGCGTGATTTCAAACTCCCGGCCTCAGCGTGATCTCGAATTTCCTAGCCTCAGCGTAGACACGAACTCCCGGCCTCAGCGTGGACACAAACTCCCGGCCTCAGCGTGATCTCGAACTCCTGGCCTCAGCGTGGACACGGACTCCCAGCCTCAGCGTGATCTCGAACTCCCGGCCTCAGCATGATTTCAAACTCCCAGCCTCAGTGTGGACACGAACTCCCGGCCTCAGTGTGGTCTCGAACTCCCAGCCTCAGCATGGACTTGAACTCCCAGCCTCAGTGTGGTCTCGAACTCCCAGCCTCAACATGATCTCGAACTCCCAGCCTCAGCATGGACTTGAACTCCCAGCCTCAGTATGGTCTGGAGCTCCCGGCCTCAGCGTGATCTCGAACTCTCGGCCTCAGCGTGGTCTGGAAATCCCAGCCTCAGTGTGATCTCAACTTCCCGGCCTCAGTGTGATCTCAACCTCCCGGCCTCAGCGTGATCTCAAACTCCCGGCTTCAGCGTCATCTCGAACTCCCGGCGTCAGCGTGGTCTCGAACTCCCCACCTCAGCGTGATCTCAAACCCCCGGCCTCAGTGTGGACACGACCTCCCAGCTTCAGTATGATCTCAAACTCCCAGCCTCAGCGTGGTTTGGAACTCCCGGCCTCAGCGTGGTCTCGAACCCCGGCCTCAGCGTGGTCTCGAGCTCCCAGCCTCAGCGTGATCTGGAACACCCGGCCTCAGTCGTGGTTTGGAACTCCCAGCCTCAGTGTGGTCTGGAACTCCCGGCCTCAACGTGGTCTGGAACTCCCGGCCTCAGCGTGGTCTGGAACTCCCAGCCTCAGCATGGTTTGGAACTTCCAGCCTCAGCGTGATCTCAAACTCCCGGCCTCAGCGTCATCTCGAACTCCCGGCGTCAGCATGGTCTCGAACTCCCGGTCTCAGCGTGGTCTGGAACTCCCGGCCTCAGCGTGGTCTGGAACTCCCGGCCTCAGCATGGTCTGGAACTCCCGGCCTCAGCGTGGTCTCAAACTCCCAGCCTCAGCGTGGTCTGGAACTCCTGGCCTCAGCGTGGTCTGGAACTCCTGGCCTCAGCATGGACACGAACTCCCGGCCTTAACGTGGTCTCAAACTCCCGGCCTCAGCGTGGTCTGGAACTCCCGGCCTCAGCGTGGTCTGGAACTCCTGGCCTCAGCGTGGTCTCGAACTCCCGGCCTCAGCATGGGTTTGAACTCCAGGCCTCAGCATGGACCCTGTCTCAAAGCCTCAGCATGGACTTGAACTCCAGGCCTCAGTGTGGTCTCGAACTCCCGGCCTCAGCTTGATCTCAAACTCCTGGCCTCAGCGTGGACACGGACTCCCAGCCTCAGCGTGGACAAGAGCTCCAAACCTCAGCGTGGACCCTGTCTCAAAGCCTCAGCATGGACTCGAACCCCAGACCTCAGTGTGGACTCGACTGTCAGCCTCAAGTTCAAGCCTGCCATAGTCTGAGTTGGAAGAACTGTTATTCTGAACTTCTGTTCCTTTATTTTTCTAACTTATTGATGGACTGTTTATTTATTTATTTTTGCCTTAAGAATTTGTACTTAATTGTTTGCCTTATGAGTTTGTACTTAAGAATCCGTTCCTTGGTAGTTTGGTACCTAGCTTGGCGCTAAGTGGTGACTTGTAAAGTTCTCACTCACTCATGTGAGTACATGTGACCATAAAGCTAATTCTAAGATTATGTCACCAACAAACTGACCACCTCCCTGACATAATTCACACCAATAAGGCTGGCTCCATTATAAACTGCCCTGTAATCCATCCAACCAGGGGAATCTAGGGTTTGCTTTTTTTAATTAAAAAAAAGAATTGCAACACTTTTCTGCTGTTGTTGCTTTTTTATCAAGGGGGATTTAGAGAATTGTGTGGTGCTGTATTCTGCTGTGCATCCTGTATAACGCACCAGTAAATTAATTATAGGTACCCTTAAGCAGAAGACCACCAAGAATTGAGGAACTGTAATGGGTTGGAGTAGCTGGTGAGCGATCCTCTAATTATAAGCTGTGAAGGAGATGGGTTTACAACAGTGAGACACTGTCATTGCTAGTTCATTTACTCCATTCACTGCCTATGGATACTCAAGGGGGCAATTGCAAGCAATCTTCTTGCCTTTGTGTTGCATTACATCCGCGCACACACGCAGTTACAAGGAGTATTTACAGAATACTAATTAAGGAAAGTGCTGTGTTCCAATCTGATTCCTATTCACATCACAGGACAGATTTATGCGTTCAGAAACCACACTGGAACACTGCTTTGAGCATTATGGAGGTTTTCTTGTCGGTGAGCTAGCAAGCTTATACTTTGTGAGGCTTTTTTTCCTTTTCTCTCAGGCTGTGCTCTCTCTCCTTCAGAACAGAGGAGAATAAAAGATGAGCTGATCGTGTGTTTTAATTTAGTACAAGGTTGCTACATCTTCTGTCGAGAAGATGCTTTCACTTTCAAGGAAATCCCAAACTAGAAAACCATAATTATAAGATAACCACAAATAAATATAAAAGAGACATCTTTATCCAGCGTGTAGTGAGAATGGTGTATTTGAGGGGAAGCTGAACAATCGTCTGAGGGGGGTGGGGAAGGATTAGAGGGCATATTGCTGTGATTAGACAAAGTATGAGTAGGGGTAAGTGGGTGAGTCCATATGAAGCACGGCATGTTTGGACTGACTGACCTGTTTCTGTGCTATAAATTTGATTAAAAGAAAACGTAGCAACGATTACCATCCAACACCCTTTGTGTAACTCAGTGAGGATTTATCTCCTCCTAGCGAGGGCCGAAGGGCCTATACTGCGCTGTAATGTCCTGTGCTCTATGGCATCCTCTGGTCTCTAAGTGATACAGACATCTTTTGAAGTCTCTTCCCACCACGTTGATATTTTTGTACCTCATCTGTTGAACTCCACTGAACAAAGGAATTAACACAGGAGTGATAGAGTTGCGTTCAGATTATGCAACACTGCAAACTTAATCAGCACTCTCCTTACTTGACGATAGACAATGCATGCAAAGTTGAGATCATTGGCTCAGTTGTTAATGCACTGCACATGTACTCTCCAGACCACGGTGTCCTACTTGCCTACAGACAGCAGCTACGATTGACCAAAGCCCTTTTGGGATAAGGATAACGTACATATCAGCCTAGCTTCATGCTCTTCATTAGTATGTGCAATGGACAACACAGAAACGGGCTCTTTGGCCCAAATGGTCTTTGCAGACTTCATAAGCCTCCTCCTGCATTTCTTTAACCCACTCTATCAGCATGACTTATTCCTATCTCCAAATTTTTGTCTCACACACGCTTATACAGTTGTGAATATGGGGTGGGGGTGCGTGGGAAGTGATGAAACAATCAGGTATGGGGTGATAGCTCTTGAATAACTCACCAAGATTCTCTGGAGTTATGACACAGTCAGCATCACCGAGAGGGGGGGGCAAGGTGAGGACCCTATGATGGGCAGTTAGTATCATCCAGAAGAGGGGATGAGATGGGCAGTCAATGTGGCATGGTGGCTTAGTGGTTAGCACTGCTGCCTCATAGCGCCAGAGTCTCAGGTTTGATACCACCCTCTGTGTGGGTTACTCTTTGGAGGGTCGGTGTGGACTGGTTGAGCCAAAGGGGCCTGTTTCCTTACTGTAGGGAATCTTAAAAAAATGTCAGCGTCACTCAGAGGAGGGGGTGGGGTGAGGACTCTGTGATGGGCAGTCAGCATCACCCAGAGGAGGGAGTTGGGTGAGGACTCTGTGACAGGCAGTCAGCATCACCCAGAGGAGGGGGGGGGGGGGTGAGGGCTCTGAGACAGGCAGTCAGAAACAGAGCAAGATTTGGAGCTGATGGAGTTAGTTCTTCTGCTACTACAGAGAATCTCCAGTAAGGGTTTAATATCTTTTCCATCCTTGAGTTTTAATGTGGTATATAAATTGGTGGTAAAATTAACATAATATATGAAAGACAATCATAAGTGAATTATAGCTTAAAAATGTGTTGCTGGAAAAGCGCAGCAGGTCAGGCAGCATCCAAGGAGAAGGAGAATCGACGTTTCGGGCATAGTGAATTATACAATAGGAGAGGCACGAAATTGGGGAGGCTGAAAACAGGGCAAGAGGATAGCAGAGATTTTCAGATTTGAGATACATAAATAAATCAGTAGTGTGACTGATGTCACCGGGAAACTGCCTAAAGGAGAGCAGGAATTGGAAAGCTGCACAACAAGGGTGAGTATTGAAAATATTCAAGAACAATATCGTAGGGAAAAGGTAAGCTCATTCACTGGGAATGGCAGCCAAGACAGGCCAGGTGACAGGCTTGGTCAGTAAGAGTAGGTGAGTATTTCGACTGTCCAGGAACAAACTAAGGTCAAAATTAGTCTTTAATTTAGCTTTATTCCTTCTGCTTTAAACATTTTTAGGCTAAGGCCCCTGGTATACATTTAATATTCTTTAAATTTGAGGAAATAAATGGAAAGAGAGTAATTTAGGGGTAAGTTATACCAAAGAAGCTCAGCCCAGTGGAATGCCTTTCCTGTGCGATGTGGTAGGACATGGGGTACTTCCAGTATCTAGGGTGACCACATATGCAAGAAATTTATCCAGCTGCACAAACTAGAAATCCATGTCCTGGATCTGGAGGATCGGGTGGATTCACTGTGGAGTATCACGAGGCTGAGATCTTCACAGATAGCGTACATAGTGAGGTGGTGACACCGCCAATAGTGCAGCAGTCCCCTGGGCCCATCTGTTTCTCTGAGAGATTTTCTGGTGGGGAATGGAATGTAATGACAGCCAAATCCCTAGCACCAGGAGATGCTCAGCTGCACAGGAGCAAAAAGAATGTCAGAGCAATAGTGATACAGGATTGTATGATGGAAGATTCTGTGTACATAGATGTGGCACCAGGATGGTGTGTTGTCTCCTGACACCAGGGTCAACTGTGTCACTGAGCAACTGCAGGACATTCTAAAGAGGGAGGGAGAAAAGGAGGAGCTCGTCGTTTATGTTGTCACCGACAACATACGTAAGGTGAGTAAGATAGTAAGTTAGGTATAAGTTAGAAAGCAGGACCTGAAAAGGCAGTAATACTCCCAGTGCCACATGCTGGTGGGACCCAACAATAGGAAAATAGACTGAATGAATGCATGGCTGGAGGGATTGTATGAGAAGGAGGCATTTAGATTCTTGGGGTTTTGGGACTTATTGAGGGGAAGATGGGACCTGTCCGTTGCAGCCCAGTAGAACTGAAACCAATATCCTCACAGGGGCATTCGCTAGTCAGACCACACTTAGAGTATTGTGAGCAATTTTGGGACCTCAGGAAGAATGTATTGGCTCTGGAGCGGGTCCAGAGGAGGTTCACAAGAATGGTCCCAGGAATGAAAGGCTTAACATATGAGGAATATTTGAGGACTCTGGGTCTATACTCGATGGAGTTTCGAAGGATGAGGGGGCATCTGATTGAAACTTACAGTGTACTGAATGGCCTGGGTAGAGTGGACGTTGGAAAGATGTTTCCACTGGCAGGAGAGACAAGGACCTGAGGGCACAGTCCCAGAGTAACGGGAAGACCCTTCAGAACAGAGAATAGGAGAAACTTCAGCCAGAAAGTGATAAATTACTGGAATTCACTGCCACAGAAGGCTGTGGAGGCCAGGTCATTAAGTATATTTAAAACAGAGATAGGGAAGTTCTTGATTGCCAAAGGGATATAAAGTTACGGAGAGTTAGTTCCATTTGGTTGAAAAATCTATCAGCCATGATTGAATGGCAGAGCAGACTTGGCAGAGCAGCCAAGGGCTGAATGGCCTAATTTCTGCTCCTATGTCTTATAGTCTTATGGTACTATGAGAGAGGATTTAAACTAGAGGGGTGAGGGATGGAAATATGAGCAAGCAGATTAGACTGAGGACAACAAAGATGGAAATGTAAGATAGGAAATGAAAGCAGAAGGCAGAGGAAACAAGGGCTGGCAACAAATAGGGATGAAACACAAAATATTTTGCAAAAATGTCAGAAAAACAAATCTGAAGGTAATATATGGAACATTAAGTTAGTTGAATTAAAGTGTAAAAAAGATATAGTATGATTGTAGTTACAGAAATATGGCTGCAGAGTGATCAAGGCTGGGAACTGAACATCCAATGGTATTTAATCTTTAGGAAGGACAGGCAAAACTGAAAAGGAGAGTGAGGTAGCACTGCTAATGAAACGTGTGTACGAGTGAGAACAGATTTGGTGTAGGAAATCTAGATGTAGAATCAATCTGATTAAGAAATAACACTGGATAGTAAACGTTAGTGAGAGTTGTCTATATGCCTCCAAACAATAGGTTTGGGGGGTAGGTAGAAAATTGGAGATGTGTGCGACAAGGCTACAACAATAATGACATGATTTTAAGACCATGTTAATGATAATACTGTGGCACATGAATTCCTGGACTCTAAACAAGATGGTATTTTAGACCAGGACATGGAGTAACCGACTTGGGGCAAGCTATCTTGGATTTTATTTTGCAATGATAAGGGGTTAATTAATAATTGTAAGAGAAAAATGACCATAACCTGATAGAATTCATCACTGGGACGGAATGTATAGTAGTCCAATCCAAAAACGAGGATCCTAAATCTAAACAGAAGAAATTCTGAAGGCTTGAGGGGTGAGTTGGTTGTGATAGACTGGGTAACTTCATTAGAGGGCGTGACAGTGGGTGGGCAATGATTGATCTTTAAGGAACAAATGCATGCATTGTAACAGTTCGACATTCCCTTTGGGTGATAGAATACAACATGAAAAGGATCGAGTCACTTAAAGTTTCAAGTCAAAAAGTAGTAAGCCAGAAAACTGTGAGCGGTTTATAACTCAGCAAAGGAGAACTAGTCATACATCACAGAAACAGACCCTTCGGTCTAACTCATCCGTGTCAACTAGACATCTCAATCTGACTTAGTCCCATTTGCCAGCATTTGGCCCTTATCCCTCTATATCTTTCCTATTCATTTACCCATTCTGATGTTGTAATTGTGCCCTCTTCCACCACTTCCTCTGGCAGCTCTTTCCATACCTGCATGAAAAATTATCTCAGGTAATTTTTTCCCACTTCTTTGCCACCCTATTGGCAATACCACTTTCAAGAAACCATGCACCTGCACCCCTAGGTCTCTTTGTTCAGCAACACTCTGCAGGGCCTACCATTAACTGTGTAAATCCTGCCCTGGTTTGCCTTACCAAAATACAACATCTTACAATTATATAAAACAAAATCCATCTGCCACCCCTCAGTCCATTGGCTCATCTGATCAAGGTGCCATTGCACGCTGAGATAACTTTCTTTGTTGTCCACAACACTAACTATTTTGGTACTGTCTGCAAACCTATTAACCATACCTCCTATATTCACACCTGAATCATTTATATAAATGACAAAAAGCAGCAAACCCAACACTGATCATTGTCATTACACCAGTGAACACTACCTTTAGTCTGAAAACAACCCTCCACCACAACCTCTGTCTCCTACCTTCACCAATTTTGTATCCATTGGCTAGCTACCCATGGATGCGATGTGATCTAAACATATTTACTAGTCTACCATAGAACCTTGGCAAACGCTTTGCTGAAATCCATATAGATAAGATCTACGGCTTTGCCTTCATCGGTTTTCTCTGTCACCTCTTCAAAAAACCCAATCAATGAGATACAATTTCCCAAAAACAAAGCCATCCTGACTATCCCTAACCAGTCCTTGCCTTTTCAAGTGCATGTATATCTTTTACCCACCACTGACGTAATGCTTACCAGTTCCCTTTGTTTTCCTTACAGCCTTTAGAGTCACAGAGTCATAGAGATGCACAGCATGGAAGCAGACCCTTCGGTCCAACCCGTCCATGCCAACCAGGTATCCCAACCCAATCTAGTCCCCTCTGCCAGCACCCGACCCATATCTCTCCAAACCCTTCCCATTCATATGCCCACCCATGCCTCTTAAATGTTGCAATTGTACCAGCCTTCGCCACATCCTCTGGCAGCTCATTCCATACATGTACCACCCTCTGTGTGAAAAAGTTGCCCCCTAGGTCTCTTTCATATCTTTCCCCTCTCACCCTAAACCTATGCCCTTTAGTTCTGGACTCCCCGACCCCAGGGAAAATACTTTATCTATTTATCCTATCCATGCCCCTCATAATTTTGTAAACCTCTATAAGGTCACCCCTCAGCCTCTGACGCTCCAGGGAAAACAGCTCCAGCCTGTTCAGCCTCTCCCTATAGCTCAGATCCTCCAACCCTGGCAACATCCTTGTAAATGTTTTCTGAGCCCTTTCAAGTTTCACAACATCTTTCCGATAGGAAGGAGACCAGAATTGCAGGCAATATTCCAAAAATGGCCTAATCAATGTCGTGTACAGCTGCAACATGACCTCCGAACTCCTGTACTCAATACTCTGACCAATAAAGGAAAGCATACCAAACGCCTTCTTCACTATCCTATCCGCCTGTGGCTCCACTTTCAAGGAGCTATGAACCTGCACTCCAAGGTCTCTTTGTTCAGCAACACTCCCTAGGACCTTACCATTAAGTGTATAAGTCCTGCTAAGATTTGCTTTCCGAAAATGCAGCACCTCGCATTTATCTGAATTAAACTCCATCTGCTACTTCTCAGCTCATTGGCCCATCTGGTCCAAATCCTGTTGTAATCTGAGGTAACCCTATTCGCTGTCCACTCCACTACACCTCCAATTTTTTAAATTTCTTAAATAATGGCAGCACATTAGCTAACCTCCAGTCTTCTGGCACCTCACCCAAGGCTATCAGTGATACCAATATCTCAGCGAAGGGCCCAGCAATCTCTTCTCTAGCCTCCCACAAAGTAAATAAATTGAATATGGGATGAAAAATAGAGTATGAGAATAAACTTGCAAGAAACATAAAATGAGATAAGTTTTATGTAAGTATGTAAGCGTCTGTAAGTATGTAAAATTAAAAGGGTTTCTGAAGACAAATGTAGGCCCCTACAATCTGAACAGGGAGAATTGATAATGGAGAACAAGAAAATGGCAGATCAATTAAGGAACTACTTTTGTTTTATCTTCACAGAGGATGACACACTGAACTTCCCAGAAGTGCCAGAGAAGCAATTGTCCTTTGGGAAGGAGATACTGAAGGAAAGCAGTTTTTATTTTAAATGATGCTGGAGAAATTAATGGGATTAAAAGTTAATATATCACCAGGCCCTGATGATCTAATTCCCAGGGTATTAAAAGGAGGTAGCCACGGAAATAGTGGGTGTGTTAGTTGTCATCTTCCAAAATTTAGTTGATTCTGGCATATGTTCTGCAGATTGGAAGTGAAAAGTATAACTCAATAATTTTAAAAAGGAGGGAAATAATTTGGAATTACAGACCATTAGTCTAAAATCAAAAGCAGGGAAAATTATGCAGTTCATTTTAAAAGATGTGACAATAGGATACTTAAGAAATATCAGTGGTATTACACAGAGTCAACTGGATTTATGAAAGAGAGAGAGTGTTTGACAAACTTACTGGAGATGCAATTTTGTGATTTTTGGAGGATGTAACTGGAGATTTTTGAAGATGTAACTAGTTAAATCATTGGATGTGGTGCACTTGTTTCTTCAGAAAGTTTTTGATAAAGTTCCATATATGAGGTTATTCTGCAAAATCGAACCGTATGGTAGTAATATACTGGCATGGACTGAGAATTGGTGAGACAGGACACTGACAGGATGAATGAATGGGCCTGTTTTTGGAGTGGAAGCAGTGACAAGGGGGGATCTGCAGGGGTCAGTGCTTTGGCCCCAGCTAGTCATTGTATGAGGGAATCGAGCGTAATATTTCCACATTTGTTGATGAAAGAAAATTTGTAAAAGTTTGGCTGTGACCCCTGAAGGGAATTTAAAGAGACTTCAGGGCTGTTTAGACATGTTTAGTGAGTGGGTGAATAATTCAGTTTCATATGATGTAATCCATTTTGGCAGGAAAATAAAAGGCGGATTATTATTTAAATGGTGATAGGTAGGAAATGTTGATGATCAAAAGGACCTTGACTTCTTTGTACACCAGTCATTGAAAGCAAGCATGCAGGTCCAGCAATTAGCTGGAAGATAAATGTTGACCTTCACTGCAAGGGGGTTTGAATGCAAGAGCAAGGGCCTTGGTCCTGATGAAGGACTTATGCCCAAAATGTTGACTCTCCTGCTCCTTGGATGCTGCCTGACCTGCTATGCTTTTGTGCAGTTTTGGTCTCCTTACTTAAGATAAGACATGTTTTCCAAAGAGGGAGCGCAACAAAGGTTCACCAGACTGATTCTTGGGATGGCTGGCTTGTTATTTGAGAAGAGATTGGGTCAACTATGTATTCGTTAGAGTTTAGAAGAATGAGAGGGGATCTCCTTGAAATGTATAATACTCTGACAGGGCTGCATAGACTGAATGCAAGGATGATATTTCCGTTAGACGGGAGGGTTCAGAATAAGGGAACTTAGTCTCAGGCTACGTAGAAGGTCATTTTGGATTGAGATGAGAAGTGTCTATGAAATTTTCTATCACAGAAAGCTAAAAGATGTAAAATCACTGAAGATGTTTAGGAAAGAAATGGCTAGATTTCTGGAAGCTAGGGATGTGGGGGCTGAGTAGGAGTATGGTGTTGAGATAGACAATTAGCCATGATCGTGTTGAATGATGGACCAAGCTCTGTGGGCTGAATGGTCTACTCTATTAATTTCCATATTTCTATCTAATTAAAGCACTTATTGCAACGTTGTTTATACTCTTCGAAAGTGAAACAAAGCCACCAAACCACTTGCCTGCTACTGTGAGAAATATGTTTGATCATAAGAGGAAGTGAGCTTTTGTAGTCGTAGACAATTGTTCAGAAGCAGAGCATTTTTATTCAAATGTTTAAATTCCCTGCATTCTCTGTTAGATACAACCAACGGAGCATCTGTGGAATGCTTTTTCTCACATAATGACTTGTTAAAGAGACAGTTTGAAAGTCATAAAGAGAAGTTTAGCAAATATTCAGAACTCTTCAAAATCTATTTTCTTCACAAGTGCAGTATTGTTTCTGCAAGCTTCCTGCAATACAGTACTGGCTTCTGTGTAATTAACTAAATTGTGAATAAAATTGTGTGTTAGTTTAATTTGAACATTTGAATCTGACAATATGGTGCCTTACTGCATATTTCTAGTGAATAAGAGAGTATGGTGGGTTACCCAATTGATCTGCAATACTAACAGGTGGCATAGATATCACTTGCTGCCCCTCAGCATGAAGGACCCGAGTTCAATTCCACACTCAGGTGACTGTGTGGAGCTTGCACTGTCCCAGTGTTTGTGTGGGTTCCTCCAAGTGCTTTGGTTTTCTCTCAGAGTCCAAAGATGTGCAAATTAGGTGGATTGGCCATGCCAAATTGCCCATAGTGTCCAGGGATGTGTAGGCTAGGTGGATTAGCCATGGATAATTCAGGGGTAGGATAGAGGGAGTGGTTCTGGGTTGGATGCTATTTGGAGGGTTGGTGTGGACTCAATGGGCTGAATGGCCTGCTTCCACACCATAGGGATTGTATGATAAAAACCTGTAATAACAAGTCATTGTTGGTCTCATGATAAACTGCTGAAAATGTGTTGTTGGAAAAGCGCAGCAGGTCAGGCAGCATCCAAGGAGCAGGAGAATCGATGTTTCGGGCCCAAAACGTCGATTCTCCTGCTCCTTGGATGCTGCCTGACCTGCTGCGCTTTTCCAGCAACACATTTTCAGCTCTGATCTCCAGCATCTGCAGTCCTCACTTTCTCCTCATGATAAACTGTCCAATTTATGGCAGTATTGAAAGATGGAGATTCCATTTCATGCAAAACAGGTGTGCTGGTGGGAACTGCTTTTTCTGCTGTGAATGCAAATTTAGAATGTCAGGAGTGTTCCTGAAATATGAATTCATCTAATGTGCTTTCAGCAACATGAGCATTATTATGTGGACAGATGAACTGTGAGAATATTACATTGGTAATTCAAACAAAACAAAATGCATGTCACCTTCCTTTCTTTTCAGATGCTGTTGGTGAATCATGGCTAAAGCGCAAGAAGGCTCTGTTCAGTGCCTGTTCCCGTAGAAACAATGTTCTGCTCTTCACAAACATGAAAGGGTTTGTCTATGATTGTGTTTAACAGTAAATATGCATTTGAACTGACTTCATCAACCCCTTGATATTAGCTCATTGCAAACGTAACTCAGTGTTCTTTTGAAACTCTGCATAAATCAACCCAAATTATTCCCTTTCTGCTGTATGTACATATGGAGCATTCCATCATGTCGTACCTTCACCTGAAATCTCATGTTATAATAATTAAATGGTTCTGTGTTTATTGTGTTCAGTTGAATAAAGTTTTTGTTTTGGAAATACACTCGTTGCTTTCCTTTGTCCAGAACCTGTCAATTTCAGCAAGTATCTCTAATGGGTGCTAATGAACTGCTGGTGATTTCCCCTGTCTACAGTTATGTATTGACGGCACTGAAATGATCAATGCATGGCATTTAGCAGTCCCACCTTGGTGGGGCAGGAATTCCCAGGCTCAGAATCTCAATCTGTGTTGAGCAAAGTCAGAAGCCACACGACACCAGGTTATAGTCCAACAGGTTTATTTGGAATCACAAGCTTTCAGAGCACTGCTCCTTCATCATGTGAAGTTGAGGGAAGCACACAGACTTAGACCCAGAATTTATAGGCAGATCAATTCTAGGTAATTAAGAGTGTTGACAGATAAGTACAAATGGTGTGACTGGAGTGTTGACAGGCTGAATTACAAGTCTCTGCAGGTGATCAAAAGTGTCAGACAGTGTGAGTAAAGTGTCAACAGCTGAACAGCAAGTGAAGGGATGACCTATAATCCGATTAATTAGGGCAGAGAGATAATTTTTAAAATATCAAAAAAGATGGTGCTAGTGATAAATATGTCCTTATCACACCATCTGACACTGTTGATCACTTGCAAAGATCTGTTATTCAGCCTGTCGACACTCCACTAACACCATTTGTATTATTTTTTAAACTCTTAATTACCTAGAGTTATCTTGCAATGATCCGCCTATAAATTCTGTGCCTGTGTGCTTCCCTGCACTTCACAAAGCGGCAGTGCTGTGAAAGCTTGTGATTTCAAATAAATCTGTTGGACTATAACCTGGTGCCATGTGACTTCTGACTTTGTGCACCCCAGTCCAACACCAGCACCTCCGCGTCATGTACTGGGCAAAGCTGACCTCAACCAAATCTGAGGTTGAGAAGGCAACAGGTTGACTTGTGCACTTTTGGACCTGTCTAGGAGAGGCAAGTATGGCTTCCATTCATTATCCACTGAGTCTGACTGGACAGTGCAAGTTTCAGCAAAATAAGCTGCTGACAATGTTTCTGATTGCAAAGAAGGGGTAATTAGGCGAGGGTAATTTGTTTTGGGGATGTGAGAGGACTGTTGCTTTTTGATTGCTATCTTTCTAACAGAGGCTGCAGGCCGCTGATCGTGCAAGATTCCCTTGTGTTTCACACATAAGTTCCAATGTGTTTGGCCCAGGGAATCTCTGCCAACTTTTATGTTTTCAAACTCCCTCTGCCTTCATGGGTGTCCCTTTTCTTTCGAAAAACCTTTCTTCATGAGATGCTACATAAATACAAATATGTTTTTGTGTTACTTTGAATAATAGTTTCATACAATGCAGAAGGAGGCATTTTGATCCATAGCGCTTCTACTGGATTTTTGAAAGAGCTATCTAATTAGTTACACTACCCTGCTCTTTCCCCATAGTCTTGCAAATTTCTCCTTACAAGTATATGTCTTCATGAAAGTTACGACTGAATCTGCTTCCAACACCCTTCTACATAATGTGTTCCAGATCATAAAGCTGCGAGGCAAAAATTTTCATCTCCCTGGTTCTTTTGGCAAGTACCTTAAAACTCTATAGTTTGGGTAGAAACATAGGTGCAGGGATAAGACATTCAACCCATCGTGCCTGCTTCACTATTCAGTTAGATCATGGCTGATCATCTATTTCAACTCCACTTTCCCACACATTCCAGAAAGTTATTGATTTTGATCTTGAACAGACTCAATGATTGAGCATTCACAGCCCTCTGGGTTAGAGATTTCTAAAGATGTACCAGCATCTGAGTGAAGACATTCCTCCTCAATCTCTTATTCTGAGACTTTCTCCTGGTTCTAGGCTCATCAACCAGAAGAAAATCCTCTCTACATCTTCCTATCGTGTATTGTAAGAGTTTTGTACGTTTTTTTTTAGATTACTTACAGTGTGGAAACAGGCCCTTCGGCCCAACAAGTCCACACCGACCCGCCGAAGCGTAACCCACCCATACCGCTACATTTACCCCTTTACCTAACACTACGGGCAATTTAGCATGGCCAATTCACCTGACTTGCACATCTTTGGACTGTGGGAGGAAACCGGAGCCCCCGGAGGAAACCCACGCAGACACGGGGAGAACGTGCAAACTCCACACAGTCAGTCGCCAGAGTCGGGAATTGAACCCGGGTCTCTGGCGCTGCGAGGCAGCAGTGCTAACCACTGTGCCACCGTTTTAATGAGATCACATCTCATCCTTAAAAAGTCTCGAGAATTTAGGCCCGGTTTCTTCAGTCTATCCTCATAATCCCCATCCCAAGGTTTTATCTGGTGACCTTTCCTCGATAGCAAGTATATATTCTTTTAAATATTCATTTGTGGAACATGGCATCACTAGCTGGTCAGCATTTATTGCCTGTCCCTAGTTACTTTTGAGAAGGTGGTGGTAGTGAACTGCCATTAGGGAGGGAATTCCATTATTTTGACCCAGCGATAATGAAGAAACAGCAATATATTTCCAAGTCTGGATGGTATGTGCCTAGAAGGGCATGGCGTTCCCAAGTATCTGCTGCCTTGTCCTTCTAGATGATAGTGGTCATATGTTTGGAAGGTGAATATCATTCCTTAGATAAGGAAACCAATGCTCCAGGTATAATCTCACTCTGTAGAGTTGAAGCAAGACGTCTTTACTCTTGTACTCAAACTCCTTTGCAGTGCAGGCTAATGGATTATTTACCTTCCTAAAAGCTTGCTGCATCTGCATGCTAGCTTTGTGTGACTCATGAAAAAGGACACTCAGGTTTGTTTGGGCATCAACACAGCCCAAACTCTCACCATTTACAAAATATTTTGTCTTTTGCCTTTCCTATCTTCCAAAGTGAATAACTTCACATTTATTCACATTGTATTCCCCCTGCCCGTTCACTCAGTCCCATGAAGCCTCCTTGCATCCACCTCCCAAGTTACATTCCCAGTTCTGAGGAAGGGTCACTGGACCCGAAACATTAACTCTGATTTCTGTCCACAGATGCTGCCAGATCTGCTGAGCTTTTCCAGCAATTTCTGTTTTTGTTTCTGATTTATAGCATCAGCAGTTCTTTCGGTTTTTGCATTCCCACCTAGTTTTGTATCGTCAGCAAATTTAGAAATATTCTATTTGGTCCCCACTTTCATATCATTTATACAGACTGCAAGCAGCTGTGGCTCAGATCTGATGCTTGCCATACCCTGTTAACATTAGCCTGTTGCCCTGAGACTGACCATTTGATTCTTACTGTCTGTTTTCCAATTTACTAACCAATTCTGAATCCAGTATATTAATTCCAACTCTCCATCCTATAATTTTGTTTACTAATCTCTGCTGTGAGGGACTTATCAGAAACCTTCTGTAAATCCAAATGCGTCATGTTCATTGCTTTTCATTTATCTCAGAATTGCAACACGTTTGTCAAACACAATTTCCCTTTCATAAATCCATGTTGACTCTGACCAATTATATCATTCTTTTCCAAGTATCAAATTATCACAATTTTTTGGAGTAGTTCATAACATTCTCCCTACAACTGACGTAATACTAACAGGTTTGTGCTTCTCCATTTCCTCTCCAGCTCCCTTCTTAAATATTAGAGTTCAATTTTGCTACATTCCAGTCTGCTGGCACCTTCCTTGAATCTACAAAAATTTGAAAGATAACTACCAATGAATCCAGTATCTCTCAAGCCACACGCTCAGATATAGCTGGTCCGTTCCAGGGAATTTATCAAACTTCAATCCAGTTGATTTACTGAGTACTGACTTTTCATTCATCCTAATTATTTTCAGTGCCTCATTTTCACACAAGTCCTTCTAATCTTTCTTTCCGCTGTGTGGACTCTGAGAGATGCTATTTTCTGTGTTGCAGAGTCTAGTACTGGGAGCATGGTTTAAAATAAAGAGACAGACTTTCCAGGAGTGAAATTTGGAAACGCTTACACACAGCAACAGCGATAGAAGGTTGGAACTCTCTTCCATAACAGTAGTGATGATTCGCAACATAAATTTAGTTACCTAGGACACAAAGGGAAATGGGACAAAGAAGCTTTATAAGTATATGTAAGTTGTTGTGTTACTTTGAATCACGGATTCATACAGGACAGGAGGTCATTTGGCCTGTCTTGGTTGTGTTTGCTTTTTGACGGAACAACAGAAACAGAAACAGTCGCCTCAGGCGACTGACTGTGTGGAGTTTGCACATTCTCCCCGTGTCTGCGTGGGTTTCCTCCGGGTGCTCCGGTTTCCTCCCACAGTCCAAAAATGTGCAGGCCAGGTGAATTGGCCATGCTAAATTGCCTGTAGTGTTAGGTGCAGGGGTAAATGTAGGGGAATGGGTCTGGGTGGGTTGCGCTTCGGCGGGTCGGTGTGGACTTGTTGGGCCGAAGGGCCTGTTTCCACACTGTAAGTAATCTAATCTAATCTAATATGAAATATAAGCATAGACCATTCAGTCCCTCAGACTTGCTCTGCCATCAGTCAGACCATGGGTGATGTGCATGTGTTACAAATTCCATATATCCCCTCTACCCCTAGTAAACTATGATTCATGGCCTAACAAGAATCTTATCCAACTTCACCTGAAAAATATTATAGAACATAGAAGAATACAGCGCAGTACAGGCCATTTGGCCCTCGATGTTGCGCCGATCCAAGCCCACCTAACCTATACTAACTCACTATCCTCCATATACCTATCCAATGCCCGCTTAAATGCCCATAAAGAAGGAGAGTCCACCACTGCTACTGGCAGGGCATTCCATGAACTCACGACTCGCTGAGTGAAGAACCTACCCCTAACTTCAGTCCTATATCTACCCCCCCTTAATTTAAAGCTATGCCCCCTTGTAATACCCGACTCCATACGCGGGAAAAGGTTCACGCTGTCAACCCTATCTAACCCCCTAATCATCTTGTACACCTCAATCAAGTCACCCCTAAACCTTCTTTTCTCTAATGAAAACAGCCCCAAGTGTCTCAGTCTTTCCTCATACGATCTTCCTTCCATACCAGGCAACATTCAATGACCTAGCCTTCATTGCCTTCTGAAACATGGATTGAAAGTCAAACAACCCTTTCTGAGAAAATTTGCTCCTTATCTCTGCCCTAGAAGAGTGAAGGGTAATCCTAAAACAGCATCCTTCGTTCTGCACTCACCACAAGAGGAAACATCCACTATCTTGTTGAGACCATTCAGGATTTTATGCCTAAACTAGTGAGTCACGTTTTCTTGCACTGCCCTTTTATGGAGTTAGCTTACATATCAGCCTTGATCTGATTGAACAGTGGAACAGGTTTGAAGGGTAGAATGGACTCCTGATATATATTCCTACACAATAGGGCATTCACTTTTCTATCCAGACTGGAGACAGGTGTGTATATTGCACTGGAGGCATTTCTTTTTTGTCTTTCTTTCCTTCTTAGATTGTATCTTTACTCCTGTCTTGCAAGGCTGAGGTTGGTAACTCAATGGAAGAAGGCTGGGTAATCCTAGCAGCTACAAATACTTACACTGCAATTTTGAATTGATTTCCAATGTAAAGGTAAAGACAGCATTGTTCTAAAGGACCATAGAGCTGCTCTCTCATTAGAGAGAAGCAATTGGTAGTGGTTTAACCTGAGGGTCACCACACCTCGGCTGAGAGGAGAGATTGAGAGGGCAGTGCCTTCACTGCAGCCTCATCCAGCTTGGAAATTGAACTCATGCTATTGGTATGGATTCTGCATCAAAGACCAGCTATCCAGCCAACTGAGCTAACCGACCCACTCAAGCTTAGTTAATAACTTAATTGGAAACGAGTCGTCAGCTGATCCAGAAACTCTCCTACCCTCCATCATTGGGCAGAAAATATAAAAGTTTGAATACAGGTATGAATATATTTAAGAGCAGCTTCTTCCCCGCTGTTATCAGAGTTTTGAAAGAATCTCTCAAATGTTAGTGTTGATCCCTCTCTCTGCACTTTCCCTGAGCTATAACATATATTCTACACTCTGATCTGCTACCCTAATGTACTTTGTATGGTACTATCTGCCTGTATAGTATTCAAAACAATACTTATTGCTGTATCTCAGTACATGTGTCAACAGTATTCAATCAATCATATGTGAACACACAGGATCTTGTTTTATGTAGGCAAAAGGAACTTGTATATACATTGCATCTTTTTGAAAACATGGAGTCATGAAGACAAACAATCCTTGCTGCATCCCCTGGCAACACTCTGACCAATTAGAATCTACCTGCATGGTCTGATAATTAAGACTGACAATTAATTGCTCTTGTTGCATCTTTATGGCCCAGTCATTCAGCACCCTCCTCCAAGTGTATAAAATAGAGTTCTTCTATTCATACCTTCTTGTTATGAAGTGCAAGTTGAAAGGTTTCAACTCCTTGTCTCCTGTTAGCAATGTTTGAGTTCTGGACTAGTCATTCAAAGATACTGGCTAAATGTTCTAGCAACTTTGCATGACTAAGGGTAAGAGTGGGCAAAGAGACTGGTGGTCTGAGATACATTTGTTTTAATGGAAGAAATGTAGTAGGTAAGGCAGATGAACTTAGGGCTTGGATTAGTATCTGGGAATATGATGTTATTGCTATTACTGAGACTTGGTTGAGGGAAGAGCATGATTACCAACTAAATATCCCAGGATATCGATGCTTCAGGTGGGATAGAGAGGGAGGTAAAAGGGATGGAGGAGTTGCACTACTGGTCAGAGAAGCTATCACAGTTGTACTGAAGGAGGGCACTATGGAGAACTTGAGCAGTGAGGCAATATAGGCAGAGCTCAGAAATAGGAAGGGTGTGGTAACAATGTTGGGCTGTACTACAGGCCTCCCAACAGTGAGCATGAGATAGAGGCACAAATATGTAAACAGAATGATGTAAGAGCAATGGGGTGGTGGGTATTGGAGATTTTAATTTTCCCAACATTGACTGGGATTCACTTAGTGGTAGAGGTTTGGATGGAACAGAATTTGTAAGGAGCATCCAGGAGGGTTTTCTAGAGCAGTATGTAAATAGTCCAACTTGGGAATAGACCATACTCAACCTGGTGTTTGGGAATGAGTTCGGACAGGTGGTTGAAGTTTCAGTTGGTGATTAGTTTGGAAACAATGATCACAATTCCAAAAGTTTTAGAATACTCATGGACAAAGATGAGAGTGGTCCTAAAGGACAAATGCTAAACTGGGGAAAGGCAAACTATACCAAAATTAGGCAGAAGCTGGGGAATATAGATTGGGAGCAGCTGTTTGAAGGTAAATCCACATTTGATATGTGGGAGGCTCTTAAAGAGAGTTTGATTAGAATTCAGGAGCGACATGTTTCTGTAAAAATGAGGGATAGAAATGGCAAGATTAAGGAACCATGGACGACAGGTGAAATTATGAGACTAACTAAGGGGAAAATGGAAGCATACATAAGGTTTAGGCAATTGAAGACAGATGAAGCTTTGGAAGAATATCGGAAATGTAGGACCAATCTGAAACAAGGAAGCAAGAGGGCTAAAAGGGGTCATGAAATATCTTTAGCAAATAGGGTTAAGGAAAATCCCAAAGCCTTTTATTCATATATAAGGAGCAAGAGGGTAACTAGAGAAATGGTTGGCTCACTCAAGGACAAAGGAGGAAAGTTATGGGTTGAGTCAGAGAAAATGGGTGAGATTCTTAATGAGCACTTTGCATCGGTATTCACTGAGGAGAGGGACATAACGGATGTTGAGGTTAGGGATAGATGTTTGATTACTCTCGGTCAAGTCAGCATAAGGAGGGAGGAAATGTTGGGTATCCTAATAGTCATTAAGGTGGACAAGACCCCAGGTCTGGATGGGATCTATCCGAGGTTACTGAGGGAGGTGAGAGAGGAAATAGCTGGGGCCTTAACAGATATTTTTGCAGCATCCTTGAACACAGGTGAGGTCCCGGAGGACTGGAGAATTGCTAATCTTGTCCCCTGCTTTAAGAAGGGTAGCAGGGATAATCCAGGCAATTATAGACTGGTGAGCCTGACGTCAGTGGTAGAGAAGCTCCTGGCGAAAATACTGGGGGATTGGATCTATTCCCATGTGGACGAAAGTGGGCTTATCAGTGTTAGGAAACATGGTTTTGTGCAGAGAAGATCATGTCTTACCAACTTAATAGAATTCTTTGAGGAAGTGACAGTTGATTGATGAGGGAAGGGCTATAGATTCATATACATGGACTTCAATAAAGCATTTGAAATGGATCCCCATGGTAGGCTGATAGAGAAAGTGAAGTCGCATGGGGTCCAGGGTGTACTAGCGAGATGGATAGAGAACAGGTTGGGCAGCAGGAGACAGAGAGTAGCAGTGGAAGGGAGTTGTCAAAATGGAGACCTGTGACCAGTGGTGTTCCACAGGGATCCGTACGGGGCCAGTGCTGTTTGTGATATACATAAATGATCTGGAGGAAGGTATGGGTGGTCTAATTAGCAAGTTTGGAGATGACATTGAAGATTGGCGAAGTAGCAGATAGTGAAGGGGACTGGTAGAGAATACAGCAGAATATAGATAGATTGGCGAGTTGGGCACAGAAATGACAGATGGAATTCAATCTGAGCAAATGTGAGATGATGCATTTTGGAAGATCCAATTCAAGAGTGAACTATATGGGAAATAGAATTGTCCTGGGAAAAATTGATGTACAGAGAGATCTGGATGTTCAGGTCCATTGTACCCTGAAGGTGGCAACACAGGCCAATAGAGAAGTCAAGAAGGCATATGGCATGCTTTCCTTCATTGGACAGGGTATTGAGTACAAGAGTTGGCAGGTCATGTTACAGTTGTATAAGACTTTGGTTTGGCCACATTTAGGATACTGCGTACAGTTCTGGTCACCACATTACCAAAAGGATGCTTTGGAGGGGGTGCAGAGGATGTTCATTAGAATGTTGCCTAGTATGGAGGGTGTTAGCTATGAAGAGAGGTTGAGTAGATTCGGGTTACTTTCATTAGAAAAACAGAGGTTGAGGGGGGACCTGACAGGTCTACAAACTCATGAGAGGTATAAACAGGGTGGATAGCAAGATGTTTTTTCCCACAGTGGGGGACTCGAATTACTAGGGGTCACGAGTTCAAAGTGAGAGGGGAAGCGTCTCAGGGAGGTATGTGTGGAAAGTTCTTCATGCAGAGAGTGGTGGATGTCAGTGGAGGTGGTAGAGGCGGGCACAATAGAATCATAGAGATGTACAACACGGAAATAGACCATACGGTCCAACTTGTCCATGCTGATCAGATATCGCAACCCAATCTAGTCCCACCTGCCAGCACCTGGCCCATATCCCTCCAAACCCTATTCATATACCCATCCAGATGCCTCTTAAATGTTGCAATTGTACCGGTCTCCACCACTTCCTCTGGCAGCTTATTCCATACACGTACCACCCTTTGCATGAAAAAGTTGCCCCTTAGGTCTCTTTTATATCTTTCCCCTCTCACCCTAAACCTATGCATCTAGTTCTGGACTCGCCCAGCCCAGGGAAAAGACTTTGTCTATTTATCCTATCCATGCCCCTCATGATTTTGTAAACTTGTATAAGGTCACCCCTCAGCTCCACGGTCCAGGGAAAACACCCCTAGCCTATTCAACCTCTCCCTACAGCTCAAATCCTCCAACCCTGGCAATATCCTTGTAAATTTTTTCTGAACCCTTTCAAGTTTCACAACATCTTTCCGATAGGAAGGAGACCAGAATTGCACGATAGCGTCATTTACTTAGATTAGACTACTTACAGTGTGGAAACAGGCGCTTTGGCCCAACAAGCCCACACCGACCCTCTAAAGAGCAACCCACCCAGACCCATTCCCCTACATTTTTGACACTACGGGCAATTTAGCATGGCCAATTCACCTAACCTGCACATTTTTGGACTATGGGAGGAAACCAGAGCACCCAGAGGAAACCCACGCAGACACGGGGAGAATGTGCAAACTCCACACAGACAGTTGCCTGAGGCGAAGAATTGAACCCGGGTCTCTGGCATTGTGAGGCAGCATTGCTAACCAATATGCCACCGTGCTGCCCATACTGTGCCACCGTGCCACCCATTTAAGATGTATCTAGATATAGATAAGCTGCAGAACTGGGCAGAAAGGTGGCAAATGGAGTTCAATGTAGCTAAGTGTAAGGTGATTCACTTTGGTAAGAGTAACAAAAAGATGGGGTATTGGGCTAATGGTCGGATACTTGGTAATATGGATGAGCAGAGGGATCTTGGTGTCCGTGTACACAGATCTTTGAAAGTTGCCACCCAGGTAAATAGTGCGGTGAAGAAGGCATATGGCGTACTGGCTTTTATTGGTAGAGGAATTGAGTTTCGGAGTCCTGAGATCATGTTGCAGTTGTATAAGACTCTGGTGCGGCCGCACCTGGAGTATTGTGTGCAGTTTTGGTCGCCATACTATAGGAAGGATGTGGAGGCACTGGAACGGGTGCAGAGGAGGTTTACCAGGATATTGTCTGGTATGGTAGGAAGATCGTATGAGGAAAGGCTGAGGCTCTTGGGGGTGTTTTCATTGGAGAAAAGAAGGTTTAGGGGTGACTTGATAGAGGTGTACAAGATGATTAGGGGTTTAGATAGGGTTGACCGTGAGAACCTTTTTCCACGTATGGAGTCAGCTATTACGAGGGGGCATAGCTTTAAATTAAGGGGTGGTAGGTATAGGACAGATGTTAGGGGTAGGTTCTTTACTCAGCGAGTCGTGAGTTCATGGAATGCACTGGTGGATTCCAGTAGCAGTGGTGGATTCTCCCTCTTTATGGGCATTTAAGCGGGCATTGGATAGGCATATGGAGGATAGTGGGCTAGTGTAGGTTAGGTGGGCTTGGATCGGCGCAACATTGAGGGCCAAAGGGCCTGTACTGCGCTGTATTCTTCTATGTTCTATGTTCTAAACTGATACATGAATGGGCAGGGAGCAGAGGGATACAGATCTTAGAAAATAGGTAACAGGTTTAGATTGAGGATCTGAATCAGTGCAGGCTTGGAGGGCCGAAGGACCTGTTCCAGTGCTGTAATTTCCTTTGTTCTTTGTTCATTAACAAATCTGGAACAAAGCTGGTCTCAATAATGGGGCCATGAAACTCATCAACTATTTTAAGAGCTATCTAGTTGACTAATACCCTTTAGGGGAGGAAGTCCATCAGTCTTGCCAGTCTGGCCTATGTGTGACTCCAGACCCCCAGCAATATGACTCTTCCTAATAAATAACTGAAGAAGTCACTCACTCAGTACAAGGGCAATTAGTGAAGAGCAACAAGGCCTTAGGTCCAAATCCTGATAATCCCTCCCTATAGCACTGCTGGTGCACTTACACCCCAAGGAACGCAGCAATTCAAGAAAGCAGCTCTCCACCACCTTCTCAACGATAATTAGGGGTGAGCAATAAATGCCAGCCCAGCTAGCAGTGCCCATATCCCCTTTTTTTTAATGTTGTGAAGTAAACAATTTCAGTTTTGCAAACTCCTTTAAGTCCATTGCACTTGAGAAGGAGTCTAGAGGTCAATTAGAATGTAATTGCTTAACGTGGTTTCTGATAATTGCCCACTGATGTAAATATCTGGCTGAAGGGGAGTTGGTGGTGTGCTGATAATGTTACTGGATGCCTCATACAGAGACACAGGCTAATGTTCCAGTGGAATGGGTTCAAATTCCACTGCAGCAAGCTGGTGGAATTTTAATCAAGTGCAGTAGCTGTGTCCATACTGCTGAACCAGAATGTCTGAGGTTCACATCCCACCTGCTCCTGAGGTGTGTCATAATATTTCTGAACACGTTGATCTAACAAAATAAGTCTCTGACTGATGGCCTTGCAAGGAGGCTAGGTTATCAACAACAATAAACTGCATTTTAATAGTACCTTTGGTATAGATTAAACACCACAGGGCACTTCACAAAGGTGTAATAAGGGAAAGAAAGTTGCTTTGTCAATGAAGGAGTGACCAGCAAGGTTGACCAAAGAGGCGAGATGAAAGTAGAATTTTACAGGTTGAGAGATAGAATTCTAGAGTGTAGGACATTGACAGCTAAAGACCTGTTTGCTAATGGTGGGGAAATGGAAAAGATGGGTGCGCAGGAGGGCAAAACTGGATGCGTGTTGTAGCAGGCCACAGAACTTTTAAAAAGAAAGATATTGCAGGTGATGAGGGGCCCGGAGAGCAAGGGGCCAGAAAACACAGGCAGCCAACCCCAATTGGGCAGCAAAACAAAACTTTGAATGCCAATGGCAATCACACACTTACCCTGACAAATGCTCAGTCAAGCTCGCCAGAAGTAAGTTCTCCTTCTATAAGTGTGGGGTGCATCTGTATATAAAAGGTATATAAGCATAAACCTGATGAAATGTGTCCTTCCTTTGCATTGGAATGAGTAGTCACTGCTTTGTTCATCTTGGGAAACATTATGAAATGTCAGAAATTGATTGAGATTGGGTTCTGGTGATCCAGGTTATATGGATTCTCATCGATGATGTTTGGTATGAACAATCTGTAATGCTGCTCACTACGTTGTAAGATCTCTCTGAAATATTGCTCACTACAAGTAGATCCCTGCCACCATTCTCTTTCAGGGTAGGGATCTGGTCCCTACCCTTCCTGAAGAAGGGCCTGTGCCCGAAACGTCGAATCTCCTGTTCCCTGGATGCTGCCTGACCTGCTGTGCTGTTCCAGCAATAAAGTTTCAACTTTGATCTCCAGCATCTGCAGACCTCACTTTCTCCACTAGGGATCTACAGGGTCAAAAAGTGTGGTGCTACAAAAGCACAGTAGGTCAAACAGCATCCGAGGAGCAGGAGGGTCAACGTTTCGGGCATAAGTCCTTCATCAGGAATCGACAGGTCCCACGTTCTCTAATGCACTCCAGAGAAGCCACCTATCAGTCTAACATGAAGAGGTTCTTGTCTGAGAAAGATCTCCTTATTCCATGATAGCAACTAAGTACAAGTTACACAATGTTACAGAGATTGTGCTGAAGATCCAGACAATGATGTCACAAATCACTGGGATAGCTCACTGGAAATTAAGCCACATCACTCTCAGAGTTGTCATCAAAAGATTTCATCAAAGCTTCCAAAGCCCACAATTTACCTGGCTGATGAACCTAGGTTAAAAGAGGACACTCTTTAGCTCTGATGAAGAGTCATCCAGACTTGAAATGTTAGCTTGCTCTCACTCCATGGATGCTGCCTGGCCCCACATGATTGCCAGCATTTGTTTTCAGAAAAATAGGACCCTCATTGGATTTCTGTATTTAACAAGAAAATAGTTGTTTATTGTAAACAAATTGTTTTTGATCAATGACAGAAAAGGAGCATGGATTGTTAATTCTCTATAACTTAAACACCACCTCTTTTAAGAAAACTGACACATCAAGATAAGTCACAAATAATACAGGTGAAGTTCTATCACATACCAGATTACAGGTGTAGACAGGATCGTTCCCATCAGGTCCCTCTGATAATCTTCGACTCTTTGAGATGACATGAGATTATGGATGCACAAGTTTTCAATCTTCCATTCACTGGTTAAAGATTCACGTTTCCACTGTCTCTGAAGATTTTTGTCCACTTTTTATTTCAAGAAAGGTCATTGCAGAGAGAGTAAATAACTAGCTGCTCAGAATTTTATTCTCCACTCACAGAAGGGACAGAGAGAAAGAGAGACATTTTCTCATTCACAGTCTGGATATTTCTGTCAAATTGCCCAAAGACAAAGCTACAACCACTCACCAGGGTCATAGTCAAGAAGTTGTGACACTCCTAAATATACACTCGCAACTAGTCTGGTTTATAAAAACCACTGGGTAAAATTGCGCCGGACACACTCCCATAGAGCTGAGATATCTAGCTACTTTCCCCACCGCTTGAATAAAGTCTCACTGTAAATACAACTCATTTTTTATAAAACTGCAAATCTTCCACAGTCTCTTGATTTCAAGTAATATCTTTTCCAAATCTGAAGTTTGCTGCCCAAAAAATAAAAGTCGTCGTTACAGTACATCTTAAAAAACATTTCTAATCAATGTGGATGGTATGTGGCTCAGTGGTTAGCACTGCTGCCTAACGGGGCCAGGTTTGATTCCACCGTTAGGTGACTGTCTGTGGAGAGCTTGCACTTTTTCCCTGTGTCTGTATGGGTTTCCTCCGGGTGCTCCAGTTTCCTCCCAGAGTCTAAAGATGTACCCTTCAGGTGGATTGCCCATAGTAAATGCAGGCTTACAGGGAATTGAATTGAATATATTGTCACATGTACCAAAGCACAGTGAAAAGCTTTGTCTTGTGAGCCAATACAGGCAGATCACAGAGTTAAGTAGCATAGAAAATAAATAATAGGTAAACAGCGGCAAAAACAAAAACACAGGTACAGGCAAATGTTAAGAGTTTGAGAGTCCATTCAGTATTCTAACAGTTTTTGAAACCAGCTGGTGCTTGTGTTCAGACTTCTGTACCTTCTCCCCGATGGTAGAGGTTGTAGAAAAGCATTGCCAGGGTGGGATGGATCTTTGAGAATGCTGGCAGCCTTTCCTTGACAGCATGCCTGGTAGATGGATTCTATTGATGGGAGGTTGGCCTGTGTGACTGTCCAGGCCAAGTTCACCATTCTCTGTAACCATCTGTGATCTTGAATGGTACAGTTGCCATACCAGGTAGTGATACATCCAGACAGAATGCTCTCGATGGCACACCTATAAAAGTTGGCAAAGATATTCGCCATCATGCCAAATTTTCTCAGCTGCCTGAGGAAGAAGAGATATTATTGGGCCTTTATAACCAGTACGTCCACATGAAGAACCAAGAAAGCTTGTTGTGGATGACTACTCCCAGGAGCTTGACACTCTCTACTCATTCCACCTCTGTGCTGTTAATGTGTAGGGGGGCATGAGTAACATCCCACCAAAAGTCAATAATGAGTTCCTTGGTTTTGCCGGCATTGAGAGCCAGATTGTTCTCAGTGCACTATTTTTCCAAATCTTCCACCTCCCGTCTGTAGTCTGTTTCATGGGTAGAGGGGTGGGTCTGGGTGGGATGTTCTTCAGAGGGTTGGTGAGGACTTGATGGTCTGAATGGCCTGCTGCCACACTGTAGGGGTTCTGTGATTCTAATCTGTTTAGAGATGCAATGCCACATCTCTGGGACAGGTGGGATGTGCACTCAAGCCTCCTGGCTCAAAGGTAGGGATGCCACCATTGCTCCACTAGAGCCCTGAAGCTGATTGTAAGCTGTTTTCCTATCAAGGCCATATGACATGGTTTTGATGGGCAGTGCTTAGGGGAGTCCACAGTGTTATTCCTTATACCTTTGTACAACAGAAGGGTTACCAAAGTAGTTTGGAGCTGAGGCAAGACAAGCAAAGGTAGGTGTCTGAGGCAAGAGAGGAAAATGGACTTGGACAGATTGCGCTTCCAGGTTCTTTGACCCTCAAAAGTACTTGGGAAGTCATCAAGTCCAGGTACAAACCATCTCCGCTGGATTCTCACTGAGCTGAGAAAGGCATAATCTGTGGGAGAAGGTGACTCACAGATGTGATGCCAAGGTGCCAAGCTTGCACTACATAACAGAAGGTTCCATTCCCCTCCTTCCTCAGACAGCATGTTTTTGCATGCGCTGTATTACATCATAATTACAGCATTGAAACAAGCCTAATTATGTAGGTGTTTATGTCCCCCCACCAACCTTTCTCCATTTCCTCTTACCAGCTAATTCTTCAACTCCTTTCTTGCTCAGGTTCTTAGTTTGTTACCCAAGATTTTGGTCATCTGTCCTTATATTACCTTATGAATTTTGATGTCTTGTTTGCTTTATAACCAACCTGTGAAATGCATTGGGATGTTTTATGACACAAAAGGTGCGATATAAATAAATATTAATGCAAATTGTGATCTAACTTATTAATAAATGCATTAATGTTATTTGCTTCAACTATTTGTAGGAGTCAGTTCCACATTTTCATCATTCTCTGAGTAGAGGATTTGTAAGTATAAGATAGTGACTAAAAAGTCCAATGAGGAATTCAGAAGTGGTTGAGAAAAATTGCATGGATGCATTAAGGGGAAAGCCAGATAAACACAGAGAGGGAGAAAGGAGTACAGCTGGAAGGTTATGCTGATAATGGTTAGATGAAAATGAATGGAAGGAGCTTGTGCAGAGCATGAAATGCCAGCACAGGTCTGCTGACTCCAATAACTTGTTCCTCAGTTGCCTGCCATTTATATTTCTGTACAAAGCTACGTATAGATTTAATCAAAATAACTCTCAGCAGAGTTTAAATTCTGTCTCAAACAAAAACAGAAATTGCTGGAAAAGCTTAACAGATCTGGAACCATCTGTGGACAGAAATCAGAGTTAATGTTTGTTTCTGGGGAAGAGTCTCTGGACCCAAAACATTAACTCTGATTTCTCTCCAAGGAAGAGAATAGGGCGGCAAAGGTAAGGAATATCACAGTGCAGCTAATTAATGTTAAATAGGGGATATCATGAAACACTTTGCAAAGTGACACCTTATTATCTTGTACATTTGAGACAACTCCACAAGCTTGTCTTTCAACCATGGCGAGAGTTGTAAGATAAACGGATTTCAAGGTATCTGGTCATTATTTCCTCGGATTGACCTCAGAATTTAAAAACAAATTGTTATAAACTCACTTCCAACTTTTAGGGAATACAAGCTACCGCTCATATTCTTTACAGAATCATTTGTGCTAGCAGAAGCCATTAGGGTCATCATGTCAATGCTAGCTTTCCGTGGAGCAATCCAGTCTATCCCATTCTGCCATTTTATCCCTGATGCCTTTCCCGCAGGTACCCATCCAATTTCCTCGTGAAATAATTCATCCTGTTTGCCTCCACCAGCTTTGTATGAGGTGGGTTCCAATCTACCGCCACTGTCTCTGCAAAACAAAAGATATTTCTCTTATCCCACAGCATCTCTTACCCAAAAGTTCCACACCAGCATTTTAAAACAAAATCTGACACTGAAGTGGATAAGGAAATGCTGTAGCAAACAAGTCAGTTTTTAAGGAGCATCTTAAGAGGAGAGAGAGGTGGAAATGTTTAGGTATGGAATTCCGAGGATTAGGTACGACTGCCAGTGGGGGGGTGATTTACCTAAGAAGCCAGAATTTGAGGAAATCTCCGGGAGCTACTTGGATAAGGAGGTGTTGTGGCCATGGAGGATTTGAAGGTATTCCAAATCATGCCCTCTTGATCTAGAATCACCCATTAGACAAAATATTTTCTCTTGTACCTATTCTAGTAGTAGTTGTTCTATACAGCTCTTAATAGATCAACCCTCAATGGAGTTCATTCAAACTGTCCCCATAATGTATTACTAACCAGGTCCAGGCTTCTGAGTCTGCACTGTGCCCATGAGAACCTTTCTATGGTTCAACCTGCTAACTGACTACGGTGATCCAGATAGCAGTTGACCAAGGCTGTGTATCACTGAAGCAATACAATTTCACTTCTCTCAGCCTCCTGAGGACCACAGTCCTGTCACCCTTTAGGAAATCGTTTGCCTATGGTTATTGATTGATGAACTCGGATAATATTCCAGGGCTCCTGTTTCTCCTCTGCATCTCCCAGTCTCTCATCATTAAGCACATTTGGGGCTTTCACTCAGTCAAAGTGGACAGCTTCACAGTTACTCATATTGAACTCCAACTTCCTCAGTTTTGCTTGAGTCGCTTTGGTTAGGCAGACATTCAGACTGATGAGTGATGACTTCTTACTTTAATATTGAATTCAAGAATATGAGAATCTAGACAATAGGAGCAGGGCAGTCCCTACAGCCCTTAAGGCCTGACCTATCAAGATTATGACTGATGTTGAGCTTCAAATCCATTGCTCTCTATATTCCTTGATACCGTAAGAGACTAAACAGCTATCAAACCTCTTTGCAAAGATTCACAGCCCTTGGAGTGAAGAACTATCTCCTAGGTCTGAAATGAAGGGCCATATCACAGAATTGTTACAGCTCTGAAGGAAGCTATTCAGCCCATCAAGTACGCTCTGGCTTTTCAAATAAGCAGTTTGCCTAGTACCATTCCTCTGTTGACTTCCCGTAAACCTGCACATTGTTCCTTTTTGAATAAAGTCTAATTCCCTGTTGCAAGCCTTGATTGAACCTGCTTCCACCACACTCTCAGCCAGTGTTGAATGTGCTGCACCTTTCTCCACTTCAGTAATGTGGAATGATGGATAACATTGTCTTTAACTCCAGTCACAAACACCAAACCCTTTCCATTGATTCCAACCCCCTCACTGGCAATTGTCTCAGTTTCAACCAGACTGTATCCTCAGTACCCTGTTTGATTCAAGTTGCATTTCTGTGCCCCATATTCCGTTCAGCACAAAGATCGTCTACTTCTACATTCCAAGCATCACAAGTTTCCTGTATTCCCTTGTCCAACTCCCATTGAAATCTTCAACTCTGCTGTTGTCAACCACAGGATCAACTTAAATGTCTTGGCTGACCTCCCATCCTTCATTTTCTTTAAATTTCAACTCATCTGAAACAGATCCAATCCTTCTCAAAAATCATCCCTTTCCATGCTGACACCAGCTCCAAGTCCAAGCAAATTTCACGTTCTAAACTCTGGTCCTGATGTTCAAACTTCCTCATGGCCCTTTTGCTGTGTTTCTGTATCATTGTTTCTATTCAAACAATTATCCAATTCTTTTTCCAAATCCTTGATTGAATCTGCCTCCACCACAGCCTCTCCATCACTTGTTGTGTTAGTTTTCCTTGTTTCACCTCTGCTCCACTTGCCAGTTACCTCAAATTGGTGCCCTCTGTTTCTCGACACTCCTACTACCAGGATAGTTACTCTATCCAAACACTTCATGATTTGGAGGTGCCAGTGTTGGGCTGGGCTGGGACAAAGTTATAAATCACACAACCCCAGGTTATGGTCCAACAGGTTTATTTGGAATCACTAGCTTTCAAAGTGCTGCTTCTTCATCAGATGGTTGTGTCCTGAAGAAGGGTTACACCCGAAATGTTGACTTCTCCACCTCCTAATGCTGCCTGGCTTGCTGTGTTCTTCCAGCCTCCTGCCTGTTTACTAACAGTGCTGACAGGCAGGACAAGTGGAATCCACAGCCAGATCAGTGATCAAACTGCTACACCAATCTGGTCCACACTGGTCGTTTTGGACAACTGGACCTTGCAAGGAATCCAAGGTACTGTAGCAATGTACACTTTTGCATTCATACTGTAATTTGGAGCTATGAACAGTGATGGTCTCCCCATCACACAGCTGACCAGGAATCTTTCTCACTCTTACTACCTGCCATTGCACTGTGTTGGAAGGTTTCCAAGTTGAAGCCATATTATGAATCTTTGACTATCATGTCCTGGCGCAGAACTGGAACTGCTGACAGAGAGATAGAGAAACTACTCACTGCACCACAAAAGCTCTTTGAGCTGAGTTACATTTTGAAGAGCCTTTCATTCATTTTGTTACAGGAAACGTGCAACACATCGTGAATTAACCTGCACAGAAAATGTACTTGAAACAAAAGTGTTTTTAATCTTCCATTGCTAAACCACAAAATGTGCTCACAATGTTAAACCCTGGTGTTGCCTTTTGACCTGTATTGGTTCCACTGTATTTTGTAACTGTGCTGAGCTGTCTGGGGCAAATCAGTTTTACGGCTGTGTTTGAGTAACGAGCCAGAAAAATTACAGCCTCATGACCAAGACTTCCAACTAAATCATAATAGTACAACAAAAAAAGTGCTAGGAAATCTAGGGTATATTTTTTTCTCTCAGAGTTTATTATTGCTATGTTAAATCCACAGCCTTGCTTAATGTACCTGCATTATCAGACACTGTGGACCCAAGGTCGCAGAATTTGCTAACCGCTTCTAGTGGGATTGTTTATCATGATCTGGCACATGACACCTTGCCCCCTGCCTACAGTTTCTTGATGCTGATTTTCAGAAGAGAACAGGTTAAAGGCACAAGAGGCGCAATCCATGTGCCTTTAGAATAGTGTTGCGTCAGCACTAAAAGTGAAAAACATCCCACATTCTCAATTTCTTTCATCATGTTGTACCTTGGATCAGTCAGCATTCAGTGTATCCCACACACTCCAGGCCAGTCTCCCACACTCTGCTCTCTGTCACTTGAGCTTACCCCAAACTCTGCAGCCTGTGTCTAAACTCGCACCAACACCCATTCTCTGGTCAGCCGTGTGCTCACTGATCTGGGTTGGCCCCTGGTTTAAAGTTATCATCCTTGCCTATATCACCCCATCCTACCTCTATAACGTCCTAGAGTCCCACAGCCCTTCAAGATATCTACACTCCTCTAATTCCAGCCTCTTGTCCATTCTCAATCGTTATGTCTTAATCAGTGGCTGGTCATTCATTTTCTTAGGCCCCAAGCTCTGGGAGTGTCTCCCCAAACCTCTCCTCCTCCATTTCCTCCTTTAAGATACATGTTAAATCCTTTGTCCAAACATTTGGTTCTCATATCTTCTTAAATGACTCAGTGTCATGATCTATCATAAAGTGTTCCTGTGAAGTGCTTTGATGCATTGCAATTTTTTTCTGTAAATGTTGCATTTATTTTAGTGAGGCTCATAGGATCTGGAGGAGGCATTTGTCCTCCCAATGTCTGCACAGCTGTTCAGTTAGAACACGACTTATCAATACTCAAACTCCCACTTCCCCACTTTAAGCTCCACGTTCTGAAACTTTCACTACATCAGAATCTCTTGATTTTTGTATGTGACGTTTGTCATGTCCTGCAGCTCCACCTGAGTATTGGCAGGACTGGTAGAGAGACCTGTTAAAATAGCAAATCTTCGACTTTGACTTAGTTAATAGGGGCGCAAGAGCAACAAAGTTAAAAATCACACAACACCAGGTTATAGTCCCAACAGGTTTGGAGCATGCTCCTTCATCAGGTGGTTGCCTACTTTTTAACTTTGTACACCCCAGTCCAACACCAGCATCTCCAAATCATGAGCAAGGAAGTTGTGTTGAACTTATACAGGACTTTGATTCAACCTTAGTTGCAGTATTGTGAATCGCTCTGGGTGCCACACTTTAGGAAGGATATGAATGCATTGGAGAGAAGTTTATGAGAATGGTTCCAGGAATGGGGATCTTGAGAAAAATGAAGAAAGAGTGGGAAAGTTGGAACTGTTTTTATCTTGGAGAGGTAAAGGCCGAAGGGAGATTTGTTCGAGAGCAGACAGGGAGAAACTGTGACTGCAAGAACCAGAGGGCACAGATTCAAAGTGTTTTGCAAAAAAATTAATACAAGATAAGATAAAACCTTTTCATGTGGCAAATGGTTAGGGTATGGAAGAAAGGCAGAGGCATGTTCAAATGAGTCAGTCATGATAGTATTGGATGAATTTTTAAATAGAAGTTGCTAAAAGGAAATGAGAAGTTGCAACATTTTGTCTTGCCCTCCTCAGAATTGGGAGACAGAAAAACGGATTTGAACAAAGAGACACCATGTGGTCCACATGAGAATAGAGGGTGAATTGACTGGGTCATCATTGGAGATACAGCGAGAACAGTTAACTATCAATCTTCATTCTCAGACCAGATAGGTGGACTCTGGTTGGTCTCATTTGTGCAAAATGGTGTGTCGTTGTTCAAGTCTGTTATTTGCGTCTTAGTTCTAATGCATACAGAACGAAAAGCTTCAACTTGTTGTCTCTTTTAGCAATCATTAAGTTCTGCACTACCAAGCAGTAATTTAAACAGAAACAATGTGCTGATTTATGAGGGAGCTGTTTGGCACAAAGTCAAAAGGAAAGCTAGTATGGGCATGATAGGCCGAATTGCCCCCGAAATGTATTGTAACAATTCAGTGATTCTGGGAATCCTCCTTATTAGTATTATTCCAAGCTAGTGGCAGCAAGTGGAGAAGGATGTCTTCAGCAGAAGGGAGGCTTGAAGAGATTTGGTTTATTACATAGTATTTAGTAACTAGTTACATTACATCTGAGTTATATGATAGTCTCTTGTGAGACGTGAGGCTAGATTTAATAGTAAGTAGTTACTGTTATGTAGTTAGTTGGAACTTTGCACAAAATGCCCTTTAACCCTTTCAGATTGACTTTGCAATAGATTTGGTCTCAAATGATCCAGTGGTGTTTCAACAGTCTTTTGAAGGAGAGAGTTTCAGATTTCCAAGAATACTTCCTGAGTTTCCAAAAGTTCTCTATGTATAACCCATCACTTTGTCTCTTAGATCAATTCAATTCAATCACCCCCTCAACCACCATCACAGATGCATTACAGAGTGCACTCAGTACCAAAAGAAGGGTTAAATATTGAATCATTGCTTGTACAGTGCAATCTTACATTTTCTATCACATTTTTAATAACTATGTAAATACAACACTGAATATTATTAGCAAATATTTCATGTAATCTCTCACTATCTCACTGCGCAGAGAGGAGTCAAATTCTAACAGTATGTTCTATCAGTACCATCAGTTCTGAGATTTGAACGTACAACAATATTAATGAGTACAACACAGCTTGCTGTAAAATGCTTGAATACAGAGCGTCACCATTAAGACTTCTTTCAAAATCAAGTTTCGTGACCAAGAGCCTTTTGGAGAGGAAATTTCTGCATGGTGACCTTATAAAGAGCAGAATTGCCATACAAGTCTATTCAGAAAGATGGACAATTTGACTTTGGATATTAACATACATTGGCTGATTCTAATTCAACTGCTGATATCTGGCACAATTTCAACTTCATGAAAATTGAAACTAAGCCAGAATCTCTCTGTCATATTCCCTAGGGAGAGAAAGCATCATGATCAGATCCCCTGGGAAGAAGCAAAATCACAATTTTAAGGAGAAAATATCTTCATCACAGTTCCTTGAACAAGGACCTGTGGATTGTAGGTTCCATTGTGTAAAATAGTTCCACCAAAGGATTCCTTTTACAGAGGCATTCATTTAGGCAGAAGCGGGTACTACAGATGTTGAAGAGCAGAGTCAAGATTAGAGTGGTGCTGGAAAAGCACAGCAGGTCAGGCAGCATCCGAGGAGCAGGAAAGATCGACGTTTCGGGCAAAAGCCTGATGAAGGGCTTTTGTCCAAGTTGATTTTTCCTGCTCCTCGGATGCTGCCTGACCTGCTGTGCTTTTCCAGCACCACTCTAATCTTGACCCTTCATTCATCTGTTTAGGGATAGAAGGAGACCTACCAGACCTCCAACTTGTTCCAACATACAGCACAGAAACAGACCCTTCGGTCCAACCAGTCCACGCCAACCATAATCCCAAACTAAACTAGTCCCACCTGCCTATGCTTGGCCAGTATCCCTCCAAGCATTTCTTATTCATGTACATATCTTAATATCTTTTAAACATTGTACTTGTACTCAAATCCACCACTTCCTCTGGAAGTTCATTCCACACAGGAACCACTCTCTGTACAAAAAAATTGCCCAAATGTCTTTTTAAAATTTTTCTCCTCTCGCCTTAAAATGTGCCCCCTATTGTTGAAATCCCCCACCCTAGGGAAAAGACATCTGCCATTCACCTTATTTATACCCCTCACAATTTTATAAACCTCTGTAAGATCACCCCTCAACCTCAACCAGTGAAAATAGCCCCTGTCTATCAAATCTCTCCTTATAACTAAACCCCGCCCCCCCCCCCCCCCCCACCCCCCACCCCCCATTCCCGGCAACATCCTGTTAAATCTTTTCTGAGCCCTCTCTCGCTTAATAATATCCTTCCTATAACAGGGCGATCAGAATGGACATAGTATTCCAGAAGAGGCCTCACCAATCCTTGTAAAACCTCAACATAACCATCCCAACTCCTACACTCAAAGATCTGATCAATGAAGGCATGACTGTTCTGTATCAATTCATGTCAATTTACCACAATTAATATCATATTTCCTGTTCCCAGCAACTTTTTTGGGAGGCCAGCAGTTACCAGATTTCTAAGACCTGTTATGTGAAGATTTGCTTCCAGTCATCAGTCCTGAACAGCCCAATTTTATACCTAAGATCCCTTCATCTGGATCCCCTCCCCAAGGCAAAATGGTTTTCTCTCTCTACTCCACTAATTCCTTTAATCATATGAGTTAACCCTTTAATCATATATCATTAAGTGAAAGCAAACCTTAGTCTTTGGAATCTTGGCCTAGAAGCTGAACTGGACAAACATGTAAATAATGTGGCTACAAGAGCAGGCCAGAAGCCAGGCATTCTGTGTCATGTAACTCAACTCCCTACTCCTGAAATGTCCATCGACAAGGCACAATCAGGAGTGTGATGGGCTACTCCCCACTTGCCTGGATGGGCTACTCCCCACTTGCTCCAATAACACTCAAGAAGATCGATACTATTCAGGACAAAGCAGCCTGCTAGATTGGCACCACATCCACAAACATCCACTCCCTCCACCACCGACGATCAATTGCAGGAATGTGTACTATCTACTAGAAGCACTGTGACAACTCACCATGGCTCCTTTGACAGCACCAAACCTAACAGCTCTATGATCCTGAGAGACAAGGTACGGGGGAATCTGGGTGTTCTGATATGTGAATTACAAAAAGTAAAGCCACAGCAAGTGATCAGGAATAACAAGGGGAATGAAACATAAAAAGAAGAGGTAACTTGCTTCTGTTGTGCAGCACATTGGTGAGAAATTATCTCAAATACTGTGTATATTTTAATCTCCTTATTTATTTAATCTCCTTATAATTGCATTTGAAATATTTCAGAGAATATTCGCTTGAGTGATTTATGGGGTTATATTATGGGGAGGGTTTGGCAGGTTGGGACTCTATCCATTGAAGTTTAGAAGAATGAGAGGAGATCTTACTGAAACATTTAAGATCCTAAGTGACTTGACAAGATTGATGCTTGAAGTATTTTTCTCTTTGTAGGAGGAACTGGAACTGCAGACTGTAATTTATAGATAAAAAGTCTCCCACTGAAAACGGAAATGGCGAGTATTTTTCTTTCAGAGGACCATAGGTCTATGGAACTCTCTTCCCAGAGAGTTTTGGTTGTAGGGTCATTGAATGTTTTTCTTAAGGCAGAGGGAGAAAGATCTAGACCAGCAAAGGAGTCACAGAGTATCAGGACTAAACAGGAATGAAAAGTTATGGCATGACCTTATTGAATGATGGAGCAGGCTTCAAGGGGCCGAATGGCCTGCTCTGACTCTGAATTTGTCTGATCATGTGTACGCGCACGTGTGTTTCTATATTCATTACACAAACATGATCTTCTGTGTCAAAACCATGGAGATTGTGTGTCAGCCATGCCTCAGTGTTCTCACCTTCGAGCTGAAGGACTCAAGTCAAACTCCAGACCTGAGCCTAATGATCGAAGTCTACACTTCCAGCACAGTGCAGAGGGATTGCTGCATTGTCAGAGGTGCAGCACCAGCAAACTGAGATCTCTCTGTTCCCTCAGGTGGACATGAAAGATCCCATGGTACTGTTTTACATAAGAGCAGGGGTGGTCCTCTGAGTGTCTTGGTCAATATGTATCCCTCAACCAGCATCATCTTAATCTGACCATCACTGCTTTGCTATTTGTGGGAGCTTGCTGTGTGCAAATTGGCCACTTCATCCCTTTCTTAACAGCAGTGGCTTAGCTCCAATAGAACTTCAGGGTGACACAGAGGCTCAGTGGTTAGCACTGTTGCTTCACTGCGCCAGGAACCCAGTTTCAATTCCACACTCAGGTGACTGTGTGGAGTTTGCACATTTTTCCCCGTGTCTGTGTGGGTTTCCTCTGAGTGCTCTGGTTTCCTCCCACTGTCCAAAGATGTGCAGGTTTAGTGGATTGGCAGTGCTAAGTTGCCCCGTAGTGTTCAGGAGGTGTGGGTTAAGTGGATTAACAATGAGAAATATAGGGCAGGGGAGTGGATCTGGGAGGGACGTTCTTCAGAGGGCCAGTATGAATTTGATGTGCCGGATAGCCTGCTTCCATGCTGTTTAAAAAAGAAATTACTTATTTGTTGGCAAAGGGTCACATAAATGTAAATGTAAAACTTTGCACCTTCATCTGACAGCCTCCTGACAAGTTAGCCTTCTCCCAAACCTCACTGTGACCTCTCTATTGCTCCCTGTATCCCTCCAGTCAGGACTTAGCGGTACATGTGCTCATCTCTAACGTACAGCAGCTGGTTGTACAGTGAATTTGGCAAAGGTCCAGAGTGTGAGCTGCCTCCAGATCACATGAGATACGGTTTGCTGCTTACTGAGAAATTAAAGAGGTAGAGAAAATACGTGGGAGAGGTGAGAAGAATAGAAAGGGGAAAAACAAGTTGTGGCTGCACATTAAATGAGTTGTTTCGTTGTACACACTGTGGGGAGAAGTGCACGCCTGACTGTTGCAGATGATGAGTCACAATGCAGAACTGTGGCTGTCTACCAGACTGCACGTGTTTCTCTTGTAAAACAACAAGGCAGTGCAGCCCCTCTTAGTAACCAGTCCCTTGCTGAAATCTGCAACAAACAATATCCTTTCCCTTTTCTCTACACCTTCCTTCTCACTCTGTCACTACTGGATGTAAACTGCAGATGAGGTTCATGTGCCTGAAAGTGTCTCTTGGTACCAGGAGAGTTTCACAAATACTGGAATGCCAGCGGTAACTGTGCTGAAATAAATATAGAGACGCCTTAATGCCATGTGTTTACAGCAAGCCTGTCACACCAGAGAGTGCTTCATGGGAGTAATTATCAAACGAAATGTGAACACTGAGCTATGTAAGAATTTAGGAGGGAATCAGAGAATGGTTACCATAAGACGTAAGACAAAGAAGCAGAAATTAGGCCATTTAGCCCATCAAGTTAGTTCTGCCATTCATGGCTGATACGTTTCTCAACCCCATTCTCCCACTTGCTCCCTGTAACCTTTGATCCCCTTGATGCTCAAGAACTTATCTATCTCTGTATTAAATATACTCAATGACCTGCCTTCCACACTCTTCTGTGGCAGTGAATTCCATAGATTCACCACTCTCTGACTGAAGAGATTTCTCCTCATCTTCATTCGAAAGGGTCTTCCCTTTGCACTAAGGCTGTGCCCTTGGGTCCTCATCTCTCCTGCTGGTGAAAACATCTTTCCGATGTCCACTCGCTCCAGGCTTTTCAATATTCTATAAGTTTCAATTTGATCCCCTCTTATCCTTCTAAATTCCATTGAGTACAGACCCAGAGTCCTCAAATATTCCTCATATGTTAAGCCTTTCATTCCTGGGATCAGTTTAATGAATCTACTCTGGACCTGCTCCAGGACCAATACATCCTTCCTGAGGTATGGGGCCCGAAATTGCTCACAATATTCTAAACGTGGTGTGAGCAGAGCCTTATAAAGTCTCAGAAGTATATCCCTGGTTTTATATTCTAGTCCTCTCAAAAAAAATGCCAACATTGTATTTGCCTTCGTAATTACCAACTCAACCTGCAAGTTTACCTTAAGAGAATCCTGGATTAGGACTCCCAAATCTCTTTGTACTTCAGATTTCTGAATTTTCTCCCCATTTAGAAAATCATCCATGTCTCTATTCCTCCTACCAAAGTGCATGATCTGATAATTTCCCACATTGTATTCCATCTGCCACTTCTTTGCCCACTCTCCTAACCTGCCCCAATCCTTCTGCAGCCTCCCCGGGGCCTCAATAATACCTATCCCTCCACCTGTCTTTGTATCATCTGCAAACTTAGCCAGAACTCCCTCTGTTCCTTCATCTAGATCATTATTGTATAAAGCGAAAAATTGTGGTCACCACTAGTCACTGGCTTCCATTCTGAGAAGGGCCCTTTTATCCCCACTCTCTGCTCTCTGCCATACAGTCAATCTTCTATCCATGGTAGTACCTTGCCTCTAACACAATGGGCCCTTATCTTACTCAGCAGCCTTATGTTTGGCACTTTGTTCAAGGCCTTCTTGAAGTCCAAGTAAATAGCATCCATTGGCTCTCCTTGGTCTAACCTGCTGGTTATTTCCTCAAAGAATTCTAGCAGATTTGTCAGGCATGACCTCCCCTTGATGAAACCATGCTGACTTTGCCCTATTTTGCCATGCACTTCCAAGTATTCAGAAGTCTCATCCTTCACAATGGACTCCAAAATCTTATTAACAACCGATGGTAGGCTAATCCGGCTGGAATTTCCCATCTTTTGCCTCCCTCCCTTCTTAAACAGATGGGTTACATTAGCAATTTTCCAGTCCTCTCGGACCCTCCCTGACTTCAGTTATTTCTGAAAAATCACCACTAACATCTGCACTATCCCTTCAGCTGAATCTTTCATAACTCTGCAGTATAGCCCACCTGGTCCAGGTGATTTGTCCGCCTTCAGACCTTTCAGTTTTCCTCGCACCTTCTCCTTGGTGATGGCCACTATACGCACCTCTGCACCCCAACTCTCCTGAATCTTTGGGACGTCACTCATGTCTTCCACCGGGAATACTGACACAAAGTACTTGTTTAGTTCCTCAGCCATTTCTTTGTTCCCCAGTACTATCTCTCCAGCATTATTTTCTAATGGCCCAATGTCTACTTTTTCCTGTCTTTTGCCTTTATATATCTAAAGAAACTCTTGAAATCTGCTTTTACATTACTGGCTAGCTTACCCTCATATTTAATCTTCACCCTCCTTGTTTCTTTTTTAGATATCCCCTGGGAATCCGTTTAGCTCAGTTGGCTGGATTGTTGATGTGTAGAGCAGTGTGATACCGTCAGCGTGGGTTCAATTCCCATCATGATTTGAGGTTACCATGAAGGACTCTCCTTCTCAACCTCTTCCTTCGCCTGAGGTCTGGCGGCCCTCAGGTTAAATCACCCCCAATCGCTTCTCTCTCTAATGATAGAGCAGCCCTGATGATCTGGTAAGACTATGGCGACACAACAACAAGATGTCCTCTGTTGCTCTTTGTAGGATTCCCACTGCCCTTCGCCACATTCTATCCTTTCTCTTTTGCTTTTATGCTGTCCCTGACATCCTTGATCAGCCGTGGTTACCTCATCCTCCCTTTAGTATGGTTCTTTTTTGTAGGGATGACTGTTGTGCTGTGTCTCCTAAATTACTCCCAGAATCTCCTGCCATTGCTGTTCCACTGTCTTTCCTGTTAGCCTCCTCTCCCAGTCAATTCTGGCAAGCTCCTCCCTCATAACCTCTGTAGTTGCCTTTATTCAACTGTAATACCATTATATCTACTTCCAGCTTCTCCCCTTAAATTGCAAAGTAAATTCTGTCATACTATAGTCACTGCCTTCTAAGGGTTCCCTCACGTTAAGCTCCCTTGTCAAGTCTGCCTCATTACATCAACATTTGCAGAAGGAGGCCACTCAGCCTATTAACTCTGTGCTGGCTCTCTGTAAGAGCATCTTGGCTTGTCCCACCTCTTCCCTGCATTTCATTTCCATTTAGATGATTATCCCATTTTAAAGCCCCAACTGAATCTTCCCCAACCACACTCCCAGGCAGTACATTCCAGACCCACATTTTCTTCATCTTGCATTTTGATCCTTTATCAATCAATCAAATGCAATTTTTGCATTCATTTCTAGAGTCCATACTCACCTCTGCACCCCAACTCTCCTGAGTTTGGCATTTTTTGATCCTTAGTCATCCTGCCATTGGGAACAGTTTTTTCTTTTTCTGTTCAGACCGCTCATGAATGTAAACACTCCTATCAAATCACCTCTTAATTTTCTCTTTTCAAGGAGAAAGCCCCAGTCTCTCCGATCTACCCACCTAACACAGGTGCCTAAATATTTTGTCAAAGACCAATGTTGAAAGTGAGAGGCTATGCACTTTGGTAGGAAGAATCGAGGCATATACTATTTTCTAAATGGGGAAAGGTTTTGAAAATCTGAAGGACAAATTGAGTTAGGAGTCCCAGTTCAGGAATTCTCTTAAGGTTAACATGTATGTTAAATTGGTAGTTAGGAAGGCAAATGCAATGTTAGCATTCATTTCTAGAGTCAAGAGAGTGGGGTGCTGGAAAAGCACAGCAGGTCAGGCAACATTCGAGAAGCAGAAGAATCGATGGTTTGGGCATTAGCCTTTCATGCCTGAAACATCGACTCTCTTGCTCCTCCAATGTTGCCTGACCTGCTGTGCTTTTCCAGCACCACACTCTCAACGTTGATCTCCAGCATCTGCAGTTCTCACTTTCTCCTAATTCATTTCAACAGGGCTAGAATACAACAGTAGGTCTGTATAACACTTTGGGCAAACCACATTTGGAATATTGTGAGCAGTTTTGGTCTCCCTACCTCAGGAAGGATGTGCTGACATCGGAGAAGGTCCAAATGAGGGTTGTAAGAACGATCCCAGGGCTGAAGGGCTTGTCGTATGAGGAGTGGTTGAGAACTCTGGGTCTGTACTCATGCCGGGGGGGGGGGGGGGGGGGGGGGGGGTTGCGGTTATAGGGAGAAGGTTATAGGGAGAAGGCCGGAAAATGGGGTGGAAAAATATATCAGCTATAATCAAATGGCAGAGCACACTCGATGGGTCAAATGGCCAAATTTTGCTCCTATATCTTATGGTCTTGTGGTTGAAGGAAATGTTGCAAATGACGGAATAGAGAAAAGGTTAGGAGAGAAAGAGAAGCTTAGGAAGGCAATTCCAGAAGTTGGGATCCAGGCAGCTGAAGGAACGGCCACCAGTGATAGAGTGAAAAAAATCAGGGGTGGGTGAGAGACCAGAAATAGGGGAATGCAGAAATCTCGGAGTGTTGTAGGGCTGGAGAAGGTTACAATGAAACAAGATATTGTGACTATGTCTCCTTCTCAAAACATGAGCACACAATACAGGCCTCCAGGTTTCCAGTGCATAAGACATTAAAATCCTACCTTCCCTCTCAGCTTCCTGGCCAATATTTATCCATTAACCAGCACTTAGTATGTAGATAATATAGTTAATATCTCACTGATTCTGCAACCTTCCTGTGATGTGGGCATTGCTGGCTGAGCTGCTTTTATTTATTGCCCATCGCAAATTTCCTTGAGATGGTGGCAGTGAGCTGCTCGCAGTCCATGTGCTGTTGGCAGACCCACAACGCCCTCAGGGAGGGACAAAGTTAAAAATCACACAACACCAGGTTATAGTCCAACAGGTTTAATTGGAAGCACTAGCTTTCGGAGCGACGCTCCTTCAATTGTGGAGTACACAATTGTAAGACACAGAATTTATAGCAAAAGCTTACAGTGTGATGTAACTGAAATTATACATTGAAAAATACCTGGATTGTTTGTTAAGTCTCTCATCTGTTAGGATGACCATGTTAGTTTCACTTCTTTCATTTGTAAATCTCAAAACGTTTTTTTTAAAAGTTACATTCTCAGGTTAACTTTAACAATTAATGTCAGCCCAGATGACACATTGAAGGTGTTAGCTCCCTGTATACTGTTGTCTGTGCCATAATGTTTAGATTGATTCTAATCTAAAAAATGAGGTAACAGAGTCCATGTGAGATTTTGTATACCTCAATCCAACACTGGCATCTCCAACTCAGGGAGGGAATTCTCGGATTTTGAACCAGCAGGATTGAAGGAACGGCAATACATTTCCAAGTCAGGATGGTGAGTGGCTTGGAGGGGAACTTGCAAATGGTTCTGCTTCTGTCTCTATGCTAATTCTGTCCTCCTGACGGAAGTGTTTGTGGGTTTGGAAGGTGCTGGTGAAGGAGGCTTTGTAAGTTACTGCAGTGCTTCTTGTGCAACTGCTGCTACGGAATATTGGTGGAAGAGGGGGTGAATATTGGAGTTGGTTCATTGTCTGTAAAGTATTTTGACTGCGTTGGTAGTTCAGTGGTAACCATAAGACCATAAGGCATAGAAACAAAAGTAGGCCATTCGGCCCATCAAGTCTGCTCTGCCATTCCATGAGATCATGGTTGACCTGATAATTCTCAAATCCACTTTCCTATCAGTTCTTATAATCCTTGGTTCCCTTACTGATTAAAAATCTGCTTCTCTCAGCCTTGAGTATATCTGATGACACAGCCTCGGTAGAATCTGTGCATGATTAATGGCACAGACATGATGGGTTGAAGGGCTTCATTCTGTGCTCTAATCAACTGTGACTTTGGAATAACTCAATAGTTCTGAAAAGTGGTACAAAAATGCAAGTTCTTTCTTTATTCCAGTTAATATAAAATGGCAGTTGTGTTGCTACATGGGGGAGGCAATGCCTAGTGGAATTATCACTGGACTGTTAATCCAGAGACCCCGGTAATGTTTAAGGATTTAGGTTCTAATCTCGTCGTGGAAGATGGTGGAATTTGAATTCAATGAATATCTGGAATTAAGACTGTAATGATGACCATTTGCCCATTGTAACCCATCTGGCTCACTAATATCCTTTAAGGAAGGAAGCTGCCATCCTTACCTTTCTGGTCTACATGTGACCCCCGACCCCCAATGTGGCAGACCTTTAATTGCCCAGAGGGCAGTTAGGGATGGGCAATAAACACTGGTCTAGCCAGCAACACCCACATCCCATGAATGAATTAAAAAGAAGAATTTTCTTCTATAATTAGACACCAAAGAGGTGTATGGACGTGTGACAGGCTGCACCCCTGTGTCTGAATAGTGGTCTCTGCAGAACCCCTTGGTTGCATGGCCTACATTTTCTATTGTTTCTTCCTTTTTTTTGAGGGTGGGGATGAATTTTTGCTTTCATTCTCCCTCTGATGAAGCGCCCTGGTGATCTTCACTCAGATAACTGCAGCCTCTGGGGTTATCTGAGCTGTGCAGCTTTGTGGAACTCCCATCTTGAATTCAGATCACCTATCTGAGGTTGTGGTTTCCCTTCATCACTTGCTCAGTACCGTCTCACTCACTCAGCCACAGGGCAGCAAGATCGAGTCAATCAGAAGATGCCTTATCTCATCATCGGTGGCATTATGAAACAAAGCTAACTGTATCTGCACTTGAAGCCACCCACAGTATAATTTGATTACTGATTCATCGTAAAATCATGCTGACTTGTAACTTTGCTGCACTGTACATTGGTAGAAATCTGGGTTTTTCTCTAACCTGCTTCCTCTACCCCCATTGACCCCACCACCAAGTCCCATTTGCCCCAGGTACTGGGTTAAATTGAACATTAAAGACTGCAATCACTTGATGTTTCTTACTCTCCGAAAGGATAGGGAATAAAGACAGGCAAGTAGGAATGAGGTTCTAAAGAGACAAATGTTGTAATGCTTTTCATAACTAATGGTGCCTCAAAGTGCTTTGCAACGAATGAGATGTGGTCACTGTTGCAATGCTGGGAAACACAGTGCTCAATTTGCACACAGCAAGCTCCCATGGACAGCAACATGATACTGATCAGATATTGTGATGCTGATTGAGAGGTAAATATCAGCCAGGACACCAGTGACAACTCCCCTGATCTTCTTTGTAATAGAAGCCACACAGTGTTTTAGACCAGCGAGGCAACACACACTTTGGAATAAGATTTTGATTTCACTTCCCATCTGAAAGATAGCAGCTCTGACAGTGTAGGATTCCTTCAGTCCTGCCCTGGGGTGGGTCAGCCTTGATGTTCTGCACAAGATCTGGAGGTGGGGTCTGATCCTGAAACCTTGTGACTGAGAGGGAAGAGAATGATACCCATTGAGCCATGTCCAGTTGAATCAGGTCAGTTCTCATTGATTGACAGCATGTCTGGATGCCTGACTGGCCTCATCTTGTTAAATAAGATTTGGGAGTGATACACACACTATTGAGTAGAGAAATGATGCAGGTAGTTAAAGGTGGAAGGAATTCACACTGAAAATAATCTTTCATGTGTTTACTGTGCCCCTTTCAAACCTAGCTTATCAATTCTAAAAACTGAGACCAAGATCATGTATTACTGGGAGCAAGGACCCCATGTGCTTATTCATTTTGGACACTTGGACAATATACAGCAGGCACCTCAAATTCTGGTACCAGGCACCTGCTAACGTTGCCCCAGTAGTGCCTTCACAAGATTCTGCAAACCTGGTCAGGCAGCTTAATATCCTCCTCCGGCTACTTTTCCAGCATTGAGGCTGTAATCACTCAAACCCAGCTCCTGCTGGCTGGGACTTGTCACTTGTGTGTGACACTCAACTCAGAACTCTTGCAGAAAGCTGTAATAGGGGCATTTATCATGAAGCACTGCAGCACTCTCTCTAATTCCCCAATTGCTTCTACTGGGACAGAGGGTGAAATTCATAGGAACGTGGGAACAGGAATAGGCCAGTCAGCCCCTTGAGCCTGTTCTGCCATTCAATGAGATCATGGCTGATCTTGGCCTAACTCCATTTGGCTGCCTTTGGCCCAGATCCATTAGTACCTTTGCTTAACAAAAAGTATCCATCTCAGATTTAAATGAACAACCAGTGTGCATCCTTTGCAGTTTGTAGAAGAGAGTTCCAAACCTCTCCCACCCTTTTTGTCTGTAAAAATGCTTCCTATACATCCTTCCTGAACCTGGCCTTAATTCTCAGACAATGCCCCTAGATCTAGAATCCCCAACCAGTGGAAATACTTTATCTTTTCCTAACCTGTCTTTTTCTGTTAATATCTTGAAGACTTTGATCACATCGCTCCTTAACCTTCTAAATTCTACAGAAACATGGGCCTAATCTGATATAATGCATAATTACCAACAAAAGAGTTTCAGAATTGTGAAAGTGTCAGCTATTGATTGGGCTGTAGGTAGACAGAGGGAGGTCTCCTGATGCATTGGGTAGTGTCTCTGCCTCTGAGCCAGAAGCTTGATGTTCAAGTCCCCCTCCACGCCTCGATGATCAAGGAAAGTGTGTTTCTAACGCAACCAAACAGGATGAATATCAACTTGTAAATCCTTCCAGCACTTGCCACCAGCAGGTGGTTAAGAGCAGGAGTGCCTCTTTGTCAGTTATGCCCCACGCAGAGTGGTGTCCCAGTGTTGCAGTCTCAGGCCAATGTGCTGTCACAGGGAATGAACAAACTCCAGAAAGAATGGTGTATTGCACCTGCCTTGTGCGTCTCTGGATGTGGGAAGTGTTTCAGCATCGATTGGCAGAGGAGACATCTGTGAGCAGAAATAGCTTGATCGTCTCCTCCCTCCCCATCTGCCTTCATCTCCTCATGTCAGAAAAGCATTTGGATCTTTCACTGCAGCTGCTTTGGCTCAACATCAACCGGCTTTTATATAGTGCCTTTGATATAACAAAATTTCCCAGGGCACTTTGCAGGAGCCCTAGTCATTCTGATCAGACAGACTATTCTGTCACCCTGTGATCTCCCTATTACATCCTAGCCCCTTGATTTCTAACCTTGGTGGGGAGTACTGAGGGAGTGCAGCACTGTCAGAAGTTTCATCCATCACATAGTGGGTTAGACTGAGATCTGGTCCGCTCTCTCAGGTGGACACAACCTCTCTTCCCAAAGGGGGCATTCTACCTGGTGCCATGGCTATGTCTAGTCAGTGAAATAGCATCATTTAAACCTGATAATCTGGGAATGTCAGCAGGTCACTTGAGCCATTGTGGGATCTTGCTGTGCACAAATAATATTTCATACATCACAACCAAAGCATTGTTGGACGATGTAAGATTATGAGCACTACTGTATAAACTAAAGACCTTTCTTTATATGAATAGTCAGAACTCTCATAATACAACACTATCTGGGTGTAATAGCACAGGCCATTGAGTCTCTGCATGAGACGTAAAACAACCAGACTTTGTCTAACAGTGAGAATGCAACTAACAAAACCAAACAGACTGCAAAATCAGCTCAAGAGTAACCCAAACAGAAGATTAAGGACTTACGCTTCAGAACCAATGAAAATGAAAAGCTACCGAATCAGGACAAATTTATATGCATCTGGTGTCATACCAGTGGAGCAAGAGTTGCATTTTTATCTTGTCCACTCTTTGGCTCCTTTGTTTTTCAGAATGTGGATAGAAACTTAAGTTCTTCCAACTTCTGCCCCATCAATCATTGTGACATCTACTTCAGCAATGTGAGGGGAATGATTGCCAACGAGCCACTGAAGAACGTCTCTGCGTTGTTCTTTTTGTGTATGTCTGAGATGCAGGAGGCCTGGGCTGTGTGCAGGTCAATGCATGCATGAGGCCTGTGCAGCTGGATTGCCAGTTACTCTCAGTGCTTCCTCAGTTCAATTACATTGTGTGCTATTTTCCGGTGGTCTTGCGTGGCACAGTAATTTCAAACTCACATCCCTGTGATGGAGAAGTCACATTGCTTGGGCAATGATAAGCCAATAGAGTCAGCCACAGATTAAGACACTTTGGGCATCTTTCCTTTGGTTTGATTTTTATTCTGAGGCTTTATGCCAATGTTTGCTTTCACTCCTGGTCTCAGTGGGTTCCTTTTGGAGCTGTTTGGAGGGTGAGAAGAAGATCTAATAGAGAGAGAGGCCAGGTTTCTCAAAAGTGAAGAAGCTTACTTCAGAGTATTACAGGACGGTGATCAGTTGGGCCGATAGGTCGAGGAGTGGCAGTTAGTGTTTAATTTAGATAAATGTGAGGTGTTGCATTTTGGTAAGGCAAACCAGGGCAGGACTTATACACTTAATCGTAAGGTCTGAGGGAGTGTTGCTGAACAGAGGCCCCGTGGTGCTGGTGCATAGTTTCTTGAGTGTGGAGTTGCAGGTAGACAGGATAGTGAAGAAGAGTTTGGTACGCTTGCTGTCATTGGTCAGTGCATTGAGTATAGGAGTTGGAGGATCATGTTGTAGCTATACAGGATATTGGTTAGGCCACTTTTGGAATACTGTATTCTAGTCTCCCTGCTATAGGAAAGATGTTGTGAAACTTGAGAGATTGCAGTAAGGATTTACAAAGGTGTTACTGGAGGATTTGAGCTACAGGGAGAGGCTGAATAGGCTGGGGCTGTTTTCCCTGGAACGTCGGAGGCTGAGGGGTGACCTCATAGAGGTTTTTAAAATGAGGGGCATGAATAGGGTAAATAAGCAAGGTCTTTTCCCCAGGGTAGGGGAGTCCAGAACTAGAGGGCATAGATTAAGCTGAGAGGGGAAAAATTTAAAAGGGACCTAAGGGGCAACTTTTTCACGCAGAGGGTTGTGCGTGTATGGAATGAGCTGCCAGAGGAAATGGTGGAGGCTGGTACACGGACAGCAAAGTTTGTGTGAAGATTTGTAGCTCGGGTGCTCGTTGTTGTGGTTCTGTTCGCCGAGCTGGAAGTTTTTGTTGCAAACGTTTCGTCCCCTGGCTAGGCTACATCATCAGTGCTTGGGAGCCTCCTGCGAAGCGCTTCTTTGATGTTTCCTCCGGTGTTTATAGTGGTCTGTCCCTGCCGCTTCCGGTTGTCAGTTTCAGCTGTCCGCTGTAGTGGTTGGTATATTGGGTCCAGATCGATGTGTTTGTTGATGGAGTTTGTGGATGAATGCCATGCCTCTAGGAATTCCCTGGCTGTTCTCTGTCTGGCTTGCCCTATGATAGTAGTGTTGTCCCAGTCGGATTCATGTTGCGTGTGTGGCTACTAAGGATAGCTGGTCGTGTCATTTCGTGGCTAGTTGATGTTCATGTATGGGGATTGTTAGCTGACTTCCTGTTTGTCCTATACAGTATTTAGTGCAGTCCTTGCATGGGATTTTGTACACTACATTCGTTTTGCTCATGTTGGGTATCGGGTCCTTCATTCTGGTGAGTTGTTGTCTGAGCGTGGCTGTTGGTTGGTGTGCCGTTACGAGTCCTAGGGGTCGCAGTAGTCTGGCTGTCAGTTCCGAGATGCTTCTGATGTATGGTAGTGTGGCTAGTCCTTTTGGTTGTGGTATGTCCTCGTTCTGTGGTCTTTCTCTTAGGCATCTGTTGATGAAGTTGCGCGGGTATCCGTTTTTGGCGAATACCTTGTATAGGTGTTCCTCTTCTTCTTTTTGCAGTTCTGGTGTACTGCAGTGTGTTGTGGCCCTTCTGAATAGTGTCCTGATGCAGCTTCGTTTGTGTGTGTTGGGGTGGTTACTTTCATAGTTTAGGACTTGGTCTGTGTGTGTGGCTTTCCTGTATATCCTTGTAGTGAATTCTCCGTTCGGTGTTCTCTGTACCATCACGTCTAGGAATGGGAGTTGGCTATCCTTTTCTTCTTCTCTCGTGAATCGGATTCCTGTGAGTGTGGCGTTGATGATCCGGTGTGTTTTTTCTATTTCCGTGTTTTTAATGATTACAAACGTGTCATCGACATATCAACAGCACACAAACCAACAGCCACGCTCAGACAACAACTCACCAGAACGAAGGACCCGATACCCAACATGAGCAAAATGAATGTAGTGTACAAAATCCCATGCAAGGACTGCACAAAACACTATATAGGACAAACAGGAAGACAGCTAACGATCCGCATACATGAACATCAACTAGCCACGAAACGACACGACCAGCTATCCTTAGTAGCCACACACGCAGACAACAAGCAACATGAATCCGACTGGGACAACACTACTATCATAGGGCAAGCCAGACAGAGAACAGCCAGGGAATTCCTAGAGGCATGGCATTCATCCACAAACTCCATCAACAAACACATTGACCTGGACCCAATATACCAACCACTACAGCGGACAGCTGAAACTGACAACCGGAAGCGGCAGGGACAGACCACTATAAACACCGGAGGAAACATCAAAGAAGCGCTTCGCAGGAGGCTCCCAAGCACTGATGATGTCACCTGGCCAGGGGACGAAACGTTTGCAACAAAAACTTCCAGCTCGGCGAACAGAACTACAACAACAATTACAGCATTTAAAAGGCATCTGAATGGGTACATGAATAGGAAGGGTTTAGAGGGATGTGGGCCAAATGCTGGCAAATGGAACTACATGAACTCAGGATATCTGGTCAGCGTGGATGAGTTGGACTGAAGGGATGGTCTCCTTGCTGCACATCTCTATGACTCTAGTTGGTGTGTCCCCATAGAGACTGGTTCCATGCTTGTTTTGATGATTGGTATGTTTGGAGACTCCTTTTTCCAAAAAGGTGAGATATCTGAATGGATAGCATTGTGATGATATGTCTGACTGAACCCTCATGATGAAGCCTTATACTTGTACACCTTGTTGATGGTGACAGTGAATGATGTCACAGTTCTGCACGTCTACCAGGAGGTCCATCTGCTGATGAGCCCAGCCTGCCATCAAAGCTGAATGCACTAGCCACCACTTGGAGTCCTGACCAATATTTGTCCCTGAATTGAAGGAAAAAAAGACCTTGTCAATCTGGTATTTGTGGGAAGTTGCTGTTTGTACGTTGGCTGTGACTTTCCGTACATTACGACAGTGACTAGCCTTCAGCGGCTGTAACTCGCTGTGGGATGTACTGAGTTTAGAAAAGATATGTTAGAAGTACATGTCTCCTGTTTCTTGAATGGCATAGCAAGTGATCAATAACCAGCGCACCTGACTAAACAGAAAGGTCTCACCAATCCAAGCTGCAGGCCTTACTTTGAAATGACAAGGCAAAAGTCAGGAGTGTGATGAAATACTCCCCACTTGCCTGGATAGGTGCAGCTCCAACAATGCTCAAGAAGCTCCACACCAACTAGATTAATTGGTATCCTATCCACCACAGTAACCATCCACACCCTACACCACTGAAGTTCCATAACAGCAGTGAGTACCATTTACAAGATGCACTACAGATATTCACCTAAACTCCCTTGACAACACCTTCCAAACCCATAACCACTGGCATCTAGAAGGACAAGGGCAGCAGACACATGGGAGCATCACCTTTCCCCTTCAAGCCACTCACCATCCTGACTTGGAAATATATCGCCGTTCCTTCACTGTTGTTGTCAAAATCCTGGAATTCCCTCCCTATGGTCATTGTGGGTCAACCTACAGCACATGGACTGCAATAGTTCAAGAAGGCAGCTCACCCCCACCTTCTCAAGGGGCAACTAGGGTCAGGGCAATAAATGCTGACCCAGCCAGTGACATCCATAGTCTGTGAACAATTTTAAGAATGGCAGTGGAGCGCTGTCTTCCTGAGCCTCAGGTCAAAGAGTGAGGCAGATGCTGAGCCATGGGATCAGTTCTATGGGTACATGTTGCTCTGATACAGTGTAGGGGTAGTGTACACAAGAACTGGGCGTTAGAATGGACCGGGGTGGAACCACAGCTTGAAATTTGACTGGAGCTGCTTGTGAGATGGAACTGCAAAGTAGAGCTGTGAGGTGGATTTGTCTTTGCCAACTGGGAGTTCTTGTCACATGACTTGACCCCAGCTGAGCCATTGGTTGACCAACATGCCCATCTTTGTGTCACTTTGTCTTAACAAGCCAATCAGAAAGCAAAGGAATTCACTGATTATCCAACTGAATAATAATTGACTTGCTGTTTTATTATATTTTTGGTGACTTTTTTAAAAGAATGACAAAAAAACTCCACAAACTATTTAAATGTTTCAATCTGATTTTTCACCAGAATTTCAATCTCTTGGAGATTGACCTTTAATTCCTAAGGACTACAGGCCCATCCTGGGAAGTAGGTGACTCAAGGGTGACTCTGTCGACCGATCGTTTCTTCATGCCCATCTCGATTAGTTCCAAACTATCCTGAGCAAATCAGGCAGGAAGGTGGTGTCAAACGGAAGGAAATATGTACGATAATGAGACAGTGTAATTGTTGATATGGCATCAGCAGAGCAGAGAAAGAGAGAGAGAGAGAGAGAGAGAGCGAAATGAGATGGAGGAGCAGAGAGGAGCAGAACTATATTCAGTATGGATGTATCATTGTGCAAATGACGAGATTACAGGATTACTGAGAGCAGTAGGACATGGTTTTTGAATAAAGAATAGAATAGAATCCTTCACCGTTTAGATTTTAAAGAAAATAAAGCAAATATAAAAAGAAAAAGAAAGAAAAAGTGCAAAAATGAAAAGAAGAAAGGAAAAGAGGAAGAAAGCTGACAGGGGCAGACACATCCTGGGTTCAGCTCTGCCACCATCTTGGCTACACAGCTGAAGAGTACCAACTTAAGCCTGAGATGAGGAGAAATGTCTTCTCTCAGAGGGTTGAGAGTCTTTGGAACTTCTGACCACAGAGAGCTGTGGGGGCAGAGTCCTTGTGTATATTGAAGGCTGAGACAGAGAGATTCTTGATCATTCGGAGAATCAGGGGTTATGGGAAAGGTGAAGACAGTGGATATCAGATCAGCCATGATCTTATTGAATGACAGAATAGGCTTGAGGGGCTGAACAGCCTCCTCCTTTTCCTATTTCCAATGGTCTTATGGATAGAATACATTACAGACAAGCTAGAGAGGCAGGAGGAATGTCTTCACTAAGTGCCATGAGAACCCAGTGTTGAAAGCTGAATCCCTTTAGTATTCCACACTTAATATTTTCTGTGTTATTTGAGTATTACAGCTGTAACTCACCTATTACAAATTTAAATAAATCTTTAGAAAATGAAAGCTAAAGGAAGAAGAATAAAAATTAGAAGAATCATTGAGGTCACAATGCCTATTGAATTAGCATCAACAATTTATTTGGTGTCTATTATCAATGTTTTGTTTGGGAAAATAAGGAGGTTTTGATCTTTGAAGGAATGCAAGCTAACCTTGCTATAGTGTGGTGACCAGAACTGCACAGGGTACTCCAATTTTGGCCGAATGATCCAGTTTTAGATCTGCAACATAACTTGCCAATTTTTATACTCAATGGCCCAACCATTGAAGGAAAGCATACCTTCTTTACCACTTTGTGATGCCACTTTCAGGGAGCTCTGGACTTGTACCGAAAATCCCTCTTTATATCAGTGCTCATCAGAGTGCTGCCATTTACTGTACTTACTGTATATTTTCTTCTTGCATTACACCTTCCAAAAAGCATTACCTCACACTTATCTGGATTAAACTCCATCTGTCATTTCGCAACCCAACTTTCTAACCAATTGATATCCTGCTGTATCGTTTGATGACTATCATCACTATCTACGATTCCACTCTTTGACTAATTGAATAGTGTATGGTATTTAAACTGTGGCTTCTTAAACAACTCAATAACCTTTCTGAAAATTGCTTACGAACAGTCATCTGCCTATATTAGACAAAAGTGGTCACGCACCCTCCCCAATATCAACAGTGTAGAATCTCTGAGCTACCTTCTCCCCAACCCCACCCCCCTCCCATTTATCTCTCCATCCCTGAGGCTCCCTGCCTCATTCCTGATGAAGGGCTCTGGCCCGAAACGTCAATTTTCCTGCTCCTCAGATGCTGCCTGACCTGCTGTGCTTTTCCAGCAGCACACTCTCAACAAGTGTCGAATTAATAACCACCCTCCTACCCTATCCCTGTAACCCTGCATTTCCCATTGTAAATCCACTTAGACTGCACATCCCTGGATGCTATGGAGCAATTTAGCATGGCCAATCCACCTAACCTGCGCATCTTTGGACTGTGGGAAGAAACCCACATAGACATGGGAAGAATGTGCAAACTCCACACAGACAATCACGTGAGAGTGGAATTGAACCCAGATCCCGAGCACTGGGAGGTAACAATGCTAACCACTTAGCCAACATGCCACTTGCAATCAGAGTATGACAGAGTAAGACCTCTTCCCATTGTTATAAAATCCCATGTGATTCACTAATGTCTTTTAGGGAAAGAAATTTGCCGTCCTTATCCGGTCCAGACCAACAGCAATGTGGTTGACTTTTGACTGCTCTCTGGGCTGTTGGGGGGGGGGGGGGAAATAAATGCTGACCTAGCCAACAATGCCCACATCCCATGTACAACTTCTTGAAAATGACCATGAGCTGAAATTTGGGATTGGTATTCTTTTGTAGCTGCGGTCCTGCAATCAATAAATCAACAGTCTGTTTTCTGACACTGTGCATTTGCAACAAGAGAAAAACCACATAGCAAGGTCATGATTGACTCACTTGGTGAAATAAATTGGTTTCCTTTCTGATAAACATACCTCCCCACACTCTGGTTCTGCTATTGCTGCTGGAGCCTTTGCAGCTCAAATGCACTTGTCTATCAACCACAACCGCTCATGAAGCTGGGTTCACTTCCGAAATCTGTGCCTTCTACTGCCTTGACTGAATAAAGCTGTTTGTTTTCACAAGCTCCATTAAGACCAATGTCTTTTGAGAAGCAATTCAAGTCCACAGTAGTTAGCTGAAGAATTGATGTGATGTGGTTGGACTGGGGTGGACAAGGTCAGAAGTCACACGACATCGGGTTATAGTCCAGCATGTTTATTTGAAACCACAAGCTTTCAGAGCGCTGCCCCTTTGTCAGGTTGGTACCAACTTCCATCACTGGATGATAATGCAAGTGACCATCTCAAGCTGCTTACTCAGTTTTCAAAGATGTGCTTACATCCACCATCAGCAGTCATGTCTGGTCCAATGATTTTCCCCCAGCTTACCCATTCAGCAATCAATCACTGTGGCTCAGTGGCTAGCACTGCTGCCTCACAACACCTGGGTTTGATTCCAGCCTCAAATGACTGTCTGTGTGGAGTCTACATGTTCTACCCATGTCTGTGTGGGCCCCCTCCGGGTGCTCAGGTTTCCTCTAACAGTCCAAAGATGCACTGGTTAGGTGATTGGCCATGCTAAATTGCCCGTAGTATCCAGGGATATGCAGGCTAAGTGGATTAGCTATGATAATTGCAGAGTTATAGGTTAGGGTTGGATCTGGGAGGGATGCTCTTTGAGGGGTTGGTGTGGACTTGATGGGCCAAATGATCTGCTTCCACACTGCAGAGGTTCTACGAATCTCCATAAGTATTTGGATAGCTACAGAATGTGACCTCTGGGCGAGAGACTGTCTCCCTCACACATCTACCTGTGGGGCTTTACAATTTAAAATAACCTTTTATTCCTATTGACCATAACTAATCTCTGCTGTTTTCTCCAATGTTCATTGATTTGTAAGGAAGTTCATAACTTGATCGCAAAAATGGGCTTTTTCTGCCCCCTTACCTATTTACATAGTTTAGCACAGCTGGTTATTACCTAGCGCCAACAACACCTTTCCTGAACTTTGGCTACCTCCCAGCCTGCTAATGTTAAACTCAGGCTCTGCTGCCATTGTCTCCATGTGGATCTACTTTGCATCATCTTCTCAGGAAACCAAAGTAAGGCTTCTTTTCATCTCAGACCACCCAGGCATCAGGCAGACTGCAGAATATGTCATATGAGCCCTCCCTCCAATTCATCCAACACCAAGGGATATGGAGATAACACAGGAATGTACTGTTGAGGCAGTTGATCAACCATGAGTGACAATGGCAGGCAGGGCAGGCTCCAGGGGCCGAATGGCCTCTTCCTGCTCCATTGCCCCGTTGGCCATTTAACTCAAATTTAAAGCCACAGTCTCAAAATACATGACATATAATAATGGATATGAAGGGTTGTAATGCATCATTGTTGTAGTGGATTCACACTGTATTTTAGTGTGAACCATATCTGAGTGTGAACTGTATCTGAGTGTGAACCGCATCTGAGTATGAACTCTATCTGAGTGTGAACTGTATTTTAGTGTGATCTGTATCTGTGTGTGAACTGTATTTTAGTTTGAACTGTATCTGAGTGTGAACTGTGTCTCTGAGTGTAAACTGTATCCGAGTGTAAACTGTATTTTAGTGTGATCCGTATCTGAGTGTGTACTGTGTCTCTGAGTGTAAACTGTATCCAAGTGTAAACTGTATTTTAGTGTGATCCGTATCTGAGTGTGTACTGTGTCTCTGAGTGTAAACTGTATCCGAGTGTAAACTGTATTTTAGTGTGATCCGTATCTGAGTGTGAACTGTATTTTAGTTTGAACTGTATCTGAGTGTGAACTGTGTCTCTGAGTGTAAACTGTATCCGAGTGTAAACTGTATTTTAGTGTGATCCGTATCTGAGTGTGTACTGTGTCTCTGAGTGTAAACTGTATCCGAGTGTAAACTGTATTTTAGTGTGATCCGTATCTGAGTGTGAACCATATCTGAGTGTCAACTGTATTATAGTGTGAAACGTATCTGAGTGTGAACTGTTTCTGAGTGTAAACTGGATCTGAGTGTGAACTGTATTTTAGTGAGACCTGTGTCTCTGAGTGTGAACTGTATCTGAGTGTAAACTGTATTTTAATGTGAACTGTATTTTAGTGTGAAGTGTATCTGAGTGTGAACTGTAATTTAGTGTGAACTGTATCTGAGTGTCAACTGTATTTTAGTGTGAACTGTATCTGAGTGTGAACTGTATTTTTGTGTGCACCGTATCTGAGGTTGAACTATATCTGAGTGTAAACTGTATTTTAGTGTGAAGTGTATCTGAGTGTGAACTGTATTTTAGTGTGAACTGTGTCTCTGAGTGTGAACTGTGTCTGAATGTGAACTGTATTTTAGTGTGAACCGCATCCGAGTGTGAACTGTATCTGAGTGTAAACTGGATCTGAATGTGAACTGTATTTTAGTGTGAACTGTGTCTCTGAGTGTGAACTGTATCTGAGTATCAACTGTAGTTTCGTGTGAACTGTATCTGAGTATGAACTGTATCTGAGTGTGACCTGTATTTTAGTGTGAACTGTGTCTCTGAGTGTGAACTGAATCTGAGTATCAACTGTAGTTTAGTGTGAACTGTATCTGAGTGTGAACTGTATTTTAGTGTGAACTGTGTCTCTGAGTGTGAACCGTATCTGTGTGAACTGTATTTTAGTGTGAACTGTGTCTCTGAGAGTGAACTGTATTTTAGTGTCAACCGTATCTGAGTGTCAACTGTATCTGAGTGTCAACTGTGTATTAGTGTGAACTGTATTTTACTATGAACCGTGTCTCTGAGTGTGAACTGTATCTGAGTGTCAACTGTAGTTTAGTGTGAACTGTATCTGAGTGTGAACTGTAGTTTAGTGTGAACTGTGTCTCTGAATGTGAACCGTATCTGTGTGAAGTGTATTTTAGTGAGAACTGTGTCTTTGAGTGTGAACTGTATTTTAGTGTCAACCGTATCTGAGTGTGAACTGTATCTGAGTGTGAACTGTATATTAGTGTGAACTGTATTTTACTGTGAACCGTGTCTCTGAGTGTGAACTGTATCTGAGTGTTAACTGTATTTTAAGGTAAACTGTTTCTCTGAGTGTGAACTGTATTTTAGTGTGAACTGTATCTGTTTGTAAACTGTATTTTAGTGTGAACTGTGTCTCTGAGTGTGAACTGTATCTGAGCTTAAATTGTATTTCAGTGTGAACCGTATCTGAGTGTGAACTGTATCTGAGTGTGAACTGTATTTTAGTTTGAACTGTATGGGAGTGTGAACTGTATCTGAGTGTAAACTGTATTTTAGTGTGGACCATATCTGAGTGTGAACTGCATCTGAGTGTGATCTGTATTTTAGTGTGAACTGTATCTGAGTGTGAACTGCATCTGAGTGTAAACTGTATCTGAGTGTAAACTGTACGTTAGTGTGAATTGTGTCTCTGAGTGTGAACTGTATTTTAGTGTGATTCGTATCTGTGTGTGATCTGTATTTTAGTGTGAACTGTATCTGAGTGTGAACTCTATCGGAGTGTGAACTGTATCTGAATGTGAACAGTATTTTCGTGTGAACCGTACGTGAGCGTGAACTGTATTTTAGCGTGAACTGTGTCTCTATGTGTGAACTGTACTCTAGTGTGAACTGTATCTGAGTGTAAACTCTATCGGAGTGTGAACTGTATCTGAATGTGAACTGTATTTCGTGTGAACCGTACGTGAGCGTGAACTGTATTTTAGCGTGAACTGTGTCTCTATGTGTGAACTGTACTCTAGTGTGAACTGTATCTGAGTGTAAACTGTATATAGGGTGAACTGTGTCTCTGAGTGTGAACTGTATTTTTGTGTGTACTGTATCTGAGGTTGAACTATATCTGAGTGTAAACTGTATTTTAGTGGGAAGTGTATCTGAGTGTGAACTGTAATTTAGTGTGAACTGTATCTGAGTGTCAACTGTATTTTAGTGTGAACTGTGTCTCTGAGTGTGAACTGTATTTTTGTGTGCACCGTATCTGAGGTTGAACTATATCTGAGTGTAAACTGTATTTTAGTGTGAAGTTTATCTGAGTGTGAACTGTATTTTAGTGTGAACTGTGTCTCTGAGTGTGAACTGTGTCTGAGTGTAACCTGTATTTTAGTGTGAACCATATCTGAGTGTGAACTATATTTTAGTGTTAAATGTATCTGAGTGTGAACTATATTTTAGTGTGAACCGAATCTGAGTGTGAACTGCATCTGAGTGTGAACTGTATCTGAGTGTGAACTGTATTTTAGTGAGAGCTGTGTCTCTGACGGTGAACTGTATCTGAATGTGAACTGTATCTGAGTGTGAACTGCATCTGAGTGTGAACTGTATTTTAGTGTGAACTGTATCTGAGTGTGAACTGTATATTAGTGTGAACTGTATCTAATTGTGAACTGTAGTTTAGTGTGATCCATATCGGAGTGTGAACTGTATTTTAGTGTGAACTGTGTCTCTGAGTGTGAACTGGATCGGAGTATGAACTGTATTTTAATGTGAATTGTTTCTCTGAGTGTAAACTGTATCTGAGTGTGATCTGTATTTTAGTGTGAACTGTATTTTAGTGTGAACTGTCTCTGAGTGTGAACTGTATTGTTGTGTGAACCATATCTGAGTGCGAATTGCATCTGAGGGTGAACTGTATTTTAGTGTGAACTGTATCTGAGTGTCAACTGTCTGTGAGTGTGAACTGTATCTGAGTGTGAACGGAATCTGAGTGTCAACTGTATTTTAGTGTGAATGGTATCTGAGTGTGAACTATATGTGAGTGTGAACTGTATTTTAGTGTGAACTGTGTCTCTGTGTTTAAACTGTTTCGGAGTGTGAACTGTATTTTAGTGTGAACCGTATCTGACTGTGAACTGTATTTTAGTGTGAACTGTGTCTCTGTGTGTAAACTGTATCTGAGGGTGAACTGTATTTTAGTGTGAACTGTATTTTAGTCTGAACTGTACCTGAGTGTTAACTGTATTTTGGTGTGAACCGTATCTGACTGTGAACTGTATCTGAGTGTAAACTGTATCTGAGTGTGAACTGAATCTGAGTGTGAACCAAATTTGTGTGTGAACTGTATTTTTGTGTGAACGGTATCTGCGTGTGAACTGTATATTAGTGTGAACTGTATCTGATTGTGAACTGTAGTTTTGTGTGAACCATATCTAAGTGTGAACTATATGTGAGTGTGAACTGTATTTTAGTGTGAACTGTGTCTCTGAGTGTGAACTGTATTTGAGTTTAAATTGTATTTCAGTGTGAACCATATCTGAGTGTGAACTGTATCTGACTTTAAACTGTATTTGAGTGTGAATTGTATTTTAGTGTGAACTGTGTCTCTGAGTGTGAACTGGATCTGAGTATGAACTGTATTTTAATGTGAATTGTTTCTCTAAGTGTGAACTGTATTTTAGTTTAAACTGTATGGGAGTGTGAACTGTATCTGTGTGTGAACTGTATTTTAGTGTGAACTGTGTCTCTGAGTGTAAACTGTATCTGAGTGTGAACTGTAATTTAGTGTGAACTGTATCTGAGTGTTGAACTGTATCTGAGTGTAATCTGTATTTTAGTGTGAACCGTATGAGTATGAACTGTATTTTAGTGTGAACCGTATGAGTATGAACTGTATTTTAGTGTGATCCATATCTGAGTGTGAACTGTATCTGGGTGTTGAACCGTATCTGAGTATGAACTCTATTTTCGTGTGAACCATATCTGAGTGAGAAGTGTACCTGAGTGTGAACTGTATTTTAGTGAGAACTATATCTGAGTGTGAACGGTATTTTAGTGTGAACCGTATCTGAGTGTGAACTGTATCTGAGTGCAAACTGAGTCTGAGTCTGAACTGGATTTTAGTGTGAACTGTGTCTGAGTGTGAACTCTTTCTGAGTGTAACTGTATTTTAAAGTGAACTGTATCAGAGTGTCAACTGTATTTGTGTGTGAACTGTCTCTGGGTGTGAACTGTATCTGAGTGTGAACCATATCTGAGTGTGAAATGTACGTGAGTGTGAACTGTATTTTAGTGTGAACTGTATCTGAGTGTGAACTGTATTTTAGTGTGAACTGTATCTGAGTGTGAACTGCATCTGAGTGTAAACTGTATCTGAGTGTAAACTGTACTTTAGTGTGAACTGTGTCTCTGAGAGTGAACTGTATTTTAGTGTCAACCGTATCTGAGTGTCAACTGTATCTGAGTGTCAACTGTGTATTAGTGTGAACTGTATTTTACTATGAACCGTGTCTCTGAGTGTGAACTGTATCTGAGTGTCAACTGTAGTTTAGTGTGAACTGTATCTGAGTGTGAACTGTAGTTTAGTGTGAACTGTGTCTCTGAATGTGAACCGTATCTGTGTGAAGTGTATTTTAGTGAGAACTGTGTCTTTTAGTGTGAACTGTATTTTAGTGTCAACCGTATCTGAGTGTGAACTGTATCTGAGTGTGAACTGTATATTAGTGTGAACTGTATTTTACTGTGAACCGTGTCTCTGAGTGTGAACTGTATCTGAGTGTCAACTGTAGTTTAGTGTGAACTGGATCTGAGTGTGAACTGTAGTTTAGTGTGAACTGTGTCTCTGAATGTGAACCGTATCTGTGTGAAGTGTATTTTAGTGAGAACTGTGTCTTTTAGTGTGAACTGTATTTTAGTGTCAACCGTATCTGAGTGTGAACTGTATCTGAGTGTGAACTGTATATTAGTGTGAACTGTATTTTACTGTGAACCGTGTCTCTGAGTGTGAACTGTATCTGAGTGTTAACTGTATTTTAAGGTAAACTGTTTCTCTGAGTGTGAACTGTATTTTAGTATGAACTGTATCTGTTTGTAAACTGTATTTTAGTGTGAACTGTGTCTCTGAGTGTGAACTGTATCTGAGCTTAAATTGTATTTCAGTGTGAACCGTATCTGAGTGTGAACTGTATCTGAGTGTGAACTGTATTTTAGTTTGAACTGTATGGGAGTGTGATCTGTATCTGAGTGTAAACTGTATTTTAGTGTGGACCATATCTGAGTGTGAACTGCATCTGAGTGTGATCTGTATTTTAGTGTGAACTGTATCTGAGTGTGAACTGCATCTGAGTGTAAACTGTATCTGAGTGTAAACTGTACTTTAGTGTGAATTGTGTCTCTGAGTGTGAACTGTATTTTAGTGTGATTCGTATCTGTGTGTGATCTGTATTTTAGTGTGAACTGTATCTGAGTGTGAACTCTATCGGAGTGTGAACTGTATCTGAATGTGAACAGTATTTTCGTGTGAACCGTACGTGAGCGTGAACTGTATTTTAGCGTGAACTGTGTCTCTATGTGTGAACTGTACTCTAGTGTGAACTGTATCTGAGTGTAAACTCTATCGGAGTGTGAACTGTATCTGAATGTGAACTGTATTTCGTGTGAACCGTACGTGAGCGTGAACTGTATTTTAGCGTGAACTGTGTCTCTATGTGTGAACTGTACTCTAGTGTGAACTGTATCTGAGTGTAAACTGTATATAGGGTGAACTGTGTCTCTGAGTGTGAACCGTATTTTTGTGTGTACTGTATCTGAGGTTGAACTATATCTGAGTGTAAACTGTATTTTAGTGGGAAGTGTATCTGAGTGTGAACTGTAATTTAGTGTGAACTGTATCTGAGTGTCAACTGTATTTTAGTGTGAACTGTGTCTCTGAGTGTGAACTGTATTTTTGTGTGCACCGTATCTGAGGTTGAACTATATCTGAGTGTAAACTGTATTTTAGTGTGAAGTTTATCTGAGTGTGAACTGTATTTTAGTGTGAACTGTGTCTCTGAGTGTGAACTGTGTCTGAGTGTAACCTGTATTTTAGTGTGAACCATATCTGAGTGTGAACTATATTTTAGTGTTAAATGTATCTGAGTGTGAACTATATTTTAGTGTGAACCGAATCTGAGTGTGAACTGCATCTGAGTGTGAACTGTATCTGAGTGTGAACTGTATTTTAGTGAGAGCTGTGTCTCTGACGGTGAACTGTATCTGAATGTGAACTGTATCTGAGTGTGAACTGCATCTGAGTGTGAACTGTATTTTAGTGTGAACTGTATCTGAGTGTGAACTGTATATTAGTGTGAACTGTATCTAATTGTGAACTGTAGTTTAGTGTGATCCATATCGGAGTGTGAACTGTATTTTAGTGTGAACTGTGTCTCTGAGTGTGAACTGGATCGGAGTATGAACTGTATTTTAATGTGAATTGTTTCTCTGAGTGTAAACTGTATCTGAGTGTGATCTGTATTTTAGTGTGAACTGTATTTTAGTGTGAACTGTCTCTGAGTGTGAACTGTATTGTTGTGTGAACCATATCTGAGTGTGAATTGCATCTGAGGGTGAACTGTATTTTAGTGTGAACTGTATCTGAGTGTCAACTGTCTGTGAGTGTGAACTGTATCTGAGTGTGAACGGAATCTGAGTGTCAACTGTATTTTAGTGTGAATGGTATCTGAGTGTGAACTATATGTGAGTGTGAACTGTATTTTAGTGTGAACTGTGTCTCTGTGTTTAAACTGTTTCGGAGTGTGAACTGTATTTTAGTGTGAACCGTATCTGACTGTGAACTGTATTTTAGTGTGAACTGTGTCTCTGTGTGTAAACTGTATCTGAGGGTGAACTGTATTTTAGTGTGAACTGTGTCTCTGTGTGTAAACTGTATCTGAGGGTGAACTGTATTTTAGTGTGAACTGTATTTTAGTCTGAACTGTACCTGAGTGTTAACTGTATTTTGGTGTGAACCGTATCTGACTGTGAACTGTATCTGAGTGTAAACTGTATCTGAGTGTGAACTGAATCTGAGTGTGAACCAAATTTGTGTGTGAACTGTATTTTTGTGTGAACGGTATCTGTGTGTGAACTGTATATTAGTGTGAACTGTATCTGATTGTGAACTGTAGTTTTGTGTGAACCATATCTAAGTGTGAACTATATGTGAGTGTGAACTGTATTTTAGTGTGAACTGTGTCTCTGAGTGTGAACTGTATTTGAGTTTAAATTGTATTTCAGTGTGAACCATATCTGAGTGTGAACTGTATCTGACTTTAAACTGTATTTGAGTGTGAATTGTATTTTAGTGTGAACTGTGTCTCTGAGTGTGAACTGGATCTGAGTATGAACTGTATTTTAATGTGAATTGTTTCTCTAAGTGTGAACTGTATTTTAGTTTAAACTGTATGGGAGTGTGAACTGTATCTGTGTGTGAACTGTATTTTAGTGTGAACTGTGTCTCTGAGTGTAAACTGTATCTGAGTGTGAACTGTAATTTAGTGTGAACTGTATCTGAGTGTTGAACTGTATCTGAGTGTAATCTGTATTTTAGTGTGAACCGTATGAGTATGAACTGTATTTTAGTGTGATCCATATCTGAGTGTGAACTGTATCTGGGTGTTGAACCGTATCTGAGTATGAACTCTATTTTCGTGTGAACCATATCTGAGTGAGAAGTGTACCTGAGTGTGAACTGTATTTTAGTGAGAACTATATCTGAGTGTGAACGGTATTTTAGTGTGAACCGTATCTGAGTGTGAACTGTATCTGAGTGCAAACTGAGTCTGAGTCTGAACTGGATTTTAGTGTGAACTGTGTCTGAGTGTGAACTCTTTCTGAGTGTAACTGTATTTTAAAGTGAACTGTATCAGAGTGTCAACTGTATTTGTGTGTGAACTGTCTCTGGGTGTGAACTGTATCTGAGTGTGAACCATATCTGAGTGTGAAATGTACGTGAGTGTGAGCTGTATTTTAGTGTGAACTGTATCTGAGTGTGAACTGTATTTTAGTGTGAACCATATCCGAGTGTGAACTGTATCTGAGTGCAACCTGTGTCTGAGTCTGAACTGGATTTTAGTGTGAACTGTGTCTGAGTGTGAACTCTTTCTGAGTGTAACTGTATTTTAAAGTGAACTGTATCAGAGTGTCAACTGTATTTGTGTGTGAACTGTATCTGGGTGTGAACTGTATCTGAGTGTGAACTGTATTTTAGTGTGAACTGTGTCTCTGAGTGTGAACTGTATCTGAGTGTAAACTGTATATTAGTGTGAACTGTATTTTAGAGTGAACCGTGTCTCTGAGTGTGAACTGTATCTGAGTGTCAACTGTAGTTTAGTATGAACTGTATCTAAGTGTGAACTGTATTTTAGTGTGAACTGTGTCTCTGAGTGTGAACTGTATTTTAGTGTCAACCGTATCTGAGTGTGAACTGTATCTGAGTGTAAACTGTATATTAGTGTGAACTGTATTTTACTGTGAACCGTGTCTCTGAGTGTGAACTGTATCTGAGTGTTATTCGTATTTTGATGTAAACTGTTTCTCTGTGTGTGAACTGTATTTTAGTGTGAACTGTATCTGTTTGTGAACTGTATTTTAGTGTGAACTGTGTCTCTGGGTGTGAACTGTATCTAAGCTTAAACTGTATTTCAGTGTGAACCGTATCTGAGTGTGAACTGTATTTTAGTGTGAACTGTATTTTAGTTTGAACTGTATGGGAGTGTGAACTGTATCTGAGTGTAAACTGTATTTTAGTGTGGACCATATCTGAGTGTGAACTGCATCTGAGTGTGAACAGTATTTTAGTGTGAACTGTATCTGAGTGTGAATTGTATCTGAGTGTAAACTGTATTTTAGTGTGAACTGTGTCTGAGTGTGAACTGTATTTTAGTGTGAACTGTGTCTCTGAGTGTGAACTGTATCTGAGTGTAAACAGTATCTGAGTGTGAACTGTGTCTCTGAGTGTAAACTGTATCTGAGTGTAAACTGTATTTTAGTGTGAACTGTGTCTGAGTGTGAACTGTATTTTACTGTGAAATGTGTCTCTGAGTGTGAACTGTATTTTAGTGTCAACGTATCTGAGTGTAAACTGTATTTTAGTGTGAAGTGTATCTGAGTGTGAACTGTATTTTAGTGTGAACTGTGTCTCTGAGTGTAAACTGTATCTGAGTGTAAACTGTATCTGAGTGTGAACTGTATTTTAGTATGAACTGTATTTTAGTGTGAACTATGTCTCTGAGTGTGAACTGTATCAGAGTGTAAACTGTATCTGAGTGTGAACTGTATCTGAATGTGAACCATATCTAAGTGTGAAGTGTACCTGAGTGTGAATTGTATTTTAGTGTGGACTGTATCTGAGTGTGAAATGTATTTTAGTGTGAACCGTATCTGAGTTTGAACAGTGTCTGAGTGCAAACTGTATCTGAGTCTGAACTGTATTTTAGTGTGGTCTGCGTCTGTGTGTGAACTGTATCTGAGTATCAGCTGTAGTTTCGTGTGAACTGTATCTGAGTGTGAACTGTATTTTAGTGTGAACTGTGTCTCTGAGAGTGAACTGTATTTAGTGTCAACCGTATCCGAGTGTGAACTGTATTTTAGTGTGAACTGTGTCTCTGAGAGTGAACTATATTTAGTGTCAACCGTATCCGAGTGTGAACCGTAGGAGTGTGAATTGTATTTTAGTGTGAACTGTGTCTGAGCATGAACTGTATCTGAGTATCAACTGTAGTTTTGTGTGAACTGTATCTGAGTGTGAACTGTATTTTAGTGTGAACTGTGTCTCTGAGAGTGAACTCTATTTAGTGTCAACCATATCCGAGTGTGAACTGTATCTGAGTGTGACCTATATTTTAGTGTGAACTGTGTATGTGAGTGTGAACTGTATCTGAGTGTCAACTGTAGTTTAGTGTGATCTGTATCTGAGTGTGAACTGTATTTTAGTGTGAACTGTGTCTCTGAGTGTGAACCATATCTGTGTGAACTGTATTTTAGTGTGAACTGTGTCTCTGAGTGTGAACTGTATTTTCGTGTCAACCGTATTTGAGTGTGAACTGTTTCTGAGTGTTAATTGTATTTTAATGTAAACTGTTTCTCTGAGTGTGAACTGTATTTTAGTGTGAACTGTATCTGAGTGTGAACTGTATTTTAGTGTGAACGGTATCTGAGCTTAAACTGAATTTCAGTGTGAACCGTATCTGAGTGTGGACTGTGTTTTTGTTTGAACTGTATGGGAGTGTGAACTGTATCTGAGTGTAGACTGTATTTTAGTGTGAACCATATCTGAGTGTGAACTGCATCTGAGTGTGAACTGTGTCTGGGTGTGAACTGTAAGTGAATGTCAACTGTAGTTTAGTGTGAAGTGTATCTGAGTGTGAACTGTATTTTAGTGTGAACTGTGTCTCTGAGTGTAAACTGTATCTGAGTGTAAACTGTATCTGAGTGTGAACTGTATCTGAGTATGGACTGTATTTTAGTGTGAACCATATCTGAGTGTGAACTGTATTTTAGTGTGAACTGTGTCTCTGAGTGTAAACTGTATCTGAGTGTAAACTGTATCTGAGTGGAACAGTATTTTAGTATGAACTGTATTTTAGTGTGAACTATGTCTCTGAGTGTGAACTGTATCAGAGTGTAAACTGTATCTGAGTGTGAACTGTATCTGAATGTGAACCATATCTAAGTGTGAAGTGTACCTGAGTGTGAATTGTATTTTAGTGTGGACTGTATCTGAGTGTGAAATGTATTTTAGTGTGAACCGTATCTGAGTTTGAACAGTGTCTGAGTGCAAACTGTATCTGAGTCTGAACTGTATTTTAGTGTGGTCTGCGTCTGTGTGTGAACTGTATCTGAGTATCAGCTGTAGTTTCGTGTGAACTGTATCTGAGTGTGAACTGTATTTTAGTGTGAACTGTGTCTCTGAGAGTGAACTGTATTTAGTGTCAACCGTATCCGAGTGTGAACTGTATTTTAGTGTGAACTGTGTCTCTGAGAGTGAACTATATTTAGTGTCAACCGTATCCGAGTGTGAACCGTAGGAGTGTGAATTGTATTTTAGTGTGAACTGTGTCTGAGCATGAACTGTATCTGAGTATCAACTGTAGTTTTGTGTGAACTGTATCTGAGTGTGAACTGTATTTTAGTGTGAACTGTGTCTCTGAGAGTGAACTCTATTTAGTGTCAACCATATCCGAGTGTGAACTGCATCTGAGTGTGACCTATATTTTAGTGTGAACTGTGTATGTGAGTGTGAACTGTATCTGAGTGTCAACTGTAGTTTAGTGTGAACTGTATCTGAGTGTGAACTGTATTTTAGTGTGAACTGTGTCTCTGAGTGTGAACCATATCTGTGTGAACTGTATTTTAGTGTGAACTGTGTCTCTGAGTGTGAACTGTATTTTCGTGTCAATCGTATTTGAGTGTGAACTGTTTCTGAGTGTTAACTGTATTTTAATGTAAACTGTTTCTCTGAGTGTGAACTGTATTTTAGTGTGAACTGTATCTGAGTGTGAACTGTATTTTAGTGTGAACGGTATCTGAGCTTAAACTGTATTTCAGTGTGAACCGTATCTGAGTGTGGACTGTGTTTTTGTTTGAACTGTATGGGAGTGTGAACTGTATCTGAGTGTAGACTGTATTTTAGTGTGAACCATATCTGAGTGTGAACTGCATCTGAGTGTGAACTGTGTCTGGGTGTGAACTGTAAGTGAATGTCAACTGTAGTTTAGTGTGAAGTGTATCTGAGTGTGAACTGTATTTTAGTGTGAACTGTGTCTCTGAGTGTGAACTGTATTTTTGTGTCAACCGTATCTGAGTGTAAACTGTATTTTAGTGTGAAGTGTATCTGAGTGTGAACTGTATTTTAGTGTGAACTGTGTCTCTGAGTGTAAACTGTATCTGAGTGTAAACTGTATCTGAGTGTGAACTGTATCTGAGTATGGACTGTATTTTAGTGTGAACCATATCTGAGTGTGAACTGTATCTGGGTGTTGAACCGTATCTGAGTATGAACTGTATTTTTGTGTGAACCCTATCTGAGTGAGAAGTGTACCTGAGTGTGAACTGTATTTTAGTGAGAACTGTATCTGAGTGCGAACGGTATTTTAGTGTGAACCGTATCTGAGTGTGAACTGTATCTGAGTGCAAACTGTGTCTGAGTCTGAACTGGATTTTAGTGTGAACTGTGTCTGAGTGTGAACTCTTTCTGAGTGTAACTGTATTTTAAAGTGAACTGTATCAGAGTGTCAACTGTATTTGTGTGTGAACTGTATCTGGGTGTGAACTGTTTCTGAGGGTGAACCATATCTGAGTGTGAAATGTACGTGAGTGTGAACTGTATTCTAGTGTGAACTGTATCTGAGTGTGAACTGTATTTTAGTGTGAACCATATCCAAGTGTGAACTGTATCTGAGTGCAATCTGTATCTGAGTCTGAACTGTATTTTAGTGTGAACTGTGTCTGAGTTTGAAATGTATCTGAGTGTAAACTGTATTTTAGTGTCAACTGTATGAGTGTGAACTGTATTTTGGTGTAAACTGTGTCTGGTGTGAACAGTATATGAGTGTGAACTGTATTTTAGTGTGAACTGTGTCTCTGAGTGTGAACTGTATCTGAGTGTAAACTGTATATTAGTGTGAACTGTATTTTAGAGTGAACCGTGTCTCTGAGTGTGAACTGTATCTGAGTGTCAACTGTAGTTTAGTGTGAACTGTATCTAAGTGTGAACTGTATTTTAGTGTGAACTGTGTCTCTGAGTGTGAACCGTATCTGTGTGAACTGTATTTTAGTGTGAACTGTGTCTCTGAGTGTGAACTGTATTTTAGTGTCAACCGTATCTGAGTGTGAACTGTATCTGAGTGTAAACTGTATATTAGTGTGAACTGTATTTTACTGTGAACCGTGTCTCTGAGTGTGAACTGTATCTGAGTGTTATTCGTATTTTGATGTAAACTGTTTCTCTGTGTGTGAACTGTATTTTAGTGTGAACTGTATCTGTTTGTGAACTGTATTTTAGTGTGAACTGTGTCTCTGGGTGTGAACTGTATCTAAGCTTAAACTGTATTTCAGTGTGAACCGTATCTGAGTGTGAACTGTATCTGAGTGTGAACTGTATTTAAGTTTGAACTGTATGGGAGTGTGAACTGTATCTGAGTGTAAACTGTATTTTAGTGTGGACCATATCTGAGTGTGAACTGCGTCTGAGTGTGAACAGTATTTTAGTGTGAACTGTATCTGAGTGTGAATTGTATCTGAGTGTAAACTGTATTTTAGTGTGAACTGTGTCTGAGTGTGAACTGTATTTTAGTGTGAACTGTGTCTCTGAGTGTGAACTGTATCTGAGTGTAAACTGTATCTGAGTGTGAACTGTATTTTAGTGTGAACTGTGTCTCTGAGTGTGAACTGTATCTGAGTGTAAACTGTATTTTAGTGTGAACTGTGTCTGAGTGTGAACTGTATTTTAGTGTGAACTGTGTCTCTGAGTGTGAACTGTATTTTAGTGTCAACCGTATCTGAGTGTAAACTGTATTTTAGTGTGAAGTGTATCTGAGTGTGAACTGTATTTTAGTGTGAACTGTGTCTCTGAGTGTAAACTGTATCTGGGTCTAAACTGTATCTGAGTGTGAACTGTATTTAAGTATGAACTGTATTTTAGTGTGAACTATGTCTCTGAGTGTGAACTGTATCAGAGTGTAAACTGTATCTGAGTGTGAACTGTATCTGAATGTGAACCATATCCAAGTGTGAAGTGTACCTGAGTGTGAATTGTATTTTAGTGTGGACTGTATCTGAGTGTGAAATGTATTTTAGTGTGAACCGTATCTGAGTTTGAACAGTGTCTGAGTGCAAACTGTATCTGAGTCTGAACTGTATTTTAGTGTGGTCTGCGTCTGTGTGTGAACTGTATCTGAGTATCAGCTGTAGTTTCGTGTGAACTGTATCTGAGTGTGAACTGTATTTTAGTGTGAACTGTGTCTCTGAGAGTGAACTGTATTTAGTGTCAACCGTATCCGAGTGTGAACTGTATTTTAGTGTGAACTGTGTCTCTGAGAGTGAACTGTATTTAGTGTCAACCGTATCCGAGTGTGAACCGTAGGAGTGTGAACTGTATTTTAGTGTGAACTGTGTCTGAGCATGAACTGTATCTGAGTATCAACTGTAGTTTTGTGTGAACTGTATCTGAGTGTGAACTGTATTTTAGTGTGAAATGTGTCTCTGAGAGTGAACTCTATTTAGTGTCAACCATATCCGAGTGTGAACTGTATCTGAGTGTGACCTATATTTTAGTGTGAACTGTGTATCTGAGTATGAACTGTATTTTATGTGAACTATGTCTCTGAGTGTGAACTGTATCTGAGTGTGAACCTTATCTGAGTGTGAACTGTATCAGAGTGTAAACTGTATCTGAGTCTGAACTGTATTTTAGTGTGAACTGTGTCTGAGTGTGAACTGTATCTGAGTGTAAACTGTATTTGAGTGTAAACCGTATGAGTGTGAACTTTATTTTAGTGTGACCTGTGTCTGAATGTCAACTGTATCTGAGTATCAACTGTAGTTTAGAGTGAACTGTATCTGAGTGTGAACTGTATTTTAGTGTGAACTGTGTCTCTGAGTGTGAACTGTATCTGAGTGTGACCTGTATTTTTGTGTGAACTGTGTCTCTGAGTGTGAACTGTATCTGAGTGTGAACTGTATTTTAGTGCGAACTGTATCTGAGTGTGAACTGTATCTGAGTGTAAACAGTATTTTAGTGTGAACCGTATCTGATTGTGAACTGCATCTGAGTGTAAACTGTATCTGAATGTAAACTGTATATTAGTGTGAACTGTATTTTAGTGTGAACTGCATCTGAATGTAAACTCTATCTGAGTGTGAACTGTATTTTAGTGCGAACTGTATCTGAGTGTGAACTGTATCTGAGTGTAAACAGTATTTTAGTGTGAACCGTATCTGATTGTGAACTGCATCTGAGTGTAAACTATCTGAGTGTGAACTGTATTTTAGTGTGAACTGTGTCTCTGAGTGTGAACTGTATCTGAGTGTAAACTGTATTTTAGTGTGAACTGTATCTCTGAGTGTGAACTGTATCTGAGTGTAAACTGTATCTGAGTGTGAACTGTATTTTAGTGTGAACTGTGTCTCTGTGTGTAAACCGTATTTTAGTGTGAACTGTATCTGAGTGTGAACTGTATCTGAGTGTAAACTGTATTTTAGTGTGAACCGTATCTGAGTGTGAACGGCATTTGAGTGTGAACTGTATTTTAGTCTGAACTGTATCATTGAGTGTGAACTGTATCTGAGTGTTAACTGTATTTTAGTGTGAACTGTATTTTAGTGTGAACTGTGTCTCTGAGTGTGAACTGTATCTGATTGTGAACTGTATCTGAGTGTGAACTGTATTTTAGTGTGAACTGTGTGTCTGAGTCTGAACTGTATTTTAGTGTGAACTGCATCTGAGTGTGAACTGTATTTTAGTGTGAACTGTGTCTCTGAGTGTAAACTGTATCTGAGTGTAAACTGTATCTGAGTGTGAACTGTATCTGAGTATGAACTGTATTTTAGTGTGAACTGTGTCTCTGAGTGTGAACTGTATCAGAATGTAAACTGTATCTGAGTGTGAATCGTATCTGAGTGTGAACTGTATCAGAGTGTAAACTGTATCTGAGTCTGAACTGTATTTTAGTGTGAACTGTGTCTCTGAGTGTGAACTGTATCTGAGTGTGACCTGTATTTTTGTGTGAACTGTGTCTCTGAGTGTGAACTGTATCTGAGTGTGAACTGTATTTTAATGCGAACTGTATCTGAGTGTGAACTGTATCTGAGTGTAAACAGTATTTTAGTGTGAACCGTATCTGATTGTGAACTGCATCTGAGTGTAAACTGTATCTGAGTGTAAACTGTATATTAGTGTGAACTGTATTTTAGTGTGAACTGCATCTGAATGTAAACTCTATCTGAGTGTGAACTGTATTTTAGTGCGAACTGTATCTGAGTGTGAACTGTATCTGAGTGTAAACAGTATTTTAGTGTGAACCGTATCTGATTGTGAACTGCATCTGAGTGTAAACTGTATCTGAGTGTGAACTGTATTTTAGTGTGAACTGTGTCTCTGAGTGTGAACTGTATCTGAGTGTAAACTGTATTTTAGTGTGAACTGTATCTCTGAGTGTGAACTGTATCTGAGTGTAAACTGTATCTGAGTGTGAACTGTATTTTAGTGTGATCTGTATCTGAGTGTTAACTGTATCTGAGTGTGAACTGTATTTTAGTGTGAACTGTGTCTCTGAGTGTAAACTGTATTTTAGTGTGAACTGTATCTTAGTGTGAACAGTATCTGAGTGTGAACTGTATTTTAGTCTGAACTGTATCTCTGAGTGTGAACTGTATCTGAGTGTTAACTGTATCTGAGTGTGAACTGTATTTTAGTGTGAACTGTGTCTCTGAGTGTGAACTGTATCTGATTGTGAACTGTATCTGAGTGTGAACTGTATTTTAGTGTGAACTGTGTCTGAGTGTGAACTGTGTCTGAGTGTAAACTGTATTTTAGTGTAAACCGTATGAGTATGAACTTTATTTTAGTGTGACCTGTGTCTGAATGTCAACTGTATCTGAGTATCAACTGTAGTTTAGAGTGAACTGTATCTGAGTGTGACCTGTATTTTTGTGTGAACTGTGTCTCTGAGTGTGAACTGTATCTGAGTGTGAACTGTATTTTAGTGCGAACTGTATCTGAGTGTGAACTATATCTGAGTGTAAACGGTATTTTAGTGTGAACCGTATCTGATTGTGAACTGCATCTGAGTGTAAACTGTATCTGAGTGTAAACTGTATATTAGTGTGAACTGTGTCTCTGACTGTAAACTGTATCTGAGTGTAAACTGTATCTGAGTGTGAACTGTATTTTAGTGTGAACTCCATCTGAATGTAAACTCTATCTGAGTGGAAACAGTATTTTAGTGTGAACCGTATCTGATTGTGAACTGCATCTGAGTGTAAACTGTATCTGAGTGTGAACTGTATTTTAGTGTGAACTGTGTCTCTGAGTGTAAACTGTATCTGAGTGTAAACTGTATCTGAGTGTGAACTGTATTTTAGTATGAACTGTATTTTAGTGTGAACTATGTCTCTGAGTGTGAACTGTATCAGAGTGTAAACTGTATCTGAGTGTGAACTGTATCTGAATGTGAACCATATCTAAGTGTGAAGTGTACCTGAGTGTGAATTGTATTTTAGTGTGGACTGTATCTGAGTGTGAAATGTATTTTAGTGTGAACCGTATCTGAGTTTGAACAGTGTCTGAGTGCAAACTGTATCTGAGTGTGAACTGTATTTTAGTGTGGTCTGCATCTGTGTGTGAACTGTATCTGAGTATCAGCTGTAGTTTCGTGTGAACTGTATCTGAGTGTGAACTGTATTTTAGTGTGAACTGTGTCTCTGAGAGTGAACTGTATTTAGTGTCAACCGTATCCGAGTGTGAACTGTATTTTAGTGTGAACTGTGTCTCTGAGAGTGAACTGTATTTCGTGTCAACCGTATCCGAGTGTGAACCGTAGGAGTGTGAACTGTATTTTAGTGTGAACTGTGTCTGAGCATGAACTGTATCTGAGTATCAACTGTAGTTTTGTGTGAACTGTATCTGAGTGTGAACTGTATTTTAGTGTGAACTGTGTCTCTGAGAGTGAACTCTATTTAGTGTCAACCATATCCGAGTGTGAACTGTATCTGAGTGTGACCTATATTTTAGTGTGAACTGTGTATCTGAGTGTGAACTGTATCTGAGTGTCAACTGTAGTTTAGTGTGAACTGTATCTGAGTGTGAACTGTATTTTAGTGTGAACTGTGTCTCTGAGTGTGAACCATATCTGTGTGAACTGTATTTTAGTGTGAACTGTGTCTCTGAGTGTGAACTGTATTTTCGTGTCAACCGTATTTGAGTCTGAACTGTTTCTGAGTGTTAACTGTATTTTAATGTAAACTGTTTCTCTGAGTGTGAACTGTATTTTAGTGTGAACTGTATCTGAGTGTGAACTGTATTTTAGTGTGAACGGTATCTGAGCTTAAACTGAATTTCAGTGTGAACCGTATCTGAGTGTGGACTGTGTTTTTGTTTGAACTGTATGGGAGTGTGAACTGTATCTGAGTGTAGACTGTATTTTAGTGTGAACCATATCTGAGTGTGAACTGCATCTGAGTGTGAACTGTGTCTGGGTGTGAACTGTAAGTGAATGTCAACTGTAGTTTAGTGTGAAGTGTATCTGAGTGTGAACTGTATTTTAGTGTGAACTGTGTCTCTGAGTGTGAACTGTATTTTTGTGTCAACCGTATCTGAGTGTAAACTGTATCTGAGTGTGAACTGTATCTGAGTATGAACTGTATTTTAGTGTGAACTATGTCTCTGAGTGTGAACTGTATCAGAATGTAAACTGTATCTGAGTGTGAACCTTATCTGAGTGTGAACTGTATCAGAGTTTAAACTGTATCTGAGTCTGAACTGTATTTTAGTGTGAACTGTGTCTGAGTGTGAACTGTATCTGAGTGTAAACTGTATTTTAGTGTAAACCGTATGAGTGTGAACTTTATTTTAGTGTGACCTGTGTCTGAATGTCAACTGTATCTGAGTATCAACTGTAGTTTAGAGTGAACTGTATCTGAGTGTGAACTGTATTTTAGTGTGAACTGTGTCTCTGAGTGTGAACTGTATCTGAGTGTGACCTGTATTTTTGTGTGAACTGTGTCTCTGAGTGTGAACTGTATCTGAGTGTGAACTGTATTTTAGTGCGAACTGTATCTGAGTGTGAACTGTATCTGAGTGTAAACTGTGTTTTAGTGTGAACCGTATCTGATTGTGAACTGCATCTGAGTGTAAACTGTATCTGAGTGTAAACTGTATATTAGTGTGAACTGTATTTTAGTGTGAACTGCATCTGAATGTAAACTGTATCTGAGTGTGAACTGTATTTTAGTGTGAACTGTGTCTCTGAGTGTGAACTGTATCTGAGTGTAAACTGTATTTTAGTGTGAACTGTATCTCTGAGTGTAAACTGTATCTGAGTGTGAACTGTATTTTAGTGTGAACTGTGTCTCTGTGTGTAAACCGTATTTTAGTGTGAACTGCATCTGAATGTAAACTGTATCTGAGTGTAAACTGTATTTTAGTGTGAACCGTATCTGAGTGTGAACGGCATCTGAGTGTGAACTGTATTTTAGTCTGAACTGTATCTCTGAGTGTGAACTGTATCTGAGTGTTAACTGTATCTGAGTGTGAACTGTATTTTAGTGTGAACTGTGTCTCTGAGTGTGAACTGTATCTGATTGTGAACTGTATCTGAGTGTGAACTGTATTTTAGTGTGAACTGTGTGTCTGAGTCTGAACTGTATTTTAGTGTGAACTGCATCTGAGTGTGAACTGTATTTTAGTGTGAACTGTGTCTCTGAGTGGGAACTGTATCTGAGTGTAAACTGTATCTGAGTGTGAACTGTATCTGAGTATGAACTGTATTTTAGTGTGAACAATGTCTCTGAGTGTGAACTGTATCAGAATGTAAACTGTATCTGAGTGTGAATCGTATCTGAGTGTGAACTGTATCAGAGTGTAAACTGTATCTGAGTCTGAACTGTATTTTAGTGTTAACTGTGTCTGAGTGAGAACTGTATCTGAGTGTAAACTGTATTTTAGTGTAAACCGTATGAGTATGAACTTTATTTTAGTGTGACCTGTGTCTGAATGTCAACTGTATCTGAGTATCAACTGAAGTTTAGAGTGAACTGTATCTGAGTTTGAACTGTATTTTAGTGTGAACTGTGTCTCTGAGTGTGAACTATATCTGAGTGTGACCTGTATTTTTGTGTGAACTGTGTCTCTGAGTGTGAACTGTATCTGAGTGTGAACTGTATTTTAGTGCGAACTGTATCTGAGTGTGAACTGTATCTGAGTGTAAACAGTATTTTAGTGTGAACCGTATCTGATTGTGAACTGCATCTGAGTGTAAACTGTGTCTGAGTGTAAACTGTATATTAGTGTGAACTGTATTTTAGTGTGAACTGCATCTGAATGTAAACTGTATCTGAGTGTGAACTGTATTTTAGTGTGAACTGTGTCTCTGAGTGTGAACTGTATCTGAGTGTAAACAGTATTTTAGTGTGAACCGTATCTGATTGTGAACTGCATCTGAGTGTAAACTGTATCTGAGTGTGAACTGTATTTTAGTGTGAACTGTGTCTCTGAGTGTGAACTGTATCTGAGTGTAAACTGTATTTTAGTGTGAACTGTATCTCTGAGTGTGAACTGTATCTGAGTGTAAACTGTATCTGAGTGTGAACTGTATTTTAGTGTGAACTGTGTCTCTGTGTGTAAACCGTATTTTAGTGTGGACTGTATCTGAGTGTGAACTGTATCTGAGTGTAAACTGTATTTTAGTGTGAACTGTATCTCTGAGTGTGAACGGCATCTGAGTGTGAACTGTATTTTAGTCTGAACTGTATATCTGAGTGTGAACTGTATCTGAGTGTTAACTGTATCTGAGTGTGAACTGTGTCTCTGAGTGTGAACTGTATCTGATTGTGAACTGTATCTGAGTGTGAACTGTATTTTAGTGTGAACTGTGTGTCTGAGTCTGAACTGTATTTTAGTGTGAACTGCATCTGAGTGTGAACTGTATTTTGGTGTGAACTGTGTCTCTGAGTGTAAACTGTACCTGAGTGTAAACTGTATCTGAGTGTGAACTGTATCTGAGTATGAACTGTATTTTAGTGTGAACAATGTCTCTGTGTGTGAACTGTATCAGAATGTAAACTGTATCTGAGTGTGAATCGTTTCTGAGTGTGAACTGCATCTGAGTGTAAACTGTATCTGAGTGTGAACTGTATTTTAGTGTGAACTGTGTCTCTGAGTGTGAACTGTATCTGAGTGTAAACTGTATTTTAGTGTGAACTGTATCTCTGAGTGTGAACTGTATCTGAGTGTAAACTGTATCTGAGTGTGAACTGTATTTTAGTGTGAACTGTGTCTCTGTGTGTAAACCGTATTTTAGTGTTAACTGTATCTGAGTGTGAACTGTATTTTAGTGTGAACTGTGTCTCTGAGTGTGAACTGTATCTGATTGTGAACTGTATCTGAGTGTGAACTGTATTTTAGTGTGAACTGTGTGTCTGAGTCTGAACTGTATTTTAGTGTGAACTGCATCTGAGTGTGAACTGTATCTGAGTGTGAACTGTATTGTAGGGTGCACCGTAACTGAGTGTAAACTGTATTGTAGTGTGAACTATGTCTCTGAGTGGGAACTGTATCTGAGTGCAAAATGTATCTGAGTGTGAACTGTATTTTAGAGTGAACTGTGTCTCTAAGTGTGTACTGTATCTGAGTGTGAACTGTATCTGAGTGTGAACTGTATTTTAGTGTTAACTGTGTCTGAGTGTGAACTGTATCTGAGTGTCAACTGTAGTTTAGTGTGAACTGTATCTGTGTGTGAACTGTATCTGAGTGACAACTGTGTCTCTGTGTGTGAACTGTATTTTCGTGTGAACTGTATCTGAGTACAAACTGTATCTGAGTGCAAACTGTATCTGAGTGTGAACTATATTTTAGAGTGAACTGTGTCTTTAAGTGTGTACTGTATCTGAGTGTGAACTGTATCTGAGTGTGAACTGTATCTCAGTGTGTACTGTGTCTCTGAGTGTGAACTGTATTTTAGTGTTAACTGTGTCTCTGAGTGTGAACTGTATCTGAGCGTGAACTGTGTCTGAGTGTAAACTGTATTTTAGTGTGAACCGTATCTGAGTATGAACTGCATCTGAGTGTGAACTGTAATTTAGCGTGAACTGTGTCTCTGAGTGTGAACTGTATCTGAGTGTAAACTGTATCTGAGTGTGAGCTGTATTTTAGTGTGAACTGTGTCTCTGAGTGTGAACTGTATCTGAGTGTAAAATGTATTTTCGTGTGAAATGTGTCTCTGAGTGTGAACTGTGTCTGGGTCTGAATGGTATCTGAGTGTGAACTGTATTTTAGTGTGAACTGTATCTGTTTGTGAACTGTATTTTAGTTTGAACTGTGTCTCTGAGTGTGAACTGTATTTTAGTGTGAACTGTACCAGAGTGTGAACTGTATTTTAGTTTGAACTGTATGAGAGTGTGAACTGTATCTGAGTGTAAACTGTATTTCAGTGTGAACCGTATCTGAGTGTGAACTGTACCTGAGTGTGAACTGTATTTTAGTGTGAACTGTATCTGAGTTTAAACTGTATTTCAGGGTGACCCGTATCTGAGTGTGAACTGTACCTGAGTGTGAACTGTATTTTAGTTTGAACTGTATGAGAGTGAGAACTGTATCTGAGTTTAAACTGAATTTTAGTGTGAACCGTATCTGAGTGTGAACTGCATCTGAGTGTGAACTGTATTTTAGTGTGAACTGTATCTGAGTTTAAACTGTATTTTAGGGTGACCCGTATCTGAGTGCGTACTGTATCTGAGTGTGAACTGTATTTTAGTGTGAACTGTATCTGAGTTTAAACTGTATTTTAGGGTGACCCGTATCTGAATCTGAACTGTACCTGAGTGTGAACTGTATTTTAGTTTGAACTGTATGAGAGTGTGAACTATATCTGAGTGTAAACTGAATTTTAATGTGAACCGTATCTGAGTGTGAACTGCATCTGAGTGTGAACTGTATTTCAGTGTGAACCGTATCTGAGTGTGAACTGTACCTGAGTGTGAACTGTATTTTAGTTTGAACTGTATGAGAGTGTGAACTGTATCTGAGTGTAAACTGTATTTCAGTGTGAACCGTATCTGAGTGTGAACTGTACCTGAGTGTGAACTGTATTTTAGTGTGAACTGTATCTGAGTTTAAACTGTATTTCAGGGTGACCCGTATCTGACTGTGAACTGTACCTGAGTGTGAACTGTATTTTAGTTTGAACTGTATGAGAGTGAGAACTGTATCTGAGTGTAAACTGAATTTTAGTGTGAACCGTATCTGAGTGTGAACTGCATCTGAGTGTGAACTGTATTTTAGTGTGAACTGTATCTGAGTTTAAACTGTTTTTTAGGGTGACCCGTATCTGAGTGCGTACTGTATCTGACTGTGAACTGTATTTTAGTGTGAACTGTATCTGAGTTTAAACTGTATTTTAGGGTGACCCGTATCTGAATGTGAACTGTACCTGAGTGTGAACTGTATTTTAGTTTGAACTGTATGAGAGTGTGAACTATATCTGAGTGTAAACTGAATTTTAATGTGAACCGTATCTGAGTGTGAACTGCATCTGAGTGTGAACTGTATTTCAGTGTGAACCGTATCTGAGTGTGAACTGTACCTGAGTGTGAACTGTATTTTAGTATGAACTGTATGAGAGTGTGAACTGTATCTGAGTGTAAACTGAATTTTAGTATGAACCATATCTGAATGTGAACTGTATTTCAGTGTAAACTGTATTTTAGTGTGAACTGTATCTCTGAGTGTGAACTGTATCTGAGTGTAAACTGTATCTGAGTGTGAACTGTATTTTAGTGTGAACTGTGTCTCTGTGTGTAAACCGTAGTTTAGTGTGAACTGTATCTGAGTGTGAACTGTATCTGAGTGTAAACTGTATTTTAGTGTGAACTGTATCTCTGAGTGTGAACGGCATCTGAGTGTGAACTGTATTTTAGTCCCTATATCTGAGTGTGAACTGTATCTGAGTGTTAACTGTATCTGAGTGTGAACTGTGTCTCTGAGTGTGAACTGTATCTGATTGTGAACTGTATCTGAGTGTGAACTGTATTTTAGTGTGAACTGTGTGTCTGAGTCTGAACTGTATTTTAGTGTGAACTGCATCTGAGTGTGAACTGTATTTTAGTGTGAACTGTGTCTCTGAGTGTAAACTGTATCTGAGTGTAAACTGTATCTGAGTGTGAACTGTCTCTGAGTATGAACTGTATTTTAGTGTGAACAATGTCTCTGTGTGTGAACTGTATCAGAATGTAAACTGTATCTGAGTGTGAATCGTTTCTGAGTGTGAACTGTATCAGAGTGTAAACTGTATCTGAGTCTGAACTGTATTTTAGTGTGAACTGTGTCTCTGAGTGTGAACTGTATCTGAGCGTGAACTGTGTCTGAGTGTAAACTGTATTTTAGTGTGAACCGTATCTGAGTATGAACTGCATCTGAGTGTGAACTGTATTTTAGCGTGAACTGTGTCTCTGAGTGTGAACTGTATCTGAGTGTAAACTGTATCTGAGTGTGAGCTGTATTTTAGTGTGAACTGTGTCTCTGAGTGTGAACTGTATCTGAGTGTAAAATGTATTTTAGTGTGAAATGTGTCTCTGAGTGTGAACTGTGTCTGGGTCTGAACGGTATCTGAGTGTGAACTGTATTTTAGTGTGAACTGTATCTGTTTGTGAACTGTATTTTAGTTTGAACTGTGTACTGAGTGTGAACTGTATTTTAGTGTGAACTGTACCGGAGTGTGAACTGTATTTTAGTTTGAACTGTATGAGAGTGTGAACTGTATCTGAGTGTAAACTGTATTTCAGTGTGAACCGTATCTGAGTGTGAACTGTACCTGAGTGTGAACTGTATTTTAGTGTGAACTGTATCTGAGTTTAAACTGTATTTCAGGGTGACCCGTATCTGAGTGTGAACTGTATCTGAGTGTGAACTGTATTTTAGTTTGAACTGTATGAGAGTGAGAACTGTATCTGAGTGTAAACTGAATTTTAGTGTGAACCGTATCTGAGTGTGAACTGCATCTGAGTGTGAACTGTATTTTAGTGTGAACTGTATCTGAGTTTAAACTGTATTTTAGGGTGACCCGTATCTGGGTGCGTACTGTATCTGAGTGTGAACTGTATTTTAGTGTGAACTGTATCTGAGTTTAAACTGTATTTTAGGGTGACCCGTATCTGAATGTGAACTGTACCTGAGTGTGAACTGTATTTTAGTTTGAACTGTATGAGAGTGTGAACTATATCTGAGTGTAAACTGAATTTTAATGTGAACCGTATCTGAGTGTAAACTGCATCTGAGTGTGAACTGTATTTCAGTGTGAACCGTATCTGAGTGTGAACTGTACCTGAGTGTGAACTGTATTTTAGTATGAACTGTATGAGAGTGTGAACTGTATCTGAGCGTAAACTGAATTTTAGTATGAACCATATCTGAGTGTGAACTGCATCTGAGTGTGAACTGTAGTTTAGTGTGAACTGTATCTGAGTTTAAACTGTATTTCAGGGTGACCCGTATCTGAGTGCGTACTGTATCTGAGTGTGAACTGTATTTTAGTGTGAACTGTATCTGAGTTTAAACTGTATTTTAGTGTGAACTGTGTCTCTGAGAGTGAACTGTATTTAGTGTCAACCGTATCCGAGTGTAAACCGTAGGAGTGTGAACTGTATTTTAGTGTGAACTGTGTCTGAGCATGAACTGTATCTGAGTATCAACTGTAGTTTTGTGTGAACTGTATCTGAGTGTGAACTGTATTTTAGTGTGAACTGTGTCTCTGAGAGTGAACTCTATTTAGTGTCAACCATATCCGAGTGTGAACTGTATCTGAGTGTGACCTATATTTTAGTTTGAACTGTGTATGTGAGTGTGAACTGTATCTGAGTGTGAACTGTATTTTAGTGTGAACTGTATCTGAGTGTGAACTGTATTTTAGTGTGAACGGTATCTGAGCTTAAACTGAATTTCAGTGTGAACCGTATCTGAGTGTGAACTGTGTTTTTGTTTGAACTGTATGGGAGTGTGAACTGTATCTGAGTGTAAACTGAATTTTAGTATGAACCATATCTGAGTGTGAACTGTATCTGAGTGTGATCTGTATATTAGTGTGAACTGTATCTGAGTTTAAACTGTATTTCAGGGTGACCCGTATCTGAGTGTGTACTGTATCTGAGTGTGAACTGTATTTTAGTGTGAACTGTATCTGAGTTTAAACTGTATTTTAGAGTGAACTGTATCTGAGTGTGAACTGTATCTGAGTGTAAACTGTATTTTAGTGTGAACCGTATCTGATTGCGAACTGTATCGGAGTGTAAACTGTATTTTAGTGTGAACTGTATCTGAGTGTGAACTGTATCTGAGTGTAAACTGTATTTTAGTGTGAACTGTATCTGAGTGTGAACTGTATTTTAGTGTGAACTGTGTCTCTGAGAGTGAACTGTATTTAGTGTCAACCGTATCTGAGTGTGAACTGTATTTTAGTGTGAACTGTGTCTCTGAGAGTGAACTGTATTTAGTGTCAACCGTATCCGAGTGTAAACCGTAGGAGTGTGAACTGTATTTTAGTGTGAACTGTGTCTGAGCATGAACTGTATCTGAGTATCAACTGTAGTTTTGTGTGAACTGTATCTGAGTGTGAACTGTATTTTAGTGTGAACTGTGTCTCTGAGAGTGAACTCTATTTAGTGTCAACCATATCCGAGTGTGAACTGTATCTGAGTGTAAACTGTATTTTAGTGTGAACCGTATCTGATTGCGAACTGTATCGGAGTGTAAACTGTATTTTAGTGTGAACTGTATCTGAGTGTGAACTGTATCTGAGTGTAAACTGTATTTTAGTGTGAACTGTATCTGAGTGTGAACTGTATTTTAGTGTGAACTGTGTCTCTGAGAGTGAACTGTATTTAGTGTCAACCGTATCTGAGTGTGAACTGTATTTTAGTGTGAACTGTGTCTCTGAGAGTGAACTGTATTTAGTGTCAACCGTATCCGAGTGTAAACCGTAGGAGTGTGAACTGTATTTTAGTGTGAACTGTGTCTGAGCATGAACTGTATCTGAGTATCAACTGTAGTTTTGTGTGAACTGTATCTGAGTGTGAACTGTATTTTAGTGTGAACTGTGTCTCTGAGAGTGAACTCTATTTAGTGTCAACCATATCCGAGTGTGAACTGTATCTGAGTGTGACCTATATTTTAGTGTGAACTGTGTATGTGAGTGTGAACTGTATCTGAGTGTCAACTGTAGTTTAGTGTGAACTGTATCTGAGTGTGAACTGTATTTTAGTGTGAACTGTGTCTCTGAGTGTGAACTGTATTTTAATGTAAACTGTTTCTCTGAGTGTGAACCTATATTTTAGTGTGAACTGTGTATGTGAGTGTGAACTGTATCTGAGTGTGAACTGTATTTTAGTGTGAACTGTATCTGAGTGTGAACTGTATTTTAGTGTGAACGGTATCTGAGCTTAAACTGAATTTCAGTGTGAACCGTATCTGAGTGTGGACTGTGTTTTTGTTTGAACTGTATGGGAGTGTGAACTGTATCTGAGTGTAGACTGTATTTTAGTGTGAACCATATCTGAGTGTGAACTGCATCTGAGTGTGAACTGTGTCTGGGTGTGAACTGTAAGTGAATGTCAACTGTAGTTTAGTGTGAAGTGTATCTGAGTGTGAACTGTAGTTTAGTGGGAACTGTGTCTCTGAGTGTGAACTGTATTTTAGTGTCAACCGTATCTGAGTGTAAACTGTATTTTAGTGTGACGTGTATCTGAGTGTGAACTGTATTTTAGTGTGAACTGTGTCTCTGAGTGTAAACTGTATCTGAGTGTAAACTGTATCTGAGTGTGAACTGTATCTGAGTATGAACTGTATTTTAGTGTGAACTATGTCTCTGAGTGTGAACTGTATCAGAATGTAAACTGTAACTGAGTGTGAACCTTATCTGAGTGTGAACTGTATCAGAGTGTAAACTGTATCTGAGTCTGAACTGTATTTTAGTGTGAACTGTGTCTGAGTGTGAACTGTATCTGAGTGTAAACTGTATTTTAGTGTAAACCGTATGAGTGTGAACTTTATTTTAGTGTGACCTGTGTCTGAATGTCAACTGTATCTGAGTATCAACTGTAGTTTAAAGTGAACTGTATCTGAGTGTGAACTGTATTTTAGTGTGAACTGTGTCTCTGAGTGAGAACTGTATCTGAGTGTGACCTGTATTTTTGTGTGAACTGTGTCTCTGAGTGTGAACTGTATCTGAGTGTGAACTGTATTTTAGTGCGAACTGTATCTGAGTGTGAACTGTATCTGAGTGTAAACTGTGTTTTAGTGTGAACCGTATCTGATTGTGAACTGCATCTGAGTGTAAACTGTATCTGAGTGTAAACTGTATATTAGTGTGAACTGTATTTTAGTGTGAACTGCATCTGAGTGTAAACTGTATCTGAGTGTGAACTGTATTTTAGTGTGAACTGTGTCTCTGTGTGTAAACCGTATTTTAGTGTGAACTGTATCTGAGTGTGAACTGTATCTGAGTGTAAACTGTATTTTAGTGTGAACCGTATCTGAGTGTGAACGGCATCTGAGTGTGAACTGTATTTTAGTCTGAACTGTATCTCTGAGTGTGAACTGTATCTGAGTGTTAACTGTATCTGAGTGTGAACTGTATTTTAGTGTGAACTGTGTCTCTGAGTGTGAACTGTATCTGATTGTGAACTGTATCTGAGTGTGAACTGTATTTTAGTGTGAACTGTGTGTCTGAGTCTGAACTGTATTTTAGTGTGAACTGCATCTGAGTGTGAACTGTATTTTGGTGTGAACTGTGTCTCTGAGTGTAAACTGTATCTGAGTGTAAACTGTATCTGAGTGTGAACTGTATCTGAGTATGAACTGTATTTTAGTGTGAACAATGTCTCTGAGTGTGAACTGTATCAGAATGTAAACTGTATCTGAGTGTGAATCGTATCTGAGTGTGAACTGTATCAGAGTGTAAACTGTATCTGAGTCTGAACTGTATTTTAGTGTGAACTGTGTCTGAGTGTGAACTGTATCTGAGTGTAAACTGTATTTTAGTGTAAACCGTATGAGTATGAACTTTATTTTAGTGTGACCTGTGTCTGAATGTCAACTGTATCTGAGTATCAACTGTAGTTTAGAGTGAACTGTATCTGAGTTTAAACTGTATTTTAGTGTGAACTGTGTCTCTGAGTGTGAACTGTATCTGAGTGTGACCTGTAGTTTTGTGTGAACTGTGTCTCTGAGTGTGAACTGTATCTGAGTGTGAACTGTATTTTAGTGCGAACTGTATCTGAGTGTGAACTGTATCTGAGTGTAAACAGTATTTTAGTGTGAACTGTATCTGATTGTGAACTGCAGCTGAGTGTAAACTGTATCTGAGTGTAAACTGTATATTAGTGTGAACTGTATTTTAGTGTGAACTGCATCTGAATGTAAACTCTATCTGAGTGTGAACTGTATTTTAGTGCGAACTGTATCTGAGTGTGAACTGTATCTGAGTGTAAACAGTATTTTCGTGTGAACCGTATCTGATTGTGAACTGCATCTGAGTGTAAACTGTATCTGAGTGTGAACTGTATTTTAGTGTGAACTGTGTCTCTGAGTGTGAACTGTATCTGAGTGTGACCTGTATTTTTGTGTGAACTGTGTCTCTGAGTGTGAACTGTATCTGAGTGTGAACTGTATTTTAGTGCGAACTGTATCTGAGTGTAAACAGTATTTTAGTGTGAACCGTATCTGATTGTGAACTGCATCTGAGTGTAAACTGTATCTGAGTGTAAACTGTATATTAGTGTGAACTGTATTTTAGTGTGAACTGCATCTGAATGTAAACTCTATCTGAGTGTGAACTGTATTTTAGTGCGAACTGTATCTGAGTGTGAACTGTATCTGAGTGTAAACTGTATTTTAGTGTGAACTGTATCTCTGAGTGTGAACTGTATCTGAGTGTAAACTGTATCTGAGTGTGAACTGTATTTTAGTGTGAACTGTGTCTCTGTGTGTAAACCGTATTTTAGTGTGTACTGTATCTGAGTGTGAACTGTATCTGAGTGTAAACTGTATTTTAATGTGTACTGTATCTTAGTGTGAACAGCATCTGAGTGTGAACTGTATTTTAGTCTGAACTGTATCTCTGAGTGTGAACTGTATCTGAGTGTTAACTGTATCTGAGTGTGAACTGTATTTTAGTGTGAACTGTGTCTCTGAGTGTGAACTGTATCTGATTGTGAACTGTATCTGATTGTGAACTGTATTTTAGTGTGAACTGTGTGTCTGAGTCTGAACTGTATTTTAGTGTGAACTGCATCTGAGTGTGAACTGTATCTGAGTGTGAACTGTATTGTAGGGTGCACCGTAACTGAGTGTAAACTGTATTGTAGCGTGAACTATGTCGCTGAGTGGGAACTGTATCTGAGTGCAAACTGTATCTGAGTGTGAACTATATTTTAGAGTGAACTGTGTCTTTAAGTGTGTACTGTACCTGAGTGTGAATTGTATCTCAGTGTGTACTGTGTCTCTGAGTGTGAACTGTATTTTAGTGTTAACTGTGTCTCTGAGTGTGAACTGTATCTGAGCGTGAACTGTGTCTGAGTGTAAACTGTATTTTAGTGTGAACCGTATCTGAGTATGAACTGCATCTGAGTGTGAACTGTATTTTAGCGTGAACTGTGTCTCTGAGTGTGAACTGTATCTGAGTGTAAACTGTATCTGAGTGTGAGCTGTATTTTAGTGTGAACTGTGTCTCTGAGTGTGAACTGTATCTGAGTGTAAAATGTATTTTAGTGTGAAATGTGTCTCTGAGTGTGAACTGTGTCTGGGTCTGAACGGTATCTGAGTGTGAACTGTATTTTAGTGTGAACTGTATCTGTTTGTGAACTGTATTTTAGTTTGAACTGTGTCTCTGAGTGTGAACTGTATTTTAGTGTGAACTGTACCGGAGTGTGAACTGTATTTTAGTTTGAACTGTATCTGAGTTTAAACTGTATTTCAGGGTGACCCGTATCTGAGTGTGAACTGTACGTGAGTGTGAACTGTATTTTAGTTTGAACTGTATGAGAGTGAGAACTGTATCTGAGTGTAAACTGAATTTTAGTGTGAACCGTATCTGAGTGTGAACTGCATCTGAGTGTGAACTGTATTTTAGTGTGAACTGTATCTGAGTTTAAACTGTATTTTAGGGTGACCCGTATCTGAGTGCGTACTGTATCTGAGTGTGAACTGTATTTTAGTGTGAACTGTATCTGAGTTTAAACTGTATTTTAGGGTGACCCGTATCTGAATGTGAACTGTACCTGAGTGTGAACTGTATTTTAGTTTGAACTGTATGAGAGTGTGAACTATATCTGAGTGTAAACTGAATTTTAATGTGAACCGTATCTGAGTGTGAACTGCATCTGAGTGTGAACTGTATTTCAGTGTGAACCGTATCTGAGTGTGAACTGTACCTGAGTGTGAACTGTATTTTAGTATGAACTGTATGAGAGTGTGAACTGTATCTGAGTGTAAACTGAATTTTAGTATGAACCATATCTGAGTGTGAACTGCATCTGAGTGTGAACTGTATTTTAGTGTGAACTGTATCTGAGTTTAAACTGTATTTCAGGGTGACCCGTATCTGAGTGCGTACTGTATCTGAGTGTGAACTGTATTTTAGTGTGAACTGTATCTGAGTTTAAACTGTATTTTAGAGTGAACTGTATCTGAGTGTGAACTGTATCTCAGTGTAAACTGTATTTTAGTGTGAACCGTATCTGATTGTGAACTGTATCGGAGTGTAAACTGTATTTTAGTGTGAACTGTATCTGAGTGTGAACTGTATCTGAGTGTAAACTGTATTTTAGTGTGAACTGTATCTGAGTGTGAACTGTATTTTAGTGTGAACTGTGTCTCTGAGAGTGAACTGTATTTAGTGTCAACCGAATCTGAGTGTAAACTGTATTTTAGTGTGAACTGAGTCTCTGAGAGTGAACTGTATTTAGTGTCAACCGTATCCGAGTGTAAACCGTAGGAGTGTGAACTGTATTTTAGTGTGAACTGTGTCTGAGCATGAACTGTATCTGAGTATCAACTATAGTTTTGTGTGAACTGTATCTGAGTGTGAACTGTATTTTAGTGTGAACTGTGTCTCTGAGAGTGAACTCTATTTAGTGTCAACCATATCCGAGTGTGAACTGTATCTGAGTGTGACCTATATTTTAGTATGAACTGTGTATGTGAGTGTGAACTGTATCTGAGTGTCAACTGTAGTTTAGTGTGAACTGTATCTGAGTGTGAACTGTATTTTAGTGTGAACTGTGTCTCTGAGTGTGAACTGTATTTTCGTGTCAACCGTATTTGAGTGTGAACTGTTTCTGAGTGTTAACTGTATTTCAGTGTGAACCGTATCTGAGTGTGAACTGTACCTGAGTGTGAACTGTATTTTTGTTTGAACTGTATGGGAGTGTGAACTGTATCTGAGTGTAAACTGAATTTTAGTGTGAACCGTATCTGAGTGTGAACTGCATCTGAGTGTGAACTGTATTTCAGTGTGAACCGTATCTGAGTGTGAACTGTACCTGAGTGTGAACTGTATTTTAGTTTGAACTGTATGAGAGTGTGAACTGTATCTGAGTGTAAACTGAATTTTAGTGTGAACCGTATCTGAGTATGAACTGCATCTGAGTGTGAACTGTATTTCAGTGTGAACTGTATCTGGGTTTAAACTGTATTTCAGGGTGACCCGTATCTGAGTGCGTACTGTATCTGAGTGTGAACTGTATTTTAGTGTGAACTGTATCTGAGTTTAAACTGTATTTCAGGGTGACCCGTATCTGAGTGCGTACTGTATCTGAGTGTGAACTGTATTTTATTTTGAACTGTATGGGAGTGTGAAATGTATCTGAGTGTAAACTGAATTTTAGTGTGAACCGTATCTGAGTGTGAAAAGCATCTGAGTGTGAACTGTATTTTAGTGTGAACTGTATCTGAGTGTGAACTGCATCTGAGTGTAAACTGTATTTGAGTGTGAACTGTATTTTAGTTTGAACTGTGTCTCTGAGTGTAAAGTGTATCTGTGTGTAAACTGTATCTGAGTGTGAACTGTATCCGAGTCGAAAATGTATTTTATTGTGAACCGTATCTGAGTGTGAACTGTATCAGAGTGTAAACTGTATCTGAGTGTGAACAGTATTTTAGTGTGAACAGTGTCTATGAATGTGAACTGTATCGGAGTGTGAACTGTATTTTAGTGTGAACTGTGTCTCTGAGTGTGAACTGTATCTGAGTGTGACCGGTATTTTTGTGTGAACTGTGTCTCTGAGTGTGAACTGTATCTGAGTGTGAACTGTACTTCAGTGCGAACTGTATCTGAGTGTGAACTGTATCTGAGTGTAAACTGTATTTTAGTGTGAACCGTATCTGATTGTGAACTGCATCTGAGTGTAAACTGTATCTGAGTGTAAACTGTATATTAGTGTGAACTGTATTTTAGTGTGAACCGTGTCTCTGAGTGTGATCTGCATCTGAATGTAAACTCTATCTGAGTGTGAAATGTATTTTAGTGCGAACTGTATCTGAGTGTGAACTGTATCTGAGTGTAAACTGTATTTTAGTGTGAACTGTATCTCTGAGTGTGAACTGTATCTGAGTGTAAACTGTATCTGAGTGTGAATTGTATTTTAGTGTGAACTGTGTCTCTGTGTGTAAACCGTATTTTAGTGTGAACTGTATCTGAGTGTGAACTGTATCTGAGTGTAAACTGTATTTTAGTGTGAACTGTATCTTAGTGTGAACAGCATCTGAGTGTGAACTGTATTTTAGTCTGAACTGTATCTCTGAGTGTGAACTGTATCTGAGTGTTAACTGTATCTGAGTGTGAACTGTATTTTAGTGTGAACTGTGTCTCTGAGTGCGAACTGTATCTGATTGTGAACTGTATCTGATTGTGAACTGTATATCTGAGTGTGAACTGTGTGTCTGAGTCTGAACTGTATTTTAGTGTGAACTGCATCTGAGTGTGAACTGTATCTGAGTGTGAACTGTATTGTAGGGTGCACCGTAACTGAGTGTAAACTGTATTGTAGCGTGAACTATGTCGCTGAGTGGGAACTGTATCTGAGTGCAAACTGTATCTGAGTGTGAACTGTATTTTAGAGTGAACTGTGTCTCTAAGTGTGTACTGTATCTGAGTGTGAACTGTATCTGAGTGTGAACTGTATTTTAGTGTTAACTGTGTCTGAGTGTGAACTGTATCTAAGTGTCAACTGTAGTTTAGTGTGAACTGTATCTGTGTGTGAACTGTATCTGAGTGACAACTGTGTCTCTGTGTGTGAACTGTATTTTAGTGTCAACTGTATCTGAGTACAAACTGTATCTGAGTGCAAACTGTATCTGAGTGTGAACTATATTTTAGAGTGAACTGTGTCTTTAAGTGTGTACAGTATCTGAGTGTGAACTGTATCTGAGTGTGAACTGTATCTCAGTGTGTACTGTGTCTCTGAGTGTGAACTGTATCTGAGCGTGAACTGTGTCTGAGTGTAAACTGTATTTTAGTGTGAACCGTATCTGAGTATGAACTGCATCTGAGTGTGAACTGTATTTTAGCGTGAACTGTGTCTCTGAGTGTGAACTGTATCTGAGTGTAAACTGTATCTGAGTGTGAGCTGTATTTTAGTGTGAACTGTGTCTCTGAGTGTGAACTGTATCTGAGTGTAAAATGTATTTTAGTGTGAAATGTGTCTCTGAGTGTGAACTGTGTCTGGGTCTGAACGGTATCTGAGTGTGAACTGTATTTTAGTGTGAACTGTATCTGTTTGTGAACTGTATTTGGTTTGAACTGTGTCTCTGAGTGTGAACTGTATTTTAGTGTGAACTGTACCGGAGTGTGAACTGTATTTTAGTTTGAACTGTATGAGAGTGTGAACTGTATCTGAGTGTAAACTGTATTTCAGTGTGAACTTTATCTGAGTGTGAACTGTACCTGAGTGTGAACTGTATTTTAGTGTGAACTGTATCTGAGTTTAAACTGTATTTCAGGGTGACCCGTATCTGAGTGTGAACTGTACGTGAGTGTGAACTGTATTTTAGTTTGAACTGTATGAGAGTGAGAACTGTATCTGAGTGTAAACTGAATTTTAGTGTGAACCGTATCTGAGTGTGAACTGCATCTGAGTGTGAACTGTATTTTAGTGTGAACTGTATCTGAGTTTAAACTGTATTTTAGGGTGACCCGTATCTGAGTGCGTACTGTATCTGAGTGTGAACTGTATTTTAGTGTGAACTGTATCTGAGTTTAAACTGTATTTTAGGGTGACCCGTATCTGAATGTGAACTGTACCTGAGTGTGAACTGTATTTTAGTTTGAACTGTATGAGAGTGTGAACTATATCTGAGTGTAAACTGAATTTTAATGTGAACCGTATCTGAGTGTGAACTGCATCTGAGTGTGAACTGTATTTCAGTGTGAACCGTATCTGAGTGTGAACTGTACCTGAGTGTGAACTGTATTTTAGTATGAACTGTATGAGAGTGTGAACTGTATCTGAGTGTAAACTGAATTTTAGTATGAACCATATCTGAGTGTGAACTGCATCTGAGTGTGAACTGTATTTTAGTGTGAACTGTATCTGAGTTTAAACTGTATTTCAGGTTGACCCGTATCTGAGTGCGTACTGTATCTGAGTGTGAACTGTATTTTAGTGTGAACTGTATCTGAGTTTAAACTGTATTTTAGAGTGAACTGTATCTGAGTGTGAACTGTATCTCAGTGTAAACTGTATTTTAGTGTGAACCGTATCTGATTGTGAACTGTATCGGAGTGTAAACTGTATTTTAGTGTGAACTGTATCTGAGTGTGAACTGTATCTGAGTGTAAACTGTATTTTAGTGTGAACTGTATCTGAGTGTGAACTGTATTTTAGTGTGAACTGTGTCTCTGAGAGTGAACTGTATTTAGTGTCAACCGAATCTGAGTGTGAACTGTATTTTAGTGTGAACTGTGTCTCTGAGAGTTAACTGTATTTAGTGTCAACCGTATCCGAGTGTGAACCGTAGGAGTGTGAACTGTATTTTAGTGTGAACTATGTCTGAGCATGAACTGTATCTGAGTATCAACTATAGTTTTGTGTGAACTGTATCTGAGTGTGAACTGTATTTAGTGTGAACTGTGTCTCTGAGAGTGAACTCTATTTAGTGTCAACCATATCCGAGTGTGAACTGTATCTGAGTGTGACCTATATTTTAGTGTGAACTGTGTATGTGAGTGTGAACTGTATCTGAGTGTCAACTGTAGTTTAGTGTGAACTGTATCTGAGTGTGAACTGTATTTTAGTGTGAACTGTGTCTCTGAGTGTGAACTGTATTTTCGTGTCAACCGTATTTGAGTGTGAACTGTTTCTGAGTGTTAACTGTATTTCAGTGTGAACCGTATCTGAGTGTGAACTGTACCTGAGTGTGAACTGTATTTTAGTTTGAACTGTATGAGAGTGTGAACTGTATCTGAGTGTAAACTGAATTTTAGTGTGAACCGTATCTGAGTGTGAACTGCATCTGAGTGTGAACTGTATTTCAGTGTGAACCCTATCTGAGTGTGAACTGTACCTGAGTGTGAACTGTATTTTAGTTTGAACTGTATGAGAGTGTGAACTGTATCTGAGTGTAAACTGAATTTTAGTGTGAACCGTATCTGAGTGTGAACTGCATCTGAGTGTGAACTGTATTTTAGTGTGAACTGTATCTGAGTTTAAACTGTATTTCAGGGTGACCCGTATCTGAGTGCGTACTGTATCTGAGTGTGAACTGTATTTTAGTGTGAACTGTATCTGAGTTTAAACTGTATTTCAGGGTGACCCGTATCTGAGTGCGTACTGTATCTGAGTGTGAACTGTATTTTATTTTGAACTGTATGGGAGTGTGAAATGTATCGGAGTGTAAACTGAATTTTAGTGTGAACCGTATCTGAGTGTGAAAAGCATCTGAGTGTGAACTGTATTTTAGTGTGAACTGTATCTGAGTGTGAACTGCATCTGAGTGTAAACTGTATTTGAGTGTGAACTGTATTTTAGTTTGAACTGTGTCTCTGAGTGTAAACTGTATCTGTGTGTAAACTGTATCTGAGTGTGAACTGTATCCGAGTCGAAAATGTATTTTATTGTGAACCGTATCTGAGTGTGAACTGAATCAGAGTGTAAACTGTATCTGAGTGTGAACAGTATTTTAGTGTGAACAGTGTCTATGAATGTGAACTGTATCGGAGTGTGAACTGTATTTTTGTGTGAACTGTGTCTCTGAGTGTGAACTGTATCTGAGTGTGACCTGTATTTTTGTGTGAACTGTGTCTCTGAGTGTGAACTGTATCTGAGTGTGAACTGTATTTTAGTGTGAACTGTATCTGAGTGTGAACTGTATCTGAGTGTAAACTGTATTTTAGTGTGAACCGTATCTGATTGTGAACTGCATCTGAGTGTAAACTGTATCTGAGTGTGAACTGTATTTTAGTGTGAACTGTGTCTCTGAGTGTGAACTGTATCTGAGTGTGAACTGTATTTTAGTGTGAACTGTATCTGAGTGTGAACTGTATCTGAGTGTAAACTGTATTTTAGTGTGAACTGTATCTGAGTGTGAACTGTATCTGAGTGTAAACTGTATTTTAGTGTGAACCGTATCTGATTGTGAACTGCATCTGAGTGTAAACTGTATCTGAGTGTGAACTGTATTTTAGTGTGAACTGTGTTTCTGAGTGTGAACTGTATCTGAGTGTAAACTGTATTTTAGTGTGAACTGTATCTCTGAGTGTGAACTGTATCTGAGTGTAAACTGTATCTGAGTGTGAACTGTATTTTAGTGTGAACTGTGTCTCTGTGTGTAAACCGTATTTTAGTGTGAACTGTATCTGAGTGTGAACTGTATCTGAGTGTAAACTGTATTTTAGTGTGAACCGTATCTGAGTGTGAACGGCATCTGAGTGTGAACTGTATTTTAGTCTGAACTGTATCTCTGAGTGTGAACTGTATCTGAGTGTTAACTGTATCTGAGTGTGAACTGTATTTTAGTGTGAACTGTGTCTCTGAGTGTGAACTGTATCTGATTGTGAACTGTATCTGAGTGTGAACTGTATTTTAGTGTGAACTGTGTGTCTGAGAGTGAACTATATTTTAGTGTGAACTGCATCTGAGTGTGAACTGTATCTGAGTGTGAACTGTATTGTAGGGTGCACCGTAACTAAGTGTGAACTGTATTGTAGTGTGAACTATGTCTCTGAGTGGGAACTGTATCTGAGTGCAAACTGTATCTGAGTGTGAACTGTATTTTAGTGTTAACTGTGTCTGAGTGTGAACTGTATCTGAGTGTCAACTGTAGTTTAGTGTGAACTGTATCTGTGTGTGAACTGTATCTGAGTGACAACTGTATCTGAGTGTGAACTATATTTTAGAGTGAACTGTGTCTTTAAGTGTGTACTGTATCTGAGTGTGAACTGTATCTGAGTGTGAACTGTATCTCAGTGTGTTCTGTGTCTTTGAGTGTGAACTGTATTTTAGTGTTAACTGTGTCTCTGAGTGTGAACTGTATCTGTGCGTGAACTGTGTCTGAGTGTAAACTGTATTTTAGTGTGAACCGTATCTGAGTATGAACTGCATCTGAGTGTGAACTGTATTTTAGTGTGAACTGTGTCTCTGAGTGTGAACTGTATCTGAGTGTAAACTGTATCTGAGTGTGAACTGTATTTTAGTGTGAACTGTGTCTCTGAGTGTGAACTGTATCTGAGTGCAAAATGTATTTTAGTGTGAAATGTGTCTCTGAGTGTGAACTGTGTCTGGGTCTGAACGGTATCTGAGTGTGAACTGTATTTTAGTGTGAACTGTATCTGTTTGTGAACTGTATTTTAGTTTGAACTGTGTCTCTGAGTGTGAACTGTATCTGAGTGTGAACTGTACCTGAGTGTGAACTGTATTTTAGTTTGAACTGTATTTCAGTGTGAACTGTATCTGAGTGTAAACTGTATTTCAGTGTGAACCGTATCTGAGTGTGAACTGTACCTGAGTGTGAACTGTATTTTAGTTTGAACTGTATGAGAGTGTGAACTGTATCTTAATGTAAACTGAATTTTAGTGTGAACCGTATCTGAGTGTGAACTGCATCTGAGTGTGAACTGTATTTTAGTGTGAACTGTATCTGAGTTTAAACTGTATTTCAGGGTGACCCGTATCTGAGTGCGTACTGTATCTGAGTGTGAACTGCATTTTAGTGTGAACTGTATCTGAGTTTAAACTGTATTTCAGAGTGGCCCGTATCTGAGTGTGAACTGTATTTTAGTTTGAACTGTATGAGAGTGTGAACTATATCTGAGTGTAAACTGAATTTTAGTGTGAACCGTATCTGAGTGTGAACTGCATCTGAGTGTGAACTGTATTTCAGTGTGAACCGTTACTGAGTGTGAACTGTACCGGAGTGTGAACTGTATTTTAGTTTGAACTGTATGAGAGTGTGAACTGTATCTGAGTGTAAACTGAATTTTAGTGTGAACCGTATCTGAGTGTGAACTGCATCTGAGTGTGAACTGTATTTTCGTGTGAACTGTATCTGAGTTTAAACTGTATTTCAGGGTGACCCGTATCTGAGTGCGTACTGTATCTGAGTGTGAACTGTATTTTAGTGTGAACTGTATCTGAGTTTAAACTGTATTTCAGGGTGACCCGTATCTGAGTGCGTACTGTATCTGAGTGTGAACTGTATTTTAGTTTGAACTGTATGGGAGTGTGAAATGTATCTGAGTGTAAACTGAATTTTAGTGTGAACCGTATCTGAGTGTGAACAGCATCTGAGTGTGAACTGTATTTTAGTGTGAACTGTATCTGAGTGTGAACTGCATCTGAGTGTAAACTGTATTTGAGTGTGAACTGTATTTTAGTTTGAACTGTGTCTCTGAGTGTAAACTGTATCTGTGTGTAAACTGTATCTGAGTGTGAACAGTATCCGAGTCGAAAATGTATTTTAGTGTGAACCGTATCTGAGTGTGAACTGTATCAGAGTGTAAACTGTATCTGAGTGTGAACAGTATTTTAGTGTGAACAGTGTCTATGAATGTGAACTGTATCGGAGTGTAAACTGTATTTTAGTGTGAACTGTGTCTGAATGTGAAATGTAAGTGAATGTCAACTGTAGTTTAGTGTGAACTGTATCTGAGTGTGAACTGCATCTGAGTGTGAACTGTGTCTCTGAGTGTGAACTATATTTTAGTGTCAACCGTATCTGAGTGTAAACTGTATTTTAGTGTGAAGTGTATCTGAGTGTGAACTGTATTTTAGTGTGAACTGTGTCTCTAAGTGTAAATACTATCTGTGTGCAAACTGTATCTGAGTGTGAACTGTATCCGAGTCGAAACTGTATTTTAGTGTGAACCGTATCTGAGTGTGAACTGTATCAGAGTGTAAACTGTATCTGAGTGTGAACTGTATTTTAGTATGCACTGTGTCTCTGAGTGTAAACTGTATCTGAGTGTGAACTGTATCTGAGTGTGTACTGTACCTGAGTGTGAACTGTATTTTAGTTTGAACTGTATGAGAGTGTGAACTGTATCTGAGGGTAAACTGTATTTCAGTGTGAACCGTATCTGAGTGTGAACTGCACCTGAGTGTGAACTGTATTTTAGTTTGAACTGTATGAGAATGTGAACTGTATTTAGTGTAAACTGAATTTTAGTGTGAACCGTATCTGAGTGTGAACAGCATCTGAGTGTGAACTGTATTTTAGTGTGAACTGTATCTGAGTTTAAACTGTATTTTAGTGTGAACTGTATCTCTGAGTGTGAACTGTATCTGAGTGTAAACTGTATCTGAGTGTGAACTGTATTTTAGTGTGAACTGTGTCTCTGTGTGTAAACCGTATTTTAGTGTGAACTGTATCTGAGTGTAAACTGTATTTTAGTGTGAACCGTATCTGAGTGTGAACGGCATCTGAGTGTGAACTGTATTTTAGTCTGAACTGTATCTCTGAGTGTGAACTGTATCTGAGTGTTAACTGTATCTGAGTGTGAACTGTATTTTAGTGTGAACTGTGTCTCTGAGTGTGAACTGTATCTGATTGTGAACTGTATCTGAGTGTGAACTGTATTTTAGTGTGAACTGTGTGTCTGAGAGTGAACTGTATTTTAGTGTGAACTGCATCTGAGTGTGAACTGTATCTGAGTGTGAACTGTATTGTAGGGTGCACCGTAACTGAGTGTGAACTGTATTGTAGTGTGAACTATGTCTCTGAGTGGGAACTGTATCTGAGTGCAAACTGTATCTGAGTGTGAACTGTATTTTAGTGTTAACTGTGTCTGAGTGTGAACTGTATCTGAGTGTCAACTGTAGTTTAGTGTGAACTGTATCTGTGTGTGAACTGTATCTGAGTGACAACTGTATCTGAGTGTGAACTATATTTTAGAGTGAACTGTGTCTTTAAGTGTGTACTGTATCTGAGTGTGAACTGTATCTGAGTGTGAACTGTATCTCAGTGTGTACTGTGTCTCTGAGTGTGAACTGTATTTTAGTGTTAACTGTGTCTCTGAGTGTGAACTGTATCTGTGCGTGAACTGTGTCTGAGTGTAAACTGTACTTTAGTGTGAACCGTATCTGAGTATGAACTGCATCTGAGTGTGAACTGTATTTTAGTGTGAACTGTGTCTCTGAGTGTGAACTGTATCTGAGTGTAAACTGTATCTGAGTGTGAACTGTATTTTAGTGTGAACTGTGTCTCTGAGTGTGAACTGTATCTGAGTGTAAAATGTATTTTAGTGTGAAATGTGTCTCTGAGTGTGAACTGTGTCTGGGTCTGAACGGTATCTGAGTGTGAACTGTATTTTAGTGTGAACTGTATCTGTTTGTGAACTGTATTTTAGTTTGAACTGTGTCTCTGAGTGTGAACTGTATCTGAGTGTGAACTGTACCTGAGTGTGAACTGTATTTTAGTTTGAACTGTATTTCAGTGTGAACTGTATCTGAGTGTAAACTGTATTTCAGTGTGAACCGTATCTGAGTGTGAACTGTACCTGAGTGTGAACTGTATTTTAGTTTGAACTGTATGAGAGTGTGAACTGTATCTGAATGTAAACTGAATTTTAGTGTGAACCGTATCTGAGTGTGAACTGCATCTGAGTGTGAACTGTATTTTAGTGTGAACTGTATCTGAGTTTAAACTGTATTTCAGGGTGACCCGTATCTGAGTGCGTACTGTATCTGACTGTGAACTGTATTTTAGTGTGAACTGTATCTGAGTTTAAACTGTATTTTAGTGTGAACCGTAACTGAGTGTGAACTGTATCAGAGTGTAAACTGTATCTGAGTGTGAACTGTATTTTAGTATGCACTGTGTCTCTGAGTGTAAACTGTATCTGAGTGTGAACTGTATCTGAGTGTGTACTGTACCTGAGTGTGAACTGTATTTTAGTTTGAACTGTATGAGAGTGTGAACTGTATCTGAGGGTAAACTGTATTTCAGTGTGAACCGTATCTGAGTGTGAACTGCACCTGAGTGTGAACTGTATTTTAGTTTGAACTGTATGAGAATGTGAACTGTATTTAGTGTAAACTGAATTTTAGTGTGAACCGTATCTGAGTGTGAACAGCATCTGAGTGTGAACTGTATTTTAGTGTGAACTGTATCTGAGTTTAAACTGTATTTTAGTGTGAACTGTATCTCTGAGTGTGAACTGTATCTGAGTGTAAACTGTATCTGAGTGTGAACTGTATTTTAGTGTGAACTGTGTCTCTGTGTGTAAACCGTATTTTAGTGTGAACTGTATCTGAGTGTAAACTGTATTTTAGTGTGAACCGTATCTGAGTGTGAACGGCATCTGAGTGTGAACTGTATTTTAGTCTGAACTGTATCTCTGAGTGTGAACTGTATCTGAGTGTTAACTGTATCTGAGTGTGAACTGTATTTTAGTGTGAACTGTGTCTCTGAGTGTGAACTGTATCTGATTGTGAACTGTATCTGAGTGTGAACTGTATTTTAGTGTGAACTGTGTGTCTGAGAGTGAACTGTATTTTAGTGTGAACTGCATCTGAGTGTGAACTGTATCTGAGTGTGAACTGTATTGTAGGGTGCACCATAACTGAGTGTGAACTGTATTGTAGTGTGAACTATGTCTCTGAGTGGGAACTGTATCTGAGTGCAAACTGTATCTGAGTGTGAACTGTATTTTAGTGTTAACTGTGTCTGAGTGTGAACTGTATCTGAGTGTCAACTGTAGTTTAGTGTGAACTGTATCTGTGTGTGAACTGTATCTGAGTGACAACTGTATCTGAGTGTGAACTATATTTTAGAGTGAACTGTGTCTTTAAGTGTGTACTGTATCTGAGTGTGAACTGTATCTGAGTGTGAACTGTATCTCAGTGTGTACTGTGTCTCTGAGTGTGAACTGTATTTTAGTGTTAACTGTGTCTCTGAGTGTGAACTGTATCTGTGCGTGAACTGTGTCTGAGTGTAAACTGTATTTTAGTGTGAACCGTATCTGAGTATGAACTGCATCTGAGTGTGAACTGTATTTTAGTGTGAACTGTGTCTCTGAGTGTGAACTGTATCTGAGTGTAAACTGTATCTGAGTGTGAACTGTATTTTAGTGTGAACTGTGTCTCTGAGTGTGAACTGTATCTGAGTGTAAAATGTATTTTAGTGTGAAATGTGTCTCTGAGTGTGAACTGTGTCTGGGTCTGAACGGTATCTGAGTGTGAACTGTATTTTAGTGTGAACTGTATCTGTTTGTGAACTGTATTTTAGTTTGAACTGTGTCTCTGAGTGTGAACTGTATCTGAGTGTGAACTGTACCTGAGTGTGAACTGTATTTTAGTTTGAACTGTATTTCAGTGTGAACTGTATCTGAGTGTAAACTGTATTTCAGTGTGAACCGTATCTGAGTGTGAACTGTACCTGAGTGTGAACTGTATTTTAGTTTGAACTGTATGAGAGTGTGAACTGTATCTGAATGTAAACTGAATTTTAGTGTGAACCGTATCTGAGTGTGAACTGCATCTGAGTGTGAACTGTATTTTAGTGTGAACTGTATCTGAGTTTAAACTGTATTTCAGGGTGACCCGTATCTGAGTGCGTACTGTATCTGACTGTGAACTGTATTTTAGTGTGAACTGTATCTGAGTTTAAACTGTATTTCAGGGTGGCCCGTATCTGAGTGTGAACTGTACCTGAGTGTGAACTGTATTTTAGTTTGAACTGTATGAGAGTGTGAACTATATCTGAGTGTAAACTGAATTTTAGTGTGAACCGTATCTGAGTGTGAACTGCATCTGAATGTGAACTGTATTTCAGTGTGAACCGTTACTGAGTGTGAACTGTACCTGAGTGTGAACTGTATTTTAGTTTGAACTGTATGAGAGTGTGAACTGTATCTGAGTGTAAACTGAATTTTAGTGTGAACCGTATCTGAGTGTGAACTGCATCTGAGTGTGAACTGTATTTTAGTGTGAACTGTATCTGAGTTTAAACTGTATTTCAGGGTGACCCGTATCTGAGTGCGTACTGTATCTGAGTGTGAACTGCATTTTAGTGTGAACTGTATCTGAGTTTAAACTGTATTTCAGGGTGACCCGTATCTGAGTGCGTACTGTATCTGAGTGTGAACTGTATTTTAGTGTGAACTGTATCTGAGTTTAAACTGTATTTCAGGGTGACCCGTATCTGAGTGCGTACTGTATCTGAGTGTGAACTGTATTTTAGTTTGAACTGTATGGGAGTGTGAAATGTATCTGAGTGTAAACTGAATTTTAGTGTGAACCGTATCTGAGTGTGAACAGCATCTGAGTGTGAACTGTATTTTAGTGTGAACTGTATCTGAGTGTGAACTGCATCTGAGTGTAAACTGTATTTGAGTGTGAACTGTATTTTAGTTTGAACTGTGTCTCTGAGTGTAAACTGTATCTGTGTGTAAACTGTATCTGAGTGTGAACTGTATCCGAGTCGAAAATGTATTTTAGTGTGAACCGTATCTGAGTGTGAACTGTATCAGAGTGTAAACTGTATCTGAGTGTGAACAGTATTTTAGTGTGAACAGTGTCTATGAATGTGAACTGTATCGGAGTGTAAACTGTATTTTAGTGTGAACTGTGTCTGAATGTGAAATGTAAGTGAATGTCAACTGTAGTTTAGTGTGAACTGTATCTGAGTGTGAACTGCATCTGAGTGTGAACTGTGTCTCTGAGTGTGAACTATATTTTACTGTCAACCGTATCTGAGTGTAAACTGTATTTTAGTGTGAAGTGTATCTGAGTGTGAACTGTATTTTAGTGTGAACTGTGTCTCTAAGTGTAAATACTATCTGTGTGCAAACTGTATCTGAGTGTGAACTGTATCCGAGTCGAAACTGTATTTTAGTGTGAACCGTAACTGAGTGTGAACTGTATCAGAGTGTAAACTGTATCTGAGTGTGAACTGTATTTTAGTATGCACTGTGTCTCTGAGTGTAAACTGTATCTGAGTGTGAACTGTATCTGAGTGTGTACTGTACCTGAGTGTGAACTGTATTTTAGTTTGAACTGTATGAGTGTGTGAACTGTATCTGAGGGTAAACTGTATTTCAGTGTGAACCGTATCTGAGTGTGAACTGTACCTGAGTGTGAACTGTATTTTAGTTTGAACTGTATGAGAGTGTGAACTGTATTTAGTGTAAACTGAATTTTAGTGTGAACCGTATCTGAGTGTGAACTGCATCTGAGTGTGAACTGTATTTTAGTGTGAACTGTATCTGAGTTTAATCTGTATTTTAGAGTGAACCGTATCTGAGTGTGAACTGTATCTGAGTGTAAACTGTATTTTAGTGTGAACTGTATCTGTTTGTGAACTGTATTTTAGTTTGAACTGTATTTCAGTGTGAACTGTATCTGAGTGTAAATTGTATTTCAGTGTGAACCGTATCTGAGTGTGAACTGTCCCTGAGTGTGAACTGTATTTTAGTTTGAACTGTATGAGAGTGTGAACTGTATCTGAATGTAAACTGAATTTTAGTGTGAACCGTATCTGAGTGTGAACTGCATCTGAGTGTGAACTGTATTTTAGTGTGAACTGTATCTGAGTTTAAACTGTATTTCAGGGTGACCCGTATCTGAGTGCGTACTGCATCTGAGTGTGAACTGTATTTTAGTGTGAACTGTGTCTCTGAGTGTGAACTGTATCTGAGTGTAAACTGTATCTGAGTGTGAACTGTATTTTAGTGTGAACTGTGTCTCTGAGTGTGAACTGTATCTGAGTGTAAAATGTATTTTAGTGTGAAATGTGTCTCTGAGTGTGAACTGTGTCTGGGTCTGAACGGTATCTGAGTGTGAACTGTATTTTAGTGTGAACTGTATCTGTTTGTGAACTGTATTTTAGTTTGAACTGTGTCTCTGAGTGTGAACTGTATCTGAGTGTGAACTGTACCTGAGTGTGAACTGTATTTTAGTTTGAACTGTATTTCAGTGTGAACTGTATCTGAGTGTAAACTGTATTTCAGTGTGAACCGTATCTGAGTGTGAACTGTACCTGAGTGTGAACTGTATTTTAGTTTGAACTGTATGAGAGTGTGAACTGTATCTGAATGTAAACTGAATTTTAGTGTGAACCGTATCTGAGTGTGAACTGCATCTGAGTGTGAACTGTATTTTAGTGTGAACTGTATCTGAGTTTAAACTGTATTTCAGGGTGACCCGTATCTGAGTGCGTACTGTATCTGACTGTGAACTGTATTTTAGTGTGAACTGTATCTGAGTTTAAACTGTATTTCAGGGTGGCCCGTATCTGAGTGTGAACTGTACCTGAGTGTGAACTGTATTTTAGTTTGAACTGTATGAGAGTGTGAACTATATCTGAGTGTAAACTGAATTTTAGTGTGAACCGTATCTGAGTGTGAACTGCATCTGAATGTGAACTGTATTTCAGTGTGAACCGTTACTGAGTGTGAACTGTACCTGAGTGTGAACTGTATTTTAGTTTGAACTGTATAAGAGTGTGAACTGTATCTGAGTGTAAACTGAATTTTAGTGTGAACCGTATCTGAGTGTGAACTGCATCTGAGTGTGAACTGTATTTTAGTGTGAACTGTATCTGAGTTTAAACTGTATTTCAGGGTGACCCGTATCTGAGTGCGTACTGTATCTGAGTGTGAACTGTATTTTAGTGTGAACTGTATCTGAGTTTAAACTGTATTTCAGGGTGACCCGTATCTGAGTGCGTACTGTATCTGAGTGTGAACTGTATTTTAGTGTGAACTGTATCTGAGTTTAAACTGTATTTCAGGGTGACCCGTATCTGAGTGCGTACTGTATCTGAGTGTGAACTGTATTTTAGTTTGAACTGTATGGGAGTGTGAAATGTATCTGAGTGTAAACTGAATTTTAGTGTGAACCGTATCTGAGTGTGAACAGCATCTGAGTGTGAACTGTATTTTAGTGTGAACTGTATCTGAGTGTGAACTGCATCTGAGTGTAAACTGTATTTGAGTGTGAACTGTATTTTAGTTTGAACTGTGTCTCTGAGTGTAAACTGTATCTGTGTGTAAACTGTATCTGAGTGTGAACTGTATCCGAGTCGAAAATGTATTTTAGTGTGAACCGTATCTGAGTGTGAACTGTATCAGAGTGTAAACTGTATCTGAGTGTGAACAGTATTTTAGTGTGAACAGTGTCTATGAATGTGAACTGTATCGGAGTGTAAACTGTATTTTAGTGTGAACTGTGTCTGAATGTGAAATGTAAGTGAATGTCAACTGTAGTTTAGTGTGAACTGTATCTGAGTGTGAACTGCATCTGAGTGTGAACTGTGTCTCTGAGTGTGAACTATATTTTAGTGTCAACCGTATCTGAGTGTAAACTGTATTTTAGTGTGAAGTGTATCTGAGTGTGAACTGTATTTTAGTGTGAACTGTGTCTCTAAGTGTAAATACTATCTGTGTGCAAACTGTATCTGAGTGTGAACTGTATCCGAGTCGAAACTGTATTTTAGTGTGAACCGTAACTGAGTGTGAACTGTATCAGAGTGTAAACTGTATCTGAGTGTGAACTGTATTTTAGTATGCACTGTGTCTCTGAGTGTAAACTGTATCTGAGTGTGAACTGTATCTGAGTGTGTACTGTACCTGAGTGTGAACTGTATTTTAGTTTGAACTGTATGAGTGTGTGAACTGTATCTGAGGGTAAACTGTATTTCAGTGTGAACCGTATCTGAGTGTGAACTGTACCTGAGTGTGAACTGTATTTTAGTTTGAACTGTATGAGAGTGTGAACTGTATTTAGTGTAAACTGAATTTTAGTGTGAACCGTATCTGAGTGTGAACTGCATCTGAGTGTGAACTGTATTTTAGTGTGAACTGTATCTGAGTTTAATCTGTATTTTAGAGTGAACCGTATCTGAGTGTGAACTGTATCTGAGTGTAAACTGTATTTTAGTGTGAACTGTATCTGTTTGTGAACTGTATTTTAGTTTGAACTGTATTTCAGTGTGAACTGTATCTGAGTGTAAATTGTATTTCAGTGTGAACCGTATCTGAGTGTGAACTGTCCCTGAGTGTGAACTGTATTTTAGTTTGAACTGTATGAGAGTGTGAACTGTATCTGAATGTAAACTGAATTTTAGTGTGAACCGTATCTGAGTGTGAACTGCATCTGAGTGTGAACTGTATTTTAGTGTGAACTGTATCTGAGTTTAAACTGTATTTCAGGGTGACCCGTATCTGAGTGCGTACTGTATCTGACTGTGAACTGTATTTTAGTGTGAACTGTATCTGAGTTTAAACTGTATTTCAGGGTGGCCCGTATCTGAGTGTGAACTGTACCTGAGTGTGAACTGTATTTTAGTTTGAACTGTCTGAGAGTGTGAACTATATCTGAGTGTAAACTGAATTTTAGTGTGAACCGTATCTGAGTGTGAACTGCATCTGAGTGTGAACTGTATTTCAGTGTGAACCGTTACTGAGTGTGAACTGTACCTGAGTGTGAACTGTATTTTAGTTTGAACTGTATGAGAGTGTGAACTGTATCTGAGTGTAAACTGAATTTTAGTGTGAACCGTATCTGAGTGTGAACTGCATCTGAGTGTGAACTGTATTTTAGTGTGAACTGTATCTGAGTTTAAACTGTATTTCAGGGTTACCCGTATCTGAGTGCGTACTGTATCTGAGTGTGAACTGTATTTTAGTGTGAACTGTATCTGAGTTTAAACTGTATTTCAGGGTGACCCGTATCTGAGTGCGTACTGTATCTGAGTGTGAACTGTATTTTAGTGTGAACTGTATCTGAGTTTAAACTGTATTTCAGGGTGACCCGTATCTGAGTGCGTACTGTATCTGAGTGTGAACTGTATTTTAGTTTGAACTGTATGGGAGTGTGAAATGTATCTGAGTGTAAACTGAATTTTAGTGTGAACCGTATCTGAGTGTGAACAGCATCTGAGTGTGAACTGTATTTTAGTGTGAACTGTATCTGAGTGTGAACTGCATCTGAGTGTAAACTGTATTTGAGTGTGAACTGTATTTTAGTTTGAACTGTGTCTCTGAGTGTAAACTGTATCTGTGTGTAAACTGTATCTGAGTGTGAACTGTATCCGAGTCGAAAATGTATTTTAGTGTGAACCGTATCTGAGTGTGAACTGTATCAGAGTGTAAACTGTATCTGAGTGTGAACAGTATTTTAGTGTGAACAGTGTCTATGAATGTGAACTGTATCGGAGTGTAAACTGTATTTTAGTGTGAACTGTGTCTGAATGTGAAATGTAAGTGAATGTCAACTGTAGTTTAGTGTGAACTGTATCTGAGTGTGAACTGCATCTGAGTGTGAACTGTGTCTCTGAGTGTGAACTATATTTTAGTGTCAACCGTATCTGAGTGTAAACTGTGTCTGTGTGTAAACTGTATCTGAGTGTGAACTGTATTTTAGTGTGAACTGTGTCTCTAAGTGTAAATACTATCTGTGTGCAAACTGTATCTGAGTGTGAACTGTATCCGAATCGAAACTGTATTTTAGTGTGAACCGTATCTGAGTGTGAACTGTATCAGAGTGTAAACTGTATCTGAGTGTGAACTGTATTTTAGTATGCACTGTGTCTCTGAGTGTAAACTGTATCTGAGTGTGAACTGTATCTGAGTGTGTACTGTACCTGAGTGTGAACTGTATTTTAGTTTGAACTGTATGAGAGTGTGAACTGTATCTGAGGGTAAACTGTATTTCAGTGTGAACCGTATCTGAGTGTGAACTGTACCTGAGTGTGAACTGTATTTTTGTTTGAACTGTATGAGAGTGTGAACTGTATTTAGTGTAAACTGAATTTTAATGTGAACCGTATCTGAGTGTGAACTGCATCTGAGTGTGAACTGTATTTTAGTGTGAACTGTATCTGAGTTTAAACTGTATTTTAGAGTGAACCGTATCTGAGTGTGAACTGTATCTGAGTGTAAACTGTATTTTAGTGTGAACCGTATCTGATTGTGAACTGTATCTGAGTGTAAACTGTATTTTAGTGTGAACTGTATCTGAGTGTGAACTGTATTTTAGTGTGAACTGTGTCTCTGAGAGTGAACTGTATTTAGTGTCAACCGTATCCGAGTGTGAACTGTATTTTAGTGTGAACTGTGTCTCTGAGAGTGAACTGCATTTAGTGTCAACCGTATCCGAGTGTGAACCGTAGGAGTGTGAACTGTTTTTTAGTGTGAACTGTGTCTGAGCATGAACTGTATCTGAGTATCAACTGTAGTTTCGTGTGAACTGTATCTGAGTGTGAACTGTATTTTAGTGTGAACTGTGTCTCTGAGAGTGAACTCTATTTAGTGTCAACCATATCCGAGTGTGAACTGTATCGGAGTGTGGCCTATATTTTAGTGTGAACTGTGTATCTGAGTGTGAACTGTATCTGAGTGTCAACTGTAGTTTAGTGTGAACTGTATCTGAGTGTGAACTGTATTTTAGTGCGTACTGTATCTGAGTGTGAACTGTATTTTAGTTTGAACTGTATGGGAGTGTGAAATGTATCTGAGTGTAAACTGAATTTTAGTGTGAACCGTATCTGAGTGTGAACAGCATCTGAGTGTGAACTGTATTTTAGTGTGAACTGTATCTGAGTGTGAACTGCATCTGAGTGTAAACTGTATTTGAGTGTGAACTGTATTTTAGTTTGAACTGTGTCTCTGAGTGTAAACTGTATCTGTGTGTAAACTGTATCTGAGTGTGAACTGTATCCGAGTCGAAAATGTATTTTAGTGTGAACCGTATCTGAGTGTGAACTGTATCAGAGTGTAAACTGTATCTGAGTGTGAACAGTATTTTAGTGTGAACAGTGTCTATGAATGTGAACTGTATCGGAGTGTAAACTGTATTTTAGTGTGAACTGTGTCTGAATGTGAAATGTAAGTGAATGTCAACTGTAGTTTAGTGTGAACTGTATCTGAGTGTGAACTGCATCTGAGTGTGAACTGTGTCTCTGAGTGTGAACTATATTTTAGTGTCAACCGTATCTGAGTGTAAACTGTATTTTAGTGTGAAGTGTATCTGAGTGTGAACTGTATTTTAGTGTGAACTGTGTCTCTAAGTGTAAATACTATCTGTGTGCAAACTGTATCTGAGTGTGAACTGTATCCGAGTCGAAACTGTATTTTAGTGTGAACCGTAACTGAGTGTGAACTGTATCAGAGTGTAAACTGTATCTGAGTGTGAACTGTATTTTAGTATGCACTGTGTCTCTGAGTGTAAACTGTATCTGAGTGTGAACTGTATCTGAGTGTGTACTGTACCTGAGTGTGAACTGTATTTTAGTTTGAACTGTATGAGTGTGTGAACTGTATCTGAGGGTAAACTGTATTTCAGTGTGAACCGTATCTGAGTGTGAACTGTACCTGAGTGTGAACTGTATTTTAGTTTGAACTGTATGAGAGTGTGAACTGTATTTAGTGTAAACTGAATTTTAGTGTGAACCGTATCTGAGTGTGAACTGCATCTGAGTGTGAACTGTATTTTAGTGTGAACTGTATCTGAGTTTAATCTGTATTTTAGAGTGAACCGTATCTGAGTGTGAACTGTATCTGAGTGTAAACTGTATTTTAGTGTGAACTGTATCTGTTTGTGAACTGTATTTTAGTTTGAACTGTATTTCAGTGTGAACTGTATCTGAGTGTAAATTGTATTTCAGTGTGAACCGTATCTGAATGTGAACTGTCCCTGAGTGTGAACTGTATTTTAGTTTGAACTGTATGAGAGTGTGAACTGTATCTGAATGTAAACTGAATTTTAGTGTGAACCGTATCTGAGTGTGAACTGCATCTGAGTGTGAACTGTATTTTAGTGTGAACTGTATCTGAGTTTAAACTGTATTTCAGGGTGACCCGTATCTGAGTGCGTACTGTATCTGACTGTGAACTGTATTTTAGTGTGAACTGTATCTGAGTTTAAACTGTATTTCAGGGTGGCCCGTATCTGAGTGTGAACTGTACCTGAGTGTGAACTGTATTTTAGTTTGAACTGTCTGAGAGTGTGAACTATATCTGAGTGTAAACTGAATTTTAGTGTGAACCGTATCTGAGTGTGAACTGCATCTGAGTGTGAACTGTATTTCAGTGTGAACCGTTACTGAGTGTGAACTGTACCTGAGTGTGAACTGTATTTTAGTTTGAACTGTATGAGAGTGTGAACTGTATCTGAGTGTAAACTGAATTTTAGTGTGAACCGTATCTGAGTGTGAACTGCATCTGAGTGTGAACTGTATTTTAGTGTGAACTGTATCTGAGTTTAAACTGTATTTCAGGGTGACCCGTATCTGAGTGCGTACTGTATCTGAGTGTGAACTGTATTTTAGTGTGAACTGTATCTGAGTTTAAACTGTATTTCAGGGTGACCCGTATCTGAGTGCGTACTGTATCTGAGTGTGAACTGTATTTTAGTTTGAACTGTATGGGAGTGTGAAATGTATCTGAGTGTAAACTGAATTTTAGTGTGAACCGTATCTGAGTGTGAACAGCATCTGAGTGTGAACTGTATTTTAGTGTGAACTGTATCTGAGTGTGAACTGCATCTGAGTGTAAACTGTATTTGAGTGTGAACTGTATTTTAGTTTGAACTGTGTCTCTGAGTGTAAACTGTATCTGTGTGTAAACTGTATCTGAGTGTGAACTGTATCCGAGTCGAAAATGTATTTTAGTGTGAACCGTATCTGAGTGTGAACTGTATCAGAGTGTAAACTGTATCTGAGTGTGAACAGTATTTTAGTGTGAACAGTGTCTATGAATGTGAACTGTATCGGAGTGTAAACTGTATTTTAGTGTGAACTGTGTCTGAATGTGAAATGTAAGTGAATGTCAACTGTAGTTTAGTGTGAACTGTATCTGAGTGTGAACTGCATCTGAGTGTGAACTGTGTCTCTGAGTGTGAACTATATTTTAGTGTCAACCGTATCTGAGTGTAAACTGTGTCTGTGTGTAAACTGTATCTGAGTGTGAACTGTATTTTAGTGTGAACTGTGTCTCTAAGTGTAAATACTATCTGTGTGCAAACTGTATCTGAGTGTGAACTGTATCCGAATCGAAACTGTATTTTAGTGTGAACCGTATCTGAGTGTGAACTGTATCAGAGTGTAAACTGTATCTGAGTGTGAACTGTATTTTAGTATGCACTGTGTCTCTGAGTGTAAACTGTATCTGAGTGTGAACTGTATCTGAGTGTGTACTGTACCTGAGTGTGAACTGTATTTTAGTTTGAACTGTATGAGAGTGTGAACTGTATCTGAGGGTAAACTGTATTTCAATGTGAACCGTATCTGAGTGTGAACTGTACCTGAGTGTGAACTGTATTTTTGTTTGAACTGTATGAGAGTGTGAACTGTATCTGAGGGTAAACTGAATTTTAATGTGAACCGTATCTGAGTGTGAACTGCATCTGAGTGTGAACTGTATTTTAGTGTGAACTGTATCTGAGTTTAAACTGTATTTTAGAGTGAACCGTATCTGAGTGTGAACTGTATCTGAGTGTAAACTGTATTTTAGTGTGAACCGTATCTGATTGTGAACTGTATCTGAGTGTAAACTGTATTTTAGTGTGAACTGTATCTGAGTGTGAACTGTATTTTAGTGTGAACTGTGTCTCTGAGAGTGAACTGTATTTAGTGTCAACCGTATCCGAGTGTGAACTGTATTTTAGTGTGAACTGTGTCTCTGAGAGTGAACTGCATTTAGTGTCAACCGTATCCGAGTGTGAACCGTAGGAGTGTGAACTGATTTTTAGTGTGAACTGTGTCTGAGCATGAACTGTATCTGAGTATCAACTGTAGTTTCGTGTGAACTGTATCTGAGTGTGAACTGTATCTGAGTTTAAACTGTATTTTAGAGTGAACCGTATCTGAGTGTGAACTGTATCTGAGTGTAAACTGTATTTTAGTGTGAACCGTATCTGATTGTGAACTGTATCTGAGTGTAAACTGTATTTTAGTGTGAACTGTATCTGAGTGTGAACTGTATTTTAGTGTGAACTGTGTCTCTGAGAGTGAACTGTATTTAGTGTCAACCGTATCCGAGTGTGAACTGTATTTTAGTGTGAACTGTGTCTCTGAGAGTGAACTGCATTTAGTGTCAACCGTATCCGAGTGTGAACCGTAGGAGTGTGAACTGATTTTTAGTGTGAACTGTGTCTGAGCATGAACTGTATCTGAGTATCAACTGTAGTTTCGTGTGAACTGTATCTGAGTGTGAACTGTATTTTAGTGTGAACTGTGTCTCTGAGAGTGAACTCTATTTAGTGTCAACCATATCCGAGTGTGAACTGTATCGGAGTGTGGCCTATATTTTAGTGTGAACTGTGTATCTGAGTGTGAACTGTATCTGAGTGTCAACTGTAGTTTAGTGTGAACTGTATCTGAGTGTGAACTGTATTTTAGTGTGAACTGTATCTGAGTGTGAACTGTATCTGAGTGTGAACTGCATCTGAGTGTAAACTGTATTTTAGTGTGAACTGTATCTGAGTGTGAACTGTATTTTAGTGTGAACCGTATCTGATTGTGAACTGTATCGGAGTGTAAACTGTATTTTAGTGTGAACTGTATCTGAGTGTGAACTGTATCGGAGTGTAAACTGTATTTTAGTGTGAACTGTATCTGAGTGTGAACTGTATTTTAGTGTGAACTGTGTCTCTGAGACTGAACTGTATTTAATGTCAACCGAATCTGAGTGTGAACTGTATTTTAGTGTGAACTGTGTCTCTGAGAGTGAACTGTATTTAGTGTCAACCGTATCCGAGTGTGAACCGTAGGAGTGTGAACTGTATTTTAGTGTGAACTGTGTCTGAGCATGAACTGTATCTGAGTATCAACTGTAGTTTTGTGTGAACTGTATCTGAGTGTGAACTGTATTTTAGTGTGAACTGTGTCTCTGAGAGTGAACTCTATTTAGTGTCAACCATATCCGAGTGTGAACTGTATCTGAGTGTGACCTATATTTTAGTGTGAACTGTGTATGTGAGTGTGAACTGTATCTGAGTGTCAACTGTAGTTTAGTGTGAACTGTATCTGAGTGTGAACTGTATTTTAGTGTGAACTGTGTCTCTGAGTGTGAACTGTATTTTCGTGTCAACCGTATTTGAGTGTGAACTGTTTCTGAGTGTTAACTGTATTTCAGTGTGAACTGTATCTGAGTTTAAACTGAATTTCAGGGTGACCCGTATCTGAGTGCGTACTGTATTTGAGTGTGAACTGTATTTTAGTGTGAACTGTATCTGAGTTTAAACTGTATTTCAGGGTGACCCGTATCTGAGTGCGTACTGTATTTGAGTGTGAACTGTATTTTAGTGTGAACTGTATCTGAGTTTAAACTGTATTTCAGGGTGACCCGTATCTGAGTGCGTACTGTATCTGAGTGTGAACTGTATTTTAGTTTGAACTGTATGGGAGTGTGAAATGTATCTGAGTGTAAACTGAATTTTAGTGTGAACCGTATCTGAGTGTGAAAAGCATCTGAGTGTGAACTGTATTTTAGTGTGAACTGTATCTGAGTGTGAACTGCATCTGAGTGTAAACTGTATTTGAGTGTGAACTGTATTTTAGTTTGAACTGTGTCTCTGAGTGTAAACTGTATCTGTGTGTAAACTGTATCTGAGTGTGAACTGTATCCGAGTCGAAAATGTATTTTAGTGTGAACCGTATCTGAGTGTGAACTGTATCAGAGTGTAAACTGTATCTGAGTGTGAACAGTATTTTAGTGTGAACAGTGTCTATGAATGTGAACTGTATCGGAGTGTAAACTGTATTTTAGTGTGAACTGTGTCTGAATGTGAAATGTAAGTGAATGTCAACTGTAGTTTAGTGTGAACTGTATCTGAGTGAGAACTGCATCTGAGTGTGAACTGTGTCTCTGAGTGTGAACTATATTTTACTGTCAACCGTATCTGAGTGTAAACTGTATTTTAGTGTGAAGTGTATCTGAGTGTGAACTGTATTTTAGTGTGAACTGTGTCTCTAAGTGTAAATACTATCTGTGTGCAAACTGTATCTGAGTGTGAACTGTATCCGAGTCGAAACTGTATTTTAGTGTGAACCGTATCTGAGTGTGAACTGTATCAGAGTGTAAACTGTATCTGAGTGTGAACTGTATTTTAGTATGCACTGTGTCTCTGAGTGTAAACTGTATCTGAGTGTGAACTGTATCTGAGTGTGTACTGTACCTGAGTGTGAACTGTATTTTAGTTTGAACTGTATGAGAGTGTGAACTGTATCTGAGGGTAAACTGTATTTCAGTGTGAACCGTATCTGAGTGTGAACTGTACCTGAGTGTGAACTGTATTTTAGTTTGAACTGTATGAGAGTGTGAACTGTATTTAGTGTAAACTGAATTTTAGTGTGAACTGTATCTGAGTGTGAACTGCATCTGAGTGTGAGCTGTATTTTAGTGTGAACTGTATCTGAGTTTAAACTGTATTTTAGAGTGAACCGTATCTGAGTGTGAACTGTATCTGAGTGTAAACTGTATTTTAGTGTGAACCGTATCTGATTGTGAACTGTATCTGAGTGTAAACTGTATTTTAGTGTGAACTGTATCTGAGTGTGAACTGTAGTTTAGTGTGAACTGTGTCTCTGAGAGTGAACTGTATTTAGTGTCAACCGTATCCGAGTGTGAACTGTATTTTAGTGTGAACTGTGTCTCTGAGAGTGAACTGTATTTAGTGTCAACCGTATCCGAGTGTGAACCGTAGGAGTGTGAACTGTATTTTAGTGTGAACTGTGTCTGAGCATGAACTGTATCTGAGTATCAACTGTAGTTTCGTGTGAACTGTATCTGAGTGTGAACTGTATTTTAGTGTGAACTGTGTCTCTGAGAGTGAACTCTATTTAGTGTCAACCATATCCGAGTGTGAACTGTATCGGAGTGTGGCCTATATTTTAGTGTGAACTGTGTATGTGAGTGTGAACTGTATCTGAGTGTCAACTGTAGTTTAGTGTGAACTGTATCTGAGTGTGAACTGTATTTTAGTGTGAACTGTATCTGAGTGTGAACTGTATCTGAGTGTAAACTGTATTTTAGTGTGAACTGTATCTGAGTGTGAACTGTATTTTAGTGTGAACCGTATCTGATTGTGAACTGTATCGGAGTGTAAACTGTATTTTAGTGTGAACTGTATCTGAGTGTGAACTGTATCTGAGTGTAAACTGTATTTTAGTGTGAACTGTATCTGAGTGTGAACTGTATTTTAGTGTGAACTGTGTCTCTGAGAGTGAACTGTATTTAGTGTCAACCGAATCTGAGTGTAAACTGTATTTTAGTGTGAACTGTGTCTCTGAGAGTGAACTGTATTTAGTGTCAACCGTATCCGAGTGTGAACCGTAGGAGTGTGAACTGTATTTTAGTGTGAACTGTGTCTGAGCATGAACTGTATCTGAGTATCAACTGTAGTTTTGTGTGAACTGTATCTGAGTGTGAACTGTATTTTCGTGTGAACTGTGTCTCTGAGAGTGAACTCTATTTAGTGTCAACCATATCCGAGTGTGAACTGTATCTGAGTGTGACCTATATTTTAGTGTGAACTGTGTATGTGAGTGTGAACTGTATCTGAGTGTCAACTGTAGTTTAGTGTGAACTGTATCTGAGTGTGAACTGTATTTTAGTGTGAACTGTGTCTCTGAGTGTGAACTGTATTTTCGTGTCAACCGTATTTGAGTGTGAACTGTTTCTGAGTGTTAACTGTATTTCAGTGTGAACCGTATCTGAGTGTGAACTGTACATGAGTGTGAACTGTATTTTAGTTTGAACTGTATGAGAGTGTGAACTGTATCTGAGTGTAAACTGAATTTTAGTGTGAACCGTATCTGAGTGTGAACTGCATCTGAGTGTGAACTGTATTTCAGTGTGAACCGTATCTGAGTGTGAACTGCATCTGAGTGTGAACTGTATTTCAGTGTGAACTGTATGAGAGTGTGAACTGTATCTGAGTGTGAACTGTATTTTAGTTTGAACTGTATGAGAGTGTGAACTGTATCTGAGTGTAAACTGAATTTTAGTGTGAACCGTATCTGAGTGTGAACTGTACCTGAGTGTGAACTGTATTTCAGTGTGAACTGTATCTGAGTTTAAACTGTATTTCAGGGTGGCCCGTATCTGAGTGTGAACTGTACCTGAGTGTGAACTGTATTTTAGTTTGAACTGTATGAGAGTGTGAACTATATCTGAGTGTAAACTGAATTTTAGTGTGAACCGTATCTGAGTGTGAACTGCATCTGAGTGTGAACTGTATTTCAGTGTGAACCGTATCTGAGTGTGAACTGTACCTGAGTGTGAACTGTATTTTAGTTTGAACTGTATGAGAGTGTGAACTGTATCTGAGTGTAAACTGAATTTTAGTGTGAACCGTATCTGAGTGTGAACTGTACCTGAGTGTGAACTGTATTTTAGTTTGAACTGTATGAGAGTGTGAACTGTATTTTAGTTTGAACTGTATGAGAGTGTGAACTGTATCTGAGTGTTAACTGCATCTGAGTGTGAACTGTATTTTAGTGTGAACTGTATCTGAGTTTAAACTGTATTTCAGGGTGACCCGTATCTGAGTGCGTACTGTATCTGAGTGTGAACTGTATTTTAGTGTGAACTGTATCTGAGTTTTAACTGTATTTCAGGGTGACCCGTATCTGAGTGCGTACTGTATCTGAGTGTGAACTGTATTTTATTTTGAACTGTATGGGAGTGTGAAATGTATCTGAGTGTAAACTGAATTTTAGTGTGAACCGTATCTGAGTGTGAACAGCATCTGAGTGTGAACTGTATTTTAGTGTGAACTGTATCTGAGTGTGAACTGCATCTGAGTGTAAACTGTATTTGAGTGTGAACTGTATTTTAGTTTGAACTGTGTCTCTGAGTGTAAACTGTATCTGTGTGTAAACTGTATCTGAGTGTGAACTGTATCCGAGTCGAAAATGTATTTTAGTGTGAACCGTATCTGAGTGTGAACTGTATCAGAGTGTAAACTGTTTCTGAGTGTGAACAGTATTTTAGTGTGAACAGTGTCTATGAATGTGAACTGTATCGGAGTGTGAACTGTATTTTAGTGTGAACTGTGTCTCTGAGTGTGAACTGTATCTGAGTGTGACCTGTATTTTTGTGTGAACTGTATCTGAGTGTAAACTGTATTTTAGTGTGAACCGTATCTGATTGTGAACTGCATCTGAGTGTAAACTGTATCTGAGTGTAAACTGTATATTAGTGTGAACTGTATTTTAGTGTGAACCGTGTCTCTGAGTGTGATCTGCATCTGAATGTAAACTCTATCTGAGTGTGAACTGTATTTTAGTGCGAACTGTATCTGAGTGTGAACTGTATCTGAGTGTAAACAGTATTTTAGTGTGAACCGTATCTGATTGTGAACTGCATCTGAGTGTAAACTGTATCTGAGTGTGAACTGTATTTTAGTGTGAACTGTGTCTCTGAGGGTGAACTGTATCTGAGTGTAAACTGTATTTTAGTGTGAACTGTATCTCTGAGTGTGAACTGTATCTGAGTGTAAACTGTATCTGAGTGTGAACTGTATTTTAGTGTGAACTGTGTCTCTGTGTGTAAACCGTATTTTAGTGTGAACTGTATCTGAGTGTGAACTGTATCTGAGTGTAAACTGTATTTTAGTGTGAACCGTATCTGAGTGTGAACGGCATCTGAGTGTGAACTGTATTTTAGTCTGAACTGTATCTCTGAGTGTGAACTGTATCTGAGTGTTAACTGTATCTGAGTGTGAACTGCATTTTAGTGTGAACTGTGTCTCTGAGTGTGAACTGTATCTGATTGTGAACTGTATCTGAGTGTGAACTGTATTTTAGTGTGAACTGTGTGTCTGAGAGTAAACTGTATTTTAGTGTGAACTGCATCTGAGTGTGAACTGTATCTGAGTGTGAACTGTATTGTAGGGTGCACCGTAACTGAGTGTGAACTGTATTGTAGTGTGAACTATGTCTCTGAGTGGGAACTGTATCTGAGTGCAAACTGTATCTGAGTGTGAACTGTATTTTAGTGTTAACTGTGTCTGAGTGTGAACTGTATCTGAGTGTCAACTGTAGTTTAGTGTGAACTGTATCTGTGTGTGAACTGTATCTGAGTGACAACTGTATCTGAGTGTGAACTATATTTTAGAGTGAACTGTGTCTTTAAGTGTGTACTGTATCTGAGTGTGAACTGTATCTGAGTGTGAACTGTATCTCAGTGTGTACTGTGTCTCTGAGTGTGAACTGTATTTTAGTGTTAACTGTGTCTCTGAGTGTGAACTGTATCTGTGCGTGAACTGTGTCTGAGTGTAAACTGTATTTTAGTGTGAACCGTATCTGAGTATGAACTGCATCTGAGTGTGAACTGTATTTTAGTGTGTACTGTGTCTCTGAGTGTGAACTGTATCTGATTGTAAACTGTATCTGAGTGAGAACTGTATTTTAGTGTGAACTGTGTCTCTAAGTGTGAACTGTATCTGAGTGTAAAATGTATTTTAGTGTGAAATGTGTCTCTGAGTGTGAACTGTGTCTGGGTCTGAACGGTATCTGAGTGTGAACTGTATTTTAGTGTGAACTGTATCTGTTTGTGAACTGTATTTTAGTTTGAACTGTGTCTCTGAGTGTGAACTGTATCTGAGTGTGAACTGTACCTGAGTGTGAACTGTATTTTAGTTTGAACTGTATTTCAGTGTGAACTGTATCTGAGTGTAAACTGTATTTCAGTGTGAACCGTATCTGAGTGTGAACTGTACCTGAGTGTGAACTGTATTTTAGTTTGAACTGTATGAGAGTGTGAACTGTATCTGAATGTAAACTGAATTTTAGTGTGAACCGTATCTGAGTGTGAACTGCATCTGAGTGTGAACTGTATTTTAGTGTGAACTGTATCTGAGTTTAAACTGTATTTCAGGGTGACCCGTATCTGAGTGCGTACTGTATCTGAGTGTGAACTGTATTTTAGTTTGAACTGTATGAGAGTGTGAACTGTATCTGAATGTAAACTGAATTTTAGTGTGAACCGTATCTGAGTGTGAACTGCATCTGACTGTGAACTGTATTTTAGTGTGAACTGTATCTGAGTTTAAACTGTATTTCAGGGTGGCCCGTATCTGAGTGTGAACTGTACCTGAGTGTGAACTGTATTTTAGTTTGAACTGTATGAGAGTGTGAACTATATCTGAGTGTAAACTGAATTTTAGTGTGAACCGTATCTGAGTGTGAACTGCATCTGAGTGTGAACTGTATTTCAGTGTGAACTGTATCTGAGTTTAAACTGTATTTCAGGGTGACCCGTATCTGAGTGCGTACTGTATCTGAGTGTGAACTGTATTTTAGTTTGAACTGTATGGGAGTGTGAAATGTATCTGAGTGTAAACTGAATTTTAGTGTGAACCGTATCTGAGTGTGAACAGCATCTGAGTGTGAACTGTATTTTAGTTTGAACTGTATGAGAGTGTGAACTGTATCTGAGTGTAAACTGAATTTTAGTGTGAACCGTATCTGAGTGTGAACTGCATCTGAGTGTGAACTGTATTTTAGTGTGAACTGTATCTGAGTTTAAACTGTATTTCAGGGTGACCCGTATCTGAGTGCGTACTGTATCTGAGTGTGAACTGTATTTTAGTTTGAACTGTATCTGAGTTTAAACTGTATTTCAGGGTGACCCGTATCTGAGTGCGTACTGTATCTGAGTGTGAACTGTATTTTAGTTTGAACTGTATGGGAGTGTGAAATGTATCTGAGTGTAAACTGAATTTTAGTGTGAACCGTATCTGAGTGTGAACAGCATCTGAGTGTGAACTGTATTTTAGTGTGAACTGTATCTGAGTGTGAACTGCATCTGAGTGTAAACTGTATTTGAGTGTGAACTGTATTTTAGTTTGAACTGTGTCTCTGAGTGTAAACTGTATCTGTGTGTAAACTGTATCTGAGTGTGAACTGTATCCGAGTCGAAAATGTATTTTAGTGTGAACCGTATCTGAGTGTGAACTGTATCAGAGTGTAAACTGTATCTGAGTGTGAACAGTATTTTAGTGTGAACAGTGTCTATGAATGTGAACTGTATCGGAGTGTAAACTGTATTTTAGTGTGAACTGTGTCTGAATGTGAAATGTAAGTGAATGTCAACTGTAGTTTAGTGTGAACTGTATCTGAGTGTGAACTGCATCTGAGTGTGAACTGTGTCTCTGAGTGTGAACTATATTTTAGTGTCAACCGTATCTGAGTGTAAACTGTATTTTAGTGTGAAGTGTATCTGAGTGTGAACTGTATTTTAGTGTGAACTGTGTCTCTAAGTGTAAATACTATCTGTGTACAAACTGTATCTGAGTGTGAACTGTATCCGAGTCGAAACTGTATTTTAGTGTGAACCGTATCTGAGTGTGAACTGTATCAGAGTGTAAACTGTATCTGAGTGTGAACTGTATTTTAGTATGCACTGTGTCTCTGAGTGTAAACTGTATCTGAGTGTGAACTGTATCTGAGTGTGTACTGTACCTGAGTGTGAACTGTATTTTAGTTTGAACTGTATGAGAGTGTGAACTGTATCTGAGGGTAAACTGTATTTCAGTGTGAACCGTATCTGAGTGTGAACTGTACCTGAGTGTGAACTGTATTTTAGTTTGAACTGTATGAGAGTGTGAACTGTATTTAGTGTAAACTGAATTTTAGTGTGAACCGTATCTGAGTGTGAACTGCATCTGAGTGCGAACTGTATTTTAGTGTGAACTGTATCTGAGTTTAAACTGTATTTTAGTGTGAACTGTATCTCTGAGTGTGAACTGTATCTGAGTGTAAACTGTATCTGAGTGTGAACTGTATTTTAGTGTGAACTGTGTCTCTGTGTGTAAACCGTATTTTAGTGTGAACTGTATCTGAGTGTGAACTGTATCTGAGTGTAAACTGTATTTTAGTGTGAACCGTATCTGAGTGTGAACGGCATCTGAGTGTGAACTGTATTTTAGTCTGAACTGTATCTCTGAGTGTGAACTGTATCTGAGTGTTAACTGTATCTGAGTGTGAACTGTATTTTAGTGTGAACTGTGTCTCTGAGTGTGAACTGTATCTGATTGTGAACTGTATCTGAGTGTGAACTGTATTTTAGTGTGAACTGTGTGTCTGAGAGTGAACTGTATTTTAGTGTGAAATGCATCTGAGTGTGAACTGTATCTGAGTGTGAACTGTATTGTAGGGTGCCCGTAACTGAGTGTGAACTGTATTGTAGTGTGAACTATGTCTCTGAGTGGGAACTGTATCTGAGTGCAAACTGTATCTGAGTGTGAACTGTATTTTAGTGTTAACTGTGTCTGAGTGTGAATTGTATCTGAGTGTCAACTGTAGTTTAGTGTGAACTGTATCTGTGTGTGAACTGTATCTGAGTGACAACTGTATCTGAGTGTGAACTATATTTTAGAGTGAACTGTGTCTTTAAGTGTGTACTGTATCTGAGTGTGAACTGTATCTGAGTGTGAACTGTATCTCAGTGTGTACTGTGTCTCTGAGTGTGAACTGTATTTTAGTGTTAACTGTGTCTCTGAGTGTGAACTGTATCTGTGCGTGAACTGTGTCTGAATGTAAACTGTATTTTAGTGTGAACCGTATCTGAGTATGAACTGCATCTGAGTGTGAACTGTATTTTAGTGTGAACTGTGTCTCTGAGTGTGAACTGTATCTGAGTGTAAACTGTATCTGAGTGTGAACTGTATTTTAGTGTGAACTGTGACTCTGAGTGTGAACTGTATCTGAGTGTAAAATGTATTTTAGTGTGAAATGTGTCTCTGAGTGTGAACTGTGTCTGGGTCTGAACGGTATCTGAGTGTGAACTGTATTTTAGTGTGAACTGTATCTGTTTGTGAACTGTATTTTAGTTTGAACTGTGTCTCTGAGTGTGAACTGTATCTGAGTGTGAACTGTACCTGAGTGTGAACTGTATTTTAGTTTGAACTGTATTTCAGTGTGAACTGTATCTGAGTGTAAACTGTATTTCAGTGTGAACCGTATCTGAGTGTGAACTGTACCTGAGTGTGAACTGTATTTTAGTTTGAACTGTATGAGAGTGTGAACTGTATCTGAGTGTAAACTGAATTTTAGTGTGAACCGTATCTGAGTGTGAACTGCATCTGAGTGTGAACTTTATTTCAGTGTGAACCGTATCTGAGTGTGAACTGTACCTGAGTGTGAACTGTATTTTAGTTTGAACTGTATGAGAGTGTGAACTGTATCTGAGTGTAAACTGAATTTTAGTGTGAACCGTATCTGAGTGTGAACTGCATCTGAGTGTGAACTGTATTTCAGTGTGAACCGTATCTGAGTGTGAACTGTACCTGAGTGTGAACTGTATTTTAGTTTGAACTGTATGAGAGTGTGAACTGTATCTGAGTGTAAACTGAATTTTAGTGTGAACCGTATCTGAGTGTGAACTGCATCTGAGTGTGAACTGTATTTTAGTGTGAACTGTATCTGAGTTTAAACTGTATTTCAGGGTGACCCGTATCTGAGTGCGTACTGTATCTGAGTGTGAACTGTATTTTAGTGTGAACTGTATCTGAGTTTAAACTGTATTTCAGGGTGACCCGTATCTGAGTGCGTACTGTATCTGAGTGTGAACTGTATTTTAGTTTGAACTGTATGGGAGTGTGAAATGTATCGGAGTGTAAACTGAATTTTAGTGTGAACCGTATCTGAGTGTGAACAGCATCTGAGTGTGAACTGTATTTTAGTGTGAACTGTATCTGAGTGTGAACTGCATCTGAGTGTAAACTGTATTTGAGTGTGAACTGTATTTTAGTTTGAACTGTGTCTCTGAGTGTAAACTGTATCTGTGTGTAAACTGTATCTGAGTGTGAACTGTATCCGAGTCGAAAATGTAGTTTAGTGTGAACCGTATCTGAGTGTGAACTGTATCAGAGTGTAAACTGTATCTGAGTGTGAACAGTATTTTAGTGTGAACAGGGTCTATGAATGTGAACTGTATCGGAGTGTGAACTGTATTTTAGTGAGAACTGTGTCTCTGAGTGTGAACTGTATCTGAGTGTGAACTGTATTTTAGTGCGAACTGTATCTGAGTGTGAACTGTATCTGAGTGTAAACTGTATTTTAGTGTGAACCGTATCTGATTGTGAACTGCATCTGAGTGTAAACTGTATCTGAGTGTAAACTGTATATTAGTGTGAACTGTATTTTAGTGTGAACTGCATCTGAATGTAAACTCTATCTGAGTGTGAACTGTATTTTAGTGCGAACTGTATCTGAGTGTGAACTGTATCTGAGTGTAAACAGTATTTTAGTGTGAACCGTATCTGATTGTGAACTGCATCTGAGTGCAAACTGTATCTGAGTGTGAACTGTATTTTAGTGTGAACTGTGTCTCTGAGGGTGAACTGTATCTGAGTGTAAACTGTATTTTAGTGTGAACCGTATCTGAGTGTGAACGGCATCTGAGTGTGAACTGTATTTTAGTCTGAACTGTATCTCTGAGTGTGATCTGTATCTGAGTGTTAACTGTATCTGAGTGTGAACTGTATTTTAGTGTGAACTGTGTCTCTGAGTGTGAACTGTATCTGATTGTGAACTGTATCTGAGTGTGAACTGTATTTTAGTGTGAACTGTGTGTCTGAGAGTGAACTGTATTTTAGTGTGAACTGCATCTGAGTGTGAACTGTATCTGAGTGTGAACTGTATTGTAGGGTGCACCGTAACTGAGTGTGAACTGTATTGTAGTGTGAACTATGTCTCTGAGTGGGAACTGTATCTGAGTGCAAACTGTATCTGAGTGTGAACTGTATTTTAGTGTTAACTGTGTCTGAGTGTGAACTGTATCTGAGTGTCAACTGTAGTTTAGTGTGAACTGTATCTGTGTGTGAACTGTATCTGAGTGACAACTGTATCTGAGTGTGAACTATATTTTAGAGTGAACTGTGTCTTTAAGTGTGTACTGTATCTGAGTGTGAACTGTATCTCAGTGTGTACTGTGTCTCTGAGTGTGAACTGTATTTTAGTGTTAACTGTGTCTCTGAGTGTGAACTGTATCTGTGCGTGAACTGTGTCTGAGTGTAAACTGTATTTTAGTGTGAACCGTATCTGAGTATGAACTGCATCTGAGTGTGAACTGTATTTTAGTGTGAACTGTGTCTCTGAGTGTGAACTGTATCTGAGTGTAAACTGTATCTGAGTGTGAACTGTATTTTAGTGTGAACTGTGTCTCTGAGTGTGAACTGTATCTGAGTGTAAAATGTATTTTAGTGTGAAATGTGTCTCTGAGTGTGAACTGTGTCTGGGTCTGAACGGTATCTGAGTGTGAACTGTATTTTAGTGTGAACTGTATCTGTTTGTGAACTGTATTTTAGTTTGAACTGTGTCTCTGAGTGTGAACTGTATCTGAGTGTGAACTGTACCTGAGTGTGAACTGTATTTTAGTTTGAACTGTATTTCAGTGTGAACTGTATCTGAGTGTAAACTGTATTTCAGTGTGAACCGTATCTGAGTGTGAACTGTACCTGAGTGTGAACTGTATTTTAGTTTGAACTGTATGAGAGTGTGAACTGTATCTGAGTGTAAACTGAATTTTAGTGTGAACCGTATCTGAGTGTGAACTGCATCTGAGTGTGAACTTTATTTCAGTGTGAACCGTATCTGAGTGTGAACTGTACCTGAGTGTGAACTGTATTTTAGTTTGAACTGTATGACAGTGTGAACTGTATCTGAGTGTAAACTGAATTTTAGTGTGAACCGTATCTGAGTGTGAACTGCATCTGAGTGTGAACTGTATTTCAGTGTGAACCGTATCTGAGTGTGAACTGTACCTGAGTGTGAACTGTATTTTAGTTTGAACTGTATGAGAGTGTGAACTGCATCTGAGTGTGAACTGTATTTTAGTGTGAACTGTATCTGAGTTTAAACTGTATTTCAGGGTGACCCGTATCTGAGTGCGTACTGTATCTGAGTGTGAACTGTACTTTAGTGTGAACTGTATCTGAGTTTAAACTGTATTTCAGGGTGACCCGTATCTGAGTGCGTACTGTATCTGAGTGTGAACTGTATTTTAGTTTGAACTGTATGGGAGTGTGAAATGTATCTGAGTGTAAACTGAATTTTAGTGTGAACCGTATCTGAGTGTGAACAGCATCTGAGTGTGAACTGTATTTTAGTGCGAACTGTATCTGAGTGTGAACTGCATCTGAGTGTAAACTGTATTTGAGTGTGAACTGTATTTTAGTTTGAACTGTGTCTCTGAGTGTAAACTGTATCTGTGTGTAAACTGTATCTGAGTGTGAACTGTATCCGAGTCGAAAATGTAGTTTAGTGTGAACCGTATCTGAGTGTGAACTGTATCAGAGTGTAAACTGTATCTGAGTGTGAACAGTATTTTAGTGTGAACAGTGTCTATGAATGTGAACTGTATCGGAGTGTGAACTGTATTTTAGTGTGAACTGTGTCTCTGAGTGTGAACTGTATCTGAGTGTGACCTGTATTTTTGTGTGAACTGTGTCTCTGAGTGTGAACTGTATTTGAGTGTGAACTGTATTTTAGTGCGAACTGTATCTGAGTGTGAACTGTATCTGAGTGTAAACTGTATTTTAGTGTGAACCGTATCTGATTGTGAACTGCATCTGAGTGTAAACTGTATCTGAGTGTAAACTGTATATTAGTGTGAACTGTATTTTAGTGTGAACTGCATCTGAATGTAAACTCTATCTGAGTGTGAACTGTATTTTAGTGCGAACTGTATCTGAGTGTGAACTGTATCTGAGTGTAAACAGTATTTTAGTGTGAACCGTATCTGATTGTGAACTGCATCTGAGTGTAAACTGTATCTGAGTGTGAACTGTATTTTAGTGTGAACTGTGTCTCTGAGGGTGAACTGTATCTGAGTGTAAACTGTATTTTAGTGTGAACTGTATCTCTGAGTGTGAACTGTATCTGAGTGTAAACTGTATCTGAGTGTGAACTGTATTTTAGTGTGAACTGTGTCTCTGTGTGTAAACCGTATTTTAGTGTGAACTGTATCTGAGTGTGAACTGTATCTGAGTGTAAACTGTATTTTAGTGTGAACCGTATCTGAGTGTGAACGGCATCTGAGTGTGAACTGTATTTTAGTCTGAACTGTATCTCTGAGTGTGAACTGTATCTGAGTGTTAACTGTATCTGAGTGTGAACTGCATTTTAGTGTGAACTGTGTCTCTGAGTGTGAACTGTATCTGATTGTGAACTGTATCTGAGTGTGAACTGTATTTTAGTGTGAACTGTGTGTCTGAGAGTGAACTGTATTTTAGTGTGAACAGTATCTGAGTGTGAACTGTATCTGAGTGTGAACTGTATTTTAGTGTGAACTGTATCTGAGTTTAAACTGTATTTCAGGGTGACCCGTATCTGAGTGCGTACTGTATCTGAGTGTGAACTGTATTTTAGTGTGAACTGTATCTGAGTGTGAACTGTATTTTAGTTTGAACTGTATGGGAGTGTGAAATGTATATGAGTGTAAACTGAATTTTAGTGTGAACCGTATCTGAGTGTGAACAGCATCTGAGTGTGAACTGTATTTTAGTGCGAACTGTATCTGAGTGTGAACTGCATCTGAGTGTAAACTGTATTTGAGTGTGAACTGTATTTTAGTTTGAACTGTGTCTCTGAGTGTAAACTGTATCTGTGTGTAAACTGTATCTGAGTGTGAACAGTATCCGAGTCGAAAATGGATTTTAGTGTGAACCGTATCTGAGTGTGAACTGTATCAGAGTGTAAACTGTATCTGAGTGTGAACAGTATTTTAGTGTGAACAGTGTCTATGAATGTGAACTGTATCGGAGTGTAAACTGTATTTTAGTGTGAACTGTGTCTGAATGTGAAATGTAAGTGAATGTCAACTGTAGTTTAGTGTGAACTGTATCTGAGTGTGAACTGCATCTGAGTGTGAACTGTGTCTCTGAGTGTGAACTATATTTTACTGTCAACCGTATCTGAGTGTAAACTGTATTTTAGTGTGAAGTGTATCTGAGTGTGAACTGTATCTGAGTGTAAACTGTATTTTAGTGTGAACCGTATCTGAGTGTGAACGGCATCTGAGTGTGAACTGTATTTTAGTCTGAACTGTATCTCTGAGTGTGAACTGTATCTGAGTGTTAACTGTATCTGAGTGTGAACTGCATTTTAGTGTGAACTGTGTCTCTGAGTGTGAACTGTATCTGATTGTGAACTGTATCTGAGTGTGAACTGTATTTTAGTGTGAACTGTGTGTCTGAGAGTGAACTGTATTTTAGTGTGAACTGCATCTGAGTGTGAACTGTATCTGAGTGTGGACTGTATTGTAGGGTGCACCGTAACTGAGTGTGAACTGTATTGTAGTGTGAACTATGTCTCTGAGTGGGAACTGTATCTGAGTGCAAACTGTATCTGAGTGTGAACTATATTTTAGTGTTAACTGTGTCTGAGTGTGAACTGTATCTGAGTGTCAACTGTAGTTTAGTGTGAACTGTATCTGTGTGTAAACTGTATCTGAGTGACAACTGTATCTGAGTGTGAACTATATTTTAGAGTGAACTGTGTCTTTAAGTGTGTACTGTATCTGAGTGTGAACTGTATCTGAGTGTGAACTGTATCTCAGTGTGTACTGTGTCTCTGAGTGTGAACTGTATTTTAGTGTTAACTGTGTCTCTGAGTGTGAACTGTATCTGTGCGTGAACTGTGTCTGAGTGAAAACTGTATTTTAGTGTGAACCGTATCTGAGTATGAACTGCATCTGAGTGTGAACTGTATTTTAGTGTGAACTGTGTCTCTGAGTGTGAACTGTATCTGAGTGTAAACTGTATCTGAGTGTGAACTGTATTTTAGTGTGAACTGTGTCTCTGAGTGTGAACTGTATCTGAGTGTAAAATGTATTTTAGTGTGAAATGTGTCTCTGAGTGTGAACTGTGTCTGGGTCTGAACGGTATCTGAGTGTGAACTGTATTTTAGTGTGAACTGTATCTGTTTGTGAACTGTATTTTAGTTTGAACTGTGTCTCTGAGTGTGAACTGTATCTGAGTGTGAACTGTACCTGAGTGTGAACTGTATTTTAGTTTGAACTGTATTTCAGTGTGAACTGTACCTGAGTGTGAACTGTATTTTAGTTTGAACTGTATGAGAGTGTGTACTGTATCTGAGTGTAAACTGAATTTTAGTGTGAACCGTATCTGAGTGTGAACTGCATCTGAGTGTGAACTGTATTTTAGTGTGAACTGTATCTGAGTTTAAACTGTATTTCAGGGTGACCCGTATCTGAGTGCGTACTGTATCTGAGTGTGAACTGTATTTTAGTGTGAACTGTATCTGAGTTTAAACTGTATTTCAGGGTGACCCCTATCTGAGTGCGTACTGTATCTGAGTGTGAACTGTATTTTAGTGTGAACTGTATCTGAGTTTAAACTGTATTTCAGGGTGACCCGTATCTGAGTGCGTACTGTATCTGAGTGTGAACTGTATTTTAGTGTGAACTGTATCTGAGTGTGAACTGTATTTTAGTTTGAACTGTATGGGAGTGTGAAATGTATATGAGTGTAAACTGAATTTTAGTGTGAACCGTATCTGAGTGTGAACAGCATCTGAGTGTGAACTGTATTTTAGTGCGAACTGTATCTGAGTGTGAACTGCATCTGAGTGTAAACTGTATTTGAGTGTGAACTGTATTTTAGTTTGAACTGTGTCTCTGAGTGTAAACTGTATCTGTGTGTAAACTGTATCTGAGTGTGAACAGTATCCGAGTCGAAAATGGATTTTAGTGTGAACCGTATCTGAGTGTGAACTGTATCAGAGTGTAAACTGTATCTGAGTGTGAACAGTATTTTAGTGTGAACAGTGTCTATGAATGTGAACTGTATCGGAGTGTAAACTGTATTTTAGTGTGAACTGTGTCTGAATGTGAAATGTAAGTGAATGTCAACTGTAGTTTAGTGTGAACTGTATCTGAGTGTGAACTGCATCTGAGTGTGAACTGTGTCTCTGAGTGTGAACTATATTTTACTGTCAACCGTATCTGAGTGTAAACTGTATTTTAGTGTGAAGTGTATCTGAGTGTGAACTGTATTTTAGTGTGAACTGTGTCTCTAAGTGTAAATACTATCTGTGTGCAAACTGTCTCTGAGTGTGAACTGTATCCGAGTCGAAACTGTATTTTAATGTGAACCGTATCTGAGTGTGAACTGTATCAGAGTGTAAACTGTATCTGAGTGTGAACTGTATTTTAGTATGCACTGTGTCTCTGAGTGTAAACTGTATCTGAGTGTGAACTGTATCTGAGTGTGAACTGTACCTGAGTGTGAACTGTATTTTAGTTTGAACTGTATGAGAGTGTGAACTGTATCTGAGGGTAAACTGTATTTCAGTGTGAACCGTATCTGAGTGTGAACTGTACCTGAGTGTGAACTGTATTTTAGTTTGAACTGTATGAGAGTGTGAACTGTATTTAGTGTAAACTGAATTTTAGTGTGAACCATATCTGAGTGTGAACTGCATCTGAGTGTGAACTGTATGAGAGTGTGAACTGTATCTGAGTTTAAACTGTATTTTAGAGTGAACCGTATCTGAGTGTGAACTGTATCTGAGTGTAAACTGTATCTGAGTGTGAACCGTATCTGATTGTGAACTGTATCTGAGTGTAATCTGTATTTTAGTGTGAACTGTATCTGAGTGTGAACTGTATTTTAGTGTGAACTGTGTCTCTGAGAGTGAACTGTATTTAGTGTCAACCGTATCCGAGTGTGAACCGTAGGAGTGTGAACTGTATTTTAGTGTGAACTGTGTCTCTGAGAGTGAACTCTATTTAGTGTCAACCATATCCGAGTGTGAACTGTATCGGAGTGTGACCTATATTTTAGTGTGAACTGTGTATCTGAGTGTGAACTGTATCTGAGTGTCAACTGTAGTTTAGTGTGAACTGTATCTGAGTGTGAACTGTATTTTAGTGTGAACTGTGTCTCTGAGTGTGAACCATATCTGTGTGAACTGTATTTTAGTGTGAACTGTGTCTCTGAGTGTGAACTGTATTTTCGTGTCAACCGTATTTGAGTGTGAACTGTTTCTGAGTGTTAAATGTATTTTAATGTAAACTGTCTCTGAGTGTGAACTGTATTTTAGTGTGAACTGTATCTGAGTGTGAACTGTATTTTAGTGTGAACGGTATCTGAGCTTAAACTGTATTTCAGTGTGAACCGTATCTGAGTGTGGACTGTGTTTTTGTTTGAACTGTATGGGAGTGTGAACTGTATCTGAGTGTAGACTGTATTTTAGTGTGAACCATATCTGAGTGTGAACTGCATCTGAGTGTGAACTGTGTCTGGGTGTGAACTGTAAGTGAATGTCAACTGTAGTTTAGTGTGAAGTGTATCTGAGTGTCAACTGTATTTTAGTGTGAACTGTGTCTCTGAGTGTGAACTGTATTTTAGTGTCAACCGAATCTGAGTGTAAACTGTATTTTAGTGTGAAGTGTATCTGAGTGTGAACTGTATTTTAGTGTGAACTGTGTCTCTGAGTGTAAACTGTATCTGAGTGTAAACTGTATCTGAGTGTGAACTGTATCTGAGTATGAACTGTATTTTAGTGTGAACTATGTCTCTGAGTGTGAACTGTATCAGAATGTAAACTGTATCTGAGTGTGAACCGTATCTGAGTGTGAACTGTCTCTGAGTGCAAACTGTATCTGAGTCTGAACTGTATTTTAGTGTGAACTGTGTCTGTGTGAATTGTATCAGAGTGTAAACTGTATTTTAGTGTAAACCGTATGAGTGTGAACTTTATTTTAGTGTGACCTGTGTCTGAATGTCAACTGTATCTGAGTATCAACTGTAGTTTAGAGTGAACTGTATCTGAGTGTGAACTGTATTTTAGTGTGAACTGTGTCTCTGAGTGTGAACTGTATCTGAGTGTGACCTGTATTTTTGTGTGAACTGTGTCTCTGAGTGTGAACTGTATCTGAGTGTGAACTGTATTTTAGTGCGAACTGTATCTGAGTGTGAACTGTATCTGAGTGTAAACTGTATTTTAGTGTGAACAGTATCTGATTGTGAACTGCATCTGAGTGTAAACTGTATCTGAGTGTAAACTGTATATTAGTGTGAACTGTATTTTAGTGTGAACCGTGTCTCTGAGTGTGAACTGCATCTGAATGTAAACTCTATCTGAGTGTGAACTGTATTTTAGTGCGAACTGTATCTGAGTGCGAACTGTATCTGAGTGTAAACTGTATCTCTGAGTGTGAACCGTATCTGATTGTGAACTGCATCTGAGTGTAAACTGTATCTGAGTGTGAACTGTATTTTAGTGTGAACTGTGTCTCTGTGTGTACACCGTATTTTAGTGTGAACTGTATCTGAGTGTGAACTGTATCTGAGTGTAAACTGTATTTTAGTGTGAACCGTATCTGAGTGTGAATGGCATCTGAGTGTGAACTGTATTTTAGTCTGAACTGTATCTCTGAGTGTGAACTGTATCTGAGTGTGAACTGTATCTGAGTGTGAACTGTATTTTAGTGTGAACTGTGTCTCTGAGTGTGAACTGTATCTGATTGTGAACTGTATCTGAGTGTGAACTGTATTTTAGTGCGAACTGTGTGTCTGAGTCTGAACTGTATTTTAGTGTGAACTGCATCTGAGTGTGAACTGTATCTGAATGTGAACTGTATTGTAGGGTGGACCGTAACTGAGTGTGAACTGTATTGTAGTGTGAACTATGTCTCTGAGTGGGAACTGTATCTGAGTGCAAACTGTATCTGAGTGTGAACTGTATTTTAGAGTGAACTGTGTCTCTAAGTGTGTACTGTATCTGAGTGTGAACTGTATCTGAGTGTAAACTGTATTTTAGTGTTAACTGTGTCTGAGTGTGAACTGTATCTGAGTGTCAACTGTAGTTTAGTGTGAACTGTATCTGTGTGTGAACTGTATCTGAGTGACAACTGTGTCTCTGTGTGTGAACTGTATTTTAGTGTCAACTGTATCTGAGTACCAACTGTATCTGAGTGACAACTGTATCTGAGTGTGAACTATATTTTAGAGTGAACTGTGTCTTTAAGTGTGTACTGTATCTGAGTGTGAACTGTATCTGAGTGTGAACTGTATCTCAGTGTGAACTGTGTCTCTGAGTGTGAACTGTATCTGTGCGTGAACTGTGTCTGAGTGAAAACTGTATTTTAGTGTGAACCGTATCTGAGTATGAACTGCATCTGAGTGTGAACTGTATTTTAGTGTGAACTGTGTCTCTGAGTGTGAACTGTATCTGAGTGTAAACTGTATCTGAGTGTGAACTGTATTTTAGTGTGAACTGTGTCTCTGAGTGTGAACTGTATCTGAGTGTAAAATGTATTTTAGTGTGAAATGTGTCTCTGAGTGTGAACTGTGTCTGGGTCTGAACGGTATCTGAGTGTGAACTGTATTTTAGTGTGAACTGTATCTGTTTGTGAACTGTATTTTAGTTTGAACTGTGTCTCTGAGTGTGAACTGTATCTGAGTGTGAACTGTACCTGAGTGTGAACTGTATTTTAGTTTGAACTGTATTTCAGTGTGAACTGTACCTGAGTGTGAACTGTATTTTAGTTTGAACTGTATGAGAGTGTGAACTGTATCTGAGCGTAAACTGAATTTTAGTGTGAACCGTATCTGAGTGTGAACTGCATCTGAGTGTGAACTGTATTTTAGTGTGAACTGTATCTGAGTTTAAACTGTATTTCAGGGTGACCCGTATCTGAGTGCGTACTGTATCTGAGTGTGAACTGTATTTTAGTGTGAACTGTATCTGAGTTTAAACTGTATTTCAGGGTGACCCGTATCTGAGTGCGTACTGTATCTGAGTGTGAACTGTATTTTAGTGTGAACTGTATCTGAGTTTAAACTGTATTTCAGGGTGACCCGTATCTGAGTGCGTACTGTATCTGAGTGTGAACTGTATTTTAGTTTGAACTGTATGGGAGTGTGAAATGTATCTGAGTGTAAACTGAATTTTAGTGTGAACCGTATCTGAGTGTGAACAGCATCTGAGTGTGAACTGTATTTTAGTGCGAACTGTATCTGAGTGTGAACTGCATCTGAGTGTAAACTGTATTTGAGTGTGAACTGTATTTTAGTTTGATCTGTGTCTCTGAGTGTAAACTGTATCTGTGTGTAAACTGTATCTGAGTGTGAACAGTATCCGAGTCGAAAATGTATTTTAGTGTGAACCGTATCTGAGTGTGAACTGTATCAGAGTGTAAACTGTATCTGAGTGTGAACAGTATTTTAGTGTGAACAGTGTCTATGAATGTGAACTGTATCGGAGTGTAAACTGTATTTTAGTGTGAACTGTGTCTGAATGTGAAATGTAAGTGAATGTCAACTGTAGTTTAGTGTGAATTGTATCTGAGTGTGAACTGCATCTGAGTGTGAACTGTGTCTCTGAGTGTGAACTATATTTTACTGTCAACCGTATCTGAGTGTAAACTGTATTTTAGTGTGAACCGTATCTGAGTGTGAACTGCATCTGAGTGTGAACTGTGTCTCTAAGTGTAAATACTATCTGTGTGCAAACTGTATCTGAGTGTGAACTGTATCCGAGTCGAAACTGTATTTTAATGTGAACCGTATCTGAGTGTGAACTGTATCAGAGTGTAAACTGTATCTGAGTGTGAACTGTATTTTAGTATGCACTGTGTCTCTGAGTGTAAACTGTATCTGAGTGTGAACTGTATCTGAGTGTGAACTGTACCTGAGTGTGAACTGTATTTTAGTTTGAACTGTACGAGAGTGTGAACTGTATCTGAGGGTAAACTGTATTTCAGTGTGAACCGTATCTGAGTGTGAACTGTACCTGAGTGTGAACTGTATTTTAGTTTGAACTGTATGAGAGTGTGAACTGTATTTAGTGCAAACTGAATTTTAGTGTGAACCATATCTGAGTGTGAACTGCATCTGAGTGTGAACTGTATTTTAGTGTGAACTGTATCTGAGTTTAAACTGTATTTTAGAGTGAACCGTATCTGAGTGCGTACTGTATCTGAGTGTGAACTGTATTTTAGTGTGAACTGTATCTGAGTTTAAACTGTATTTCAGGGTGACCCCTATCTGAGTGCGTACTGTATCTGAGTGTGAACTGTATTTTAGTGTGAACTGTATCTGAGTTTAAACTGTATTTCAGGGTGACCCGTATCTGAGTGCGTACTGTATCTGAGTGTGAACTGTATTTTAGTGTGAACTGTATCTGAGTGTGAACTGTATTTTAGTTTGAACTGTATGGGAGTGTGAAATGTATATGAGTGTAAACTGAATTTTAGTGTGAACCGTATCTGAGTGTGAACAGCATCTGAGTGTGAACTGTATTTTAGTGCGAACTGTATCTGAGTGTGAACTGCATCTGAGTGTAAACTGTATTTGAGTGTGAACTGTATTTTAGTTTGAACTGTGTCTCTGAGTGTAAACTGTATCTGTGTGTAAACTGTATCTGAGTGTGAACAGTATCCGAGTCGAAAATGGATTTTAGTGTGAACCGTATCTGAGTGTGAACTGTATCAGAGTGTAAACTGTATCTGAGTGTGAACAGTATTTTAGTGTGAACAGTGTCTATGAATGTGAACTGTATCGGAGTGTAAACTGTATTTTAGTGTGAACTGTGTCTGAATGTGAAATGTAAGTGAATGTCAACTGTAGTTTAGTGTGAACTGTATCTGAGTGTGAACTGCATCTGAGTGTGAACTGTGTCTCTGAGTGTGAACTATATTTTACTGTCAACCGTATCTGAGTGTAAACTGTATTTTAGTGTGAAGTGTATCTGAGTGTGAACTGTATTTTAGTGTGAACTGTGTCTCTAAGTGTAAATACTATCTGTGTGCAAACTGTCTCTGAGTGTGAACTGTATCCGAGTCGAAACTGTATTTTAATGTGAACCGTATCTGAGTGTGAACTGTATCAGAGTGTAAACTGTATCTGAGTGTGAACTGTATTTTAGTATGCACTGTGTCTCTGAGTGTAAACTGTATCTGAGTGTGAACTGTATCTGAGTGTGTACTGTACCTGAGTGTGAACTGTATTTTAGTTTGAACTGTATGAGAGTGTGAACTGTATCTGAGGGTAAACTGTATTTCAGTGTGAACCGTATCTGAGTGTGAACTGTACCTGAGTGTGAACTGTATTTTAGTTTGAACTGTATGAGAGTGTGAACTGTATTTAGTGTAAACTGAATTTTAGTGTGAACCATATCTGAGTGTGAACTGCATCTGAGTGTGAACTGTATTTTAGTGTGAACTGTATCTGAGTTTAAACTGTATTTTAGAGTGAACCGTATCTGAGTGTGAACTGTATCTGAGTGTAAACTGTATCTGAGTGTGAACCGTATCTGATTGTGAACTGTATCTGAGTGTAATCTGTATTTTAGTGTGAACTGTATCTGAGTGTGAACTGTATTTTAGTGTGAACTGTGTCTCTGAGAGTGAACTCTATTTAGTGTCAACCATATCCGAGTGTGAACTGTATCGGAGTGTGACCTATATTTTAGTGTGAACTGTGTATCTGAGTGTGAACTGTATCTGAGTGTCAACTGTAGTTTAGTGTGAACTGTATCTGAGTGTGAACTGTATTTTAGTGTGAACTGTGTCTCTGAGTGTGAACCATATCTGTGTGAACTGTATTTTAGTGTGAACTGTGTCTCTGAGTGTGAACTGTATTTTCGTGTCAACCGTATTTGAGTGTGAACTGTTTCTGAGTGTTAAATGTATTTTAATGTAAACTGTCTCTGAGTGTGAACTGTATTTTAGTGTGAACTGTATCTGAGTGTGAACTGTATTTTAGTGTGAACGGTATCTGAGCTTAAACTGTATTTCAGTGTGAACCGTATCTGAGTGTGGACTGTGTTTTTGTTTGAACTGTATGGGAGTGTGAACTGTATCTGAGTGTAGACTGTATTTTAGTGTGAACCATATCTGAGTGTGAACTGCATCTGAGTGTGAACTGTATCTGAGTGTGAACTGTATTTTAGTGTGAACTGTGTCTCTGAGTGTGAACTGTATCTGAGTGTAAACTGTATCTGAGTGTGAACTGTATTTTAGTGTGAACTGTGTCTCTGTGTGTACACCGTATTTTAGTGTGAACTGTATCTGAGTGTGAACTGTATCTGAGTGTAAACTGTATTTTAGTGTGAACCGTATCTGAGTGTGAATGGCATCTGAGTGTGAACTGTATTTTAGTCTGAACTGTATCTCTGAGTGTGAACTGTATCTGAGTGTGAACTGTATCTGAGTGTGAACTGTATTTTAGTGTGAACTGTGTCTCTGAGTGTGAACTGTATCTGATTGTGAACTGTATCTGAGTGTGAACTGTATTTTAGTGTGAACTGTGTGTCTGAGTCTGAACTGTATTTTAGTGTGAACTGCATCTGAGTGTGAACTGTATCTGAATGTGAACTGTATTGTAGGGTGGACCGTAACTGAGTGTGAACTGTATTGTAGCGTGAACTATGTCTCTGAGTGGGAACTGTATCTGAGTGCAAACTGTATCTGAGTGTGAACTGTATTTTAGAGTGAACTGTGTCTCTAAGTGTGTACTGTATCTGAGTGTGAACTGTATCTGAGTGTGAACTGTATTTTAGTGTTAACTGTGTCTGAGTGTGAACTGTATCTGAGTGTCAACTGTAGTTTAGTGTGAACTGTATCTGTGTGTGAACTGTATCTGAGTGACAACTGTGTCTCTGTGTGTGAACTGTATTTTAGTGTCAACCGTATCTGAGTACCAACTGTATCTGAGTGACAACTGTATCTGAGTGTGAACTATATTTTAGAGTGAACTGTGTCTTTAAGTGTGTACTGTATCTGAGTGTGAACTGTATCTGAGTGTGAACTGTATCTCAGTGTGTACTGTGTCTCTGAGTGTGAACTGTATTTTAGTGTTAACTGTGTCTCTGAGTGTGAACTGTATCTGTGCGTGAACTGTGTCTGAGTGAAAACTGTATTTTAGTGTGAACCGTATCTGAGTATGAACTGCATCTGAGTGTGAACTGTATTTTAGTGTGAACTGTGTCTCTGAGTGTGAACTGTATCTGAGTGTAAACTGTATCTGAGTGTGAACTGTATTTTAGTGTGAACTGTGTCTCTGAGTGTGAACTGTATCTGAGTGTAAACTGTATCTGAGTGTGAACTGTATTTTAGTGTGAACTGTGTCTCTGAGTGTGAACTGTATCTGAGTGTAAAATGTATTTTAGTGTGAAATGTGTCTCTGAGTGTGAACTGTGTCTGGGTCTGAACTGTATCTGAGTGTGAACTGTATTTTAGTGTGAACTATGTCTCTGAGTGTGAACTGTATCAGAATGTAAACTGTATCTGAGTGTGAACCGTATCTGAGTGTGAACTGTCTCTTAGTGCAAACTGTATCTGAGTCTGAACTGTATTTTAGTGTGAACTGTGTCTGTGTGAATTGTATCAGAGTGTAAACTGTATTTTAGTGTAAACCGTATGAGTGTGAACTTTATTTTAGTGTGACCTGTGTCTGAATGTCAACTGTATCCGAGTCGAATATGTATTTTAGTGTGAACTGTATCTGAGTGTGAAGTGTATCAGAGTGTAAACTGTATCTGAGTGTGAACAGTATTTTAGTGTGAACAGTGTCTATGAATGTGAACTGTATCGGAGTGTGAACTGTGTCTGAATGTGAAATGTAAGTGAATGTCAACTGTAATTTAGTGTGAACTGTATCTGAGTGTGAACTGTGTCTCTGAGTGTGAACTATATTTTAGTGTCAACCGTATCTGAGTGTAAACTGTATTTTAGTGTGAAATGTATCTGAGTATGAACTGTATTTTAGTGTGAACTGTGTCTCTAAGTGTAAACTGTATCTGAGTGTGAACCGTATCTGAGTGTGAACTGTCTCTGAGTGCAAACTGTATCTGAGTCTGAACTGTATTTTAGTGTGAACTGTGTCTGAGTGTGAACTGTATCTGAGTGTAAACTGTATTTTAGTGTAAACCGTATGAGTGTGAACTTTATTTTGGTGTGACCTGTGTCTGAATGTCAACTGTATCTGAGTATCAACTGTAGTTTAGAGTGAACTGTATCTGAGTGTGAACTGTATTTTAGTGTGAACTGTGTCTCTGAGTGTGAACTGCATCTGAGTGTGACCTGTATTTTTGTGTGAACTGTGTCTCTGAGTGTGAACTGTTTCTGAGTGTGAACTGTATTTTAGTGCGAAATGTATCTGAGTGTGAACTGTATCTGAGTGTGAACTGTATCTGAGTGTAAACTGTATTTTAGTGTGAACCGTATCTGATTGTGAACTGCATCTGAATGTAAACTGAATCTGAGTGTAAACTATATATTAGTGTGAACTGTATTTTAGTGTGAACTGTATCTGTTTGTGAACTGTATTTTAGTTTGAACTGTGTCTCTGAGTGTGAACTGTATCTGAGTGTGAACTGTATCTGAGTGTAAACTGTATTTTAGTGTGAACCGTATCTGATTGTGAACTGCATCTGAATGTAAACTGAATCTGAGTGTAAACTATATATTAGTGTGAACTGTATTTTAGTGTGAACTGTATCTGTTTGTGAACTGTATTTTAGTTTGAACTGTATGAGAGTGTGAACTGTATCTGAGTGTAAACTGTATTTCAGTGTGAACTGTATCTGAGTATGAACTGTACCTGAGTGTGAACTGTATTTTAGTTTGAACTGTATGAGAGTGTGAACTATATCTGAGTGTAAACTGAATTTTAGTGTGAACCGTATCTGAGTGTGAACTGCATCTGAGTGTGAACTGTATTTCAGTGTGAACCTTATCTGAGTGTGAACTGTACCTGAGTGTGAACTGTATTTTAGTTTGAACTGTATGAGAGTGTGAACTGTATCTGAGTGTAAACTGAATTTTAGTGTGAACAGTATCTGAGTGTGAACTGCATCTGAGTGTGAACTGTATTTTAGTGTGAACTGTATCTGAGTTTAAACTGTATTTCAGGGTGACCCGTATCTGAGTGCGTACTGTATCTGAGTGTGAACTGTATTTTAGTGTGAACTGTATCTGAGTTTAAACTGTATTTCAGGGTGACCCGTATCTGAGTGCGTACTGTATCTGAGTGTGAACTGTATTTTAGTTTGAACTGTATGGGAGTGTGAAATGTATCTGAGTGTAAACTGAATTTTAGTGTGAACCGTATCTGAGTGTGAACAGCATCTGAGTGTGAACTGTATTTTAGTGTGAACTGTATCTGAGTGTGAACTGCATCTGAGTGTAAACTGTATTTGAGTGTGAACTGTATTTTAGTTTGAACTGTGTCTCTGAGTGTAAACTGTATCTGTGTGTAAACTGTATCTGAGTGTGAACTGTATCCGAGTTGAAAATGTATTTTAGTGTGAACCGTATCTGAGTGTGAACTGTATCAGAGTGTAAACTGTATCTGAGTGTGAACAGTATTTTAGTGTGAACAGTGTCTATGAATGTGAACTGTATCTGAGTGTAAACTGTATTTTAGGGTGAACCGTATCTGAGTGTGAACTGCATCTGAGTGTAAACTGTATGTGAGTGTAAACTGTATTTTAGTGTGAACTGTGTCTGAGTGTGAACTGTAAGTGAATGTCAACTGTAGTTTTGTGTGTACTGTATCTGAGTGTGAACTGTATTTTAGTGTGAACTGTGTCTCTGAGTGTGAACTGCATCTGAGTGTGACCTGTATTTTTGTGTGAACTGTGTCTCTGAGTGTGAACTGTTTCTGAGTGTGAACTGTATTTTAGTGCGAAATGTATCTGAGTGTGAACTGTATCTGAGTGTAAACTGTATTTTAGTGTGAACCGTATCTGATTGTGAACTGCATCTGAATGTAAACTGTATCTGAGTGTGAACTGTATTTTAGTGCGAACTGTATCTGAGTGTGAACTGTATCTGAGTGTAAACTGTATTTTAGTGTGAACCGTATCTGATTGTGAACTGCATCTGAGTGTAAACTGTATCTGAGTGTGCACTGTATTTTAGTGTGAACTGTGTCTCTGAGGGTGAACTGTATCTGAGTTTGAACTGTATCTGAGTGTAAACTGTATTTTAGTGTGAACCGTATCTGAGTGTGAACGGCATCTGAGTGTGAACTGTATTTTAGTCTGAACTGTATCTCTGAGTGTGAACTGTATCTGAGTGTTAACTGTATCTGAGTGTGAACTGTATTTTAGTGTGAACTGTGTCTCTGAGTGTGAACTGTATCTGATTGTGAACTGTATCTGAGTGTGAACTGTATTTTAGTGTGAACTGTGTGTCTGAGTCTGAACTGTACTTTAGTGTGAACTGCATCTGAGTGTGAACTGTATCTGAGTGTGAACTGTATTGTTGGGTGCACCGTAACTGAGTGTGAACTGTATTGTAGTGTGAACTATGTCTCTGAGTGGGAACTGTATCTGAGTGCAAACTGTATCTGAGTGTGAACTGTATTTTAGAGTGAACTGTGTCTCTAAGTGTGTACTGTATCTGAGTGTGAACTGTATCTGAGTGCAAACTGTATCTGAGTGTGAACTGTATTTTAGAGTGAACTGTGTCTCTAAGTGTGTACTGTATCTGAGTGTGAACTGTATCTGAGTGTGAACTGTATTTTAGTGTTAACTGTGTCTGAGTGTGAACTGTATCTGAGTGTCAACTGTAGTTTAGTGTGAACTGTATCTGTGTGTGAACTGTATCTGAGTGACAACTGTGTCTCTGTGTGTGAACTGTATTTTAGTGTCAACCGTATCTGAGTACAAACTGTATTTGAGTGCAAACTGTATCTGAGTGTGAACTATATTTTAGAGTGAACTGTGTCTTTAAGTGTGTACTGTATCTGAGTGTGAACTGTATCTGAGTGTGAACTGTATCTCAGTGTGTACTGTGTCTCTGAGTGTGAACTGTATTTTAGTGTTAACTGTGTCTCTGAGTGTGAACTGTATCTGAGCGTGAACTGTGTCTGAGTGTAAACTGTATTTTAGTGTGAACCGTATCTGAGTATGAACTGCATCTGATTGTGAACTGTATTTTAGTGTGAACTGTGTCTCTGAGTGTGAACTGTATCTGAGTATAAACTGTATCTGAGTGTGAACTGTATTTTAGTGTGAACTGTGTCTCTGAGTGTGAAATGTATCTGAGTGTAAAATGTATTTTAGTGTGAAATGTGTCTCTGAGTGTGAACTGTGTCTGGGTCTGAACTGTATCTGAGTGTGAACTGTATTTTAGTGTGAACTGTATCTGTTTGTGAACTGTATTTTAGTTTGAACTGTGTCTCTGAGTGTGAACTGTATTTTAGTGTGAACTGTACCTGAGTGTGAACTGTATTTTAGTTTGAACTGTATGAGAGTGTGAACTGTATCTGAGTGTAAACTGTATTTCAGTGTGAACTGTATCTGAGTATGAACTGTACCTGAGTGTGAACTGTACCTGAGTGTGAACTGTATTTTAGTTTGAACTGTATGAGAGTGTGAACTATATCTGAGTGTAAACTGAATTTTAGTGTGAACCGTATCTGAGTGTGAACTGCATCTGAGTGTGAACTGTATTTCAGTGTGAACCGTATCTGAGTGTGAACTGTACCTGAGTGTGAACTGTATTTTAGTTTGAACTGTATGAGAGTGTGAACTGTATCTGAGTGTAAACTGAATTTTAGTGTGAACAGTATCTGAGTGTGAACTGCATCTGAGTGTGAACTGTATTTTAGTGTGAACTGTATCTGAGTTTAAACTGTATTTCAGGGTGACCCGTATCTGAGTGCGTATTGTATCTGAGTGTGAACTGTATTTTAGTGTGAACTGTATCTGAGTTTAAACTGTATTTCAGGGTGACCCGTATCTGAGTGCGTACTGTATCTGACTGTGAACTGTATTTTAGTGTGAACCGTATCTGAGTGTGAACTGTACCTGAGTGTGAACTGTATTTTAGTTTGAACTGTATGGGAGTGTGAAATGTATCTGAGTGTAAACTGAATTTTAGTGTGAACCGTATCTGAGTGTGAACAGCATCTGAGTGTGAACTGTATTTTAGTGTGAACTGTATCTGAGTGTGAACTGCATCTGCGTGTAAACTGTATTTGAGTGTCAACTGTATTTTAGTTTGAACTGTGTCTCTGAGTGTAAACTGTATCTGTGTGTAAACTGTATCTGAGTGTGAACTGTATCCGAGTGGAAAATGTATTTTAGTGTGAACCGTATCTGAGTGTGAACTGTATCAGAGTGTAAACTGTATCTGAGTGGGAACAGTATTTTAGTGTGAACAGTGTCTATGAATGTGAACTGTATCTGAGTGTAAACTGTATTTTAGGGTGAACCGTATCTGAGTGTGAACTGCATCTGAGTGTAAACTGTATCTGAGTGTAAACTGTATTTTAGTGTGAACTGTGTCTGAGTGTGAACTGTAAGTGAATGTCAACTGTAGTTATGTGTGTACTGTATCTGAGTGTGAACTGTATTTTAGTGTGAACTGTGTCTCTGAGTGTGAACTATATTTTACTGTCAACCGTATCTGAGTGTAAACTGTATTTTAGTGTGAACTTTGTCTCTAAGTGTAAACTGTATCTGAGTGTAAACTGTATCTGAGTGTGAACTGTATCTGAGTATGAACTGTATTTTAGTGTGAACTATGTCTCTGAGTGTGAACTGTATCAGAATGTAAACTGTATCTGAGTGTGAACCGTATCTGAGTGTGAACCATATCTGAGTGTGAAGTGTACCTGAGTGTGAACTGTATTTTAGTCTGAACTGTATCTGAGCGTGAAATGTATTTTAGTGTGAACCGTATCTGAGTGTGAACTGTATCTGAGTGCAAACTGTATCTGAGTCTGAACTGTATTTTAGTGTGAACTGTGTCTGAGTGTGAACTGTATCTGAGTGTAAACTGTATTTTAGTGTAAACCGTATGAGTGTGAACTTTATTTTAGTGTGACCTGTGTCTTAATGTCAACTGTATCTGAGTATCAACTGTAGTTTCGTGTGAACTGTATCTGAGTGTGAACTGTATTTTAGTGTGAACTGTGTCTCTGAGTGTGAAATGTATTTAGTGTCAACCGTATCCGAGTGTGAACTGTATCTGAGTTTGAACTGTATTTTAGTGTGAACTGTGTCTCTGAGTGTGAACTGTATCTGAGTGTAAATTGTATCTGAGTGTGAACTGTATTTTAGTGTGAACCGTGTCTCTGAGTGTGAACTGTATCTGAGTGTCAACTGTAGTTTAGTGTGAACTGTATCTGGGTGTGAACTGTATTTTAGTGTGAACTGTATCTGAGTGTAAACTGTCTATTAGTGTGAACTGTATTTTAGTGTGAACTGTATTTTAGTGTGAACCGTGTCTCTGAGTGTGAACTGTATCTGAGTGTAAATTGTAATTTAATGTAAACTGTTTCTCTGAGTGTGAACTGTATTTCAGAGTGAACTGTATCTGAGTGTGAACTCTATTTTATTGTGAGTTGTGTTTCTGAGTGTCTACTGTATCTGAGTGTAAACTGTATCTTAGTGTGAACTGTATTTTAGTGTGAACCGTGTCTCTGAGAGTGAACTGCATCTGAATGTAAAGTCTATCTGAGTGTGAACTATATTTTAGTGTGAACTGTATCTGAGTGTGAACTGTATCTGAGCGTTAACTGTATTTTAGTGTGAACCGTATCTGATTGTGAACTGCATCTGAGTGTAAACTGTATTTTAGTCTGAACTGTATCTCTGAGTGTGAGCTGTATCTGAGTGTTAACTGTATCTGAGTGTGAACTGTATTTTAGTGCGAACTGTATCTGAGTGTGAACTGTATCTGAGCGTAAACTGTATTTTTGTGTGTACCGTATCTGACTGTGAACTGCATCTGAGTGTAAACTGTATCTGAGTGTGAACTGTATTTTAGTGTGAACCGTGTCTCTGAGTATGAACTGTATCTGAGTGAAAACTGTATTTTAGTGTGAACTTTATCTCTGAGTGTGAACTGTATCTGAGTGTAAACTGTATCTGAGTGTGAACTGTATTTTAGTGTGAACTGTGTCTGAGTGTGAACTGTATCTGAGCGTAAACTGTATTTTTGTGTGAACCGTATCTGACTGTGAACTGCATCTGAGTGTAAACTGTATCTGAGTGTGAACTGTATTTTAGTGTGAACCGTGTCTCTGAGTATGAACTGTATCTGAGTGAAAACTGTATTTTAGTGTGAACTTTATCTCTGAGTGTGAACGGCATCTGAGTGTAAACTGTATTTTAGTCTGAACTGTATCTCTGAGTGTGAACTGTATCTGAGTGTTAACTGTATCTGAGTGTGAACTGTTTTTTAGTGTGAACTGTGTCTCTGAGTACGAACTGTATCTGATTATGAACTGTATCTGAATGTGAACTGTTTTTTAGTGTGAACTGTGTGTCTGAGTCTGAACTGTATTTTAGTGTGAACTGCATCTGAGTGTGAACTGTATCTGAGTGTGAACTGTATTGTAGTGTGCACCGTAACTGAGGGTGAACTGTATTGTAGTGTGAACTATGTCTCTGAGTGTGAACTGTATCTGAGTGTGAACTGTATTTTAGTGTTAACTGTGTCTGAGTGTGAACTGTATCTGAGTGTCAACTGTAGTTTAGTGTGAACTGTATCTGAGTGTGAACTGTATCTCTGTGTGTGAACAGTTTTTTAGTGTCAACCGTATCTGAGTGCGAACTGTATCTGAGTGCAAACTGTATCTGAGTGTGACCTGTATTTTAGAGTGAACTGTGTCTTTAAGTGTGTACTGTATCTGAGTGTGAACTGTATTTGAGTGTGAACTGTATCTCAGTGTTTAGTGTGTCTCTGAGTGTGAACTGTATTTTAGTGTTAACTGTATCTGAGTGCAAACTGTATCTGAGTGTGACCTGTATTTTAGAGTGAACTGTGTCTTTAAGTGTGTACTGTATCTGAGTGTGAACTGTATTTGAGTGTGAACTGTATCTCAGTGTTTAGTGTGTCTCTGAGTGTGAACTGTATTTTAGTGTTAACTGTGTCTGAGTGTGAACTGTATCTGAGTGTAAACGGTATTTTAGTGTGAAATGTGTCTCTGAGTGTGAACTGTATTTTAGTGTGAACCGTATCTGTGTGTGAACTGCATCTAAGTGTAAACTGGATCTGAGTGTGAACTGTATTTTAGTGTGAATCATATCTGAGTGTGAACTGTATCTGAGTGTAAACTGTATTTTAGTGTGAAGTGTATCTGAGTGTGAACTGTATTTTAGTTTGAACTGTGTCTCTGGGTATAAACTGTATCTGAGTGTGAACTTTATCTACGTGTGAACTGTATTTTAGTGTGAACTGTACCTGAGAGTGAACTGTATCTTAGTGTGAACCATATCTGAGTGTGAACTGTATTTTAGTGTGAACTATACCTGAGTGTGAACTGTATTTTAATGTGAAACATACTTTAGTGTGAACCGTATCTGAGTGTGAACTGTATCTGAGTGTGAACTGTATTTTCGTGTGAACCGTACCTGAGCGTAAACTGTATTTTAGCGTGAACTGTGTCTCTAAGTGTGAACTGTACTTTAGTGTGAACTGTATCTGAGTGTAAACTGTATTTAGTGTGAACTGTGTCTCTGAGTGTGAACTATGTCTGAGTGTGAACTGTATTTTAGTGTGAACCGCATCTGAGTGTGAACTGTATTTTAGTGTGAACTGTGTCTCTGAGTGTGAACTGTATTTTTGTGTGCACCGTATCTGAGGTTGAACTATATCTGAGTGTAAACTGTATTTTAGTGTGAAGTGTATCTGAATGTGAACTGTATTTTAGTGTGAACTCTGTCTCTGAGTGTGAACTGTGTCTGAGTGTGAACTGTATTTTAGTGTGAACCGCATCTGAGTATGGACTGTATCTGAGTGTGAACTGTATTTTAGTGTGAACTGTGTCTCTGAGTGTGAACTGAATCTGAGTGTGAACTGGACCTCAGTGTGAACTGTGTCTCTGAGTGTGAACTGTACCTGAGTGTGAACTGTATTTTAGTTTGGACTGTATGGGAGTGTGAACGGTATCTGAGTGTAAACTGAATTTTAGTGTGAATCATATCTGAGTGTGAACTGTATTTTAGTGTTAAATGTAACTGACTGTGAACTGTATTTTAGTGTGAACCGAATCTGAGTGCGAACTGTATCCGAGTGTAAACTGTATCTGAATGTGAACTGTATCTGAGTGTGAACCAAATTTGAGTGTGAACTGTATTTTAGTGTGAACTGTATCTGAGTGTCAACTATATTTTAGTGTGAACCGTATCTGTGTGTGAACTGTATCTGAGTGTAAACTGGATCTGACTGTGAACAGTATTTTAGTGTGAACTGTGTCTCTGAGTGTGAACTGTATCTGAGTGTGATCTGTATTTTAGTGTGAACTGAGTCCCTGAGTGTGAACTGTATTTTAGTGTCAACCGTATCTGAGTGTGAACTGTATCTGAGTGTCAACTGTATTTTAGTGTGAACTGTATCTGTGTGTGAACTGTATCTGAGTGTAAACTGGATCTGACTGTGAACAGTATTTTACTGTGAACCGTGTCTCTGAGTGTGAACTGTATCTGAGTGTTAACTGTATTTTAATGTAAACTGTTTCTCTGAGTGTGAACTTATTTTAGTGTGTACTTTTTTCTGTTTGTGAACTGTATTTTAGTGAAACTGTGTCTCTGAGTGTGAACTGTATCTGAGTTTAAACTGTATTTCAGTGTGTACCGTATCTGAGTGTGAACTGTACCTGAGTGTGAACTGTATTTTAGTTTGGACTGTATGGGAGTGTGAACTGTATCTGAGTGTCAACTGAATTTTAGTGTGAACCGTAACTGAGTGTGATCTGCATCTGAGTGTGAACTGTATCTGAGTTTAAACTGTATTTCAGGGTGACCCGTATCTGAGTGTGTACTGTACCTTAGTGTGAACTGTATTTTAGTTTGAACTATATGGGAGTGTGAAATGTATCTGAGTGTAAACTGAATTTTAGTGTGAACCATATCTGAGTGTGAACTGCATCTGAGTGTGAACTGTATTTTAGTGTGAACTGTATCTGAGTGTGAACTGCATCTGAGTGTAAACTGCATTTGAGTGTGAACTGTATTTTAGTGTGAACTGTGTCTCTGAGTGTATACTGTATCTGTGTGTAAACTGTATCTGAGTGTGAACTGTATCCGAGTCAAAACTGTATTTTAGTGTGAACCGTATCTGAGTGTGAACTGCATCAGAGTGTAAACTGTATGTGAGTGTGAACAGTATTTTAGTGTGAACAGTGTCTATGAGTGTGAACTGTATCGGAGTGTAAACTGTATTTTAGTGTGAACTGTGTCTGAGTGTGAAATGTAAGTGAATGTCAACTGTATTTTAGTGTGAACCGTGTCTCTGAGTGTGAACTGTATCTGAGTGTAAATTGTAATTTAATGTAAACTGTTTCTCTGAGTGTGAACTGTATTTCAGAGTGAACTGTATCTGAGTGTGAACTCTATTTTATTGTGAGTTGTGTTTCTGAGTGTCTACTGTATCTGAGTGTAAACTGTATCTTAGTGTGAACTGTATTTTAGTGTGAACCGTGTCTCTGAGAGTGAACTGCATCTGAATGTAAAGTCTATCTGAGTGTGAACTATATTTTAGTGTGAACTGTATCTGAGTGTGAACTGTATCTGAGCGTTAACTGTATTTTAGTGTGAACTGTATCTCTGAGTGTGAACTGTATCTGAGTGTTAACTGTATCTGAGTGTGAACTGTATTTTAGTGTGAACTGTGTCTCTGAGTACGAACTGTATCTGATTATGAACTGTATCTGAGTGTGAACTGTATCTGAGCGTAAACTGTATTTTTGTGTGAACCGTATCTGACTGTGAACTGCATCTGAGTGTAAACTGTATCTGAGTGTGAACTGTATTTTAGTGTGAACCGTGTCTCTGAGTATGAACTGTATCTGAGTGAAAACTGTATTTTAGTGTGAACTTTATCTCTGAGTGTGAACTGTATCTGAGTGTAAACTGTATCTGAGTGTGAACTGTATTTTAGTGTGAACTGTGTCTGAGTGTGAACTGTATCTGAGCGTAAACTGTATTTTTGTGTGAACCGTATCTGACTGTGAACTGCATCTGAGTGTAAACTGTATCTGAGTGTGAACTGTATTTTAGTGTGAACCGTGTCTCTGAGTATGAACTGTATCTGAGTGAAAACTGTATTTTAGTGTGAACTTTATCTCTGAGTGTGAACGGCATCTGAGTGTAAACTGTATTTTAGTCTGAACTGTATCTCTGAGTGTGAACTGTATCTGAGTGTTAACTGTATCTGAGTGTGAACTGTTTTTTAGTGTGAACTGTGTCTCTGAGTACGAACTGTATCTGATTATGAACTGTATCTGAATGTGAACTGTTTTTTAGTGTGAACTGTGTGTCTGAGTCTGAACTGTATTTTAGTGTGAACTGCATCTGAGTGTGAACTGTATCTGAGTGTGAACTGTATTGTAGTGTGCACCGTAACTGAGGGTGAACTGTATTGTAGTGTGAACTATGTCTCTGAGTGTGAACTGTATCTGAGTGTGAACTGTATTTTAGTGTTAACTGTGTCTGAGTGTGAACTGTATCTGAGTGTCAACTGTAGTTTAGTGTGAACTGTATCTGAGTGTGAACTGTATCTCTGTGTGTGAACAGTTTTTTAGTGTCAACCGTATCTGAGTGCGAACTGTATCTGAGTGCAAACTGTATCTGAGTGTGACCTGTATTTTAGAGTGAACTGTGTCTTTAAGTGTGTACTGTATCTGAGTGTGAACTGTATTTGAGTGTGAACTGTATCTCAGTGTTTAGTGTGTCTCTGAGTGTGAACTGTATTTTAGTGTTAACTGTATCTGAGTGCAAACTGTATCTGAGTGTGACCTGTATTTTAGAGTGAACTGTGTCTTTAAGTGTGTACTGTATCTGAGTGTGAACTGTATTTGAGTGTGAACTGTATCTCAGTGTTTAGTGTGTCTCTGAGTGTGAACTGTATTTTAGTGTTAACTGTGTCTGAGTGTGAACTGTATCTGAGTGTAAACGGTATTTTAGTGTGAAATGTGTCTCTGAGTGTGAACTGTATTTTAGTGTGAACCGTATCTGTGTGTGAACTGCATCTAAGTGTAAACTGGATCTGAGTGTGAACTGTATTTTAGTGTGAATCATATCTGAGTGTGAACTGTATCTGAGTGTAAACTGTATTTTAGTGTGAAGTGTATCTGAGTGTGAACTGTATTTTAGTTTGAACTGTGTCTCTGGGTATAAACTGTATCTGAGTGTGAACTTTATCTACGTGTGAACTGTATTTTAGTGTGAACTGTACCTGAGAGTGAACTGTATCTTAGTGTGAACCATATCTGAGTGTGAACTGTATTTTAGTGTGAACTATACCTGAGTGTGAACTGTATTTTAATGTGAAACATACTTTAGTGTGAACCGTATCTGAGTGTGAACTGTATCTGAGTGTGAACTGTATTTTCGTGTGAACCGTACCTGAGCGTAAACTGTATTTTAGCGTGAACTGTGTCTCTAAGTGTGAACTGTACTTTAGTGTGAACTGTATCTGAGTGTAAACTGTATTTAGTGTGAACTGTGTCTCTGAGTGTGAACTATGTCTGAGTGTGAACTGTATTTTAGTGTGAACCGCATCTGAGTGTGAACTGTATTTTAGTGTGAACTGTGTCTCTGAGTGTGAACTGTATTTTTGTGTGCACCGTATCTGAGGTTGAACTATATCTGAGTGTAAACTGTATTTTAGTGTGAAGTGTATCTGAATGTGAACTGTATTTTAGTGTGAACTCTGTCTCTGAGTGTGAACTGTGTCTGAGTGTGAACTGTATTTTAGTGTGAACCGCATCTGAGTATGGACTGTATCTGAGTGTGAACTGTATTTTAGTGTGAACTGTGTCTCTGAGTGTGAACTGAATCTGAGTGTGAACTGGACCTCAGTGTGAACTGTGTCTCTGAGTGTGAACTGTACCTGAGTGTGAACTGTATTTTAGTTTGGACTGTATGGGAGTGTGAACGGTATCTGAGTGTAAACTGAATTTTAGTGTGAATCATATCTGAGTGTGAACTGTATTTTAGTGTTAAATGTAACTGACTGTGAACTGTATTTTAGTGTGAACCGAATCTGAGTGCGAACTGTGTCCGAGTGTAAACTGTATCTGAATGTGAACTGTATCTGAGTGTGAACCAAATTTGAGTGTGAACTGTATTTTAGTGTGAACTGTATCTGAGTGTCAACTATATTTTAGTGTGAACCGTATCTGTGTGTGAACTGGATCTGACTGTGAACAGTATTTTAGTGTGAATTGTGTCTCTGAGTGTGAACTGTATCTGAGTGTGATCTGTATTTTAGTGTGAACTGAGTCCCTGAGTGTGAACTGTATTTTAGTGTCAACCGTATCTGAGTGTGAACTGTATCTGAGTGTCAACTGTATTTTAGTGTGAACTGTATTTTACTGTGAACCGTGTCTCTGAGTGTGAACTGTATCTGAGTGTTAACTGTATTTTAATGTAAACTGTTTCTCTGAGTGTGAACTTATTTTAGTGTGTACTTTTTTCTGTTTGTGAACTGTATTTTAGTGAAACTGTGTCTCTGAGTGTGAACTGTATCTGAGTTTAAACTGTATTTCAGTGTGTACCGTATCTGAGTGTGAACTGTACCTGAGTGTGAACTGTATTTTAGTTTGGACTGTATGGGAGTGTGAACTGTATCTGAGTGTCAACTGAATTTTAGTGTGAACCGTAACTGAGTGTGATCTGCATCTGAGTGTGAACTGTATCTGAGTTTAAACTGTATTTCAGGGTGACCCGTATCTGAGTGTGTACTGTACCTTAGTGTGAACTGTATTTTAGTTTGAACTATATGGGAGTGTGAAATGTATCTGAGTGTAAACTGAATTTTAGTGTGAACCATATCTGAGTGTGAACTGCATCTGAGTGTGAACTGTATTTTAGTGTGAACTGTATCTGAGTGTGAACTGCATCTGAGTGTAAACTGCATTTGAGTGTGAACTGTATTTTAGTGTGAACTGTGTCTCTGAGTGTATACTGTATCTGTGTGTAAACTGTATCTGAGTGTGAACTGTATCCGAGTCAAAACTGTATTTTAGTGTGAACCGTATCTGAGTGTGAACTGCATCAGAGTGTAAACTGTATGTGAGTGTGAACAGTATTTTAGTGTGAACAGTGTCTATGAGTGTGAACTGTATCGGAGTGTAAACTGTATTTTAGTGTGAACTGTGTCTGAGTGTGAAATGTAAGTGAATGTCAACTGTAGTTTAGTGTGAACTGTATCTGAGTGTGAACTGTATCTGAGTGTGAACTGTGTCTCTGAGTGTGAACTGTATTTTAGTGTCAACCGTATCTGAGTGTAAACTGTATTTTAGTGTGAAGTGTATCTGAGTGTGAACTGTATTTTAGTGTGAACTGTGTCTCTAATTGTAAACTGTATCTGAGTGTACTGTATCCGAAGCGAAACTGTATTTTAGTGTGAACCGTATCTGAGTGTGAACTGTATCAGAGTGTAAACTGTACCTGAGTGTAAACTGTATTTTAGTATGCACTGTGTCTCTGAGTGTAAACTGTATCTGAGTGTGAACTGTATCTGAGTGTGAACCATATCTAAGTGTGAAGTGTACCTGAGTGTGAATTGTATTTTAGTGTGGACTGTATCTGAGTGTGAAATGTATTTTAGTGTGAACCGTATCTGAGTATCAGCTGTAGTTTCGTGTGAACTGTATCTGAGTGTGAACTGTATTTTAGTGTGAACTGTGTCTCTGAGAGTGAACTGTATTTAGTGTCAACCGTATCCAAGGGTGAACTGTAGTTTAGTGTGAACTGTGTCTCTGAGAGTGAACTGTATTTAGTGTCAACCGTATCCGAGTGTGAACCATAGGAGTGTGAACTGTATTTTAGTGTGAACTGTGTCTGAGCGTGAACTGTATCTAAGTATCAACTGTAGTTTCGTGTGAACTGTATCTGAGTGTGAACTGTATTTTAGTGTGAACTGTGTCTCTGAGAGTGAACTCTATTTAGTGTCAACCGTATCCGAGTGTGAACTGTATCTGAGTGTGACCCATATTTTAGTGTGAACTGTGTATCTGAGTGTGAACTGTATCTGAGTGTCAACTGTAGTTTAGTGTGAACTGTATCTGAGTGTGAACTGTATTTTAGTGTGAACTGTGTCTCTGAGTGTGAACCATATCTGTGTGAACTGTATTTTAGTGTGAACTGTGTCTCTGAGTGTGAACTGTATTTTCGTGTGAACCGTACCTGAGCGTGAACTGTATTTTAGCGTGAACTGTGTCTCTAAGTGTGAACTGTACTTTAGTGTGAACTGTATCTGAGTGTAAACTGTATTTCGTGTGAACTGTGTCCCTGAGTGTGAACTATGTCTGAGTGTGAACTGAATTTTAATGTGAACAGTATCTGAGTGTGAACAGTATTTTAGTGTGAACTGTGTGTCTGAGTGTGAACTGTATTTTTGTGTGCACCGTAACTGAGGTTGAACTAGATCTGAGTGTATCGGAGTGTGAACTGTATCTGAATGTGAACTGTATTTTCGTGTGAACCGTACCTGAGCGTGAACTGTATTTTAGTGTGAACTGTGTCTGAGTGTGAACTGTATCTGAGTGTGAACTGTAGTTTAATGTGAACTTTATCTGAGTGTGAACTGTATTTTAGTGTGAACTGTGTCTCTGAGTGCAAACTGTATCTGAGTGTAAACTGTATCTGAGTGTGAACTGTATCTGAGTGTGAACCATTCTGAGTGTGAAGTGTACCTGAGTGTGAACTGTATTTTAGTGTGAACTGTATCTGAGTGTCAACTGTATTTTAGTGTGAACCGTACCTGTGTGTGAACTGCATCTGAGTGTAAACTGGATCTGAGTGTGAACTGTATTTTAGTGTGAACCATATCTGAGTGTGAACTGTATCTGAGTGTAAACTGTAGTTTAGTGTGAACTGTATCTGAGTGTAAACTGTGTATTAGTGTGAACTGTATTTTAGTGTGAACCGTGTCTCTGAGTGTGAACTGTATCTGAGTGTAAATTGTAATTTAATGTAAACTGTTTCTCTGAGTGTGAAGTGTATTTCAGAGTGAATTGTATCTGAGTGTGAACTGTATTTTATTGTGAGTTGTGTTTCTGAGTGTGTACTGTATCTGAGTGTGAACTGTATATTAGTGTGAACTGTATTTTAGTGTGAACCGTGTCTCTGAGAGTGAACTGCATCTGAATGTAAAGTCTATCTGAGTGTGAACTGTATTTTAGTGAGAACTGTATCTGAGTGTGAATTGTATCTGAGCGTAAACTGTATTTTAGTGTGAACCGTATCTGATTGTGAACTGCATCTGAGTGTGAACTGTATTTTAGTGTGAACTGTGGCTCTGAGTGTGAACTGTATCTGAGTGAAAAATGTATTTTAGTGTGAACTGTATCTCTGAGTGTGAACTGTATCTGAGTGTAAACTGTATCTGAGTGTGAACTGTATTTTAGTGTGAACTGTGTCTGAGTGTGAACTGTATCTGAGTGTAAACTGTATTTTAGTGTGAACCGTATCTGAGTGTGAACGGCATCTGAGTGTAAACTGTATTTTAGTCTGAACTGTATCTCTGAGTGTGAACTGTATCTGAGTGTTAACTGTATCTGAGTGTGAACTGTATTTTAGTGTGAACTGTGTCTCTGAGTACGAACTGTATCTGATTATGAACTGTATCTGAGTGTGAACTGTATTTTAGTGTGAACTGTGTGTCTGAGTCTGAACTGTATTTTAGTGTGAACTGCATCTGAGTGTGAACTGTATCTGAGTGTGAACTGTATTGTAGTGTGCACCGTAACTGAGGGTGAACTGTATTGTAGTGTGAACTATGTCTCTGAGTGTGAAGTGTATCTGAGTGCAAACTGTATCTGAGTGTGAACTGTATTTTAGGGTGTGTACTGTATCTGAGTGTGAACTGTATTTTAGTGTTAACTGTGTCTGAGTGTGAACTGTATCTGAGTGTCAACTGTAGTTTAGTGTGAACTGTATCTGAGTGAGAACTGTATCTGAATGTGAACTGTATTTTAGTGTCAACCGTATCTGAGTGCGAACTGTATCTGAGTGCAAACTGTATCTGAGTGTGACCAGTATTTTAGAGTGAACTGTGTCTTTCAGTGTTTCCTGTATCTGAGTGTGAACTGTATTTGAGTGTGAACCGTATCTCAGTGTTTAGTGTGTCTCTGAATGTGAACTGTATTTTAGTGTCAACTGTGTCTGAGTGTGAACTGTATCTGAGCGTGAACTGTGTCTGAGTGTAAACTGTATTTTAGTGTGAACCGTATCTGAGTATGAACTGCATCTGAGTGTGACCTGTATTTTAGTGTGAACTGTGTCTCTGAGTGTGAACTGTATCTGAGTGTAAACTGTATCTGAGTGTGAACTATACTTTAGTGTGAACTGTGTCTCTGAGTGTGAACTGTATCTGAGTGTAAACTGTATCTGAGTGTGAAATGTGTCTCTGAGTGTGAACTGTGTCTGAGTCTGAACTGTATTTTAGTGTGAACTGTATCTGAGTGTGAACTGTATTTTAGTGTGCACCGTAACTGAGTGTGAACTGTATTTTAGTGTGAACTGTGTCTTTGAGTGTAAACTGTATCTGAGTGTGAACTGTATTTTAGTGTGAACTGTATCTGTGTAACTGTATTTTAGTGTGAACCGTATCTGAGTGTGAACTGCATCTGAGTGTGAACTGTATTTTAGTGTGGAACTGTATCTGAGTGTGAACTGTATGCGAGTGTGACCTGTATTTTAGTGTGAACTGTGTAACTGGGTGTGAACTGTATCTGAATGTGAACCGTATTTGAGTGTGAACTGTATTTTAGTGTGAACTGTATCTGTGTAACTGTACTTTAGTGTGAACCGTATCGGAGTGTGAACTGCATCTGAGTGTAAACTGTATCTGAGTGCGAACTGTGTTTTAGTGTGAACTGTGTCTCTGAGTGTGAACTTTATCTGAGTGTGAACTGTATTTTAGTGTTAACTGTGTCTGAGTGTGAACTGTATCTGAGTGTCAACTGTAGTTTCGTGTGTACTATATCTGAGTGTGAACTGAATTTTAGTGAGAACTGTGTCTCTGAGTGTGAACTGTATTTTTGTGTGCACCGTATCTGAGGTGGAACTATATCTGAGTGTAAACTGTATTTTAATGTGAAGTGTATCTGTGTGTGAACTGTATTTTAGTGTGAACTGTGTCTCTGAGTGTAAACTGGATCTGAGTGAGAACTGTATTTTAATGTGAACAGTATATGAGTGTGAACTGTATCTGAGTGTGGACTGTGTTTTAGAGTGAACTGTGTCTCTAAGTGTGAACTGTATCTGAGTGAACTGTATCTGAGTCTGAACCGTATTTGAGTCTGAACTTTATTTTAGTGTGAACCGTATCTGAGTGTGAACTGTATGCGAGTGTAAACAGTGTCTGAGTGTGAACTGTATTTTAGGATGAACTGTGTCTCTGAGTGTGAACCGTAACTGAGTGTGAACTGTGTCTGAGTGTAAACTGTATCTGAGTGTGAACTGTATTTTAGTGTGAACTGTGTCTCTGAGTGTGAACTGTATCTGAATGTAAACTGCATCTGAGTGTGAACTGTACTTTAGTGTGAACTGTGTCTCTGAGTGTGAACTGTATCTGAGTGTGAACTGTATCTGAATGTGCACTGTATTTTAGTGTGAACCGCATCTGAGTGTGAATTGTATCTGAGTTTAAAATGTATCTAAGTGTGAACTGTATCTGAGTGTGAACTGTATTTGAGTGTGAACTGTATTTTCGTGTGAACTGTACCTGAGTTTGAACTGTATTTTAGTGTGTACCATATCTGAGTGTGAACTGTATCTGAGTGTGAACTGTATTTTAGTGTGGAACTGTATCTGAGTATGAACTGTATGCGAGTGTGACCTGTATTTTAGTGTGAACTGTGTTCCTGGGTGTGAACTGTATCTGAATGTGAACCGTATTTGAGTGTGAACTGTATTTTAGTGTGAACCATATCTGAGTGTGAACTGTATGCAAGTGTCAACTGTATTTTAGTGTGAACTGTGTCCCTGAGTGTGAGCTGTATCTGAATGTAAAACCGTATGAGTGTAAACTGTATCTGAGTGTGAACTGTATCTGAGTGTGAACCGTTTTTGAGTGTGAACTGCATTTTAGTGTGAACTGTATCTGAATGTAAACTGTATTTTATTGTGAACTGTATCTGAGTGTGAACTGTATCCGAGTGTGACCTGATTTTTAGTGTGAACTGTGTCTCTGAGTGTGAACTGTATCTGAGTGTAAACTGTATCTGAGTGTGAACTGTATTTTAGTGTGAACCGTGTCTCTGAGTATGAACTGTATCTGAGTGTCAACTGTAGTTTAGTGTGAACTGTATCTGAGTGTAAACTGTATTTTATTGTGAACTGTATCTGAGTGTGAACTGTATCTGAGTGTGACCTGATTTTTAGTGTGAACTGTGTCTCTGAGTGTGAACTGTATCTGAGTGTAAACTGTATCTGAGTGTGAACTGTATTTTAGTGTGAACAGTGTCTCTGAGAGTGAACTGTATTTAGTGTCAACCGTATCCGAGTGTGAACTGTATCTGAGTGTGACCTGTACTTTAGTGTGAACTGTGTCTTTGAGTGTGAACTGTATCTGAGTGTGAACTGTAGTTTAGTGTGAACTGTATCTGAGTGTGAACTGTATTTTAGTGTGAACTGTGTCTCTGATGTGAACTGTATTTTACTGTCAACCGTATCATAGTGTAAACTGTATTTTAGTGTGAAGTGTATCTGAGTGTGAACTGTATTTTAGTTTGAACTGTGTCTCTGAGTGTAAACTGTATCTGAGTGTAAACTGTATCTGAGTGTGAACTGTATCTGAGTATGAACTGTATTTTAGTGTGAACTATGTCTCTGAGTGTGAACTGTATCAGAATGTAAACTGTATCTGAGTGTGAACCGTATCTGAGTGTGAACCATATCTGAGTGTGAAGTGTACCTGAGTGTGAACTGTATTTTAGTGTGAACCGTGTCTCTGAGTATGAACTGTATCTGAGTGTCAACTGTAGAGTAGTGTGAACTGTATCTGAGTGTAAACTGTATTTTATTGTGAACTGTATCTGAGTGTGAACTGTATCTGAGTGTGACCTGATTTTTAGTGTGAACTGTGTCTCTGAGTGTGAACTGTATCTGAGTGTAAACTGTATCTGAGTGTGAACTGTATTTTAGTGTGAACAGTGTCTCTGAGAGTGAACTGTATTTAGTGTCAACCGTATCTGAGTGTGAACTGTATCTGAGTGTGACCTGTACTTTAGTGTGAACTGTGTCTTTGAGTGTGAACTGTATCTGAGTGTGAACTGTAGTTTAGTGTGAACTGTATCTGAGTGTGAACTGTATTTTAGAGTGAACTGTGTCTCTGATGTGAACTGTATTTTACTGTCAACCGTATCATAGTGTAAACTGTATTTTAGTGTGAAGTGTATCTGAGTGTGAACTGTATTTTAGTTTGAACTGTGTCTCTGAGTGTAAACTGTCTCTGAGTGTGAACTGTATCAGAATGTAAACTGTATCTGAGTGTGAACCGTATCTGAGTGTGAACCATATCTGAGTGTGAAGTGTACCTGAGTGTGAACTGTATTTTAGTCTGAACTGTATCGGAGTGTGAAATGTATTTTAGTGTGAACCGTATCTGAGTGCGAACTGTATCTGAGTGTGAACTGCATTTTAGTGTGAACTGTGTCTCTGAGTGTGATCTGCATTTAGGGTCAACCGTATCCGAGTGTGAACTGTATCTGAGTGTGAACTGTATTTTAGTGTGAACCGTGTCTCTGAGTGTGAACTGTATCTGAGTGTAAACTGTATTTTAGTGTGAACTGTATCTCTGAGTGTGAACTGTTTCTGAGTGTGAACTGTATCTGAGTGTAAACTATATTTTAGTGTAAACCGTATGAGTGTGAACTTTATTTTAGTGTGACCTGTGTCTTAATGTCAACTGTATCTGAGTATCAACTGTAGTTTCGTGTGAACTGTATTTGAGTGTGAACTGTGTTTTAGTGTGAACTGTGTCTCTGAGTGTGAACTGTATTTAGTGTCAACCGTATCCGAGTGTGAACTGTATCTGAGTGTAAACTGTATTTTAGTGTAAACCGTATGAGTGTGAACTTTATTTTAGTGTGACCTGTGTCTTAATGCCAACTGTATCTGAGTATCAACTGTAGTTTCGTGTGAACTGTATCTGAGTGTGAACTGTATTTTAGTGTGAACTGTGTCTGAGTGTGAACTGTATCTGAGTGTAAACTATATTTTAGTGTAAACCGTATGAGTGTGAACTTTATTTTAGTGTGACCTGTGTCTTAATGCCAACTGTATCTGAGTATCAACTGTAGTTTCGTGTGAACTGTATCTGAGTGTGAACTGTATTTTAGTGTGAACTGTGTCTCTGAGTGTGAACTGTTTTTAGTGTCAACCGTATCCGAGTGTGAACTGTATCTGAGTGTGACCTGTATTTTAGTGTGAACTGTGTCTCTGAGTGTGAACTGTATCTGAGTGTAAACTGTATCTGAGTGTGAACTGTATTTTAGTGTGAACCGTGTCTCTGAGTGTGAACTGTATCTGAGTGTCAACTGTAGTTTAGTGTGAACTGTATCTGAGTGTGAACTGTATTTTAGTGTGAACTGTATCTGAGTGTAAACTGTCTATTAGTGTGAACTCTATTTTAGTGTGAACTGTATTTTAGTGTGAACCGTGTCTCTGAGTGTGAACTGTATCTGAGTGTAAATTGTAATTTAATGTAAACTGTTTCTCTGAGTGTGAACTGTATTTCAGAGTGAACTGTATCTGAGTGTGAACTGTATTTTATTGTGAGTTGTGTTTCTGAGTGTGTACTGTATTTGAGTGTAAACTGTATATTAGTGTGAACAGTATTTTAGTGTGAACCGTGTCTCTGAGAGTGAACTGCATCTGAATGTAAAGTCTATCTGAGTGTGAACTGTATTTTAGTGTGAACTGTATCTGAGTGTGAACTGTATCTGAGCGTAAACTGTATTTTAGTGTGAACCGTATCTGATTGTGAACTGCATCTGAGTGTAAACTGTATCTGAGTGTGAACTGTATTTTAGTGTGAACTGTGTCTCTGAGTGTGAACTGTATCTGAGTGAAAACTGTATTTTAGTGTGAACTGTATCTCTGAGTGTGAACTGTATCTGAGTGTAAATTGTATCTGAGTGTGAACTGTATTTTAGTGTGAACTGTGTCTGAGTGTGAACTGTATCTGAGTGTAAACTGTATTTTAGTGTGAACCGTATCTGAGTGTGAACGGCATCTGAGTGTAAACTGTATTTTAGTCTGAACTGTATCTCTGAGTGTGAACTGTATCTGAGTGTGAACTGTATCTCAGTGTGAACTGTATTTTAGTGTGAACTGTGTCTCTGAGTACGAATTGTATCTGATTATGAACTGTATCTGAGTGTGAACTGTATCTGAGCGTAAGCTGTATTTTAGTGTGAACCGTATCTGATTGTGAACTGCATCTGAGTGTAAACTGTATCTGAGTGTGAACTGTATTTTAGTGTGAACTGTGTCTCTGAGAGTGAACTGTATCTGAGTGAAAACTGTATTTTAGTGTGAACTGTATCTCTGAGTGTGAACTGTATCTGAGTGTAAACTGTATCTGAGTGTGAACTGTATTTTAGTGTGAACTGTGTCTGAGTGTGAACTGTATCTGAGTGTAAACTGTATTTTAGTGTGAATCGTATCTGAGTGTGAACGGCATCTGAGTGTAAACTGTATTTTAGTCTGAACTGTATCTCTGAGTGTGAACTGTATCTGAGTGTTAACTGTATCTGAGTGTGAACTGTATTTTAGTTTGAACTGTGTCTCTGAGTGTAAACTGTATCTGAGTGTAAACTGTATCTGAGTGTGAACTGTATTTTAGGGTGTGTACTGTATCTGAGTGTGAACTCTATTTTAGTGTGAACTGTGTGTCTGAGTGTGAACTGTATTTTAGTGTGAACTGTATTTTAGTGTGTACTGTGTCTCTGAGTGTGAACTGTATCTGAGTGAAAACTGTATTTTAGTGTGAACTGTATCTCTGAGTGTGAACTGTATCTGAGTGTAAAATGTATCTGAGTGTGAACTGTATTTTAGTGTGAACTGTGTCTGAGTGTGAACTGTATCTGAGTGTAAACTGTATTTTAGTGTGAACCGTATCTGAGTGTGAACGGCATCTGAGTGTAAACTGTATTTTAGTCTGAACTGTATCTCTGAGTGTGAACTGTATCTGAGTGTTAACTGTATCTGAGTGTGAACTGTATTTTAGTGTGAACTGTGTCTCTGAGTACGAACTGTATCTGATTATGAACTGTACCTGAGTGTGAACTGTATTTTAGGGTGTGTACTGTATCTGAGTGTGAACTGTATCTGAGTGTGAACTGTATTTTAGTGTGAACTATGTGTCTGAGTCTGAACTGTATTTTAGTGTGAACTGTATTTTAGTGTGAACTGTGTCTCTGAGTGTGAACTGTATCTGAGTGTAAACTGTATTTTAGTGTGAACTGTATCTCTGAGTGTGAACTGTATCTGAGTGTAAACTGTATCTGAGTGTGAACTGTATTTTAGTGTGAACTGTGTCTGAGTGTGAACTGTATCTGAGTGTGAACTGTATTTTAGTGTGAACTGTGTCTGAGTGTGAACTGTATCTGAGTGGAAACTGTATTTTAGTGTGAACCGTATCTGAGTGTGAACGGCATCTGAGTGTAAACTGTATTTTAGTATGAACTGTATCTCTGAGTGTGAACTGTATCTGAGTGTTAACTGTATCTGAGTGTGAACTGTATTTTAGTGTGAACTGTGTCTCAGAGTACGAACTGTATCTGATTATGAACTGTATCTGAGTGTGAACTGTGTGTCTGAGTCTGAACTGTATTTTAGTGTGAACTGCATCTGAGTGTGAACTGTATCTGAGTGTGAACTGTATTGTAGTGTGCACCGTAACTGAGTGTGAACTGTATTGAAGTGTGAACTATGTCTCTGAGTGTGAACTGTATCTGAGTGCAAACTGTATCTGAGTGTGAACTGTATTTTAGGGTGTGTACTGTATCTGAGTGTGAACTGTATCTGAGTGTGAACTGTATTTTAGTGTTAACTGTGTCTGAGTGTGAACTGTATCTGAATGTCAACTGTAGTTTAGTGTGAACTGTATCTGAGTGAGTACTGTATCTCTGAGTGTGAACTGTATTTTAGTGTCAACCGTATCTGAGTGCGAACTGTATCTGAGTGCAAACTGTATCTGAGTGTGACCTGTATTTTAGAGTGAACTGTGTCTTTAGGTGTGTACTGTATCTGAGTGTGAACTGTATTTGAGTGTGAACTGTATCTCAGTGTTTAGTGTGTCTCTGAGTGTGAACTGTATTTTAGTGTTAACTGTGTCTGAGTGTGAACTGTATCTGAGTGTAAACTGTATTTTAGTGTGAAATGTGCCTCTGAGTGTGAACTGTGTCTGAGTGTTAACTGTATCTGAGTGTGAACTGTATTTTCGTGTGAACTGTGTCTCTGAGTACGAACTGTATCTGATTATGAACTGTATCTGAGTGTGAACTGTATTTTAGTGTGAACTGTGTGTCTGAGTCTGAACTGTATTTTACTGTGAACTGCATCTGAGTTTGAACTGTATCTGAGTGTGAACTGTATTTTAGTGTTAACTGTGTCTGAGTGTGAACTGTATCTGAGTGTAAACTGTATTTTAGTCTGAACTGTATCTCTGAGTGTGAACTGTATCTGAGTGTTAACTGTATCTGGGTGTGAACTGTATTTTAGTGTGAACTGTGTCTCTGAGTACGAACTGTATCTGATTATGAACTGTATCTGAGTGTGAACTGTATTTTAGTGTGAACTGTGTGTCTGAGTCTGAACTGTATTTCAGTGTGAACTACATCTGAGTGTGAACTGTATCTGAGTGTGAACTGTATTGTAGTGTGCACCGTAACTGAGTGTGAACTGTATTGTAGTGTGAACTATGTCTCTGAGTGTGAACTGTATCTGAGTGCAAACTGTATATGAGTGTGAACTGTATTTTAGGGTGTGTACTGTATGTGAGTGTGAACTGTATCTGAGTGTGAACTGTATTTTAGTGTTAACTGTGTCTGAGTGTGAACTGTATCTGAGTGTCAACTGTAGTTTAGTGTGAACTGTATCTGAGTGAGAATTGTATCTCTGTGTGTGAACTGTATTTTAGTGTCAACCGTATCTGAGTGCGAACTGTATCTGAGTGCAAACTGTATCTGAGTGTGACCTGCATTTTAGAGTGAACTGTGTCTTTAAGTGTGTACTGTATCTGAGTGTGAACTGTATCTGAGTGTGAACTGAATCTCTGTGTTTAGTGTGTCTCCGAGTGTGAACTGTATTTTAGTGTTAACTGTGTCTGAGTGTGAACTGTATCTGAGCGTGAACTGTGTCTGAGTGTAAACTGTATTTTAGTGTGAACCGTATCTGATTATGAACTGCATCTGAGTGTGACCTGTATTTTAGTGTGAACTGTGTCTCTGAGTGTGAACTGTATCTGAGTGTAAACTGTATCTGAGTGTGAACTATATTTTAGTGTGAACTGTGTCTCTGAGTGTGAACTGTATCTGAGTGTAAACTGTATTTTAGTGTGAAATGTGTCTCTGAGTGTGAACTGTGTCTGAGTCTGAACTGTATTTTAGTGTGAACTGTATCTGAGTGTGAACTGTATTTTAGTGTGCACCGTAACTGAGTGTGAACTGCATTTTAGTGTGAACTGTGACTTTGAGTGTAAACTGTATCTGAGTGTGAACTGTATTTTAGTGTGAACTGTATCTGTGTAACTGTATTTTAGTGTGAACCGTATCTGAGTGTGAACTGCATGTGAGTGTGAACTGTATTTTAGTGTGAACTGTATCTGAGTGTGAACTGTATGCGAGTGTGACCTGTATTTTAGTGTGAACTGTGTAACTGGGTGTGAACTGTATCTGAATGTGAACCGTATTTGAGCGTGAACTGTATTTTAGTGTGAACTGTATCTGTGTAACTGTACTTTAGTGTGAACCGTATCGGAGTGTGAACTGCATCTGAGTGTAAACTGTATCTGAGTGCGAACTGTGTTTTAGTGTGAACTGTGTCTCTGAGTGTGAACTTTATCTGAGTGTGAACTGTATTTTAGTGTTAACTGTGTCTGAGTGTGAACTGTATCTGAGTGTCAACTGTAGTTTCGTGTGTACTATATCTGAGTGTGAACTGAATTTTAGTGAGAACTGTGTCTCTGAGTGTGAACTGTATTTTTGTGTGCACCGTATCTGAGGTGGAACTATATCTGAGTGTAAACTGTATTTTAATGTGAAGTGTATCTGTGTGTGAACTGTATTTTAGTGTGAACTGTGTCTCTGAGTGTTTACTGTGTCTGAGTGAGAACTGTATTTTAATGTGAACAGTATATGAGTGTGAACTGTATCTGAGTGTGGACTGTGTTTTAGAGTGAACTGTGTCTCTAAGTGTGAACTGTATCTGAGTGAACTGTATCTGAGTCTGAACCGTATTTGAGTCTGAACTGTATTTTAGTGTGAACCGTAACTGAGTGTGAACTGTGTCTGAGTGTAAACTGTATCTGAGTGTGAACTGTATTTTAGTGTGAACTGTGTCTCTGAGTGTGAACTGTATCTGAATGTAAACTGCATCTGAGTGTGAACTGTACTTTAGTGTGAACTGTGTCTCTGAGTGTGAACTGTATCTGAGTGTGAACAGTATCTGGGTGTAAACTGTATTTTAGTGTGAACTGTGTCTCTGAGTGTGAACTGTATCTGAGTGTGCACTGTATTTTAGTGTGAACCGCATCTGAGTGTGCATTGTATCTGTGTTTAAAATGTATCTAAGTGTGAACTGTATCTGAGTGTGAACTGTATTTGAGTGTGAACTGTATTTTCGTGTGAACTGTACCTGAGTTTGAACTGTATTTTAGTGTGTACCATATCTGAGTGTGAACTGTATCTGAGTGTGAACTGTATTTTAGTGTGGAACTGTATCTGAGTGTGAACTGTATGCGATTGTGACCTGTATTTTAGTGTGAACTGTGTTCCTGGGTGTGAACTGTATCTGAATGTGAACCGTATTTGAGTGTGGACTGTATGTTAGTGTGAACCATATCTGAGTGTGAACTGTATGCGAGTGTCAACTGTATTTTAGTGTGAACTGTGTCCATGAGTGTGAGCTGTATCTGAATGTAAAACCGTATGAGTGTAAACTGTATCTGAGTGTGAACTGTATCTGAGCGTAAATTGTATTTTATTGTGAACTGTATCTGAGTGTGAACTGTATTTTAGTGTGAACCATGTCTCTGAGTATGAACTGTATCTGAGTGTCAACTGTAGTTTAGTGTGAACTGTATCTGAGTGTGAACTGTATTTTAGTATGAACTGTGTCTCTGAGAGTGAACTGTATTTAGTGTCAACCGTATCCGAGTGTGACCTGTATTTTTGTGTGAACTGTGTCTCTGAGTGTGAACTGTATCTGAGTGTGAACTGTAGTTTAGTGTGAACTGTATCTGAGTGTGAACTGTATTTTAGTGTGAACTGTGTCTCTGAGTGTGAACTGTATTTTACTGTCAACCGTATCTGAGTGTAAACTGTATTTTAGTGTGAAGTGTATCTGAGTGTGAACTGTATTTTAGTGTTAACTGTGTCTCTGAGTGTGAACTGTATCAGAATGTAAACTGTATCTGAGTGTGAACCGTATCTGAGTGTGAACCATATCTGAGTGTGAAGTGTACCTGAGTGTGAACTGTATTTTCGTCTGAACTGTATCTGAGTGTGAAATGTATTTTAGTGTGAACCGTATCTGAGTGTGAACTGTATCTGAGTGCAAACTGTATCTGAGTGTGAACTGTATTTCGGGTCAACCGTATCCGAGTGTGAACTGTATCTGAGTGTGAACTGTATTTTAGTGTGAACCGTGTCTCTGAGTGTGAACTGTATCTGAGTGTAAACTGTATTTTAGTGTGAACTGTATCTGAGTGTGAACTGTATCTGAGTGTGAACTGTATCTGAGTGTAAACTGTATTTTAGTGTAAACCGTATGAGTGTGAACTTTATTTTAGTGTGACCTGTGTCTTAATGTCAACTGTATCTGAGTATCAACTGCAGTTTCGTGTGAACTGTATTTGAGTGTGAACTGTGTTTTAGTGTGAACTGTGTCTCTGAGTGTGAACTGTATTTAGTGTCAACCGTATCCGAGTGTGAACTGTATCTGAGTGTGACCTGTATTTTAGTGTGAACTGTGTCTCTGAGTGTGAACTGTGTCTCTGAGTGTGAACTGTATCTGAGTATAAACTGTATCTGAGTGTGAACTGTATTTTTGTGTGCACCGTATCTGAGGTGGAACTATATCTGAGTGTAAACTGTATTTTAATGTGAAGTGTATCTGTGTGTGAACTGTATTTTAGTGTGAACTATGTCTCTGAGTGTAAACTGGATCTGAGTGAGAACTGTATTTTAATGTGAACAGTATATGAGTGTGAACTGTATCTGAGTGTGGACTGTGTTTTAGTGTGAACTGTGTCTCTAAGTGTGAACTGTATCTGAGTCTGAACTGTATCTGAGTCTGAACTGTATTTGAGTCTGAACTGTATTTTAGTCTGAACCGTATCTGAGTGTGAACTGTATGCGAGTGTAAACAGTGTCTGAGTGTGAACTGTATTTTAGGATGAACTGTGTCTCTGAGTGTGAACCGTAACGGAGTGTGAACTGTGTCTGAGTGTAAACTGTATCTGAGTGTGAACTGTATTTTAGTGTGAACTGTATCTCTGAGTGTGAACTGTATCTGAGTGTAAACTATATCTGAGTGTGAACTGTATTTTAGTGAGAACTGTGTCTCTGAGTGTGAACTGTATTTTTGTGTGCACCGTATCTGAGGTGGAACTATATCTGAGTGTAAACTGTATTTTAGTGTGAAGTGTATCTGTGTGTGAACTGTATTTTAGTGTGAACTGTGTCTCTGAGTGTGAACTGTATTTTACTGTCAACCGTATCTGAGTGTAAACTGTATTTTAGTGTGAAGTGTATCTGAGTGTGAACTGTATTTTAGTGTGAACTGTGTCTCTGAGTGTGAACTGTATCAGAATGTAAACTGTATCTGAGTGTGAACCGTATCTGAGTGTGAACCATATCTGAGTGTGAAGTGTACCTGAGTGTGAACTGTATTTTCGTCTGAACTGTATCTGAGTGTGAAATGTATTTTAGTGTGAACCGTATCTGAGTGTGAACTGTATCTGAGTGCAAACTGTATCTGAGTGTGAACTGTATTTCGGGTCAACCGTATCCGAGTGTGAACTGTATCTGAGTGTGAACTGTATTTTAGTGTGAACCGTGTCTCTGAGTGTGAACTGTATCTGAGTGTAAACTGTATTTTAGTGTGAACTGTATCTGAGTGTGAACTGTATCTGAGTGTAAACTGTATTTTAGTGTAAACCGTATGAGTGTGAACTTTATTTTAGTGTGACCTGTGTCTTAATGTCAACTGTATCTGAGTATCAACTGTAGTTTCGTGTGAACTGTATTTGAGTGTGAACTGTGTTTTAGTGTGAACTGTGTCTCTGAGTGTGAACTGTATTTAGTGTCAACCGTATCCGAGTGTGAACTGTATCTGAGTGTGACCTGTATTTTAGTGTGAACTGTGTCTCTGAGTGTGAACTGTGTCTCTGAGTGTGAACTGTATCTGAGTGTAAACTGTATCTGAGTGTGAACTGTATTTTTGTGTGCACCGTATCTGAGGTGGAACTATATCTGAGTGTAAACTGTATTTTAATGTGAAGTGTATCTGTGTGTGAACTGTATTTTAGTGTGAACTATGTCTCTGAGTGTAAACTGGATCTGAGTGAGAACTGTATTTTAATGTGAACAGTATATGAGTGTGAACTGTATCTGAGTGTGGACTGTGTTTTAGTGTGAACTGTGTCTCTAAGTGTGAACTGTATCTGAGTGAACTGTATCTGAGTCTGAACTGTATTTGAGTCTGAACTGTATTTTAGTCTGAACCGTATCTGAGTGTGAACTGTATGCGAGTGTAAACAGTGTCTGAGTGTGAACTGTATTTTAGGATGAACTGTGTCTCTGAGTGTGAACCGTAACGGAGTGTGAACTGTGTCTGAGTGTAAACTGTATCTGAGTGTGAACTGTATTTTAGTGTGAACTGTATCTCTGAGTGTGAACTGTATCTGAGTGTAAACTATATCTGAGTGTGAACTGTATTTTAGTGAGAACTGTGTCTCTGAGTGTGAACTGTATTTTTGTGTGCACCGTATCTGAGGTGGAACTATATCTGAGTGTAAACTGTATTTTAGTGTGAAGTGTATCTGTGTGTGAACTGTATTTTAGTGTGAACTGTGTCTCTGAGTGTAAACGGTATCTGAGTGAGAACTGTATTTTAATGTGAACAGTATATGAGTGTGAACTGTATCTGAGTGTGGACTGTGTTTTAGAGTGAACTGTGTCTCTAAGTGTGAGCTGTATCTGAGTGTGAACTGTATCTGAGTCTGAACCGTATTTGAGTCTGAAATGTATTTTAATGTGAACCATATCTGAGTGTGAACTGTATCTGAGTGTAAACAGTATCTGAGTGTGAACTGTATTTTAGTGTGAACTGTGTCTCTGAGTGTAAACTGTATCTGAGTGTAAACTGTATTTTAGTGTGAAGTGTATCTGAGTGTGAACTGTATTTTAGTGTGAACTGTGTCTCTGAGTGTAAACTGTATCTGAGTGTAAACTGTATCTGAGTGTGAACTGTATCTGAGTATGAACTGTATTTTAGTGTGAACTATGTCTCTGAGTGTGAACTGTATCAGAATGTAAACTGTATCTGAGTGTGAACTGTATCTGAGTGTGAACCATATCTGAGTGTGAAGTGTACCTGAGTGTGAACTGTATTTTAGTCTGAACTGTATCGGAGTGTGAAATGTATTTTAGTGTGAACCGAATCTGAGTGTGAACTGTATCTGAGTGTAAACTGTATTTTAGTGTAAACCGTATGAGTGTGAACTTTATTTTAGTGTGACCTGTGTCTTAATGTCAACTGTATCTGAGTATCAACTGTAGTTTCGTGTGAACTGTATTTAGTGTCAACCGTATCCGAGTGTGAACTGTATCTGAGTGTGACCTGTATTTTAGTGTGAACTGTGTCTCTGAGTGTGAACTGTATCTGAGTGTGAACTGTATTTTAGTGTGAACTGTATTTTTGTGTGCACCGTATCTGAGGTGGAACTATATCTGAGTGTAAACTGTATTTTAATGTGAAGTGTATCTGTGTGTGAGCTGTATTTTAGTGTGAACTATGACTCTGAGTGTAAACTGCATCTGAGTGAGAACTGTATTTTAATGTGAACAGTATATGAGTGTGAACTGTATCTGAGTGTGGACTGTATTTTAGAGTGAACTGTGTCTCTAAGTGTGGACTGTATCTGAGTGAACTGTATCTGAGTCTGAACCGTATTTGAGTCTGAACTGTATTTTAGTGTGAACCGTATCTGAGTGTGAACTGTATGCGAGTGTAAACAGTGTCTGAGTGTGAACTGTATTTTAGGATGAACTGTGCCTCTGAGTGTGAACCGTAACGGAGTGTGAACTGTGTCTGAGTGTAAACTGTATCTGAGTGTGAACTGTATTTTAGTGTGAACTGTGTCTCTGAGTGTGAACTGTATCTGAGTGTAAACTATATCTGAGTGTGAACTGTATTTTAGTGAGAACTGTGTCTCTGAGTGTGAACTGTATTTTTGTGTGCACCGTATCTGAGGTGGAACTATATCTGAGTGTAAACTGTATTTTAGTGTGAAGTGTATCTGTGTGTGAACTGTATTTTAGTGTGAACTGTGTCTCTGAGTGTAAACGGTATCTGAGTGAGAACTGTATTTTAATGTGAACAGTATATGAGTGTGAACTGTATCTGAGTGTGGACTGTGTTTTAGAGTGAACTGTGTCTCTAAGTGTGAACTGTATCTGAGTGTGAACTGTATCTGAGTCTGAACCGTATTTGAGTCTGAACTGTATTTTAGTGTGAACCGTATCTGAGTGTGAACTGTATGCGAGTGTAAACAGTGTCTGAGTGTGAACTGTATTTTAGGGTGAACTGTGTCACTGAGTGTGAACCGTAACTGAGTCTGAGTGTAAACTGTATCTGAGTGTGAACTGTATTTTAATGTGAACTGTGTCTCTGAGTGTGAACTGTATCTGAGTGTGAACAGTATCTGGGTGTAAACTGTATTTTAGTGTGAACTGTGTCTCTGAGTGTGAACTGTATCTGAATGTGAACTGTATTTTAGTGTGAACCGCATCTGAGTGTGAATTGTATCTGAGTTTAAAATGTATCTAAGTGTGAACTGTATCTGAGTGTGAACTGTATTTGAGTGTGAACTGTATTTTCGTGTGAACTGTACCTGAGTTTGAACTGTATTTTAGTGTGTACCATATCTGAGTGTGAACTGTATCTGAGTGTGAACTGTATTTTAGTGTGGAACTGTATCTGAGTGTGAACTGTATGCGAGTGTGACCTGTATTTTAGTGTGAACTGTGTTCCTGGGTGTGAACTGTATCTGAATGTGAACCGTATTTGAGTGTGAACTGTATTTTAGTGTGAACCATATCTGAGTGTGAACTGTATGCGAGTGTCAACTGTATTTTAGTGTGAACTGTGTCCCTGAGTGTGAGTTGTATCTGAATGTAAAACCGTATGAGTGTAAACTGTATCTGAGTGTGAACTGTATCTGAGTGTGAACCATTTTTGAGTGTGAACTGCATTTTAGTGTGAACTGTATCTGAGTGTAAACTGTATTTTATTGTGAACTGCATCTGAGTGTAAACTGTATCTGAGTGTGAACTGTATTTTAGTGTGAACTGTGTCTGAGTGTGAACTGTATCGGAGTGTAAACTGTATTTTAGTGTGAACTGTGTCTCTGAGTGTGAACTGTATCTGAATGTGAACTGTATTTTAGTGTGAACCGCATCTGAGTTTGATTTGTATCTGAGTGTAAACTGTAACAGAGTGTGAACTGTATTTTAGTGTGAACTGTGTCTCTGTGTGTGAACTGTATCTGAGTGTAAACTGTATTTTAGTGAGAACTGTATTTTAGTGTGAACTGTGTCTCTGTGTGTGAACTGTATTTTAATGTGAACTGTGTCTCTGTGTGTGAACTGTATCTGAGTGTAAACTGTATTTTAGTGAGAACTGTATTTTAGTGTGAACTGTGTCTCTGTGTGTAAACCGTATTTTAGTGTGAACTGTATCTGAGTGTGAACTGTATCTGAGTGTAAACTGTATTTTAGTGTAAACCGTATCTGAGTGTGAACGGCATCTGAGTGTGAACTGTATTTTAGTCTGAACTGTATCTCTGAGTGTGAACTGTATCTGAGTGTTAACTGTATTAAGTGTGAACTGTATTTTAGTGTGAACTGTGTCTCTGAGTGTGAACTGTATCTGATTGTGAACTGTATCTGAGTTTGAACTGTATTTTAGTGTGAAGTGTGTGTCTGAGTCTGAACTGTATTTTAGTGTGAACTGCATCTGAGTGTGAACTGTATCTGAGTGTGAACTGTATTGTAGTGTGATCTATGTCTCTGAGTGTGAACTGTATCTGAGTGCAAACTGTATCTGAGTGTGAACTGTATCTGAGTGTCAACTGTACTTTCGTGTGTACTATATCTGAGTGTGAACTGAAGTTTAGTGAGAACTGTGTCTCTGAGTGTGAACTGTATTTTTGTGTGCACCGTATCTGAGGTGGAACTATATCTGAGTGTAAACTGTATTTTAATGTGAAGTGTATCTGTGTGTGAACTGTATTTTAGTGTGAACTGTGTCTCTGAGTGTTTACTGTGTCTGAGTGAGAACTGTATTTTAATGTGAACAGTATATGAGTGTGAACTGTATCTGAGTGTGGACTGTATTTTAGAGTGAACTGTGTCTCTAAGTGTGAACTGTATCTGAGTGAACTGTATCTGAGTCTGAACCGTATTTGAGTCTGAACTGTATTTTAGTGTGAACCGTATCTGAGTGTGAACTGTATGCGAGTGTAAACAGTGTCTGAGTGTGAACTGTATCTTAGGATGAACTGTGTCTCTGAGTGTGAACCGTAACTGAGTGTGAACTGTGTCTGAGTGTAAACTGTATCTGAGTGTGAACTGTATTTTAGTGTGAACTGTGTCTCTGAGTGTGAACTGTATCTGAATGTAAACTGCATCTGAGTGTGAACTGTACTTTAGTGTGAACTGTGTCTCTGAGTGTGAACTGTATCTGAGTGTGAACAGTATCTGGGTGTAAACTGTATTTTAGTGTGAACTGTGTCTCTGAGTGTAAACTGTATCTGAATGTGCACTGTATTTTAGTGTGAACCGCATCTGAGTGTGAATTGTATCTGTGTTTAAAATGTATCTAAGTGTGAACTGTATCTGAGTGTGAACTGTATTTGAGTGTGAACTGTATTTTCGTGTGAACTGTACCTGAGTTTGAACTGTATTTTAGTGTGTACCATATCTGAGTGTGAACTGTATCTGAGTGTGAACTGTATTTTAGTGTGGAACTGTATCTGAGTGTGAACTGTATGCGATTGTGACCTGTATTTTAGTGTGAACTGCGTTCCTGGGTGTGAACTGTATCTGAATGTGAACCGTATTTGAGTGTGAACTGTATGTTAGTGTGAACCATATCTGAGTGTGAACTGTATGCGAGTGTCAACTGTATTTTAGTGTGAACTGTGTCCCTGAGTGTGAGCTGTATCTGAATGTAAAACCGTATGAGTGTAAACTGTATCTGAGTGTGAACTGTATCTGAGCGTGAACTGTTTTTGAGTGTGAACTGCATTTTAGTGTGAACTGTATCTGAGTGTAAATTGTATTTTATTGTGAACTGTATCTGAGTGTGAACTGTATTTTAGTGTGAACCATGTCTCTGAGTATGAACTGTATCTGAGTGTCAACTGTAGTTTAGTGTGAACTGTATCTGAGTGTGAACTGTATTTTAGTGTGAACTGTGTCTCTGAGAGTGAACTGTATTTAGTGTCAACCGTATCCGAGTGTGACCTGTATTTTAGTGTGAACTGTGTCTCTGAGTGTGAACTGTATCTGAGTGTGAACTGTAGTTTAGTGTGAACTGTATCTGAGTGTGAACTGTATTTTAGTGTGAACTGTGTCTCTGAGTGTGAACTGTATTTTACTGTCAACCGTATCTGAGTGTAAACTGTATTTTAGTGTGAAGTGTATCTGAGTGTGAACTGTATTTTAGTGTGAACTGTGTCTCTGAGTGTGAACTGTATCAGAATGTAAACTGTATCTGAGTGTGAACCGTATCTGAGTGTGAACCATATCTGAGTGTGAAGTGTACCTGAGTGTGAACTGTATTTTCGTCTGAACTGTATCTGAGTGTGAAATGTATTTTAGTGTGAACCGTATCTGAGTGTGAACTGTATCTGAGTGCAAACTGTATCTGAGTGTGAACTGTATTTAGGGTCAACCGTATCAGAGTGTGAACTGTATCTGAGTGTGAACTGTATTTTAGTGTGAACCGTGTCTCTGAGTGTGAACTGTATCTGAGTGTAAACTGTATTTTAGTGTGAACTGTATCTGAGTGTGAACTGTATCTGAGTGTGAACTGTATCTGAATGTAAACTGTATTTTAGTGTAAACCGTATGAGTGTGAACTTTATTTTAGTGTGACCTGTGTCTTAATGTCAACTGTATCTGAGTATCAACTGTAGTTTCGTGTGAACTGTATTTGAGTGTGAACTGTGTTTTAGTGTGAACTGTGTCTCTGAGTGTGAACTGTATTTAGTGTCAACCGTATCCGAGTGTGAACTGTATCTGAGTGTGACCTGTATTTTAGTGTGAACTGTGTCTCTGAGTGTGAACTGTGTCTCTGAGTGTGAACTGTATCTGAGTGTAAACTGTATCTGAGTGTGAACTGTATTTTTGTGTGCACCGTATCTGAGGTGGAACTATATCTGAGTGTAAACTGTATTTTAATGTGAAGTGTATCTGTGTGTGAACTGTATTTTAGTGTGAACTATGTCTCTGAGTGTAAACTGGATCTGAGTGAGAACTGTATTTTAGTGTGAACAGTATATGAGTGTGAACTGTATCTGAGTGTGGACTGTGTTTTAGTGTGAACTGTGTCTCTAAGTGTGAACTGTATCTGAGTGAACTGTATCTGAGTCTGAACTGTATTTGAGTCTGAACTGTATTTTAGTCTGAACCGTATCTGAGTGTGAACTGTGTCTGAGTGTAAACTGTATCTGAGTGTGAACTGTATTTTAGTGTGAACTGTATCTCTGAGTGTGAACTGTATCTGAGTGTAAACTATATCTGAGTGTGAACTGTATTTTAGTGAGAACTGTGTCTCTGAGTGTGAACTGTATTTTTGTGTGCACCGTATCTGAGGTGGAACTATATCTGAGTGTAAACTGTATTTTAGTTGAAGTGTATCTGTGTGTGAACTGTATTTTAGTGTGAACTGTGTCTCTGAGTGTAAACGGTATCTGAGTGAGAACTGTATTTTAATGTGAACAGTATATGAGTGTGAACTGTATCTGAGTGTGGACTGTGTTTTAGAGTGAACTGTGTCTCTAAGTGTGAGCTGTATCTGAGTGTGAACTGTTTCTGAGTCTGAACCGTATTTGAGTCTGAAATGTATTTTAATGTGAACCATATCTGAGTGTGAACTGTATCTGAGTGTAAACAGTATCTGAGTGTGAACTGTATTTTAGTGTGAACTGTGTCTCTGAGTGTAAACTGTATCTGAGTGTAAACTGTATTTTAGTGTGAAGTGTATCTGAGTGTGAACTGTATTTTAGTGTGAACTGTGTCTCTGAGTGTAAACTGTATCTGAGTGTAAACTGTATCTGAGTGTGAACTGTATCTGAGTATGAACTGTATTTTAGTGTGAACTATGTCTCTGAGTGTGAACTGTATCAGAATGTAAACTGTATCTGAGTGTGAACTGTATCTGAGTGTGAACCATATCTGAGTGTGAAGTGTACCTGAGTGTGAACTGTATTTTAGTCTGAACTGTATCGGAGTGTGAAATGTATTTTAGTGTGAACCGAATCTGAGTGTGAGCTGTATCTGAGTGTAAACTGTATTTTAGTGTAAACCGTATGAGTGTGAACTTTATTTTAGTGTGACCTGTGTCTTAATGTCAACTGTATCTGAGTATCAACTGTAGTTTCGTGTGAACTGTATTTGAGTGTGAACTGTGTCTCTGAGTGTGAACTGTATTTAGTGTCAACCGTATCCGAGTGTGAACTGTATCTGAGTGTGACCTGTATTTTAGTGTGAACTGTGTCTCTGAGTGTGAACTGTATCTGAGTGTAAACTGTATCTGAGTGTGAACTGTATTTTTGTGTGCACCGTATCTGAGGTGGAACTATATCTGAGTGTAAACTGTATTTTAATGTGAAGTGTATCTGTGTGTGAGCTGTATTTTAGTGTGAACTATGTCTCTGAGTGTAAACTGCATCTGAGTGAGAACTGTATTTTAATGTGAACAGTATATGAGTGTGAACTGTATCTGAGTGTGGACTGTATTTTAGAGTGAACTGTGTCTCTAAGTGTGAACTGTATCTGAGTGAACTGTATCTGAGTCTGAACCGTATTTGAGTCTGAACTGTATTTTAGTGTGAACCGTATCTGAGTGTGAACTGTATGCGAGTGTAAACAGTGTCTGAGTGTGAACTGTATTTTAGGATGAACTGTGTCTCTGAGTGTGAACCATAACGGAGTGTGAACTGTGTCTGAGTGTAAACTGTATCTGAGTGTGAACTGTATTTTAGTGTGAACTGTGTCTCTGAGTGTGAACTGTATCTGAGTGTAAACTATATCTGAGTGTGAACTGTATTTTAGTGAGAACTGTGTCTCTGAGTGTGAACTGTATTTTTGTGTGCACCGTATCTGAGGTGGAACTATATCTGAGTGTAAACTGTATTTTAGTGTGAAGTGTATCTGTGTGTGAGCTGTATTTTAGTGTGAACTATGTCTCTGAGTGTAAACTGTATCTGAGTGAGAACTGTATTTTAATGTGAACAGTATATGAGTGTGAACTGTATCTGAGTGTGGACTGTGTTTTAGAGTGAACTGTGTCTCTAAGTGTGAACTGTATCTGAGTGTGAACTGTATCTGAGTCTGAACTGTATTTGAGTCTGAACTGTATTTTAGTGTGAACCGTATCTGAGTGTGAACTGTATGCGAGTGTAAACAGTGTCTGAGTGTGAACTGTATTTTAGGGTGAACTGTGTCTCTGAGTGTGAACCGTAACTGAGTCTGAACTGTGTCTGAGTGTAAACTGTATCTGAGTGTGAACTGTATTTTAATGTGAACTGTGTCTCTGAGTGTGAACTGTATCTGAGTGTGAACAGTATCTGGGTGTAAACTGTATTTTAGTGTGAACTGTGTCTCTGAGTGTGAACTGTATCTGAATGTGAACTGTATTTTAGTGTGAACCGCATCTGAGTGTGAATTGTATCTGAGTTTGAACTGTATTTTAGTGTGAAGTGTGTGTCTGAGTCTGAACTGTATTTTAGTGTGAACTGCATCTGAGTGTGAACTGTATCTGAGTGTGAACTGTATTGTAGTGTGACCTATGTCTCTGAGTGTGAACTGTATCTGAGTGCAAACTGTATCTGAGTGTGAACTGTATTTTAGAGTGAACTGTGTCTCTAAGTGAGTACTGTATCTGAGTGTGAACTGTATCTGTGTGTGAATTGTATTTTAGTGTTAACTGTGTCCGAGTGTGAATTGTATCTGAATGTGAACTGTATTTTAGTGTGAACCGCATCTGAGTTTGATCTGTATCTGAGTGTAAACTGTAACAGAGTGTGAACTGTATTTTAGTGTGAACTGTGTCTCTGTGTGTGAACTGTATCTGAGTGTAAACTGTATTTTAGTGAGAACTGTATTTTAGTGTGAACTGTGTCTCTGTGTGTAAACCGTATTTTAGTGTGAACTGTATCTGAGTGTGAACTGTATCTGAGTGTAAACTGTATTTTAGTGTGAACCGTATCTGAGTGTGAACGGCATCTGAGTGTGAACTGTATTTTAGTGTGAAATGTGTCTCCGAGTGTGAACTGTGTCTGAGTCTGAACTGTATTTTAGTGTGCACCGTAACTGAGTGTGAACTGTATTTTAGTGTGAACTGTGTCTTTGAGTGTAAACTGTATCTGATTGTGAACTGTATCTGAGTTTGAACTGTATTTTAGTGTGAAGTGTGTGTCTGAGTCTGAATTGTATTTTACTGTGAACTGCATCTGAGTGTGAACTGTATCTGAGTGTGAACTGTATTGTAGTGTGATCTATGTCTCTGAGTGTGAACTGTATCTGAGTGCAAACTGTATCTGAGTGTGAACTGTATTTTAGAGTGAACTGTGTCTCTAAGTGAGTACTGTATCTGAGTGTGAACTGTATCTGTGTGTGAATTGTATTTTAGTGTTAACTGTGTCTGAGTGTGAATTGTATCTGAGTGTCAACTGTAGTTTAGTGTGAACTGTATCTGAGTGAGAACTGTATCTCTGTGTGTGAACTGTATTTTAGTGTCAACCGTATCTGAGTGTGAACTATATCTTAGTGCAAACTGCATCTGAGTGTGAACGGTATTTTAGAGTGAACTGTGTCTTTAAGTGTGTACTGTATCTGAGTGTGAACTGTATCTGAGTGTAAACTGTATTTTAGTGTGAAATGTGTCTCTGAGTGTGAACTGTGTCTGAGTCTGAACTGTATTTTAGTGTGCACCGTAACTGAGTGTGAACTGTATTTTAGTGTGAACTGTGTCTTTGAGTGTAAACTGTATCTGAGTGTGAACTGTATTTTAGTGTGAACTGTATCTGTGTAACTGTATTTAAGTGTGAACTGTATTTTAGTGTGAACTGTGTCTCTGAGTGTGAACTGTATCTGATTGTGAACTGTATCTGAGTTTGAACTGTATTTTAGTGTGAAGTGTGTTCTGAGTCTGAACTGTATTTTAGTGTGAACTGCATCTGAGTGTGAACTGTATCTGAGTGTGAACTGTATTGTAGTGTGCACTGTAACTGAGTGTGAACTGTATTGTAGTGTGAACTATGTCTCTGAGTGTGAACTGTATCTGAGTGCAAACTGTATCTGAGTGTGAACTGTATTTTAGAGTGAACTGTGTCTCTAAGTGTGTACTGTATCTGAGTGTGAACTGTATCTGAGTGTGAATTGTATTTTAGTGTTAACAGTGTCTGAGTGTGAATTGTATCTGAGTGTCAACTGTAGTTTAGTGTGAACTGTATCTGAGTGAGAACTGTATCTCTGTGTGTGAACTGTATTTTAGTGTCAACCGTATCTGAGTGTGAACTGTACCTGTGTGCAAACTGTATCTGAGTGTGAACTGTATTTTAGAGTGAACTGTGTCTTTAAGTGTGTACTGTATCTGAGTGTGAACTGTATCTGAGAGTGAACTGTATCTCAGTGTTTAGTGTGTCTCTGAGTGTGAACTGTATTTTAGTGTTAACTGTATCTGAGTGTGAACTGTATCTGAGCGTGAACTGTGTCTGAGTGTAAACTGTATTTTCGTGTGAACCGTTTCTGAGTATGAACTGCATCTGAGTGTGACCTGTATTTTAGTGTGAACTGTGTCTCTGAGTGTGAACTGTATCTGAGTGTAAACTGTATCTGAGTGTGAACTATATTTTAGTGTGAACTGTGTCTCTGAGTGTGAACTGTATCTGAGTGTAAACTATTTTAGTGTGAAATGTGTCTCTGAGTGTGAACTGTGTCTGAGTCTGAACTGTATTTTAGTGTGAACTGTATCTGTGTGTGAACAGTATTTTAGTGTGCACCGTAACTGAGTGTGAACTGTATTTTAGTGTGAACTGTGTCTTTGAGTGTAAACTGTATATGAGTGTGAACTGTATTTTAGTGTGAACTGTATCTGTGTAACTGTATTTTAGTGTGAACCGTATCTGAGTGTGAACTGTATGCGAGTGTGACCTGTATTTTAGTGTGAACTGTGTAACTGGGTGTGAACTGTATCTGAATGTGAACCGTATTTGAGTGTGAACTGTATTTTAGTGTGAACTGTATCTGTGTAACTGTACTTTAGTGTGAACCGTATCTGAGTGTGAACTGCATCTGAGTGTAAACTGTATCTGAGTGCGAACTGTGTTTTAGTGTGAACTGTGTCTCTGAGTGTGAACTTTATCTGAGTGTGAACTGTATTTTAGTGTTAACTGTGTCTGAGTGTGAACTGTATCTGAGTGTCAACTGTAGTTTCGTGTGTACTATATCTGATTGTGAACTGTATTTTAGTGAGAACTGTGTCTCTGAGTGTGAACTGTATTTTTGTGAGCACTGTATCTGAGGTGGAACTATATCTGAGTGTAAACTGTATTTTAGTGTGAAGTGTATCTGTGTATGAACTGTATTTTAGTGTGAACTGTGTCTCTGAGTGTAAACTGTATCTGAGTGAGAACTGTATTTTAATGTGAACAGTATATGAGTGTGAACTGTATCTGTGTGTGGACTGTGTTTTAGAGTGAACTGTGTCTCTAAGTGTGAACTGTATCTGAGTCTGAACTGTATTTTAGTGTGAAACGTATCTGAGTGTGAACTGTATCTGAGTGTGAACTGTATTTTAGGGTGAACTGTGTCTCTGAGTGTGAACCGTAACTGAGTGTGAACTGTGTCTGAGTGTAAACTGTATCTGAGTGTGAACTGTATTTTAGTGTGAACTGTGTCTCTGAGTGTGAACTGTATCTGAATGTAAACTGCATCTGAGTGTGCACCGCATCTGAGTGTGAATTGTATCTGAGTTTAAAATGTATCTAAGTGTGAACTGTATCTGAGTGTGAACTGTATTTGAGTGTGAACTGTATTTTCGTGTGAACTGTACCTGAGTTTGAACTGTATTTTAGTGTGTACCATATCTGAGTGTGAACTGTATCTGAGTGTGAACTGTATTTTAGTGTGGAACTGTATCTGAGTGTGAACTGTATGCGAGTGTGACCTGTATTTTAGTGTGAACTGTGTTCCTGGGTGTGAACTGTATCTGAATGTGAACCGTATTTGAGTGTGAACTGTATTTTAGTGTGAACCATATCTGAGTGTGAACTGTATGCGAGTGTCAACTGTATTTTAGTGTGAACTGTGTCCCTGAGTGTGAGCTGTATCTGAATATAAAACCGTATGAGTGTAAACTGTATCTGAGTGTGAACCGTTTTTGAGTGTGAACTGCATTTTAGTGTGAACTGTATCTGAGTGTAAACTGTATTTTATTGTGAACTGTATCTGAGTGTGAACTGTATCTGAGTGTGACCTGTATTTTAGTGTGAACTGTATCTGAGTGTGAACTGTATTTTAGTGTGAACTGTATTTTAGTGTGATCTGTATCTGAGTGTGAACTTTATTTTTGTGTGGAACTGTATCTGAGTGTGAACTGTATCTGAGTGTGAACTGTATTTTAGTGTGAACTGTGTCTCTGAGTGTGAACTGTATCTGAGTGTGAACTGTATTTTAGTGTGGAACTGTATCTGAGTGTGAACTGTATGCGAGTGAGAACTGTATTTTAGTGTAAACTGTATTTTAGTGTGAACCGTATCTGAGTGTGAACTGTATCTGAGTGTGAACTGTAATTTAGTTTGAACTGTACCTGAGTGTAAACTGTATCTGAGTGTGAACTTTATTATAATGTGAACTGTGTCTGACCATGAATCTGCAGCTTTGAGGACAGAGTAGAATGAGAAGAATTTTGTGTTGAAATGTCTAATTGAGAAAGCAGCTGAGCTGGAAGCTGAAAGATGAGTTTGTTATCGCTGGGCAATGAGACTCCTTAACAATGACGTCCCAAATTGACTTTGGTTCAGTGGCAGATGCACCACATGTGCATTGTTTATATCTTTGTGGTGAGCAAACCAAAATCTGCACAGGGTTTGGCTTAATACATACCCCTGTTCAGAGACGGACTGGTAGACAGTCAACGCTGTGCTTGTGTTGTGCTCTATCTGCCTTGCAGCAACCCCTTAAATAATGCTAACACTCTTCAGCACTGAGGCCGATGAAGCTGTGAGGAGGCAGCCTTCAGTAACTCACACATCTCTGCAAAGTTGGAAGTGTGTTCCTCAGTGTTTGCAGGTGTCAGCTGCAGCCTGGTGGGTAGCACTCTCAATGTTGGGCCTGTGATCGAGTTCCTCCAGCTGATACTAATTCCTGTACCTGTGGTCATCTAGTACTCAGGAAGCATCTGGAATTTCCACGTGACACAGGATGTGCATTCATTAGGATTGAGCTGCGCTGACGTGTTTCTATTTACTAAACCCGCAGAAATGAACCTCAGGCTGGTCTCTCCTCTGGAGATTAAAGAAGCACTTGCAGCTATTCACCAGTCAGCTCCTCCCCCTACAGTGATGTTGCTTGAGGTGATAAGCTTCCTCTCTGACGTTTATATTCCATTATCTCTGAGTCATTTTTGTTGCAGATTGTGTTTAGCTTTTAGATTATTTTGCTGCTTTAGCTCACACTGAAACACAAATGGTAATTATTACAAACACTGAACAGTAACAATAACAACGTAATAATAGATAATGCATTTTAACATAATAAAATGCCCCAAGCATTATAAAACAAAACATGATATCAATTCACATATTGGATCTTCTGACTTGGACAGCAAGGAGGTTCTAAGGTGTTCCTTAAAGTTGCGCACAGTTCTGGTTGCAACACTACCAGAAGGATGTGGAGGTTTTGGAGAGGGGGCAGAAAATATTTACTAGGATGTTGCCTGGTTAGGACGGTATCAGTTAAGAGGAGAGATTGGACAAACTTGGTTTGTTCTCACTTGAATGTTGGAGGCTGAGGGGCAACCTGATAGACGTTGATAAAATTGTTAGGGGAGTGGATAGAATGGATAATTGGTGTGTTTTTCTCAGGGTACAAATGTGAATTACTAGGGGACATAAGTTGAAAGTAAAATGGGAAAAGTTTAAAGGAAATGTGAGAGGCAAGTGTTTTTACACAGAGAGTGGTATGCACTGCCAGAGGAGGTGGTGGAAGCTGACACAATAGCAATGTTTAAGAAGTATCTTGACAGATTCATGAATGGGTAGGGAATAGAGGGATGCTGACTATGTAGATGTGAAAGGTTTGAAGTTTAGAAAGTTGTCAGGTTTCAGCACAGGCTTGGTGGGCCGAAGGGCCTGCTTCTGTGTTCCACTCTTCTTTGCTTGTTATTCCTTGTTAAAGGCGGGAAGTGAATTAGAGAGACACAGTGGGGGAATTCCAGAGCTTGAAGCCCAGGCTTATAAAGGCTCAACCAGCAACGCTTGAGCAGTTAAAATGGAGGATGCCACAAGTGGTCAAACTAAGAGGAGCAAAGAGATCTCAGAGGAATGTGAAGCTGGAGGAGATAGTAGAGATAGGAAGGGGTGAGACTTTGGAAGGATTGGAAACAAACCACTGCTGAACTGGGAACCAACTCCGTATCGGTCAACGAGCACAGTGGGGAATTGACTTGCTGCAGGTTAGGAATCAGTCAACAGAGTTTTGGATGAGCACAAATTTATAGAGCATTGTGAGGAAGATTCATATTGGACTTGAAATATTAACTCTGTTACTGTCTCCACAGCTGCTGCCAGGTCTGCTGAACTTCTCCAGCAATTTCTGTTTTTGTTGATAGAGAGTGGAATTACAAGACAAACCTGGAGCTAAAACAAGGGCAAAGTCAAGAGATGTCATGGAGCTGGAAACAGTTGATCTTAATGCTTGCACTAACCAAAAGGACCTTAAGGTCATAAAACTTAGGACGAGGTGTAGGCCATTCAGGCTACCAAGTCTGCTCATGTTTTTTTTTAAGATTACATTCCCTACAGTGTGGAAACTTCAGCGCAACACGTCCGCACCGACCCGCCGAAGACAAACCCACCCAGACCCATTTCCCTCTGGCTAATGCACCTAACCCTACGGGCAGTTTAGCACAGCCAATTCACCTGACCTGCACATCTTCGGACTGTGGGAGGAAACTCCACACAGATAGTCACCCAAGGCTGGAATCAAACCTGGGTCCTTGGCGCTGTGAGGCTGCAGTGCTAACCACTGAGCCACTGAGTCACCCAAGTTGATCAGACAATCTTCGAGGAGAAAGTGAGGACTGCAGATGCTGGAGATCAGAGCTGAAAATGTGTTGCTGGAAAAGCGCAGCAGGTCAGGCAGCATCCAAGGAACAGGAGAATCGATGTTTCGGGCATAAGCCCTTCTTCCTGACGCCCCTCCCCCAAGTCCCTCCTCCCTAACTTTTATCTTAGCCTGCTGGACACACTTTCATAATTCCTGAAGAAGGGCTTATGCCCGAAACGTCGATTCTCCTGTTCCTTGGATGCTGCCTGACCTGCTGCGCTTTTCCAGCAACACATTTTCAGCTTTGATCAGACAATCCTCAACCTCATGAATTCATTGCTGATTGTTGGAAAAACCATCATGCTCACCAATGCCCTTTAGGGAAGGAAATCTGCCATCTTTATTTGGTCTGGCCTAATGTGACTCCAGACCCACAGCAATGTGGCTGACTCTTAATTGCCCTCTGGGCAATTAGGGATCGACAATAAATATTGGCCTAGACAGTGATGCCCCGTGAATGTATAACAAATCCACTTTCCTGCCTTTTCCTCATAAACCTTGATTCCCTTACCGATTAAAAAAAAAATCTGTTTATTTTAATGTACTGAACACCCCAACCCCGACAGCCCTCTGAGGTAAAGAATTCCACAGATTCACTGCTCTCTGAGAGAAGAAATTCCTCCTCATCTTTGTCTTAAATATGCAACCTCGCAATCTGAGATGATGGCCCTCTACTCCCAGACTCTCCCAGAAGGGGAAACAACCTTTCCACACCTGATCTGTCAGGTCCCCTAAGACTCTTGCATGTTCTCTCATTCTTCTAAATCCCAAAGAGTGCAGGCCCCACCTATCACTGCCTGACTGTCCAGGCCAGCTTTGACACATTCCAGGACACAGTAGGTGATGGTTTCTTGCCCACTGCAGCCACTTAGAATCCCTACAGTGTGGAAACAGGCCATTTGGCCCAACATGTCCACACTGACCCTCCGAAGAGTAAGCCACCCAGACCCACTTCCCTACCCAATTGCTCAATATTTACCCCTGACTAATGCACGTAACCTACACATCCCTGAACACTATGGGTAATTCATTTCGAAAACGGTGTCCACAGCCTGTCGGCTCCTGGGCCAGTTTCAGATGGAATTGTCATGCTCTCTCGAGTCTGTTCATCCAGCATTGGCTAAAACTGTAAACCTGTTTCCCAGAATAGCTGACCGATAGACAGCAGACGGTCATGGGACATGAAAGCAAAAGTGGCGGACAAAAATAGTGGGCTCCAACCCTGAACAGACAATTGAATTACTCCTGAATTAGAAACAACGCAGAAAGTATGGGGACTTGATTGAGCTGTGTCTATGCTTCAGGTTCAACGTAGTGCTGTACAGTCCTGTGCTCATTATGGTTTAGTTATTGATTGGACAGAATCATAAAATCCTACAGCACAGAAAGAGACCATTCAGCTCCTCAAAAACTGACCAATTTACTCCCACACCCTGCCTTTCTCCCCATAACCCTAAAGGATTATCCTCCTCAAGTATGATTGCCATTTGAAAGTTCAGAGGAAGCTAAAGCCACAATTCTTTTAGCAAGTGTGTTCCATGCCTTAATAGTCCTTACTGCGACTCCTATAAGATCATAAGATTTCTGAAAATACAAATAGAGTTTTAAAAACTGACAAGAGTTCTTTAAATATATAAAAATGTGGAGAGAGGTCAAAGTGAACATGAACCCTTAGAAAATGAATGTAGGAAGGTTATTTTTGGGGAACAAGGAAATGGCAGATGTGTTAAACAGTATTTTGAATCAGTCTTTATATTGGAATATACTTTGAACATTCCATTAATACTAAAAAAAATAGGGCAGGGGAATTGAATACAATCAAGTGTAGTATAAGACATACGTATGGGGCTAAAGCACGATATGTCCCCAGGCCCAGATGGTTTGTATCTTAGGATTCTAAAAGTGGTAGCTACAGAGATAGCGGATGCATCGGTTGTAGTTTTCAAAAAATCATTGGATTCTGAAGAAGTACCACAGATTGAAAAACTGCTGATGTGCCAGCCCTCTTCAAGAAGTGGGGGAGGCAAAAAAGCAGATAATTATAGGCTAATTAGCCCAACGTCTCTTCGTGGAAAACTATTAGAATGAATTATTAAGAATGAAATAGCGAAACATTTGGAAAATCATAATCTAATCAAGCAGATTCATCATGCTTCCTGAAAAAGAAATTGTCTGACTAACGTATCAGAGTTTTATGAGGAAACCCCAACCAGAGTAGATAGAGGAGAACCAGTAAAAGTGTTGTATTTGGACTTCCTCACAAAAGATGAAGTCATAAGATAAGAGCAGAAGTTACTGGAAAACAAGTCTAGGAGCATTTGTGAAGAGAAATCAGAGTTAATGTTTCCAGTCCGATGACCCTTCCTCTGAAGAACCAGAGGTTAGGACTGAGATGAGAAGGGATTTTTTTTCTCTCAGTTGATTATGAGTCTTTGGAACTCTTTGCCACAGACAGTAGTGGGGGAAGAGTCCTAGTGTATGTTTAAGGCTGAGATAGATTCTTGATCAGTTGTGGAATCAAGGGTTACAGGGAAAATACAGGAAATTGGATGTGAGGAATGTTAGATCAGCCATGATCCTAGTGAACAGCAGAGCAGCCTTGAGGGACCGAACAGCCTGCACCAGTTCCTATTTCTTTTGGTCAAAGGCATTATGGGTCTACCTACAGCAAAGAGACTGCAGTGATCCAAGAAGGCAGTTCACCACCTGCAGTGATCCGAGGTCGACTCGGAACAGACAAAGAAGAAACTCAGCAGATCTGGCAGCAACTGTGGAGCAAGAAACAGTGCTCATGTTTTGAATCTGATATGATTCCTCGTCCGAAGGAGGCAATAAATGGAATCAGTGACACTGACATCCCCTGAATGAATGAATTTTTCAAATCTTTGAGCAGGTGTAGCCCATTCAGCCCCTTGAGCCTGCCTCACTAGTCAATAAAATCATATCTGACCTCTGATTGGAGCCTCAGCTTCACTTGCTTGCTTGTGGGCGGCACGGTGGCACAGTGGTTAGCACTGCTGCCTCACAGCGCCAGAGACCTGGGTTCAATTCCCGACTCAGGTGACTGACTGTGTGGAGTTTGCACATTCTCCCTGTGTCTGCGCGGGTTTCCTCCGGGTGCTCCGGTTTCCTCCCACAGTCACAAAGATGTGCGGGTCAGGTGAATTGGCCATGCTAAATTGCCCGTAGTGTTAGGTTAAAAGGGGTAAATGTAGGGGTATGGGTGGGTTGCACTTCGGCGGGTCAGTGTGGACTTACTTCCACACTGTAAGTAATCTAATCTAATCTATCCTCCTATGACTCCCTTATCGATCAAAGATCTGTCTAATGTAGCCTTGTGTTTATTTCAAAGCCCAGCCCCCACTGCTCATTGGGGAAAAGAATTCAAAAGACTAATGACCTTTGAATGTTGAAATTTTTCCTCAATGCCATCTTTGATTAGGGGCTCTTATTTTTAAATGATGCCCCTAGTTATGGATAACCCCACATCCTCTCAGCATCTCCCCTGTCAAGTCCCCTCAGAACTTTAGAGGTTTTAATCAGCTCACCACTCATTCTTCTAAACTTTCATAAATGTCAGCCCAACCTATTCAGCCTTTCCTCATAAGATAACTCCTTCATCTCAGGAACAAACCTCATAAACCATTTCTGAAGTGTTTCTAATCCAAGTCTGACCCTCCTGAAGTAAAGTGACCAAAGTTGTCCAAAAGTAGCCTCACTGAAGCCTGTTCAATTGTACAAAGGACTTCCCAGTTTTTTTTTTGTTCTAAACCCTTGCAGTAAAGACAAGTTTTGCATTTTGCCTTCTGATTTATTTGGCATACCTACATGTTAATGTTTGTGTTCGCATACAAGGACACTCAGATCCCTCTGTACTGCAATCTGTTTCCAATGCTTTGGAGAGAGTACTGAAAATGTTTACCAGGATATTGCCTAGGACAGGAGATTTCAGCTTCGAAGAAAGGTTAGGTAGACTGGGGTTTGTTTTTGCTGGAACGCAGGAGGTTGAGGGGCAACCTGATGGAAGTTTATAAGATTGTGAATGGCATGGATAAAATGGAAAGTATGAGGTTTTTTTCCCAAAGTGAAGGGATAATTACTAGGGGACACAGGCTCAAGGTGCGGCGGGGAAGTTTAAAAGAGATGTATGAGATACTTTTTTCACATAAAGGGTAGGTGCTGCCAGAGGGGATGGTGGAAGCAGGCGCAATACCAGTATTCAAGAAGCAATGGATGAACACATGAATAGGAAGGGAATAGACAGATACAGATCCTGTAAGTGAAAACAGTTTTAATCTGGAAGGGCAAAATGTGTTAGCACAGGCTTGGAGGGCTGAAGGGCCTGTTCCTGCACTGTAATGTTCTTTGTTCTAATTCACCAACATTCTGTTTCTTTCTATTACTGGAATAGTCAAAGTCAACCAGGAGGTAACATAAATATGGATCAGGGTTTAGCTGTGGATGAGCTGAGGCAAAGTCAGAACCAAGTGGTGCTGCAGCATAAAAGCTTAGTGATGGTATAAATATGCAGTCAGAACTTCAACCCAGGAAAAATATGAGAGCAATGTTGTAAACTACCTGGTTCAAGAATAAACAACCAATCAGCATGCTTTTCTCCTACAGTATAAATTGTTGTGACCATCTGAAATTTGGTATTCTTGCATTGGTCCTGATGCGTGCATGACAGAAAAACCTTCAGCGACTTGTTTCTTTTTCTAGAAACTTTCACTCTGCTTACCACGAAGTGGCTGAATAGAAAAACATTCTGAATGACTGAGAGGAAGCAAATAGAATGGGAGGAGACTTTATGGAGTTTAAAGCTCAGCATAATGTTGTTGGGCCGAATGAATTGTTTTGGTGCTGCAACATTCTATGCAATTCACACCTTTGATCAGATAAAACCCTCATTTAACTGAAATGGTCAGCTGTCGGCAACACTCTTGAACAGATTGCGATTGTGAAGAACTCGCTTTGTAAAGTTTTGACAAGAGGTGATAGAACACGACAGATTAGCGATTCATTCTTTAAACATGCTGGCCTTATCAAATTCATGTGCTGCAGCATAATCAGATTGATGCAGTGTTGTTCCTTATCCCTCATTCCATTGTGATGATGTTGTAAAGAGCTGAAACCTCCTTCTACTGTTCACAGAGAATGAAAATAGTGTTTGACAGATAGCCTTCCTACTATAATCTGATGGAAAATTAGATAAAACACTAAATGCATGGCTCTGTTAATATCCCAGGAGAACAGACAATGTTCCTGAAGTATGGATCTGCTACATAGCAGCTGCTTCCTGCTCAGATACAAGTTGTTCGCTCTGATTTGAAGTTGTGAAATGAATGGGAGAGATGGCACAGATAGTCTTTTCTGCTGAGATTTCTGTGCTTAGTGCAGTGATGCAATGACACCACTCAGAGCCACAATGCTCTGGCCAATGGCATACACTTGAGGATCAATTTTCTGGTCTCATCAAGGGAACTGGTAGACTCAGCCTGGAAGGTTTTGGGATCTGCGATGGATGCATGTCACACCTCGATGGAGGGGATTAAAGAGGCTGCCCGGGATTTTCCAAGCTGGCTTCCAATTTCCTGACGCAATAGGGAACTATCCGGTGGAGGACCCATCTGGTTCACTAATGTCCTGGAGAGAAAGAAACTGCTGTCCTTACCTGGCCTGTGACTCCAAACCCACAGCAAAGTGGTTAACTCGTCACTCTGGGTAGCTAGAGATGGGCAATAAATGCTAGCCTTTGCCACAGGTGCCTTAATTATGAATTAATAAAAAAATCACGCAGTGAGAGAGGGGGGTGGGGGTAGGGAAGCCAATAGATCCTGTCTATATCAAAATGCAACAATGTAGAGGGGGACAATTAGCTCAATTGGACGGACAACAGGTTAATAGGGGAATTAAGAAGGCTTGCTGTTTCGAGGCATAGATTACAATACAACGTTCGGCACAACATCGTGGGCCGAAGGGCCTGTTCTGTGCTGTATTGTTCTATGTTCTATGTTCTATGTTCTAATACCAGGGAGGTTATTTTGGACCTGTACAGAACTTTGGATAGGTTGCAGCTGGAATACTGTGTGCAGTTCCAGTCACCATACTAATGTAGGTGACAGTATATTTTTAGCTTGATAGGTTGAAAGGCCTCTTTTGTGCTGATGACACTATGATTTTATGATATGAACCCTACACATTCTCCATTTTCCTTATAAATTTAAAGTGATGAGCAAACAAAGCAAGAGTGAAATGGGGAAAACTTTTTTGACACAGCAATACACTGCTTGGAAACATGGTGGAGGCAGATTCAATTGGGATATTCAAGAGGATGCTGGAGTGAAATGGTGTGCAAGGATATGACGAAGAGGCAGGAAATTGGCACAAGGTCATACGACCAGCACAGGCATGGTGGTACCAATTGACATTCTTCAGCACCGTAAGGATTCTGTGATTTTCCACATCAACCATTTAGAATGCCTCAATTGAACCTGCCTCAACCACATTTCCAGGCAACGTATTCCATACGCTAACCGCTTACTGCTGTTCTCTGGTCCTCCACTCATCAAATAAAGGGAACAGTTTCTCTCTAATCTGTTAAGGCCTCTCACAATCTTCAAAACAATCATCAAATTTCCTGTTAAACTTCTCTTTTCAAAGTGGGGAATGAATGAGTGGCATTTAGGAGAAGTTTAGACTTGAGAGAGGCTGTGTGCGAGAACAAAAAAGACCAAATGATCGGTTTCATTTGAACCTAAAGTCAAATTGCTGCAGATGTTGGGCATGGAGTGAGAAAATGCTGGAAGAATTCAGCAGGTCTGTCAACATTGGTGAGCAGAGAGAAACAGAACTAACGCTTCTCAAGTTCAATGTTAGGATTTGGAATCTTAACACTTCCCTCCATCCACAGCTGTCATCTCTTTCTCCTGTTTTCAAATCTCTTTGAGAAAAGCAACAAGTTGTTTTAATATTTAAAACCCTTTGGTGTGAAGATAAATAGAATTTGAGCAAGAATTGAGTGTAGACCAGATGTGGTGCATCTCAACACACCTGAGGGAATGGATGACTATCATCTTGTGTTATATATGAATGTGGTGCTAGGGAAATGTTGAGGATCCATTTAGATTCACTGAAATCCCAAGAAACTACCTTTGAGGCAATGAGTACGTATTCAGCAGACGACAGATGTCTCTCAACATTGGAGAGGCCCTTGGGGAGAGTCAAAAATAGAAATTGCTGGAAACACTCAGCAGGTCTGGCAGCGTTGGTGGAGAAACAGTAAATTTAACGTTTCAGGTCCGGTGACCCTTCTTCAGAACTGATTGTAGCTAGGAGAAAGATTGGTATACAGTGTATATGGGGTGAAGTGGGGTGAGGGGAGGATTAAATGATAGGTGGAGATGGAACCCAGGGAGAGAGAAAAATAGTTGGAGTAAGGACAGGGGAAAGGTCAGTCTGGGAGAATGAGTAACTGCTAATGGGGAGCATTAGTGGCTGACAATGAGATGGTTGTGGTAGCAGCCCATGTGATGGCAAAACCTGGTGTGTGGGGTTTGGGGTAAGGTCATGGGGGAAGGTGCTCAGGCCCTAAAATTATTGAACTCGATGTTGAGTCCTGAAGGGTGTACGGTGCCCAAGTGGAAAGTGAGATGCTGTTCTTCCAGCCTGCGCTGAACTTCGCTGGAGCACTGCAGCAAACCTGAGACAGAGATGTTGGCCAGGGAATAGGGGGTGTGTTGAAATGGCAGGCAATCAGAAGGTCAGAGTCATTTTTACAACAGAATGTAGATGTTCTGCAAAGCAGTCACATGGTCTGTGCTTCGTTTCCCCAGTGTGGAGGAGGCCACATTGTGAGCAGCGAGCATACATTGAGTAAAGTGCAGGTAAGTCACTGCTTCACCTGGAAGATGAGTTTGGGTCCTGGGATAGTGAGGAAGGAGGAGGTTACTGGGCAGTGCTATTGCATGGGAATATGCCGATGGGGTGCAGGAGATGTGGACGTGAAGGAGAAGTGGATCAAGGTATCCCGGAGGGAAGTGTCCCTCTCAGGGGAGAGTGTTGCTTCTTCTTACAAAGAGTGTGGAACCTTTCCTCCCTCCTATAGCTCTGTGTAATTAAGGATAAGGATTTCCTGATCAGAGGCCCTGTTGATGAACATGACTCCTAAACCAATTATCATCCTTTCCTAATCTCACCTCTTGTGTCAATACAAAAAACACATACTGGCCTTAATATTCCATCCTTTAGGTTTCAAGAAGGGATTAGATGTAGTCATAGAGTCATAGATTCATAGAGATATGCAGCACAGAAACAGACCCTTCGGTCCAACTCATCCATGCCAACCAAATATCCTAACCTAATCCATCCTATTTGCCAGCATTTGGCCGATATCCCTCTAAACCCTTCCTATTCATGTACCCATCCAGGTTCCTTTTAAATGTTGTAATTGTACCAGTCTCCACCACTTCCTCTGGCGGTTTAATCCATACACACACCACCCTCTGTGTGAAAAAGTTGCTCCTAAGGTTCCTCTTTTTTATTCTCTCTTACCCTAAACCTATGCCTCTAGTTCTGGACTCCCCCACCCCAGGGAAAAGACTTTGTCTATTTACCCTGTCCATGCCCCTCATGATTTTATAAACCTCTACAAGGTCACTCTTCAGTATTCCAGAGAAAACAGCCCCAGCCTGTTCAGCCTTTCCCTATAAGCTCAAATCCTCCAACCCTGGCAATATCCTTGTAAATCTTTTCTGAACCCTTTGACATTTCACAACATCTTTCCGATAGTAAGGAGACCAGAATTGCATGCAATATTCCAAAAGTGGCCTAACCAATGTCCTGTACAGCCGCAACATGACCTCCCAACTCCTGTACTCAGTACTCTGACTAATAAAGGAAAGCATACCAAATGCCTTCTTCACTATCCTATCTACCTGCAATTCCACTTTCAAGGAGCTATGAATATGCACTCCAAGATCTTTGTTCAGCAACACTCCCTACGACCTTACCATTAAGTGTATAGTCTTGCTCTAATTTGCCTTTCCAAAATGCAGCACCTCACATTTATCTAAATTAATCTCCATTTGCCACTCTTCAGTCCTTTGGCCCATCTGATCAAGATCCTGTTGTGCTCTTGGGTAACCTTCTCTGCTGTCCACTACACCTCCAATTTTGGTGTCATCTGCAAACTTGCTAACTTGTTCATTTAGATAAATGACAAAAAGCAGTGGACCCAGCACTGATCCTTGTGGCATACCATTGATCATAGATCTCCAGTCTGAAAAACAACCCTCCACCACCACCCTCTGTCTTCTACCTTCAAGCCAGTTCTGTATCCAAATGGCTAGTTCTCCTTGTATTCCATGAGATCTAACCTTGCTAACCAGTCTACCGCAAGGAACCTTGACGAATGCCCTACTTATGTCCATATAGATCATATCTACAGCTCTGCCCTCAAACAGGTTCATGAGACATGATTTCCTACGCACAAAGCCATGTTGACTATCCCTAATCAGTCCTTGCCTTTCCAAATACATATAAATCCTGTCCCTCAGGATTCCCTCCAACAACCTGCCCACCACTGACGTCAGGCTCACTGGTCCATAGTTCCCTGGCTTTTCCTTACCATCCTTCTTAAATAGTGGCACCACGTTAGCCAACCTCCAGTCTTCCGGCACCTCACCTGTGAGTATCGCTGATACAAATATCTTATCAAGGGCCTAGCAATCACTTCTCTAGCTTCCCACAGAGTTCTAGGGTACACCTGATCAGTTTCTGGGAATTTATCCAAATTTATCCACTTTTATGCATTTTAAGACATCCAACATCCCCTCCTCTGTAACATGGACATTTTTCAAGATGTCACCATCTATTTCCCTACATTCTCTATCTTCATGACCTTCTCCACAGTAAACACTGATGTACTATACTCCCCCATCTCCTGCGTTTCCATACAAAGGCCGCCTTGCTGATCTTTGAGGGACCCAATTCTCTCCCTAGTTATCCTTTTGTCCTTAATGTATATATATATTGAATCTCTTTGGATTCTCCTTAACCCTATTTGCCAAAGCTATGTCATGTCCCATTTTTGCCCTCCTGATTTCCCTCTTAAGTATACTCCTACTGCCTTTATACTCTCCTAAGGATTCACTCGATCTATGCTGTCTATATCTGAAGTGTGCTTCCTTCTTTTTCTTGACCAAAACCTCAATTTCTCTCGTCATCCAGAATTTCTTACACTTTGCCTTTCACCCTAACAGGAATATATTGTCTCTGGATTCTCATTTCTGAAGGCTTTCCATTTTCCAGCCATCCTTTTACCTGCAAATATCTGCCTCAATCAGCTTTTGAAAGTTCTTGCCTAATCCGTCAAAATACCATCAAGTCTTCCAATTTAGAACTTCAACTTTTAGATCTGGTCTACCTTTTTCCATCACTATTTTAAAATTAATAGAATTATATGTTCACTGGCCCCAAAGGGCTCCCCCACTGACACAGCAGTCACTTGCCCTGTCTTATTTCCCAAAAGTGGGTCAAGTTTTGCACCTTCTCTAGTAGGTACATCCACACACTGAATTAGAAAATTTTCTTGTACAAACTTAATGAATTCCTCTCCATCTAAACCCTTAACACTATGGCCCTTAGGGATAAAGGGATCAAAAGATAAGGGAGAATGTGGGAACAGGGGATTGAGTTGGAAGATCATCCAGAATTGTAATAGATAGCACTGCAACCTTGGAGGGTTTAAAGGATCTTAGTTTCTGTTATTGTATCTTGAGAAACCAGGGACTAATTTAGTCTGGGTTAGTGTTATCCTTTATACTGGAAATGTTTGTGGTTGTCAAAGCAGTGTGTTGCCATGGTGACACTGATGAATGTGGCTTTGTAATTTAAGACACCATCTATCACTGTCCAATCCAATTACAGAAAAAGATCAGCATTTCTATCACCATGCCCATGACATGGAGCAGTCATTGGGATCTCCATCTGTGATAGTTTGTAAAACCCTCAAACAAACCTCAAACAGACAGCTGCCCCGAGTGGTCTTCTCAAGTGTTGTTTCAGCTGAACACCCACACAAGTGGAGAGCATTCTCCCCTTGACTTGTGCCCTCCAGGTGATAGAAGAATCAAGGGGAGGTCAGAAGGTGAGACACTTGCCCCAGTGTCCAGACTCAATAATGTGTCCTGTTGTCTCTTGCCACCACTCTGTAATCCTATGAATTGGAACTGTGAAGTGTTGCAATATCACTTTTAGAGAGAATATGCTCAATAAGCAAGCAATCAGGACGAAGGGCATGTGACCAACAGGCATTATACAGTCCAGCGTGTTTCATGCAGTGGAGTGAGTTGTAACTATGCTTTCTTGTGATGATAATTGCTGAATATTTATTGTGAATCTGTGTGCTGTGCAAACATATAACACAGCTTCGAGTAGAATGAGAGAGTCATAGAGTTGATTAGCACAGAAACTGACCCTTTGGTCCAATATTTCCTTCGTTGCTCAGACCTTTGAGTATAGGAGTTGGGACATCATATTGAGGTTGTACACGGATGCCTCTATGACTCTATTACTTGTCCATACCAACCAGATATCCTAAATTAATCTAGTCCCATTTGCCAGCAGTTGGCCCATATCCCTCTGAACTCTTCCTATACATGTACCTCTCCAGCAGCCTTTTCAATGTTGCAATTGTACTATCCTCCGCCACTTCCTCTGGCAGCTCATTCCATACAAGCACCACCTTCTATGTGAAAACGTTGTCCCTTAGGTCCCTTTTAAATTCCTCCCCCCTCTCTCCTTAAACCAATGCCCTCTAGTTTTGGACATCCCTACCCTGGGGAAAATACCTTTTCTGTTTACCCTATCCATGCCCCTCATAATTTTATAAACCTCTATCAGGTCACTCCTCAGCCTCTGATGCTCCAGGGAAAACAGCCTCAGCCTATTCAGCCTCTCCCTATAGCTCAAACCCTCCAACCTTGGCAACACCCTTTCTGAATCCTTTAAAGCTTAACAAAATTTTTCACATAGCAGGGAGACCAGAATTAAATGCAGTATTCCATAAATGACCTAATCAATGTCCTGTACAGCCACAACAAGACCTCCCAACTCCTATATAAAATGCACTGACCATCAAAGCTAGCATACCAAACAACTTCTTCACTCTCCTGTCTACCTGTGACTCCACTTTCAAGGAACTATGAACTTGCACTCCAAGGTCTCTTTGTTCGGCAACACCCCCCAGGGCCCTAGTATTAAATGTTTAAGTCCTGCCCTGGTTTGCCTTACCAAAATGTGGCACCTCACATTTATCTAAATCAAACTGCATCTGCCACTTCTCGCCCCATTAGCCTATCTGATCTAGGTCCTGATGTTCTCTGAGATAACTTTCTTCACTGTCCACTACACCAATTTTGGTGTTGTTTGCAAACTTAACAAACAAACCTCTTATGTTCACATCCAAATCATTTACATAAATGACAAAAAGCAGTGAACCCAGCACCTATCCTTGCAGCACACCGCTGGTCACAGGCCTCCCAGTGGGAAAAACAGCCTTCCGCCATCACCCTCTGTCTCCTACCTTTAAACCAATTTTGTATCCGAATGGCTAACTCTCCCTGGATTTCACATGATCTAACCCTGCTAACCAGTCTACCATGCGGTACTTGTCAAATGCCTTACTGAACAGTGCATACATTTAGTTTATCCATCCTGATGTGAAATTGTTATGCTGGTGTTCAGAAAACATAGAACCCTGACAGAAAAGACTTAGATCAGGACTGACTGTAAACAGTCTATTTCATTGCAGATGAAAAATGTTCACTTCCGAGAGGGAAAAAAAGGAATAATACTTACAAATGAATGTGCTAGTCATACTGGAGAACCGTTCTGATGTCTACAAAACATTTGCAAGGTTTTACTGTTTTTTTTCCCCTCAGCAGCGAGATTGTATTTAAGGAGTGCACCACAGTGAACAGTCTACAGAGTGCAGTTAAATAGAATCCCGACAACCTACCGCAGACACAACAATGTGTCCCAATAAAAGCACAGGGTGATGCTGGGTGGGATGCTGCTCAGAGGGTCAGTGTGGATTTGATGAGTCGAGTGGCCTGTTTCCACACTTTAAGGTTTCTGTGACTCTCCAGTTCTGAAGAAAGGTCGCAGGACTTGAAATGTTAACTCTGTTTCTCTCTCCACAAATGCTGAGCGACCTCTAGCACTTTCTGGTTTTGTTTCAGATTTCCAGCATCCGCAGTTCTCGGCTGTATTCTGATTTTTTTTTCAGTAAATTGTAGATGATGTCAATTTACGACTCACGTGGATAAGATCAAAAGCAGCCACTTATACCAAAGGTGCTTGGTGGGGTGTTATCTCAAACCCCTCCATTTATATCGGGAATAATGTAGTTTTAGGTAACTGTTCCTTAGGCATCTCAAGCCTGACCAGAGGCAGAACTTTCAACAGGTTTCACTCTGCTTCTGTCACAAAAGACAGAATATTGTCCGGCTCTGTGTGTCGAAAATGCACTGAAACATTCTTGGAAACATTCTGAAATAAATTAGCTGCAACCTCCTGATTGCTGATACCAATAAAACGCCACAAATGGACATTGCTTTGTTTAATTTCCGAGGAGGTTAATAGTTTTGGTTTGTTGGATCTTTTTAAGATAATTTTCCTTTCGTTTCAGTCTGGGGGACAGTGATTAGTGAGCTTTTAGTTTAGAAATGAGGGGATTTAAATGCATTAAAAGATGATTTGAAAGGGTCACAGGGAACGGCAAAAAAAAAGTGAAATGAATTATTTTCCATCAGAATAATCATTCTCTGAAGGTATTTGCAAATGATGTTTTGCTTATCCTGTATCTCTCCCCCTCGTGTTTCAGCTTGTAGTTCATGGGCACATCAACCTGACCTTGAAATGTAGTTGCAGAAGGTGAGATACCTAGCTGACACATGTAATACTATACAGCTGTAATTTAGCCCCAGTGATATTGACACTCTCTACCAGTTCAGGCTAAAAGGGGTATCGTGGTGTAGTAGCAATTACTGCACCACTAATAACCCATTATTATTGGGCCTGCCAGTGTGAAGGTTGGAAAATTTTGAACTTAGTGTTTTTTAAAAATATGTCAGTGAAAATGACATATCATCAAATTGTTGTAAAAATGCATCTGCTTCCCTTGTGACCCTAAAGGAAGGAGATTTACCACTTTTAACTAGCCTTGACGAATCATGACTTCAGGGTGATTTCATTACTCTCTGAAGTCATGTTTGGAAACCAGGCAACCAGGAACAGAAGTATGTCATTCGGCCCACCGAGTCTGAGCTATCATTTAAAGGCAGGATGTGACAGCCCTTTCCCTCCACCTATGTGCCCTTTGCCCCATAACCCATTAGTATACTCAGTAAGCCAGACTTGAAAAAGAATCCTACAGTTTTTTTTATTCATTCACTCACAGGATGTTGCTGGTGAGCATTTATTGCCCATCCATGTTTATCCAGAGTACAATTAAAAATCAACCGTGTCAAAGAGATGTACAGCATAGAAATAGACGCTTCGGTCCAACTCGTCCATGCCAACCAGATATCCTAAATTAATCTAAGTCCCTTTTGTCAGGGTCTAGAGCCAAGTATAGGCTAGACCAGGTAAGGATGAGATTATCTTCCCCAAAGGACATTAGTGAACCAAAGGGGCTTTTCTAACAATCAACTGCTCAAGATCATATAGCCATAGAGCTGTACAGCACAAAAACAGATCCTTTGGTCTAACTGGCCCATGCCGACCAGATATCCTATATAAATAGAGTCCATTTGTCAGCATTTGGCTCAATCCCTCTAAACCCTTCCTAATTATATACTTACCGAGATGCCTTTTAAATGTTGTAATTGTCCCAGACTCCACTTCCTTTGGCAGCTCGTTCCATACACTCACCACTCTCTGTTTGAAACAAATGGTCTCTTAGGTCCCTTTCAGGTCTACTTCTATCTTACCCATTCCCTTCATAATTTTAAAAAAGAAACATAAAATTATGAATGCAATAGATAAGATAGAAGTAGAGAAGATGTTTCCACGGGCAGGTGAAATTAGGAGAAGAGGGCATAGCCTCAAAATTAGGGGGAGCAGATTGAGAAGGAACTTCTTCACCCAGAGGATTGTGAATCTATGCAGGGATCTCCTGTGACCGTTCCCCTCAATAATAAGAGTACCACTTTGGATACTGCTGGAGGGGTTGAAGACCTACTGGGGAAAGCCACAGCAATCAGGTCTCTGGCAACGAGCCTGGCTCTGTGACTCAGAAGGGAAGGGGGGAGAATAGGAGAGCGGTAGTGATAGGAGATTCAATGATTAGAGGGACAGACAGGAAATTCTGTGGTCGCAAACGAGACTCCCTGATGGTGTGTTGCCTCCTGGGTGCCAGGGTCAGGGATGTCTCGGATTGGGTCTACAGAATTCTTAAGGGGAAGGGTGAGCAGCCAGAAGTTGTGATACACATCAGTACTGATGACGTAGCTAGGGAAAGGGAGGAGGACCTGAAAAGTGAATATAGGGAGACCTAGAAGACGGGACGAGCAGAGTAGTAATCTCAGGATTGCAACCGGTGCCACGTGATGGTGAGGTTCGGAACAGAGAGTGGGTGCAGCTGAAAGGCTGGTGTAGGAGGGAGGGCTTCAGATATGTGGATCATTGAGATACCTTCTGGGAAGGTGGGAGCTGTACAAGGAGGATGCCTTGTACCTGAACTGGAGGGGCACCAATATCCCGGGCAGAGGATTTAAACTAGTTTGGCAGGGAGATGGGAACTGGAACTACGGATCTGAGGATGGGGTAGCTGGTGAACAGGCAGATACAGCATGCAGAGAGTCTGTGAGGAGGAATAGACAATTGATAGGGCAAAGTTGCAGTCAGTGTGATGGGTTGGAGTGTGTCTATTTTAATGCAAGAAGTGTCAGGAATCAGGGTGATGAACTTAGAACATGGATCAGTACTTGGAGCTACGCTGTTGTGGCCATTGCAGATACTTGAATATCACAGGGGCAGGAATGATTGTTGGATGTTCTGGGGTTTACATGTTTCAAAAGGAATAGGGATGGAGGTAAAAGAGGTGGGGGTGTGGCATTGATAAACAGGGATAGTATAACTAGGTAAAAACAATGACTGCAGATGCTGGAAACCAGATTCTGGATTAGTGGTGCTGGAAGAGCACAGCAGTTCAGGCAGCATCCGAGGAGCAGTAAAATCGACGTTTTGGGCAAAAGCCCTTCATCAGGAATACAGACAGAGAGCCTGAAGGGTGGAGAGATAAGTGAGAGGAGGGTGGGGGTGGGGAGAAAGTAGCATAGAGTACAATAGGTGAGTGGGGGAGGGGATGAAGGTGATAGGTCAGGGAGGAGGGTGGAGTGGATAGGTGGAAAAGAAGATAAAATAGGCAGGTGGGACAAATAGAGAGACCCTTTGCCCGAAACGTTGATTTTACTGCTCCTCGGATGCTGCCTGAACTGCTGTGCTCTTCCAGCACCACTAATCCAGAATCTGGTTTCCAGCATCTGCAGTCATTGTTTTTACCAAGTTGATTTTAACCCGACTGCGAATCCTCTTGCAAGGATGCCTGCCTTGAAGAAGTTTTCCTCCTCTCTCTACAAGAATCTCAGGGAGTCCCTCTCCCACTGCAACTCCCAGGTCATTTCCTCTGCCCTGAAGCTCTTCAACCATGTCCTGAAACAAACTCGCTACTACAGCCACATTTGCTTCCAAACTTCCAGCTCAACACTGTCCCCATGACTTGTCCTACTTGCCTATCTTCTTTTCCACCTATCCACTCCACCCTCCTCCCTGACCTATCACCTTCATCCCCTTCCCCACTCACCTATTGTACTCTATGCTACTTTCTCCCCACCCCCACCCTCCTCTCACTTATCTCTTCACCCTTCAGGCTCTCTGCCTGTATTCCTGATGAAGGGCTTTTGCCCGAAATGTCGATTTTACTGCTTCTCGGATGCTGCCTGAACTGCTATGCTCTTCCAGCACCACTAATCCAGGGATGGTATAACAGCTGCAGAAAGGGAGGTCATCGAGGAGGGTTTGTCTACTGAGTCAGTATGGGTGGAAGTCAGAACAGGAACAGGGCAGTCAGTTTTCTATAGACCCGCCAATAGTAACAGAGATGCTGAGGAGCAGATGAGGAAGCAGATTTTGGAAAGATGCAAAAGTAACAGGATTGTTGTCATGGGTGATTTCAACTTCCCTTTTATTGATTAAAACCTCCTTAGTGTAAATAGTCTGGATGGAACAGATGTTGGCAGATGTGTCTAGGAAGGATTCCTGATTCGATATTTAGATAGGCTGACTAGAGGAGAGGAGAAAGTGAGGACTGCAGATGCTGGAGATCAGAGCTGAAAATGTGTTGCTGGAAAAGCGCAGCAAGTCAGGCAGCATCCAAGGAACAGGAGAATCGACGTTTCGGGCATGAGCCCTTCTTCAGGAATTATGAAAGTGTGTCCAACAGGCTAAGCTAAAAGTTTGGGAGGAGGGACTTGGGGGAGGGGCATTGGAAATGCGATAGGTGGAAGGAGGTCAAGGTGAGGGTGATAGGCCGGAGTGGCGGTGGGGGTGGAGAGGTCAGGAAGAAGATTGCAGGTTAGGAAGGTGGTGCTGAGGTCGAGGGATTTGACTGAGGCAAGGGGGGGGAGGGGTGAATGAGGAAACTGGAGAAATCTGAGTTCATCACTTGTGGTTGGAGGGTTCCTAGGCGGAAGATGAGGCGTTCTTCCTCCAACCGTCGTGTTGCTATGGTCTGGCGATGGAGAAGTCCAAGGACCTGCATGTCCTTGGTGGAGTGGGAGGGGGAGTTGAAGTGTTGAGCCACGGGGTGGTTGGGTTGGTTGGTCCGGGTGTCCCAGAGGTGTTCTCTGAAACGTTCTGCAAGTAGGCGGCCTGTCTCCCCAATATAGAGGAGGCCACATCGGGTGCAGTGGATGCAATAAATGATGTGTGTGGAGGTGCAGGTGAATTTGTGGCGGATATGGAAGTATCCCTTGGGGCCTTGGAGGGAAGTAAGGGGGGAGGTGTGGTAGCAAGTTTTGCATTTCTTGCGGTTGCAGGGGAAGGTGCCGGGAGTGGAGGTTGGGTTGGTGGGGGGTGCGGACCTGACGAGGAAGTCACGGAGGGAGTGGTCTTTTCGGAACGCTGATAGGGGAGGGGAGGGAAATATATCCCTGGTGGTGGGGTCCGTTTGGAGGTGGCGGAAATGACGGTGGATGATACGCTGTATATGGAGGTTGGTGGGGTGGTAGGTGAGGACCAGTGGGGTTCTGTCCTGGTGGCGGTTGGAGGGGTGGGGCTCAAGGGCGGAGGAGCGGGAAGTGGAGGAGATGCGGTGGAGGGCATTGTCGACCACGTCGGGGGGAAATTGCGGTCTTTGAAGAAGGAGGCCATCTGGGTTGTACGGTATTAAAACTGGTCCTCCTGGGAGCAGATGCAGCGGAGACGAAGGAATTGGGAATATGGGATGGCGTTTTTACAGGGGGCAGGGTGGGAGGAGGTGTAGTCTAGGTAGCTGTGGGAGCCGGTCGGTTTATAGTAAATGTCTGTGTTGATTCGGTTGCCCGAGATAGAAATGGAAAGGTCTAGGAAGGACTAGAGGAGAGGCCATATTGGATTTGGTACTTTCCAACAAACCAGGTCATGTGTCAGAGCTCTCGGTGGGAGAGCATTTCGTTGATAGTGACAACAACTCCTGATCTTTACTGTAGTCATGGAGAGGGATGTATGGGAAAGTATTTAATTGGGGAAGGGGGAATTACAATGCTATTAGGTAGGAACTGTTGAGCATAAATTTGGAACAGATATTCTCACGGAAATGCATGACAGAAATGTGGGGGTTGTTTAAGAAGCATGTGCTGTGAGTGCTGGACAGGTTTGTCCCACTGAGGCAAGGAAGTGATGGTGAAAGAACCTTGGATGACAAGAGTCATAGTTTCATAGAAATGTACAGCACGGAAACAGACCCTTCGGTCCAACCCGTCCATGCCGACCAAATATCCCAACCCAATCTCGTCCCACCTGCCAGCACCCGGCCCATATCCCTCCAAACCCTTCCTATTCATATACCCATCCAAATGCCTCTTAAATGTTGCAATTGTACCAGCCTCCACCACATCCTCTGGCAGCTCATTCCATACACGTACCACCCTCTGTGTGAAAAAGTTGCCCCTTAGGTCTCTTTTATATCTTTCCCCTCTCACCCTAAACCTATGCCCTCTAGTTCTGGACTTCCCCGACCCCAGGGATGAGACTTTGTCTATTTATCCTATCCATGCCCCTCATAATTTTGTAAACCTCTATAAGGTCACCCTCAGCCTCCGACGCTCCAGGGAAAACAGCCCCAATCTGTTCAGCCTCTCCCTGTAGCTCAAATCCTTCAACCCTGGCAACATCCTTGTAAATCTTTTCTGAACTCTTTCAAGTTTCACAACATCTTTCCGATAGGAAGGAGACCAGAATTGCACGCAATATTTCAACAGTGGCCTAACCAATGTACTGTACAGCCGCAACATGACCCCCCAACTCCTGTACTCAATACTCTGACCAATAAAGGAAAGCATACCAAACGCCTTCTTCACTATCCTATCTACCTGCGACTCCACTTTCAAGGAGCTATGAACCTGCACTCCAAGGTCTCTTTGTTCAGCAACACTCCCTAGGACCTTACTGTTAAGTGTATAAGTCCTGCTAAGATTTGCTTTCCCAAAATGCAGCACCTTGCATTTATCTGGATTAAACTCCATCTGCCACTTCTCAGCCCATTGGCCCATCTGGTCAAGATCCTGTTGTAATCTGAGGTAACCCTCTTCACTGTCCACTACACCTCCAATTTTGGTGTCATCTGCAAACTTACTAACTGTACCTCTTATGCTCGTATCCAAATCATTTATGTAAATGACAAAAAGTAGAGGACCCAGCACCGATCCTTGTGGCACTCCACTGGTCACAGGCCTCCAGTTTGAAAAACAACCCTACCTCACCACCCTCTGTCTTCTACCTTTGAGCCAGTTCTGTATCTAAATGGCTAGTTCTCCCTGTATTCCATGAGATCTAACCTTGCTAATCAGTCTCCTATGGGGAACCTTGTCGAACGCCTTACTAAAGTCCATATAGATCACATCTACTGCTCTGCCCTCATCAATCTTCTTTGCTACTTCTTGAAAAAACTCAATCAAATTTGTGAGACATGATTTCTCATGCACAAAGCCATGTTGACTATCCCGAATCAGTCCTTGCCTTTCCAAGTACATGTACATCCTGTCCCTCAGGATTCCCTCCAACAACTTGCCCACCACTGAGGTCAGGCTCGCTGGTCTATAGTTCCCTGGCTTGTCTTCACCGCCCTTCTTAAACAGTGGCACCACGTTTGCCAACCTCCAGTCTTCCGGCACCTCACCTGTGACTATCGATGATACAAATACCTCAGCAAGAGCCCCAGCAATCACTTCTCTAGCTTCCCACAGAGCTCTCAGGTACACCTGATCAGGTCCTGGGGATTTATCCATCTTTAACCATTTCAAGACATTTGGCACTTCCTCCTCTGTAATCTGGACATTTTGCAAGATGTCACCATCTATTTCCCTACAGTGTATATCTTCCATATCCTTTTCCACAGTAAATACTGATGCAAAATATTCATTTAGTATCTCCCCCATTTTCTGTGGCTCCACATAACGGCCACCTTGCTGATCTTTGAGGGGCCCTATTCTCTCCCTAGTTACCCTTTTGTCCTTAATATATTTGTAAACCCCTTTGGATTCTCCTTAATTCTATTTACCAGCGCTATCTCACGTCCCCGTTTTGCCCTCCTGATTTCCCTCTAAGTATACTCCTACTTCCTTTATACTCTTCTAAGGATTCACTCGATCGATCCTGTCTATACCTGACATATGCTTCCTTCTTTTTCTTAACCAAACTCTCAATTTCTTTAGTCATCCAGCATTCCCTATACCTACCAGCCTTCCCTTTCACCCTGAATATACTTTCTCTGGATTCTTGTTATCTCATTTCTGAAGGCTTCCCATTTTCCAGCCGTCCCTTTACCTGCGAACATCTGCCTCCAATCTGCTTTCGAATGTCCTTGCCTAATACCGTCAAAATTGGCCTTTCTCCAATTTAGAACTTCAACTTTTAGATCTGGTCTATCCTTTCCCATCACTATTTTAAAACAAATAGAATTATGGTCGCTGGCCCCAAAGTGCTCCCCCACTGACACCTCAGTCACCTGCCCTGCCTTATTTCCCAAAAGTAGGTCAAGTTTTGCACCTTCTCTAGTAGGTACATCCACATACTGAATCAGAAAATTGTCTTGTACACACTTAAAAAATTCCTCTCCATCTAAACCTTTAACACAATGGTAGTCCCAGTCGATGTTTGGAAAGTTAAAATCCCTGACCATAATCACCCTATTATTCTTACAGATAGCTGAGATCTCCTTACAAGTTTGTTTCTCAATTTCCCTCTGACTATTGGGGGGTCTATAATACAATCCCAATAAGGTAATCATCCCTTTCTTATTTCTCAGTTCCACCCAAATAACTTCCCTGGATATGTTTCCGGGAATATCCTTCCTCAGCGCAACTGAAATGCTATCCCTTATCAAAAATGCCACTCCCCCTCCTCTCTTGCCTCCCTTTCTATCCTTCCTGTAGCATTTGTATCCTGGAACATTAAGCTGCCAGTCCTGCCCATCCCTGAGCCATGTTTCCGTAATTGCATTGATATCCCAGTCCCATGTTCCTAACCATGCCCTGAGTTCATCTGCCTTCCCTGTTAGGCTCCTTGCATTGAAATAACTGCAGTTTAATGTATTAGTCCTACCTTGTCCCTGCCTGCCTCAACTGTTTGACTCACTCCTGTTCTCAGCTGTACCCGTCTCAGATCGATCTCTTTCCTCATTATCTCCCCGGGTCCCACCTCTTCCCCCCTCCCCCCACCCCACCTTACTAGTTTAAAATCTCCCAAGCAAATTTCCCTGCCAGTATATTAGTCCCCTTCCAATTTAGGTGCAATCCATCCTTCTTGTACAGGTTACTTCTACCCCAAAAGAGATTCCAATGATCCAAAAATGTGAATCCTTCTCCCATGCACCAGCTCCTCAGCCATGCATTCATCTGCGCTATCCTCCTTTTCCTGCCCTCACTAGCTTGTAGCACTGAGATGTGGAACAACTAGTCAAGAGGAAAAAGGAAGCTTATTTAAGGTTGAGGAAGCATGGAAGCAAGGATCAGCTAGGGCTCTCGAGAGTTACAAGGTAGCCAGGAAGGAGCTGAAGAGTGGACTTAGGAGAATTAGGAGGGGCATGAAAAAACCTTGGTTGGTAGGATTAAGGAAAACTCCAAGTGTTCTACACTTATATGAGGAACCAGAGGATGGCCAGAGTGAGGGTGAAGCCGATCAGGGATAGTGGAGGGAACTTGTGCCTGGAGTTGGAGGAAGTGGGGGGGGGTGTTGTTAATGAATACTTTGCTTCAGTATTCACTACTGAGAGGGACCTTGACATTTGTGAAGACAGTGTGAAACAGGCTGATATGCTCAAACAGGTTGATGTTAAAAGGAGGATATACTGAAAATTTTGAAAAACATGAGGATAGATAAGTCCACTGAGCCAGACAGGATATACTCAAGGTTTGTACAGGAAGTGAGGGAAGAGATCGCTGCGTCTTTGGCAATGATCTTTGCATCCCCATTGTCCACTGGAGTAGTACCCGATGATTGGAGAGTGGCAAATGTTATTCCTTTGTTCAAGAAAGGAATAGGGATAACCCTGTGATTAAGATCAGTCAGTCTTACATTGGTGGTGGGCAAATTATTGGAAAAAATTCTGAGAGACAGGATTTATAATGATTTGAAAAAGCATAGTTTGATTAGAGATAGTCAGCATGACTTTGTGAGGGGCAGGCCATGCCTCACAAGCCTTATTGAATTCTTTGAGGATGTGACCAGACACATTAATGAAGGTAGAGCGATGGATGTGGTGTGGATGGATTTTAGCAAGGCATTTGATAAGGTTTCCCATAGTGAGCTCTTTCAGAAAGTAAGGAGGCATAGGATACAGGGAAATTTGGCTGTCTGGATACAGAATTGGCTGGCCCATAGAAAACAGAGGGTGGTAGTAGATGGAAAGTATTCAGCCTGGAGCTTGCTGAGCCGAGGTATTCCACAGGGATCTGTTCTGGAACCTCTGCTCTTTATGATTTTTATAAATGACTGATGAGGAAGTGGATGAGTTAGTAAAGTTTGCCGATGACTCAACGGTTGGTGGAGTGGTGGATAGTGTGAAGGGCTATTGTAGGTTGCAACGGAACATTGACAGGATGCAGAACTGGGCTGATAAGTGGCAGATGGAGTTCAATCTGGAAAAGTGTGAAGTCATTCACTTTGGAAGGTCAAATTTTACTGCAGAATACAGGGTTAAAGGCAGGATTCTTGGCAGTGTGGAGGAACAGAGGGATCTTGGTGGCAATGTCCATAGATCCCTCAAAGTTGCCACCTAACTTGATAGGGTTGTTAAGAAGGCTTATGGTGTGTTAGCAGCGGGGTTGAGTTTAAGAGCTGTGAGGTTATGCTGCAGCTCTATAAAGCCCTGATTCTCTGTTCTATGGAATTCCCTGCTCAGTGAAGTGATTGAGGCTTCGTCAGTAAGTGTTTTTAAAGCTAAGATAGATAATTTTTTGAACAATAAAAGAATTAAGGGTTATGGTGAGAGGGCGGGTAAGTGAAGACGAGGCCACGAAAAGATCAGCCTTCTTATTTGAAGGGCCAGAATTGCCTACTCCGAGTTCATATGTTCTTTTAAATGTTTGAGTTTTCACCCATAGGGATCAAAGTTCAGGCACGATTCTGAGGGGGCCAAGAGGGTAAATGCTGAAAGATCATTTCCATCGGTCACAAAATCCAAAGCCTGGGGACAATGATTTAAGGTTGAGATAAGGAGAAATGCTCCCACTTAGAGACTGATGAATTTTTGAACTGTGGATGTGGCTGTGGAAGCTCTGTTGTTGCATACACTTCAGCCTGAGTTGGATTTTGGTGTCATGGGGGAATCAAGAGATGTGGAGAATGGCCGGGAAAGTGGATTTGAAACTCAGAGGATCAGGATTGGACAGGCTGTGTGGCCTTGTGTTGCTTATGTTCATGGGAAAAGATCCAAGGATTGGGCCATTCCTGTAATATTTCATAATCCTCTTGTGTGGCCTTTGTCTGGCACAATGTTTGCTGACATATTGTGTACTCCATGTCAGTCACCCTACTCCCTATTTTGCTGATCAAAGCTGTCAGTTAGTAGTCGCGGAGTCTACCCAAGTTGTACTTGTACAAGTCCCTCAGAGTTCCATCGTCCCTGGGAAAGTGACCAGGGACAGGGTCCTGGGAGCCTGGGAGGGTCTGCCAATGAATATTTCCCCTTCTTCACAATGCACTGGGCAAACGTTTCCAATTGAATTAAAAAGATTAAACTACCTTTCATTTTCAGAGGTGCCTGTGCCCTGTATCAGACAGCTGAGTGTGTACACGTTGTACTTGCTGTGTACCAGGGCAAGTAACGCATGGTGGATCGGTTTCACCAATCAATCTTTAACCCTGAGCTGAGTATTTATGTCATGACACTTTTGAGTTTGGACCAGAACAGAGATGAAGTTCCTATTTCAATTCCAGTTAGAATGTTCAGATGCACTGGGTGGGGGTGGAGTGGGGGCAGGAGAGGAGCTTGCTCATGAAGCCTTCCAAAATCAACCATCTCCGTCAAGACTCGGTTGGCTGGGAGAACCCGACCGCAAGCAGAGAACCACGTTCCAGCTAAGGAAAGAGAAGGGAACAAAGAGCCGAAGACAGATTTGGACAGAGTGTAAAAGGAGAAAGAGTTTTCATCAACAGAAGGGTTGGTAGCCAGAAGGGACTGCAAAAGAATCAGACAGCAGGAAGGGGGAACACAGCAGGTCGTGATGTTCTGAAAAGGAAGCAGATTCAATATTAACACTCTGCAGGAAATTGGATCAAAATTGGAAAAAGTGCCAGGGTGATGCAAGCGAGTAGGATAAAATAAGATTAGTCTCAGCTCCTTTGGAGAGCCAGCATGAAGATGATGGGCTGAATATCCTTCTTCTGTTTTGTACAACTAGATGAAAAGGAGCAACTAATCCCGAACAAATCTCTTTTCTTTTGGAGCATCCTCTTTCCCCCTAATCAGTTTTATTCAATTTGAAAAGGACACAAAATAAAACCCTTTTGACCAAATTTCTCCAAAAGGTGATCAGAATTAACATCCTCTCCAGCTACTGTCGCTAACAGCTTATTATAAAATGCAAATGTGACCATTCATGTATTCTTAAATATTTGTTCCAATTTATTAGTTGGAATTTGGCCACATCTGTTAGTGATTTTCTTTATCAAACCCGTCCTGTGCAACAAAAGGTTAATTAAGCCAAAGGAAACAATTATTTCTCCACCTCCCTTTTCCCGCACTGTTTGATTTTATTCATATTGCATTCATTCTCGCAGGCTGCAAAGCTAGTTTCCAAGCCCCTCTAATCTTGACGTGTTCAGAAATTCCATTAACATTTCTGAAGGAAGTATTTGAAAGAATAAAATTGAATATTGGTGCAGAGATGATAAGAGAAATTGTCTTGTACGATGAGCAATTTGCCGGCAATTTCTCCACAGTTTTTACATGGGCAATGGTTGTAATCTGCAAGGGAAATGTGAAGCGACTGGGCATGCTTTGCTTTTGTTATTTGAAGCCGGTCTCTTCCTTAGAATATCCACATTCTTTGGGGTATAATACGGCTACAATGATGTGCTGAATATTGTATTTTACCTCGGTTGGAGAGGTGAAGGGTGTGGCATTTCTCTAATAACAAACACCAATTAGAATGAAATCTTGACACAATGATCTAGCAAGACGGAATTTGTTTCACCATCAGCCTTGCCACTAGCATTCTTTCTTCCTTCAGTATGAAAGTATTAGGCAAATCAGTTACCCATTTAACTCGCTTTCCCACATTAACAACCAGAACAATAGAGCCGTTGTCTTTTTTTTTATGCTTTCATGGTCTGTGGGCATTTCGGCTATGCCAGTATTTATTGCCCATCCCTAATTGCTTAGAGCCAACCACAATGGTTGGCACAGTGCCTCAGTGGTTAGCATGGCTGCCTCACAGCAACAGGGACCTGGGTTTGATTCCAGCCTCGGGAAACTGTCCATGTGGAGTTTGCACATTCTCTCTGTGTCTGCGTGTGTTTCCTCCGGGTGCTCTGGTTTCCTCTCACAGTCCAAAGACATGCAGGTTAGGTGGATTGGCCATTCTAAATTGCCCCATAGTGTCCGGGGATGTGTGGGATTAGTCACAGTGAATGCAGGGTTATGCGAATAGGGTGGTGTGCTGGGTCTGGGTGGAATGCCCTTTAGAGGGTTAGTGCAGACTCAATGGGCTGAATGGCCTCTTTCTGCACTGTAGAGATTCTATGATTCTATATTGCTTTGGTATGGATGGCAAATGCACTGCCCAAAAGTGTGTCAATGAGCCCAAGGTATTTTTTTATTTTCCCAATCGATTCATCATTAGTCTCTTAATTTCTGATTTTTTAAAAAATTGAATTCAAATTCCACCTTCTGGAATATATATATCCTGCAATGACAGGATATATTTAGGATATGTTTGGCATAGATAAGTTGGACTGAGGGATCAGTTTCCATGCTGTACAGCTCTCTGACTCAGAAGAAGCAGCCAGGACCTCAGTTTAACATCTCATTGGAAACTGGTGAAGATTCAGTGAATGGCCAATGATTTGTATTGGCTAGAGGTCAGAAATGTACTTGAATGAAGAACATACATGAGAGAGTTCAGTTGTGTGCAAGTTTGGGGGAGCTGGGATTGTTCTGTTTAGAGTAGGGATGGTGAAGGAGGGATTTTTCTCAAAATTGTGAGCAGTTTTAGTGGCAAGATGGTCAAAGGATCCTATCGTGTGGTAGAGATGGCAAGGTTGAGGATGAATGTGCTACCAGAAAGAACAATGGAGGCAGATTCAATAGTTAGGGTCCAAATAGGCGTTAGATACACTAAAGTAGGTGATGACCAATGGCATTATCCCAGACTATTAATTCAGAGACCCAGATAATCTCCTGGGCATCCAGGTTTGAAGCCCACCATGGCAGATGTTGGAATTTGTATTCAATAATAATCTGGAATTAAGAGTCCATGAATCCATTGTCAAATGCTGGGAAAACCCATCTGGTTCACTGATGTCTTTGTTAAGGGAAGTAAATCTGATATCCTTACTGGCCTATATTTAACTTCAGATCCACAGCAAGAGGTTAATTGCTCCAAAAGAGCTGACCAAGCCATGCAGTTAAAGGGCAATTAGGAATGGGCAATAAATACTGACTTTGGCAATGAAGCCTATATCATCATCCCTGGAATATCTGGATAACAAGCACACCTATGGCAGACCCCTACCTACTTGGTGACTTAGCTCTGCCTTCAATACCATAATTCCAACAAAACTCATCTCCAAAACTCATCTCCTAGGACTCTGCTCCCCACTCTGCAACTGGATCATCGACTTCCTGACCTACAGACCACAATTAGTAAGGTCAAGTGACAACACCACCTCCAAAATAATCCTCAACACCAGTGCCCCACAAGGCTGTGTACTCAACCCCCTACTCCTTATACACTCACGGCTGTTTGGCCAAATTCAGATTTATTTACAAATTTGCTGATGATACCAATGACGAGACAGGAAGGAGATAGCTTGGTGGATTGGTGAAAGACAACAATCTCTCCCTCATTGTCAATTGTAAGGAGCTGGTCATTGAAGCAAAGTAGAGCACATGCCCCTGTCTGTACCAATGGTGCTGAAGTGGAGGTGATCGAGAGCTTCAAGTTCCAGGAGTGATGGTCACCAACAAATTACCCCAGTCTACCTATGCTACGACAGTCAAGAAATTACACCAATGTCTCCACTTCCTCAGAAGATAGCCATGATGTGGAGGACTGGAGTGGACAGAGTTAAAAATCACACAACACCTGGTTATAGTCCAACAAATTAACCTGTTGAACGATAACCTGGTGTTGCGTGATTTTTAACTTCCTCAGAAGGAAACTTGACATGTTCACAAAGACTCTTACCAATTTTATAAATGCACCACAGAAAGCACCCTATCTGATTGCATCACAGCTTGGTATGACACATGCAGTGCCCAAGACCACAATAAATTACAGAGAGTTGTGAACACATCTCAGTCCATCACACAAACCAGCCTTCCATTCCATTGACTCCATCTATACTTCCTGCTGCCTTGGGAAAGCAACCACCATCATCAAAGATCCCTCCCACCCCGGTTATACTCTCTTCCACCCTCTTCCATCATGCAGAAGATACAAACATTTGAAAACATGTACAAACAGATTTAAGAGCAGCTTCTTCCCCATTGTTAGACTTCCTAGAATCGCTACAATGTGAAAGCAGGCCATCCCGACCCTCTAAAGATCATCCCACCCCCTACCCTATCCCTGTAACCCTGTATTTCCCATGGCTAACCCTCCCAGCCTGCACATCCATGGACACTGTGGAGCAATTTAGCGTGGACAATCCACCTAACCTGCACATTATTGGACTGTGGGAGGAAACCAGAGCACCTAGAGGAAGCCCACACAGACAGAGGCTAGAACCAAACCCAAGTCCCATTCTGAGGAAGGGACTGCTGAGCTTTTCCAGCAACTTCTGTTTTTGTTCTAGGTCCCTGGCACTTGTGAGGCAGCAGTACTAACCACTGAGCCATGATGCCACTCTTATGACTGGACCTCTCACATATCAGAGTTGATTTTTCTCTGTATTAGTAAAACTATATTCTGCATTTGTTCTGTTAACCCTGATGGGAATTTATATTTGCCAGGAATACTGAAGGGAATTTATATATTTGCCAGGAATTGGTGTTGCAGAGACTGTTAGGTCTGAAGGCTGGTAGGTCCCCGGGGTCTGATGGTCTACATCCCAGGGTACTGACGGAGGTGGCTCAAGAAATCGTGGATGCGTTGGTGATTATTTTCCAGAGTTCGATAGATTCAGAATCAGTTCCTGCAGATTGGAGGGTGGCTAATGTTGTACCACTTTTTAAGAAAGGAGCGAGAGAGAAAGCAGGAAATTATAGACCAGTTAATCTGACCTCAGTGGTGGGAAAGATGCTGGAGTCAATTATAAAGGATGAAATTATGACACATCTGGATAGCAGTAACAGGATAGGTCAGAGTCAGCATGGATTTATGAAGGGGAAACCATACTTGACTAATCTTCTGGAATTTTTTGAGGATGTAGCTCTGAAGATGGGCAAGGGAAATCCAGTGGATGTAGTGTACCTGGACTTTCAGAAAACCTTTGATAAATAGCAGGCGGTGACCAGTGGGGTACCACAGGGATCAGTGCTAGGACCACAGCTTTTTACAATATATGTTAATGATATAGAAGATGATATTAATAGTAACATTAGCAAATTTGCTGATGATACAAAGCTGGGTGGCAGGGTGAAATGTGAGGAGGATGTTAGGAGATTACAGGGTGACTGGACAGGTTAGGTGAGTGGACAGATGCATGGCAGATGCAGTTTAATGTGGATAAATGTATGGTTATCCACTTTGGTGGCAAGAACAGGAAGGCAAATTACTACCTAAATGGAGTCAAGTTAGGTAAAGGGGCAGTACAAAGAGATCTGGATGTTCTTGTACACCAGTCAATGAAGGCAAGCATGCAGGTACAGCAGGTCGTGAAGAAGGCTAATAGCATGCTGGCCTTCATAACAAGAGGGATTGAGTATAGAAGCAAAGAGGTGCTTCTGCAGCTGTACAGGGCCCTGGTGAGACCGCACCTGGAATATTGTGTGCAGTTCTGGTCTCCAAATTTGAGGAAAGGCATTCTGGCTATTGAGGGAGTGCAGGGTAGGTTCATGAGGTCAATTCCTGGAATGGCGGGACTACCTTATGTTGAAAGATTGGAGTGACTGGGCTTATATACCCTTGAGTTTAGAAGACTGAGAGGGGATCTGATTGAGACGTTTAAGATTATGAAAGGATTGGACACTCTGGATGCAGGAAACATGTTTCCGTTGATGGGTGAGTCCCGAACTAGAGGACACAGCTTAAAAATAAGGGGTAGGCCATTTAGGACAGAGATGAGGAGAAACTTCATCACCCAGAGAGTGATGGGTGTGTGGAATGCTCTGCCCCAGAAGGCAGTGGAGGCCCAGTCTCTGGATTCGTTTAAGAAAGAGTTGGATAGAGCTCTCAAGGATTATGGAATCAAGGGTTATGGAAATAAGGCAGGAACAGGATACTGATTGAGGATGATCAGCCATGATCATAATGAATGGTAGTGCAGGCTTGAAGGGCAGAATGGCCTACTCCTGCACCTATTGTCTATTGATGTACTTGTGTAAGTAAGGTATGGTTTGTCTGGTTAGAATGCAATACAAAGCCTTTCACTGAATATTGGTATTTATGACAATAGTAAATCAAATCAAATTACATCCAGTGAAAGGGGGGGAGAGTGGGATGAATTGGATATCCCTTCAAAGAGCCAGCACAGTTACAATGGGCCAAATGGTGTCATTCTGTGCCAAATGATTGAAGGGGAGAAAAATAATGGAAACTGATGCATTGATATCAGGTTCTTTGACCCAACCTACAGAAACTGGCTGATATTAAAATCAGTTTAAGAGTGTGACACTCCTCAGCTCCTTGATGAGACACAAAGAAGATGCCTTCAAAAACACACATTATAAAGTCAACACAGAATATAATGCCAGGATGGAATCCTTTCCAAAACAAAATGCAGCTACACAATGGGAGAAGGTTTCAACATTGCATTGAGCTTTGAAATACCTGACATTTTAATGACAACTCTGAGAATCTTTGCAACAAAAGACTTTTGTTGACAGGGTAGTGTAACGGCCCAACGTGTGCGTTTAGAGTTTCCTGCCTGACAGGTTTCCCAGCATTGACTGAACAGTTTAAAGTTATGCTGATACTGTACAGAGTTTCAGGTATAAGTGCTTTTGGATCTTCTGCCAATTTGGAATGTGCTTGCAATGCTGAATGCCACAGATGTTCTTAGAATAGTGACCTCTATTCCCATTGCTTAATGTCACCCATTTCCCTCCACCCCCAACCCCTTCCTCATCCCACCACTTGACTTCCTGTGTTAGTGATATCTGTCCACACCTCCCCACAATGATTCACCAGTCACCAGACTCGCCTTTAGCTGTTTGCATTCTTTTTGATCATCAATCAAACGTCTTTTTTCGAAACCGAATAAACAAATGCATTCCAAAAATATTAAACCAAAACATACCAGTTTTATTTTTGAAAAATGAACCTACAGCAAGTATTGCACAATGTTCATATCACAGATCCTATGATTCTGAAATGGTTTGTGCTCTTATGTAGCAGGATCTAGGCAACATACTGGTTTAGGGAAACACAGTTTCCTGATGAAGACCTTATGCTTGAAACGTTGACTCTCCTGCTCCTTGGATGCTGCCTGACCAGCTGTACTTTTCTAGCACCACGCTCTTCGACAACATACAGGTTGAGACTGGTCAGAGAGTCTGATCAATGGCAAGCAATATTTATACCACAGAAGTGCCCTTCTATGTCCATCTCCAACAAGGGAGAATCTAACAAACTGCTAAAATCATCAATGATTTTCTGTTGCTGAATCCTAACATCGACATCGTGGACCAGTCAGGAGTATGATGGAATATTCTTTAATTTCCTGGGTGAGTACAGCTCCAACAACACTCCATAAAGAAACCAAGAGAAACTTGGCAGGTCTGATAGCATCTGTGAGAGAGAGAGAAACAGAGTTATCATATCGAATCTGAATGACACTTCTTCAAAACTGGAAGGAGTTTCTTTCATGTTCTTTTGCCAGAGACCAAGGAGGTGCAAGTGTTGTAGATGATGTAGATACTCCATGCAAAAGACAAGTAGGTTATTAATGGTGTGAACAATGTAAAATGGGAGGAAGTAAAATGTGTGAAAGGAGGAGAATGAGTCCTCTCGACTGACAGCAAAATGAACAAGGCCCAAACAAGACAAGGCTGTTGGTGGGGTGGGGAGGGAGATAATGTAGGATAACACTGAAGAGTCTCGATACCATCCAGGACAAAAGACAAAAAAAACCCAGCAGATGCTGGAATCCAAGGTAGACAAAACAGGAGGCTGGAAGAACACAGCAAGCCAGGCAGCAACAGGAGGTGGAGAGGTCAACGTTTCGGGTGTAACCCTTCTTCAGGACTGGGCAGTGGGTGTAAGGGTAGCTGCAGATAAAGGTGACAAAGCAGCCTGCTTGATTGGCACCATGTAACACAAACATCCCCACCCTCCCACCACTGCTCAGTAGCGGCAGTGTATACCATTGACAAAATGGCATAAATTCACCAAAGCTGCTTTGACCAGCACCTTCCAAACCCATTGTCACTTCGGTCTAGTAGGACAAGGGCTGCAGATACTTGGGAACACCACTCATGGGGTGGCATGGTAGCTGAGTGGCTAGCACTACTGCCTTGCAGCATGAGGGAGGTGCATTCAATCCTACCCTTGATAACTCTCTGTGCAGTGTTTGCACGTTCTCTTTGTGTCTGTGGGTTTCCTCCAGGTGCCCCAATTTCCTCGCACAGTCCAAGATATGAAGGTTAGAAGGGTTAGCCATGGGCAATATTGGGTTGCAGGGAGTGGGTCTGGGAGGGATGATCTTTGGAGGGGTCGGTGTTGCCTCGAAGGACTGAATGGCCTGCTTCCAAACTGTAGGGATTCTATGACCATCTCATCCCCCCATCACAAATTGCTGATGAAATTCAGAGGTTTGGCATCATCTGTTGGAGGAATGCAGGAGTTAATGTTTCAAGTCCAGTGACTCTTCATCAGAACTCACCATGCTGACTTGGAAATATATCACTGTTCCTTCACTGTTGCTGGGTCAAAATCCTGGAATTCCCTCCCCAGTGGCATTGTGGGCCAACCTACAGCGCATGGACTGTGGTGGTTCAAGAAAGCATCTCACCCCCACCTTCTCAAGGGATGGACAATTGATGTTGGTCCAGACAGCAATGTCCACATCCTGGAGAAGAATAAATAAAAATATTAATCTTCAACCCCTGAAAGTGGCAGAACTATCCTGAAAAGCTCTTAGCTAACTTTCCCCCAACCCCACCTCCCCTCTCCCATTTATCTCTCCACTCCGGACGCTCCCTGCCTCATTCCTGATGAAGGGTTTTTGCCCGAAACGTCGATTTTCCTGCTCCTCGGATGCTGCCTGACCTGCTGTGCTTTTCTAGCTCCACTCTAATCTTGACTCTGATCTCCAGCATCTGCAGTCCTCACTTTCGCCTACCTTCGTAACATTAGCACTGCTGCCTCACAGTGCCAGGGACCCAGGTTCAATTCCAGCCTCGGGCAACTATGTGGAGTTTGCACATTCTCCACGTGTCTGCATGGGTTTCCTCTGTGTGCTCTGGTGTCCTCCCACAGTCCAAAGAATTGCAGGTTAGGTGGATTGGCCAAGCTAAATTGCCCATAGTGTCCGGGGATATGCATGCTAGGTGAATCAACCATGGGAAATATCGGGATGAGGGGTGGAGGAGAGGGGTGGGGGAGGATTGGGGGTGCTGAGTCTGAGTGGGATGCTCTTCAGAGAGTCGGTGTGGACTTGTTGGGCTGAATGGCCTGCGTCCACACTGGAAGGATTCTATAAATTGGCTACTGAATCTGTTTCATTAGATTGAGGAGAGTGACTAGGTTACTTCCTGGGTCAAGATTGTGTCCTGAGGCAGGCTCCCTGATGTGCCTCACCACATTGTGAGGCTGAATAATAATCTTAAAATTGAGCACATCCAGGGTTGTTCAGTATCACTTTTCAGAAAAAAGCAAAACAGTTGTGTGGCTTGCAACAGGTCACCCAGGATGAGGAACAACAGGACAGCTCCCAATAATGTACCAGTAACAACTTGCTCTTGCAGAAGCCTTTACAGAATGTCGCTGCACTGATTTCTAAAAAGGATAGCAGGAGATCCAGGAAGAAGAGTAATTGAAGGGAAACATTTTTTTGTGTGGTTAGCCACTTCTAACAGTCAGTGATTATCTAATGCTTCACAGTTACTGCCAAATTTCTGCAAAGTGAAAGGTTTATGTTTTTTCCTACTCATTCGTGTGATGTGCTGATAAAGTTAGTGTTTATTGCCCATCCCAAGCTAGTCTCTGAATCTGATAGTGGTCACGGGTTTCTGGGCTCTTTGGTCCAATTTGGTGGGAAGTAAACGGTTAACTACATTGATGCGGGACCGATTAGTCTCATCAGAGGAGCAGCACTTCTGACAATGCAGCACTCCCTCAGCACTGCCAATTGTTTACAACCTACGTTAATGACTTAGATGACGGAAGTGAATATATTGTCACAGGTTTGTGGATGACGCAAAAATAGGTGGGAAAGTAAGTAGTGAGTCACAAGAAGATACAAAGCCTACAGACGGATATTGACAGACCAAATGAGTGATCAAAAACTTGACAGATTGAAAATAATGTGGGAAAATGTGAGGTTGTGTACTTTGGCAAGATGAAGAGCAGCTGAATATTATTTAAATGGAGAAAGACTGCAGAAAGCTATGAAACAGAGGGATTTGGGAGGCCTTGTCTATGAATCACAAAGAGCCAAGTTTAGCTGGTTTTAGGAGTAGCACAGTGGCTCAGTGGTTAGCACTGCTACCTCACAGCACCGGGGCCTGGGCTAGATTCCAGCCTCAAGCGACTCTCTGTGTGGAGTTTGCACATTCTCCCCGTGTCTGTATGGGTTTTCTCCCAGAGAGTCCAGGGATGTGCAGGCTGGGTGGGTTAGCCACGGGGAATGCAAGATTACAGGGATGGGGGAATTGGTCTGGGTGTAATGCTCTTCAGAGAGTTGCTCAATGGGCATAATGGCCTGCTTCCACATTGCAGGGATTGTACTCAAATAGGATGTTGCTCTTTATTTCAAAGAGAGTAGAGTATAAAAATAAGGAGTCAAAAAGTGTGGTGCTGGAAAAACACAGCTGGTCAGGCAACATCCGAGGAATGTGATGACACATTCCTGATGAAGTGGCTCAGTGGTTAGCACTGCTGCCTCACAGCACCAGGGTCCTAGGTTCAATCCCAGCCTTGGGTGACTGTCTGTGTGGAGTTTGCATATTCTCCCCATGTCTGCATGGATTTCCTCCGGGTGCTACAGTTTCCTCCCACAGTCCAAAGATGTGCAGGTCAGGTGAATTGGCCATGCTAAATTGTCCATAGTATTAGATGTATCAGTCAGAGGGAAATGGGTCTGGGTGGGTTACTCTTCAGAGGGTCAGTGTGGACTTGTTGGGCCAAAGGGCCTGTTTCACACTGTAGGGAATCTAATCTAAAGTGCTTATGCTTGAAACACCAACTGTCCTGCTGCTCGGCTGTTGCCTGACCGTCTGTGCTTTTCCAGCACGACACAGTTTGACACAGATTTCCAGCATCTGCAGTCCTCACTTTCTCCGATAAAAATAGGGAGGTTTTGCTAAAGTCAGACAAGGCACTGGTTAGATCACAGCTGGAATACTGTAACCAGTTTGGTCCCCTTAACTAATATGTACATGCTTTGGAAATGTTCACAATGCTGATGCTGGGCTTGGAGGGATTTTCTTATGAGGAGAGATTGAGCAGGGTGGGTCATCAGAGATTATATGAATGAGAAGACCTTATTGAAAATAAAAGATTCTTAGGAAACTTGAAAGGGTAGACACTGGGAGGTTGCTTTCCCTTGGGGGAGATCCTAGGACCAGAGAGCATAGTCTCAGCGTAAGGGATCATCCATTTAAGTCAGAGATGAGGAGGGATTTCTTCCCTCGGGGTGGGGGGGGAATTTGTGGAGTTCGTTAGGACAAAGGGTTGGAGATAAAAGAATATTAAGTATATTCAAGGCTTAGAGAGATTGTTGATGTGGAAGCAAATAGAGGGTTATGGGGAAAAGGCAGGAAGTTGAGGATTCTCAGAGCAGCCATGATCTCGCTGAATAGCTGAGCAAACTCGATGGGCAGAATGGCCCACTTCTGCTCCTTGTCTTAATGGAGTGGCAGGCCCTGGAGTGGTACATGAACCCATATCGCTCTGCCTCAGAGACAAGGCTGTTGCCATTGTGTTGGAACGGTGAACAGTTTTCTAAATGATGGTGCAGGATGTGACCTTAGAGGCACCAGACTGCAGTATTCATGTCTTCCAACTGCAGCCTGTTTAAGAAGCAAGATTTTGTCAGCAAAGCTTTAGTGATGTTACCCAGCTTGGATACTGCGGTCCCCTGCTTGGCTTTCACTGTTGTCCTTGTTTAGTGATTCAGCACCTGCTTCTCCACTCCATCTGTTCAGACCCTAGTGCTGTGGCCCTTGTCAGGAGACCTGCTGCTTCCAAATCAGTGCAGGAATCTCTCCAATAAGTCGAGGTCCTGGAAGAATTAGTACAGTTTCACCAAAGGGGTTTTTCCACGCTGTATCTAAAGTGTGAATCGCTCCCCCCACCCCACCATCCGGTGGTTTGTGAAAGGACTGTCCAGTGTACACTTGACTGAACAGTTTCAGTCAATGTCATGTGGTGATGTTGGGGTGTGGTGGGGAGAGACACAGGGGAATAGTGGTTACACCAGGAGTTCACTTTGATTGATACAGACTGAGTCTTTCCGCATCTCACTCCAGTCTTGACCCTTCGGCCCAACTCGTCCATGCCAACCAGTTTCCCAAACAAAATTAGTCGCATTTGCCAGCATTTGGCCCATATCCCTCTAAACCTTTTCCATTTCATTTACCTGTCCAAATGTCTTTTGAATGTTGTAATTGTACCAGCTTCCAACACTTCCTCTGGCAGCTTATTCCATACACACACCATCCTCTGTGTGAAAAAGTTGTCCCTCAGGTTTCTTTTCAATTTTTCTCCTCCCACCTTAAACCTATGCCCTCTAGATCTGTATTCCCCAACCCCAGGGAAAAGACCTTGTCTATTAATCCTATCCATGCCCCTCATGATTTTATAAACCTCTATAAGGTCACCTGTCAGCCTCTGATGCTCCAGGGGAAAAACCCCCAGCCTCTCCAGCCACTCATTGTAATTCAAACCCTCCCCCCCACCCCCACAATCTCGGTAATGTCCTTGTAAATCTTTTTTGCACTCTTCCCAGTCTAATAGCACCCTTCCTGAGGCAGGGAGACCTAAATTGTATGCTGTACTCAAAAAGAATGAGAACAGAATCATATGTGATTCCCCCCACAGTCAAATAGCTTCATGATACACTCTCAAGTGACATACAAAGGAGAGCATACCTTTGAAATTTGTGTGGCCATTTCCCCATTACCCTCCCTCCCATGAGGCAGTGTCCCAAGAGGATGGGGCATTAACTAGAGGAGTTCACGATGCCTAACCTACAGTTGTCATCATCTGCGATGGAGGGTATTCCTCTCTCCCTGAGTGGGAAGCCTGTTAAGGTGATGCCGCAGTGACATTGACAAATAAATCTCAGAGGAAACACCCAGTGCAGGCCTGAGAGGGTGCAGCACTGCCAGAGGAACCATCTCCCAGATGAGAGCCTGAACCGCGATTCCATCTGTTCTTCCGGGTGAATGCAAAAGATTCCATCCTCCTATCCAAGGAAGAGCCAATGTCCTGATACCAAAACATATGGCTCAACCCACATCAGGGAAACAGTTGTTATCTGAATCTTTTTTTACATGACAAAGAATCCCTAAAGTGTGAAAGCAGGCCATTCAGCCCACACACAACATCCAATGAGTATCCCACCCAGACCCACCAGATCTCTGTAACCCTGCCTCACCTACTAGTCTGCACACTATGGAGAATTTCGCATGGCCAATCCACCAAATCTGTACATCTTTGGGAGGAAACCCACACATACACAGGGAGAATGTGCAAACTCCACACACATAGTTGCCTGAGGCTGGAATTGAACACAGGTTCCACGCCACTGTGAGGCAGCAGTGCTAACCACTGAGCCACCGTGCCACCCTTTGACAAGTATGCACACTATTACTGATACCAGCTTTCAATTCCCATTGAATCACATTCCTAACCTAATCTATTCAAATACTTTTTTTTCCCAAATTAAGTCAATTTAAACTCTACCAGCAGTAACTGTGTGAGGATTTGAACTTATGCCCTAAATGCATTAGATAAGAGTCGAGAGTGTGGTGCTGGAAACACCACACATCAATTCTCTTGCTCCTCAGATGCTGACTGACCTGCTGTGTTTTTCCAGCACCACTCTCTCGACTCCGATTTCCAGCATCTGCAGTCCTCACTTTCTCCCGTGAAGAATGTCAGATCAGTTATGATGCTAGTGAACGGTAGAGCAGGCTCAAGGGACCAAAGGATGTACTCCTGACTTCTTATAGTCTGATGTCTTAAGTAATTGGTCATCCTCAATTACTTTTATAACTCATCAACAGAAGTGGTCAAAGCAAATGAGAAGGGAGCCCACCACTACATTTTGTTTAACTCCCCAGTTTACCCCCAGAATGGCTTTTGATTTTTCTGGAGACTCCAGGATACCCACTTATCCATTCAGGTCTGTAGGTGCCTCCATTATCACAACATAGGGTTATCCCTTGAATGCCCTCTATGTCAGCTGGTATTGAAGCTGTAATTATGGACAGGGACAGGGTAACGGGTATAAGAACAAGAGATGAGCGGAGGTTGTATTGTGGTAATGTTCTAGGCTAAATGTGCTGGGGATATGGATTTAAATCCAGTCATAGCCTGTGTTGGTATTGGATTTCAATTTTTCAAAAAGTCTGGAATGGGGAAAAATTAGTCTAATAGTGACCATGCAACTATTAAAACCCCATCTGATTCACTAATGTCATTGAGGAATGCAGCTCATAAACAGACCCTTCGGTCCAACCAGTCCATGCTGACCATAATCCCAAACTAAACTAGTCCTGCTGGCCTTGGGCAATATCCCACCAAATCTGTCCTCTTCATGAACTTGTCTATATGTCTTCTAAACGGTGTAACTCTGTCCATATCTACCACTTCCTCTGGAAGTTCAATTAGAAGGATATGGGCAAGTTGCTGGTAAATGGGATGAGATTAATTATGGACATCTGGTCGGCATTTGTGAGTTAGACCGAAGGATCTGTTTCCTTGCTGTATGTTTCTATGACATGAACCAGTATCTGCATAAAAAAGTTGCCCCTCATGTGCTTTTCTCCTCTCACCTTAAAAATATGCCCCATAGTCTTGAAATCTTCCATCTTAAGGAAAAGACACCTGCCATTCACCCTATCTATATGCCACACGACTTTAAAAACCTCTATAAGGTCACCCTGAACCTCCTATCCTCCAATTAAAAAAGTCCCAGCCTATCCAGCCTCTCCTTATAACTCAAACCCTTCATCCCTGGCAGCATTCTAGTAAGTCTTTTCTGAACCCTCTCCAGTTTGATAATATCCTTGCTATAACAGGGTGACCAGAACTGGACACATAACTCTAGAAGAGGTCTCACTTAGGCCCTGTACAACCTCAACATAACTTCTTAATTCCTATCCTCAAAGGTCTGAGCAATGAAGACAAGTGTGCTAAATACATTCTAAACAACTTTTAATTCTATTAGGAAAAGTAATCTGTCATCTTTACCTCGTCTGGCTTACAGGTGACTCCCGGCCAATAGCAACGTCGTTGACTCTTAATTGCTCTCTGGGTAATTAGGGATGGACAATTGGCCCAACCTGTAGTGATTTTAATGAGGTCAGCCAGATGGACCTTGTAGTATATGAGTTCCCTGATTGGGGCTGTTAATCAGGAAGCTCTGGCTAACAGATATAAACAGGAGTCTCAGAGATTCTAACAATCTGGGTGCTGACTCTGATGAGGCTGTGGCAGAGTCAAATACCTCTCCAAATGTAAATAAAGGGTGACTTGGGATACCGGCTTCTGTGCAGTTATTACATGGGTTTTCTGTACTGAATTCAGCTGAACCCCAATCTAATTCCCTCAAAATGACTGTGGTTTTTTAAGTGGAAAACTGGCCACTGATGTTTTATGGATATTTGAAAAACTTCATTAGGTTTGCAACTCAACCTCCCTTCATGAGACCAGTCAAATCCCAAGAAACAATGAATCAGTCCTGAGAATTTCTGGTAAATGAGCCTGCTTCTGGTCATTCTAGAAAGTTCTTAAAATGAAACTTATTCTTTTGGGAATAACGGGCACATTTTAAAAGCTTTTAAGTAAACGTTTAACTTTCTTAAAAAAAATTCAGAAACTGCCTGCTATATCCATTATGTAACTTGCTAATGGTTCTGTACAGTTTTTTTTAGGAGGTAATCGTACTTATTTAGAGTCGGGTTAATCACAGGCAGTAATTTGATGTTCCGATTAAATAGTTCTTTTTGTGATTAAACCATTTTATTAACTAAACCTGGCCAGGTTACCACTCTTAATTACATCAGGAATAATTTTGAAAGTAAAAGATTTGCCTTCACAATTTACATTCCAAAACGTAGTCTGCTCACATAGACATTGGGCCGATCATGTGTTTGATCCTAAATAATTCAATTTGAGCACAAACTGGAATTTAAAAATAAATCACTTCTTCAAAAGTGCACAATTTTGGTTGCAGTTAGCACCCAGGTGGGTGATTTCTCCTGGCGACAAGGAGATACTTTCTAATTATATTTTTCGTTCAGCCCGTATGTACCTATTGACTCAATTCTTGCAGAGATCAACAGGGTAGATGCAGGAAGGGTGTTACCCAGTTCCCAGGCACTCTAGAATAAGAGGACACAGTACCAGAGTGAGGGTTATGCCATTTCAGACTGAGTTGAAGAATTCAGTCTCTTGGAGGGCTGTGAATCTTTACTGTTCTCAATTGCAGTGGTTTTCCACTGTGTTTGTTTTGTTATTCACATGTGAGCTGTAGCATCTCTGGCTAGTCCAGCATTTACTGCCCAGAGGGTACTTAAGAATTCACCACATTACTGTCAGTCTGCAGCCATACATAGACCAGACAAGGATGACAGTGTCCTCCTGTAAAGCGCATTAACAAACCAGATGGGTTTTTCCAACACTCCTGGTCATCATTAGATTCTTAATTCAGGATTCTTTATTGAATTCAAATTTGACCATCTGCCATGGGATTTGAACCCAGGTCCCTGGAACTTTTTTTTAGATTAGATTAGATTCCCTACAGTCTGGAAACAGGCCCTTCGGCCCAACAAGTCTACACTGACCCTCCGAAGAGTACCCACCCTCCTCTGACTAATGCACCTAGCACTATGGACAATTTAGCATGGCCTATTCACCTGACTTGCACATCTTTGGATTGTGGGAGGAAACCCACACAAACACGGGGAGAACGTGAAAACTCCACACAGACAGTTGCCCGAGGCTGGAATCGAACCTGGGACCCCGGTGCTATGCGGCAGCAGTGCTAACCCCTGAGCCACCGTGCCACCCGCTTGCTGAGTGGATTAATTGGTCTAGCAATAATACCATGAGGCCATTGCGTCCCCATATGTTAGAGTATGGGGACGCAATGGATTAATAGATTTCTACAATAGTAAAAACAATGAAATGACACAGAGGTAGTTCTGGAAAGTGATGGATCTCAATGAATGGCTGAAGAAAGTTCTGTGATTTTTTGTGGCATATTGCTGCTTGCATAATTTCAGCAAGTCTTTCTGCTAGTGATGGCATTGCCCTGTTTAAACTCTTTCCACTGGATTCTTCAACACTTTAAACAATGACAGACACAAAATATCCATCAGGTGCCACCCAGCATTTCTCTGACCAGCTCTGCTGTGCTGAGCAAAAGTAGAACGGAGCACAAAAGATTGAAAAATGAACCTTCATGCTTTAAGACACCCTGTTGGAGCCAAAGACTATCACAGCCCATAATAATCTGTCAGCTTGATGTCGATGACACTCAGACCTCTAATATTTCAAAACTGAACAGTAAGTGGGAAGTGAGTACACAGATCGAACCTCGCATTTCAGGATAAAATAATATCTCTCTGGCTGGTTACAAGTATCAGCCATGACTCCAACTCTCCAACTCCGACAACACCCTTGTAAATCCTTCTGCACCTTTTCAAATTTAACAACATTTTTCCCATCAGAGGGAGACCAGAATTGAATGCAATATTCCAAAAGTGGCCTAACCAACATCCTATGCAGCTGGAACATGACTTCCCAACTCCTGTACTCAATGCAATGACCAATAAAGGTAAGCAATGAAGGGGTGGCATGGTGGCTCAGCAGTTAGCACTGCTGCCTCATAGCGCCAGGGACCTGGGTTCAATTCCTGCTTCAGGAATTGAACTCTGTGTGGAGTTTGTACATTCTCCCCATGTCTGCATGGGTTTCCTCTGGGTGCTCCGGTTTCCTTCCACAATCCAAAGATGTGCAGGTTAGATGAATTTGCCATGCTAAATTGCCTGTAGTGTTAGGTGCATTAGTCAGGGGTAAATATAGGGTAGGGGAATGGGTCTGGGTGGGTTACTCTTCAGAGGGTCGGTGTGAACTTGTTGGGCCGAAGGGCCTATTTCCATACTGTAGGGAATCTTGCCTTATCTAATCTACCAATCCCTTCTTCACTATCCTGTCCATCTGTGACTCCACTTTCAAGGAACAATGAAGCTGCACCCCAAGGTCTCTTTGTTTGGCAACACTTCCCAGGACTCTATCATTAAGTGTATAAGTCCTGCCCTTGTTTGCCTTACCAAAATGCAGCACCTCACATTTATCTAAATTAAACTCTATCTGCCACTCCTCGGTCCATCAGCCCATCTGATCAAAGCCCATCATAGAGTCATAAAGCTGTACAGCACGGAAACAGACCCTTCGGTCCAACTCATCCATGCTGACCAGATATCCTAATCTAATCTAGTCCCATAGGCCAGCACTTGGCCCATATCCCTCTAAACCCTTCCTATTCATGTCTCCATCCAAATGCCTTTTAATTGTTGTAATTGTACCAGCCTTCACCACTTCCTCTAGCAGCTTACTCCACACACAAACACCACTCTCTGTATGAAAATGTTGCTTTTTAGATCCCTTTAAAATTTTTCCCTTCTCACCCTAAACCTACGCCCTCTACATAGAACATGGAATGTTACAGCACAGTACAGGCCCTTCGGCCCTTGATGTTGCGCCGACCTGTGAAATTAATCTGATGCCCATCTAACTACACTGTTGCATTATTATCCATATATATGTTCAATGCCTATTTAAATGCCCTTAATGTCAGCATGTCTACTACTGTTGCAGGCAGGCCGTTCCACGCCACTCCTACTCTCTGGGAAAAGAAACTACCTCTAATATCTGTCCTAAACCTATCACCCCTCAATGTAAAGCTATGTCCCCTTGCGTTAGCCTTCACCATCGGAGGAAAAAGGCTCTCACTGTCCACCCTATCTAACCCTCTGATTGTTTTATACATCTCGATTGTCACCTCTCAATCTTCTTCTGACCAACAAAAACGGCTTCACTTCCCTCAGCTTTTCCTTGTAAGACCTTCCTTCCATACCAGGCAACATCCTAGTAAATTTCCTCTGAACTCTTTCCAAAGCTTCCACATCCTTCCTATAATGGAGTGACCAGAACTGTATGCAGTACTCCAGGTGCGGTCTTACCAGTGTCTTGTACAGCTGTAACATGACCTCGTGGCTCCGAAACTCAATCCCTCTACCAATAAACACCAACACACCATATGCCTTCTTAACAACCCTATCAACCTGGGTGGCAACTTTCAGAGAATTATCCACCTGGACACCGAGATCTCTCTGTTCATCTACACTGCCAAGAATTTTACCATTAGCCCAGTACTCTGCATTCCTGTTACTTCTTCCAAAGTGAACTACCTCATGCTTTTCCACATTAAACTCCATTTGCCACTTCTCAACCCAGTTCTGCACCTTATCTCTGTCCCTCTGGAACCCACAACATCCTTCAGCACTATCCACAACTCTGCCTAACTTCGTGTCATCTGCAAATTTACGAACCCATCTTTCTCTGCCCACCTCCAGATCATTTATAAAAATGACAAACAGCAGTGGCCCCAAAATAGATCCTTGCGAAACACTACTGGCAACTGAGCTCCAAGATGAACATTTTCCGTCAACCACCACCCTCTGTCTTCTTTCAGCTAGCCAATTTCTGATCCAAACCACTAAATCACCTTCAATCCTGAAACTCTTTATTTTGTGCAACAGCCTACCGTGTGGAACTTTATCAAACGCCTTACTGAAATCCATATACACTGCATCAACCTATTTTGTTACCTTCTCAAAGGCATGACCTACCCTTCACAAAACCGTATTGACTATCCCTATTCAAATTATTCTTTTTCAAATAATAATAAATCATATCTCGCATAACCTGTTCCAATACCTTACCCACAGCCGAAGTAAGGCTCACTGGCCTACAATTATTGGGGTTGTCCCGGCACCCCTTCTTAAACAAGAGAACAACATTGGAGACTGGAGGATACCAAATATTGTTCCCTTGTTCAAGAAGGGGAGTAGAGACAACCCTGAAAATTATAGAACTATGAGCCTTACTTTGGTTGTGGGTAAAGTGTTGGAAGACGTTACAAGAGATAGGATTTATAATCATCTAGAGAGGAATAGGTTGATTAAGGATAGTAACCTTTTTTGAAGGTGAGGTCATACCTCACAAACCTTATTGAGATCTTTGAGAAGATGACCAAGCAGGTGGATGAGGGTAAAGTGGTTAATGTGGTGTATATGAATTTCAGTAAGGCGTTGGATAAGGCTATTGCGCAAAATACAGAGGCATGGGATTGGGAGTGATTTAGCCATTGGATCAGAAATTGGCTAGCTGAAAGAAGACAGAGGGTGGTGGTTGATGGGAAATGTTCATCTGGAGTTTAGTTACTCGTGCGGCACCACAAGAGTCTGTTTTGGGTCCACTCTTGTATGTTATTTATATAAATGACCTGAATGAGGGCATAGAAGGATGGGTTAGTAAATTTGCGGATCACACCAAGGTCAGCGGAGTTGTGGACAGTGATGAAGGATGTTGTAGGTTACAGAGAGTCAGAGCTGGGCTGAGAGATGGCAAATGGAGTTTAATCTGGAAAAGTGTGAGGTGATACACTTTGGAAGGAGTAACAGGAATGCAGTGTCCTGTCTAATGGTAAGATTCTTGGTAGTTTAGATGAGCAGAGAGATCTCAGTGTCCAGGTACAGAGTTCCTTGAAAATTGCCACCCAGGTTGATAGGGTTGTTAAGAAGGCATGCAGTGTGTTAGCTTTCATTGGTAGAGGGATTGAGTTTCGGAACCATGAGGTCATGCTGCAACTGTACAAAACTCTGGTGTGACCACATTTGGAGTATTACTTATAGTTCTGGTCACCACATTATAGGAGAGATGTGGAAGCTTTGGAAAGGGTTCAGAGGAGATTTACCAGGATGTTGCCTGATATGGAGGGAAAGTCTTACGAGGAAAGGCTGAGGGACTTGAGGCTGCTTTCATTAGGGAGAAGAAGGTTGAGAGGCGACTAAATTGAGACATAAGATAATCAGAGGTTTAGATAGTTTGGACAGTGAGATCCTTTTTCCTCGGATGGCTAGCACGAGGGGACATAACTTTAAATTGTAGGGTAATAGATATAGGGCAGATGTCAGAGGTAGTTTCTTTACTCAGAGTAGTAGGGGTGTGGAACAGACTGCCTGCAACAGTAGTAGACTTGCCAACTTTAAGGGCATTTAAATGGTCATTGGATAGGCATATGGACAAGAATGGAATCGTGTGGGCTTCAGATTGGTTCCTCTGATCGGCGCAATATCGAGGGCACAGCTTAGGCAGAGGCTGGGTATGGAGTTAGTACCTGATCTTTACAAAGTATTTGCCTCTGTGGGTAAATTTACTCAGAAAGAACAGGGGGAGAAGGACAAGAAGTTATAATTTTGAGGGATACAGGATCTAACCAGCTGCTGATAGTAAGAGAGGAGCGAATATGCACTCTTTCTGATATTACCCAAGAGTGTGGTAATTTGTGGGATAGATGGACAGAAATTTAGCATTACCCTATGTAAGATCAGGTTGGAGTGCCACCTTAAGACTGGGGAAGTTACTTGGGGAGTGATTGACAAAGTGTCAGTTCCAGGAATTCAGTTTTTTCTTGGGAATGATTTATCCAAGGTGGGAGGGACGCCCCTTGTTGTGGAGAAGCCCAAGGAAGACCAAGAAACTGAGGAGTTAAAACAGAAATATCCTGGTATTTTTCCAGACTGTGTGGTAACCAGATCCCAGTAACATAAGTCACAGCAAAAAGCGAAAAGTAAAGAGAAAGATGGAGGAGTTGAGGTTCAGTTAGCAGATACCCTGTTTGATTAGATTAGATTACTTTACAGTGTGGAAACAGGCCCTTCGGCCCAACAAGTCCACACCGACCCGCCGAAGCGTAACCCACCCATACCCCTACATTTACCCCTTACCTAACACTACGGGCAATTTAGCATGGCCAATTCACCTGAGCTGCACATCTTTGGACTGTGGGAGGAAACCGGAGCACCCAGAGGAAACCCACGCAGACACGGGGAGAACGTGCAAACTCCACACAGTCAGTCGCCTGAGGCGGGAATCGAACCCGGGTCTCTGGCGCTGCGAGGCAGCAGTGCTAACCACTGTACCACATGTGAAGGTGCAGGAAACACCTGAACAGGCGGAGGGTCAGACAGAAGTGTTTAGTCCCGAAAGGCTAAGAGACTTGCAACAGCAAGTCAAGACGATAAAAAATATATATGTGGATGTGTACTCCGAAAAGGAGTCAGAGAATATTGCTGAGGGTTATTATCTGAAAGATAGAATCCTAAGATGGAACTGAAGACCAAGGCAGGCTAGTGCAGAGGGGACATGGGCCGAAATGCAGCAGATTGTGTTGCCGGTAGCATACAGACAGGAGGTGTTACTGGTAGCACATGAACTACCTGTAGGAAGTCACCTAGGGGTACAAAAGGCACAGGCTAAGGTACAAAAACATTTTTATTGGCCTGGAATGCACAAGGATGTGATTATCTTTTGCTGGACGTGTCATACATGCCAAATGGTAGGTCAGCCACAGGCGGTAATAAAACCAGCCCCTTTGTTGCTAATTCGCACATTTGAAGAACCTTTCACGCGGCTTGGAATTGATTGTGTAGGTCCCCCCCCTCCCCCCCCCCCCCCCCCCCCCGCCCCCCTCCCCCCCCCCGAGAACTAAAAGTGGGAACCAGTACTTGCTAACTATGATGGATGTGTCTACCAGATTTCCGGAGGCGATTCCATTTCAGAGTATCAAGGCAAAAGGTAGTAGAAGAGTTAGTAGCTTTCTTCGCACGGTATGGGTTACCCAGAGAGATTCAGTCGGACCAAGGATCAAATTTTACTGCTAGGCTGTTTCAGGAAGTTATGGATAGCTTAGGTATACAGCACTTTAAATCCAATGTGTATCATCCTGAGTCCCAGGGAGCTTTGGAAAGGTAGCATCAGACCTTGAAGACCATGTTGAGAGCTTAGTGTCAGGGCTACCCGAATGATTGGGATAAAGGTATCCCATTCGTATTGCTTGCCATTAGAGATGCCCCAAACAAATCTACTCAGTTCACTCCCTTTGAGTTAATATTCAGGCATGAAGTGAGAGGCCCTTTGAAATTAATTAAAGAAAAATTGACAGGGCCAAAGTCGGAGATCTCACACTTAGATAATGTATTGGACGAGAGGGAGAGACTAAATCGAGTAGGTGCATTATCTAAACAGCACCTAAAGAGGGCACAGTATAGAATGAAGCAGGTGGCAGATAAAAGCTCTGAGACTCGGACGTTTTCCCGAGAGGATAATGTGTTCGTACGGTTACCAGTGATAGGAGATCCCTTCAAAGCCAGGTTTAGTGGTCCCTATCAAATTGAGAACAAATTGAGTCAGGTGAACTATTTAGTAAAGATGCCAGATAGAAAAACAGGTATGTCATGTGAACATGTTGAAACCGTATTATACTAGAGAGAAAGAGAAAGAACTGGAGAACCAGGTGTAAGTTACTGCCCTGTAGAGTGAGGAATCAAATCCAGATGATGTGGATTTTGAGGTGCCTCAAAATAGATTAAAAAATGAAGAAGTCCTTTAGGAGTGGGATAAGTTAGTAAGCTACCTGTCTCAGGAGCATAGAACACGGTTTAAAGATTTGTACAAGAACATATATAAGAATCAGATAGGGACGACTGATGCTATTGTACGTGAAGTAGACATAGGGAATACTGCTCCAATAAAACAACACCCGTATTGGCTTAATCTTTTCAAAGCCAGACAGGTTCAGAAGAAGTTTGAGGCCTTGCTCAATGAGAACATCATCGAACCAAGCCAGAGCGAGTGGGGTTTGCCGATCGTCTTAGTTCCCAAACCGGACGGGACTCAATGATTTTGCTTGGATTATCAGAAGGTCAACGCCGTTAAAAAATCGGACTCATGTCCAATTCCTAGATTGGAGGACTGTATCGAGAAAGTTTGATAAGCCAGTTACATCATCAAGTTGGACTTAATGTGTGGTTACTGGCAGGTACCTTTATCAGAGACGATGAAAGAAATTTCTGCGTTTGTAACCCCAAATGGGCTATATCAGTTTAAACTGCTGCCCTTTGGAATGAAGAACGCACCCGCCACATTCCAAAGACTCATGAACGGAGTTGTGGCTGGGTTAACAAACTGTGCAGTCTATTTGGATGATGTGGCGATCTTTAGTAAGTCCTGGAAAGATCACATGGTACAGTTGGCAGAGCTCTTTGAATGACTACGAGAAGCAAAACTGGTGATAAACTTAAATAAAACAGAATTCGCGAAAGCAGAGGTGACGTTCTTGGGACATAACATCAGTCATGGAAGGTTGAGCCCACGGAACGTAAAGACGAAGGCCATCAAGGAATTTCCACGACCAACCTCGAAGAAAGAGGTGCATCGATTCTTAGGATACAGCAGATTCTATCAGAAGTTTGTTCCAAACTTCAGCAGTGTAGTGGCACTGTTAACTGATTTCCTGAAGAAGAACACAAAGGTTCGGTGGTCAGAACAATGCCAGGAGGCATTCGACTATTTGAAAGCAATATTAACCACCAAACCAGTTTTACTTACACCAAACTTTTCAAAACCTTTTAAAGTCACCATCGATGCTAGTGACCTTGGAGTTGGAGCTGTCCTCCTACAGGGGGATGAGGGTGGGATTGAGCTGCCAGTCGAAGAAGATCAACATCAACTAGAAGAAATACTCCATGATCAAAAAAGAACTATTGAGTTTGGTACTGGCCTTACAACATTTTAATGTGTATATCACAAACAATGTGTGGGAGACGGTTATGTACACGGATCACAATCTGCTTACATTCTTAGAATGCTTTAAAGATAAGATATGGGACTTTCATTGGAGTCTTATGTTACAGACTTTTAATTTAAAAATCATACATGTTGCGAGTCATAAGAATGTAATCGCAGATGTGTTATCACGGATTTAAGTGATAGAGTTTAGATGAGATTTGTATTTATTTAATTTATATATGTATAGGTATATGGGAAGAAGTTAAGGTGAACTTCGGTTAAAGTTATCTGGATGTTAGGGTAGTGTGTTTAAGGAATAGAAAGAGAAATGAAGCCATTTTTTCATTATGATGGTTCTTTTTTCTTAAGGGGGGATGTGTATGAAGGTGTAGAAGTGTACTGCACCTTAAAGAGAATGAAGGACTTGACAAGCACTCTGTGTGCTGGAGAATTTAAAATGTAAGCATTTGGTTCAGAACAGATAGCACTAACTGAGTTGCTATGAGACAAAAATTCGAATTCGGCCAATCAGTTTAAATTATACACCCCACAAAAAAACCAAACTCTAATCAAGTTTGAATTTAGTATATTGACAATCTTAAAAGCCAATGACACAATCTGATGCTTTGGGAGGATAAGACTGAGGAAAATTGAACTGTTGAGAGGAGAACTGCCAAGCCAATGACATCTGCAGACTGCCCGGAGAATAGCTCTCTTAAAGGTACCTTTGTTGATCCGTGCCCTGTGAAGCAGAAATCCCTAAGAAGAAGAAAAGAAGATTCGACATCTGTCTGGTTTTTGAAGTTGAATTTTTGGCAAATCTTAATTGGGGGGTTTATCAGACTTCAGGAAGGGCTTATGCCCGAAACGTCGATTCTCCTGTTCCCTGGATGCTGCCTGACCTGCTGCGCTTTTCCAGCAACACATTTTCAGCTCTGATCTCCAGCATCTGCAGACCTCACTTTTTCCTCTAGTATTATAGATGGGAAAGTCAAAGGTAGGTAAGTGGAAGGAGTTGTAAATAGTTGTTAGTTAATTATTCTCTGTTACACTTTAAGAAATAAAGTTGTTAATTTTAATTTTAATTAGGTCTTGGCTTCTGAAATTTTCACAGATTACTGCACGGGATAAATCTTTTCTGTGTTGCTGGTTTAAATTAATCAGGAGGGTTTATCGCATGTTGTAACACTGCACTGTAATGTTCTATGTTTCTATGTTTCTCTTCTGATCTGATTTGCCTTTCCAAAAATTCAGCACCTCAAATTTTCCTAACTGAAGGAGCTGCTGGAGGAAGTGGTGGAAGGCATCTGGATGGATAGGCAAATAAGAAGAGTTTAGAGGGATATTGAGAAAATATTGGCAAATGGGACCAGATTAATTGAAGTTATCTGGTTGCCATGGACGAGTTGGACTGAAGGATCAGTTTCTGTGCTGTACAGCTCTATGACCCTATGACTCAGTGGTCCTGCATTCCCTCAGCAGAGAGACTTAAGTGTATCATCCAGGCCAACATTCTGTGGCCAGGATTGATGAGAGTACTGACTTTCAGGTGAAGGCATTATCATGTCAGATAATGTCCTACCTCTCCTCTGAGAGTACATGTCAAGGATTCAAAGGTCTCTATTTGAATAAGAGCCGATCCCCTTTTCTCCTGCAAGTTTCTAGTATTCTCTGGTACTGCAGGGCAGTGACCATTCTTGGTAGAGAGTTGGTAGATTCTATAAAGAATATTTAGAACCATGAAGCAGCTAAGTCTCTATCAAGAATGGTCACTGCCCTGTTGGGCATTCAGGAGAGATGTTCACTCTTCTTACCCCCATCAATGCTGAAGAAGATTATAGGACCCTGGCTGCTCACCACAATTCAGATTTTAAAGGCATCAAGGGGTATGGAGAGAAAGCGAGAACATGGTGTTGAGATAGAGACTCAACCATGATCATGCTGAAGGGCAAAGATGGGCTGAATGGCCTACTCCTGCTCCTGGTTTAGGGAGAGAATTCCACTGGTACTAGGCCAGGTGGGTGAAGCCATGGTGGCCAAAGATGGAGAGATTAAAATTGGGGATGGAGTTGGAGGGTCGTCGGGTTGTGATCCTGGAAGAGGGTGCATAGTAGGGTGAGGTGAGGGAGGAAGGAAATCAGGCACCAAGGTGAGAATGCGAAAGCCTTTGCCAGTGAGGTCAAAGTTCGACTGGCATCTGAGATAGGATGGGTGGTCCTGCTTTACTTTGGAACATTTGCTGATGGCTGCAAAAAGAGAAAGCTATGTGTGCTGTCACCAATAGGTGTCAGTGTTGAACCCATTGTGTTGATGGGAGAGATAGAACACAGTGTCACCAAAACAACTACAGTTGCGTATGAACACTGGAAGTTTTCTTTTAGCTCTTTGGTCCTGGTATTCTTCAAAGAGTCTCTCAGTTACTGCAGCTGCTTTCCGCACTGTGGACCTCCCATAAGCAGCCCAACCTCTATCTTGAAATAATACCCTACACTTGTCCCTTCACTCCAGGCTCTCTCTTTTCCTGGGATGTGACCAAGGAAAAGAGTTGGTCAGCAGTTGAGCCATAGAATTCCTACAGTGCTGGAAGAGGCCATTTAGCCCATTGAGTCTGCATTGACCTTCCTAAGAACATCACACCCAGGCCCAGCTCCCCCAACCTCACATTTACCCTGACTAATACACACATCTTTGGACCGTGGGAGGGAACCAGGGCACACAGCAAACACAGGGAGAATGTGCAAATTCCACACAGAGAGTCACCCAAGGCTGGAATTGAACTTGGGTCCCTGATGCTGTGAGACAGCAGTGCTAACTACTGAGCCACCCATAAAATGGATGCAATCAAGCTCACAGCTATTAATGCTTCCACCTAATAGGAAGAACTGGTGTAATAGCATCTCAATAGTTTAAGTACCTCAGCTTAGTACTTTGGGAGTGTTAAGTTAAATCCCACCATGACAGGTAGTAAAGTTTGAATCAAATAAAATTGTGGATTTTATTGAATAAACAGAATTTAGTATAATAGTGAGCATGACCGTATGAACTCATCATTCATTAATAGCCTTTAGGGAAGAAAATCTGCTGACCTTACCTGGTGTGAGGCCACATGTGACTCCAGACCCAGAGCATGTGGTGCCTGTAAAGTGCTGCCTGGTCACCTAGAGATGGGCACTAAATGCTGACCTCTCTCCAGTGATACCAACATCTTAGGACGAAATAAAAACAGCTTGAGTTGGTTGAGATAGTAACTGGAAGGGGTAGTCACTCTCTTACTAATACCCATCAACTCAGTGGTCACAGAATCATTACAGTATAGAAGAAGGCCATTCAGCCCACCGAGTCAATACTGGCACTGTGTGCATCAATCCGGTTAGTCCCATTCCCAGTTGCTGATTGAAAAACTGGAAGAAACAGGCAGGTCTAGACATATCCAAGAAACCCAATGATGAAACCCTCAAGGTGATTTAAATGTTTGCCAGCTCCCAAATTGCTCCCACAAGAATTTCGGCCATTTGTCTTCGTCCAATTTTGTGGCGTGTGTATCCAAGGCCAGAAAGGGCTTCTGGAAGGCCAGGATGGTCAGGAGTAAATGTCCAAATCATGTAAGCAACTTGAGAGCACCAAAACCCCCTCACCTCTCCTCCTACCCCACTCCCCACCCACTGCCCATCGCTAAGATTCCCTCCGTCTCATCTTTCCCAGTGACCCATTGTCTGTGAGTGTTTAAATGAGTACTTGGCTGATTTTTCAAGCTTAATCCATTTTCTGGTTATTGCCACATTGCTGTTTGAGAGAGCTTGCTCTGTGGCAAATTAGTTGCCCATGAGTCCTAAGTTACAGCAGAGACGACAACAGTACGCTATTGTGTTGTAGCGCACTCTGGGACATTCTGAGGTACTGAATGTAAATGCTGGGCCTTCTTTTCGACAGAGAAGGGAACAGCTTCTGACCTCTCATGCCCGAGTGTCTGATCTACCTTGCAGTGTGAATCACATATTTATCCTTTGAGAATTGGAAGACTATTTGCAAACCTGCGAATATCGTGACTCAATGCTGATTTCACCTTTCCATCTGCACTCAGCGGATTAAAAGGCAGGAGTTTATGTCGACTCGAGTCTGAGTTAAGAAGCCCCCACTCTGGACATTTCAGCACATAATCCTTAGATTTTTGGAGATTCCGTCTTTTGAATTGACCCCATCTATCCTCTCAAGTGAGATCCACCTCAAGAATCCCATTCTGTTATTTTGAATGTTATTTTGAATTTTTTTTAAATGTAACAAAATGGGCGGCACGGTGGCACAGTGGTTAGCACTGCTGCCTCACAGCGCCAGAGACCCGGGTTCAATTCCCGACTCAGGCGACTGACTGTGTGGAGTTTGCACGTTCTCCCCGTGTCTGCGTGGGTTTCCTCCGGGTGCTCCGGTTTCCTCCCACAATCCAAAAATGTGCGGGTCAGGTGAATTGGCCATGCTAAATTGCCCGTAGTGTTAGGTTAAAGGGGTAAATGTAGGGGTATGGGTGGGTTGCGCTTCGGCGGGTCGGTGTGGACTTGTTGGGCCGAAGGGCCTGTTTCCACACTGTAAGTAATCTAATCTAATCTAATCTAATGAAGAAACGTTGGAGGCATTTTCCCGGTGTCCTGACCAACAACTATCCTTTAGTTGAAATCACAAGTGCAAACCTCTGGTCATTATCATGTTGCTGGTCATGGAATCCTTCTGAGCACAAATTATGCTCCTCATTTGCTTTGGAACATAAGGCACAGCCAGCAATGATGGTTGTGGGGAGGGGAAAGAGAAGCAGGGAGAGTTTATTGTGTCCTTTCAGATTTGGTTAGAGATTAAATATATACACCAATATATCCCAAAAGGGTCAATGTAGCATGGAAACAGACCGTTCGGCCTACCATATCTATGCCAACCAACAAACACCAAAGTACACTAATCCCATTTCCCTGCATTTGGTCCATAGCCTACAAAGCCTTGGCATTTTAAATGCATGTCCAGATATTTCTTAAATGTTATGGGAATACCTGTCTCTCCCATACTCTCAGGCTATGTATTCCATACTAATACCACTCTGGGTGAAAACCTGTTTTTTCAGACCTCCTAACATGTTTTATATAATTGTAATAGGACTTCCTTGCTCCTATATTCTATACCCTGGCTAACAAAGGCAAACATCCCATATGCCTCCTTCCCCACCTTGTCTACCTGTACTAACACCTTCAGGGATCGATACACTAAGATCCCTTTGTTCCTCAGTACTGCCTGGGGACCTACCATTCATTGTGTATATCCACCCCCCCCCCCCCCCCCCCCCCCCCCCCAATTAGAGTTCCCAAAATACATCACCTCGCACTTATCAGGATTAAATTCCATCTGCCATTGCTCTGCCCAATTTACCAGCTAATCAACATCAGACTGGAGCCTTAGGCCATCCCCCTCACTATCAATAACACCACCAATTTTCATGTCATTTGTAAATATTCTAATTATACCTGCTACATTTAAATCAGATCCATAACAAACAACAAGGGTCCCAGAACCGATCCCTGTGGTACACCGCTGGACACAGGCTTCCAATCACAAATACAACTCTCCACCATCACCCTTTGCCTCCTATTTGTAAGCCAGTTTTGGATTCAGGTTGTCAACTTCCTTAGGATCCCTTGGCTCTTACCTTTTAGACCAGCCTTCCATGTGAGAATTATCAAAGGCCTTTATGAAGTCCACGTAAACCACATCAACCTCACTATCCTCACCAAAATACATAGATACCTTTTCAAAAGAATTCAATTGAATAAGTCAGACATATATCCCACTACCAATTCTGTGCTGACTATCCCTGATCAATCTCTGTCTTTACAAATGTTGATTAGTCCTGTCCTTCTGAACTTTTTCCAATAATTTCCCTAACCACTGACATCAGACTAACTAATCTGTAATTAACTGGTGTATCCATGCTGCCCTTCTTGAACAAAGAAACCACATTGTATACACGCATTCCAATCCCACTGGAAAACCAGGGACAAAACAATAAATTGCATTTATATAGCACTCTTAATGTATTACAATGCCTCAAGGTAACTCATAGGAACCTTATTGAGCAAAAGTTGACAATCTCAACCAGAGATGTTGAGACTTGGTCAGAGGTGGGTTTTAAGGAACATTTTGATGGTGGAGAGAGAGGAAGATAAGTTTAAGGAGGGAGATTCCAGAGCAGCTGGGCAGATGGCTGCCTGTGGTGGAAAGGTTACATTCAGGAATCCCTCAAGAGGCCAGATTCAGAAGAACACAAAGCTGGAGTAAGTTGGAAAGAAAGGAAGAAGACTGAGTTAATGGAGGGATTTTAGAATAAAGCTGAGAATTGAAAACGGCTTCTTTGTCAGACTTGGACCTATTGTGAGTCAGTAAGTGCTGGGACTCTTCGGGGTGTGGGGGGAGGAGGAGAAGGGGGAGGTAGGGAGGGTGTGGGCAGCAAAGTTGATAGAATCTGGCACACTATCCCCACCCCGTCAGTGCAACATTCATTCATTCAAGATTCACTCCCTCCACCACCCACACACCAGTGGCAGCACAGTGTCAACTATCACCAGGATGCACTGGACTAACTCACCAAAGATCCTCAGACTGCACCTTAGAAACCCATGACCACTTCCATCTGGAAGGACAAGGGCAGCAGATACATGGGAACACCACCCCCTGCAAGTTCCCCCCCAATCACCATCCTGACTTGGAAATGTATCGCCGTTCCTTCACTGTTGCTGGGTCAAAATTCTGGAATTCCCTCCCTAATGGCATTGGGGGTCAACCCACTGCAGGTGGACTGCAGTGGTTCAAGACAGCAGCTCACCCCCGCCTTCTCAAGGGGCAGCTAGGGACCTGCAATAAATGCTGGTCCAGCTGGTGATGCCCACATTCCATGAATTAATTTTAAAAATTGAAACTCTCCCTCAAGTTGTTGATTTTACAATAAACCTCCAAGTATATGGCAGGCTTCTTTAGCAGGATGGTGAAGGGCAGTGGCACTTTAATGCCTCATAGCTGGTTAGAGTATCTACTTCATCAAGTCAGCTATAATTCTCTCCTTGGAGCATGTCGCACTGAGCCAAGCTCCCTGAAACAACACTCACTTATTAAGAATCACTTACCTCATGACGAACACCCAAAAGGATGTGTTAGAAAGTCATTATCAGCTGAGGGTGGTGCATAATGTGTTGGAGTTCCAAATTATATTTTGCAGAGCAGCAGAATGGAGATTTGCTCATAATGCGAAAGACTACTCCAAAGATTGCTTTCCACTCTTTTAGAGTCATAGAGTCATAGAGATGTACAGCACGGAAAGATCCTTCGGTCCAAACCGTCCATGCCGACCAGATATCCCAACCCAATCTAGTCCTACCTGCCAGCGCCCAGTCCATATCCCTCCAAACCCTTCCTATTCATATCCAGATGCCTTTTAAATGTTGCAATTGTACCAGCCTCCACCATTTCCTCTGGCAGCTCGTTCCATACACGTACCACCCTCTGTGTGAACAGGTTGCCCCTTAGGTCTCTTTTATATCTTTCCCCTCTCACCCTAAGCTTATGCCCTCTAGTTCTGGACTCCCCCACCCCAGGGAAAAGACTTTGTCTATTTATCTTATCCATGCCCCTCATGATTTTATAAATCTCTATAAGGTCACCTCTCAACCTCCGATTCTCCAGGGAAAACAGCCCCAGCCTATTCAACCTCTCCTTTTAGCTCAAACCCTCCAACCCTGGCAACATACTTGCAAATCTTTTCTGAAACCTTTCAAATTTCACATCATCTTTCCAACAGGAAGGAGACCAAAATTGCATGCAATATTTCAACAGTGGCCTAACCAATGTCCTGTACAGCCGCAACATGACCTCCCAACTCCTGTACTCAATACTCTGACCAATAAAGGAAATCATACCAAACGCCTTCTTCACTATCCTATCTACCTGTGACTCCACTTTCAAGGAGCTATGAACCTGCACTCCAAGGTCTCTTTGATCAGCAACACTCCTGAGGACCTTACCATTAAGTGCATACGTCCTGCTAAGATTTGCTTTCCCACACTTTTCTTTTCCACAGTACTCTCCTCAGCCACTGGGACAGATCTGCCCCCCTGAGTGGCTAGATTTCAAGGCTCAGAGGAGCGGCAATGTTAATCCATGTTTGGGAACAAGTTGCTTGTGATGGTCTGATCCTGTGCATAAAAAGTAGAATTTGAATTCAATAAGAAAAATATTATTGGAATTGAGAATCTACTGATGGCTGTGAAACCATTGCTGAGTGTTTGAAAAACCCATCTCGTTCATTAATGTCCTTTCGGGAAGGAGATCTGCCATCCTGACCTGGTCTGGCCTATGTATGACTCCAGATCCACAGCCATATGGTTGACTCTAAACTGCCCTCCGAAATGGCTTAGGAAGCCACTCAGTTTAAGGGTAGGTAGGGACGGCCATAAATGCTCGCCAGTCCATCTCCCACACAGGAATCATGAAAGATTCCGAAGTTGGTACGGACAGAGTGTTGCAGTGTTGGAGGTGCCGTCTTGTGGTTAAGACGTCAAACTAAGGCCCCATCCTTCTGATCATTTCCTTTCTGATGTTCTGGTTAACCATTTGGAGGGGACGGTGGTAATGTCACAAGGCCAATGATGTGGAGTTGGAAGTTAATGTACTGGGGACGTAGGTTTAACTCCCACCGGGCTCAAATTTGAATTCCTTAACATCTGGTTTGGCATGGTCTGTTGTCAAAAAACAAAATCACCTGATTTACTTTTGCCCTTTCAGGGGAAGAAATCCACCATCCTCACCTGGTCTGACACTGGACCCACAGCATTCCAGAACTAGAGGGCACAGGTTTAAGGTGAGAAGGGAAAGATATAAAAGAGACCTAAGGGGTAACTTTTTTATGCAGCGAGTGGTGCCTGCATGGAATGAGCTGCTAGAGGAAGTGGTGGATGCTGGTACAATTCCAGCATTTAAAAGACATCTGGATGGGTATATGAATGGGAAGGGTTTGGAGGGAAATGGGCCGGGTGCTGGTAGGTGGGACTAGATTGGGTTGGGATATCTGGTCAGCATGGACGAGTTGGACTGAAGGATCTGTTACCGTGCTATACATCTCTATGACTCTATGACTCTATTTCACATCCGAATAAATGTGAATGCTGGAAATCAGAAACAAAGAGAAGGAAGGCTGTGGCCTAGCGATATTATCGCTGGACTGTTAATCCAGAGCTGAAAATGTGTTGCTGGAAAAGCGCAGCAGGTCAGGCAGCATCCAGGGAACAGGAGAATCGACGTTTCGGGCATAAGCCCTTCTTCAGGAATGAGGAAAGTTTGTCCAGCAGGCTAAGATAAAAGGTAGGGAGGAGGGACTTGGGGGAGGGGCGTCGGAAATGTGATAGGTGGAAAGAGGTCAAGGTGAGGGTGATAGGTCAGACTGGGGTGGGGGCGGAGAGGTCGGGAAGAAGATTGCAGGTTAGGAAGGCGGTGCTGAATTCGATGGATTAGACTGAGACAAGGTGGGGGGAGGGGAAATGAGGAAACTGGTGAAATCCGAGTTCATCCCTTGTGGTTGGAGGGTTCCTAGGCGGAAGATGAGGTGCTCTTCCTCCAACCGTCGTTTTGTTGTGGTCTGGCGATGGAGGAGTCCAAAGACCTGCATATCCTTGGTGGAGTGGGAGGGGGAATTGAAATGTTGAGCCACAGGGTGGTTGGGTTGGTTGGTCCGGGTGTCCCAGAGGTGTTCTCTGAAGCGCTCCGCAAGTAGCCGGCCTGTCTCCCCAATATAGAGGAGGCCACATCAGGTGCAGAGGATGCAATAGATGATGTGTGTGGAGGTGCAGGTGAATCTGTGGTGGATATGGAAGTTTCCTTTGGGGCCTTGGAGGGAGGTGAGGGGGGGAGGTGTGGACGCAAGTCTTGCACCTCCTGCGGTTGCAGGGGAAGGTGCCGGAAGTGGAGGTTGGGTTGGTGGGGGGTGTGGACCTGACGAGGGAGTCACGGAGGGAGTGGTCTTTACGGAATGCTGATAGGGGAAGGGAGGGAAATATATCCTTGGTGGTGGGGTCCGTTTGGAGGTGGCGGAAATGACGGCGGATGATGCGCTGAACATGGAGATTGGTGGGGTGGTAGGTGAGGATCAGTGGGGTTCTGTCCTGGTGGCGGTTGGAGGGGCGGGGCTCAAGGGCGGAGGAGCGGGAAGTGGAAGAGATGCGGTGGAGGGCATCGTCGACCACGTTGCGGGGGAAATTGCGGTCCTTGAAGAAGGAGGCCATCTGGGTTGTGCGTTTTTGGAACTGGTCCTCCTGGGAGCAGATGCGGCGGAGTCGAAGGAATTGGGAGAATGGGATGGCGTTTTTACAGGGGGCAGGATGGGAGGAGGTGTAGTCCAGGTAGCTGTGGGAGTCGGTCGGTTTGTAGTAGATGTCCGTGTTGATTCGGTCGCCTGAGATAGAAATAGAAAGGTCGAGGAAGGGGAGGGAGGAATCTGAGACTGTCCAAGTGAATTTGAGGTCGGGGTGGAAGGTGTTGGTGAAGTGGATGAACTGTTCAACCTCCTCGTGGGAGCACGAGGCGGCGGCGATACAGTCATCGATGTAGCGGAGGAAAAGGTGGGGGGTGGGGCCAGTGTAGTTGCGGAAGATGGATTGTTCCACATATCCTACGAAGAGGCAGGCATAGCTGGGGCCCATGCGGGTGCCCATGGTTACTCCTTTCGTTTGGAGGAAGTGGGAGGATTGGAAAGAGAAGTTGTTCAGGGTGAGGACCAGTTCAGTCAGTCGAAGGAGGGTGTCAGTGGAAGGGTACTGGTCGGTACGGCGGGAAAGAAAGAAGCGGAGGGCTTTGAGTCCTTCATAATGGGGGATGGAGGTGTACAGGGACTGGATGTCCATGGAGAAAATAAGTCGCTGGGGACCAGGGAAGCGAAAATCATGGAGCAGGTGGAGGGCATGGGTGGTGTCCCGAATGTAGGTGGGGAGTTCTTGGACTAAGGGGGACAGGACGGTGTCAAGGTATGCGGAGATGAGTTCGGTGGGGCAGGAGCAGGCGGAGACAATGGGTCGGCCGGGGCAGTCAGGTTTGTGGATTTTGGGCGGGAGGTAGAAGCGGGCGGTGCGGGGTTGTGGGACTATGAGGTTGGAGGCGGTGGATGGGAGATCCCCCGAGGTGATGAGGTTATGGACGGTCTGGGATATGGTGGTTTGGTGGTGGGGGGTGGGGTCATGGTCAAGGGGGCAGAGACCCAGGATATGTTCAGGGGACCTGGGTTTGAATCGCACCATGGTAGATGGGGAAATTTGAATTCAAAAGACATCTGGAATTAAGAGTATAATGATGACCATGGATCCATTGTCGATTGTTGGGGAAAAACCCATCTGGGTCACAAATGTCCTTAAGGGAAGGAAATTGCCATCCTTACCTGATCTGGCCTACATGTGACTCCAGACCCACAGCAATGTGGTTGACTCTTAACTGCCCTCTGGGCAATAAATGCTGGCCTAACCAGTGACACCCTCAACCCATGAATGAATTAAAAAAAACAGAAATTGCTGGAAAAGCTCAGCAGGTCTGGTAGCATCTCTGGACAGAAAGCAGAGTTAAGGTGACCCTTCCTCAGAACTGATGGTAGCTAGGAAAATGTTAGTTTGTATGTAGAAGCTGGAGAAGGGGTAAGGAGTAAGTAATAGGTGGAGATAGAGCCCAAAGAGAGAGAATAGACAAAGAAGTGGATAATGATCTGGCTGGGAGAATGAATAGCTATTAAGGGGAACTGTTAGTGGCTAGTGGGAGGCCTTTAAAAGTGAGATAGCTAGAGTTCAAGGTCTGTATGTTCCTATGATGGTGTTTTGACAGGAATAGGGAAACAAATAGGGATGACAAGAGATATTGTGGCTTTGACCAGAAGCAAGGAGGTATTTCCTCAGGTACAGGCAGCTGGGATCAAGAGAATTCCTGGAGGTATATAGGGCACACAGGAGTTTACTGAAGAAGGAAATCAGGCGGGTGAAAAAGGTGGCACAAGATAGCCTTGGCTGAGAAGATTAGGGTGAATCCAAAGAGATTCTTTAAGTATATTAAAGGAAAAAGAATAACAAAAGAGAGAATAGGGCCCCTCAAGGACCACAGTGGACATGTATGGGTCAAATCGCAGGGAATGGACGAGGTCCTCCATGAATATTTCTCCTCTGTGTTTATTATGGAGAAAGACATGAAGACTTGGGAACTTGGGGAAGTTAGTGGTGATACCTTGGGGACAATCCGTATCACAGTAGAGGAGGTGTTGGATGTGTTAGAATGTATGAAGGTGCAAGAGGCTAAAGAACAAATTGCAGGGACCCTGGCTGATCTTTTTGCATCATTGTTAGCCATGGGTGAGGTCCTGGAAAACTAGGGGTTAGCAAGTGTTGTGCCCTTATTCAAGAAGGGCTGCAAAGAAAAGCCTGGGAAATATAGATCAATAAACCTAGCTTCTGCAGTGGGTAAGTTACTTGAGAAGATTCTGAGATAAGATATACATGTATTTGGAAAGACAGGGTTTGATTAGTAGTAGTCAGCATGGCTTTGTGTATGGAAGATCATGCCTCATAAATTTGTTAGAGTTCTTTGATAAAGTGGAGAAAGTGAGGACTGCAAATGCTGGAGATCAGACTGAAATGGCAAATGGAGTTTAATATAGATAGGTGTGAGGTCTTGCATTTTGGAAAGTCAAATCAGGGTTGGAGTTTCATGGCGAATGGTGGGGCCTTAAGGAGTGTAATGGGACAGGGGAACTTGGAGTTCAGGTGCACGGTTCTCTGGAAATGGAGTCACAGGTAGACAGGTCAGTGAAGAAGGCTTTTGGCATACTGGCCTTCAACAGTCAGGGCATTGAATATAGAAGTTGGGAAGTTATGTTGCAGTTGCACAGGACGTTGGTGAGGCTGCACTTGGAGTATTGTGTTCAGTTTTGGTCACTTTGCTATAGGAAGGATGTTATTAAATAGGAAAGAGTATAGAAGAAATTTACAAGCATGTTGCCAGGACTCAACAGTCTGAGTTATAGGGAAAGGTTGGACAAGCTAGGACTTGTTTTCTTTCGAGCATTGGAGACTGAGAGAGGATGTTACAGAAGTGTATAAGATCATGAGAGGCATGGATAGGGTGAATGCACTCAGACCCTTTCCCAGGGTTGGGGACTCGAGGACTAGAGGGCAACAGTTTAAGGTTAGAGGGGAAAGAATAAAAGGGAACCTGAGGGGCAACGTTTTTACACCGAGGGTGGTATGCATATGGAATGAGCTGCCAGTGGAAGTGATTGAGGCGGGTACATTAACAACATTTAAAAGGCATTTGGACAAATACATGGATAGGAAAGAATTAAAAGGATGTAAGCCGAGCGCAGGGAAATGGGGTTAGTGTGGATGGACATTTTAGTCGGCGTGGATCAGTTTGGGCCAAAGGGCGTGTCCCTGTGCTGTAGGACTCTATGGCTCTATAACAATAGGTAGTATGTAATGGCAGACTATATGATCACAAGGCCTGGTGTGTGGGGTTGGTTGCTAAGACATAATAGAGTTCAGCCCTAAAGTTATTGAACTCGATATTGAGTCCAGAAGGCTGCAGGGTGCCCAAGCGGAAAATGAGGTGTTGATTCTCCAGTTTGCGCTGAGCTTCACTGGAGCACTGCAGCAAGCCTGAGACAGAGATGTTGGCCAGGGAACAGGGTGGGGTGTTAAAGTGGCAGCAACAGGAAGCTCAGGGTTGGTTTTTGCAGGCAGAACATAGATGTTCTGCAAAGCAGTCATCCAGTCTACGCTTCATTTGCCCAGTGTAGAGGTAACCACATTGGGAGCAGCGAATGCAGTCGACTAGATTGTGGGAAGTGCAGGTAAAGCACTGTTTCTCAGGAAGGTGTGTTTGGACCCTTGGATACTGAGGAGGGAGGAGGGAAATGGCCAGGTGTTCCACCTTCAGCCATTGCAGGGGAAGGTGCTTTGGGGCTGTTGGGAGTGAAGGAAGAATGGACCGGGGTGTCCCGGAGGGAACAGTGCCTGGGGAAGGCACACAGGGAGGAGGTGGGGGGAATTTAACGACCCTCTGAAATGGCCATGGCAGATCACTCAGACAGAAATTAACAAATAAAGGCAAAAAACTGCAGATGCTGGAAATCTGAGATGTTAGCTTTGCTTCTCTCTCTCTCTCTCTCTCTCTTTCTCTCCACAGATGCTGCCAGACCTGCTGAGTTTCTGCAGCGTTCTCTCTGTTTGTCATGAGGGTAACAAACCCCGGTCTTGCCAGAGATGCCCACATCTCATTCAAGAGTAAACATCACAAGAGATAGATCACGTAGTCACTGCCACATTACAGCTTGTGACCTCTTTCTGTGGAAACATTTGACTGGGTTTTACCCTCTCTGGCAGTGTGAGGAAGGCTGATTAGGAAGTGAGAAACTGACTGCTATTTCGCAGAAAGGCTTGAGGCCATGTCCTTACCTCAGCCCTCCACACACCCGGCCTTGTCATCACATGAAAACCGAAAAAATTGCGGATGTTGTAAATCAGAAACAAAAACAGGAATTGCTGGAAAAGTTCAGTAGGTCTGGCAGTATCGCTGGAGAGGAACCACAGTTAATGTTTAGGGTTGAGTGACCCTTTCTCAGTACTGTTCTGATTTCTCTCCACAGATGCTGCCAGACCTGCTGAGCTTTTCCAGCAATTTCTATTTTTGCTTGTCATCACATGAGCTGCTACCACCCAGAACTCTGTTGTCAGTCACTAGTAGTCCCCATTGATTTGATTTGATATATTTATTGTCAAGTGTACCTTGTTATAAAATACAGTGAAAAGTGTTGTATTGTGTCACCACTCTCCAGCAGCGTCTTAAAATACAGCTAAGTAAACCAAAACATTGAATATAAAGGCAGAAAAATATTCATTCTCCCAGACTAACCTTTAACCCCTCCTTTGTCTGTCCAACTGTTTCTCTTTCTCTTTGGGCTCTATTTCCACCTCTCGTTTATTGTCCAACTCCACACACCCTCCCCCCTCCATCTTCTCCATACATACCAACTTTTTCATGGCTACCATCAGTTCTGAAGGAGGGTCACTTGATCAGAAACATTAACTCTGTTTCTCTCTCCACAGATACTGCCAGTCATACTGAGTTTCTCCAGCAACTTCTGTTTTTGCTTCTGGTACCACGCCACAGAATGTGGTTGAGGCCAAAGTGTTTTCACAAGGGACTTAGGGCTAATGGGATCAAAGGGCACGGAGAGAGAAAGTGGGAACAGGATACTGAGTTGGATGATCATATTGAATGGTGGAAGGCCTACTCCCTGCTCCCATTTTCTATGATTCTGTGTTACTCCTCTCCCCACTAACGTGGATGACATGTTGGTTGGCCGTCTACAGCCCCTTAATGGGAAGGCCAACCCATCATTGCCATGAAAGGGAGTCTCTCCCATCCAATCAGGCTCCAAATCATCGTATTTACAAACAGAGTCAGGCCATTTGGCCTCTTGAGCAACCCCGAAATGTGACTATCCAGTGGGAGAGAGGATAGGCCGCATAGCACACAACCAAAATTTAAAGGCTCCCACCTCCCCCAGCATCCCACACACCCCACCCCCCTTCTTTATGTTGGTCCAGAAGCCGTGAAAAAGCAAAGTCTCCCAGTGGCCATGTGAAGCATCATCTGCACCAGGCAGCCTGTTCCCATGGCCAGCTTCTCCATCACCATCATGCCACCTCCTCATTCAGATGAATTCAATCCTGTCCTTCTTCCCACGTTGCTGCTGAAAGTGCAGTAGACATTGGACAATCGGAGTCACTTGATTGCCTCTTTAACATGTCAAGCAGACCTTTATTTTCATTATTTGTTCATGGGACGTGAGCGACACCGACTAATGGCTAGCATTTATTGGCCACCTCCCTAATTGCCTAGAGGATGGTTGAGAATCAACCCCATTGCTGTAGGTCTGGAGTCAATGTGTTGGCCAGACCAGGTAAGGATGGCAGATTCCCTTCCCCAAAATGGCATTAAGTGAACCAGATGAATTTCTTTCCCCTGATTCTGACACTTTATTGCCTTCCACGTCGCCTTGCCATGTTTTAGGCAAAAATGTGGTAGGGAGGGCTGAGTTGCTCTTGAAAAGGGCTGACAGGGATTGGAGGCAGGAATGGCCTCCTTCCATGCTGTAATCATTTTATAATTTCTATGGAATTGGCCGGGATCTGAAGGAATGACTAGAAGCAGCCACAGGCACTGGTACCCAGACCCTGCCTAATCCTATTGTGAGAGGCACTCCCTGGGTCAGTGATGCATGGGATATTGTGACCTAACTTTGGAGACCCCACTTCATGTTTAGAAACTGGACGAATCAATGCCCAGTTTCTTCCCCCTCATTTCACATTAAGGAGGCATTTCTTCAGAAGATCAGTGGGAGGAGCCTGGAAAGCACTTACCCAATAGGCTGTGGAACCTGCAGGCCAATTAAAATCTCACAACGAAGACTTTTGCTGGACCAATGGACATGCAACAAATGGCAAATAGAGGATTCACATTGGCCAAAAGCTCAATCATTGGCTCAAGAAGGACTGAAAGGCCTCCTCTGAATGCTACTGGAGAGGACAATGACCATCTAACAGGCTCCGAATTACTTGCAAATATTGGTCACAACTCATTCTTCCGGCACTGAAGCAAAATTGCCACAGTCCCATCGGGCTGTTCTCTTGTCAAAGAGATGGATGATTGGTGGTAGTTTAACCTGAGGGTCACCATGCGTCAGCTGAAGGGAGAGGTTGAGAAGGAGAATCTTACCTGATGACCTCAAAGGGTGTGGGAATTGAACCCATGCTGTTGGCGTCATTCTGACATCATTAGCTAGCTCGGCAAAAGTCAGGACTGCAGATGCTGGAGATCGGAGTGGAGAATATGGTGCTAGAAAAGCACAGCCTGTCAGGCAGCATCCGAGGAGCAGGAAAATCAACATTTTGGGTAAAAGCCCTTCATCAGGAATGAAGACCCGATGAACAGCTTTTGCCCAACCGTCGATTTTCCTGCTCCTTGGATGCTGCCTGACCTGCTGTGCTTTTCCAGCACTATCACAAGCTAGCTGTCCAGCCATTTGAACTAACTGACCTTAATTCCAGCACTAGCACTGAATTACCCCAGACAAGTGAAATGGCATCTGATAGACCAGGTCTGGCATGATGATGCATTAAGCAAGATTTAGGAATGTGATAATGTTTACCCATGCGTGAAGTATCACAACTATATATTGCACTGGGAAATTCAATTATCAGGTATTTTTAAAACATCTGTGCAGTCAGTCTGTTTGATATGTCATCCCAAAGTGTAGGTAGATCTGCTGGGTAACTTAATCAGCCAGCAAATCGGCTTCAGGCTCTTGTGTAACTTTGGCGATGCTCGAGCAGGGCTAATCAATAACGCTCTTTTCCCTGACCCGCTAGGCCAATCTCTCTCACAGGAAAACCCCAACAGGCTGCAGCTCAGTGCTAAAGGCTGTGGTGTTCCTCTCACATGATGGGCAAGAAGGAGAGATACTCAGTTGACCTGGGCCTTGTGAGATACTTGCCCCCTTCTTACCATTTCAGGGATTAAGTTCTTGGTGAGAAAGGGCTCAACTCCAATTCAGGCTGTTTAAGAGTGTCAACTTGCCACCTTCCCCAGTTGATGGAGAGAGAGGGGTAAATGATCTCCAATTGCTTTAATCAGGGGCATTTGGAAGCTCAGGAACCAAGCACCGAATAAATCAAACGAAAACCATACGCTTCTGACACACTTCTTCCATGACTCTCGTTCTAATGCAAGATATAAAATAAACATGTACATTTCCACCAATGGAACACCTGAGGGGTAGGGGACAGGCAGTCTTTAGGAAACACTGGCCTTTGATTGGCCAGGAGTCTCTGGTGACTAGCAACACCAGCATTGAGACCTGCAGTAGGCTGTGAAACTTGTCCAAGCTCTGCTTTTAGTCATAGTCATAGGGTCATGCAGCAGGGAAACAGAATCTTTGGTCCAACAGAACATAATCCCTAACTAAATTAGTCCTACTTGCCTGCTTTTAGCCCATATTCCTCCAAACCTTTCCTATTCATATACCTGTCAGATTGTCAGCTCTTGATGTGCCGTTTTGGTGTGCGATGGGTTGAATCCTCTGCTGGGGTAAGGGTGTGGGTGGGGGGTGGGGGTACAGTGTGAGTTACCGCCAAAGAAGCCTGGACCTATACATCATCCCAAAAATGGAAAAGCACGTCCATCCATTTTTTTATTGGAAACAGCAAGCTGAAGGATCATGGACAATGTCAATCAGGACAAAGCAGCCCTCGCGATTAACACTCCATCCAGCACCTTCACATCAACTCTCTTCAACACCAACACTCAGTGGTAGCAGTGGTGTGTACCATCAACAAAATGCACTGCAGCAATTTACTCAAGCTCATTATGAACAGCACTTTCCAAACTCACGACCACTTCCATTTGGAAGGACAAGGGCAGCAGATACATGGGAACACCACCCCCTGCAAGTTCCCCTCCAAGCCACTCACCATCCTGACTTGAAAATATATCCCTGTTCCTTCAGTGTCGCTGGGTCAAACTCCTTGAATTCCCTCCCTAAGGGCATTGTGGGTTAACTGGTGGACTGCAGCGATTCAAGAAGGCAACTCACCCCCACCTTCTCAAGGGCAACTAAGGATGGGAAATAAATGCTGGCCCAGCCAGTGACATCCATATCCCATGAGTGATAAAAAAGATAAATGAAAGCCAAATATTGTTCAGGTATAACATAGCAAATGGAAAATGAACGATGATTATTTTGCAAGAACAGTTTGTTTCCCCTTGTGGGAGAATCTAGGACCAGAAGGCATCATCGCAAAATAAAGCATCACACATTTGAGACAGAGATGAGGAGGGATTTCTTCTCATTCAGTATATTCAAGGCTGAGAAAGATGTTTAATCAGTAAGGGAATCAAGAGTTATGGGGAAAAGGCAGGAAAGTGGAGTTGAGGATTATCAGGTCAGTTATAGTCTGAATTATGGAGAGATTTGATGGGCTGAATGGCCTTTTCTGCTCTGATGTCTTATGGTCTATGGTAATAGGAGGGAAATTATGAGCAGGCTACTCAGTGAATGTGAGTGCACAAGGAGCAGATTCAGAGTCATGTAGTCTGTGGTAGTATTCCTACCTCTGAACCAGGAGACCTGTGTTCACATCCCACCTGATCCAAGAAGTGAATAATAGCATCTCTGAAAAGGTTGATTCTAAAATGTCTACAAGAGGGAGTTGATTAAATGGGAGAATTGGGAACTGGATTCAATGAACCTAATGGTGTCATTATGCACTTGATTTTTCTTCTCTGTTTAAGGCAAGGTAAATCAGGAAGTCTAGATTTAAATGTATGCAGATTGTCCACTTATAGAGTCATAGAGATGGACAGCACAGAAACATTCCCTTCGGTCCAACTGGTCCATGCTGACCAGATATCCTCAATTAATCTAGTCTCATTTGCCAGCAGTTGGCCCATATCCCTCTAAACCCTTCCTATTCGTATACCTATCCAGATGCCTTTTAAATGTTGTAGTTGTACCAACCTCCACCACTTCCTCTGGCAGCTCATTCCATACATGTACCACCCTCTGTGTGAAAAAGTTACACCTTTTTGTCCCTTTTAAATTTTTCCCCTCTTGCCCTAAACCTATGCCCACTAATTCTGGACTCTCCCCACCCCAGGGAAAAGACTTTGTCTATTTACCCTATCCATGCACCTCATGATTTTATAAATCTCTTTAAGGTTACCCATCAGCCTTTCAACGCTCCAGGTAAAACAGCCCCAGCCTATTCAGCCTCTCCCCATAGATCAAACCCTCCAATCTTGGCAACATGTTTGTAAATCTTTTCTGAACCCTTTAAAGTTTCACAACACCCTTCTGATAGGAGGGAGACTAGAATTGTACACAATATTCCAGACTGCTCGCTGAGATGGTAGGACTGATGTATGAAGACAGCCTGATTCAGTTAGGACTATATTCACTGAGGTTTGGAAGAGGATCGAGGGAGGATCTCGACAGACTCCAACTAGAAGGGTAACCACAAGAAGGATGTTCCTGATGACATCGGAGTCCAGAATCAAAGGGTCACATACTAAGGGTCAGCCATTTGGGCTGTGACAGGGAGAAATGTCTTCACCTGGAATTCTCTGCCACGGAAAGTGGTTGAGGCCAAAACATTGATTGTTTTCAAGAAGGATTTAGATACAGTTCTTAGAGCTAAAGGGGAGAAAGCAGGAACATGATACAAAGTTGGATAGTCAACAATGGCCAAATTGAGTAGCAGAGCAGGCTCGAAGGGCTGAATGGCCTACTCCTAGATATAAATGGAAGACAGAATTCTACTCTGTATCTCCCAACAGGAGAGGGAATGTAACCCATTACAGCACAGGCAGCATTGGACAATTGCAGGGATGAGAATCTGGTTACAGTTATAGGGTAAGTCTTGAGAAACCAAGTACAGGTAATTCTTCGATAACATGCCGGCTGTATCCCGCTTTAGAAACTGCTGTTAAAGAGTTGGCGATGTAATCGCATTACAGCCAACACCTTTTTTAAAAGTTTGCACTTTAGAAACTGTGTCCCCAATCACAGTTATAGTGAATTTGAATTAGCAAAATACACGTTATAACAGAATGACCTGTAGATTAAATGGAAATTAGTCAAGATTTACTAAGTGAGAAAAAGATCAGAACAAGTGAAAAGGTGATTACCTAAAGATTATTCTTGTTGATGATATCAAACTGGTGGACACTTGAGGGAAATAAACTTTAGAAATTAAAGATATAGGACTCAGGAATGGGGCAAGGAAATGGGACTGACTGGACTATTCTAGAGAGATCCATCATGGACTCAATGAGCTAAGGGTGTGCTGCTCAGTTGGAGGTGCCAGCTATAAGCTGTGATATTAAACTGGGACATTGTCTGATGTATGTTAAAAAAAGTCCCACAACTTCATTTTAAAATGGGGCAGTTCTCTCTCTGATCTTCTGGTCAATATTTGCCCCTCAACCCGGGTCACTGAAACAGATGATCAGTTTAGATCACTCATTAAAAAGACTGAAAGAACTGCGGATGCTGTATATCAGAAACAAAAACAGAAATTGCTGGAATGGCTCAGCAGGTCTGGCAGCACCTGTGGAGAGAAATCAGAGTTCACGTTTCAGGTCCAGTGACCCTTCCTCAGAGATAATTCATTGCTATTTATGGGAGTTTGCTTTGCACATAATGGTCGTGGTTTTATATTCCTGGAAAAGTGACGACAATTGTGCAAATACAGAGGAACCTTGATTATCCGAACATTGATTATCCGACCAAGATCTCAAGGTAATTCATTGGCTGGCATGCATCTTGTTATGGAGGGAGCTGAAAGAGAAGAAATTGTGGGCAGGTAGAAACATGGAACAGTCAGATCAGTCAAGATCTTATTGAGCGGTGGAGGTGGCTCTGAGGGCCCAGTGGCCTCACCCTGCTCCTAATTCCTGCATCTGTACAAATGTATTTAGGTCCCTCGCGGTGAGCAAAAGGGAAGACTTACATTTAGATAGTCCGTGTCATGACCAACCAGTGTCTGATTACAGGCACAGAGCTATGTTTTAGATTGAGATGTCGACTGTAATGCAGGAACCGCAGTGATCAAATAACGCACAGCAAGCTCCCACAAACCGCGACGTGAGAATAGCTGGGTAAATTTCTCCAGAATTGAGAAGGTTGCCTTATGAGGAGCGTAGATTTGGACTGCACTCATTGGAATTTAGAGTAGTGAGGGGGAATCTAATAGAAACATATAAAATTATGAAGGGAATGGATAGGATGGAAGCAGAGGTTGTTTCCAGTGGTGAGTGAAACTAAAACTGGGGGGCATAGTCTCAAAATAAGGGGGAGCAGACTTCGGACTGAGTTGAGAAGGAACTTCTTCACCCAAAGGATTGGGTATCTGTGGAATTCCCTGCCCAGTGAAACAGTTGAGGCTTCCTCATTTAATGTTCTTAAGGCAATAGTAAAGGAATTAAGGGTTACAGTGAGAGGGAGGGTACGTGGAGCTGAGTCCATGAAGAGATCACCCATGATCTTATTGAATGGTGGAGCAGGCTACTTATGCTCCTGGTTCATATGTTCTTTTTAAAATTGTTTACATTGGACGCAGCGATGGACTTGCCTGCCCTTCTCCAAAATTGAGAAATGGGTCCTCATACAACAATTTGCAACAATTCTCCAATTAATTTCCATTTGAAAATCTGCACCTTTGACAGTGCAGCACTCTCTCTGTAATGCATTCATCAGTGAGCTATATTGGCTGGGTGGGGTTTGCATTGGGTAAAAGTAGCAAATCCACTTAATCCCATTGGTTACCTGCCCATCAAGTTAAATTCAAAATACCTCCTGGAGTGTCCAATCAAGGCCAGGAGCTTGTTTTTAATTGTTATTTGTCGTGCTTTAATTAGCTTATTATTGCTTTCTGCATCCATCAATTTTCTTTCCAAAACGCTTGGCTGGAGGAGGTAGTTCAGGGGTTTACAGAACAAGTGAGTGACTGAGCTGCATTAATACACACATCATTCCTAGTGACAGTTTTACTGGCTTGCCTCAGGGTTAATAACCATATCTCCGCAGAGTTGCATTGAGCTCCCTCTTTACCAATGCATTTAACAACTGCCAGTTTTACTGATTGATGCCAACAGCACTAAATTATTTAATAGAATATTCGAAGAAGGAAAATCAATAGGATAAGACAGCAAAAAGCATAACAAAATATACGAAGATTCAGCATCAATCTTTAATTCTTTGTATTTTTGTCCACTTCAGTTTTTTCCTTCGCTGTTGCCTCCTCAATAATGGAGAACATTTCACTGGTGACTGCCCATTCTCTGGTATCTTGCCAAGCGGACATCCCAGTGAAGGGATTCAACAGTGAACCGCTGTTTCCAATGGCCGGTGGATTGGGGTAGGGGTTGGTGATGATTGTCACCACCTTTTGTTGCAAGAATTAATAGTTCTGAAAGGGTTAATGTTGGAGACAACTTTAGGTATGACTCAACCTGAAAATGCCATCCAGGCTTGTGTGGGGATGAGACATCTTGTGGAGTGACAATCCATCCTCGGTCTATCAATAATCTCAGCAACAAAATTGATCTTACTAGTGTAACTTGTTGCCAACATGCAATAAACATTTTCTTTAATTCAAGGATATTGCCAGAGTTGGAGTGTTTGAGTTATAGGAAGACGATGAGTAGGCTGGGGTGGTTTTCCCTGGAGAGTTAGAGGCTGAGGGGTGACCTTATAGAAGTTTATAAAGTCATGAGGGACATGGAAAGGGTGAATAGCTAAGGTCTTTTCCCCAAGGTAGGGGAGTCCAAAACCAGATATCATAGATTTAAGGTGAGAGGGGAAAGATTTAAAAGGGAACTAAGAGGCAACTTTCTCACACAGAGGTTGGTGTGTGCATGGAATGAGGTTCCAGAGGAAGTAGAGGAGGCTGGTACAGATGCAACATTTAAAAGGCATCTGGATGAGTATATGAATAGGAAGGTTTTAGTGGGATACAGACGAAATGCTGGCAAATGGGACTAGATTAATTTAGAATGTCCTGGTCAGCATGGATGAGTTGGGCCGAATGCTGTGCACCTCTATGACTTGGTATAAAAATAGGGAGGTCTTGGTCAAACTATCCCAGGCATTAGTCAGATCACAGTTGGAATTTGGAGAGAAGGATTTCAAAGTTCAGCCAAGCTTGGTTTGCCCCATCCAGGGATTCACTGGATGGAGATCTGGAGTTGTGCCAGCAAGTTGACCTTTTCTAATGCTGAAGAGCTGACATGAACCATGCCACAGTGACCAGATCCAGATCTTAGTTGACTGAAACGTTTATCTAATGGCAAACTACTGCTGTTATTCAAACCCACCTAATTCACTAATTCTACTTTTGGAAAGGAACCTGTTGTCTTCATCTGGTCTGCCTTACATGTGACACCAGACCCACAGAGTTGGCCTTTAACTGGAATTAGAAATGGGCAATTAATGGTTGCTTAGCCAGGGGTCCCTACATCCCATGAGTGAATGAAAGAACAAATGGGTGTCAGTACCCCATCACTGAGACTCCTCACTGCCTTCTGGGCAGTTTGGGACAGGCCATAAATACTGGTTAGCCAGAGGCACCCATATCATAGTGCAGAAAAGGACAAATCTATACTGACCCCACCCCCCAAAGAGCATCCTACCCTATCTCCTGAATTAATCCACCTAACCTGCACGTTATGAGTAATTTTGCATGGCCAGTCCACCTAACTTGTACATCATTGGACAGTGGGAGGAAACTGGAGCAAATCCACGCAGACACAAGGAGAATGTGCAAACTCCACACAGACAGTTGCCCGAGGCTGGAATTGAACCCAAGTCCCTAGTGCTGTAAGATAGCAGTGCTATCCACTAAGCCACCATGCCTCCATAGTCTATAGTAATTAGAACTTAAATCCATCCCATGAATGGATTAAATCTTAAATCTAGCCACCTCTGACTTAAAACACTCAAAGATTTTGCATCCATTATCCTTTGAGGGGGCGAGTTGCAGATATCCATCAGATTAGATTACATTACAGTATGGAAACAGGCCCTTCGGCCCAACAAGTCCACACCGACCCGCCGAAGCGCAACCCACCCATACCCCTACATTTACCCCTTATCTAACACTACGGACAATTTAGCATGGCCAATTCACCTAACCTGCACATCTTTGGACTGTGGGAGGAAACCGGAGCACCCGGAGGAAACCCACACAGACACGGGGAGAATGTGCAAACTCCACACAGTCAGTCGCCTGAGTCGGGAATTGAACCCGGGTCTCTGGCGCTGTGAGGCAGCAGTGCTAACCACCGTGCCACCCTTTCACTCTCTGAGTTGAAAGCGTTTCTCCTTACATCCCACCATGAAGAGATTTCTATCTGTCCACCCTGTCTGTGCCCCTCCTAACTTTGTCCACCTCAATCTGAACCCCGTCAGCCTTCTTTGTTCGAAAGAGAACAACAGCAACCTGCCCAGCCTCTCTTCATTGCTGAATCACTGAATTCCAGGTGAATCTCCTCTGCACCCTCTTCTATAGGGTAGGTGACCAGAACTGCACACGTTACTGAGTGGGTGGCAACGGCTTATTGGTAATATTAATCTACAGATCCCTACAGCAGATAATCGAATTTGGACTCAATTAAAAATCTGGAATTAATAGTCTAATGATGACCATGAAACTATTATAAATTGTTGGAGACATCTGGCTCACTAATGTCCTTCAGGGAAGGAAACTGCCATCCTTAAATGGTCTGGCCTACATGTGACTCCAGACCCACAGCAATGTGGTTGACTCTTAATTGCCCTCTGGGCAATTAGGGATGGGCAATAAATGCTGGCCTATCCAGTGCCACCCTCATCCCATGAATGAATATTAAATAAAAACTCCAGCTGTGGTTGAACTGTACATAGCCCTACCATAACCTCCTTGTTCTATGGGGCTTTTAGACCTTTCAGTATTGCAAGTCTGTCACATGATTCATCTCATGTGTTGGATGGAGAAACAGACAAGGAATGTCACAGGTTTAATCCTGTTTTGTGCAATGCCAGCAGATCTCACCCACTCATTAACTGATTTGGGCCTCATTAGCAACCCCTAGACTGCGGACCGAATGCTTATTAAGTTGAAGAATGGAGATAGAAGCCGTGTACTTCTCGAACACACCTTTTCCCAAAAAGTTCCAAAGCAGTGCACAGGTAATGAATGCATTGTGAAGCACGATTGCAGCTCAGTTGGTGGGATGGCTGGTTTGTGATACCGATAGCGTGGGTTTAATTCCTGGACTGGCTGAGATTACCATGAAGGATTCTCCTTAACCTTCCACCTCACCCAGGGTGTGGGAACCCTCAGGTTAAGCTCCTGCCAGTTTTCTCTCTCAATTGCCCTATGGCCTGATAAGACTGTAGCAACTTTACCTTTGGATTGATGGCAATTTGAGTAAGCTGAATGATTAGGTAAACACTGGTGTTGATCTGTTGAGCTGAAAGGCTTGTTTCTGCCCTGTATAGTCTGTGTAATTGTAGGGCGTGTATATTGTTCAGTGCATTGTCTCCCTGTTACCCATCAGAGAGGGAAACAATAGAACCATGCAAATCCTCAGGCTTAACACCCTGTCTGACAGCTGGCACCTTCAACACTGCAGCACTCTCCCAGTACCGCCTGGAAAATGCCAGCTACGTTGCCTGCTCAAGCCTTGAAGCGGGTCTTGAATTGATGACTTTGCAACAGCAGCCCCACCCACTGAGCTCAGCTGACTCAACATGGCAGGAGAAAGTGAGGACTGCAGATGCTGGAGATCAGAGTCGAAAAGCGTGGCGCTGGAAAAGCACAGCAGGTCAGGCAGTATCTGAGGAGCAGGAGAGTTGACATTTCAGGCATAAGCCCTTCAACATGGTAGGTGTATGTTTCAAACTGTTCTGGGATTCCAACGACAGCTTAGCAAACTGAGTAACCTTTGCTGTCAAGCTGTAGTTGACAGTCAGCACTTTATTTTACTGCCTTGTGAAATGCTCTTAAGTTGATGAAAATGCTAAATATGAGGCCCTAATAGTGCTGTTATATAAATCTTGCCACACAGGTCCTACAGTTAGATGGCACCACTAAATGTAAACATTACTGCCATTGTAAATCTGGCAGAGAGCTGATTTTTGCTGGACTGCCTGTTCTGTCACCCACTTCCTGTTGGCTCTGGAGTCCATCTGACAGACATGTTCAGGAAATCACACTGAAAATCACAACTCAGTGTGAGTATATAATGTGGCACTGCACTGGGTTCCTCACAGACAATGTATGTCTCCAGGCCCTGGGAATACAGTTGTAGAGCGCAGGTAGAAGGGTAGGTAAGAAGGTGTTTAGCACACTTACCTTCATTGTTCAGACCCATGTTGTACAGGACTTTGGTGAGGTCTCATCTGGAGTACTGTGTACAGTTCTGGATCACCCTGCAAGGATATTATTAAATTGGAGTGGGTTCAAAAAATAATTACCAAGGTGTTGCCAGAAATGGAAGGTTTGAGCTTTAAAGGTAGGCTGACACTTTGTTTTCACTGGAGAATAGGAGGTTGAGGAATGACCTTACTGAGGTTTATAAAATCATGAGGGGCAGAGATAAGGTGAACAGCAGGGGTCTTTCCTACAGTAGGCATAACTAGGAGCATATTTTGAAGGTGAGAAGAGAAAGATTTAAAAAGGACATAAGGGGCAACCTCTTGTAGACAGAGATTAGTTCCTATTTGGAATGAGCTGCAGAGGAAGTGATGGAGGTGGATATGGTTATAATGTTTAAAAGTCATTTGAGTAAGTTCATGAATAGGAAAGATTTGGACCAAACACAGGCAGGAGGCACTAGTTTAGTTTAGGAACATGGTCAGCATGGACTGGCTGGATTAAAAGGTCTGTGTTTAGTGACATTATTACATACCTCTGGAACAGGTGGTCTTGAACATAGGTCTTGTGACTCAGAGATAGGGACACCACCATTACAACACTAGAAAAGTCACCATAGTCTCAGAGGAGCCATTCTCTCATTAGAGAGAGAGAGAAAGAGAGATGACTGGTGGTGGTTTTAACCTGAGAGTCACTATGGTAACCTCAGCCAATACAGGAATTGAACCCACACTGTTGGCATCACTCTACGTTGCAAAGCAGCCAACTGAGCTAATAGCATGCTTGTTACCGTTACACACATACATGGATCGCATTTGTATGTTTGTGTGTCTGTTAGTGCATCTATGTACATGTTAGTGTGGCTTATATGTATCAGTTTAAACATCATAACAGGACATAAGATGAAGAACAGGCCATTCAGCCCCTTGAGTCTGCTCTGTCATTCAGTATGAAGATGGCTGATACAGTCGTGGTGTCAACTCCACTTTCCTTCTGCTCCCTCCATCCTCCCATAACCCCCTTCTTTCCCTTGCCCTTAAAAGGATCAAGCTAACTTTCTGTGCTTGTAATTATAGGGATATGTCTGTGTGAGTCGCCTGTATATTTGTACTTGCACCTTATAATTTGTACGTGTGTGTTTATGTGGTTCTAGTGCATTGGTTTGCTCGTGTGTGTCAATCTCTGTTTCTTTGTCTGTCAGTCTGTATGTGCATCGAGCTGTGTGTGTGTACCTGTCTGTACATTTATGTGTTAATTTATATTAAGTTCATCAGTCGGTGTGTTTTAGGTCAGTCTGAGTGTGTATTAGTCTGTGTTTTTTCTGTATTTTAATGTTTGTGATTGCTGTGCCTGTGTGATCGTGTATTTCTGGTTACTGTCTATTTACTGGAGTGTTTGTGGGGTTCAGGCATTTTTCTGCACATGTGCTTGTGAGCTGCATGTGTGTCTGTGTGTATGTGACTGCATGTATGTCTGTCAGGATATGCGTGTTTGTGTGTGCATGTCTGTGAGGATATGTGTGTTTGTGTGTGCATGTCTGTGAGGATGTGTGTGTTTGTGTATACATGTCTGTGAGGATATGCGTGTTCGTGTATACATGTCTGTGAGGATATGTGTGATTGTGTATACATGTCTGTGAGGATATGCGTGTTTATGTGTGCTTGTCTGTGATGATGTGTGTGTTTGTGTATACATGTCTGTGAGGATATGCGTGTTTGTGTACACATGTCTGTGAGGATATGCGTGTTTGTGTGTGCAAGTCTGTGAGGATATGTGTGTTTGTGTGTGCATGTCTGTGAGGATGTGTGTGTTTGTGTATACATGTCTGTGAGGATATGCGTGTTCGTGTATACATGTCTGTGAGGATATGTGTGATTGTGTATACATGTCTGTGAGGATATGCGTGTTTGTGTGTGCTTGTCTGTGACGATGTGTGTGTTTGTGTATACATGTCTGTGAGGATATGCGTGTTTGTGTACACATGTCTGTGAGGATATGCGTGTTTGTGTGTGCATGTCTGTGAGGACGTGCGTGTTTGTGTGTGCATGTCTGTGAGGATATGCATGTTTGTGTATGCATGTCTGTGAGGATACACGTATTTGTGTATGTGTGTCTGTGAGGATATGCATGTTTGTGTGTGCATGTCTGTGAGGACGTGTGTATTTGTGTGTGCATGTCTGTGAGGACGTGCGTGTTTGTGTGTGCATGTCTGTGAGGATATGCGTGTTTGTGTATGCGTGTTTGTGTATGCATGTCTGTGAGGATATGCATGTTTGTGTATTCGTGTCTGTGAGGATATGCGTGTTTGTGTATGCATGTCCGTGAGGATATGTGTGTTTGTATGTGTGCATGTCTGTGAGGATATGCGTGTTTGTGTGTGCATGTCTGTGAGGATGTGCATGTTTGTGTGTGCATGTCTGTGAGGATATGCGTGTTAGTGTATGCGTGTTTGTGTATGCATGTCTGTGAGGATATGCATGTTTGTGTGTGCATGTCTGTGAGGATATGTGTGTTTGTGTATGCATGTCTGTGAGGATGTGCGTGTTTGTGTATACATGTCTGTGAGGATATGCGTGTTCGTGTATACATGTCTGTGAGGATATGCGTGTTTGTGTACACATGTCTGTGAGGATGTGCGTGCTTGTGTGTGTGCGTGTCTGTGAGGATACACGTGTTTGTATATGCATGTCTGTGAGATATGCGTGTTTGTGTGTGCATGTCTGTGACGATATGCGTGTTTGTGTATGCACATCTGTGAGGATATGCGTGTTTGTGTGTGCATGTCTGTGACGATATGCGTGTTTGTGTATGCATGTCTGTGAGGATATGCATGTTTGTGTGTGCATGTCTGTGAGGATGTGCGTGTTTGTGTGTTCATGTCTGTGAGGATATGCGTGTTTATATGTGCATGTCTGTGAGGATGTGCATGTTCGTGCATGTGCGTCTGTGAGGATGTGCGTGTTTGTGTGTGCATGTCTGTGAGGATATGCATGTTTGTGTGTGTATGTTTGTGAGGATATGTGTGTTTGTGTGTGCATGTCTGTGAGGTTGTGCGTGTTTGTGTATGTGTATCTGTGAGGATATGCGTAGTTGTCTGTGTATGTTTGTGAGGATATGTGTGTTTGTGTATGTGTGTCTGTGAGGATATGCGTGTTTGTGTGTGTATGTTTGTGAGGATACGTGTGTTTGTTTGTGCATGTCTGTGAGGATGTGTGTGTTTGTGTGTGCGTGTTTGTGCATGCATGTTTGCAGGCAGCATTGAATCTTGTATGAGTGCCTTTTTTTGTGAGTTGGCCTCACCTATATATGTTGCCAATGTGTTTGTGTCTTGTTAAATGTCTGTGTGTTTTGTCTGTCTATTGTGTCTTTTGGGTGTGTCTTATGTCTGCATTGAGGGAACATTCAACACAGCTGTTCTGATACTCTATCTTGCCACCTGAATAACTGTGTTGCAATCCTGTAATGATGTAGCCAGCATTAATTGCGCTGGTGGTGTCACCTACAACCTGAGGCATGAAGACTAACCTGTTGTGTTCGGCAATCTAATTGTGTATAATGCCAACCTTCTTCTGATGACAATTCCCATCTATTGGTAAACATCCAGAATATACGAAATCCTTTTTGCTTTTGGCAATTTTTCTCCACTACTTCGGAGACACTGATATACACAAGTCCATTGCCACTAATTCCATACATGAAAACTGCATTCTCCTATTCATTCTCCTATATGTAGGCCTCACACATTTACAGCAGACAATCAGCAGCTCAGAAAGCATCTGTCAAGAGAGCACGAATCACAGGGTACAGGACCGTGCCTCAGAACTGGAGGTGATGTAAGGTGAGCAGCCAGGGGAGCAAATGGCCTCACAATATTATCGCTGGACAATTAATCCAGCGACCCAGGTTCAGTTCTGCAAGTTCTGGGTTCAAGTCCAACCAAATCAGGTGGTGGAATTTAAATTCAATAAAAATAAAACGAACAGTCTAATCACGAACGTGAAACAGTTGTTGATTGTTGGGAAAAACCCATCTGGTTCACTAATGTCCTTTAGAGAAGGAAGGTATAATCCTTACCTGGTCTGGCCTACATGTGACTCCAGACCCACAGCAATATGGTTTACTGCTAACTGCCCTCTGGGCAATTAGGGATGGGCAATAAATACTGGCTGAGCCAGTGACGTTCACACCCTGTGAATGAATTTAAAAACAAAGCAGCACCAGGAACAAAAAGAGGAGAGGCCAGGAAGTGAAATCTTGGAATCTGGTGCTGCTCCTATTTCTGAGCCACTTATCCGCCCCCCCCCACTGACCTTTAACCCCTCCCAACTCCCAGAGATGTAGATGTAGATCTTACTGAACGATGGAGTGTGACCAGATATACACTTAGGGGTTTAATCCCCCAGTCCAGCGGCTCAGCAAGGCTGGATGAGTGCCCCAGTCTTACGGCACATTCTCATGGAGCATTGGGCCAATTGCTCACCACTGGATCTCTTTTAGCTCACCACACCGATATGCAGTCATCTCATGGGATCTTGCTGTGCCTGAAAGTGGCTGCTGCAGTCACAGTAACAGCATGGCCGTTCTTCATAAATGCAAGCAATTCATGGGACGTTCCCGAAGATGTGGATGCAGCTGTTGGAGTCTTCCTCTCAAAGTGGGACTCGGTCCCCTGGCTCCTTTATGTGTATCCAAAACACATTCAATGCCTTTATCTCATTTTCTGTGTGTGGGCGTCAAAGACATCACAACATTTAAGCAAATTTATGGAAAGCACTCCTCTGCTTTCCTATTGTTGTTTGTATGAAACATATCCTTCACTTGCAAAGAAAAGGGATTTTTTTTCTCATCTATTTTTTCCTCCTCCTCCCATTTTGCCTAATGCACCTCCGATGCCTCTCCATTAGTCTTCTTCTGACATGGGCACTGCTGACAATGGTCATTGGTACCCAGTCACCCAGAGAAGACGATGGTGGGTCTTTCTGAGTTCTGCTGAATTTTATCTTTCTGATTCACTGACTGCGCAGGCAACCCACTGAGACCTTTAAGCCACTGACCTCATTATCACTTCTCTTGTCTCGACTCCCCCAGGCCTCTTTTTCCAGGTGCATCGGCCCAGTGAGCACCAGTGTGCTATTCGCCCGCATGGGGATTCACAGCAGCTCCTGGTCCTGACCTGAATTCATCACCGCTCAGCAGAAGTCACAGGATCACAATCTTGACTATTTTTTCTAGCTAGGGTCAAGAGTACAGAGGTTGGTTGAAGTTTGTTCCTCACAAAGTGTTGCAAAGTTTAAAAATCACACAACACCAGGTTGTAGTACAATAGGTTTATTTGGAACCACTAGCTTTCAGAGAGCTGCTCCTTCATCAGGTGGTTGTGGAGTATAAGATCATAAGACACAGAATTTATAGCAACAATTTACAGTGCGATATAACTGGAATTATATATTGAAAAATACCTGGATTGTTTGTTCTTTCTCTCATCTTTTAGAATGAACATGTTGGCTTCAGTTCTTTCATATGTAAATTGCACAATCTATTTAAAAGTTACATTCTCAAGTGAACTTTAACAATAGGTGTCATGTTGGCTCAGATAATACATTGAAGATGTGAGGTGCCCTGTGTGAGGCTGTCTGTGCCACAATCTTCAAACTGATTTTAATCTGAAAAAGGTTGCAAAGTGTTGCAGTATGTTTAAGGCAATTGCACAAGGAGCAGGTTGTCATATTTTTGTTTCCTTGCATTTCCTAAAAACTTTCCTTTGTGGTTTCTCTGTCAGTGCGTAGCAGAACAAAGTTAAAAATCAACACCAGGTTATAGTCCAACAGATTTATTTGGAAGCACTAGCTTTTGGAGCGCTGCTCCTTTATCAGGTAATTAGCGCTCCGAAAGCTAGTGCTTCTAAATAAATCTGTTGGACTGTAACTTGGTGTTGTGTGTATTGGTGGGTAGCACACTCATCTTAACGTTTATTTCACGCATTCAGGTGATGTGGCTGTTGCCCATCTCTAATTGCCCAGAGGGTAGTTAAGGGTCAACCACATTGCTGTGGGTCTGGAGTCACATGTAGGCCAGACCAGGTAAGGATGGCAGATTTCCTTCTCTAAAAAGTAAACCACATGGGGATTTTAACAACATATGAGAGTGGTTACACAGAGCCAGACATTTTATAGAACTCACAGTTCTACATGTGACATGGAAAGATTTGATCTCATCTTAGCCTGGTATTAAATCTTACCGATCTAGTGAAAGTACGTCCCCTAACTGAGTGGGCGTAGACTCAGGTCCCACATGAGACCTTTGAGTACAGAAGATCATCCTGACACACCAGTGCAATACAGAGGGAGTTCCACACTGTCTCTCAACTGGATGTAAAACATTGGATGTTTAAGAAAAGAGAACGATTGATATTTAATACACGCCTCGATTCCTTAAAGCTCCTTATCTGGTTGTTTCTCTCTTTAGATTTATTTAGATTAGATTACAGTGTGGAAACAGGCCCTTCGGCCCAACAAGTCCACACCGACCCGCCGAAGCGCAACCCACCCAGACACCTACATTTACCCTTACCTAACACTACAGGCAATTTAGCATGGCCAATTCACCTGACCCTGCACATCTTTTGGATGATGGGAGGAAACCGGAGCACCCGGAGGAAACCCACGCAGATACGGGGAGAACGTGCAAACTCCACACAGTCAGTCGCCTGAGGCGGGAATTGAACCCGGGTCTCTGGCGCTGTGAGGCAGCAGTGCTAACCACTGTGCCACCGTGCCGCCCACATGTTGTTTGCGTGATCCTGCTGTGCGTGGTTTGACTGTGGTATGCTTCAGAGACATCAGTGAATGTGACGTGCTTTGGGTGTGACCTGACGCTGTGAAGGGTGCACATTTGCACATTTACCTGCGGTGTATGGCCCTGACTACCCACTTCCCCAGTTGCAGTTTCCCAGCCTGCAGGGGAAGCGGGCCAATCAGCTGTGATTCCCTTCAACCCCCCCCCCCCCCCCCCCCCCCTGCCCAGGATGGTTACTACTCCTTTGTCCCTTTCCCTTCTTCCCCCCAAAACGCCACCCTCTGAGATGGTTAATACTCCTTTGGCCTTTTCCATTCCCCATCCCTACTAACCCAGCCACAGTAACCCTAACCATTACACATAGAGGATGGGAGGGTCTGAGAGTTCTGAGGAGAGGCTGAATAGGGCAGGCATTGGGTAATCTGTTCCTCTCTGTGCAATGCCATCCTTAACCTGGGCTGAATCGCCTCTCATTGGACATGATAGCCTAATGATGATTAATATTCCCCAATGACCCAATGAATGTTCTGGGGAATCAGGGTTCAAATCCTGCTGTAGCAGATGGTGGAATTTGTATTCAATAAAAGTCTGGCATTAAGAGTCTAATAATGACCTTGAAACTGTTGCTGATTGTCGGGGGAGGCAGGAGTCCCCATCTGAGAAGGAAATGGCTGGTCCAGCACACAATATGTTGTATGAATGAAGGGGAAACAAAATTTGGCTTCAGGTTTATCATCATCTTTAGGCAAAAGACTGGGGTGGGGAGTACAGTTTGATGGGAATCCTCAACAGAATATCCTCAATCAGTTTCTCTCGACAGATACTGGTGACGGGCAAGCTGACTTCTACAGATGAATAGAGAACTGGCACTCATTGCTCAGACCATGCAGGTGATGATGAGTGAGATGCAGGAGGGCTCAGAGCAGGCAAGAGAGTGAGAACTGAAACTTCCCTCACGGTAACACGCAAAGAATAAAAGAAAATCACTTCTTATGTCATGCAACTCAAAAAAACCGAAGCGAGATGCATTTTTATGAAGGCCAAATGCCAGGGTTTGTTGAGGGTCTGTGTAACACTGCAGGTTTACTGAGTGTTATTAAAATGATAGATATTTTATTGTCTGCTGTTTGCAGGATGCTGAGCTGCACTGAGCTTTCTGTATCATCGCTGACCGACTGGAATATAGATTTTCATCAGCAATCTTTGTAGGATTACTACCTGATTTTTTTTCATATGAATTCTGACCAAATCCAGCCTACAAAGGGCACTTAATAAATATTTTGACCCCAAACTCCAGACAGTGACCAGCTCCAATATGCTCTCTTGCTGCAGCTACATGAGCAGACGGTACAGAGCTTTAGTTTAGATCAGAGTGGTGCTGGAAAAGCACAGCAGGTCAGGCAGCATCTGAGGAGCAGGAAAAGCGACGTTTCGGGCAAAAGCCCTTTATCCAAGTGGTGCCCGCCAATTATGCTCCTGTGCTGAGGAAGTCTCTGATAGTTTGAAGAGGGTGAAGGTTCAAGATGGATCTTTATTTTTTAAACCATTCATGGGACGTGGCTCCAGCATTTATTGCCCTTCTCTTGCTGGCATTGAGAAAGTGGGGGTGAGCTGCCTTGTTGAACTGTTGCAGTCCATCTGCTGTAATTCAACCCACAATATCCTTAAGGAGGGAATTTCCAGGATTTTGACCCAGCGACACTGAAGGAATGGCGACATATTTCCAAGTCAGGACAGTGTGTGTCTTGGAGGGGAACTTGCAGGGGGTGGTGTTCCCATGTTTCACCTGCCCTTGCCCTTCTCGATGGTTGAAGTTGCAGGCTTGGAAAGTGCTGTTTAAGGAGTCTTGATGAATTTCTGCAGTGCATTTTATAGATGGTACGCATTACTGCTGCTGAATGTCTGTGGAGGAAGAAGTGAACAGTGAAAGTGGTGGATGTGGTGCCAATCAAGTGGGCTGCTTTGTCCTGGATGGTGTTGAGCTTCTTGAGTGTTGTTAGAGCTGCGCCCATTCAGACAAGTGGGGGGTATTCCATCACACTCCTGACTTGTGCCTTGTAGATGGTGGACAGGCTTTGGAGAGTCAGAAGGTAAGTTACTCACTGCAGGATTCCTACCCTCTGATCCACTCTAGTAGCCATAGTGTCTGTATGGCTAGTCCAGTTATGTTTCTTGTTGATGGTAACCTCAGGGTACAATGGGGTTTACCAATGACTAGAAAGTGAACTGAACAGAAATGATTGAATCTGTTCATGTTACTCGTGCAAGAAATGCATTCCCCAGCACAGCAACTCACAGCATAAAGTATTTCTCCTTTTCTCTCTCTTTTTTTTTTGCAATTTATCATAAATCCCTGGTTGCTAACCCTTTCACCAGTGGAAACAGTTTATTTACTCAGTCAAAAGGTTTCATAATCTGAGGGATTATTTTTATTATGGGTCTTGGTCATTGAGATGGGTTAATTAATGGAATAGATCTTATTATAACATCTTGTATGGAAGGAGAAAATTATTATGTTGAAAATATAAAATCATAGGAACAAGAGGAGGTCATACATTTCCTCAACCCTGCTTTTCCTGCTCCTTGGATGCTGCCTGACCTGCTTCTCTATTCAATGAGATCCTAACTGACATGTAGTGGGTTGCGTATAGTCGGTGATGAAGGGCTTTTGCCCGAAACATCGATTTTCCTGCTCCTTGGATGCTGCCTGACCTGCTGTGCTTTTCCAGCACCACTCTAATCTAGACTCTGGTTTCCAGCATCTGCAGTCCTCACTTTTGCCTATATAGTGGGTTGGTTATCTCAGTTGGCTGGATGATTGCTTTGATACTGCAGCATCATAGAATCCATAAAATGTGGAAGCAGGCCATTTGGCCCATCGACCCCCCCCCCCAAAAAACATCCCACCCAGATCCACCCCATCCCTGAAACCCTGCATTTCTGATGGCCAATCCACTTAGTCTGCACATCCCTGAAAACTATGGGCAATTTAGCCTGGCCAATCCACCTAACTTCCACATGTTTGGACTATGGGAGGAAACCCACGCAGACATGGGGAGAACGTACAAATGCCATACAGACATTGCCCCATGGTGGGATTGAACCTGGAACCCTGACACTGTGATCCACCTTGCCACCCATGATGCCAGTCGTGTAGGTTCAATGTTTACCACCTGAGGCTGCCATGCATGTCCAAACTTCTCTCCTCACCTAAGGTGTGGTGACCTTCAGGTTAAATCACAACCAGTTTTCTCCCTATCTTGCTCTCTTTCTCCAATGACAGAGCAACCATACAGTCCTCTGGGCCTATGATGATTTTATCTTTAACTAACCTGTTCCTAAACCCATGTTAGCTGCATATCCCTGAATAATGGAATCTAATAAAATGGATTTCAATTGAGCATCTCAATTGACATATATCAACCTTTGCTGAAAAATGTGTTGCTGGAAAAGCGCAGCAGGTCAGGCAGCATCCAAGGAGCAGGAGAATTGACGTTTCGGGCATAAGCCCTTCTTCAGTAATGCCCGAAATGTTGATTCTCCTGCTCCTTGGATGCTGCCTGACCTGCTGCGCTTTTCCAGCAACACATTTTTCAGCTCTGATCTCCAGCATCTGCAGTCCTCACTTTCTCCTATATATCAACCTTTACATTACATTGAAGAGGTGAGGGTGTAAGTAGTTGGGGGGTGGGGGGGAGTGTAGGGTGATGGGGAGGTGAGTAGTAGGAGTGTGTATTGGGAAGCTTGGGTATGTAGTGGTGTATAGCCATATATAGCCATGATGTTTATATGGCTAGACCAGTCCAGTTCAATTTCTGGTCATTGGTAAATCCCAGGGTTTTATTTGTGGAAGTCTTTCACTTTTGACAGGCCCCTGAGGTCCATTTCCCCTCTCACCTTGAACCTATGCCCTCGAGCTTTGGACTCTCCTGCCCTGGGAAAAAGACCTTGTCTATCCTCCCTATCCATGCCCCTCATGTTTTGATAAACCTCTATAAAGTCACTCCTCAGCCTCCAACACTCCGGGGAAAACAGCGCCAGCCTATTCAGCCTCTCCCTATAGTTCAAACCCTCCAACCCTGGCAACATCCTTGCAAATCTTTTCTGTACCCTTTCAAGTTTCACAACATCTTTCCTATAACAGGGAGACCAATTTGCTTTGAGATGCTCCTTAAAGAATACCTTAGTGACCCAGTATTTGGAAACCCACCTAAATGTTTCTTCTTGAACTCAATTTGGTGATTCTAATTTGGCTTGGCATCTTTATAGAGGCCCTGTGTACTCAAGTGTTAATCTGGGCAGCTGGTATACAGTCAGTTCTTCTATAACGCGATGGCTGTGTTCTTGCACAACCCTGCATTATAGAAGATTTTAGAACCAGCATTTAAAGTGCTGACTATGTAATCGCATTACAGCCAACATGTTTTAAAAGTTCAAACTTTAGAAACAACATCCCCAATTTGTCAATCAAGCTATAACAAATTTATGTTGACGAAATATGCATTATAGCAGAATGACCAGTATAATAATATAACTGAAGGGGGAAGATGTTAGTGTAACCAAGATTTAGGTTCAATGTTAAATCCTGAGACATGGTAACAGGCCAAGTACTCAAAAAGAAAGCTGGGAGATTGTGTGAGGGTGAGGGCTGCAGAAGAAAACAGGTCCCACTGAGATTGTCACAAGATACTGAGCACTCTTCTGCTAGTGATCCTTTTGTACACCAGTCTGTGGGTGCTTGGGAGACAGCAGGAGAGAAAGAGCATGCATGAGCTTTTAAGTGTGAGAGGTTCTACATGTGAGTTGAAGTGTGTGACTGTGAGTTTATGTTTGAGTACATGTATGAACCTGTGAAAAAGTGAATGGATGTTCATGCAGAAGGGATACATGTGAGAGTGTCTGTGTGGTTGAGAGTATGTCTGCCTGTCTGTGTGTTTGCTAAAGGGTATATTACAACTGTGGCTGAAGGAGTACACTATTGCTTGAGTCTGACTACTTCATGGGTGACCATGCTAAATAAAAATACCTTTTCCATTTAATAAGATGATCAATGAAATTCTTTATCTATATGAGATTTATAAACAAAGGCAACTATTAATCATGTTTCTTAAAAACACAATTAAATGTTTATTGTTTAAAAATCTTACTAAAGGTGCAATAATTGGTTAACATACACAGTCAGTAATGCTTACCTTACTTAAGAATCTGTAACTTGGAACCATTGTACTTAAGATGTTGACTTGTACACTTTTCACTGGACTTATTTGAGTACATGTGACAATAAAGTTAGTTCTAATTCAAATATAGATATATAAATGCATTTATCTTTAAATAAAACCAAAACATATGTACAAACTCTCTTCAGGAAAAGAAAAATAAATTTATCTGCAGAGATTGGCTTTCTGGATAGCTTATTCTTGCAGACAAAGAGATAGCAGGGGAGACGTTCTGCAGTGTTTTGCTCTGATTTTCCAGCAGATATGGTCAATTCACTAATCATACTCAATTGCCCATGGAGCATTGCAGACACAACTTGCTCAGGAAGTACAATCTTGAGATTTTTTTTTCATTCACTCTTTCAAAAGAACAGACGGTTTTCTTTCAGGAATGTGAGTGATCAGCTGGGCAGCTCATTCACAGCATGCTTTCCTCCAACCCAGCTTGTTCTTATCAGGCTTTCCTCCAAGTGAGCCAGGTAACACTAGAGCCTTTCCAAGGCAGTCACTGTTCAACACAGCCCTAGTAGTGTCTATAGCAAAGCAAGCAGTTACCACAAAAAAACCTTCTATATTCATAGTGAACTTTTAATGATGACTTTTTAAGTTACCACTCCAAATATATCCAAAAAGTTCAAAATGAATTATTTTTCCATGCCCTTCAAAACTAAGTCCTCCAACTCACGTTTTTGTATAGTATGCATCAGAGAAAGTCCATGTATAAATGTCTAGGTTGTAATTTTAACTATGTACAAGCAAGTGGCTTTTAGATAAATTGAAACCTCTCACTCTGGGACTGCGTGAGAGGCCATGTTAGACTATGTATGAAATAACTTGAATGTGTGCGAGAGTGATGAAAATTGTGCTCCTTTTAACCTAGGTCAGTATTTGAAGAGCATATTAGACTGCGAGTGAGGGTGTGGGACTTCATGTCCACAGTTATCCTTTTAAGATTAACTGCTGGTGGAATGTGTGGCTGTGTTGTCTGTTTTCAGTGCATTGCTCTTTTAAAATACCCAGCGCTGGCAAAGTGCATCTGTGTGTGGTCCTTTAAAAAAATCAACACTGACAGAATGGAGTCTGTATTTGTTGATGTTTTAAGATATTCAATGTTGGCTTTATTTGTCAGTGTATTTTAAAACCCAACACTGCGTTATTGCTTTGTGTTTATGCATTGCCCTTTTAAGACTGCCAAGTCTAGTACTGCGTGCTCCTTTTAAAATTTTCAGTTTTGTGTGTGGGGGAGGGGGGGCAAGTCCGTGCATTGTCCTTTTAAGACTCAGAGCTAGCATTTTGTGCGCATTGCCCTTCAAAGGCCCAGTGTTAGCATTGTACTTTGCCCTTTTAAGACTAGATTTAACTCTTGGGGGTGGGGGCAGCGTTGAATTCTATGTGTTATCCTTCTTAGACTCAGTGCGAATATTCTCCATTGTCCTTTTGAAGACTCTGTTAGTTCTGTTTTATATGCGCGTCCGTCCATCACCCTTTTAAAACTCAGCACCAGCATTTCGCGTGTACGTCTGTGTCTGGCTATGCCTTGCCCTTTTAAGACCCAGTGAGTTTTTTTCCGTGTGCATTGCCCTTTTAAGACCCAGAACGAGCATTATAGATGTCTGTCCATAACTTGCCCTTTTAAGTCTCAGTGTGTGTTTGTATATATGTGTGTGTCTATAGTTGAAAAATATCGTGCTAGAAAAACACAGCAGGCCAGGCAGCATCCGAGGAGCAGGAGAATCAACGTTTCGGGCATAAGGCCTTCTTCTGGAAGTGTATGTCTCTATGATTGAGTGTGTGTATATAAGTGTGTGTGTGTATATAAGTGTGTGTCTATATGAGTGTGTGTCTGTGCGTGCGCGCATTGCCCTTTTAAGTATATGTGCTCTCATTGAGAGTTAGTGCATTGCCTTTTTAAGAGACAGTGCCAGTATTGTGTGTATGTATCTATCCGTCTGCCAATGCCTTGCCCTTTTAAGATTCCGGGCTGGGAATGTGTCTGCTGTATTGCAATGCGGCTGCTGGTGGGGACAGGCTCCCTCTAGTGCTTGGATCGCACTTTGCCAAGGGAGTGAGAGCGAGGCTGGGGTTCCCATTGGATGCTTGGAGTTACATTCCATTCACCACGAGTGGGGCAGACAGCAGCTCCAGGAACAGTGTTGGGAGCTAATTATGGCAAGAACACACATCCGTTCACACAGTAAGTAGCTCCGATCCGGCCTGGTTTCCCTTTTGGTAACATTGTACCCACCTCAAACCAGGAGCGATACAAGGTTGCCAGCTCCTGCCTTAGAGAGAGAGAAAGTAGCAGCGAAAGAAGTCAGGGCTTTTGTATCCATGTGATTTCTTTGTTACAATAGTTTTTGTGTGTGTTACAAGGGGGAGAAAAAGGAAACCGATAGCTGTATTTGGGGTTTTGTGTGTGTATGTGTGTTAGAGCTCAGAATTGCCGATTTGTCTCAGTGAAAGACAGAGAGCCGCGGTTGTTTCAATGCACTAATCTGAAAATTACAGTAGTTACCGATCTCGATGAGGTTGCAAGTTGAGACAACTAGAGAGAGCATTCCGTGCAATGTTTAAACCAAGATCTGATCGAATATTTCGCTTGTCGAGCTTGACTCTTGAGTGCTGTAGTTTAAACCAAGGAAGAGGGAGGGAGGAATTTTTACTCTGAGTTTCTAAAAAGCCTCAGATCGCGAACCGAGAGGTTTTCCTCTCTTCCCCCCCCCCCCCCCCCCCCGCAACCCCTCTCTCCCTTTCCCACCCCCACCACCTCCTCTGCCGCTGTACTATCTACATCAGGACGGCGCGGGAACTGGAATGTTAACGCACAGAGGAATATCTAGGGTGTTGGCAAAAAGGGGCGATCTTGTTATATTTTGCTCACAGATTTGCAGTCCCAGTAAAATTCCGGCGAGGCGTGTGTTTCAGATGAACTTGTCTCCAGTGAGCACTTTCCATGTCTCCGCTGTTTTCCCCATTCCCCGTGATAGATTGAGCTGGATTTTTTTTACAAAGACATACGCACAGCGTCTGGTCGAGAATGCATAGAGTAGGTTTCACCCTTTCCCTGCGGGAAGCTAGCGGGTAAGGGGTGAGAGGGAGGGGGGTGTTGGGCAATTTTTATTTGGCAAATGGGGGGGGGGGGAGTTGAAACCGACGAGAGAAACCTTTTGAAATTGACTGGAGCAGCGGAATTAAAATTGACATTCTCCTGAAAATCCGTGTTACTTTCACCCATTTCAGTCCAGTCACTGAAAGCAATTTTTTTTTCATTTAAAACACGTTGGCGTTGAGGAGAGTCTCAAGAGCTTTTAAGATTTCAAAAAAAGAATTCCAGGTCTTAATAGATGTTTAGTTAGGTGTCCCAGTAATAGTTTATGGGCTAGTTAACCGCTAAGTTTGTTTAAATGCGATCCCAGTGCTGTTTATATCTGCATTGAAAAATGTTACTGAACACTTGTTTGGTGAGTTGTGAATGTATAGGATGGCGATGTTACAGACCAGTGTGTGAAATAATCGATACGGTTTCAATCTCAGGTTTAGTTCAGTAAGATGTATTGCATTGTGCTGTTTAACCTCCAACTACACGAAGGTGCAGCTGTGCCAGTGCAGATCCTAAATTATTACAGTTACCAAAGGTCAAGGGGGGGGGGGATGTGTGTGTCTCTCTCAGTTTACCAATCTGTGCCAGTGCGTTTCGGTCTCTCTGGAAGTGTATCTGTGAGTGTTTGTGTCTCTGTGCATACCTCAGTGAGTGTGTGCCTGTCTCTGTACGTACCTCCGCGTGTGTCAGTCTGTGTGCATACAGACAAATTCAGACACAGACTCTGCATTTCTATCGGTCTGTGTATCTCTGTCAGTGAGTGTGTCTCAGTATGTGTCTGTGCATCTGTTTTTCTGTCAGTATGTGCCTCTGTGAATGTCTGTGTCTGTCAGTATCTGTATATCTGTTCCTGTCAGTGTGTGTGACTGTGCATTCTCTGTGTGTCTGTCTGCCTCTGTCTCTCTGTGTCGATGTGAACTGAGAAGCATTCTTAAGGAAATCAATCTTTATTACCCATTTCTGTCTAAGAATCTCTCCCACCAGCCCCAGCCCCCAACATGCGCAGACCGGCTTCCTCGCTCACTGAATCTTTTTAACATGACTATCTGAATAAAATGTTTCCCGTGTTATTAATCAATGGAAAAGATGGGTCTGTGTGCATCCCCTCCCCACACACACAGACAAGGTAGAGCCTGTGGTACCGGTAGTAAAGGGACTGCAATTACACTGGGTTTGCTCCGAGTTCGTTTCCCTTCGGTTACTGGGGAGGGTCTGCCCATGGGAGGAAGGCTGGGGAGGGATGGAAGCCGAGCTCACTGAGGTGGAGACCGGCTGGAGGAGCGGCTCGGCTCGGCTCGGCTCGGCTGTCTTCAAGGTAAAGCCGGGCACAACAGTTTGCAAAACCCGCATTCTGCTCAGAACAGCGCGATGGGAGAGAGACTGTTACAGGCTTGAGCATTTTTCGCTGTCTATCTGCTTGTCTCTCTCTCTCCCTCCCTCTGTCTGTCTGCCTGCCTCTCTCTCCCTCTGTCTCTCTCTCCGTCTCACTGTCCCTCTGTGTCTCTCTCTCTCTCTCTCCCTCTCTCTGTCTCTCCCTTTCTCTCTGTCTCCCTCTGTCTTTTTCTCTCTCTCTCTCTCTCTCTCTCTACCTCTGACACCTTTTGGTCTGACTGCTTGTGTTTCTCTCTCCCTCTGCCTGTGTTTTTCTGTTTCTTTCTCTTTCTGTCTACTTGTTTTGCTCGCAGCTTGCCTCCTTCTCCCTGTGTCTCACTGTCCTCTCTCTCTCTTTCTGCCTGCATCTCTTCTCTTCTCCCTTTTCCTTGCTCTGTTTGCCTGTCTCTCCTCCCTCTCTCCCATTGAAATATTGATGCTGGAGTTTTAAATAACAAGTCTTTCTGGGTTGGGTTAGATTTCTCTGGTTCCAATACAGTATTTGGTTTTGGAACCCTTCGCAGCAGAAAGCTGGATTAGCATGTTTGACAAAAGGTCACATTTCCACTCACCTCCAACTCCTATCTGAATAGCTGCCCCCCATCTCCTCACCACACACAGGATAGAATTAATTGTTTTGTCTGTTTGGTTTTCTTTGCACATCTGCAGCTGGCCAACTCTGAATTTTTGAGTCCCAGTTTCTGGGAAGATTATTGGTGAGTTTGGAAAGAATAAAAGAGTCAGGTACTCAGAAACTCTCGACTTGGTGAGGGATTGGGGTTTGGGGGCATGGTTAAAACTGTTTGGTGCCATTAATGAGCAGCATTTAATTGTTCAAACCAAAATATAAAGTGTGTTTTTTTTTTAAAAACAAAAAAAACTCCACTATGGAATGTTAATAGATGTAGCCTGGCCAATTCTCAATGAGCTTCAGGGATTTGAAGCTGTTTGTAATGAGGATGTGACTGAGACTGTTGTTAAAGGATTTAAACTGGGGTACGCTGCAGAATCTTGGCATATGAATGAGGGAGGCAGACCAAGACTGTTGTTGCGTTATACTGGAGATTGCAAAGCAGGCTCTCTGCTGATCTAAGGCACAGTTACCAGACGCTTCTTCTCTGAAATCTGCTGCTGATGTCTTATGCTTCACTCTGGCGTGTTGCTGTGGTAACATAAACTCTTACAGGCATGTTGTTGTCTGGATGGTGATGGCAGATGGCATCTGACCAGGAGACTCTCCCTTCCTTCCTACCCACCTTCAGCTGGAAGGCTGATCCTGTCCTGATTGGCCACATTCTGAACAAACCTCCCTTGACTGTGGTGGGACTCGAACCTGGGGCAGCGTGGCTCAGAGCCTGGAGTGCTATCCATTGCACCACGACACCACCTCAGGTGTGCACAGAGCCTGTGCAGTGAAGGAGCAAACATCCATAGATGTTCATTCCAGTTTCAGCAACAAAGAGATGACCAAATGGGGTAAGATGGGGTCAAATGTTTTGGCAGATTTTTCTTTTTCTGAGGAAGGGAGAATGTACCTCCATCTAAAATTCGGCTTCCTCACTCCAATTGTGTGCTTCCTATGTTAGATTTTGATCACTGTCGGTTTTGGGTTTGTTTGGAACATTCTCCTATCTGCTTCACGCCATCTTTACATGTTGTCTGTTATTTTATGTGTCGAATATTTTACTCCCTCTTTGGTTTTAATCCACTCCGTCCTCACATTTTCTCCATATTTCAGCACAATGTGATGGCTGGAGTGCATAAAAGAGATTGACATTTCATTTGACTACTCCATTTGCAAAGCAGTGGTACAGGCAGCAGAGCAAGCTTGGCCACAGTCCTTTCAGGCTCAGGGCTGTGTCTGTGGGAATCTGGAATGCAGAACTGGTGGTGGTGTGGAGGGGAGGGGCATAGGGTAATGAATTGTCTGTGAGGTGGTAACAGATTGAGATGAGTTGAAGTGTGAGTGGGGAATGTGTATCTCATGGGCTGATGCTGCTCTGCATTCACAGTGATGCCTCTAGACATGCATTTAGAATCATAGAATCCCTACCGTGTGAAAACAGGCCCTTCGGCCCAACAAGTCCACACCGACCCTCCGAATTGTATCCCACCCAAACCCATTCCCTTACCCTATTACTCTATATTTACCACTGACTAATGGACCTAACCTACACATCCATGAACACTGGGCAATTTAGCACGGCCAATCCTGCACTTCTTTGGACTGTGGGAGGAAATATGTAAACTCCACACAGACGGTCACCTGATGCTGGAATCGAACCCAGGTCCCTCATGCTGTGAGGCAGCAGTGCTAACTACTGTGCTACCCTCCCTCCCCCTTCCTCAGAGTCTTGAGCATATCTGTTGTTTGTAGCATTGCTGCTGAATTCCTCAAATCTGTAACAGGAATATACATGTGTACTGAGCTTTGGATGCACTGGGATTACGTTGAGATCACTCTCTCTCAGCTTGTTCCTCTGAATACCTTCAGGACTTTGTTGGACTATGTTTGCTAAATAATCTGTTCAGCTGTTTCTTTGATATCCTTGTGCCGAAAAAAAAAATATGTGCTTTGGATGTTGTCTATACCAGGGAGATGGGTGTCTCAGTGCCTGCACTGTCAGGGGAAATGGGGATAAAACCCTCAGCCATTTGAACTTGGTATACACTTCAGTTGGCTGGGTCTATTCTCACTGGAAAACAGAATGCCAAGCAGAGATATTGAAAAATTAATGAAAGCTTTTGATGAGAGTAACCGCAGAGAGAATACTTCCTCTTATGAGGAAGAGCAAAACTAGAGCCCATCTTGGTAAGATAATCACCAACGTATCCATTGGGGAATTTGAAAGGAGCGACACAAGTATCAAGGGGAGAAAGGAGTAGAGAGTTACAATGGTGGACTTTAATGAGGACAGATTGACCGAGGCTCAAGAACTGGTTGTCCTGGATGTTGAGTGGCTGTGTGATAATCTGAGGCAGAAATAAAAATCCCCTCCTCCTGTGTAAAAATGCATTCCCATCCACCATCCCAATCTTTCTTTTTATTCACTTGTGGCACAGCATTTAATGCCCATCCCTAGTTGCCCCTTAAGAAGGTGGGGTGAGCTGCCTTCTTGAGCCACTGCTGACCATGTTCTGTAGGTAGTCCCACAATGCCTTTAGGGAGGAAATTCCAGGATTTTGACTAGTGACAATGAAGGAACAGTGATATATTTCCAAAATAGGATGGTGAGTGGCTTGGAGGGGAATTTGCAGGGGGTGTTGTTCTCATGTATCAACTGCCCTTGTCCTTCTAGATGGAAGTGGTTGTGGGTTTGGAAGGTGCTGTTGAGGATTTTGGTTGTGCCCATCAGAGAGTTCTGGTGCATCACTGGCCTTGGCCTGAGCAAGGAGTGTGTTGAAGAAGGTCATTCCCTGTGCATATGCTCACCAGCACAAGGCACTGAATGTCAAGGAGCTGTGTAACTCCCAGGTCGAATCCTTCACTCCTTCCCTACCACCGAATGACCTATAGTAACCCTTATTCCAAAACTAGTAACAGCCTCTTATAGGCAGCTGGGTAATAGTCTGTCTGACCTGTGATGGTTGAGGAATATATATCTACCTGGAAATGCTGTACCACTGTTGAGACTTTTACCCCCTACATCTGAGAGAGTACAGGGCCTCTGGTTTTGCATTTCTTCTTTAATCTCTCGCTATTACGAATGCTACTTCTGAAAAACCTCTGATGTGCTCAAGTTTCTGGGCTCTTGCAATGCACAGTTTAACTGCTGCGTTCCCCACATCCACTGCCAGAAGAGGGGGTAGAACCAGATACGATATCAAGGTTCAAGAGGCATTCTGACTGTAGTGATTGGAACCAGGTGGATCCCATTGACTGAGACCCTTGATTGGGGCCAGTCAGGGAGCCCTGGGTGGCCGATATAAACAGGAGATTCAGAATCTCCTCACTTCAGGGACTGACTCAGAGCTGCCTAGTCACAGCCAGTGTACTGTGCACAAATAAACAATGGGCAACTTGGTGAAGGGATACCGACCTCTGTGCAGTTATTGCACGTGATGTGGAGGTGCCAGTGTTGGGCTGGGGTGGACAAAGTCAGAAGTCACATGAAGCTAGGTTATGGTCCAACAGGTTTATTTGAAATTTCAAGTTTTTTGGAGCAGATGAACCTGACAAAGGGGCAGTGCTCCAAAAGCTTGTGATTTTGAATCAACCTATTGGACTATAACCTGGTGTCATGTGACTTCTGACAACTATTTCACAGACAGACGCATGAACAGTCAGGGAATAGAAGGAAAGGGGCAAGGTGCAGGTTAGAATGGCATGGCAGTTGGCACAGCTGTGGTGGCCCGAAGGGCCTGTTCCTGTGTTGTACTTTTTTTTTCTTTGCAACACTTCAAAAAGTATTTCAAAGTGCTGTGGGTTGTCCTGTGTTTGGGAGAGGTGCCACAGAAATGCGAGGTTTTTTTTCAGTCACAACTGAACGGTAAAGAGCCAAATCCTGCAGAGTGGGAAATGTGGTCTAACTGTCCCATCAGGTTTTCAAAGGGCTAACATTAAACCCTTTCCCTGCTGAACCTATAGTTGGCGGATGCTGAGTTCATGCAGCATTGATGTGGATTGATGAACAAGCGGATGTTGCCTATCTAGTTACAGCCCGTCTTGTCTGACTAGTTAACCCAGATGGATTAATGATCCCATTTTATGGTTTATATATGCACGCAGTCGGGATCATCTATCACAATTTATAATTTACGGTCCACTGATTTTGTGATTTTTTTTTCATTTTAAATTTAGCTGTTCAGCCTCCTTCTGTCATCAGCAGGCATTTTTTTTTTAAAAAACTTTATTTTGTGGGAAGCCAGGGATGATGGTATTTAGCGTCAAGATCTGGGCATTTCCTGACTGGGCAGGTCCAAAGTCCTTTGATATTTTATTGTCCTTTTATAACACTGCTTCAACCCTTTCTCTTTGCAAAATAATGCCCCCACCTATTGTCACATGGCATGAATCAGCCGGTTTCTCCATGTCTGTGCAATGTGTTGTTAAGGCTGAATTGAAGCCAGCATTCTGTACTGGTTACAGATTTTATTTTAATTCATTCAGCCCAGCATTTATTGCCTATCCCAAATTGCCAAAAAGGGCAGTGTATAGAGTCAAAAACATTGCTGAGGGTTTGGAATCGAATATAGGCCAGACCGGGTGAGGACATTAGTCAACCAACAATGGTTTCATGGTCATCATTAGACTTTTAATTACAGAGAGTTCAAATTTCACCACCTGCCAGGGCAAGATTTGAACCCAGGTCCTCAGAGCATTAGCTGAGGCTCTGGGTTAATAGCATGATGGCTAGCCTTAAACCGCCAAGGCACCTGGGTTTGATTCCAGCCCCAGGTCACTGTCAATGCAGAGCTTTCTCTGGTTTCCTCCTACAGTCCAAAGATGTGCAGGTTGGATGGATTGGCAAAGCTAAATTGCCCATAGCGTCCAGGGATGTGCAGGCTAGGTGGGTTGGCCATGCTGAATATGGGATAGAATATGGGCTGGATCTGGGTGGGATGCCCTTCAGAGGGTCAGTGCTGAGCCGATGGCCGAGTGGCCTCTTTTTACACTGTAGGACATTCTACAAGTAATACCACTAAGCTCTTGCCTCCAAAGATTTCATTCTGTTCTGACCCTTAACGTTAGCAGGTACAGGGGGTGGTGACCCTACAGTCTGGATTGACTCTAAACCTGTTGTCAGCCTCATCACCTTTTTATGTTGGTGATTAAGAGCATGACATTCATTAGCAATATTAAACTTCTTTTGGGGACAAAAATCTGCCATGGGAAGATGGTGCAGCACTTAGACACTCACTTTGTACCCAGTGACATCACCAGTTGCATGCAGTGTTTCCAACCATCAGGAGGCAGTGGTTGATCCTGGGACGTTCTTGTATAACAATGATGGAAAATGTGCAGCACGGTCAGGCAACATCTATGGAGACAGAAACAGTGTTAACATTTCGCGTTGGCAATCTTTCATCCAAATCTATTCTGGTGGAAGCTCAGTGACTGGAGATGTTAGCTCTCCTTCACAGATACTGCCAGACCTGCTGAGTGTTTCCACAATGTTCTGCCTAAGCTTCAGATTTGCACCAACTGCAGTCATTTTGCTGTGTGCCAAGGGAGGGGGACAAGAACATAGAGTGGAGGATGAGATGTTAAATGACAAGAAGACTTGTGTCACCCTTTAATTGTCCTCCCAACCTCTCCCCTCAAGCAACAACTGCATTTGCATGGAACCTTTATTGAAAGATCACAAGCTACTCTGCAGGGGTATTATTGACTGACAGTCATATTGGAAAACACTTGAATGGCTGGCGAGCGAGAGAGATTTTAAGGGGTGACTTAAACAAGGAGAGAGGGGTAAAAAGGGAATGGCAAAAACAGAAATTGCTGGAAAAAATCAGTAGGTCTGGCAGCATCAATGGCGAGAAAGTAGAGTTTTTAGTTCTGATGAAGAGTCACTGGACTTGAAATGTTAACTCTGCTTTTTCCCCACACGTATTGCCAGAACTGCTGAGTTTCTCCAACTATTTCTGAATTAACTCTTATTGGTGGGAGGTATCATGTAAATCAGACTTCCAGGTTTATACACTGGAGGCTGTTTGGATCCTAACAATGGCAGAAGGTGAGATTTGAATTCAAGGGGAAGTTTGATGGTGACTGTGTTGATTGTTGTATTAAACATCTGCTTCACCAGGGTCGTTTTTGGAGTGAAATCTGCCACTTTTACCCAGTCTGGCCTATATGTAGTTCCAGACTCTCAACAATGAGATTGACCCTTAACTGTCATCTGCACAATTAATGATGGGAAATAAATGCGAGCCCAGCCAGCAACACCTACATCTCATAAATGAATTTTTTTACAAAAATCCTTGCCCATGTGTCAATTGTTGTCATGAATCCAACCAGGAAACGTTTCCCAGTTGAGTTTAATTCTGTCTTTTCCCAGCTGCATGCAAGCCAAATGCTACAAACATGTTCATTTTACTCATAAAGGTCATATATTATTCCTGGCAGTGACCAGGAGGTGGTCTCCATTTTGAAAGAGCTCGCTGTTCCATCACTGATTTTTAAAAAAAAATTTGATTTATTATTGTCATGTACCTAGGTGGCAGTGAAAAGTTTTGTTTTGTGTGTAGTATGGGCAGATCATACCATACAAAGTGCATGAGGATAATAGAACAGGGCGAGGAATAAAATGTTACAGCTGCAGAGAAGGTGCACAAAGAGTGAGATTAATATTTAAATTTAAAATTTGAGACCATCTACTCCCACATCAGCAACATCGCCTGAGAGCTCAAACCAAAATCCTCATCTGTGCTATAATTGCCTCCCGTAGTTACATTCATAGAGATGTACAGCGCAGAAACAGACCCTTCGGTCCAACTCTTCCATGCCGACCAGATATCCCAACCTAATCGAGTCTTGTTTGTCAGCATTTGGCCCATATCCCTCTAAATGCTTCCTATTTGTAACCCATCCAGGTGCCTTTTAAATGTTGTAATTGTACCAGCCTCCACCACTTCCTCTGGCAGCTCATTCTATACACGTACCACCCGCTGCGTGAAAAAGCTGCCCCTTAGGTCCCTTTTATATCTTTCCCCTCATCCAAAACCTATGCCCTCTAGTTCTGGACTCCCCCACCCCAGGGAAAAGACTTTGTCTATTTATCCTATCCATGCCCCTCATGATTTTGTAAACCTCTATAAGGTCTCCCCTCTGCCTCCGCACTTCAGGGAAAACAGCCCCAGCCTATTCAGCCTCTCCATAAAGCTCACTATACTTCTATATTCCAATGCTCACCTCTCCTCTCCCGCATCTTTGACCTCTCCTCCCCGAAGCTGCTCTCATGCCAAACCTGACCCATTTGCCTCTGCTCCTGTATTTGTTGATGTATATTGGGTCTTAATGGATCTCCTCAACTTCAAAGCCTCCCATGGCCTAGACCATCTGATCTCTCAGCTCTTCCATCTCCACAAGCTGCTGAGATCTCTATGCTCCTCAAATCCTTTCAAAAGCTCCCCAGCCCCGATTTAAATCGCTCCGCTATTGGCATCTGTGCCTTGTCCAGGAATGTTTTCCCAACTCAGTATTAAAGTTTGCTTAGTGCCACTTGCACTTTTCAGGAGTTTAAAGCTGCTTCTTGTAAATTTAAGGTGGAATTGCTGCATTTCTGTAGCACCTTTTCTTGACCTCAGGACATCCCCAAAGCACTTTTCAGCCAGAGAGGTCTGTTTCAGTGTGTAGCAATCTTGATTGAAATGCTCCTTCCCAAATGCAAGACTGGGACCTTATGTCACCCGACAACAATTTTGCATTTATGTAGCGTCTTTGCGACATAAAATGATCCACAGGAACATCATAAAAAAGAAACCGTGTCATTTTTCAGGAGCGATGAGGTCAGGTGACCAGAAATACGGTGAGAGAGAGGGGTCCTAAGGGTGGGTAGAGGGGATTCCAGAGCTTGGGGCACAGGCAGCTGAAGACAAAGCCATTTAGTGGTGGGGGGGGATTATGACTGGAGGATACCCAAGAGGTCAGAATTTGATATCTTGGAGGGTTATGGGCGTGGAGGAGTTTACAGGGATAGTGAGGGACCAAGCCACTGAGGGATTTGCAAACGAGCAGGAACATTTTAACATTTATATGTTGTTAACTGTAGGTCATCAGACAAAGTGTTGATAAGTGAGTGGGGCATGGTGCGTATTTTGGGCAGGGGCAGCAGAGATTTGTGGAAGGGACTGGGTCAGAGAGAGGGATGGGACTGGTAGCTAGGGAATAGAGAATACAGCAGGGTCTGAAAACGATAGCTTCAGTCACTCCAACATTTAATTGGAAGAAATTTCTGCTCATCCAACACTTGATGTCGGATAAACAGCCTGACAGTTTAGAGATTGCGGGGAGTTTGCCAGAGCTGCTGGGGATGTGTCATCAGTGGACATACAGAAGCTGCTGTGCTTTCTCAGAAATCAGCACCAGCGCCTGTCCCCAGTTACTCTTAAACAAGATCAGTACAAAGGCGGAGAGAAACAGACTTGACCAGAGAGGGGAGGGGTTTGGAGGATACTAATTTAGGAATAGATGCAGGCCATTCAGCCCATCGAGCCTGCTCCACCATTCACTATGATTGTTGCTGATTGAACATTTCAATGTTTTCTTACCCATCCCATCCCTGTACATCCACAACCTTGTGAATAAAAAAAAAATTCTCCTCATAAAGTGCCCCTTATTTTGAAATGGTGCTCCTGATTTTAGACTCCCCACCAGGGGAAACATTTCATCTGCATGTACCCTGTCCATGCCTTTCAGTACTTTCAATAGGCTTCAATAAATCACCTCTAATTCTTTGAAATGCTTAGAGAATACAGCCACAGTTTACTCAGGCTCTCCCCAAAGGACAGTCCTGGGAACAAGACAAAAGCAATGAAAACAAAACATTACAGATACTGGGGATCTGACAGAAAATGCTGGGAAAACTCAATACCTGTGATGAGAGAAAAACAGGAGTTAACGCTTGGTGTCTAATAACGCTATTGTTCAGGCCACTTCTGGTCTGTGAAAATCCTGTATTTTCTTTGTGTTCAGTTACACCAAATGGACTGCAGCAGTTCAAGAAGGCAGCTCACCCCCCCACCTTCTCAAGGGGCAATTAGAGATGGGTAATAAACGGTGGGCCCAGCCAGTGACAGTTCCACATGTGAATAAAAATAAGGACTTGAAATGTTATCTCTGTTTCTGAGTTCCTCCGGCATTTTCTGTTTTTATTTTGCCTCAGTGCCTCGTATCATTTCCCCAAACCAAAGACAGGCTATGATATAACCTTAAGGTTTTCAATTCTGAGTTCTGCATATGATGAAGCATTTTTAATTCTCATCAAGCAACCAGTGTCTTTTTGTAAATCTAGATGTTGCCAGGTTTAAAAAGGCCCAGGAGGAAGCTTACTTGGCTTTGAACGATGGTCCATCATGTTGTGTAAGCAGTGAGTTAGCACAACGTTCAAGATGCAATACATCATAGTTTAAATCCATCATTATCCTTTCAGCCCTAATTAGGAAAAGCATTTTATCATCATAACACGCAGAAAGTATCTCCTTTAGCAACGACACCACAAAGGAAACCGTCTGAAATTCTCCTCAGTTTTGTCAATTTCCACTGTGAGACCCAATGCCTCTCCCTTTTACTCTTCACTGTGTATTGAGGTCTGGGGTACAACGGCTCACCCTGTGGGACCCCTATAAGGACTTGTCACCCTGACCGGCTCTGGCGCTATATGTGACTCCAGTCGCAACTGCTCTCACTTAGATAAGCCTCTTGGCGGTATCAGGGAGCTGTGTGGGGTTGGGGGTAACACCTAGGGTGGGGCAGTGTTTACTGACTGAGCCCCACACCTCATGAATGTTTATTCTCTTCATTCAATGTTTGAAGCCAATAAGAGATTTGCAGCTCCCGCAGTGAAGACATTTCCTCACCCTATTGGTTGGTTTTGCCCCCATCTCCGATATGACTGCTTTCCATCTTGGTAGATTACTGTGTCCTCTCGTGCTTCCCTCAAGAGATCCTCCACTTACATTGCACTGTCAGCTCTTCCTGTGGGGCTTGAACTTCCAACTGTTGGAGGCAGTAATAATGTCAACATAAACCAAGCTGACATGGTGGGCTAGAATGACCTTCGAGCAAATCTGGGTCAGGATCCCAGCTGGTGACTGAGGAGGTGCCTATAATCACCCACTGATCTAAGTGAACTCCATTTCTGGATCCACACCATCCACCCTCTCCACCACTGATGCTTTGTAGCAGTAGTGTGTACTATCTTCAAGATCATCAAAGATCCTCAGACAACTCCTTCCTTACCCATGACCACTTCCATCTGGAAGGATAAGGGAAGCAGGTACATGGGAACACCACCCCCTACAAGTTCCTCTCCAAGCCACTCACCACCCTCACTTGGAAATATATCACCGTTCCTTCACTGTCGCTGGGTCAAAATCCTGGAATTCCCTCCCTAAGGGCATTGTGGGTCTACCCTACAGCACATGGACTGCAGTGATTCAGGAAGGCAGCTCACCCCCACCTTCTCAAGGGGCAAGTAGGGATGGTAATAAATGCTGGGCCCAGCCAGTTACATCTACATCCCACATTCCACAAGAGAATAAAAAAAATGAGGTTGATTTAACCCCCAAAAGCAGCCTCTGTGACATTTCCATGCTTGTAGGTCCTCTCTTTATCTTACCCACCCAAAAGCTTTTTCCATGCAAATGAGCTAACTGCAACCCATATTTCCTGATGAAGGGCTTTTGCCTGGAACATCGATTTTCCTGCTCCTTGGATGCTGCCTGACCTGCTGTGCTTTTCCAGCACCACTTTAATCTTGCCTCTAATCTCCAGGATCTGCAGTACCCACTCCTGCCTAACTACAAACCAGCCCAGGGTGAACTCCACTCAGTGAAACATGGCATGTTGATTTCATCACCTGTAAAGCAAAGCGAGGGCTGGAATTTCGAGAGTGCCTCTTCCTTATTTCCGGATAACACCCCCAATGCAACCTTTTGAAGGTGTAGTCACTGTCATACGAAAATCTATAGCAAAATTCTGCAGAGCAAGATCCCATGAAACAGCAATGAAATTGATGGCCCCCCTGTTGGGCAAGTGTATTGGCCAGGACATCAGGGAGAGTTTCCTGGATTTAAAAGTTACGCTGTGAAATCTATCCTATTTACCCCAAGAGGAGAGGGAAGTCTTCAGTCTAAAGTCTCGTTAAAAAGAGACTGGATCTTAATTTTATTGCCCGTCAGTCCCCAGTTAAGCCAAATTTCCAATATCTCCTTTTGAGTCTCCTCCCACACACAATTGTCTGGAATCCTTATGAAAGAAAAAGCATTTTTTATGAGGGGTGAGATTACATCAAGCAGCTTGAAATGGTCCCTCTGGTATCTGCTGGGCAGTGAGAATGGTCATTATCCTCCAACTGTGCGGCACATCCTGTTTATAAACGTTCAGTCATCCTGTGTTTTCATGTTAGTTTGGCCGGGGAACTGGAATATAATTGATTCCACGAGAAGGCTTTTTTTAAAACTGGGAGCAAGCCGAGTTTCCCAAGGAAGAAAGGAAACTATTCCGACAGATGACCCAATCAGGAATGCACCCTTTTCCCATTTGCCTGCCCTCTGTTTTAAATCCCTAGGGGGTATGTCGTCAAGTGGGTGAAGTGGGAATGTTTGCAGGGCTTTGGGAAAAATGTAGGGAAGGAGGGATTATCTTTTGTCATATAGAAACATAAAACATCAGAATAGACTGTTTGGCCCTTTGCTCGTGACTGATCATACTTCTCAGTCCCCTGTTCCTGCTTTCTCCCCATACCCTTTAGCCCTAAGAACTATATTTAACTCCTTGAAAACCTTTAGGAATTGAAGAGCATTTGCACAGAGCAATTGCATAGCCATTTGTAAAATGACATTTACTTTTTAACACTATGTATGTATGGTTTCGGAGAAGAGGAATGAAAGGTGATGCACCTTGGAATGGGACATTTCCTTAAAGGCACTACACCAGGTGGTGGTTGTAGGCTGGACATTTAACAGAGTTCTCCAGGTTGACACACAGTGCAGTACTGAGGGTGTGCTGCACATTCAGAGGTGCTGGCTTTCCGACTGTGGTGTTAAAACATGACATGTGGGTGGAGAAGATCCCCTGGGAGTGTTCTAACAAGAGCAGAGGCATTAACTCAACAGTTCCTTGATCAACAAAATCAATGGTCTGGTCATTGTGACACTGCTATTAGTGGGAGCTGCCTGCGCACAGTTGACTCTGAGCTTTGTGGGTTATGCTGGGAGGTGGTGGAGGAGTGGTACTGTTGCGGAGCTTGTAATCCAGCGATACGCTGGGGTCCCAATTCAAATCTCACCAGAGCACGTGGTGGAAGTTGAATCCAATTTTTAAAAAAAGTTGGAATGTAAAATCTAATGATGACTGCCATTAATTGTGGTTTAAAAACCCTACCTGGTTCACACATGGCCATTAGCGAAGAGAATCTGCTGTACTTACCATGTTAGGCTCTTAACTGCCCAGTTAACTTTGAAATGACACAGTTGTATCAAACTGATGGAAATAAAAATTCCCTCCCGAATGAAACTGTGGGGATATCCACACTAATTGGACCAACTCACTACACTGACTACAGTGACTTGCTTTTACTCCTAAATTATAGTATAACTTGACTGAAAAATTGGGGTGTCCAATGATGATGGTGAAAAGTGCTACATAAAGTGGTGTTATCACTAGACTAGTAATCCTGAGAGTCTAGATTAGAGTGGTGCTGGAAAAGCACAGCAGGTCAGGCAGCATCTGAGGAGCAGGAAAATCGACTTTTGCCTGAAATGGAAATGTGTTGCTGGAAAAGCACAGCAGGTCAGGCAGCATCTAGGGAACAGGAGAATCGACGTTTCGGGCATCAGCCCTTCTTCAGGAATCCTGAAGAAGGGCTTATGCCCGAAACGTCGATTCTCCTGTTCCCTGGATGCTGCCTGACCTGCTGTGCTTTTCCAGCAACACATTTCCATCTCTGATCTCCAGCATCTGCAGACCTCACTTTCTCCTTTTGCCTGAAATGTCAATCTTCCTGCTCCTCAGATGCTGCTTGACCTGCTGTACTTTTCCAGCACCACTCTAATCTAGACTCTGATCTCCAGCATCTGCAGTCCTCACTTTCGCCTAGTAATCCATTGCAGATAGTCAAGAAAACCCATCTAATTCACTAATGTTCTTTGGGGAAGGAAATCTGCCATCCTTACCTGGTTTGGTCTACATGTGACTCCAGACCCACAGCAATGTGACTCTTAATTTCTCTCTGGGCACTTGGGGATGGACAATAAATTCTGGCACTAGTCAGTACCACCCATATCCCATCAATGAATAAAAAATGCAACTCTTTGTGGGTGTGTCGGAGGGCTGTGTCTATGGAGGTAGATTCTTTATTCTCTTGTGGAATGTGGGTATCGCTGGCTGGGCCCAGCATTTATTGCCCGTCCCTAGTTGCCCCTTGAGAAGGTGGTGGCGAGTTGTCTTCTTGAACTGCTGCAGTCCTTGTGCTGCATGTTAACCCACAATGTCCTTAGGGAGGGGAATTCCAGGATTCTGACCCAGCAACAGGGAAGGAACAGCAATGTATTTCCGAATCAGGATGGTGAATGACTTGATGATGTTAACCTGCAGGAGGTCATGTTCCCAAGTATCTGCTGCCTCTGTCCTTCTAGATGGAAATGGTCATGGATTTGGAAGTTGCTGTCTGAGAATTTATTCTGAATGTCTGTGGTGCATCTTGTAGATATTACACACTGCTGCTACTGAGCATTGATGGTGGATGTAATGCCAGTCAAGTGGGCTGCTTTGTCCTGGATGGTGTCAAACTTCTTGTGTTGTTTGGGCTGCATCCAGGGCCAGTGGGGAGTATTTCATCACACTCCTGACTTGTGCCTTGTAGATGGTGGTCATGCTTTGGGGAGTCAGGAGGTGAATTACTCGTTGCAGGATTCTTGGCCTCTGACCTGCTCCTGTAAAGTCACAGCCAGGAGGACAGGAAATCATTATGAGATGTAGGAGCAGATGGAGGCATAATGACTAAAGGAAAACAGTAGCCTAATGGTCTTGGGGTTTTTTGGATTGAGTGACCATGGTAACTGGAAAGGCTGTGGATTCATATGTTTTATTCTAACAGAGTGTTTGAAAACCTTAATTTTCTGAATCATAAGCTGCAGGGCAGAAATGGTTCATATATTTAAGAACACATTTTATTGTGTTGGTTACAGAGATTTAAGCCTTTTGTGTGTCACATGTGTTCCGAATCTGTGTGTGAGTCCCCTTCTCTTCTCTCACTCTGTCTGTATCTCTGTGTCTATGTCTGTGACTTTCTCTGTATACGAGTGTGTTTATGCGTATGTGTGTCTCTCTATTTCTCTTTCTTTTTGTTCTTTTGCTGTGTGCGTCTGTCTCTTTCTCTATCTTTCAGTATCTCAGGAGGCATTTGTGTGTCTCTCTCACTCTATTTTTCTCCTTCCTAATTTGGTGTGTGCATTTCTTCCTGTGTGCGTGTATGTGTCTGTCTGTCTGTCTCTCTCCCTCTGCGTGTATGTGCCTGTCTGTCTCTCTCCCTCTGCATGTATGTGTCTGTCTGTCTCTCTCTCTCTCTCTGCATGTATGTGTCTGTCTGTCTGTGCGTCTCTCTCTCCCTGTTTCCTTCTCGATTTGCCTGGACATGTCATGCTTATTGCCAATCCACACTGGCTCTCACCTGGCACTGTATCTTCTGTCTGTTGACAATTAAACCTGCAGTGTCTGTGGTCACTGTGAATCCTTTAGGCTGTATCATTAGGATACAGGCATTTACAGTCCTGGAGCATTCACTGACTCCATTACAGACACCAACGCCTGCGTTTTTTTCCTACGTGCGACTCTCCAAAGTAGATTTAATTGTGCCACGAGTGAATTCACTTGTTAAACCTGAGGCAGTCGGTGAGTTATTTTCTTCTGTAATTGTCCATTAATTGGCTCTCGCATTTCTTCAGGACTAAAGATAACTGCAACTTTATCCAACTTAAAAACAAGAGGTGGTATATAGCTGGAATTAAAAGTTCTTTAGCTATGGAGTGTTTTTAACCACATTTTCCGGTGAGATGCTTGGTTGAAGGCAGTGTGTTAGAGTTCTTGGTAAGACCCCCAGGTGTGAGGAGGAGAGGAGGGATACATTTGGTGTAACATTTTCCTGCCAGCCCAGCACTATGGCTCATGGTTTTGAACCATCCCCCACTGGAGGCATGACATAATGCGGTGCCATCTTTCAGATTGCTGCCCGTGGGATCTTGCTGTGCGTAAATTGCCACACGGGTTTCCTGGGTCACAACAAGACGGATGTCCTTGCCACGGAAAGGCTCCAGAACGTTCCAGCTCAGCGAGAGGCTCTGCAGCAAAACGTGAAACCTTTATCGTTGCTGATATGGCCACACAATGCAGGAGGCCACGGTTCCTGCTGGTGTAATAGTTACTGCATTTCGGAGACAGCCCATAACAGGTGCTGCATAAATGTAGGCATTTGCAACCCAACCAAGGATGAATTTTAGATTGGTTATGGCATGGAACAAAGCCATTTGGCCCATTGTGCCTGTAATGGTTCTATTACCCAGTGCCCACTCCTGCCTTTTGCCTGTATTCCTGCCTGCCATCCAGATTTCTATCCAATAACCATCCAGTGCCCCTCTTGAATGCCTCAATTGAACCTGCCTCCATCACATTTCCAGGCAGTGCATTCAGTATCCCAAATCCTTGCTGGGTAGAGATGATTTTTGTCACACCACTCTGGTTTCATTAGCAACTGAAGGTTGTTCAATGCAGGATGGGGATACCCGTCAGGGAATGGGGGTCTATGTTGCTGAAAGGGATGTTGTTGTAAAACGTAACAAATTTTCTTTGTTGTAATTATTAGTAAACCTCACTCTAGAAATGCAAAGTGATCGAAAATAAATTTTAATTTTAAAGTCCTCATGAAAAACTCAATAAGGTAGATGTTAAACTGATGGTCTCATGTGTTTGAAACACTATCGATAGATGGGGATATTTGCAAAAATATCTAAATTCAAAAGAAACGTCACCTGGAAAATGGCAAAAATGTTTAGGTCATAGTGTCAGTGGTTTAAGGGGAGGCACTTTTTATTTAATTCTTTCATGTCATCTGGGTGTTTCTGCTTAATCCCACATTTCTTGCCCTTTTGTAATTGGCCCTTGAACTGAATAATTTACTCAGTCAGTTCAGAGGGCAGTTTAAGAGTTAACCATATTACTGTGGGTTTGGAGTCATATGTCGGCCAGATCAAGTAAGGATGGCAGATTTCTTTCCCTAAAGGACATTAGTGAATCAGACAAGTTTTATTACAATCTGATTTATTAATTGAATTTGCATTCCAGCAGTTTCATAGTCATCACTGCGAAGATGCTGTTACTAATCCAGATTTTTAAATTAAGTTGTAATTCCCCCACCACCAGAATCTCCACAACATTAGCCCAGGGCTCTGGATTACTAGCCCATCTATGTCATCATTTCACCATCAGGTTTCCTGCCGGCTAAATGACATAAGGGAGAAAGGAACAGAAGGTAATTGAAAGTCAGAGGAAGCAAGTTGGGTGGCAGCTTGTGTGGAACATAAAACATAGAAGGTAGGAGTAGGCACCTCAAGCCTGCTCCACCACTCAATCTGATCATGGCTGACCATTGAGCTCAATGCTTCAATCCTACCCTCCCCACATACCCCATGATTCATTTAGTCAAAACAGCTGGAAGTAGGACCTTCTTGAAAACAAATGAGATAGTGAATTCCACAGGCTCACCACTCTCTGGGTAAAAACGTTTCTGCTCATCTCAGTCATAGCAAGTTTATCCTAATCCTGGTGTCTGGCTGTGAACGCCCCCACCATCAGGAATGTCCTTTCAGTGTCTAACCTACCTCCTGTTAGAACTTTGTAGATTTCTATGAGATTCCGCCCCCCCCCCCCCCCCCCCACCTCAGTCAATCCTAACCAACTCAGTCTCTCCTCATATGTCAATTCCAGCATGGACCAGTCAGGCTGAATGGCCTTTTCTGAGCTCTAAATTCTGTTGAGAACCTTATGCTGTATTCTGAAGCATCTTGAGATATTCAAGGAAATTGATTAATTGGGAGTTAATCTCCTCAAAGCTGTTGTCCTGTTTGATTGACATTTTGGGAAGCAGTCTTTAGGAGGGATGTCCTACTGATCACACCACTTAATGTGGCTTTTTTAAAATCAGTCATGGGACTTGGATGTTGCTGGCTGGTCTAGCATTTATTGCCCATCCCTAGTTGCCCTTGAGATGGTGTTGGTGAACTGCCTTCTTGAACCGCTGCAGTCCAATTTCTGTAGGTAGACCCACGATGTCATCAAGGAGGGAGTTCCAGGATTTAAACCCAGCCCATTTGTTGTTGTCCATTGCTCGCTGGGTTGAATGAATGGCTTGGAGGGGAACTTGCAAGGGGGTGGTGTCCCTATGTATCTGCCACCCTTATCCGTCTAGATGGTAGTGGTTGTGGTTTTGGAAGGTGCTGTCTTTGCATGAGTTTTGTTGTGGGGGTGGCTTGGAAATGTAAAGAGGGAGAGGGTGATAATTTAAGTAATTGGTTTCCATTTGCTAATTCACACCTGAGCTTCCAACACTTTTTTAACAAATGCAGGATAATCCCAGAGGAGCGGTTTTTGACCCTGTGTTCTTATACCCATATCCCTCTGTGTGTAATCATGAAATCCTGTGGTTGTATTGTTTAAACTGTCAGTGGAATAGAGGAGAGGAATGTATGTATTTGTTTTCACAAAACATTATATACGCATATTTATATGAAGTTGTCATATAAGGTGTGTCTCTAACTCTTAAGCAAAACCACTCTCGGTCCCATCCCATTAACTGCAGCTCCTTAAAACCTGAATTCCCCCTTTACCCTATAATTACGTTTCTCGATGGGTGTGATCAATCGCATTCCTGTTCTGACAAATATTGACGTGAACAATTTTTGAGTTTTGAAATCTTTGCCTCCCAAAGCATCAGATGAGTGGCCCCAGGGTCTGATTGCCCAGAGTACAAAACCCCTCCAAGTAACTGCACCCTTCTGTTCACTCCAAACCCGGGCAAGTCTAATTGTTTGGGTCTGTGTGTATATTTTATTTTGATGGTGATGCAGGAGATGGGACGGACATTATTACCACGCTCCTCCACAAGGATGGCACTCCAGGGACACTCTTGTGTTTTGTCTTTTGTGAATTTCTTTTTGACTGCTGCCACTGTCTCTCGGCTGATTTGGCCAGGGAATATACAGTGTCCAATGAATTCAGATTTGTGGAGAACAGAGCAGATACCGATGTTTACTGTGCACTCAAAGTCCTGAAGCCTGGACTAATTGCACTGAGAACCAACAATTTGTAATCTTGTACATCCTTGTCATTAAAATAATAATCTGAGGATGATACCTAACAATGATTAATACTGGCGATGTGTATTTTGGAATTGAGATTTTTACTGAGTTGCCATTACATGGTTGAGAACAGATTTTTGTATGACTTCCACACAGTTAGAAATTTTGTTGCAGCAGCTCACATTTGACTTGCAAATCGTCTAATCCACCAGCTCCAGTGATTTCCCTGCAGCCTTGATCTAATTTATAATTGCAATGTGATACCAAATGCATGACCTCCAACCCTTAGAAGGACAAGGGCAGCCGATTCATGGGAACACCTCCTCTTGCAAGCTCCTGTCCAAGACATTTTCCATACTGACTTGGGAAGTATATCACTGTCACTTCAGTGCAACTGGGTCAAAATTCTGGGACTTGCTCCCTAAGCGTTATGCAGCTGTCCCCACTTCTTATAGAAAGACAACTCAACGCCACCCTTGAGGGCAATTAGGGATGGCAATAAATGCTGGCCCAGTCAGTAACACCTATATTTCTGTGAATGATCTTGAAAAATATGTCTTTTTTTTTCCTCATTTGTGAGCATCACTGGCTGGACCATCATTTATTGCCACCACTCTTACCCCCAACCCCCCCCCCCCCCAAGTGGAGGTGAGCTGCCTTCTTGAACCGCTGCAGTCCATGTGCTGTAGGTAGATTCTTAGGGAGGGAATTCTAGGATTTTTACCCAGCGACAGTGCAGAAACGGTGATGTATTTCCAAGTCAGGATGGTGAGCGGCTTGGAGGGGAACTTGCAGATGTTGGTCCCATGAATCTGCTGACCCTCTCTTTCTGGATGGAAGTGGTCGGGCGTTTGGAAGGTGGTAGCTAAGGAGCATTGATGAATACACCTCAAAGAAGTGTACTTTCTTATCAAAGTGGTGTGTGTGATTGGGTACAAGACTATTCTTCATGTGTGACAGCGAGACCATGGATATTGACCAGACACGGAACATAATTGATGCATCCCTCACTTTGTGTCAGTATCACCCATCAGTTTGAATGCCACTTATAGATGTTCCCTTAACAATCAATCTTACTACCTGCTGCTGATGTGGAGATGATCATTAAATGACATTTGAGGTGACCTTAAAGCAAGGGATCAATTATATCACCGAAGGAGCTGCTTTGGGAGCTGGAGAAGGCCATTCTGCCCCCAGAGCCTGTTCTAAATGAAAGATTTGGAGGAAGGAATTGAATGTACTGCAGCCAAATTTGGAGTCGACATAAAAGTAGGTGGAAAGGCAATTTGGGCGAGGGATACAAAGTTTGCAGGGAGGTATTAATAAGTAAGTTGGAAAAAATTGGCAAATGAAATATAATGTGGGAAAATGTAAAGTTGTTTGCTTTGGAAGGGAGAGCAAAGCAGTAGTATTATTTAAATGGGGAAATGGTTAGGCCACTTTTGGAATATTGTGTGCAATTCTGGTCTCCCTCCTACAGGAAGGATGTTGTGAAATTACATGTTGGTACAATTACAACATTTAAAAGGCATCTGGATGGGCATATGAATAGGAAGGGTTTAGAAGGATATGGGCCGGGTGCTGGACTAGATTAGGTTGGGATACCTGGTCGGCATGGATAAGTTGGACTGAAGGGTCTGTTTCCGTGCTGTATGTCTCTATGACTGCAGGAAACTGCAGGAAGCTGCAATAGAAAGGGACCTGGGAGTGGGGTGGGGGGGGGAACTTGTACATGAAACACAGAAAGCTAGCACACGGGGCAGCAGGTAACCAGGAAGGTGGATGGAATGTTGGCCCTCCTTTCAAGAGAGTTGGCATATAAGAGCAAGCAAGTCTTACTGACCAACTGAAGGTCATTGAGCATCTTTCTAGACCTGTTGGGCTTTCCTTCAGACAGCTGAGACTATACATGCCCCTGTGGAAACCCCAGACCAAACTGTCAGGGTCTGGTGTTGTGTCCTGTGGTTCAGGGGGGAAGAGGAGGTTCCTCCTCCGCACCATTCCATCCAGCAGGACTTCCAAGCCCCTGCCCACAAAGCGAGTCAAGCCCCAAGTACAGCCAGTGAGACAGTGGGGGGGGGCTAGCATTGGATGAGAGACACAGACAGGTCGTTAATGAGTTTAGGATGATAGCATGAGAAAACCCAAGAGGCCTTGTGGACAGAAATCTCCATGTGCTGTACATCTCTATGACTCTAAAAACTGCAGGAAGCTGCAACACAAAGGGACCTGGCGGGGGGACTTGTACATGAAACACAGAAAGCTAGCACATGGGGCAGCAGGTAACCAGGAAGGCGCATGGAATGTTGGCCCTCCTTTCAAGAGAGTGAACACAACCCGTGGTCAAAATGTGAGGAGTTTTAGCTCCGTGTTCTATGTTACACATCTCAAGTGATCATATTAGACGATAGACAATATGTGCAGGAGTAGGCCATTCGGCCCTTCGAGCCAGCATGACCATTCATTATGATCATGGCTGATCATCCACAATCAGTATCCTGTTCCTGCCTTATCCCCATAACCCTTGATTCCACTATCTTTAAGAGCTCTATCCATATTGAAATGAACCACTTCATACCTCTCACATTTATTTTGCCCACAAACCACTCTCCACACCCCCCACACCCCCAAGGACAAAACCTTAAAAGTAGGATTTTGTTTGTTGAGCAGTGACAGTCAGAAGGGGTTTTTCACACCAAGGGAGCTTTTCACCCCCCCAACCCCTAAACACGCCCGCGCGCCGCACACACACACGCGGAGGCTTGCTCAGGGGCTGGGGGGGAGGGGGTTGAAGTTCAGTGACAATTCGAGGCGTACGATTGGTAGCTTTTGTTAGCTATGGGCATTATGGATCACAGAGCCTGTGCAGTTAAATTGTAGGCCGGCCTTAATCTCATTGACTGGTGGACCCAGGATGACAAGAAATAGGAGCAGGAGTAGGCCATTCGGCCCTCGAGCCTGCTCTGCCATTCAACAGGATCATGACTGATCCAGCATTCCTCACATCCACTTTCCTGCCCTTTCTCTGTAACCCTTGATTTCCCGACTAATCAAGAATCTAATCTATCTCAGCTTTAAATATACGCAAGGACTAAAATATGCGTATGCACATCCTAAAATGTGCAGGTTAGGTAGATTGCTCATACAAAATGTAGGGTTACATGGATCGGTAGGTGATGGGTCTGTGTGGGATGCTGTTTGAAGGGTCAGTGTGGACCCGATGGGCCAAATGGCCTGCTTCAACACTCTAGGGATTCTGTGACTCTGCCCCCACAGCTCTCTGTGGTTAGTTTCAAAGACTCTTAACCCTCTGAGAGAAGAAATTCCTCCTCATCTCAGTCTTTCAGTCTTAAGTTGGTTTCCCTTATTTCTGAGACTGTACCCTTTAGTCCTAGACTCTCCCATGAAGGGGAGCATTCTCTCAGTATTTACCCTATCAAGCCCCTTAAGAACCTTCGCCTATGACATTCAGTGTTTGGGTAGATTCCTAAAGAGAGGAAACAGACTTCGCAAAACATGTATGCAAATCATTAGAGGTGGCAGGGCAGAGTGAGTAAGCATTAATTAAGCATAAGGTATCCTGGCTGAATCAACAGTGGTATAGAGCACAATTAAAACAAGGAAGTTGTGATAAACCTGTGGAAACAACATGCTCTTTTTGGATTGATGTGGTTACATGATGCTCTCTGGGTTTGTGTAGTTTGTAGTTAGTCAGGGAGAAGGCAAAGTCAAGAGCTATCTGCAGCCTTAGACTTCAAAGTAACCTGATTTGTCATGCATGACTGTTGAATGCTACTGTGTATGGTAGTCATAGACATACCAGGCTCTGAAATATAGTTACAGGAGGTAAAGGACTAATCGATCAACTTTTTGTGTCCATGTGATCTCTGCCTGTCTTTCCAGTGGGTTCTAACTCCACCCACACTGCTCTATTTATACCCAATGATGTGCAGCTTTGGGACAATATTACAAGGATACTCCAGGATCCTAATGTCTTTGTGCAAAGGTTCAGCCAAACCTGTATAGCAATTAAGGAGATGGTAGTGAAATGGAGGTGCTATTGACTTAGTCATCCAGAAACCCCAGGGTACTTATCTTGGAATATTGGTTCAAATGACAACGATTGGAATTTAAATTCAGTGGACAAATATTGAATTCATCTCGATAATGGTGACTACAGCAGTCAGCATAGATTGTCATAAAATCTGTTTCACTAATGTCTTTGAGGGAAGGAAAGCTGCCGTTCTTGCCAAGTCTGGCCTACATGTGACTCCAGACCCCAGCGACAAGGCTGATTTTCAACTGCTCTAGGAAATGACGGAACAAGCCATACCATTCAAGGGACAATTAGGGATGGACAGCAAACACTGGCCTTGTCAACAATGCCAATTCAGGAAAGAATAAGGGAACATGTTCTGGGCATTGGAGAGGGTGTATATATTTTCACGAGGGCGTCTCCACGTATAAAGGGACAATTTGTTCTGTTGGTTGGAGCAACTGGGAGTGAACTCCCACGAGAATGTAGAGGAGCTGTTCACAATCGTGGGGGAGTCTGGACCAAGGAGATCAGGAGAAACCATTCCCGTTGGTGAGAGAATCAAGAACCAGAGGTCAACAATTTAAGGTGACCTGGCAGATCCTTTTTTTTTAAACTGTGAGAACTTCAGGCTTGGAGGTTGGTTAGCTTAGTTGGCTGGGGGTTTGTTTTTGCAGCGTACGGTCACGCCACAAGTGTGGGTTCAATTCCCACACCCGCTGAGATTACCACGAGGACTCTCCTTCTAAACCTTCCCCCCCCAACCATTACCTGATGTGTAGTCATTCGCAGGTAACACCAACTACCAGTTGTCTCCTTTATCTCTCTAATGAGAGACCATTCCTGTGGCTGGCTAGGATTATGATTTTCAGTTTTATTAAAAAATTTCATTTGCGGGATGAGGGTGTTCTCTGTCCAGTCAGCATTTATTGCCCATCCCTAATTGCCCAGAGGGCAGTCAAGAGTCACCCACATTGCTGTGGGTCTGGAGTCACTTGTAGGCTAGACCAGGTAAGGACAGCAGTTTCCTTCCCTGAAGGGCATTAGTGACTCAGATGGGTTTTTCCAACAATCGACAATGGTTTCATGGTCATCATTAGACCCTTAATTTCTAAAAACTTCCACCACATGTGAGATTTGAATCTGGGTCCCCAGGGCATTATCTGGGTCTCTGGATTTACATTCCAGCCAGGCCATCACCTCTGGAATGCCCTGGCAGCTTTGATTTGGACAGTTTTGTGAAAATGCATTTGCAAGGCTGCATGGAATCGTAAGGGATTGTGATGATCTGTGTTGTTTTTGCAGGGAGCTGGCACAGAAGCAAGGGGCTGAATGATTTGTAATCCTTAATGCTGTACAGTAATGGGTTAATCGTGATTTTGTACCAGTTCACATGGGCAGTGATAGAAAGGAGGCATACCAGGGGAACCGACGTAAAACTCAAGACTTGTTATTTTGTTAACCCACTGTTAAGTGATAGTTCAGTTCATGTTGTGGCTTCAGACTGATTGCAACCGATCATTTAATGCAGCGAAACAAGGCCAATCTTTGTAGACAGATGCACATAAACAAAACCAATGGCAGCCCATTAATCACTTTGCAAGGTTGTCAGATTGTGAAAGCGAGTCAGGTGAGTAAGAATGAAAAGTTACAAAGACCCAAGTTGGTCTTCCAACTTTTCCCCTTGGCCTCTGGCAGGATTGACCTCGAGGTTACGCAGGTCCTGGCTTTCCGAGTTGCACCCCGTTTGTGAATAGACATAGAAAATAGAAATCATAAAATCCCTACAGCGTGGAAGCAGGCTATTCAGCCCATACCGACTCTCCACAGGGCATTTCACATAGACCCACCCTATCCCTGCATTTTCCAGATGGCTAACCCATCCGGTCTACACATCCCTGGACTCTTGGGCAATTTAGAATGGCCAATCCACTGAACTTGCACTTCTTTGGACAGATGGAGGAAACCCGTACAGAGAAGGGGAGAATATGCAAACTCCACACAGTCACCCGAGGTGGGATTGAATCCGAGTCCCTACTGCTGTGAGGTAGCAGTGCTCACCACTGAACCATCATGCTGCCCACAGTAACAGGTGTAAGCCATTCAGCCCTTTGAGCCTTCCCTGCTTTTCATTGTGATCATGGCTGATCATTCAAGTCAATAGCTTGTTCCTGCTTTCCCCCCATATCTTTGATCCTGTAAGCCCCAATGCTTTATCCAACTTCTAGAAATTATCCAATTTTTCAAAAAAAACTCATGGGATAGTAGGTGGCACAGTGGCTCAGTGGTTAGCACTGCTGCCTCACAGCACCAGGGTCCTGGGTTCGATTCCCGCCTGTCTGTGTAGAGTTTGCACATTCTCACTGTGTCTGCGTGGGTTCCCTCCGGGTGCTCCGGTTTCCTCCACAGTCCAAAGGTGTGCAGGTCAGGTGAATTGGCCGTGCTAAATTGCCCACAGTGTTAGCGCATTAGTCAGACGTAAATATAGGGCAGGGGAATGTGTTTGGGTAGGTTTCTTTTCCGAGGGGCGTGTGGACATGTTGGGCCGAAGGGCCTGTTTCCACACTGTAGGGAATCTAAATCTAGATTATGGGCAAAACTAGCCATTTATTGTCCAATGATTTGCCAGAGGAGAGTGTCAACGACATTGTAGCAGGTTTGGAGTCACTTGTAGGCCAGTCCAGGTAAGGTTAAAAACCTCACAACACCAGGTTCTAGTCCAACAGGTTTATTTGGAAGCATTAGCTTTCGGAGCCGCAGCCCCTTCATCAGGTGGTTGTGTCCAGGTAAGGACAACAGATTTCCTTCCCCAAAGGACATTAATGAACCAGATGAATTTTTCCCTACAATCGACAATGGTTTCATGGTCGTCATTGGAATCTTAATTTCATACTGTTATTGAATTCTCATCACACCATCTCCCATGGTGGGATTCAAACTCAATCCTGAAAGAATACCTTGGTAGGGAGGGGGGAAGGGGTCTGTGGATTAATAGGCTAATGATAAAACCACTAGGCTGTCACCTCCCCTAAAATATTTTGGCCTCGACTACTTTCATAGAATCATAGAATCCCTGCAGCATGGAAGCAGGCCATTCGGCCCATCGAGTCCATGCTGACCCTCCAAAGAACATATAACCCAGACCCATCTCCTATTCTACCTGTGTAACCCTGCATTTCCTTTGGCCGATCCACCTAACCTGCGTATCTTTGGGCACGCTCATGTATATATTCTGTGGTAGTGAATTCCTCAGGCTAACCACTCCCTGGGTGAAGAAACTTCTCCTCATCTCAGTTCTAAATGATTTGGGTGCAGCAGCTAAATAAGAAGATAAATGGAATGCTGTCCTTCATTGCGAGAGGGATGGGGTTTAAAAGCAGGGAGGTTATGCTGCGACTGTACAGGGTACTGGCGAAGCCTCAACTGAAGTACTGTGTACAGTTTTGGTCTCCTTACTTGAGAAAGGATGTACTGGCACTGGTGGGGGTGCAGAGGAGGTTCACTAGTTTTAATCCTAGAGTTGAGAGGTATGGTTTACGAGGGGAAATTGAGTAAGCTGGGACTAAACTCATTGGAATTTCAAAGAATGAGGGAGGGAATCACATAGTAACATAAAAAATTATGAAGGGAGCAGATAATAAAGAAGCAGGGAGGTTGTTTCCACTGGTGGGTGAAGCTAGAACTAGGGGGCATGGCCTCAAAATAAGGGGGAGCAGATTTAGGACTGAGTTGAGGAGGGACTTCTTCACCCAAAAGTTTGTGAATCTGTGGAATTCCCTGCCGAGGGAAGCAGTTGAGGCTACCTCACTGAATATCTTTAAGACAGCATGGTGGCTCAGTGGTTAGCACTGCTGTCTCACAGCGCCAGAGACCTGGGTTCAATTCCAACATCGGGCGACTGTCTGTGTGGAGTTTGCACATTCTCCCCATGTCTGTGTGAGTTTCCTCCCACAATCCAAAGATGTGCAGGTTCGGTAAATTGGCCATCCTAAATTGTCCATAGTAATAGATGCATTAGTCAGAGGGATTGGGTGGGTTACTCTTCGGAGGGTTGGTGTGCACTTGTTGGGCTGGAGGGCCTGTTTCCACACTGTAGGGAATCTAATCTCAAAGATGGAGTTTTGAACAATTAAGGATTATGGTGAGAGGGCAGGTAAGTGGAGCTGAGTCCATGAAAAGATCAGGCTTGAGGGGCCAGATGGCTTACTCCTGCTCCTAGATCTTATGTACCCTGTATCCTGAGTCTCACTATTTACTTGTGAGCCGTGGCAGTGAGTTCCTCAATAGCTCTGCAGGTAGAGGAGCCAACAGGGATGTTAGCCTGGCTGTGGTCAGCTAGCTGGGTCCAGGTGAGGGGAGCTCCAACTTTGTAGCTCAAACAGCTCGGTGGACGCTGGAGAAAAGCATCAGGAGCAGCGGATATTTTTGTGGTTGTCACCAATAACCTTGTTTCTCTCGCTGTAACTTCCTCCAAACTGTGTACTTGTGCCATTGATTGCTGGGCTGGCTCAGTGCCATTTATTAAAAATTAACCAACCTTCGAATATTGTAAGTGATATTAGATGGTTGTCAGCGGAATATAGTAATCTAATCACAGGGTTCCAATGGCAAATGAATAGCATTTTTGTTCTTGATATTTTGACATCCTTTGACCCCACTTAATGAGATTACTGTTTCATAATGGCTCCTATCTCTGTCTTATTCTCTAGTTATCTTGTGTCCTTGTATAATGCATGTGTGTATTTATCGAGTACTTTCTGATATAGTAAACCTGCATCGAGACCTTTCCTGCTCTTGGGCTAAAATCCCATTGGGGAATGAGTTGACGAGGAAATTGCCAGTGTTCAAACCCCTAATTTGATCAAACCGGGGAAAGAAAAATGAATAAGTCAGATTTGTAGACACCGTTGCTGCTGAATAGCGATTCTATGGGTGATGATGTACATCGAGATAGATTTGCCTTGATCGTAATACCTTGTGTAGTTTATAGCACAGTCCATTCAGCCCAACAAGTCTTTGCCAGCTAGTCATTATGTTTTGTGACCCTCCGTCACCCTCACTCTTTGTCTGATTGTCTCACGCACCCTCTTTTTAAAAAAAATTCCTCTTAACTACCTCAATGTAAAACCAAACCACATTGCTGTCGCTCTGGAGTCACATGTGGGCCAGGCCGGGTAAGGGTGGCAGCTTTCCATCTCGAAAGGACATTCCTGAACCAGATGGGCTTTTACAACCGTTTCTGATGCCGAGTCACCAGACTCCAAACATTAACTCCGCTTCCTCTCCACAGATGCTACCAGACCTGATGAGTTTCTCCAGTGATTTCTGCTTTTGTTTCAGATCACCGGCATCTGCAATTCTTAGAGTCATAGAGTCACAGTGTAGTACAGCATGGAAACAGACCCTTCAGTCCAACTTATCCATGCTGACCAGATATCCCTAAATATTCCTAAACCCATTTGCCAGCAGTTGGCCCATATCCCTCTGAACCCTTCCATTTCATAGACCCATCCGGATGCCTTTTAAATGTTGTTATTGTACCAGCCTCCACCACTTCCTCTGGCAGCTTATTCCATACACACCACACCCTCTTCTTTGTTGTATTTTAGATTTTTACAAAAGATCTACCGGGATGTTGCTGAGACTAGAGGATTTGTGCTAAAGGGAGAGGCTAGATAGACTGGGACCTTTTTCTCTAGAGTGCAGGAGGCTGAAGGGTGACCTTATAAATGGTTATAAAATCAAGAGGGGCATAGATAAGATGAATACCCAAGGTCATTTACCAGGGTAGGAGTCAAAAACTAGATGGCGGAGGTTTAAGATGAGAATGGAAAGATTTAAAAGGAACCCAAGGGGCAATTTTTTCACACAAAGGGTAGTGCATGTATGAAACAAGCTGCCCGAGGAAGTGGTAGAGGTGGGTACAGTTACAGTATTTAAAAGACGTTTGGACATGAACATGAATACGAAAGGTTTAGAGGGACATAGGCCAAACTCAGGCGAGTGGGACTAGTTCAGTTTAGGAAACATGGTCCAGTATGGATGAGTTGGGCCAAAGGGTCTGTTTTCATGCTATATCACCGTATGAGACTATAACCAGAAACTTCATTGTTTTTGTTGGTTTCTTTATTTTTGGATCCAAAATCAAATTCCCATTTTCCCATAGTGGGGTTTTGAACTTGGGTTTGCAGGATTATTAGTCCAGGCAAGTTAAGAGCCCTTGATAACACCACAACTGAGTGCCACACAAGAGAATGGACATTCCTTTTAACTGCTGACGTCAGTACAAATAACTTGTTATTCATCCAGGGGATGTGGGCATCGTTGGCTGGGCCAGCATTTATTGCCTGTCCCTAGTTGCCCCTTGAGAAGCTGGGGGTGAGCTCCTTTCTTGAACCGCTGCAGTCCACCTGCTGTAGGTTGACCCACAATGCCCTTAGGGAGGGAATTCCAGGATTCTGACCCAGCGACAGTGAAGGAATAGCGATATATTTCCAAGTCAGGGTGCTGAGTGGCTTTGAGGCGAACTTGAAGGTGGTGTTCCTATCTACCTGCTGCCCTTGTCCTTCTAGATGGTGGTGGTGGTCATGGGTTTGGAAGGAGCTGATAATGTGTATCTCAGGACAGGCCAGAAGCTTCATTCAACAATGTAATCAGTTTGTCGCTGATCTGTATCTGAACCAATGTTTTGAAGTTTTAAACTGTACGCAATAATTTCTTTCAATTTACTTTGTCAAATCTTTAAATCATCTGAATTGATGGAACATCCCTTTAATCTCCTTTATGAGCCTAGTCTGTGCATCGAGTACCTTAGCAAATGACAGTACTTTTAGCCCTGTTTTCGTTCCAGATGAAGAAACTATTGGGCAAAGCTTGGTTAATCTGCCTTAAGCAGTGCATCGCACTTCCAATTCTGAAAAAAACATTCACTTCACATCAACAACAGGAGACTATAGTGTCATGGTTTGCATCTGTAGAGAGTGTTTGAAGTCTTGACTATCTGGCTGGCATCCTGAAAATGCAGAGAATGTGACAACTTTGTGAGATAAATCAATCTTTCATTCCATGGCTGCCTCAGGAACCACTTGGCCATTCTCCCACAGCTCAAGCTCCTCAAGTGCTCAGTGGGCCGGATCCTGAAATGCCTTGCGTGACTGGGTTACGATGAACAGCTTTTTTTCATTGAGCGGCAGATGAGCATTCAGATGAGCCCTGTATATGCCGAAGACATGAGCACGGCTGAGAAGGAGCGTTTGGATTCGAAGCCCTTGAACGAAAGGGAGACTTGGGAATACCTTTTGTAGTGAGGGTGGGGGTTGGATGGGTGAGGAAGAGAGAGGGAAGAATAAGCAAGTGGTTGTTTTAGAAATGCACGTTTTGATTGCCAGGATTGTTAGCTGTGTCTGTGTGCAGTGGCTTATCTTCTCAGTCTTGTGTCTTTGACGGGTTAGTGTAACTTAGGAATGGGGTTTGACTTTCAACCTTGGCTTCAAAATGCCTGAGGTATGGTGCCACCAGACAGTGAGGGATCTTGATTGGTAGAGTTGCCCCAGTTTCCAGCAATCTGCCTGAACCAAGGACATAGGCACACGGGAGAACTCCATCCAAATCATATATTTTCTAGATGAGGAATTACACCAGCCAGTCTTTGATTGTCATTGGGTCAAAATCTCAAACAATACTTTTTTTTTCTTTATTCGTTCACAGATTGAGGGTGTCACTGGTCACCCTAGCACTTACCTGCCCACCCCTAGTTGCCCAATAGTTAACCACATTGCTCTGGGTCTGGAGTCACATGTCAGCCAGACCAGGTAAGGATGGCAGTTTCCTTCCCTGAAGGACAATAGTGAGCCATTTATTTTTTTCCCTGACAATGGACAAACGGTCATCATTAGATCACTAATTCCAGATTTTTAAAAGTTGAATTCAAATTCCACTATAGCGGGATTCGAGCACAGATCCCCAGAACATTACCTGGGTCTCTGGATTAACAGCCCAACGATAATACCAATAGGCCACATCCTCCTCACCTGACAGTGTCCCTGCACTGTGTGCACTATGTTCTTTCAAAAACGTAGTCCCACTGCTATTGTCAGGCACAGTTAACGATGGGGATTAAATGCTGTACAATCTTATGAAAGAATTCTTTTCAAAATTAGTTTGGGGGTTATCATGTTAGAGTTACTCTCTGTCCGGCACATGCAGGGATGCTGCAGCTGGAAGACTGAGTCCCACTCTTTCTCCCACTCCCCCAGAAACGCAATTGTTCCCCCAGACACTGAGACTTGATAAATAAAAGGAAAATGCTGCGGATGCTGGGAATCTGAAATCAAAACCGCAATTCCTGGAGAAACTCAGCAGGTCTGGCAGCATCTGTGGAGAGAGGGAAATAGAGTTAATGTTTTGAGTTCAGTTCTGAAGATGGGTGACTGAACTTGAAATGTTAATTGTGTTTTTCTCTGCACAGATGCTGCCAGACCTGCTGAGTTTCTCCAGCACTTGTGATTTTGATTTGAGCTCTGACCTGTTGCTAGTCCTCTCCTGTCTGTTACTGTCGGATTTGTTGAGGCCGATGTAAGGAAAGAATTTTTAACAGAGTATCATCGTTTAGTGTGTGGGTCTGTGTGTGTGCGTATTCTGATTTTTTAAAAAACTATCTTTTCTTAATCTTTGATTAGCATCTCATTTCCTCAGATTTGTACTGTACGACTTGAGCTAAGCAATTGTTGTTTGGCTCTGTGAAGTTTGTGGTCTGACTAAATGCACAACACTGAATCTTGTATTTCTTAACGTTGGGGATGACCTGTAACACGGGGTGCCCAAACATTTTAAAGGGGAATCAATGGCCTAATGGGGTTATTACCCGGATGTTAGTCCTGTGACCCTAGTGATGTTTTGGGGAGCTGGGTTTGATTCCCACCATGGCAGATGGTGGAATTTGGATTGAATAAAAATTTGGAATTAAGATTTCTTATGGTGACCATGGTGGGAAAAAACCCATCTGGTTCACTAATGTCCTTCAAGGAAGGAAACTGCCATCCTCTCCTGGTCTGGCCTACATGTGACTCCAGACCCACACCAATGCGGTTGACTCTCCACTACCCTCTTGGCAATTAGGCATGGGCAATAAATGCCAGCCTAGCCAGTTATGCCCACATCCCACGAATGAATAAAGGGGAAAAGAAAATCTCAATGACTTGTCCTTCACAGCCCTCTGTGGCAATGGTTCCATAAATACACAACCCTCTTGGTAAAGAAATTCCTCTTCACTCTCAGTTCTACAGGGTCACCTTTCACTCTGAAGCTGTGCCCTTGGGTTCTGGTCTCTCTCTCCTACTGCTGGTCCTCTCTGTAACAGGAATGTATCATACTTAATCTAAACTGTTATCGGTTACTAACATGCAATAAACTACAGCTTGTTAACCACAAGAGACTCTTCTAGTTAGACCAAAAAGTAGTTTTCCTCCACCATGTGAGGCCCTCTCATTTGCTATAGTTAAAGATTTTGGTGGCAGGATCAGCTGATACAATTTAAGGAGGTCGCCCACCAACACCACAGAGATCTTATTGCCAATGTCTCATTCCACCACCATTGGTGCCTTCATGTGCCTAATCCCCACACTCTGGAATTTGCTCACTCTCCACCTCTTTGTTTCTCTACCCTGCTTTCTTCCTTTTAAGATGTTTCTGAAAACCTGCCTCTTGAATATAGCCATCTGCCCTACAATGTTCTCAAGAGGCCTGGTGTCATGTTCTGATGCTCCCTGAGAAATGCCATGGGATTTTGTTGTTACATTGAAGGTGCTGTTGGTGAGGCTGTAGAGGACAATTCCCAGTCTGTGATGTCAGACCAGAATCAAGGATTGGCCCAAACCAGGTATAAACCCTAAGGTTTATATTTTAAAACTGAATGCAAATTCTCAAGTTGCTGTGAGAGGGTTTGAAGTCTGATTCTCTGGGCTGTTGGTCCTGATCTCTGGGATCTGATACCCCACATTCTTTGTGTATGGCCATAGTCAATGATTGTAACACAGAAATCTGTCTCCCTCTACCCTTCCTGCACCCTTTAGATGCTAATATCAATTGCAGCAGCCCCACTGTTAAAGATAGCTTGAATGTCAAGACACCTGCTGTGCACAGCTCGTGTGTGTGTGTGTGTGTGTGTGTGTGTGTGTGTGTTGCCTGCCGTTGTATGTGTACCTATCTATGTCTGTCTTCATGTATTGTCTACCTTTGTCTCTATGTGTGTGTTGGTGTGCGCATACGTCTGTGTGTGTCTCTGCATATATCTGTGTATCTGTCTGTCTATGTGAGTTGCCTGCTGTTGTGTCTGTGTTAGAGAGTGTGTGTGTGTGTGTGTGTGTGTGAGAGAGAGAGACAGATAAAAGGAAATTACTAAGTCATCAAAGGAAAATAATGTGTCTCAGTCCCTGGTGAGTGACTCTTAACTCCTGAATCTGTGCAGCTTAAATTGTGCGACTGCAGTAGCAGAGGTCAAATTGCTGTATTTAGTACAGAGGCTCTGAGTTTTCGATTAAAGCCCAGCTTTCCACTGTGCTGAAACACCAAGCTCCAGTCAGTCCCTCATTGAACTACACAATTACCTGGCAAATCGCCAGTTTTATGGAAAGGACTATACTTGGTGGGTCCTGGCACAATAGCCAACGTCCACGCTACTGTTCCTCATGGGGCTGGTTCCTCCTGCCTCTGACCTGCCTCCAGAACACCCTGCAGCATCTACTTTTTAGTGACGTATTTGGAGGTGCATAACATAGCATTTCCATTCCGTGTGCAGTTGATTTATTTTGGTGAGCATTGCTTTTAGATTCTGTTAAACACGGGCCAGTAGGTTGCTCACCGTGACTGAGACACAGTGTTCTGATTTATAACAGGAGTGACGAACCTTCATGCCTCCCCCTGCCTGATCCCTAACTACTGCTCTTGGTCTCGACCCCCTCCCCCCAACAAATGTCACCCTGCTGTTTCACACTGTCTGCTTACACGCCCTACTATCCTGACGACCAGGAAAAATGGCTGAAAGTAAATGAAGAGGATAATACAGGCCCAGGCACAACCCCGTTCATTGCAAGGTTAAGGCTAAGTGTGACTTTGTATATCTTAATGTTTTTTCATAAAGGGGATAAGCTACTCAGGATCCAGCGTCAATGTCAGTTCAGTTATTAGCAGCATGTAGTTTATGGTCAATTAATCAAGTATGCAATAAGCAAGATTCCATCATCTTAATGATCATTGACAGCGTTATACTCACAGTACCGTCTTGTTGGTATTATCAAAGGGAAGCACTTTTTTTCGTATTTATGCCTTGCAGCTTGATGAATGAAGGGTTTCAGTGGACGATGAGATTCAGGGAGAGAGAGCTTGAGAGGCTGTCAGTATTAGCCCCTCTCCCTCTGGGGAAATCCATTATTCCTTTTTATCCCCACTCTAAAATTTCATTAATATCATTTTCTGGAGGTAATAGGACTGACATTTGTTTCTTTAGTTGCCCTTGAGAAGGTGGTGGTGAGCTGCCGTCTTGAACCACTTTAGTCCCTGTACTGTAGACACACCCACAGTGCTATTAGGGAGGGAGTTCAAGGGTTTTTGCCCAGGGACAGTGAAGGAACGGTATGGGAGAGTATCTGTTTGATGAGCTTGCACTGGGGGGAGAGTGACTGACCAGGCTGCAGAGAGCAAGCTTCTTGTGTTAAGTATTTGTCATTTGAAGTAAAATGTGATGTTATGGAAGTCGCTATGAAATATACCAACAGTAATATTTCCAAGTCAGGATGCTGAGTGGTTTGGAGGGGAACTTGCAGGGGGTGGTGTTCCCATGTATCTGCTACCCTTGTTCTTCTAGCTAATCAAGGTCATGGGTTTGGAAGATGTTGTCAAAGAAATCTTGGTGAATTTCTGCAGTGAATCTTGTAGATGGTACACACTGCTGCTACTGAGCGCCGGTGGTGGAGGGAGTGGATGTTGAGGGAGGTGGGTAGGAGGGTTATAGTGGACATATTTTCCCTCCCATCCGGGGATGCCACATACATTTCTACTAGTTTCGGGATTACCCAGTGATATTGACTGTCCTGGGTCCCAGCCCTGTCTCCTTCATTACCACAGCAATTGAATTTCAAGTTGTACCTCATGTGCTAGCATTCTGCAACTCTGAAGGAGTAATAGACGCCACATAACCTTGTGCCTTTATCTCCCCTGAAGGAGGGTGGTGGAGGGTACCATTGACGGGACAGGAGCGGAGACACATACCACGTCTGTGGACTCATTCTATCTTCAAGAATGAGACTAAATCAGGAAGTACATGCCCTGAATAGTTATTATACTCTGACATCTCTGCACTTTAACCTACAGAATGGCACCAACCCACCTTCAAAATAATCATTTGTGTGAGGCATCTCTAATTTAGATTTCTAAATAAATGCAAACGTTACTATAACCAGCCTTGCTTTCTCAAGGCCATCATTTATGAAGAGTCACTCCTTTGAACTTTGCCCTCTCCTTGACCCCCTCATTTAAATTTTGTAATGAGCGTCTATGATTCTAATGAAAAAATAACCATCTGCCGACTTTATTAAGAGGGATCTTTTAATTTAGTTCCACAACCATTATATTTTTTTCACTCATTAGTTATCACAGTGTAATTTGTACATCATATGTTTACTCTACAACAATATCATTGCTGTAAATAGTAAACCAGTTATTATGTTTATCTATGTAAGTGTTGGTGTTTAAAATGACCTGGTTTCTTCAGTACAACCGCCCCCTCCCTTTCTAAAGGGGCTTTTTAAACAATTTGTTCAAAAGATGTGGGCGTTGCTGGCTGGACTGGCATTTATTGCCCTTCCCTGATCGCCTTTGTGAAGGTGGTGGTTAGTTGCCTTCTTGTATTATTGCAGTATAGGGAGACTAACATTTCAGTTAGGGAGGGAATTCCAGGATTTTCACCCAGCAACACCAAAGGAGCGTTGATATACTTCCAAGCCAGGATGGTGAGTGGCTCAGCTGGGAACTTGCAGGGGATGGTGTTCCCATGTGTCTGCTGCCCTTGTCCTTTTCGAAGGAAGTGGTCGTGGGTTTGGAAGGTGCTGTCTAAGGATCTTTGGTGAATTCCTGCAGGGCATCTTGCAGACAGTGCACACTGCTGCTACTGAGCGTCGGTGGCGTAGGGAGTGGATGGGGTGCCAATCATGTTGTTGAGCTGACAGACTGTTCCTGGACTCATTCAGGCAAATGAAGGTGATGTGGTGGCGGTACCATGGGTTCATAATCCAGACGCCCAGGCTAAAATTCTAGCAATGTGAGTCCAAAACCCCCTGGGCAGATGGTGAAATTCTTACTTCAGTAAAAAAATCAGGACCATGTAACCACTATCGCCTGTATTTAAAAACCCAACTGATTCCCATATGTGTTAAAGGGGAAGGAAATCTGTTGCACTTACCTTGTCTGGTTTATGTAGCAGACCCCCTGTTCTGGTTTATATGGTTGATTATTAACTGCCCTGAAGGGCAATGGGGAATGGGCAGTAAATGCTGGGCCAGTCAGTGATGCCCATCCATGTGGATGAATTTATAAAGTTTCACACTCCTGTATTGTGCCTAGACAGACTTGCAGGAGGCAGGATATAAATTACTCATGGCAGAATTCCTAGCCTCTGACTTGCTTTTAGAGCCAGTTGATATGGTTGGCCCAGTTTAGTTTCTAGTCACCGATATCCTGCTCATGGGGTTACCATTGACTAGAAATTGAGCTGAACCAGTTTGTGTCTTCACAAAGAGACTTGCATTTATCTAGCACCTACTCCAATAGCAGGACCAGTCAATGAAATGTGTTATGAGTTGTAGTTAATGTAATGCAGGAAAAGCGACAGTGAAGTTGTGCACAGCAAGATCCCACAAGCTGCCAGCGTGCCAATTACTGAACCTAGCACTTGGTGTGAGTACTGGGAGAAGGGGGTGTTGGATTAGGGATAGTTATTGCTTGTCCTTGGTGTTGCCACCCGCACGTGAGAGGGTTGGAACCAGGAGTCTTCCTGCTGATGTTCACATGAGGAGTAGACAGAAGATGATACCTGTTGAACTGAGAGCTTTGCAATGATTGACATTTTTAGCAGAAGCTTTAGGAGGGTTTGTTGCAGAGTAACATGTTCCCATGTTGGTTATAAATCTCTGCTGCCTCTTTCCATTCTGTGAGAATATGATAACTGGTTTCCAGATGGATCCAAGACCTCGATAATGATGCTGGGTAAGGGACACCGTTACACACTCTCTCATTCTGACACAGACAGTCACTTCAAAACACACGTATACATACACAGACACACATGCACATACACAGATACATATAGACACACATAGACATGCACACACACAAGAATGCTCACACATACTCTATCTCTCACATGCACGCACTCATGCATACACTTACACACTCACTCTCTATCACACTCTCACAACACTCACACTCTCACAACACTCACACTCTCGCACACACAATCTCACTTTCCACATTCTCTCTCACACCTTCACACTCTTTCTCACACTCACACTCAAACTCTTTCTCACACACTGTCTCACTCTCTCATTTTCTGTCTCTCACATTCTTTCACACACACACCCTCTCTCATTCTCTCTCTCTCTCTCACACGCATACACTCCCTCTCACACACACACATTCTCTCTATCTCTCTCTCTCGCTGTCTCTCTCCTACACATTCTCTCATTTTCTCTCTCTCTCTCACTCTCTCTCACACACACACACACACACACTCTCCTGTTCAATCCTTTGCCCTGGTTTGGCTCTGTCTGTGGAACGGAGCTCTGCTGCATCTGCCCAGGGTGTGATCAGTCAGCCCTGAATAAGGAGCAGATTTGCATTTTATTGTAAATTACAGGCTGCAACAGTATCTGTGCCCTGGCTGCAGACAGATGTTTTGTGTGTGGCCAGCCTGCTTTGTATTTTGAATATTCCCCAATTCCCCTTGTGTCAACTCTGACCTGAGCTGTATACCCCACCTCCCAGCACCCTCCCCCCTCCTCTGACACTGGCGCCTGCGGAATAGAGCAGGATACTTTTCTGGTGGGGGTGTGGGGGATGGTGCGTGTGTGTGTGGGGAGGAGGTGATGAATGATGTAAGATCATTTGGAGACAGAAAAACCTACCCTCACTCTGCAACCATGTGGATTTGAACATGCTATCACATGTGTGACAATGCTGCATACACGTGCATTTCCATGTAAATAGGTGAAGGTAAGAACTCACACTGTGGGAACTCAGCAAGTGAAGCGAATGGGGTGTTGTGGGTTGATGCAATGTAGAGAATTGGGGGTGGGGTACTGTAGGGGGAGCGTTGGATGGAGGGGTGGGGGTACATGGGGGGAATGTGGGGTGGGGTGGAGTGGTGGGGGTACATGAGTCAATCAGAGTGCTCCAGAAATCCCCTTTGCTGAAAATGGTGTGATCCATGAGTATCCTCAGGTATGGAGGGTACTTGTGGCACAGTTGTAATGCCCCTATCTCTGAGACAGGAGGCCCAGGTGCAAGTATCTCCTGCCACAGAGATGTGTAATATCCTCTCTGAACAGGTTTATTATTTTTGCAAAGTTTGTGAAGGTTTGTAGCTCAGGTTGAGGTTTAGGGTGTAGGTTTGCTCGCTGAGCTGTAGGTTTGATATCCAGACGTTTCATTACCTGGCTAGGTAACATCATCAGTGGCGACCTCCAAGTGAAGCGAAGCTGTTGTCTTCTGCTTTCTATTTATATGTTTGTCCTGGATGGGGTTCCTGGGGTTTGTGGTGATGACATTTCCTGCTCGTTTTCTGAGGGGTTGATAGATGGTATCTAGATCTGTGTTTATGGCGTTGTGGTTGGAGTGCCAGGCCTCTAGGAATTCTCTGGCATGTCTTTGCTTAGCCTGTCCCAGGATAGATGTGTTGTCCCAATCGAAATGGTCGAAATGTCATAAACAAACACAGATCTAGATACCACTTATCAAGCCCCCAGAAAATGAACAGGAAATGACATCACCACAAACCCCTGGAACCCCATCCAGGACAACATATAAATAGAAAGCAGGAGACAACAGCTTCACTTCACTTAGAGGTTGCCACTGATCATGTTACCTAGCCAGGTAATGAAACGTCTGGATATCAAACCTACAGCTCAGCGAGCGAACCTACCCCCTAAAAGATTTATTATTATTTTAAGATTGCCAAACACACCATCGTTAGGGTGATAGGTTGTACCAGAATGGCCTGAGGAAGTGGAGGGTGAGTGTATCCGGAGTCTTTCAGCCAAACCTCCCCTATTTCCCTCAACTCCCATCGCCCCTGCTCCCACAAAGCAGGCTGGCAGAGACTACAAACACAGTTGGCATGGAATACTCCAGTGTGTGCTATATGTAGGATGTTGTGAAAGGGTACAGAAAATATTTTGAAGGATGTTGCCAGGGTTGGAAGATTTGAACTATAGAGAGAGGCTGAATAGGCTGGGGCTGTTTACACTGGAGCGTCAGAGGCTGAGGGGGTCACCTTATACAGGTTTATAAAATCACGAGAGGCATGAATAGGGTAAATAGACAAAGTCTTTTCCCGGGATGGGGGAATCCAAAACTAGAGGGCATAGGTTTCAGGTGAGAGGGGAAAGATTTAAAAGAGACCTAAAGGGCAACTTTTTCACGCAGAGGGTGGTGTGTGTATAGAGTGAGCTGCCAGATGAAGTGGTGGAGGCTGGCATAATTACAACATTTAAAATGCGCCTGAATGGGTATATGAATAGGAAAGGTTTAAAGGGATATGGGCCAAATGCTGGCAAATGAGACAGGATTAAATTAGCTTATTTGATCGGCACAGACAAATTGAACCAAAGGGTCTGTTTCTGTGCTCTATGATTCTAATATCGTCACTGCACTCAGCCTGAATATTCATGTGAAGCTTCTCAAAACCTCTCTGCCATGAAAGCCCAGAATAAATAAGTGTTTCTTCTTTTAAAAAATAAACTGAGATTTTTTCCTTCCAAAGGGAAGGCCACACCTCCACCAATCTGGTCATCCATTCTTGGGCAGCCATATCTCAGTCACTTCATCACCTTCCAAAAATCTCCTTCCTTGTTCCTTGACACTTGGGTTTTTGCGATGTGCAGTGAGAATGCACAGAAATTGTGTTCAGTGCTGTCCTCAGATGTTCACACATTTGGCATTCATCAGGGCCCAGGAATCGGGGCCTGGGTCTGTTGGGAGTTTGCATGTGGGGCTGGGGTCATTGTGTTCTGGTAGGGGATCAGGGCCTAGGCAGGAAGCAGCACCCTGGGCCTGCGATTTCTGCTTCTGCTGGAACGTTATTGGCGATGAACCCTTTACAATATCCAATGCATTCAGCCATTTCTTAATATCGCATGGAGTGAGCTGAATTGGCTGCAGACTGGATCTGTCATTCTGGGGATCTCTGCGTCTCTCGACACTCGACATCTCTGGCTAAAGATTTTTGTGAATATTCAAGTCCTGTGTTTTGACAGTGTGGTACTGGGCTCTTTCACCATCGTGTTGGTAGATGCTCCTTGAACAGGCTCTTCCCCTTCAGTCAGAGTCGTAGAATCATGGAGATGTGCTGCACATGAAAATGGTGCTTAGATCCATTGTGTCTGCCCCAGTCAAAAACACTCTCCTAACTGTTCTAATCTTATTTTCCAATACTTGGCCCAATCATAGCCTTGGCATCACAAGTGCACATCTACATATTTCCTTCAATGTTATCAGGGTTTCTGCCTCTCCCACCCTTATAGATTCCCACCACCCAGAAAGCACCAGCTTTCATGATTGGACATGGATCTGACCAGTTGGCTGTGGGATTGTCTTTCACATGTTGCTTTCACTGTTTCACAAACCTGACCTGTAGCTTCAACAGTTTGACAGCTCAGTTTAAGATGGACGTGGTGTTCCTCCTCTGTACAACGCATTGAACACTAATTTTCGAAATGTGTTTTGTTTCCACCCAATAATTCATTTTTGGAACTCCACAACTGTCAATCACACAGCCCTTTTTATTGAGGAGACAAAATAAACATCCCAATGCCCTTTACAGAGCCACTCGATCAAGTAAAATTGGATGGCAAGCCAAGAGCTTGAATAGATGTTGAAAATATTGGCCAAAATCTATTTCTTCATGAGCGTCATTGTCTAGACCAGCATTTATTGTCCATCCCTAATTACCCAGAGAGCTGATAAGAATCACGGACGTTGCTGAAGGCCTGGAGTCACGTGTAGATCAGACTAGGCAAGGATGGCAGATTGAAAACAAAATCAGGAATTGCTGGAAAAGCTCAGCATGTCCGTCAGCATCTGTGGAGAGAAAGCAGAGTTAACATTTCGGGTGTGGTGACCCTTCCTCAGAATTTTGGCAGGTCTCCTTCCTAGAAGGATGTTAGTGAATAGCGAAATTGTTAGTTGCATGATCACCATTAGATTAACTCCAGAGCTTTCCTAAGATGTGCAGGTCAGGTGAATTGGCCATGCTAAGTTGCCCATCGTGTTAGGTGCATTAGTCAGAGGGTGGGTTACTCTTTGGAGGATCGGTGTGGACTTGTTGGGCCAAAGGGTCTGTTTCTGCACTGTTGGGAATCTAATCTAATCTAATCTAATCTATTGAATCCAAATTGCATGATGTACCATGTTGGGGCCAGACCATGGCAACACGACGCTTGGAGGAAGAGCGACTCATCTTCCGCCCAGGAACCCTCCAACCACAGGGGATGAATACAGATTCCTCCAGCTTCCTCATTTCCCCTCCCCCCACCTTTTCTCAGTCCCAACCCTCAGACTCAGCACCGCCTTCTTGACCTGCAATCTTCTTCCCGACCTCTCCGCCCCCACCCCCTCTCCGGCCTATTACCCTCACCTTAACCTCCTTCCACCTATCGCATTCCCAACACCCCTCCCCCAACTCCTTCCTCCCTACCTTTTATCTTAGCCTGCTTGGCACACCCTCCTCATTCCTGAAGAAGGGCTTATGCCCGAAACGTCGATCCTCCTTCTCCTTTGATGCTGCCTGACCTGCTGCACTTTTCCAGCAACACATTTTTAAGATTTGAACACTTGACCTCCGAGCATTATTTTGAATGAATGAGTCCGGTGACGTTACCATTAAGGCATTGCCTCCCAAGAGTGTAAGGCGTTTTTTTTTAAGAGAAAAAAAACACTGAGAGCATTAGGAAGTGAATCCCGGGGTTAGAGCCCAGAGAGCTGAAGGCACAGCTGTCAGTCAATGGCGGGATTAAAATTTGAGGGTGGATAAAAGGGCCTGACTCTGAGAAATGCAGAGGTCTGGAAACATGATAGGGGTGGAGGAGGTGAGAGTGTAAATGTTTATTGTGAAAATAGCATTTGTGTTTTCCTGTTTCCAGTGAATCTGTCAGAATCTCAACCCACGACATCAGTTGATTTCCTTTTTATTAAGTACACTGTTGCAGCACTGACAATAAATCATTTAAAGAACACTTGACTTGTGTAAACTAGAGCACAGGCATTTAGAGTGTGCTTGTGAGTTAATGACAGATCCATTAGTGAAGGCCCCCTCGTTTGGTTGACATTTATGTCATAGAAAAGCCACAAGCACCTATCAATTAAGTCCTAATGTGGTTGAACCTTTGGCACTGTGTTTTCTCACAGTCCAGGCTTTTTCTCTCCAATGGCACATAATGTTCTTTCTAACGTTAGGGTGCAACAGAACAGAAAGTGGAAGTCCTTTGCAATGCTAACTGTTGACAAGAGATTGGGATGTGACAAAATCGTTCGACAACTCTGGGCATTTTGCTAGAGATTTTATCTGACAAGAGGGGCAAAGCTGATACAGGCTAAGGTGGAGTTAAATTGAGCGATTCACTAATCTCCCCAGGAAGAAGACAACTCCTGCTCTGGCTGCAGTCCTGCGTACCAATGTGTTCGAATCTTGGCTGTGAAATAACCTTCTATCGAGAGGAATAGCTAATAAACGTCAGTCTGACCCAGTGAACTGGCTGCAGATGATTGGACTTTACTGCAAGGAGATCAAGTTAGGAGATTAAGAGACTCTTGCTACTGTTATGTTGGGTTTTGATGAGACCACACCTGGAGTGTTGTGTGCAGTTTTGGTCCCCGTACCTGAGGAAGGATGTTCTGGCATTGGAGGGAGTGCAACACAGATTTTCCGGACTGATTCCTGGGATGGCAGGACTGATTTATAAAGGCAGGCTGGATCATTTTGAACCAGTTTAGCAGGATGGGAAGGCTGCATTGAAACCTGTAAAATTCTAACAGGACTAGGTAGGGGGATAAACCGAGTAAGGACATTCCTGATGACCAACGAGTCCAGAACTAGGGGTCACATTTAGGACCGAGCTGAACAGAAATATCTTCACCCAGAGAGTGGAGAGCCTGTGGAATTCTCTGTCACAGAAAATGGTTGAGGCCAAAACATTGAATGTTTTCAAGAAGGAGCTAGATATAGTTCTTAGAGCTAAAAGGATCACAAAGAATGATGGAGAAAGTGGGAACAGGGAACTGTGTTGTGTGATGTGTTGTGATGGCCTAATGGTATTATTGCTGTGCTGTTAATCTAGAAACCCAAGATATGCTCTGGGGACCTGAGTTCAATTCCCACTGCAGCAGATGGTAGAATTTGAAGTCAATAACAAGTCTGGAATTAAGAGTGTAATGTTAACCAGGAAGCCATTGTCAATTGTTGGAAAAACCTATTTGGGTCACTAATGTCCATGAGGGAAGGAAACTGCCATCCTTACCTGGTCTGGCCTACATCTGACTCCAGACCCACAGCAACGTGGTCGACTCTTAAATGCCCTCAGGACAATTAGGCATGGGCAATAAATGCTGGCCTTTCCAGTGATCCCCACAGCTCATGAATCAGGGCTGAATGGCCGACTCCTGCTCCTATTTTCTCTGTTTCTAAGAAGAATGTACTTCCATTGGCAACTGTCTCGTGAAAATTGATGGGATTGTTGAGCGTTGTCCTGAAGATACATTGAGTAAATTGGGTTTATTTACTGTGGGGTTTAAAAAAGTGGGAGATGATCCCATTGAATCAGCAGGGTTTGGGGTGGGGTCCTTGGTGGTGGGGTGGCCTTGACTAGGTTGACCTGGAGATGGTTCTCCCGAAGTGGGGAAAATCTAGCTCACAGCGGCATGATGAGGGACCAATCATTGAGGATGGAGGGTTATGGACGATTGGTATTCGGAGATGGAGAGTTGTGGGTGCTCCATTACAAATTATACTTCATGTTGAAAGAGAGATGGATTTTCAATCTTTGCAGCGAATCGAAGGATACGGAGAGTGGGAGAGACAGTGAGGTTGAAGCCCAAACTCGGCCAAGATAGTATTGAGGATGGTGGAGCAGGTTCGAGGGGCCGAATGGGTCGACTTTGCTTTCTTGGCTTCTTAAGTGAGATTCATTTCCCACCAGAAAGATCGATTTGGGTGGTGGTTGGTGGGGAATCTGTGAAGCTTTGGGTTGGAATCACCTGAAGGGGGTCAGTGTTGGAGGAACAGCATGTTCTGTGGGTGGGGGAGTGAGGAGGCTGTTGAACTGCAGGAGGCTGCACTGATGAGGACAGCGCCAATTCAGGAACACTGGCTGTGAATTGGAGTAGTCTAGGGAAACAGCAAGGGCTGGTCCTGCTTTTGGCTTTCCAGTGGCCGGCACAGACATAAGGGGCCAAAAGTCCTCACTCTGTGCTTGTACAATTCTTCCTGAAAGTCTGCTGTACTCACTGTAGGGAAAGTGCAGTTCTAAGTACAAGTCTTTGTATTATCTGACCGCAGTCCCGAAAGTGCAGCAGTGTATCATTCTGTGGGTAGAAATATGAATCACTTGGCCTGTGTGTAACCTGTTTGGAGTCTCCAGTTAGATTTGTTGCATTTTTTTAGAGATAAGAACCACCTTCTGCCTCCCTCATGCTTGTAACGTGTTGCCACAAATTGCATAGCAAAGTGTTCCTGGAATGTAATCGATGTTTTGATGTGTGTTTCCCTCCCTTCAGCAACACCATATTATCAAAAGCCACCTTCCTCAGTTTACATTGACAACTGAGAAGCCTGATTTTGGTGGTTTGCTGTCATTTTTGTCCCTTGTTGTGGGTCAGTCAGAGGATGGTTATGAAGGTGTTTAGCACGCTTCCTGTCATTGCTCAGACCTTCGAGTACAGGATTGGGATGTCATGTTAAGGTTGTACAGGATGTTGGAGAGACTACTTTTGGAGACCTGTATATAGTTCTGGTCGAGATTAGTGTGGTGCTGGAAAAGCACAGTAGGTCAGGCAGCATCCGAGGAGCAGGAAAATCAACATTTCGGGCAAGGGCCCTTCATCAGAATGAGCTGAAGGGCTTCTGCCCGAAACGTCGATTTTTTTTCCTGCTTCTCGGATGCTGCCTGACCTGCTGTGCTTTTCCAGCACCACTCTAATCTTGACTCTGATCTCCAGCATCTGCAGTCCTCACCTTCGCCCTTTCGCATAGTTCTGGTCGCCCTGCTATAGGAATGATCTTATTAAATTGGAGAGGCTTTACCAGGATGTTGTTGGGACTGGAGGGTTTGAGTTATAAGGAGAAGCTGTGACATTTTTCTCTGGAGTGTAGGAGGTTGAAGGGTGACCTTCTAGAGGTTTATAAAGTCATAAGGGGCATGGAAAGGGTGAATAGCCAAGGTCTTTTCCTTAGTGTAGGGAAGTTCCAAACATAGGGACATATTTTAAGATGAGAGGAGAACGGACCCTTTAAATCTGAGGGGCAACTTCTTCACACTAGGGCAGATCGTCTGTGGAATGAGTTGCCAAAAGGAAGTACAGAGTAGGTAAAAGACAATTTGATAGCAAACGTTGAGAGGGATATGGACCAAACATAAACAAATCCGATTAGTTTAGTTTGGACGCTTGGGATGAAGGGTCTGTTTCTGTTCTGTATGACTCTGTGACTGTAATGTAGTGGTCTACTTGCATAATCCCAGCAGTGCATGTTGCCTGATAATCTCATGGTTGCTCTTTGCAATGATGTTTGTTCACTTGGGCCCTATGCGACAGTTTGAGGGGTAAAACCCTCACTCCATATCGGTACGTTGCAGGTTCAGGTGCTCCTGTCTCAATGTGATCACAGCTGATGTTCCCTGTGCGAGTGCCAAGGGTGTTTTTTTTAAAATTCATTCACAGGATGTGGGCATCGCAGAGCAAGCCAGTATTAATTACCCATCCCTAATTGCCCAGAGGGTAGTTAAGAGTCAACCTCATTGCTGTGGGTCTGGAGTCACATGTAGGCCAGACTGGGTAAGGATAGCAGTTTCCTTCCCTAAAGAATATAAGAACTAGGAACAGGAGTAGGCCGTCTGGCCCTTTGAACCTGCTCCGCATTTCAATAAGATCATGGACTCAGCTCCACTTCCCGCCCTCTCACCGTAACCCTTAATTCCTTCATTGTTCAAAAATATCTATCTTTAGAATAGGATAGAACCTTTAGATAGGAAAAGTGAGCCAGATGGGGTTTTTCCAACAATCGATTCACAGTCATCATTCGATTCTTAATTCCAGACTTTGTATTGAATTCAAAGTCGACCATCTGCCATGGCGGCATTCAAACCTGGATCTCTAGAACACTACCCAGCTCTCTGGATTAGTAGCCCAGTGATAATACCGACTAGGCCATTGACTCCCTTATGTATGCTGCACTATCATAGTTGCCATCATCTGAACGAGAAGTTTGAGGTCCTTGTTGGTTCCTACTGTTGGAGAATGGACTCCTGACCAATACTCCTGAATCGACACCTGGAATCAGATCTGAGACTGCATCTGGAGTATGGTGCACAGTACTGGGCACCATACTTACAGACGAAAGCTGCTATGTTAGCAGAGAATGTTTACTAGACTAATACCTGGAGCTTACGACTGTATCCTCTGGAGTTTAGAAGAGTCGGAGGTGACTTAATTGAAGCATATAACATCCCTAGGGGACTTAACCAAACAGATGTGGAAAAGGATGTTTCCTGTTGTGGGAGAATTTAGAACTAGGGGTCATCATTTAAATATAAAGGGTCATCAATTTAAGACAGAAATGAGGAAATATTTATTTATCTCAGAGGATTGAGAGTCTTTGCAATTGCTTCCTCCAAAAGCAGTGGATGCAGGATTTGTAAATATCTTTAAGGCAGACGTAGATAGACTCTTGGTTACCCAGGGGATGAAAGATTATTGTGGACAATCAGGAAAGTGGAATTGAGGTTAAAAATCAGATTAGCCTTGATCTTGTCAACTGATGGGATAGGTTCAAAGGGCTGAGTGGCCTACTCTAGTTCCTTGTTCATATGTTTCTGCTGTTTGTGATAACTTGCTGTGTTCAAATTGGCTGCTGAATTTTTGTGCCCTCATTTGACAAGTCTTGAAGTCCTTTGGGATATCCTGAGATGGTGAGAAGTGTGATTTAAATAAAGGTAGTTTTGATTTATTTCAAAGAAACAACAGCAGTCAACCAGGATTCACCCTGCAGGAAAAGCTCAGTAATGGCTGACAGAGAAATTAATGTGTACAATAGGCAATATCATTCAAAATAAAGAAAATCAACAAATTGCCATTTGGAAGTGTTGAGTAAATTAGCTTCAGTTACTGTTGTGATAAAGCGGGAAAAATGTCGTATTAACAATGAGAAATCTGTTTTTTTTTGTGGTGCTCACTGAAAATGAGGGCGGCACAGTGGCACAGTGGTTAGCACTGCTGCCTCACAGCACCAGAGACCCGGGTTCAATTCCCGCCTCAGGCGACTGACTGTGTGGAGTTTGCACGTTCTCCCCGTGTCTGCGTGGGTTTCCTCCGGGTGCTCTGGTTTCCTCCCACAATCCAAAAATGTGCAGGTTAGGTGAATTGGCCATGCTAAATTCTTCATAGTGTTAGGTGTAGGGGAATGGGTCTGGGTGGGTTGCGCTTCGGCGGGTTGGTGTGGACTTGTTGGGCCGAAGGGCCTGTTTCCACACTGTAAGTAAGTAATCTAATCTAAAATGCTATTCAGCCCTGAGAAGCTGATAGCTCCTCCCTGGAGCCTTCATGTAAACTTAGATTTTCTCAGCTGCAAATAACCCCTTCTGGGTTGGAACCAAATGTGGTCTGAAACTTTTAACACTAAACTCTTCACATTGAGTTAATCTGTTTCTTACAGTTCTAAACCATTTCCTTTCTTCAGGAGCAATTGTTTTATATGCGCAGCTTAAACAAAAACCTCTGTAAAACTGCCAAACTGAACCAGTTATCAGTTTTTCTCTGAATGAAAAGGAAAACAAGAAAATCAATCTCTGATCTTCTCATCTTAGCTTAATGCACAACAGTTTGCTATAAAATCTCCCAATAGAAACAAAACCCTATTCACCAGGAATATGCAGTCTCATAATGTTTTATTTTTCAAAAAATCACCATGGCTACACAATGCTTGAAAATTAATCATTGAACCCCTTCAGACACCTTGACCAAAAACACATGCTACTGGCTAAACTCTAAAATAATTGATCTTAAAATGTGCATAAATCACACACAATACATCAAGTTGTTACAAGGAGTTGACAATCAACTGAGTGATAGAACAAACTTGACGGGCTGAAGGGCCTCGTACTGTTCATTTTTTTTTAGGTTTTCAGTACGACTGCCTCCATGACAGTCCCCAAAACTATTTTTCATATTTGACAGTTTGGTCCATGTTTGGTCCAGTTTGCTCTTCAGTTTGTGATTAAGTAGATTGCTTTGAGTTTGATTTCATTGGAGATGAGCGTTATGTCTGGGAGTAGAATGTAGTTTTGTTGCCTGATATATCACCAGTAATTGACTTTTGAGTACTGATGACTCTCAGAATGGGATCACTACTGAGTTGAAGATCTCAACCCAGCATCACAAAGGTTATTTTTGATTGGTTAGGAGCAATGAGCTCAAATATTGGTAACAAAGAAGAGGCATGCTGTTGAAGATTTTCATCTTGAACTCATCAGGATACAATCGCAAGAATAGCAAATCTCAAAGGCAACAATAATCTATATTACATGAAAACAGGGTGCTGATTGGTTGGCAAGTAGATTCTGATTGGTAGAGGTGTTGCTGCTATGGAGAATGCACTTTTTTTGTCTAATTTTAACGAGTATGTGTCAGTTGTGATTAAATCTGAGGAAGGATTTAAAACATTGATGCAGGGCATCCTCAAATTTTGGATCGGATTTTAAGAGTTATCCAATTAAATTCTTAAATTTTCTTTTCAGGTTTCAGTCATTTTTTTTCTCTGATTTCTGCTCAAGAGGGCAGAAGATTGGAGGATTAGCCATGATGACGTAGAATGATGGAGCAGGGCTGAATGGTCTCCTCCCAAATCATATATCCATAGTGGGGGGAGAGATCATTGAATGTAGAAACTGCGTTTCGTTATTGCATGGGAACACGTGGACCTTGTGCCAAGCAGGTGCAATCATCTTTGTGTTCCTTGTACAATGTGTGTAACAATTCCTAGAATCCATATATTTGGGCTGTTAATGAAGGGAAGCTGTGAAAATATTGACATGGGACCTAATTTTGAATTTGGTTGTCAAATGTGGATGAGGATAGAAAGAGCGAGGGATCATGGTACAACCCAACTCCTTGGGCACTAGGTGTGTCTCAATGAGTCACACTCTTGTCTCTAAGTCAAAAGGCTATGGGATGTTTTCCTTCTGGAGGGTGAGGAGGCTGAAACAATCATTGGTAGTGTCAAAAACCCATCTGGTTCACTAATATCCAATAGAGAAGGAAACTGCTGTCCTTACCTCATCTGGATTATATGCAACTCTAGTCATAGAGCCATAAAATGCAGAAAATGTCCATCAGCCCATCGAGTCTGCATGACAATAACTCTCACTAAAGGAGCACTAATCCCAATTTCCTGTCCCATAATCCTTACCCACAGAAATCTGAGTGACCCTTAATTGCCCTCTGCTGAGTGATCCACTTATTTCAATGTCACTGGGCTGGTAAAGCAGTATCCCAGGCTAATCAGAGAATCCCTACAGTGTGGAAGCAGGCATATCGAGTCCACACTGACCCTCTGAAGAGCATCTCACCCGGACCCAAGGCCCCCACCCTACCACTGTAATCCTGCATTTTCCATGGCTAACCCAACTAGCCTGCATATCCCTGGACACTGGGGCAATTTCCCATGGCCAATCCACGCTAACCTGCATATCTTTGGACTATGGGAGGAAAGAGCTGAAAATGTGTTGCTGGAAAAGCGCAGCAGGTCAGGCAGCATCCAAGGAACAGGAGAATCGACGTTTCGGGCATAAGCCCTTCTTCAGGAATCCTAATGGCTGTGTAAGCCACATCATTCAAGGGCAATTAGGGATGGGCAACAAATGTCAGGCCTTTTCAGTGACACCCACATCCCATGAAAGAACAAAATAGAAACCTTGCAACACACAAATTGGTGACTGCTTTGCTGTATGTTTTTTATTCATTCACAGTATGACACTGCCTAGACCAGCATTTATTGCCCATCCCTAATTACCCACGGGGCAATTAAGAGCCAACTACATTGCTGTGGGTCTGGAGTCACATGTAGGCCAGCCAGGTAAGGATGGCAGCTTCCTACCCTAAAGGACATTAGTGACCCAGATGGGTTTTCCTGATAATCAACAATAGATTCATAGTCAACATTAGACTCTTAATTCCAGATTATTTTTTTGAAATGGCTACAACACATGTTGGCTTTGGGACATTCTGCGGCGATGAAAGATGCTACGTAAGTGCACGTGTCTTGCTTGTGATCAGATGAGTTCTGAGTTTCTGTAATATGTTCCTAATCAGGGCGACATTAGATAGTCGGTGGTTCAGTAGAGATGAGCTAGCGTCTGATGGACTGTCACAGAGGCACGGTAAAGATTCAGCGACCAGCATTGCCTGTAGCTCTGATTCGAGTAAGTGAGAAACATGCTGTACACCTTGTTTCAGAGTCCAACAACTGAGTGTGCTGAGGGATTCAAGAATCTGTCTGGAAAGAGTTTGGAATGCGGGGCTGTCTGTGAGCCAGTTTTCATGTTGCAGTGGGTTTGTTTGTGTGTGAGAGAGAGCACAAGTGTGTGTGTGTGTGTGTGTGTGTGTGTGTGTGTGTGTGTGTGTGTGTGTGTGTGTGTGTGTGTGTGTGTGTGTGTGTGTGTGTGTGTGTGTGTGTGTGTGTGTGTGTGAATGTGAGTGTAAGCATGTGAATGAGTGCATATGAGAATGTGAATGTGTGAGTGACTGCGTGACTGAGTGCGTGTGTGAGAATGTGAATGTGTGAGTGATTGTGTGTTTGTATGTGTGTGTGTGCGTGTGTCTGTCTGCATGGGTAAGAGTGTGTGTGTCTGTTTTCTGTGTCTCTGTATGTGTGTGGTTCCAGCTCCATCAAAGAGGCAAGTGTTTGGCATGTACCTTGGATCCTTGATTAGAGAATCCAAACCCAACATAAACATCCTCCTCTTCACCTCTTGTGGAGTGGGGAAGCCTTTGGAGATGCTGGGAAAACATGGGCTGGATTCTTTTCTATCTGTTAGTGAGCACTTGGTGGCTTTGAAGTGGGGAAGCTATCCCAGTGATGCAGTGGTTGGCCCCTGCAGAGCCAAACACCACTCGAGTCTGGCTGTTTGTTTGTAGCACTCAGCACTGAGCCAGGAGGTTCTGTATCTGAGTTCCACATTGGTAAGTTAAACACACAATGCAGAATGGTGCTACCTGACAGGGAGTACTGCCATCAGAGGTGATAGTTTTGTTCAGTTGAAGTATTAAACTCAGGGATCTCTGCTCAGGATTATCTGAACCCATGGCACTACTGCGAATGAGGATATTTCTCCCTAATGACCCATCCAAACTTTAATCAGCACCTCTGAAAACTTTTAACTGGTCATGCTCCCATTGGCTCTTTTGTGGGATCTTGCTGTACCATGCTTCCTCTCATCTTAAAGTGATCAAGGTGGTGAAATAAACAGAATTAACATCAGTGTTGCCCTTCACTGTGACATATTCCATCAACTATTACAAAGGGAACTTCATAAATTTTGATTAAGTCTGTGTGGTATTATCACTTAACTATTAATCCAGAGACTTGAGTAATGTTCTGGGAAACCTGGCTTTGAATCCTGCCACGACAGATGGTGGAAGTCGAGTTCAACAAAAATGGAGAATTAAGAGTATAATGATGAATAAAGCCACTGTCAATTGTTGGAAAAGCCCATCTGGTTCAGTAATGTCCCTTAGGGAAGGAAGTTGCCATCCTTACCTGGTCTGGCCTCCGTGACTCCAAACCCACAGCAATGTGGTTGACTCTTAACTGCCCTCTGGGTAATTAGGGATGGGCAATAAACACTGGCTCTAATCCATTGCTATTAATCGCTTTGAAACATTGAGGTCAGAAAAGGCATCACATGACTGCAAGTACACTCGGGAAGAAAGAATATTTGTACTCATCATTGCTATCCCCTTGCTATCTCCAAGTCTTTTGAACTGAAAGTAAATCTCCCTCTAAACTGTCCCCATCAACCGCTCCCAGGACAGAGACAGCATGGGGTTACACACAGAGTAAAGCTCCCTCTACACTGTCCCCCTCAACCACTCCCAGGACAGGGACAGCACAGGGTTAGATACAGACCAATGCTCCCTCTACACTGTCCCCATCAAACACTCCCAAGACAGGGACTGCACCAGATTAGATACAGAGTAATGCTCCCTCTACACTTTCCCCTCAAACACTCCCAGGACAGGGACAGCATGGGTTAGATACAGAGTAAAGTTCCCTCTACATGGTCCCCCATCAAACACTCCCAGGATAGGAACAGCATGGGGTTAGATACAGAATAAAGCATCCTCAACACTGTCTCCCATTAAACACCACCAGGACAGGGACAGCATGGGGTTAGATACAGAATAAAGCTCCGTCTACACTGTCCCCCGATCAAACACTCCCAGGACAGGGACAGCACGGGGTTAGGTACAGAGTAAAGCTCCCTCTGCTTTTTTAAGCAGCAAGTCACAAAATATTTAAATAGCCCCTGCTGGGGCACTGTAACAAAAACGCAAATTAACTGTCTCATGAAATGTTATGTCATGAAATGGCACCTTATTAAATTAAAGTAATGTTATCCGTGCTGATGATGCAGCCAGTGTCCGTGATATACACCGCTCTGTAATGTACCAGTGAGCACGGCTTGCTCCCTGACTGGGGATACCTGAGCGTGGACATAACCACAAGTATGGGGCAGACAGTCCGGAACAGCGAGCACCCCACACCCTGCTGCCATCCTTTACCTTCGAACACAGCAAACCCTTTTTTCCTACAGTCCACAAGTTGCAGGTAATCATTCCCTTCATTGCAAGGGCCTCTCCAGCTTGCCATAGGTTCTGCAGAGTACAGAACATTCCTGGAATTCTTGGCATTAAGCTCGATGATATTCCAACATCATTCTCTCCTCACTCCCTTGGCTTCACCTTCCTCTTGTTTCCAGGCTGGTTGGTGTTTCCAATTAAATCAGATTGTCTTTTCCAAAGAGAGAGAGAGAGAGAGAGAGGGGGAGAGACCCCTTGTTTTGGAGGTTCACCATGGAAATCAAATCGCCAATCCTAGGCATGAATCTCCTTTGTATTCTCCCCAGGGTAGGGATATTAAAACCATAACGTGCGATGCCTAAAATTTATTATTCCCAATGAGATCAAGTCCGTGAGGTGGGGATGGGATTTCCCTGATTTTACATTGTGATTTAAAGAGCTAAGAATCCCACATGTTTCTTTAACCTGCCTCTATTTAATTGGTCTACTTTTGAAGGCTCCTGAATGATAAAGACTTGATAATGTTGACCCAGCTGTGATCTTGGACGCTGTTCTCAATCCTGCATTTACCCCTCTCCCCCTCACTGCTACCCCCTCCCTCACCCTGCCCCGACTCCAGTTCCGCACAGACACAAGCTCACAATGTGCACGCTGATGTTTCCTCCTACCGTCCACCCTGTTTACATCATGTTCCTACATGCAAACCTTTCAACATTTCTATCAAAGGAGATAGGGGAATGGGGAAGAAGGAGAGACCTGCATTTCTGTGGTGCCTTTCATGATCTCGGGACATCCCAAAGGGCTTCACAGTCAGCAAAGTACGTCATTACTTGTTGAAGTGTTGGAATTTCAGCAGCTAATCTGTACACAGCATGATCCCGCGGACACCAATTTGATAATGAGCACCTAATCTGTTTGTGATGTTGTTTGAGAGGAGTTTTGTACTGGTCAGAATTCCAGCTTCAATTCAATTGGAAGATGGTAGCCCCAAAGTGGGACAGACATAGTGGGCAGTGGTGTTGCTCCTGGCTCAGTACCCCTTCCCATGACCATAGGGTACAGGAAGAGGGATTAAGGGATTAAACAAAGTTATTAAGGGATCTGGGCCAAAGGGGAAGATCATATTGAGGTATTCAAGATGATAAAAGGTTTGGATAAAATAGATGGGGAGCAGACGCTTCCTCTTGTGGGGCATTCTAGGATGAGAGGTTATAGTCTTAGGATAAGGGGGAACAAATTTAAAACAGAGTTGAGGAGAAACTACTTCTCCCAAAGGGGTGTGAATCTGTGGGATTCCCGACCCGAAAGTGTGGTGGATGCTGGGACAGTGAGTAAATTTAAGGAGGAGTTAGACAGATTTTTAATTGATAATGGGTTGGAGGGATATGGGGAGAAGGCAGGAAAATGGGGGTGAGGAGCATATCAGCCATGATTGAATGGCGGAGCAGACTCGATGGGCTGATTGGCCTAATTCTGCTTCTCTTTTTTATGAGCTTAGGACTAAAGGCAGGTTTATGGAGTTGATCCACAAATCAGCCTTGTCTCACTGAATGGAGGAACTGGCTTAAGACGTTGAAATAACCTCCTCCTATTCCCATGTTTCTGCACAGGATCTACATTGGGAGTTAGTCAATAGAAAAGAGTAATCCAGTTTTATTCTCTATTTCCTTTGATGTTGGCCGCCTTATTTATTTACCAACTCAGGAAGACTATCCATCTTAATATCCATGACAATGTCAGTGACTCTTAATTGCCCTCAGCAATGGGCAATAAATGTTGGCTTGGCTAGTGACACCCACAATCCTGTGAATGAATTTTAAAAGTTTAAAACTCCTTTGTTTTTTAAGCTGTAAGTGTAAAAAGTAGGCCATTCAGCCCCTCGAGCCTGCTCCACTTTTCAATCTGATCATAGGTGGGCGGCACGGTGGCACAGTGGTTAGCACTGCTGCCTCACAGCGCCAGAGACCCGGGTTCAATTCCCGCCTCAGGCGATTGACTGTGTGTAGTTTGCACGTTCTCCCCGTGTCTGCGTGGGTTTCCTCCGGGTGCTCCGGTTTCCTCCCACAGTCCAAAGATGTGTAGGTCAGGTGAATTGGCCATGCTAAATTGCCCGTAGTGTTAGGTAAGGGGTAAATGTAGGGGTATGGGTGGGTTTCGCTTCGGCGGGTCGGTGTGGACTTGTTGGGCCGAAGGGCCTGTTTCCACACTGTAATCTAATCTGAATCTAAATCTAAAGCTGATCTGGTTGTGGTCCTAAATACAATTTCCAGCCAATTCCTGAGAACCATTGATTCCCTGGTTATTCACAAATCTGTGTAATCTCTGTCTTAAGGACCATCAACGACCTTGCCTCCTCCTTCAGAGACTGATGATACTCTGTATCCTTAGATTTCATTGGGAGATCCCTGGTTTTCAAACGTTCTGCATCTGTTTCCAGTCTTCATTTGAGACAGAGATGAGGAGGAATTTCTTCTCACAGAGAGCAGTGAATCTGTGGGATTCTTTACCCCAGAGGGCTGTCGAGGCTGAGTCATTGCGTATATTGAAGGCTGGGAGAGAAAGAGACAGATATTTAATGAGGAAGGGAATTGAGGGTTGCAGGGAAAAGGTAGGAAAGTGGAGGTGAGGATTATCAGATCAGGCATGATCTCATTGAATGGTAGAGCAGGATCAATGGGCTGAATGGCCCATTTCTGCTCCTTACATCTTATTTTATTTCACAAGGGGAACTACCCTCTCTGATCCTTTCTGTTAAACTCTACTGACGATTTTATGTACCTCAATTGGATAGAATCATAGAGATGTACAGCATGGAAACAGACCCTTCGGTCCAACTTGTCCATGCCGACCAGATATCCTAAATTAATCTAATTCCATTTACCAGCACTTGGCCCATGTCCCTTTAAACCCTTCCTATTCATATACCCATCCAGATGCCTTTGAAATGTTGTAATTGTACCAGCCCCTACCACTTCCTTTGGCAGCTCATTCCATATACGCATCACCCTCTGCATGAAAAGGTTGCCCCTTAAGTCTCTCTTAAATTTTTCTCATTTCACTTTAAACCTATTTCGTCTAGCTTTGGGCTCCCCTACCCTGATAATAACTTAAACTGGGCACTCACTTTGTCAAAACAAAAAGTAAAAGTTCTTCAGGTGTTCGGAATCAGAAACGAAAGCATAAATTGCTGGAAAAGCTCAGCAGGACTGGTAGCATGTGTGGAGAGAAATCAGAGTTAACGTTTCGAGTTGAGTCACCCTTCCTAAGAAGTTTGTTGCTGCGTGAAGGGCTGGTTCTGAAGTGAGGACTCTCTCTGGAATGGGTATACACACAACTGCAAGGTGAAACACGATACCTGTCCCCGTAGTGCCAAACCATGGGAGTCGCCAGTCCCAACAAGGACAGGATATCGCCCATCTCTAGTTTTCCCTGAGGAGATATTGTTGAGTCACCAAGCGGACAACTGAGTGACTTGCTCAGGCATTTCACAGGGGAACTAAGAACCAACGGCTCTGGGAATCTGTATTCACGTGGAGGTCAGACCACGTACGGACAGGGCAGCAGACTTCCTTCCCTGAGGGCTATTTGTGAATTGCATGAATTTTTCAGACAATCTGGTAGTTTGACCTTTGCTATTACTAAGACTCATTTTCATTCCACATCTATTAAATTTACTGAATTTAAATTCCTCCAGTGGTCACGGCGATATTTTAATTCTAGCCTCGGCTTCAGTCCAATGGCCCTTGTGTCGTTGTCCCCTTGTCCAAGTGGACAGTGAGGTGCTGGTGCGTGAGATCCATCTGCAAACCCAGGGCATTTTGCCAAATGGGGAAACGATGCAAGGATCTTTTAAATTATTGGGTGCCAAGTGGGTGCAAACATGAAATAAGAGAACAGAGCAAAAGCAATGAAGTTGAAGGTTTACCTGTTAAAGCAGGTGGAGGCAAAACCAAACTGTGACAGGGTGTGTGTGTTTGCCTGTGTGTGTGTGTTTGCCTGTGTGTGTGTGTGTTTGCCTGTGAGTGTGTGTTTGCCTGTGTGAGTGTGTGTGTGTTTGCCTGTGTGAGTGTGTGTGTGTTTGCCTGTGTGAGTGTGTGTGTGTTTGCCTGTGTGAGTGTGTGTGTGTTTGCCTGTGAGTGTGTGTGTGTTTGCCTGTGAGTGTGTGTGTGTTTGCCTGTGTGAGTGTGTGTGTGTTTGCCTGTGTGAGTGTGTGTGTGTTTGCCTGTGAGTGTGTGTGTGTTTGCCTGTGAGTGTGTGTGTGTTTGCCTGTGAGTGTGTGTGTGTGTGTGTGTTTGCCTGTGAGTGTGTGTGTTTGCCTGTGAGTGTGAGTGTGTGTGTGTTTGCCTGTGAGTGTGTGTGTTTGCCTGTGAGTGTGTGTGTTTGCCTGTGAGTGTGTGTGTGTGTGTGTGTGTGTGTGTGTGCGCGCGCGTGCGAGCGTGCGCTGTCCCTTTAAGACAGTGCAATGCTAGCTCATCAAATCTGTCCTCCTGAACTGTTTCGGCATATTAAAAGGTCATGGACGAGTTACTGAGCGTTCCACTGCTGTTGTATAATCTGTTACTGTATAACAACTAAATCAGCAGTGCAAAAGCAATGAATGTTGGGTCTGTCTTCAGCGAGACAATGGCTTCTCTTCTGTGCCTCTGTGATAGGCCACTGTGGGTCAGAGGAATTTTATTTATTGAGGAACTAATTTTCTACATCACTGGGAGGGGAAGGAAGGGGCTTGCGTTTTTACAGCATCTAATCACATCTCTCCAAGTGTCCCAATATGAAATGAGTTTGCTCCTGTGAAGCATCTTGGCATGTTTTTGCAACACTGACGGTGTTTTTTTTCCAATACATCTCTATATGTACTGGTTTAGGAGCAGCAATTGACCATTCCAACTCTCTAATCTGTTTTCACATTCTATTACAAATGATCTGGGTCCTGGTACACACACACACAGAGGTACAGGTACACACATGAGCAATCACAGGTATACACATGGACACACAGGTACAGGTTTTCATACCGTCACAGGTACACACATTGACACAGTTACAAGTACACATACAGGTATACACATGGATAGACTCTCAGACACAGTATAGGCATGTGGATACACAGGTACACTCAGACATGGGTACACACATGCACACAGACACGTACATGCGCACACAGAAACACAAGTACACACACACAGAAACACATACAGATTCAGGTACGCGTGGGAACATCTCTACATCAACACCAAAGGAATCCTTCATTGTTGTGAATGTCTGTACCTCTCTCTTTTCTCTCTTACCTAATGGATCAGTAAGCGTCAGACTGCTTCTGTTGGACAGTAGTCAGAGGTATTTAGCAAGACCAGGAAGAGAATTTGGGAACTTTCATTAACATTAAAAGTTGCTTGGATATGAAAACAAATTCAAACTAAAATTAACAAATGAACCAAAGTGTTATGGAAAGATCTGGAATTAATTACTTGAAAGATTGTTGGAAGCAAATTCGACTTTCAAAAAGATATTGGCTATATACTTAAAAAGGGGAAATGTACAAAGTCATAGGGATAGCCTGGAGAAAATCAGACACTTCTTCCCATTGGATGTGGATGTCAACCATGATAGGATGCAGAGCTGGGCTGAGAGGTGGCAGATGGAGTTTAATGTGGACAAGTGTGAGGTGATACACTTTGGACGGAGTAATTGGAATGCAAAGTACTGGGCTAATGGTAAGATTCTTGGGAGTGCAAAGGAGCAGAGAGATCTTGGTGTCCATGTACACAGATCCCTGAAAGTTGCCACCCAGATTGACAGGGTTGTTAAGAAGGCATACAGTGTTTTGGCCTTTATTAATAGAGGGATTGAGTTTCGGAACCAGGAGGTTATGCTGCAGCTGTACAAAGCTCTGGTATGGCCGCACTTGGAGTATTGTGTACAGTTCTGGTCACCGCATTATAAGAAGGATGTGGAAGCTTTGAAAAGGCTGCAGAGGAGATTTACTAGGATGTTGCCTGGTATGGAAGGAATGTCTTATGAGGAAAGGCTGAGGGCCTTGAGACTGTTCTCGTTAGAAGAAGGTTGAAACGTGACTTAATAGAGATATAAGATAATCAGAGGGTTAGATAGGGTGGACAGGGAGAGCCTTTTTCCAAGTATGGTGACGGCGAGCACGAGGGGGCATAGCTTTAAATTAAGGGGTGATAGATATAGGACAGATGTCAGAGGTAGTTTCTTTACTCAGAAAGTAGTAAGGGTATGGAATGCTTTGCCTGCAACGGTAGTAGATTCGCCAACTTTACATTTAAGTCGTCATTGGACAAGCATATGGACGTACATGGGATTGTGTAGGTTAGATGAGCTTCAGATTGGTATGACAGGTCGGCGCAACATCGAGGGCCGAAGGGCCTGTTCTACGCTGTAATGTTCTATGTTCTATGATACAGTTGGCTTGGAGTCACAAGCAGGCCAGGATTGCAGATTTCCTTCTCTGAAAGACATTGGTCAATCAGGTGGGCTTTTCCACCAGTTAGAGTCCGAGAGTCTTAGAAATGTACAGCACAGAAACAGACCCTTTGGACCAACTCAACCATGCCGACCAGATAGCCTAAATTAATCTAGTCCCATTTGCCAGCATTTGGCCCATACCCCTCTAAACCCTTCCTATTCATATACCCATCCAGATGCCTTTTGAATGTTGTAATTGTACCAGCACCTCTTCTGGCAGCTTATTCCATAACCGCACCATCTGATGGCTTCACACTCACCTCGACTGAGTATTGCTTCCTATTTTCAAATCCAATGAATGCTGCTGAGGTGGGTCTTGACCCTACATTGCCAGATCATTAACCTGAGTCTCTGGATAACCAGGTTTGATTAGATTAGATTACAGTGTGGAAACGGGCCCTTCAGCCCAACAAGTCCACACCGACCTGCCGAAGCACAACCCACCCATACCCCAACATTTACCCCTTACCTAACCCCTTACCTCTTTGAGAAAGAGTCTCCACAGATCCCACTGAGTCTTTTCAGAAACTTTCTGTGTTTTTTTTCTTCTGGATAAGTACATTCCCATGCTGACACCATCCGTTACCATGAATCCTTTCAAAGGGCTGGCACGTGGAGCAAATGACCGCCTTTCTGTGAACAAAGCTTCAGTTTCACAAGGCCAGACCACCCTGGAGTTAGATTGGCCGTTCTGGGCCTTGGGAAGGATCTAATGGGAGCACTGTGTGGGTCCAACAGAATGATAGCTGAACTTTGTGAAAGTTAAACTACTAGGAGAGAGGGTTATGTTGCCCTGGAACATTGAAGCATAAGGGGTGATCTGACTGACCTGTTCAAGATTTTTCAGTGGAAGAGATGGGGTGGTCAGAGAGAAAGCATTTCCTCTGGGTTGGGGTGGAATGTAAAAATTAGATCATTTGGAGATTGAAACAAAAAAAACTGCAAAGAATTATAGAAGTTGAAAAGTCTTCTACAAGTTAGAAATGATGCTTGAAAAATTAGTCTTCAGACTGAGATTGATAGAATTTATTTGCATATTTTACAATTCCTCTACCTAACAAACAATTAATCCTGAGACTCTCTTGTCAGTTCTGCCCTTCACCAGCTGGTTTTCTGGCATATATCTGAAGGGTTAATGAGCTTCCGCTTGTTCATCTGAAATCGTTTATAGAAAATGCTGTGCAGACAACTTTTGCCTCTTGCTCATATTTTGTAGTGTTTCCTTATTGAGCTTGTGATCATGTTTCATCATAGCCTCCTGAACAAGCTGATTGTCTTCTGCTGTCTTGACCGGAAATGGGGGAGGTTATTTTTAGATCCGCTGGGGATGTTCATTGTAGGATTGGGTTACAACGATCACTGGATTGTTTGTGTACTGTTGGAATCAATCTGATCTCCTCCAGAGTATGTGAAGGCAGAACAATCAATTCTTTTTGTAAATTGTCCACACGTGTCCTCATCATCCCCTGCCATCTCCCCCACTCCCATAACCCTTTGAGATCTCTGCTCTTCTGCGGTGCTGGTCTCCTGAGATTTGTTGGTGCCTCAGTGGTTAGCACTGCTGCCCATGGCGCCAGGGACCTGGGTTTGATTCCAGCTTCGGGCAACTGTCTGTGTGTAGTTTGCACATTCTCCCCGTGTCTGTGTGGGTTTCCTCCGGGTGCTCTGGTTTCCTCCCACAGTCTAAAATGTGCAGGTTTAGGTGGGTTGGCTGTGGAAAATGCAGGGTTACAGGATAGGTTGAGATGCTGTTTGTCGTGTCAGTATATAATTGTTGAGCTGAAAGGTCTCTTTATGCGCTATAGGAATTCTGTGATTTTCTCCACCACCAATAGTTACAGAGTCATAAACATGCGCAGCATGGAAACAGACCCTTCGGTCCAACTCGTCCATGCTGACCAGATATCTCAACCCAATCTAGTCCCACCTGCCAGCACCCGGCCTATATCCCTCTAAACCCTTCTGATTTAGATACCCATCCAGGTGCCTTTTAAATGTTGTAATTGTACCAGCCTCCACCACTTCCTCTGGCAGCTCATTCCATATATGCATCACCTTCTGTGTGAAAAAAATGCCCCTTAGATCCCTTTTAAATCTTTCCTCTCTCACCTTAAAAATATGCTCTCTAGTTTTGGACTCTCCCACCCCTCGGAAAATAATCTTGGCTACTCACCCTATCAAGAGCTGAAAATGTGTTGCTGGAAAAGCGCAGCAGGTCAGGCAGCATCCAAGGAGCAGGAGAATCAACGTTTCGGGCATGAGCCCTTCTTCTCTTGCTCCTTGGATGCTGCCTGACCTGCACTTTCCCAGCAACACATTTTCAGCTCCGATCTCCAGTATCTGCAGTCCTCACTTTCTCCTACTCACCCTATCAATGCCTGTGGCTTTAGTTCATGTTCTCCAACACAAGAACAGAAATTGTTGGAGAAACTCAGCAGGTCTGGTGACAGCTGCAGAGAAAGAGAGAGAGAAAAACAGAGTTAATGTTTTAGGTCCAGTGACTTTACTTCTCAGAAGAGTTAGACCAGAACCGAAACGTTAACTTTGCTTTCTCTCTCCACAGATGCTGCCACATCTGATTTTCTGCAGCAATTTCTGTTTTTGTTTTAGATTTCCAGCATCTGTAGTTCTTCATATGACCTTAACTTTAAACCTTTTATCTCTCTCTCTCTCTCTCTCTCTCTCTCTCTCTCTCTCTCTCTCTCTTTCTCTGCTCTTCCAAGGTGCTTCTGAAAACTTACCACTTTCACCAAATGTTTGCCTATTTGTCCCAGTGGCATTTGTGGTCTTTTTGTTGGTCCATCTGTCATGGAGCACCTTTTGCAGGTTAGAATGCTGCTATTTATTTTCCCGAAGCTGCTAAATGACACTGTGCAGACCTTCGACCTGTCCGGCCACCTCATTCAGTTATGGCTGCATTGTGCCAAATGCTGTGCTCCCTTCAGATCCCCATCTCCAGGTTTAGGTCTCAGCTCCACACTGAACAAAGAACTCTCAATTCTGGCTGGTTGCTTGCATCTGTAACACAATCAATGTGACAACACTAAAACATTCAACGCATTGACCACAGTAATGCAATAATGTGTTTTCAGTATGATTTACATTATTGCCTTCTGTGCTTGGTTATTTAAAACCTGTTACCCAAACCACAGTTTGTCCACCTACATAAGCTGTTGCAGTCCAAGAAATAATTGTGTGTGAAGTGCTTGAGACATTTCTGTCAATGAGAATAATTCCTGAATTGCATAAAGTCTGTCTCTGTCTCTCTCCCTATTCCTTCTTCTGAGTCTGTCTCTCTGTGTCTTGCTGTCTGTCTACCTCGCTTTCTACCTGTTTTACTGTCTGCTTCATTGCCTTCCCGTCTTGCTGTCTGTCTCATACTGTCTGTCTGTCTGGCTTGCCTAAATCACTGAGGAGAAAGTGAGGTCTGCAGATGCTGGAGATCAGAGCTGGAAATGTGTTGCTGGAAAAGCGCAGCAGGTCAGGCAGCATCCAGGGAACAGGAGAATCGACGTTTCGGGCATAAGTCCTGAAGAAGGGCTTATGCCCGAAACGTCGATTCTCCTGTTCCCTGGATGCTGCCTGACCTGCTGCGCTTTTCCAGCAACACATTTCCAGCTCTTGCCTAAATCACTGCCTGTTGTTGTCTTTCTGTTTGTCTGTCTCACGCTGTTAGTCTTGCTGTCTCGCACTCTCTTTGCCACTCTCTCCCAGTGTTGTTGACTGTCTGTCTGGCTATACAGACAGATGATATTAGTTTGGAATTGCATCATGGTCGGAAAGACAAGGTGGACCAAAGGGGCTGTACCTGTATTGTATTGTTCTATGTTTGTCTGCCTGTCTCACACTTTCTCTCTTTGCCACGCTGTCTGTGTGTTGGTGTCTGTCTGTGTCCATTGTAGTATTTTCCCAAGTGACCATTTATGGCACCTTGTGCGATTTGCTTCCTCCCCCAGTCTGTGGGACTGGGTAAGGGCTGCAGGAGATTATTCACTGCCACCAACCCTCCCTTGATTGGGTCCATCTCGTGATTGTGGGTAGAGGGCACAGAACCATAGAGAGTCTACAGAAGAGGCTCTGTCCTTATATAAGAAGACGGTTTATTACAGAATAACAAGAAGTTCACCCATATTTGATAAGGCCAAATGACCAGGATCTTAGGGATCTGGTGTGTGAACATTAACCCCTTCAGAACAATTGTTTCACACATCATCTGTCTCTGTCTCTGGGAATTGAGAAGAGGTTACAGAAGGAGATTGTGGGACTGAATGTAATTGTTCCACCTTCTGCAGTGACTTGCAGAGCTGGATCCAGGCCAATCCCTCAGTGCAGTGGTGCAGGGTTCACATAGACCAGTTTAAAATTTCAGTTGGGAATTGGAAAGGAGGTCAGGAGTAAACGATAGGTACTCTGGAGTCAAGTGCAATGCAAGTTGTCAGGCAGGGCTATTGAAAACACCTTTCCAATCAAAGTTCAGAAATGTTATGGACACACCTCTGTAGCAGATGGGTCTTGAACCTAAGCCTCCTAGCCCAGAGGTAGGGACACTACCACTGTACCCTAAAGGATAGCCATTGGATTCAATGCAAAACAATTGGTTCTGTTTGTTGGGAGAGGTTTATTGGTGGAGAAACAAGACTTACCGAGTTTTGCGAAGATTTGTAGCTCAGGTTGAGGTTTTGGATGTAGGTTTGCCTGCTGAGCTGGAAGGTTAATTTTCAGATGTTTCGTCACCATAATAGATAACATCATCATTGAGCCTCCGGACGAAGCACTGCTGGCATGGCCCGCTTCCTATTTGTGTTTAGGTTTCCTTGGGTTGGTGATGTCACTTACCATACTCTGAGGAAAAGAACAGGAAATGACATCACCACAGGAAATGGCATCGCCAACCCAAGGAAATCTAAGCACATAAATAGAAAGCGGGCCATACCACCAGTGCTTCATCTGGAGGCACACTGAAGATGTTACCTAGTACAGTAATGAAACATCTGAAAACAAACCTTCCAGCTCACGAGAAAACCTACGTCCAGAACAAGACTTACCTTTACTAAGAGAAGGAATGAAAAAAAACCCTGTGTTCTCTCGTCACCTGCTGTCTGGAACAATGGCTCAGTGGTTAGCACTGCTGCCTCACAGCACCAGGGATGTGGGTTCGATTCCAGCCTTGGGCGACTGTCTGTGTGGAATTTGCACGTACTTTCCATTTCTGCGTGAGTTTCCTCTGGGAGCTCTGGTTTCTTCCCACAGTCCAAAGATGTGCAGGTTAGATGGGTTGGCCATGCTAAACTGCCCCTCAGGTCTAAGGATGTGGAGGCTGGGTGGATTAGCCATGGGCAATGCCGGGTGACAGGGATGGGTCTGGGTGGAATGCTCTTCGGAGGGTTGGTGTGGATCCGATGGGCTGACTGGCCTATGTCCACACTGTAGGGACTGCGTGAGATTTATTTACAAACACAAGGAAAATCTGGAGGCAATCCAAACCCTTCACAGCCTCCGCTTTCTCAGTGTCCGATCAGCATTGGCTCTGAGTTTTACAAAGTCAAACACTTTCCAGAGCCTGGCTCTTGTGACTGCTAGTTTGAGTCACCATGGCGGCGAGGGGATAGGTTGGTGGAAACGTTTAAATTGCAGCCCAATTATATTTGTGGTGGTTGGTATTTTAGTTACTTATTTTGAGTGCTTGGAAAGCAAATACCCATCAGTTACATCGTTCCTGGCCTGCGATTAACTGGTGCCTTGAAAGATTTCTGTGAATTAATCAAGTACAATTTTACCTCGTTATTTCACTTTAAAAGAGGCAACAGCAATAAACCATTTTAGGATATGGCAGAATAACTAGTTTCTTTGCATTGACCAGACACTGAACTGGACACAGTCAAAAAGTGTGGCGCTGGAAAAGCGCAGCTAGTCAGGCAACATCTGAGGAGCAGGACAGTCGATGTTTCGAGCATAAGCTCTTCATCAGGAATGTCATGGAGGCCCAAGGGGGCTGAGAGAGAAATGAGAGAGGGTTTGGGTTGGGGGGAAGGTAGCTGGGAATGCAATAGGTGGAGGGTGGGGTAAAGGTGATAGTTCGGAGGGGGAGGGTGGAGTGGATAGGTGGGAAGGAAGATGGACAGGTAGGACAGTTCAATTCACAGAAATCTTTCGAGGCACCAATTAATCGCAGGCCAGCAACTATGTAACTGATGGGTGTTTGCTTTCCAAGTACTCAAACCAGGTCTTCTCCGACCTATCACAATCACCTCCTCGGATGCTGCCTGACCTGCTGTGCTTTTCCAGTACCACACCCTTGACTCTAATCTCCAGCATCTGCAGTCCTCACTTTCCCCCAACTGAATTGGACACACCATATATACACTGAGGTCAGCAGAGTAGGTCAGAGGCTGGGAATCCTGCAGCGAGTTGCTCACGTCCTGACCCTTGTCCATCGTCTCCAAGGCACAAGTTGGGAGTGCGATGGAATACTGTACCGGACTAAGATGGGGGCTTTTATTAAACTGAAGGAACCCATTGCAGATCAGCTTCCCCATGAATTCCTCATAAGTACAAGATTAAGAAGAACGCAAGTTCGGAGTCGAGTAGGCTCTAAGCTTGCACTGCCATGTTGCCCTCCCTGGACCAGCCATATAAATACCCAGCTGCAGGATCCAGCAGTGAGTAGCTCACCTCCTGACTCCCTCCATCTCCAAGGCACAAGTCAGGAGTGTGATGGAATATTCCCACCTTGCCCTGGATGGGGGCAGCTCCAGCAACATTCAAGAAGCTCGACACCATCCAGGACAAAGCAGCCGCTTGATTGGCACCACATCCATAAGCATCCACTCCCTCCACCACCGATGCTCAGTAGTAGCAGTATGTACTATCAACAAGATGTACTGCAGAAGTTCACCAAAGATCCTCAGACTGCACCTTCCAAACCCAGGACCAAAGCTGATACCGCTCAAATCCTGTGAATGAATGAAAATGTTTTACCCCTCAGCTCCACTTTCCCTCTTTATCCCAATTTAACTCACCTCCAGGATGTGGGTGTCACTGGATGGGGTCAGCATCTATTACACATCTTTCATTGTCCTTGTGAAGGTGATGGTGAACTGCCTTCCTGAACTGTCCACATGGTTGGAGGGATAATTCTGTTCAGTATGGAATTCCAGGACATTGACCCAGCAACAGTGATGGCATGGCGATATATTTCCAAGTCAGGGTGGTGTGTGGCTTGGGGGGGGGGGGGGGGGGAGGGGGGATGTACCTGAAGCCTTTGTCCTTCGAGATAGGAGTGGTCATTGGAAGGCCTTGTTGAGGGAGCCTTGGCTCCAGTACGTCTTGTACATGCTGCAGGATCTAGATAGAATGTGCAGGGAGTGGACAGCGTGAATGTTTAAGATGAATGGAGTGCCAATCTAGCGGCTGCCTTGCCCTAGATGGTGTCAAGCTTCTTGAGTGTTGTTGGAGCTGCACCCATCCAGGCAAGTGGGGAGTATTCCACCACACTCCTGACTTGTGCCTTGTTGATGGAGGTAGTCAGGAGGTGAGTTACTCGCTGGTGGATCTTGTAGCTTCAGGGTTTATGTGGCTTGTCCCAAGAGGACAGTGCAAGCTTGGAGCCTGTTCTGCTCTTGGTTTGTGACCTTCTTAATCAAGTGCTTCCTAGGATGTAGTGGGGAAGCCGAACTGAGGGTTTATTAACCTTTAGTTCAATAAACATGCCCACCTTTGTCTCGTACAGGGTTTGAGACCACTATGGCCCATTGTAAGGGAAGAAATGATGTCCCATTTCTTGTGTGCTGCATTCTCCTGGAATCTGAGGACGTTGGCAGCCATTTTATGTACAGTAAGATCCCAGAAATGGGATCAATATAGTGACCATACATTTTGTTTGCAGAATAAAGTTCTGTGTTGTTTAGTGACGAGGTATTCATCACACCGCGGGGAGGGGAAACTCATCTAGTGCCATGGGTCTTTTATATTTGTTTGAGAGGGCACACCAGTGTTTCATTCCAAAGGCGGCGCCCCCTGTAGTGCAGTTGTCCCACTGTGTTGCATTGGGAGTGTCAGCCTGAGTTAAATTCATAAGAATAAGGCCATTTGGCCCATCGAGTCTGCCCCACCATTCGATCATGGCTGATATGCTCCTCACCCCCATTTTCCTGCCTTCTCTCCATACCCCTCCAACCCATTATCAATTAAACATCTGCCTAACTACTCCTTAAATTTACTCACTGTCCCAGCATCCACCACACTTTGGGGTCGGGAATCCCACAGATTCACACCCCTTTGGGAGAAGTGGTTTCCCCTCAACTCTGTTTTAAATTTGTTACCTTTAAGACTCTGTTTCTGGAGTGGGTCTTGAACCCTGAACCTTCGAGCTTCGTATGTCCAGAACTACCAGCCCAGCTCTGTGTTGGGTGGTGCAGAGCTGTGGTTAGTTTCTGACGGTCCTGTGGAACGATGTGTCTGGAAGCGTGCTTGCCAATAGTCCTGGCAACTTGCATTGCACAATGGGCAGCGGCTTTAATAAATCCTTCCAAAGGCACCCCTCCACTCCCACCACCCGCCGTGTTGCCGATAGCTCAGTGGTTGGCAGCCCCCTGCAGGACTTAGTTGGGGAGGGTCTTCATCAGACTGGGAAGTGGGTGGTCCTGACCCATACAGCTGGCCTGAACCTTCACCAGCCTCAGAACTGACTGGGCAGCTGGTGATGAATATTCCTCAGTCACAGGCTGGGTTTTACTCAGCACCGACATACGGATTATTATAATAGGTCAGGCACTGCTCAAGCTTATCAATTCTGTGATGGGTTCCTCTTAAGACATCACTGTCTCCTCGTGAAGCTCCGGCAAATTATTCATGTTGTTTCTGATACTCACTGCAGTTAATGTGTGGGGGAGGTGGGATAATGCGTCACCACATATTGTACTGTTTCGATATTCTTTTGAATTGCCTCTTCTTCTCTTGCCTTATTTTTCTGTTTGTATTTTTTCTTTCCCTCTCTTTCTTTCTGTCTATCCATTTTTCTCTCTGTCCTGTTTTCTCTGTATTTCTCCCTTTCTCTGTCCTTTTTCCCTTCCTTTCTCTTTCTAGCTGTCTCCCTATCCCTTTCTCTCTGTCCTTTGCTCTCTCCCCCTCTTTTTCTTTCTCCCTCTTTCTCTCTCTTCTTTTCTCTCTCTTCTTTTCTCTCTGTCCTTTCTTTCTCTCTGTCTCCCCTTCCCTTTCTCTCTGTCCTTTTCTCTCTCTCTATTCCTCCCCCAGCTTTTACTCGCTCTCCCCCTTTCTCTGTCTCTCCCCTTTCCCAGTTTTCTTTCTCCCTTTCTCTCTCTCTCTCCTTTTTTCTCTCTCACTTCCTTCATCTGTTCTTTTTCTCCCTGTCTCCCCTTCTCTTTCTCCCTGTCCTTTTCTCTCTTCCCCCCTTCTTCTGTTCTTTCTCTCTCTCTTTCTCTGTCTCCCCTTCTCTTCCTCCCTGTCCTTTTCTCTCTCTGCCTTTTATCTGTCCCTCTTCCTTTCATACTCTCTCTCCCTTTCTCGTCTCTCTCTGCTTTCGTTTTCCTCTGACCTTCTCCTTCTCTCTCCCGTTCTCTTCCTCAGAACCACCCTTGCTGTAGCCTGTCACCTTAACCCCCTTTATTGCTGGGAAGCAGGAGACTTGCCAAAACCTGTTCCTGAGGTGCCTGTTGGGAGTGGTGGACCACCTTTGCACTGAATTGTTTGGAAGCTATGCCCCTCCAGTGGCCCCACCCCCCAACATCAAGTTGTTTGGTTTCCCCAGTGGGACAGAGGCTGAGAGTTCAAATCCCACCAGGAGGCTAGAACACACAGCGAAAGGGTCAATTGTCCCAAATGAATGCAAGTGGTTTATTAACATTCTTTAGTGGAGAGAAATATATCGCCTGCCTTGTACCCATGTGTAACTCCAGTCCTTGACTCTGCCTTGCCAAGTCACCTTTGCTTTTTGTGGGAAATAAATTAGGCTGATCCAAACACTGGGAGAGAGACAGAGAAAGAGTGCAAAATAAATGCAGTCCGGGTTGTATTTATTAATGGCCATAACTGGCTTAAATCTTTAGCAGGGACAACAACATTTGAATTTGTAAGGTGCCCATAACGTGGTGAATTTGCCAAAGGTTGGATTCCATGCTCTCTCTTCACCTGAAGTAAGGAGTTGGGTTACTCAAGCAGGGGACGTTTCTGAACTTCATTTAACTAGCTGCCTTTTCTCTTTGCAGGTTTGATGACCTCAGCAGTTCGGAGGGCGACCTAGATGAAGGATTTGGCTCTACGTGGTTTCCTTCATCCTGAAGTGTTGGGGGGATATAGCAGGTGCAGGGGAGCACAATGGAACCACTCTGTACGAATCGCTGTTCTCGGCCCTCGTGCCTCTGGACATTACTGGTGGCCTCGCACTTGGCCGTGATTGGCCACGCCAAGGGGGCACTACCTCCCTTCAGGACTTTCGAGGTTTCCGACACGAGCCTGACCCACCTGGTCGTCCACAACAAAACTGGAGTTGTCTACGTTGGCGCCGTGGACAAGATCTACAAGTTGGCGGACAACCTGACCACGCTGCGGTCCCATGTGACCGGCCCGGTGGAGGACAACGAGAAATGTTACCCGCCTCCCAGCGTGCAGTCCTGCCCGCACGCCCTGGCGCTGACCAGAAACGTCAACAAGCTGCTGCTCATCGACTACAAGCAGAATCGCCTCATTGCCTGCGGCAGTGCCTTTCAGGGTATATGCCAGTTCCTTCGCCTGGACGATCTCTTCAAGCTTGGGGAGCCTCACCACCGCAAAGAGCATTACCTGTCCAGCGTCAACGAGGCAGCCACCATGTCGGGTGTGATCATTGAGGGACCCAATGGGACCAACAACAAACTCTTCATCGGCACCCCCATTGATGGCAAATCGGAATATTTTCCCACCCTCTCCAGCCGAAAACTAATGGACAATGAGGAAAACGCGGAGATGTTTGGCTTCGTCTACCAGGACGAGTTTGTCTCCTCACAACTGAAGATCCCTTCGGATACTCTTTCCAAATTCCCAGCCTTTGACATCTATTACATTTACAGTTTTAGTAGCGAGCAGTTTGTCTATTACTTAACCCTGCAGCTTGATACTCAGTTGACGTCTCCCGACTCCAACAGCGAACAGTTCTTCACCTCGAAGATCGTCCGGCTGTGTGTAGGTGATCCCAAGTTCTACTCGTATGTGGAGTTTCCCATTGGGTGCCTGAAGGACGGGGTGGAGTACCGCCTCATCCAAGATGCCTACTTAGCCAAGCCCGGAAAATTCCTCGCCCGGTCTCTGGGGGTCTCCGAGAAAGAGGACATCCTCTTCACCGTCTTTTCCCAAGGCCAGAAAAATCGGATGAAGCCACCCCGGGAGTCTGCCCTCTGCCTCTTCACCCTGAGGAAAATCAAACAGAAGATTAAGGAACGGATTCAGTCGTGCTACAGAGGGGAAGGCAAGCTCTCGTTACCCTGGCTTCTCAACAAGGAACTAGCCTGCATTAATTCCGTGAGTACAAAACATTGAGCGATGTTCCACAGTCTACAGCCTTCTCAAAAGCACTTTCCAGACCCACTTTCTGTCTTTGTTTTGTTTCTGAATGGTTGTAAAGTGTAAACACACAGGGAAAATTAAATTGTAAACAGTTGATGCCTGTTAATTGGTGTCACTGTTGGGAATACAATGCAACTGTGGCTTTATGAATGCCAGTTTTAACCACTTAAATTCATTATAAGGTTCCTGTCTTGGCCTTGCCTTCAGGGAAGAAGATGTTGGCCCGGAGCCAGCAAGGCCACTGTGAAACTGCCAGCCAGGCAACAGCTTTCGGTTTGAGAAGTCAGGAAGTTACGCAGAATCTGTGTTAAGCCTTGGTTGGGCCACACTTGGAGTTCGTTGTGTAGATTTGGTCACTCTGTTGTAAAAAGGATATTGTGGAGAAGGTGAGGGGAAGATTTATGAACATGCCACCAGAGATATGTACAGACGTGGAGATCGATTGGGCTATCAGGATGAATAAGCTGGATCTATCTTTCTCATGAACAGAGAAAATTCAAAGGTGCCGAATCTATGGGCCAAGTGCTGGAAAATGGGATTAGAATAATTTTTGACCAGTTCAGACTCAATGAGCCAAAGGGCCTTTTTCTCTGCAGCCAACGCTGTTCCCCATTGGGGAAAAAAAAAGTCTACTCTCCTATTCATCCTGCTAAAATATGGAACCTCTCACTTTCCCACATTGTATTCTATCTGCCATTTCTTTGCTCTCTCCCCTCACCTATCTATGTCCTTCTGCAGCCTCCCTGCTTCCTCAACACTACCTGTCCTTCCACCTATCTTTGTGTCATCTGCAAACTTAGCAACAGTACCCTGGCTTCCTTTGTCCAGATCGTTAATGTATGTTGTGAATAGTTGTTGTGCTAACAGTGACCCCTGTGGAACTCAACTAGTCACTGGCTGCCAACCTGTAGAAGACCCTTTATCCCCACGCTCTGCTGGTCAGCCAATCCTCTATCCATGCCAGTAGCTTGCCCATAACACCTTGGGCTTTTACCTTATTTCGCAACTTGCTGTGTGGCTCTTGTCAAAGGCCTTCTGGAAATCCAAATAGATCACATCCACTGGTCCTCCTTTGTCTAATCTGCTCGTTAACTCCTCAAAGAATTCTCTCAGACTTGTCAGGCAGGACCTCCCTTGACAAAGCCACGCTGACTCAGCCCGTTTTACCTTGCACTTGCAACTGCTCTGCAATCTCATTCTTAATAATCGTCTCTAAAATCTTACCAATGACCGAGGTCAGGCTAACTGGCGTATGATTCCCTGTCTTTCTGCTTCCATCCCTTAAAAATAAATGTTGCATTAGCCATTTTCCAGTCCTCTGGGGCCCTCCCTGACCCCAGAGATTCCTGAAAGATCACTGCCAAAGCCTCCACAATCTCCCCAGAGAGTCTTTGTCACTTACTTGAAGAGTGGCAGGGAGTTTCTGAAATAACTCCACCAAGGCTGGTATCCCATCACCAAGTCACCCTTTATTTACACACACACACAGTACAGGACTCTGACCTAGCACCTCAGATCCACCTCCCAGAATCCTGACTCTCCTGTTTATGTCTGTTAGCCAGGGCTCCCTGATTGGGCCAGTAAACAGCCCAAATCAGGGAACTCACGTTCTGTGAGGTCCACTTGGCTGATCTCGTTCCAATGACTGCACTTTCCTTGGCCATTAAGTCTCGGAGTGGGATTGGTACCCCAAACCCCTGGCTCTGATCACTGCACTGCAAGTCCTACCCCTATGGCTACAAGTGAACAATAACAATGGAGGGGGATGGGTTATTAGGATCAAATCTGTGGAAAACCAGATATTTTCCTGGATCCTCAGCACCTTTCTACCCATTTTGTGCAAGACTCTGCAATGTTTAGTCGAAAGGAGAATGGTGAAACAGCATTCCTGTGCCCAGTGACAGCATTTACGAGGATCAACTTAAGAAATTCTCATGTTTTGTTTCTCATGAGGTGGTACATGAGTTTCATTCCAATAGGCAATAGCAGCAAATCTGGTCTTTGTGTTGAGTGGGCGATGTGTTTTCAGTGACTGTGCCTGGGATGGTCGAGTGCCTATTGGATGGATTTTGAGTTAGACAAAACACAGATTCCCTTCTCTACCTCCAGCCAATGGCCACCTCCCCTGGCTGCTCCTCGTACACAAGAACAAGACTGTGTCATCTTGGACTCGGCAGAATCAGTTGTGGTGACTACTTGTTGTTAGTATTGTAGCATCTATGTACAGCAGGGTATAGGAGCTGAATGAGGCCATTTGGCCCATTGAGTCTGCTCCACTATTTGATCAGAGCTGACATGTTTCTCAACTCAATGGAGGTGAGCAGGGTTATGCCTTCTCCCCATAACCCTTGATCCCCCAACCAATCAAGAACTTATCTATCTCTGTCTTAAAGACAGTCAATGACTGGCCTCCACAACTGTCTGTGGCAATGGGTTCCACAGAGACACCAGTCAATTGCTTCTTACTGATGTGGGTCGAGGGTTGAATATTGGGCCCAATACCCCACACAAGGCTGGTATTGAGGCTGATGGAAGTTGGAATGGTGCATTGAAAAGTGCTAAGGCCATTTGACACAAGAAAGAGTAAATCCGCAGTTTATTGTTACATTTTGGGAAAATTTACTATCAATGTCTTAAGCTGCTGTGACTGTGTGAGTAGCTGTTGACTCATCTTGATGAGCTGAATGATCGCATTGAATTGCAGAACAGGATGGAAGGGCCAAATGGCCTCTTGCCCCTGTTTCCTATGTTTCTATGCCTCAACTTCGCCAGCCCTTTGCTTCACTGCCTTCGAGCTCCCAGACTGGAGGGTGATCTCAGAAGCTCCTGGCTTTGTGGATCAACTGGAGTTGACCTACTCTGGTCTTTGAACCTGAAAATGTCTGTTTTAGTTCAGTCACAGTGAGCCCTGGCAGCATCGGCTGTTACACTGGGGCGAGACTGCTCATTTTTAACAGCTAGTGAGACAGGCTGCAGGAGGCGCCAGCTGTGTCCGAAGGGTGAGTGGGTGAGAGGAGATGGTGTGCAGCTTGCAGAACCCCCTCTGGATTAACTTGTGCTGCCTTAGCATTTTACTTGTCCCCAGTCCTATACTGGACCAGATGGACCTCTTGGCTCGATCGCCCTCACTGACAGATTTTTAACTATTTAATTGTTCACGGGGTCTAGGTGTTGATTTCTTTATTGCCCATTGGTAATTATCCCTTGAGAATCTGGCACAGTCTGTTTGGTTTAGGATACCCACAGTACCGCTGGGGAGGGAGTTCCAGGATTTTGACCCAGCGACAGCGAAGGAGCGGCGATGTATTTTCACGGTGGAGAGTGTGTTGCTGGAAAAGCTCAGCAGGTCAGTCGGCATCCGAGGGAGGGGGAGAATTGACACTTCGGTCATAAGCCCTTCATCAGGACTCATGATGATTGCCCGAAATGTGGGTTTTCCTGCTCCTCGGATGCTGCCTGACCTGCTGTTCTTTTCCAGCACCTCCAGCACACTCGACTCTGATCTCCAGCATCTGCAGTGCTCACTTACTCCCATTGGAATTCCAAGTCAGGGTGGTGAGTCGGGAGGGGAACTTGCAGGGGCTTTGGTTTTAAGTACAGCGGGTGGTCGGGCCCAAGGCCTATGCTGTCTGAGAGTGCGGTGGAGGAAGATTCAGTGTTGACGATTGGAAGGGTCAGCCTTGACCTGAAGAGAAAGAACTCTCATGGGTCAAGCCGGAAGGAGAAGAGATGTGGAGCCAGCAAAATTGCTCTGTCAGAGACCTGGCACAGACACGATGGTCCGAAGGGCCCATGCTTGCGTTCTGTCATGTTGTTGAGCTCTGTTCAAAATGCAGCCACTAGGTTCAGAATGGCAGTGACCTCACTGCATTCCTCAACCATTCCAACACTTTACATTCAACAGCTCTAGCTGGTTTGATTTCTCTGGCACTTGGGAAGGAAATCTGCTGTCCTTTACCTAGTCTGGCCTACATGTGACTCCAGACCCACAGCAATGTGGTTGACTCTTATCTGCCCTCTGGGCAATTAGGGATGGGCAATAAATGCTGGCCTAGCCAGTGATACCCATCTCCTGTGAATGAACATATATAAAAAAATGTGCTAGACCATGAGACAGTGATGCCCTTTTCCCCCTCTTGCCTCTGTGCCATGCTAGATACATCTCCAAGTTGGACGAGGAACCTGTGGTCAATTTGCCTACTTGCAGTCATGTGACATGCCACGCTGGGGGAGAGGCCTAAATTGCTTGCTTTTTAAAACCAAAGCTGAGCACTTTGCCCTTAACGAGTTAATTAGAGGCTTAATTATTTATTGATGTGTCAGCGATAGCATTACCAGTCCATGTGTACAGCTGTATTTGTTGTTTCACAGTGTTTATTGAAACACTGACACAGTTGGAGCTGAGCACAGTAATGATGATGAACCTTCGCTGTAAAGTCTGCCTATCAGTGGCAGATTGTATACAAGAGGATTACCAGATTTGGAAAGGTTCCACGTGAAAAGTGAAATACCGCAGATGCTGGAAACCTGAAATAGAAACAGGAAAAAGAAAATGCCGGGTAGGCCTGACAAGTCTGTGGAGAGACAGAGACCGAATTAATGTTACACATCAATGATGTCAGTCAATTCTGCTTCTTTCTCTATGGATCTGCTTTGACCCCCTGAGTGTTGTAGGATGAATCCTCACCACTGTCCATCGTTTTGGTGCAGAGGGATCTGGGTGTCCTACTCCACTAATCGTAGGTGATTAATATGTAGCCTCAATGAATAACTGGTCAGAGCATTGAGTACAGGAGTTGGGATGCCATGTTTAGGCTGTACAAGATGTTGTTGAGGCCACTTTTGGAGTACTGAGTACCATTCTGGTCTCCCTGCTACAGGAAGGATGTTATTGATTGGAGAGGGTGCAGAAAAAATTTACAATTTACTCGTCCCATTTGCCTGTGTTTGGCCCAAACTCCTTTAAACCTTTCCAATCCATTTACAGAGGAACCTCGATTATCTGAAGGACACGGGCGGGGGGGGAGTGTTTTGTTCGGTTAATCGAATTCTGGATAATTGAATGCCGGATAACATAGTTTAACCGAGAATCGGGATCTTGCGATCTTGCAAGGTAATCCGATATTCGGACAATCGAATGCTGGATAATCGAGGTTCCTCTGTACCTGTCCAATGTCTTTTCAATGTAACTATACCTGTATCCACCACTTCCTCAGGCAGTTCATTCCATATTAGAACCACATAAAGGTTTGAGTTATAAGGAGAGGCTGGATAGGCTGGGACTTTTTTCACTGGAGTGCAGGAGGTTAAGGGGTGACCTTATCGAGGTTTACAAAACCATGAGGGATATAGGTAAGTAAATAGCGAAGGTCTTTTCCCCAGGATAGGAGAGTTCAAATCTAAAGGCGAAAGGTTCAAGGTGAGAGGTAAGATTTAAAAGGGACCTGAGGGGCAATGTTTTCATGCAGTGTTGACCTTACATGGTATGAACTGCCTGAGGAAGTGCTAGATACAGGTAAAAGAATTTGGTACATGGATAGGAAGGGTTTAGAGGGATATGGGCCAAATGCTGGCAAATGGGACTAGATTGGCTTGGGCTATCTTGTCGGCATGGACGGGTTGGACCGATGGGTCTGTTTCCATGCTGTTTATCTGTGTCTCTATATCTGTCAGCCAGGGCTCCCTAATTGACCAGATTAACAGCCCCATATACTGTGAGAATGACCTGGCTGACCGCATTATAGTCACTACAGGAGGGTGAATAACCAGAGAGTAATGACAGGGTCAATGTTAATGTCACCTTCGGTACGAAAGCGATGCTATAGTTTGTTGGGTGCGTGAGCACAGCAGTGACAACTGAAGCTGCTGCTAACCTATTTGGGTTGATTAATCTCCACACTGGTACGTGTTTCATTTTTGCTCAAATTTAGAGAAGCTTTAAGGGTACAGTCAGGGCAGGAATAGTTCAAATGTGGTGGCATTTTAGATTTTGAAATGAGAATCTTCTGTCTGACCATCAGACCTTTCAGTCAAGTAAATGAGCAGCACGCTGCCTCACTGCACAGAGACCCATTTTCGATTCCACCCTCAGGTGACTGTCTGTGTGGAGTTTGCACATTCTCCCCGTGTCTGTGTGGGTTTCCTCCGGATGGTCTGGTTTCCTCTCAGTCCAAAGATATGCAGGTTAGGGTGGATCGGCTAGGCTAAATTACCCATAGTGTCCAGGGCTGTGTAGGCTGGGTGTATTGGCCATGGGGGTTACAGGGATAGGATAGGGGGATGGGCCTGGGTTGGGATGCTCTTCAGAGGGTCAGTATGGACCTGTTGGGTTGAATATCCTTTTCTACACTCTGGGGATTCTATTCTGTAAATAACACTCATTGACCGCAATATACTACGAACTTGTCTCAGGCAGAAATGTGACTTATTTTGGTGGTTCCTTTGATATTGAACAAAGCTATGAAATGTGAGGCAGGAAGGAGACTCTGTCTGCTGTACTCAGATAGGCTCTGATCACTTTTAAAACCTCATCTCCAGAAGTGCAATAACAACAAAAACGTGCTGTTGTCAATTTATGGAAATTTCTAAAAATAATGCTCTCGAACTCCAGAAAAAAATCGAGCAAAGCTGTTGGTATCGACAACATTTCTGGCTGCTCCCCTGTATTCTACCCTTCAACAAATTGAGATTTTCTAAAATACTGCTGTCCATGTCTCCTGACTCTCATCCAACCTTGTTCACCTTGCTGGCTCCTGGCACCTGAAATTCACATCCTCGTTTTCGATTTTCACCCGATCTATGATATTGCCTCACCCCACAACCTTCATACAATCATGCAGCGTAGAAACAGACCCTTTGGTCTAACCAGTCCATGCTGAACATAATCCCAAACTAAACGAGTCAGACCTGCTTGCTCCTGGGCCATATCCCTCCCAACTTTTCCTATTCATGTACTTATCCAATTGTAATTGAACCCACATCCATTTACATGGAACATAGAAGAGTACAACACATTACAGGCCCTTCGGCCTTCGATGTTGTGCCGGCCTTTTATCCTACTCTAAGATCAAACTAACCTATGTACACTACATTGTACTATTTTCCATGTGCCTATCCAAGAGTTGCTTAAATGTCCCTAATGTATCTGACTCTACTACCACCGCTGGCAGTGCATTCCATGCACCCATCACACTCTGTGTAAAGAACCGATCTCTGACATCTCGCCTCAGGAAGTTCATCCCACATGCGAACCACGCTCTGTGTAAAATATTTGCCCCTTGTGTCTTTTTTAAATCTCTCTCCTCTCACCTTAAAAATGTGCCCCCTAATCTTGAAATCCCCCACCCTGGGGAAAAGACAACTCTCATTAACTCTATCTATAACCCTCATTATTTCATAAACATCTATCTGGTCGCCTCTCAACCTCCTGCACTCCAATGAAAAATATCACAGCCCATCCAACCTTTCTTTATAACTCAAGCCTTCCATGCCCCTCAACATTCTGGTACATCTCTTCTGAACCTTTTCCGGCTTGGTAATATCCTTTCTCTAACTGGGCCTCCAGAATTGGATACAGTATTCCAGAAGAGACCTCACCAATGTCCTGTACAATGTCAATATAACTCCCATACTCAAAGGGCTGAGCAATGAAGGCAACCATCCTATCTATATGTGATACAAACTTCAAAGAATTATGGACCTGAAACGACACAACCAGCTATCCTGAGTAGCCACACACACACACATGACAAGCAACATGAATTCGACTGGGACAACACTACAATTATAGGGCAAGCCAAACAGAGAACAGCCAGGGAATTCCTAGAGGCATGGTATTCATCCACAAACTCCATCAACAAACACATCGACCTGGACCCAATATACCGGCCACTACAGCGGACAGCTGGAACTGACAACCGGAAGCGGCAGAGACAGGCCACTATAAATGCCGGAGGAAACATCACAGAAGCGCTTCACAGGAGGCTCCCAAGCACTGAGGATGTCACCTAGACAGGGGACGAAACATTTGCAAGACAAATTCCCAGCTCGGCGAACAGAACCACAACCCCTAGGTCCTTCTGATATCCAGCACTACCCAAGGTCCTATTTTAATTGCATGAGCCCTACCCTTATATCAGTTCTCTCTATTTCTCTGATTCACCCCCCTATGGTGGCTGGTGACTCAGTCACCAAGCCCTGAGCTCTGGAGTTCTGGCCCTAAAATTAATGAGCCACTGTTGGCTATTTGGCCTTTTGAGCCTGCTCCTCCTCCTTACCTCCCTTTCCCTTTCTTTGAGACACACCTTGAAACCTTTGACCATCTGATGAAAAATCCATGTCACATTGTTCAGTGTTAAAGATTTTTTTAAAAAAAATCATGCTCCTGGAAATCCTGATGATGCCTCGTTATGTTTGAGGTGCTATATAAGTTAAACGTTTTGTTGTTGTAATATGTTGGCCCAGCTAACATAACTGTCCTCGGAAGCCTTGTAAAGTCTTTGCCCAGGAACTCCCTCCAGTTTTGTTGTGAAAATCAATCAATAAACACTGCATATGCCTGTCTGTTCCACAGGGCACTGACTCACTGACAGCAAACTTGCTTGGAGCCAGTCCCACTCTCTCTCTGTGTTTTCAGGCGCTGTGTCTGCATGTGGCTGAAGGTGAAGGGACTTACATTTCCATAGCACCTTTCACAACCTCAGGGCATCACAGTGCTTTCCAGCCATTGAAGTTTTTCTTTATTCATTCAGGGGATGATAGTGTCACTGGCTAGGCCAGCATTTATTACCCATCCCTAATTGCCCAGAGGGCAGTTAAGAGTCACCCACATTGCTGTGGGTCTGGAGTCACATGTAGGCCACACCAGGTAAGGATGGCACTTTCCTTCCCTAAAGGACATTAGTGAGCCAGATGGGATTTTCTGACAATTGACAATGGATTCACAGTCATCATCAGATTCTTAATTCCAGATTTTTTTTGCTGAATTCAAATTCCACCATCTGCCGTGGTGGGATTCGAACCCAGGTCCCCTAGAAGGTTGTCTGGCCTCCAGTTTAACAGCACAGTGATAATATCACTAGGCCAACACCTCCCCAGATGTAGGCACTTGTTATGTACTGAAGTGTGGCACACAGTAAGCTACTATTAACCAGCAAAGCGATGGTGACCAGATTTTGAGACATTGGTTGAGGGAGTAGGCACTGGGAAGGATTCTGTCGCTTTTAATTGGTGCTGGGATCTTTCCTGTCTACTACAGTGTACTGTCCGGGGGTGGGGGTAGGGGTGGGCAACACCTTCCAGACAATACCCTGTGTCCCCATTCAGATCGGCGTAAAAGACACCATGACATTATTTGAAAAAGAGAGTTCCACCTTGTGTCCCGGAGCCAATCTTTACCCCTTGGGGCTTGGGGACTTTGATTGTATTGCTCTATCTGGAATCTTGCTGTGCAACCAATTGGTCACTGGCATTCCCGCGGTGAACCCGCTCCGAAAGGCACTAGGTTTGGTTATGAAGTGATTTGTGGGCGGCTGAGACAGAGGGAGAGAGAGAGAACATTCTTGCCCCTTGAAAGGCTGGCACTGATGGACTGAATTCATTGCAACAGAGCACAGAGCTCTCCTCCACCCAACCCACATGGGAGTGCTGTACACTCAGACCAGATAATCCAGTCCGACCTTGTTTTCCTGTGACCTTCCCCATGCTTAGTGTCCACGGGGCAATAGGAATTAGGAGTGGCTATAGACCTCTTGGTCCCCCTAACTTATCCCACCCTTCAATAAGCACGTGATCCACTGGCCTCTCCACATTCCCTCTGACACCCTCCCAGTCCCCTCCCAGCTAATTTCTCGTCCCTTTACTTATGGAGAATCTGTCACTTTTGTTTTTTATGTGGGTGTCCCTCGCTGGCATTTGCAAAGGATATAAAGTGCCTCACATCCTCTAGAAAGTACCTGGTGCATGATAACATTCTGGGCGATGGGCCAAGTGCTGGTAACTGAGGTGAGGTCGAAGGTCAGCTGTCTTGGTGCAGACCCGATGGGCTGAAAGGCCATTCTATGACTCAGTCTCCACTGGCTATTTGAGGAAGAGAGATTGGAAAGCCTGACACAGCCCTCTCCCAGTGCTGCCTGGGCTTCTTCAGTTTAAACTTGCTGAATTCTCTTTGGTTAGAAACAGATATTACGTAATAAATTTTGTTGAGTGCGGGATCTTAAAAATGATTGAAGAGGTTGCCTAGCTCTAATTAAGTTTCTTATCGGTAGATCTTTTGACAGTGAAAACCACAATAAAGATTCCAAAGTACCAATGATTTTCTTCTATATTTAATTTGATTATGTGATCAGATAAATGTGTTCATTAGTACAGGGTTCAATATTTCCTGTCAATCTTGGCTCAGGCATATAGTCCACATTAAATCCCTGTTTTTAAATAGAATCACCTTGAACTCACAGGACACAGGGACCATTTGGTTTATTTTATTTTGTTCTTTCAAGGTGGGGTTTGCTGGCCGAGCCAGCATTCATTGCCCATCGCTGGTTACGCCGTATAGAAGGTGGGGTGAGCTGCCATCTTGAACCACTGCAGTCCACCTGCTGTGGGTTGACCCACAATACACCTGGGAAGGGAATTCCAGGAGTTTTACCCAGCGACACTCAAGGAACGGTGATATATTTTCAAGTGAGGATGGTGAGTGGCATGGAGGGGAAACTTGCAGAGGGTAAAGTTCCCATCTATCTGCTGCCCTTGTCCTTCTAGATGGAAGTGGTTATGGGTTTGGAAGGTGCTGTCTGAGGACCTTGGGTGAATCTCTGCAGTGCATCTTGTAGATAGTACACACTGCTGCTACTGAGCGTCGGTGATGGAGGGAATGGATGCTTGTGGATGTGGTGCCAATCGTGTGGGCTTCTGTGTGCTGGACAATGTCAAGCTCCTTGACTGTTTTTGGAGCTGTACCCATCCAGGCAAGTGGGGAGCATTCCATCACATTGCTGGATTCTAGATGGTGAACAGGCTTTGGGGAGTTAGGAGTTGGTTATTCTCTGCAGAAATCTGACCTGCTCTTATACCTGCTGTATTTATATGGCTAGTCCAGTTCAATTTGTGGTCAATGATAATCTCCAGGATGTTGATAGTGGAGGATTCAGTGATGTTGATTTTGTTGAATGTCAAGGGGCCGGAGTTAGATTGTCTCTTGTTGGAGATGGTCATTGACAGCACTTGTTTTGTGAATGTTACTTGTAAACCTCAGTGATTGCCAGCTGATAATCCTTGACTCCACTCCATAAGACCATAAGAAATAGGAACAGGAGTAGGCCATTCGGCCTCTCAGGCCTACTGTGCCATTCAATAGGATCATGGCTGATCTGACATTCCTCACATTCACTTTCCTGCCATTTCCCTGTAACCCTTAAATCCCCAACTGATCAAGAATCTCTGTCTCAGCCTTAAATATACACAGGAACTCTGCCCCCACAGCTCTCTGTAGCAAGGAGTTCCAAAGACTCAGAACCTTATGAGAGAAGACATTCGTTCTCATCTCAGTCTTAAATTGATGCCCCTTTATTCTGAGACTATGCCCTCTGGTCTTAGACTTTCCCTTGAGGGGAAATGTCCTTTCAGCATTGACCCTGTCAAGCCCCTTAAGAATCTCAAATGGTGGCATGGTGGCTCAATGGTTAGTACTGCTGCCTCACAGCGCCAGGGACCCGGGTTTGATTCCAGCCTCGGGCGACTGTCTGTGTGGAGTTTGCACATCCTCCCCATGTCTGCATGGGTTTCCTCCGGATGCTATGGTTTTCTCCCACAATCCAAAGATGTGCAGGTCAGGTGAAGTGGCCATGCTAAATTGCCTATAGTGTTCAGTGCGTTAGTCAAGGGGAAATGAGTCTTCGGAGGGTCGGTGTGGAATTGTTGGACCGAAGGGCCTGTTTCCACACTGTAGGGACTCTATGAGTTTCAATGAGATCACCTCCCATTCTTCTAAACTCCAGTAGAGTCCCCAACCTGTTTAACCTTTGTTCATGAGACAGTCCCTTCCTGCACTCTCTTACCTGTTCCCCAGAACTCTTGATTCCCATACACCATGTTCTCTTGTCATATAATGTATTGTACACATTGATTTCTGGCATGTTTTATTAATTTCCTTACTCTTAATTGAAAAACATCATTTGAATGTATAATATTTAGTAACAGAAAAGCAACAAAATGTTTGCAGTTTCTGTTGGGTCCCGCTAATCCTGGTCAGTTTTGAATTATTATTCATTCATGGAATGAGGGTGTTGCAGGTTAGGCAGCATTTATTGCCCGGGGGCAGTTGAGAGTCAACCAAATTTCTGTGGGTCTTGAGTTACGTGTAGTCCAGACCAGGTAACGATGGCAGCTTCGTTCCCAAAAGAACATTCAGGATCCAGATGGTTTTTTCTGACAAATTATAATGGATTCATGGTCATCATTAGACTCTTAATTCCAGATATTTATTGAATTCAAACTCCCCCATCTACAGTGGTGGGATTGGAATCTAAGTCCCCAGAACATACTGTGAGTTTCTGGAATAGCAGTCGAGAGTGTGGGGCTGGAAAAGCACAGCAGGTCAAGCAGCGTCCGAGGAGCAGGAGAATCGGCGTTTCAGGCAAAAGTCCTTCATCAGGAATGAGGCTGTGAGCTGAGGGGGCTTAGTGATAAATGGGAGGGGGAGGTGGGGCTGGGGGGAAGGTAGCTGAGAGTGTGATAGGTGGATGAAGATGGGGGCACTGGTGATAGGTCAGAGAGGGGGGTGGAGTGGATAGGTGGGAAGGAAGGTGGACAGGTAGGACTGGTCATGAGGGTGGTGCCGAGTTGGAAGGTTGGATCTGGGATAAGGTGGGGGGAGGGGAAATGAGGAAACTGGTGAAATCCACATTGATGCCATGGGGTTGGAGGGTCCCAAGGTGGAAGATGAGGTGTTCTTCTGCCTGGCGTCGGGTGGCGATGGAGGAGGCCCAGGATCTGCATGCCCTCGGCGGAGTAGGAGGGGGAGTTGAAGTGCGAGGCCATGGGGCGGTGGGGTTGGTTGGTGTGGGTGTCCTGGAGATGTTCTCTGAAATGCTCTATGAGAAGGCTGGATTAACAGCCCAGTGATAATACCACGAGACCACTGCCCCTGCATTTAGCAATGCTTGGTCCATGATGGTGGGATTGGACCACAGCATGCTGTTAGCCCTCCCCAAGTGGGACGTAGACAAAATATTTGAGGGCCACTGATCTGGAAGATGGGCTGTTTGGTCACATGGGAGTTTGGAGGAGAAAGTGAGGACTGCAGATGTTGGAGATCTGCATTCCTGAAGAAGGGCTCATGCCCGAAACGTCGAGTCTCCTGCTCCTTGGATGCTGCCTGACCTGCTGCGCTTTTCCAGCAACACATTTTCAGCACATGGGAGTATCGCTGGTCAAGAGCTGGTCCTAATTCCAGGGTTCTATGTGCATGTGTATGCCCAGGAATACTCTCTGTCTTTCTCACTTTCTCTCTCTCTCTTTCTCAAGTCATTAATGCTGTATCGGATTGAGTTGTGGTGCTTGTTTTGGTCACTCTAGAGCTGAAAATTAACCAACGGTTAATGGGGACTTGTGGAGGTGGTAGCGAAGGTGGAGTTGAACTGCTCGTAAAGTTTATGGTCATTACTTTGAGGGGTGGAACTTTCATTGTGATTACGATTTAGTTTCTAGCTTTGTTGAGCTGAAACACCAAGCCCCTATGCCTGACTGATGTGTGTTTTAGTGAAAAAAAGGCACATTTTTTCAAAGCTGTCACACTCTCTCTCTGTTCTCTATCTCTTGCATGATCTACCTCGTTAAAAGTCACACAACACCAGGTTATAGTCCAACAGGTTTAATTGGAAGCACTAGCTTTCGGAGCATCACTCCTTCCACAATCACCTGATGAAGGAGCGTCGCTCCGAAAGCTAGTGCTTCCAATTAAACCTGTTGGACTATAACCTGGTGTTGTGTGATTTTTAACTTTGTACACCCCAGTCCAACACCGGCATCTCCAAATCATGCTCTACCTCTGTCTTGTTATCTGCCTCATGGTCTCTCTCTCATGCGCTCTCTCTCATGTGCTCAACCTCTTGTGCTCTCACTCACACACACACACACACACACACCCTCTGTCTTGCTTTCTCTCCCTCTCCCTTGTGCTCTCTCTGGTATTTTCTCTCACTCTGTCTGTCACACACTCTCTCACACTTTCACTCTCGTGTGCTCTCTCTTACTCTCTCCCCTGTACGCTCTCTCACACTCTCTCTTTGGCTATCTCTCTTGCAAGTTTCTCTCAGCTGCTCTCCCTCTGGTTCTGCTCCCTCCCCTCCCCCTCCCACACATTCTTTCATGTGTTTTCTCTCTCTCCCATTGATCCTGTTGGCTTTCTCTCTCTTGTCGTCTTTTCTTCTGCCGGTGTCAAACTAATTACCAACCGTTGTGAGGTTGTAAGTGTGAGAGTCAGAGACTGTGTGGAAAATCTGGAGAGTGAAGCTGCCCAGGGAAACGAGGGGCTGACTTTCATTAAACCAGCAGCGAGCAACGACACAGGAGATCAGCTGGTAGTCATTAATTCTTTTGAACTAACCTTTTGGATGATGCCTCCATGTGGTTTAATTAAACCCAGCGAGCTGCTGTGTGAAGCAAGAGATTCCCATTAGCTGCTTGAACTTGTCGGCAGATGGGAAACAGTGAGGGGAGATGAGGAAGGCTCTCTCGGATGAGAAGAGTGCAGCTCAGCTGAAAATTTCACCTCCCCTCGTGCCTGGAATCAGCTACGGGCACGACAATCCCCATTCATAAATATTCACATCCCACACAATGCAGTCTTACATCCCTAATTTGTTTCTGATTCGCTATGTTTAATTGTGTTCGATGTCTTGCCTCTTTTTTCCCCAACACTGGCTCTGTCGCTCACCCACCATCACTAACTCTGCACTGCCCCTTGGTTGTGGCCTTGCTAGTTCATTCAGTGGGTACGTCCCTGTCCCAGTGAAATGGGGGGGGGAGGAGTGTGGCAGGAGGCTGGAACAACAGCAGGCCGGGCAGCACCAGGTGGTGGAGAAGTCGTTGTTTCGGCTCTAACCCTCCTTTAGGTCCCTGGGAGGAAAGTCGACTTCTCCACCTCCTGATGCTGCCTGGCCTGCTGTGTCCTTCCAGCCTCCTGCTTGTTTATCCTGGATTCCAGTGTCTGCAGTTTTCTTGACTCTAACTGTGAAATGGGGACCAGGTCTGAGTTGGCATTGACGATGTGCCTCTTGACTTACCTTTGTCCCTTTTCCCATATTTCAGAACCAGGATTCTTGCCTTCACTTCCCCTGGGCCCAGCTATCCTAACAGATTGGAGGAGCAAATTACTGCAGAGGCTGGAATCTGCGGATCACAGTGGGTCAGGCAGCACCCCTGGCAAGAGAACAAGCTAACGCTTCAAAGCTAGATGACTCTCCTTGGCTGTTCTCCCACAGTCATAGAGTCACAGAGTCATAGAGATGTACAGCATGGAAACAGACCCTTCGGTCCAACCCGTCCATGCCGACCAGATATCCCAACCCAATCTAGTCCCACCTGCCAGCATCCGGCTCATATCCCTCCAAACCCTTCCTATTCATATACCCATCCAAATGCCTCTTAAATGTTGCAATTGTACCAGCCTCTGGCAGCTCACTCTATACACACACCACCCTCTGCATGAAAAAGTTCCCCCTTAGGTCTCTTTTATATCTTTCCCCTCTCACCCTAAACCTATGCTCTCTAGTTCTGGACTCCCCGATCCCAGGGAAAAGACTTTGCCTATTTATCCTATCCATGCCCCGCCAACCCTCTGTCAACCTGTAATACTCTTCCTCTACTTCTGCTAAGTCCTGTTCAGCCTTTGTGCTTGCCAACCTTCATTGCTTGACTGGGTGGCACAGTGGCTCAGTGGTTAGCACTGCTGCCTAACAGCACCAGGGTCCCAGGTTCAATTCCAGCCTTGGGCGATTGTCTGGGTGGAGTTTGCATATTCTCCCCGTGTCTGCATGGGGTTTCTCCCACAGTTCTAAGATATGTGGATTGGCTATGCTACGTTGCTCCATAACATCTAGGGATGTATATCAGGGTGGGGGGTGGGATAATCTTCAGAGAGTTGGTGTGAACATAGAACAGTACAGGCCCTTTGGCCCTCGATGTTGCACTGACCTGTGGAACCAATCTGAAGCCCATCTATCTGACACTATTCCGCTTTCATCCATATGGACTTGAGAGTGTGTTGCAGGACAAGCACAGCAGGTCAGACAGCTTCGGAGGACTAGGAGAATTGATGTTTCGGGCGTAAGCCCTTCATCAGGAATGAAAATATCATTCCTGATGAAGGGCTTATGCCCAAAATATCAATTCTCCTGCTCCTTGGATGCTGCCTAACCTGCTGTGCTTTTCCAGCACCACACTCTCGACTCTGATCTCCAGCATCTGCAGTCCTCGCTTTCTCCTATCCATATGGACTTGTTGGGCAGAATGGCCTGCTTCCACGCTGTTGGGATTGTATAAAAGAGGGAGACAATGTCTTGATTTTTCAAATTCTTATCCTGGGTTTCAAATCCCTCAATGGCTTCGCTATTCTCTTCCCACCTGGAATCTCCTCCAATCTCTGCCATTCTCTCATTCTGACCTTTTCTGCATCCCTGATTCCCGTTGCTTCACCATTGGAGGCTGTGCCTTGAACTGCTTGAGCATTCCCTCTCTCCCTCTAGATGCAAGAAAGAGGAAGGTACAGTTTTAGATTGAAAAAGGCACCAAGGGTTATGGGGAGAAAGCAGGAAAATGGCATTGAGCTGGAACATCAGCCATGATCATATTGAGTGGCGGAACATGTTTGAAGGGCTGAATGGCCTACAGCTGCTCCTCATTCCTACTTCTGTGTCCCCCTCTCTCACCCCGTAGGGGTCAGAGTTTAAGGATACATGGTCGGCCTGAGATGTTGAGAAATGTCTTCACCTAGAGGGTGGGGATCCTGTGGAATTCTCTGCCACAGAAAGTGGTTGAGGTCAAAACATTGGATATTTTCAAGGAGTTGAATACAGTTCCTAGGGCTAAAGGGTGTGGGGAGAAAACAGCAGGAACAGGGACTGAGTTGGATGATCAACCATGGTTATAGTTTTATTCATTCACAGAATGTGGGCATTGCTAATCCCTAATTGCCCAGAGGGTAGCCGAGAGTCACCAACATTGCTGTGGGTCTGGAGTCAGGTGTAGGCCAGACCGGATAAGAATGGCAGTTTCCTTCCCCTAAAGGGCTTTAATGAACAAGATAAATTTTCCTGACAATGGATTCAGGGTCATCATTAGACATTAAATTTCAGATTTTTGTTGAATTCAAATTCCACCATCAGTTTTGGCAGGATTTGAACCCACATCATGAGAGTTCTCTCAGTTATTAGAACATAGAAAAGTACAGCAGAACAGGCCCTTAGGCCCACGATGTTGCGCTGAGGTTTAATCCTAATGTAAAATATAATAACCTAACCTACGCACCCTTCAACTCACTGCTATCCATGCGCATGTCCAGCAGTCGCTTAAATGTCCCTAATGACTGCTTCCACCACCACAGCTGGCAACACATTCCATGCATTCACAACTCTCTGCATAAAGAACCTACCTCTGATGTCTCCTCTATACATTTCTCCTAATATCTTAAAACTATGACCCCTTGTGCCAGTCAATCCTGCCCTGGGGAAAAGTCTCTGGCTACTGGCTCTATCTATTCTTCTCATTATCTTGTATACCTCAATCAGGTCTCCTCTCTTCCTCCTTCTCTCCAGAGAGAAAAGTCTGAGCTTATTCAACTTTTCTTCATAGGGCAAGTCCTCCAGTCCAGGCAGCATCCTGGTAAACCTTCTTTGCACCCTCTCCATAGTCTCTGTATCTTTCCTATAGTAGGGCGACCAGAACTGGACACAATATTCCAAGTGTGGCCTCACCAGGGTTTTGTAGAGCTGTAGCAAAACCTTGTGGCTCTTAAACTCGATCCCCCTGTTAATGAAAGCCAAAACACCATATGCCTTCTTAACAACCCTATCCACTTGGATGGCAACTTTGAGGGATCTATGTACTTGCATACCCAGATCCCTGCATTCCTCCACACTGCCAAGAATCCTGTCTGTAATTCTATATTCAGCATTCGGGTTTGACCTTCCAAAATGCATCACTTCGCATTTATCCAGGTTGAACTCCATCTGCCATTTCTCAGCCCAGCTCTGCATCCTGTCTGTCACGCTCAGCCTGCAATGGCCCTCGATACTATCGATGACACCTCCAACCTTACTAATTTACTAACCCACCCCTCAACCTCCTCATCCAAGTCATTTATAAAAACTACAAAGAGCAGAGGCCCAAGAACAGAGCCCCGCAGGACCCTACTCATCACTGACCTCCAGGCAAAATACTTTCCATCTACAACCACTCTCTGCCTTCTGTCAGCTAACCAATTCTGAATCCAGATAGCCAAATCTCCCACTATATCCCATACTTCCTGACTTTATGAATGAGCCTACCATGGGGAACCTTATCAAATGCCTTGCTGAAGTCGATATACACCACATCCACTTCTCGACAGTCATCGACCTGGCTTGACACCTCCTCAAAGAACTCCATAAGGTTTGTGAGGCATGACCTGCCTCTCACAAAGCCATGCTGATTGCCTTTAATCACACTATGCTTTTCCAAATAGTCTTAAATCCTCTCCCTCAGAATTCTTTCCAAAACTTTGCTGACCACAGACGTAAGACTAACTGGTCTGTAATTGCCAGGGATTTTCCTGTTGCCCTTCTTGAAAAGTGGAACAACATTCGCCTCCTTCCAATCCTCTGATACGACTCCCATGGAGAGTGAGGAAGCAAAGATCCTCACCAGCGGCTTAGCAACCTCCTTTCTCGCTTCCCAGAGCAGCCTCTGATATATCTGGTCTGGCCCTGGGGACTTATCAATCTTAATGTTTTCAAAAATTTCCAGCACATCAACTTCATCAATTTTAATCTTGTCAAACCTATATCCCAACTATTAATCTAGCAATGATGCCACTAGGACATCACCTCCCTGGGGGGGTTGCAAAACTGAGCAGTTCTTGGATTGGGATAGGGTCACAGATCATGAAGTGCTGACAAGCATCCTCTATTCCTCATATCCAGAGATAAAAATCCAAAGAATGTGAATTTAGTTTTTATTTCGTCAGCACTACCGATACTAGTGATCTGATAATCATCTCACCATCACTACCAACACGAGTGATCTGATAGTGATCTGACTATCACTACCAACACTAGTGATCTGATAGTGATCTCACTATCACTACCAACACTAATGATCTGATAGTCATCTCACCATCACTACCAACACTAGTGATCTGATAGTCATCTCACCATCACTACCAACACTAGTGATCTCACTATCACTACAAACACTAATGATCTGATAGTGATCTCACTATCACTACTAACACTAATGATCTGATAGTCATCTCACCATCACTACCAACACTAGTGATCTAACTATCACTACAAACACTAATGATCTGATAGTGATCTGACTATCACTACCAACACTAGTGATCTGTTAGTGATCTCACCATCGCTACCAACACTAGTGATCCGATAGTGATCTCACTATCACTATCAACACTAGTGATCCGATAGTGATCTCACTATCACTATCAACACTAATGATCCGATAGTGATCTCACCATCACTACCAACATTCTGGGGAATACCAAGGATTGGTTACCGAACTCGACATAGCCGTTGAGTTGTAAATACAGCTTACTGAATAAATACTATGGTCACGAGAGCAGGTCAAAGACAGGTGACTAACTCACCTCATGACTCCTCAAGTCAGGAATGTGATGGAATACTTTTGACTTGCCTGAAGGAGAGCAACTCCAACAACACTCAAGGAACTCGACCCTTTCCCAGGATGAAGCAGCCTGTTTGATCAGGAACCTACCGAACACCATCGTCGTTTCCTTACTCCATCAACTAACCCACGAGGCAGTAGTGTGTGTCATCTGCAAGATGTGCTGTAGCAGTTTGACAAAGCTTCTTTGACAGCACCTTCCAAAACCACGACCACTTCCATCTAGAAGGACAAGGGCAGCAGAAACATTGGAACACCATCCCCTGCAAGTTCCCCTCCAAGCCACTCACCATCCTGACTTGGAAATATATTGTCAGTTCCTTCTCTGTCACTGGGTCAGAATCCTGGAATTCCCACCTTAAGGGGATTGTGGGCCAACCTATAACACAAGGACTGCAGCGGGTCAAGAAGACCCCACCTCCACCTTCTCAAGGGCTAGTGAAGATGTACAATAAATGCTGGGCCAGCCAATGACTCTCATGTGTCATTGAAGGAACTAAACAAAATGGAAAGGTTGTGCAATTGAAACCCCCTTTTATTCCACATTCAGTTTCCACTGGCTATTTATTTGCAGCAATGTGTGGAAGCCTGGTCTTTAGTTACTAGACATTGCAGGGCAATCCTCAAGAGGTGACAAGCCTACATGGCTCATAGTTGGGTCTGGTGATTTATTGCCAGGGTTGGAGGATTTGAGCGATCAGGAGAGGCTGAACAGGCTGGGGCTGTTTTCCCTACAGCGTCGGAGGCTGAGGGGTGACCTTATAGAGGTTTAAAAACTCACGAGGGGCATGAATAAGGTGAATAGTCAAGGTCTTTTTCCTAGGGTAGGGGGAATCCAAAACTAAAGGGCATAGGTTTAGGGTGAGAGGGGAAAGATCTAAAAAAGACCTAAGGGGCAACTTTTTCCCGCAGAGGGTAGTGCGTGTAAGAGATGATCTGCCAGAGGAAGTGGTAGTGGCTGGAACAATTGCAACATTTAAAAGGCATCTGGATGGGTATATGATTAGGAAGGGTTTGGAGGGATATGGACCAAACCTGGGACTAGATTAAATTAGGATATCTGGTCAGCATAGACGAGTTGGACCGAAGGGTCTATTTCTGTGCTGTATATCGCTATGTCTCTCTGATTCTGTGCCGGCCAAATGCCTTGCTCAAGTTGACACTGTTATGTGCTTTTAAAATCTGTTTTTGAAAACGTCACTGTGGAAATAGAATAATCAGTCTTGTGACTCTTCTGTCAGATAAATTGGTTGAAGAAGTTTATGCGGGATGACCTTTTTATTCTCTCCTTTATCAAATGTTTAGCTCAATCAACAAATAGACCACAGCCTGAGTGCAAGAGGTTAGTTCATCACCAAAACAAATGCCGTCAATGGTTTCATTTTCCCACTTATATAGGGCAAAGTTACTCCTCATGAAACAATTATGTTGAATGACTGAGAGATAAAACAGGATATTTGCATAGCCTGCACAAAGGCAACTCCCAGAGTACAAACACCAGAGCAGTATTTATTTAAATAATTCAGTTAGCCTATTATTGCACAGCCCTCTGGGAGTCAACATAACAGTTCAACACTGGCTGTAATTACTGAGTTTGCATTTTCAATGATTAAGAGAACTCTATTAATCAAAATAAAAGTACCTCTTTATAGCGGAGGCAGTTGATGCCAGTGGGAGGACACGTTCAATATTGAGGATATGTTGCTGCTTCCAGTATCTGCAGTGTCCCTGTCTCACCTCCAAGTCAGAGGTCAGAGGTTTGGGTCCCACTCCCAGAGTGTTGAGTGCCCATCCAGAGCAGTCCTAAGGTGAAGGTGGCATCCTGTCTGCTCCCTTGCATGGATTTAAATGGTCACATGACACTGTTTTGAAGAAATGCAGGGGCAATAATTACTGTCATGCTTCACATTAAGCCCAGTGTAGATGTGTTTAAAACAGCTTATCTCATCATGGACTTGGTGCTTTTAGTGGGAGCTGGCCATGCACAAATTGTTCTGTACATTGCCCCATGAATATACTTCACAAGTACTGCATTGGCTGTCTAAGGGATTTGGGAGATCTGGGCATTGGATAAATCGCAAACCTCCCTTCCTCACAGAGTCACCAACTGGAACTGGGACAAAGTTTCCTGGAAAACGCGCTCCCAGAATTTTTTGGGGTGATGTTGGAAATTTGGTTCCCTGAAAATACGGGGTGTCTGTATGATGTGTGGTGCTGGAAAAGCACAGCAGGTCAGGCAGCATCTGAGGAGCCGGAGAGTCGACATTTCGGGCAAAAGCCCTTCATCAGGAATGAGGCTTGTGGGTCAATGGGGGCTGAGAGATAAATGGGAGGGGGTGGGGTTAGAGGGGAGGTAGCTGGGAATGCAATAGATAGATGAAGGTGGGGGAGAAGGTGATAGGTCGGAGAGGAGGGTGGAGCGGAGAGATGGGAAAGGTGATGGACAGGTCAGGACGGTGGTACCGGGTTGGAGGCTTGGGACTGGGATTAGGTGGGGGAGGGGAAATGAGGAAACTGTTGAAATCCACATTGAACCCATGTGGTTGGAGGGTCCCAAGGCGGAATATGAGGTGCCACCCTCTTGACCTGTCCATCACCTTTGCCATCTCTCCGCTCCACCCTTCTCTCCAACCTATCACCCTCTCCCTTACCTTCATCTACTATTGCATTCCCAGTTACCTTCCCTCTAGACCCACCCCCCCCCCTCCCATTTATCTCTCAGCCTCCCACCCTACAATCCTCATTCCTGATGAAGGGTTTATGCCCGAAATGCCGATTTTCCTGCTCCTCGGATGCTGCCTGACCTGCTGTGTTTTTCCAGCACCACACTCGACTCTGATCTCCAGTATCTGCACTCCTCACTTTCTACTATAGACTAGTTAGTCTGACCTCAGTGGTGGGAAAGATGCTGCAGTCAATTATAAAGGATGAAATTACAACACATCTGGATAGCAGTAACAGGATAGGTCAGAGTCAGCATGGATTTATGAAGGGAAATCATGCTTGACTAATCTTCTGGAATTTTTTGAGGATGTAACTCTGAAGATGGACAAGGGAGATCCAGTGGACTTTCAGAAAGCCTTTGATAAAGTCCCACATAAGAGGTTAGTGAGCAAAATTAGGATGCATGGTATTGGGGGCAAAATACGGACTTGGATTGAAAATTGGTTGGCTGACAGGAAACAAAGAGTAGTGATAATCAGCTCCCTTTCGGAATGGCAGGCGGTGACCAGTGGGGTACCACAGGGATCAGTGCTAGGACCGCAGCTTTTTACAATATATATTAATGATATAGAAGATGGGCCTCCTTCACATTCCTGAAGAAGGGCCTGTGCCCGAAACGTCGAATCTCCTGTTCCCTGGATGCTGCCTGACCTGCTGTGCTGTTCCAGCAATAAAGTTTCAACTATAGAAGATGGTATTAATAGTAACATTAGCAAATTTGCTGATGATACAAAGCTGGGTGGCAGGGTGAAATGTGAGGAGGATGTTAGGAGATTACAGGGTGACCTGGACAGGCTAGGTGAGTGGACAGATGCATGGCAGATGCAGTTTAATGTGAATAAATGTGTGGTTATCCAGGAACAGGAAGGCAGATTTCGACCTAAATGGAGTCAAGTTAGGTAAAGGGGCAGTACAGAGAGATCTGGGTGTTCTTGTACATCAGTCAATGAAAGCAAGCATGTAGGTACAATAGGCACTGAAGAAAGCTAATAGCATGCTGGCCTCCATAACAAGAGGGATTGAATATAGAAGCAAAGAGGTTCTTCTGCAGCTGTACAGGGCCCTGGTGAGACCGCACCTGGAATATTGTGTGCAGTTTTGGTCCTGAAATTGGAGGAAAGAGGGGACGAGGGGAAAGCAGTAGATGTGGTGTATATGGATTTTAGTAAGGCGTTTGATAAGGTTCCCCATGGTAGACTACTGCAAAAAATACGGAGGTATGGCATTGAGGGTGAGTTGGAGGTTTGGATTAGGAGTTGGCTGGCTGGAAGAAGACAGAGGGTAGTGGTTGATGGCAAAGGTTCATCTTGGAGTGCTGTCACTAGCGGTGTTCCACAAGGATCTGTTTTGGGACCATTGCTGTTTGTCATTTTTATAAATGACCTGGAGGAGGGGTTAGAAGGTTGGGTGAGCAAGTTTGCGGATGATACGAAAGTCGGAGGAGTGGTAGACAGTGAGGAAGGATGTGGCAGGTTACAGCGGGATATTGATAAGCTGCAGAACTGGGCAGAAAGGTGGCAAATGGAGTTCAATATAGCTAAGTGTGAGGTGATTCATTTTGGTAAGAGTAATAAAAAGATGGGGTACTGGGCTAACGGTCGGATACTTGGTAGTGTGGATGAGCAGAAAGATCTTGGTGTCCATGTACACAAATCTTTGAAAGTTGCCACCCAGGTAAATAGTGCGGTGAAGAAGGCATATGGCGTACTGGCTTTTATTGGTAGAGGAATTGAGTTCCGGAGTACTGAGGTAATGTTGCAGTTGTATAAGACTCTGGTGCGGCCGCATCTGGAGTATTGTGTGCAGTTTTGGTCCCCATACTATAGGAAGGATGTGGAGGCACTGGAACGGGTGCAGAGGAGGTTTACCAGGATGTTGCCTGGTATGGTAGGAAGATCGTATGAGGAAAGGCTGAGGCACTTGGGGCTGTTTTCATTGGAGAAAAGAAGGTTTAGGGATGACTTGATAGAGGTGTACAAGATGATTAGGGGTTTAGATAGGGTCGACAGTGAGAATCTTTTTCCACGTATGGAGTCAGCTATTACAAGGGGGCGTAGCTTTAAATTAAGGGGTGGTAGGTATAGGACAGATATTAGGGGTAGATTCTTTACTCAGCGAGTCGTGAGTTTATGGAATGCCCTGCCAGTAGCAGTGGTGGACTCTCCTTAATTATGGGCATTTAAGCGGGCATTGGATAGGTATATGGAGGATAGTGGGCTAGTGTAGGTTAGGTGGGCTTGGATCGGCGCAACATCGAGGGCCAAAGGGCCTGTACTGCGCTGTATTCTTCTATGTTCTATGTTCTAAAGACTTTCTGGCTATTGAGGGAGTGCAGCGTAGGTTCACGAGGTCAATTCCCAGAATGGCGGGACTATCTTACATTGAAAGATTGGAGCGACTGGGCTTGTATATGCTTGATTTTAGAAGGCTGAGAGGAGATCTGATTGAGACGTATAAGATTATTAAAGGATTGGACACTCTGGAGGCAGGAAGCAGTTTCCGCTGATGGGTGAGTCCCGAACCAGAGGACACAGTTTAAAAATAAGGGGTAGGCCATTTAGAACAAAGTTGAGGAGAAACGTCTTCACCCAGAGAGTGGTGGGTGTGTGGAATGCTCTGCCCCAAAGGGCAGTGGAGGCCAAGTCTCTGGATACTTTCAAGAAAGAGTTGGATAGAGCTCTCAAAGATAGTGGAATCAAGGGTTATGGGGATAAGGCAGGATATGGCAGATGGTGGAAATTAGAAATCAATTCATAAATCTGGTATTGAAACCTAGTCTCGTTGACGTTTACCATGAAACTAGTATTGTTCGTTGTAAAAACCCATCTGGTTTATGAATTACTGATGAAATCTGTCTGCCTTACCTGGTGTGGCCTATGTTTGACTCCAAACCCGTTGCAATATGGTTACTCTCAATTGCCGTCCATTTTGGAAAGGTAAATCAGGGCACGACTTAAACACTTAATGATAATGTCCTGGGGAGTGTTGGTGAACAAAAAGACCTTGGAGTGCAAGTTCATAGTTCCTTGAAAGTAGAGTTGCGGGTAGATAGGATATTGAAGAAGGTGTTTGTTATGCTTGCCATTAGTCAGTGCATTGTGTATAGGCGTCGGGAGGTCATGTTGCGGCTGTACAGGATTTTGGTTAGGGTACTTTTGGAATACCGTGTACAATTCTTGTCTCCCTGCTATAGGAAGGATGTTCAGAAACTTGAAAGGGTTCAGAAAAGATCTGCAAGGATGTTACCAGGATTGGAGGTTTTGAGAATATAGCAAAAGGCTGAAAAGGCTGGGGCTGTTTTCCCTGGAGCATCGGAGGCTGAGGGGTGACCTTATAGAGGCTTATAAAATCATGAGGAACATGGATAGGGTAAATACTCAAGGTCTTTTCCCCAGAGAGTTTAAGTGAAAGTTAAGAGGGGAAAAGTTTAAAAGGTACATAAGGGGTAACGTTTTCATGCAGATGGTGGTGTGTGTATCAAGTGATCTGTGTTTCAGAGGAAGTGGTGGAGGCTGCTATAATTACAACATTTAAAAGGTATCTAGATGATTATTTGACTGGATTAGATTCCCTACAGTGTGGAAACAGGCCATTTGGCCCAACAAGTCCACATAGACCCTCCAAAGAGTAACACACCCAGTCTCATTCCCACAACCTATATTTACCCCTGACTAATACACCTAATGCTATGGGCAATTTAGCATGGCCAATTCACCTGACCTGACCTTTTGGACTGTGGGAGGAAACTGGAGCACTTGGAGGAAACCCACGCAGACATGGGGAGAATGTGCAAACTCCACACAGACAATCACCCAGGGCTGGAATTGAACCTGGATGCCTGGTGCTGTGAGGTAGTGGTGCTAACCACTGTGCCACCATGCTACCCATGAATAGGAAGGGTTTAGAGGGACATGGGGCAAATACTGGCAGATGGGACTAGATTAATTTCAGATGTCTAGTCGGCATGGACAAGTTGGACCGAAGAGTCTGTTTCCAAGCTGTATGACTCTAAGTGGCCCTAGTAAGGAACTCAGTTCCAGGTCGGTCTGCGATGGGCGTCCCGTTAAAGAATTAAATAAAATGAACCAGGTGAATGTAGCTGTCAAGTTGTGCACAGCAAGATCCACAAACAACCAAAATGAGCTAAATGACCGGCTGATCCACTTTGCTGATGGGGTTTGGGAAAGGATGTATGTGGCTTGTCCCCATTTTTTAAACATTGATGCATGATCTTTGATACCTTCAGTGACAGAGAGGACATTGGTTGAGCTAATCTTTGCCATGCTCTTACAACAATGACACTTTGGTTTTGTCTTACTTTCAGCCTTTGCAAATTGATGATAATTTCTGTGGACAAGATTTTAATCAGCCGCTGGGTGGCACAACGCTAGTGGAGGGCATTCCGCTGTTTATTGACAAAGAGGATGGTATGACCTCCATCGCTGCCTATGACTACAGGGGCCACACGGTCGCCTTTTTTGGGACCAGAAGTGGAAAGATGAAAAAGGTAAGATTTTATTTTTCGGATTGAGGTCCTGAACTAGTAAATGCGTTTCTGTTTTGAAACAAATTCTTTTACATTGTGGTAAGATGAGCAGCTTGCAGAATGGAGAATTTGAGTGGGATTGGAGTGGAGATTGATTTCCCTCTGGTTGTGCAGATGGGTTGTAAGCACTGATTGGATGTATTCCTGGACACCCCTACCATTGGTCCATCTGATTCAACCATCAAGGTGTCCCATAGCCAATTGGAAAACAGGATCCTCATTACCTGATGATGTTGACTATTTGTTTGTCAAACAGTTCTTTTATCCCATTGATAACTAATATTGGAAACAATAAAAGAAAATTAAATATTACTGACAAAAATGACACATGCTGTCAAAACAACATCTTGACCAATTGGGGTGGAGTTGCTAACTAGTCAGCAACCATTTCACATGAGCCAACCAATTATCACCCTTTTCTCATGCTGTATAAATTGGCGTTTCCTTTGAATTTTGGCATTTTTGCATCTGTCCTGGTAAGTGCAAGATGAAAATCTATGACAGCATGTTCCTTCTTTTGTCAATATTTGAGATGACAAGAGACCATGAAGCTTCCAGTGATTATTCTTCTGGGATCTTACTCCTGGCAGAGCCCTGGCTATTAATCTCATGGCACTCCAGGAAAATCCTGGAGAGTTGGAAAACCAGAGCGGTGTGGAATATAAATGTGAAGTGTTGACATGAGCATGGTGTGACATTGATCGAAGGTTTCTCCCCACATCGAGTATTTGGCAGATGCTTGAGATCTGGCTGATACAGGAGTGTGTGTTGAATGCTTTGGCTGAGGAGGTGATGCCGTTAATCTTTGTGTGTGTCACTCCTGTGTGTCTGTACTCAGGAAACCTGGTTGGCGAAGAGTCAAGAGGCATTTGATTAGTGGTTGTGGTTAGGCTGTGTTTGTACAACTCTGGTGAACTGCACTCCTAATGTAATGAGATGACTTTTGCTTTTCACTTAACAAAGGCTGTGGAGGTAACTTGATGTGCAAAAACAATGAAATAACAGCAGAAGTCGACCATTCGGCCCCTCAAGCCTTCTCCACCATCTAATAAATCCATGGCCAACCTCCTTCTTAAATGTATCATCCGCATAGCCATTAATGCCCAGCCTTTTTTGTGGGATGTCGATGAGCCAGCCTTTATTGCCCATCCCTAGTTGTCCTTCAGAAGGTTGGGGTGAGCTGCCTCCTTGAGCCACTGCAGTCTATGTGACCCACAATGCCTTTAGGGAGGAAATTCCAGGATTTTCCAGATTCTCAATTACAGCGAAGGAATGGCGATATACTTGCAAGTCAGGATTGTGAGTGGCTCGGAGGGGAACCTGCAGGGGGTGGTGTTCCCATGCACCTCGTTGAATCATAGTCATACAGCATGGAAACAGACCCTTCGGTCCAACTTGTCTATGCCAACCATGTTTCCCAAACTAAACTAGTCCCATTTGTCTGCGTTTGGCCCATATCCCTCCTAACCTTTCCTATTCAGGTACCTGTCCAAATGTCTTGTCAATATTGTAAGTGCACCTGCATGTACCATGTCCTCTGTTAGTTTATTCCATATCTGCTGCCCTTGACTTTGTAGATATTCAAAACTGCAGGTTTGGAAAGTGCAGTTGAAGTAACTTTGGTGAATTGCTTCAATGGATCTTGTAGATGGTACACACTGTTGTGACTGAGCGTGGGTGGAGGAGGGGGCAGATGTGGGAGGTGGTTGGTGAGGAAGCAATGCAAGGGAACTGCTTTCTCCCATATGTTGGTTGAGAATCTTTGGTATTGCAGCTGAAACAACAGTTTAGTTGGCTGGAATGTAGCACTCTCTGCTAGAAACAGCAGTGGGAGCAATAGCCTTTCAAAGGGAAGTGGATAAATAAGGAAGAATGTGAGATGGAATGGAAAATATAAGCGAATTGGATGAACTGTTCAGTTTCCAGCGAGGCACAGAGTGCTGATGGACTGTTCTGTGCCCATTCTCTAGTTGTACCTGATTCTGGACTGAGGTATGCAGATGGAAATGTATTCTGAATTAGTCCCAGTGGTGTTCATTTGTACACATTCGTGACCTGCTCCTCACATCATGTACCAAACTCAGCTGTCGTATCAAACTTTAGGTTGTGGCATGGGGGGTCTGAGTCACCGCATGGGAAAAAAAAACAAAGATAAAGATTTCCAAGGCTTCGGGGGAGGGTATTGACTTGAGCTCATTGTGAATGAGTGAGTGGATTACAGATTGTGAGCTCAAACGAGCCAGTTGGATTGCAGCCTCTGGAGCCTAGTGCAGGCCTCAAGCCTGTGTTGGTGGTGGTTGAGGATGGAGAAGGGGCTCACACTCAGGCCCCTGAGCCTGCGTGAAGGAGGGTGTGCTGGAATGTAGGCCTCAGGCCTGTCCTAGTGGTGGTTGGGGATGGAAAAGGCGCTCACACTGAGGCCCCTGAGGTGGCGTGAAGGAGGTGGTGCTGGAATGCAGGCCTCAGGCCTGTGCAGGTTGCAGGCCTTGAGCTCATTGCCTGCATCCTGCATTTTCTATACTGACCCTCTTGGGTTGACTTACAGTCAGGATAGCCAATTTGCTAGTATGACTGAAGTTTTTCTGTGACTTTCAGTTTTAAAAATGACGTTAAAGATAATTAAAGCCAGCCTGCTTTAGTTGGGCCGCTCAGTTTCGATGGAAAACAGTTATCTTCCTGAACAGAAACAGATGTTTTGGAACATTCCACATAAGCTACATCCCTGTATTGTAATTGCATATTCTGCACTGGAATACGTTGCAGTCTCTGCACAGACTGGGTAAGGCCTTGTGAATAGACCCACTGTCATGTTATGGGGAAGGCCGAGAATTGGAGGTGTAAGTCAAAGGAGTTGGGAGTGACATACACCAATTAGCATTAAATTTCACTTAATTTCCCAACTCCTTCCCTCTCCCTTGTAATGTGGAATGCAAATAGCAGGTTTATTGTAGCTGAGTGGTGTGGGAGACATGTGTCTAGCTGGGCTCAGGTATTTTTTTCCCTTATCAGCCCCGCCCCATGAGAGTCTTGTTGCGCGGTCATGTCTCTTTCAATTACTCAGTTGCCTCACCTGAGACTCTTACATCACCGATGGATCAGACCGGACTCCGTTCACTGGAGTTTAGAAGAATGAGGGGGAATCTTATAGAAACCTGTAAAATTCTAACTAGACTAGACAGAGTAAACACAGGAAAGATGTTCCTGATGAATGGGGAGTCCAGACCAGGGGTTGCAGCCGAAGGATACGAGGTAGGACTGAGATGAGGAGAAATATCTTCACCCTGAGAGTGTGGAGCCTGTGGAAATCTCTGCCATAGAAAGCAGATGAGGCCAAAACATTGACTGTTTTCAAGAAAGAGATGGATGTAGCACTTAGGGGTCAAAGGGTATGGGGAAAAGGTGAGAACAGGGACTGAGTGGAAGCATCAGTCAGGATCATATTGAATGATGGTGCAGGTTTAAAAAGGCTGAATGGCCTAATCCTGTTCCTATTTTCTATGTTCCATGGATACTACACGGATCCAGAGGACCTGAAGCTAATCACCCAGGGAAGGTGAGCTCACATCCTGTCATTGCTGCTTCAGAATCTGGAATATTAAAAGTTGGTGTGAGCCAGAAAGGTGCTGGCGGATACGGAATCATTGATGACCTTCCAGGGTAGGCTCAAGGGGCTGAATGGCCTACTCTTGCTCCTGTCTTCTATGTTTCTATGAAACCTGCTGGCCACGGCCTACGTGTGACCCCTGACCCCGCACACCGATGTGATTGACTCTTAACTGCCCTCCCAGTGGCTCAGGGTGACTCTGGGTTGCTTTAAGGAGACCAATATTAGTTCACAATACGGTCTCCCTGCCATCCTGACCAGGAATCATCGGGGAAACTGCAATAGAAACCAGGCCTTGCTAACACCATGGGAGTGAAGGAATCACTCATGGGTGGGGCAAGGAGACAGTGAACTATGAGTCAAGTTGTCAACTGTGAGCACACGTATTTCTGGAGGTTTCATCATATGATCCCAGAGATGAGGGTTTTGTGGAAAGAGGAGAGATTGAACAGTTCAGGCCTATACAATGCAATTTTGAAGAATGAGGGGAGATCAAACTGAGGTATTCAAGATAATAAAAGATGTGGATAAAATAGACGGGGAGCAGATGCTTCCTCTTGTGGGGAATCCTAGGACGAGTGGTTATAGCCTTAGGATAAGGGGTAACAAATTTAAAACAGAGTTGAGGAGAAACTACTTCTCCCAAAGGGGTGTGAATCTGTAGGATTCCCGACCCCAAAGTGTGGTGGATGCTGGGACAGTGAGTAAATTTAAGGAGGAGTTAGACAGATTTTAAATTGATAATGGGTTGAAGGGATATGGAGAGAAGGCAGGAAAATGGGGGTGAGGAGCATTTCAGCCATGATCGAATGGTGGAGCAGACTCGATGGGCCAAATGGCCTAATTCTGCTCCTATCTTATGAACATATGACCAGCCCTACCATGCTCTAGCTATTGGTCAGCTAACACCACATGATGTCCTGCCAACTTACCAATAGTAAAGCAGAAAGAGCTATTACCCAAATGGGTGATACTTGGCTGTTGGACAAGCAACAATGGACAGAATGGTGGCCCAGTGATTAAAAAACATGCCTCTCACAGCACCAGGTTTGATTCCACCCTTGGCTGATTGTTTGCGTGGAGTTTGCATGATCTCCCATGTCTGTATGGGTTTCCTCTGGGTGCTCCAGTTTCCTCCCATGGTCCAGTGATGTGCGGGTTTGGTGGATTGGCCATGGGAAATTGCCCCATGGTGCCTGAGGATGTGGAGGCTAGTTGGGTTAGTTTTGATGAACATGAGGATTGGGTGGGATGCTCTTTGCTGGGTCATTGCTACAGGGGATTCCATAAATCTCCCAATCCCTCAATATTTTCACACCTGGTAAAGAGAACTATTTGAAGAGAGTGACAAGAAAAAATCCTTATTCTTAAATAACCCTTGCTACTTTCACCTAGAGATTGATTAATACTCAATCACCTCTTCCCACACCCATCCCACTGGAGGGGCATGCAGAGAAGTGCGGACTCGATTTGGTTTATTATCACATATACCTCAGTACAGAGAAAAGTTTTGTTTTGTGAGCAGTGCAGGCAGATCATAACATTCAAGTATATACAGATCATAGGGTGATTGAACAGAGTGAGACTTACAAAGTTACAGCTGCATAGAAGGTGTAGAAAATTAACCTCGGATTTGAAATTAGAGAGGTCCATTCAACAGTTGAATAACAGCGTGGAAGAAGCTGTTGGTACGTGTACTCAAGCTTTGGGAAACCCAACACCTATAAACCTTGGATGATGCAATGAAGCATTCTGCAGTTCAATAGCCAAAAGGCAGTTGCTACATGCATTTGCAGATAAAGAGCAGGATAAGGTTTGGGAGGTCTGTTTATGGGCCACCTTGTAGAATGAGTGGAAAGGGAGGGAGGGACAGAGCAGGGAGGGAGTCATGCTGTTTCAGAGGAGTCTGCTACCTTTGCGAAGTGTTTGGAAAGAGCAATGGGTGTAAGTTTGCAGCTCCTGAGGCTGTTGAATTATTTCTGTAGATCTTGGTCGGTATGCAGTGTCTTCTTCGTTGTGATGGGCAGCTCTTGGGACTGTCTGCTGTGTGTACAAATCAGATTTCATTACATTTATTACATGCCTACATCCGATGAGGCTGCTTTAACCTTGAGTATCGCTCCTGTCCCCTCTGTCCTCTGTGTGGGTATTGATGCTTTTTAATCCGACGAGTGATGTGACCAATCTACCACAGGTTTTTAATCCTTTTGGAACCTGTTCAAGTCTGTTGTAAAACTGCTAGCTCACACGACAATTGATATGACTTGGGAAAGCAATTCCCTTAAAAGGGCTGATGCAGTTGCCATGGCCCCAGGGCGGTGTGTGGCTTCAGATGGCGCTCTCGCCCACAGTGGACTGCTTGAGTCAGGCCATCTTAAAACAGAGTGTATGCTAAGACTGGGCAACTGCGAGAAAGGAGAGCAGGATAGTGTTACCCACGCCCCCCACCCTCAAGCCCATATTCCTTGTCATTCCTCCAGCTAATGTCACTAAAAAACACATCATGGTGTGGGAGTTTGCTGTGCAGAGACTGTTTTATGCCTTTTTCAACATTATCATCATGAATACAGTTAAATTCACACAACACCAGGTTATCGTCCAACAGGTTTATTTGGAAGCACTAGCTTTCGGAGCGCTGCTCCTTCATCAGATGATTGTGATAACCACCTGATGAAGGAGCAGCGTTCTGAAAGCTAGTGCTTCCAAATAAACCTTTTGGACTATAACTTGGCGTTGTGTGATTTTTAACTTTGTCCACCCCAGCCCAACACCAGCTCCTCCAGATCATGGCTATCATGAATACATTTCAAAAAGATGCATTCGATTGTGGCTTCAAAGTACTTTGGGAGGGCAATTGGTGAAAGAAGCTGTACAAAGGGATTGAATTGAAGAGTAAAGGGGTTATGTAATACCTGTGTAACTCCTTGGTCGGAGTCCAGTTGGAAACTTTGTGAACTGCTCTTGGACTCTATCGTAGACACAACATCAAGGGCACAGGTGAACACGTAAATGAGATTGACCAAGCTTTTGCCCGAAACATCGACTTTCCTGCTCCTCGGATGCTGCCTGACCTGCTGTGCTTTTTCAGCACCCCACTCTCGACTCTGATCTCCAGCAGCTGCAGTCCTCACTTTCGCCAAGGTGAGAGCGGAGTTGAGGGTTGGAATTGCGTGGAGTGACCGGAGAGGATGGGAATGGGAAGGAGAAGGCAGAAAGATATGGAGATTAGTCGGAATTAGTCAGCCGGCTGGACAGTATCTGCACAGGGCGAATGTGAAGAATTGAGAGGTTATTATCTTCCAAAACCCACGACCACTTCTATCCAGAGGGACAAGGGCAACAGATACATGGGAACACCACTCCCCTGCAAGTTCCCCTCCAAACCTCTCACCGTCCTGACTTGGAAATATATCACCATTCCTTCAGTGTCACTGGGTCAAAATCATGGAATTCCCTCCCTAAGAGCATTGTGGGTCTACCTACAGCACATTGACTCCAGCGGTTTAAGAGGGCAGCTCACCCCCACCTTCTCAAGGGGCAACCAGGGACAGGTAATAAATGCCGGCCAAGAAGAAAAAAATAATTCCAGAATGTTCCGGTCTTTCTGTTATGACTGTATCAAGTCAAGGTTGAGTTGCCTTCATCGTATCAGAGTCTGTGGTTCCAGATAAGGGGATCAGTCTGCAGTAATAATAATGTTTGCTCAGTCTGTACCTTGATGTCCTCCTCCTTCCAGCCATAAAGATGAAGATTGTTATCTGAACGGAGCAACGTTCAGTGAGATTGAAATCACGCTCTGTATGGCTGACTTTTGAACAGTTTTCATTCATAAGCTAGTGCTCGGCATGTTGTGACAGACCAGCTCCTGGTGCACTGTAAATAGACCACACGCCGTGCAAAGGCTGAACAACACAGTGGCCTTTGATTCCCCAAGGCTTGTCCCTGCACCTCCTGGAGAGATGGTCAGAATAAGCTGGACAGCAGATCATGCGAGAGCACATCTCCACCCCTCACTGACCACGTTCTGTCCCTGCGGAGGAGAGAGGTTTGGAATGGCATTCCCCAGTGAAGTATCACGTGGTCGAACAGCTGGTCCTATAGTGCATCCTGCTGCGAGGGCATGGTGGCTAATTTGGGAGAAATCCCTTTTACTCAAAAAATGGTGAGAAGGTGAAAGCCATGGGGTGGGGACCCACTGAGTTGATGATGTTAAGGGGAAGGTGGGTGAGGGCGAACATGTTGAAGGATGAGCTCCGGAATGATGAGAGGAAGCTTATGCCCGGCTTTAATACCAGAACAGGGTCAATGGGCCGAATGGTCTGTTCAATGCAGTTCACTCTATAACTCCATACACCTTTCTTCACCAAACCTTCGTTATTGCAGGCTACAGTCTTTGTAATTTATAAATTAGAAACAGGAGTAGGCCATTCAGCCCCTCGAGTCTGCTTCACCAGTCAGTAAGATCATGAATACTCCACATTCCCTGTAACCATTCCCCCCCCCCCCCCCAAGATTTTCTCCCCAACTGACTTAAAAAGAATTCAAAGATTGATTTCCCTGCAGCGAGTTGGGGAAACAACCCCTCACACTTTTGAGGGAAACAATTTCACCTCATCTCTATCTTAATCTGGCACTCCCCCCTCCCCCCCACTTTTGTTTAATTAAAAAGTGATTCTTGAGTTCCAGTTTTGTGTCATTATTAAACCGTTTCCCAATGAACAGGATCAGTAAATTTGGGGTGACAGTGGTCTAGTGGTATTATCAGTAGACAATTAATCCCAAGAATACCAATTAAATTATTCCAGATAATATTCTGTGGACCCAGGTTCGAATCCTGCCACGGCAGATGGTGGAATTTGAAATCAATAAAAATCTGGAATTAAGAGATTAATGATGATCATAAATCCATTGTCAATTGTCAGAAAAACCCTTCAGGTTCATTAATGTCCTTTAGGGAAGGAAACTGCCATCTTTACCTGGTCTGGCCTACATGTGACTCCAGACCTACACCAATATGGTTGACTCTTAACTGCCCTCTGGGCAATTAGGGATGGGCAATAAATGCTGGCCTAACCAGTGGCACATACTTCCTGTGCATGAATAGCAACACCTTCTAAACGCACAACCACTCCCACCTAGAAGGAGAAGGGCAGCAGATACGTGGGAACACCATCCCCTGCAAGTTCCCCGTTAAGCCACTCCCAACCTGACTTGGAAGTATATTATTGTTCCTTTGCTGTCGCTGGATCAAAATCCTGGAACTCCCTCCCTAAGGGCATTTTGGGTCAACCCACAGCAGGTGGACTGCAGCGGTTCAAGAAAGCGGGTCAACCCCACCTTCTCAAGGGGCAACTGGGGACGGGCAATAAATGCTGGGCCCAGCCAGTGACACCCACATCCTACATCCCACATCTGAATAAAAAAAATGAAAATTGTCAGGTTGTATTGCTTTTTATTTATTATTATTCACTCGTGGGATATGGGTGTTGCCGGCTGGGCCCAGCAGTTATTGCCCATCCCTAGTTGCCCCTTGAGAAGGTGGGGGTGAGCTGCCTGTGGATTCTTTGTAAATTCGCTGCATTGCATTCTGTGCCAGTGCTGTCTCCACGATTATAGTCACCATTCTCGCCCTACCGCTGCGCCTTTTCCCCCCACACCCAAACCCATTCTTCCTTTGCTGATGGTCCCCTGCTCTTCCCCTGTTAAATTATTAATGTAGACTTCCCCTCGGATGCCACTCACGACGAAGCTCCCCATAGTTGAAGAGCCACACTGAATGAAATCTTTCCTTCCCCTCCCTGCCCCGTTCCGTTTTGCCCCCGTGTTCATAGCACCACTGAGCAGATTGGGTACGTTCTGCAGGCATCGAGGGGCTGTCTGTTTTTTTGAATAAAAGGTGCTCCCAGCAGTCACAGTATGGAAAGCTGTTTGAAAATTGCTCCACGTTCAATTAGAAACTCCTCAGCCGGCCTTTTAGTCATTGGTTTTTAATAAGATTCTCCTACATGCTTGCTTTCATGAATGCGGAAGATGAAGGAAGCCAGACTGATGGATTAGATGTGATCTTTTTGCTACTTTATCAGAATTATTAACAGGGAAATCCTGCCGCTAAATGTGACAACCCATTTTTCAGCCTAGGTTCAATGTACTGTCGCCTAATTTGCAACTTAATTGGGTGTTTGCTGGGGTAGAGAGCTTTCCTTCCACTTGCCTTCCTGGTTTCTCTTTTGGAATTGAACTTTGGAAGGAAGTGACAATAAGGGATTTGTTCCTCTCTCCTCCCCTCCTCCTGTCTCCCATCTCCTCCTCAGGTAGTCCCTCATGAGGAAAGGTAACTTACTTTTCCCTCCATTCTGGGACGGCAGCTTAGCCCAGCGCAGCGCAATCTCTCAGTTCTGCCGCGTGTGGGGCAGGTGGTTTGCTTGAAGGGAGTGGGGAGGTGAACTATTTCTGCGCTCTCTCTGAAGCCTCAGTATCTCCTCCTTGGATTCCCGACAAAGTACTCATTGCCTTCCCGAGTGACCTCTGGTCAGCCATTCGAAAGCAAGAATTGTTCTCTCGTGCAGTCTGTGTTTCGGAGGGGAGAACACTTTTTTTCTTTATAAGGGGGTGGGGGGGGTGAGCTGCTTTCTTGACCCGCTGCAGTCCATGTGATGTGTGTTGACCCACAATGCCACGAGGGAGGGAATTCCAGGATTCTGACCCAGCGACAGCGAAGGAATGGCGAAACATTTCTAAGTTCTCTCATGGGACAAGAGCATTAAGAGACGGGTCAGTGGTCACTGCCCCATGCCTAGCTGCCCTTCGAGAGGGTGATAATGAGCTGCCTTCTTGAAATGCTGTAGTCGTCTGTTTGATGGAGGCCAAACACTGACAGCACACGGATCTGACTGTAACAATGTCATAGAGACCTACAGCATGGAAACAGACCCTTCGGCCTAACTCGTCCATGCCAACCATATTTCCTAAACTAAACTAGTCCCATTTGCCTGTACTTGGCCCATATTCCTCTAAATCTTTGCTGTTCGTGAACTTATCCAAACATCTTTTAAATGTTGTAACTGTACATGCATCTACCAGTTCCTCTGGAAGTTCATTTCACATATGAAAACATAGCCCCCCATGTCCTTTTTAAATCTTTCTCCTGTCACCTTAAAATTATAACTTCCGGTTTTGGACTCCCTCACCCCCAGGGGGGAAAGGCCTTTGCTATCCACCCTATCCATGTCCCTCATAATCTTATAAACCTCTATAAGGTTGCCCCTTAGTCTTCTCTGCTCCAGGGAAACACATCCCAGTCTATCCAACTTCTCTACCATGATTCTGTACATCTGACCCCTAGTCTTTGTCCCTTTTTGATATGTTCTTATGAAGGTCGACGCCCCCCCCACCCCCAAAGTCTCAGACTTCACAAGGTTAGTTCAGTAATCTCCCTGACCTGTTTCTGAGGTTTTAGACCCTCTGCCCTCTTTCTCTCTCCAGCCTGAGTGTTTCCCTCCTGGGCGGTGGGACAGTTTTCCTGTTCAATAATGTGAATTCCTCACACCTTCTTCTTATCCCTTGACCCGTTGGATCTCAGTTGCCTCAGTTCTCTGTGATCAATCCTTCTGTCTGGTCATCCCTTACCTTCCAAATACCAAACTACCCTTGATGAGGTCATCAGACAACACCCATTGCCCCAAAGCGCATGTTAGAACATACCAACATAAGAACCCGGAGCAGGAGTAGGCCATCTGGCCCTTGGAGCCTGCTCTGCCATTCACTAAGATCATGGCTGATCTTTTCATGGACTCAGCTCCACATTCCCAAATTTTCTCCATAACCCTTAATTCCTTTATTGTTCAAAACATTATCTACCTTAGCTTTAAAGACATTTACTGAGGAAGCCTCAACCACTTCACTGGGCAGGGAATTCCATAGATTCACAACTCTCTGGGTGAATAAGCTCCTTCTCAATTTGATCATAAATCTGCTGCCCCTAATTTTGACGCTATGCCCTCTTGTCCTGGTTTCACCTGTATGATCGTAATAGTTTGAATATTTACAAACTTCACTCTGTGTTGGGTACACAGCACAGGGTCCAAACGTTCCAAATTGGAAATGACAGAAAATGCAACAGATATAATTATTTTTCCGTCAATGCCAAATTCCACTTGAGATGCCTCAATACATTATACTGAGTTGGATGACCAGCCATGAGCATGTGGAATGATGGAGCAGGCTCAAGGGCTGAATGGACTCCTCCTCCTATTTTCTTTGTTTCTCTTCCCGTCCCTCTCAAAGTCACAGGTTGAGGATACAGGGCTGGAGATTTAGGACTGAGATGAGGAGCAATGTCTTCATAGAGAGAGTGGTGAGCCTGTGGAATTCACCCACCACAGAAATTGGTTGAGGTCAGAACTTTGGATGTTTTCAAGAAGCAGTTAGGGCCTGGGTCTTAGGGCTGAAGGGATTGAAAGGTAGGAGGAGAGAGTGGGAACAGAGTACAGGCTGTCCCCAGGTTCCGTCTGAACTTTGTTGATATGTACACAAATCAGAACACAATGCAGGACGATAAAAAGGAGCTTTTTGTGTTCACGGGAAATGTCTGTCATGTTGAATATTTAAAATTACACCCCTGTTTGTAAGAATGAGCCTTTGTAAGTCAGGCATTCATAAATCTACCCACTGGCAGTGAGTTTGGTGATTAGCTGTGATTGTACTGAGCGGGATTAAAGGATTGATCCATTTTCCCTCTCAGTATTAAGCTTCCCCTCCCAGATTCGGATCACCGGCTTGCGATCCCGGTCCTGTGTCCCACGGGTTTCTCCGGAGCCCCCTGCCTGCCTCTAGGCTGATGGGCCAAGCGGTGGGTTTGACATTCTGTGTTGCTGAGAGGGGTGAGTGCAGACTGAGCAGCAAGTTCCAAGCTGAACATCTGTGCAGGGACAGGGACAGCTGAGCTTTCAATCTGCTCCCGAAAAGAAACACCCAGATCACTGCAACATGCAAATGGGATGCAAATTGCTCTATTTACATATATAATTAGCCAGCAAACTGCTTGCATTAAGCAAAAAGTAATCCACGTCCCTTCTACTCTAACATCTCCCTCTTTTCCATTTCATTCGCTTCGGTTCTCCGGAACGTTCCAACCAGGGCGGTGAACACATTTAAACAGTGGAGAGGAGGAAGGGGATGAGTTGGGAGGATATGCAGTTGCACCTCACTCCATTTCCAGTCAGTATGTGCAGCATCAGAGCTCCATTCTAGGGGGCTTGACTTCACAAAGGAAGCCCAGAGAGAGAGACACTCACTGTTGTCCAAGGTTCATTTCCCTGATGCAGGACTCTGCTCTGTACACAGAAGCACAAACTTTGGTAGGAAGAAATGGAGAGAAAATTTTAAAAATGTGCAGTGCAAAGGGACTTGGGAGTCCTCGTCCAAGATTCTTTTAAAGTTAACTTGCAGGTGGAGTTGGTAGTTAGGAGGGCAATTGCAATGATGGCATTTATTTCGAGAGGCCTAGAATATAAAAGCAGGGCTGTACTTCTGAGGCTTTGTAAGGCTCTAGTCAGACCACATTTACAGTATTGTGAGTACTTTTGGGCCCAATATCTCAGTAAGAATGTACTGGCTCTGCAGCAGGTCCAGAGGAGGTTCACGGGAATGCTTCCAGCAATGAAAAGCTTAACATCTGAGGAATGTTTGAGGACTCTGAGTCAGTACTCGATGGAGTTTTGAGGGGGGATCTAATTGAAACACCCAGAACACCGGACGGCCTGGACAGAGTGGATGTTGGGAAGATGTTTCCACCGGTAGAAGAGACTAGGACAGAGGGCATAGCCTTAGAGTAAAGGGAAGACCCTTCAGAACAGAGATAAGGAGAAACTTCTTCAGCCAGAGAGTGGAGAATCAATGGAATTCATTGCTACAAAAGGGTGTGGAGACCAGGTCATTGAGTATATTTAAAACAAAGATGGATAGGTTCTTGATTGCTAAGAGGATCAAAGGTTGCGGGGAGAAGGTGGGGGTAATGGGGTTGAGAAACTTATCAGCCAGAGGGTGCAAAGAAGGTTTACCAGGATGCTGCCTGGACTGGAGGGCTTGCCTTATGGACAGAGGTTGACTAAGCTCAGACTTTTGTCTCTGGCGAGAAGGAGGAAGAGAGGTGACCTGATCGAGGTATACAAGGTAATGAGAGGCATGGTTAGAGTCAATAGGCAGAGACTTTTCCCCAGGGCAGGATTGACTGGCACGAGGGGGTCACAGTTTTAAAATAATAGGAGGAAGGTATAAAGGGGACGTCAGAGGAAGGTTCTTTACACAAAGAGTTGTGAATGCATGGAATGCGTTGCCAGCTGTGGTGGTGGAAGCAGAGTCATTAGGGACATTTAAGTGACTGCTGGACATGCACATGGACAGCAATGAATTGAAGGATGCACAGGTAAGATTATTTTATTTTACATTAGGATTAATCCTCGACACAACATTGTGGGCCAAAGGGCCTGTTCTGTGCTGTACTTTTCTATGTTCTATGATTGAATGGTGGAGCAGACTTGATGGGCTGAATGACTGAATTTCTGCTCCTATGTCTTATGGTCGAACACCATACTGAACACGACTCTTTTTTTGATCTGCCCACAACCTGCTGGTTCCCCAGGTACAAAGAACTATCCATGACTGAGATTGGGCCACTAGCACAAGAATACAAAGACAGAAAATGCTGGAGAAACTCAGCAGGTCTGGCAGCATCTGTGGGGAGAGAGAAACAGAGTGAATGCTTCGAGACCGGTGACCAAGTTTCTCCAGCACTTTCTGTTTTTACCACAGGGGTACAATGGGAACTGTCCAAGGCTTTTCAGCCCTAGTGCAAAAGGGGCGAGTAATATAGAACTCCTGTCACTTCCTCTGACAGTTTATTTGAAATACGCACCACCCTCTGCATGAAAATGTTTCCCCTCAGGACCCTTTTATGTCTTTCCCCACTCTCCTTAAACCTATGCCCTCTAGTTCTGAAAACTCCTCCAACCCAGGGAAAAGACCTTGGCTATTCTCCTATCCATGTGCGTCATGATTTTATAAACCTCTGCAGAAGTCCCCACCTATTCAGCCTCTCCTGACAACTCAACCCTCCAGTTCCAGTAATTTCCTTGTCAATCTTTTCTGCACCCTTTCCAATTTTATAAAATCCTTCTGATAGTAGGGTGACTGAATTGTACATAGTACTCCAAGAGTGGCCTCACTAACTCCCTGTAGTTTGAAATACTTTGGAAAGTATGTATGCAGATTTTAGGAAGAAAGTATATTTTAATGCTTTTGAATAAATGTAGGGGCAGCCAGCACATGGTGCACTGGGGAAAGGCCACTCGTTGTGGCCAATTAGCAATCATGTACCAAGGGGTTGGAAGCTGGGTTCAACTGAATGAAGAGGTTTGTAATCATATTGGGACACTTTTAGAATGGAGCATATTGCATGGAGAAAATTTACATGTTATCGCACTTCCAGTAGCAATCAATTTTAAATGTTTCAGAAATAATTTTTGCATATTTTTTAAATAAAGTTTTTTTTTAATAGTTTTACTTTCTTGGGAAGATGAATTGGAAATTTCATTACATGTGTGTGTTTGTGTGTAGTTGTGAGTGGTGTGTGTTTGAATGTGTGTGTTTGCGCGCGTGTTTGTGTATGTAGTTTTGTGTGTGTATATGTAGTTGAGTGTAGTTTTGTATGTGTCTCTGTCTGTGTGTGTGTCTGTGTGTATGTGTGTGTGTCTGTGTGTATGTGTCTCTGTCTGTGTGTGTGTCTGTGTGTATGTGTGTGTGTCTGTGTGTTGTCTGCTGTTGGCCTTAATGCAAGGATGATATTCTGCCTGTTTCGAGATGAGTTTTGTGAAGTGAGGCTGGGAACTGTAAAGGTGGAAAGGTTGCCTGGAGATGGACTTTGAAACTTCAGGAATCCTCAGCCAGCCAGTCTCTGATTAGAGTGTACCATATGCTCTGTTTGGATTTGATTTAATTGCAATGAGTTTGGCTTAACCACCATGACCTGGACCTAACGGCATGTTACACTGAGACATTAAACAGAGACTCCATTCACCCTGAGGAGGATAGAAAGATCCCATGGCAGTATTTTGAAGAGCAGGGGAGTTGACCTTACTGTCCTGCCCAATATTAATCCCTAAACATCATTAAAAACAACCAGGTTGTCTGCTCAGTGTTGCATTGGTGTTAGTGGGAGCTTGCTGTGTGCACACCTTTTTAACACTATTTCCCCCACATTCCCGCTGAGTATTACTTGGGGACTCCTGGTGAAAGGGTGTTGCTTTGTCTTTCAGACTCTGGGCACTTGAAGCACTGCAGATATGGGAGGCAGTCCCTGAAGTTGAAATGGATGGTCAATCTCAGGCATATATATCAAAGTGTGGCATCTCTTTCACTCGTTCTGCTACTCTTCTCTGATCTCCTCGTTCCTTCATTCCCTCTCTCTTCCACATTCCCTCTCTCCCACATTCCCCCCTCTCTCCCGTTCCCCATTCCCGTCTCCACCTCCAGTCTTTCTAAACCTCTTTCCCTTTCCTCTGTCTCCCCTTCCTCTCTCTCTCTCTCTCTCTCTCTCTCTCTCTCTCACTCTCTCTGTCTCGCTCTCCACTTCCACGGTCTCTTTCTTCCTCCATCCTGTTTTCCTCGCCTCCCATCCCTCCACACTCACCCGCACACACACACACATACAGAACATTCATGCACGTACACACACGCATCCTGACACACTTACGTGTGCACACACTGACTCACTCATGCAATACACACACCGGCTCACTCATGCGCACACAGGCACACTTACAGCACACATACACATATGTATATGCACTTGTGACGCATTTACAACACACATTCATGCACTCATGCATTCACGTGCACTCAAGCACACACTGACACATTCATGTACACACACTGATTGACAGATTAGCACGCACATATAAACATCCAAGCGCACACAGACACACAGACACAAACACACTGATGCACTAGTGTGAGCACAGGCATGAGAGCACATGCAGACACACAAGTGTGCAAGCAGGCACACTCACATGTGCACAAATTCACAGTTACGTGTATACACACATGAATGCACACACGTGCACAGACACATACACATACACACACATACATACAGACGCGCACACACACACACACATGCACAGACACATGCACACACGTGCACAGACACATGCACACACTTGCACAGACACGTGCACACGTGCACAGACACACACGTGCACAGACACACACGTGCACAGACACACACATGCACAGACACACACACGCACAAAAGGCATTGCGGAGTTTCCTTCTCTGCTGTTTAATGATGTGAGTTGTGTGGCTTTGGTAACTCGCCAAAGTTGACGAACTGGTCGGGTTGCTGGTATTATTCAAACGAGGCTTTAGGAAGTCAAGTATTAGGTGAAAAGTCATTTGATTGTTGCTGATTTGGGAGCTGTCTGTGAAGGCAGGCCTGAAGCTGCTGTCTCTGTTTGATTGAAGCCTCTATTGTTGAGCAGGCTCACCCAGTCCCCTGTCTTTCCTAACCCCAACTCTAGATCCCTGGCATGAAATAAGCTGCAGGTGGGACGTATTGAGGTGTGAGTTCCATTTTCCTTCCCTTGTGGGTGTGCACAGACACTGGATAAGGGGGGGGGGGGGGGGGGCAAGAATGTACCCAATGTTGCCCTTACTCTGATGGCCACTTTTGAGTGAGGCTGCATTGAGCTGTGTGTAGACCCTCGGTATGCAAACACCTAGTGTTACTACGTACTGAGGTTTCACCTGTCCCGTGTTGCGAAGGATGGGCCTAGCCTCACTGCCGCGGAACGCTCCAAGTAGTTGGACTGTTCTGTATCCCCTATCCCTCGTGGAGAAATTTGCAAAGAGAAACACCAGTCCAACAGGAAGGGGGCAGTAGGTAGCTGAGGGAAAAGGAAAGGATGGATCCTGTCATGTGGTTCCCTGGGTAGACTGTCAAAGTCATTTAGCAGCATGCCTCATCGCCAGAACTTTCCAACAAGCACCAAGACGTCGCTAGGCTGGTGGTGAGATCCTTCATGTACACCCGGTCTGTCTGTGCCATCACATACTGCCCTCGAAGGGAGGGTAGAGACTATCGCACATCTCCTTCCGGAATGTGCCATTGCAAAGGAGGTCTGAAGGAAGATGCAGTGGTTTGTCCTGAGCGGCTCCGTGATGGTGGACTCTGTGCTCTATGGTCTGTTCCCCGGGACGCATACTGAGGCCTGGAGGACCATCACCTCGGTGAGAGACGCTCTTTGGTCTGCCCAAAACTTGCTGGTCTTCCAGTTGAAGGAGTTGACCCGGGCTGAGTGTTGCAGGCCAGTACATTCCAAGGTCCAGGACCACAGGCTGAGGGACGCACTATAACCTGGGGCAGCCTCTGCCAAAGCGCAGTGGGGAAAGACCATCGTGTGTGATCCTTCTTCCAAAACAAAACGGGGGTGTCTAATCAGTAATCGGACCCTCTTGATGTTTCGGCTAAATGTCAAAAGTTTAATTGTTAATATAGAGAAAGCCGAACCACAATGTATGTGTTCTTCTCTGTTGGTAAAGACACTATAGACCTGAACAGCTTTGTTAACTGTGTACGTATATAAAGATTTCCTTCTATGAATAAAATATATATTTGCAATAAAAAACACAAGCCTCAGGAAAATAGATAGTCTGGTCCTTAGCAGATAACTGGTCATGGGAGCTTACTGTATGCAAAGTAGTTTTCATTTTTTTGTTTCATTTATTTGCTGAGGGAATGTGGCTGGGCCACTATGTATTGCACATCCCTAATTACTCTTCAGGAGGTGGTGGTGAGCTGCCTTATTGAGCTACTGCAGTCCTTGGGATGTGAGCAAGTGAGTTCAGAATTTTGATCCACTGAAGGAACGATGCTATAGACCCCATTCAGGATGGTGCCAGCCCTTATCTTCCTAGACAGTGGAGGTTGCTGGGATGGAATATGCTGTCCAAGGAGTCTGGGTGACTTTCTGCAGTGCATCTTGTAGATGGTACATGCTACTGCTGCTGTGCACAGGTGTTGAAGTGAATGTTAAGTGGATAGTTTCTCCCACTCACCTTAAACCTATGCCTCCTAGTTTTGGACTCCCCTACCCTGGCAAAAAAACCTTGGCTATCACCTTATCCATGCCCCCCCCCATGATTTTTTTAATAGACAGACAATAGGTGCAGGAGTAGGCCATTCAGCCCTTCGAGCCTGCACCGCCATTTAATATGATCATGGCTGATCATTCCTAATCAGTATCCTCTTCCTGCCTTATCTCCATAGCCCTTGATTCCACTATCTTTGAGAGCTCTATCCAACCTTTTCTTAAATGAATCCAGAGACTGGGCCTCCACTGCCCTCTGGGGCAGAGCATTCCACACAGCCACCACTCTCTGGGTGAAGAAGTTTCTCCTGAGCTCTGTCCTAAATGGTCTACCCCGTATTATTAAGCTGTGTCCTCTGGTTCTGCACTCACCCATCAGTGGAAACATGTTTCCTGCTGCCAGAGTGTGCAATCCTTTCATAATCTTATATGTCTCAATCAGATCCCCTCTCAGTCTTCTAAACTCAAGGGTATACAAGCCCAGTTGCTTCAGTCTTTCGGTGTAAGGTAATCCTGCCATTCCAGGAATTGACCTCATGAACTGACGCTGCACTCCCTCAATAGCCAGAATCTCTTTCCTCAAATTTGGAGACCAGAACTGCACACAGTACTCCAGGTGTGGTCTCACCAGGGCCCTGTACAGCTGCAGAAGCACCTCTTTGCTTCTATACTCAATTCCTTTTGTTATGAAGGCAGCATGCTATTAGCCTTCTTCACTACCTGCTGTACCTGCATGCTTGCCTTCATTGACTGGTGTACAAGAACACCCAGATCTCTCTGTACTGCCCCTTTACCTAATTGATTCCATTGAGGTAGTAATCTGCCTTCCTGTTCTTGCCACCAAAGTGGATAACCATACATTTATCCACATTAAACTGCATCTGCCATGCATCTGCCCACTCACCTAACTTGTCCAGGACACCCTGTAATCTCCTAACATCCTCTTCACATTTCACCCTGCCACCCAGCTTTGTATCATCAGCAAATTTGCTAATGTTATTGCTGATACCATCTTCTATATCATTAACATATATTGTAAAAAGCTGTGGTCCCAGCACGGATCCCTGCGGTACCCCACTGGTCACTGTCTGCCATTCCAAACTGGAGCCGTTTATCACTACCCTTTGTTTCCTATCAGCCAACCAATTTTCAATCCAATCTAGTACTTTGCCCCCAATACCATGCGCCCTAATTTTACTCACTAACCTCCTGTGTGGGACTTTATCAAAAGCTTTCTGAAAGTCCAGGTACACTACATCTACTGGATCTTCCTCGTCCATCTTCAGAGTTACATCCTCAAAAAATTCAAGAAGTTTAGTCAAGCATGATTTCCCCTTCATAAATCCATGCTGACTCTGTCCTATCCTGTTACTACTATCCAGATGTGCCGTAATTTCATCCTTTATAATTGACTCCAGCATCTTTCCCACCACTGAGGTCAGACTAACTGGTCTATAATTTCCTGCTTTCTCTCTCCCACCTTTCTTAAAAAGTGGTATAACATTAGCCACCCTCCAATCCTCAGGAACCGACCCCGAATCTATCGAACTCTGGAAAATAATCATCAACGCATCCACGATTTCCCGAGCCACCTCCTTCAGTACCCTGGGATGTAGACCATCAGGCCCCGGGACTTATCAACCTTCAGACCTAACAGTCTCTCCAACACCAAATCCTGGCAAATATAAATTCCCTTAAGTTCAGGTCCTTCAGCCACTGTTACCTCAGGGAGATTACTTGTGTCTTTTTCAGTGAACACAGATCTGAAGTACCCATTTAATTCTTCTGCCATTTCTTTGTTCCCCGTAATATATTCCCCTGTTTCTGTCTTCAAGGGCCCAATTTTAGTCCTAACCATTTTTTTGCCTTGCACATACCTAAAAAAGCTTTTACTATCCTCCTTAATATTATTGGCCAGTTTACCTTTGTACCTCATTTTTCCTCTGCGTATTTCCTTCTTAGTAATCCTCTGTTGTTCTTTAAAAGCTTCCCAGTCCTCCGTATTCCCACTTACCTTTGCTATGTTATACTTTTTCTCTTTTAACTTTATATGTTTCTTAACTTCCCTCATCAGCCGCGGCCACCCCTGCCTCCTCCTAGGACCTTTCTTCCTTTTTGGAATGAACTGATCCTGCAACTTCTGCATTATACTCAGAAATATCCGCCATTGTTCCTCCACTGTCATCCCTGATAAGGTATTGCACCATTGAACTTTGGCCAGCTCCTCCCTCATAGCTCCATAGTTCCCTTTATTCAACAGAAGTACTGTCACTTCCGACTGTACCCTCTCCCTATCAAATCTGTAAGATCACCCCTCTGCCTCTAATGCTCCAGAGAAAACAGCCCCAGCCTATTCAGCCTCTCCCTATAGCTCAAATCCTCCAACCCTGGCAACATCCTTGTAAATTGTTTCTGAACCCTTATCAGGCGATTCTACTCAACATATGCTGTCGTAAGCAGGTATTGGATATAGATGGGGTCCTGATCAAGTGGGCTGCTTTGTCCTGGATGCTGTCAAGCTTCTGCAGTGTTGTTGTTGAATATCAAGGGGCCATGGTTAGATTCTCTTGTGTTCAGGATGGTCAATGCTCTTGTGACATTTTTGACATGACAGCAATAACTCCTCTTTTCCGTAAGTGTTCGCTGACAGTAAATCCCTTTCCGGAAGCCCTGAGTCAATGAATGGTGCTACAGAAATGCAAGTATTGTTGCATTCACTATAGTTTGAAGCTAACCTGGGGGATCATGTCACCGTGTGCCTGTGGAGAGCACCCCAGTGGAGATTGTTTGAGGGTACAGTTTAGGATTTGTGTTAAGCTCACAAATTCAGTGTGCAGTGAAGTCTGTGGGACGTGAGCAATGGATCTCTGGCAGGGAATACTGATTATTGTACCCTGGAGGTAGAATCAACTCAGGCCATGAGGGATTGTGTGTGTTGCAGTGGGGGTGGGGGTGTGTGGGGGCTTCCCAAAGTTTCACTGAAGGCAGGAAGTGCGTGAAACTTCACTGTCATAGAGTCATACAGCACAGAAACAGACCCTTCAGTCCTCCTTGTCCATGATCAGATATCCTAAATTAATCTAGACTCCCTACAGTGTGGAAACAGGCCCTTCAGCCCAACCAGTCCGCCCCGACCCACGGAAGAGTAAACCACCAAGACCCGTTTCCCTCTGACTAATGCGCCTAACGCTATGGGTAGTTTAGCATGGCCAATTCAGCTCTCCTGCACATCTTTGAATTGTGGGAGGAAACCGGAGCAAAGCTATGCAGACACGGGGAGAACGTGCAAACTCCACACACAATCACCCGAGGCTGGAATCGAACCTGGGACCCTGTGAGGCAGCAGTGCTAACCACTGAGCCACCATTTGCTTGCACATTGCTCCTATCCCTCCAAACCCTTTCCTATTCATATACCCATCCAGATGCCTTTTAAATGTTGTAATTGTACTAACCTCCATCACATCCTCTGGCTGCTCATTCCATACACGTACCACACTCTGTGTGAAAATGTTCCCCCGTAGCTCCCTTTTATATTTTTCCCCGCTAACCTTAAACCTATGACCTTTAATTTAGCACTCCCCTACCCTGGCAAAAAGACCTTGGCTAATCACCTTATCCATGACCACACAAATTTTTAAATTTCTAAGATCAGCCCTCAGCCTCTGACACTCCAGAGAAAACAGCCCAGCCTATTCAGCCTCTCCCTGTACCTTGAATCCTCCAACCCCGGCAACATCCTTGTAAATTGATTCTGAACACTTATCGGGGGATTATACCCAACATCTGCTGTCGTAAGATGTGGGAATGAGTAAAAAGTGACTGACAGGCCCTGGAGAGGGACATGTGTTATACCAGGGCCCTGGGTTTAACTGGGCTGACAAGACATTTGTCTTAGACGTACACAATCTGTCATGTTTCCCCAATCCTTGGCCACTGGCCCAGGGGACCTGGGAAGAACATTCGGGGGTGCCTATGACTGCAGGACACATCTGTGACACCATTCCATGTTGTGGCGAATCGATTCTGAATTTTGTTCGAATAATATGTGGGTAGCAAAGAGAGAATTGTCTTTTGAGAACCTCACATTTCTGCACAGTGTATGACTGCCCTCGGCTTACTGTAGTGTGTCACAGGGATCTCCTGATACAGTCTCAGGAACACATTTTGGAAAACATGCACCCGATCAGGTGTGGAGGGGCCTGAGGCCATTCACATTTGGTTGATTATTTTTGAACCTGCAACTGTCCCAAGTGTTCAGCTCTCCCCGAGTCTGGGCCCGCCCTTTCTCTGTAACGTTGGAGCTCTCTCTCCGTCTCTCCAGCCCTGCCTCACTGATCAACCCTTACTGGCTTTCACCTCTGCACAAGCCGCCGAGTTCCCATCTGGCAGTACAGACTGGATGGGCTGAATGGCCGACCCCTATTCAGATTCTCCTCTGCTTCTGAAACCCCTTGTTTGACCCAGTGTTTTTTTTTCAGTCCGCTCCTCCTAAAGTCGTCATCTTCCGCTTTGTAGCGATTGGAAAGGTCAGTCGGCTGGACCTCGTAGAATCTGAGTTCCCTGATTGGGGCTGTTAGCCTTGTCCAATCAGGGAGCCCAGGCTGACAGATATAAACAGGAGTGTCAGGCGGGTTCTGCTCACTCTCTGAGCTGGCTCTGAGTTAGTTGGATCAGTGTCAGGTACTCTGCGCGTGTAAATAAAGGGTGACTTGGTGATGGGATACCAGCTTATGTGGAGTTATTTCAGGTTTAGTGTTAATTTGTGTTTAATTTTCCATCTATGAATGCCTTGAGCTGTTTTCATGTTTTAAAAATAAAATTTATTCATGGGTCTAGAGTCATCAAACCAGGTAAGGGTGGCAGATTTCTTGCCTAAAGGACCTTAGTGAACCAGATAGGCCTTTTCCTGATAATCAGCAATGGTTACAGTTTGACCCTTAATTCCAGCCTTTTAATTGGATTCACATTCCACGCTAGGGATTTGAACCCAAGTCCCCGGAACATTACCTATGTCTCTGGATTAATAGTTCAGTGATAATGCCTCTAGGACCATCGCCTCGTAACACAGGAGTAAAAGTATCTGCTCTTCTAATCAAATCTGTAGCCAATAACTCCCTACTCTCAGTAATGGATGGAGTGTTGGCTGGTGTGGAGGAGGAAAGGTTACCTGAGACAGAGAGAGAAAGAGACAGAGAGAGGGAGATAGAGACAGAAAGAGGGAAATAGAGACAGAAAGAGGGAGACAGACAGACAGACAGACAGAGAAACAGGGAGACAGAGAAGGAGTCAGAGAGAGACAGAAAGAAGGAGACAGAGAGAGAGAGACAGACAGATGGAGAGGGAGACAGAGAGAGGGAGAGAGACAGGGAGACAGAAGGAGTCACAGAGAGAAAGAGAGAGACAGAAACAGACAGAATCAGAAGGAGTCAGAGAGGGAGCCGGGGTGGGGGTTCTGTGTGGGGGGTGGGGGGGTGATGAGGTGGTCACAGAGAGACCCCCCAGTATCAAGTGCCAACTTCCAAATCCAAATGGATAACCTGGATAGAGAGCAGGACAGCTACCTGGGATTCCCTGTCATTGCTGCGAGAATTAAACTCCGGTTAGGACCTCCTGCTTCTGCCTAATCCCTTTGACAGAGTTAAAATATACTGCGGTACTTCACGGCGGTGTGACCAAACAAACTCTGATGCCAAAACTTTGTAAAGGTGACCGGCAGTGTGCTCAGGGACAGAGTGCAGCAGTGTGTTGGAAAGGGGGTGAGGGGCTTGGTGGGGGGGTGGGGGGAGCTAATGGAGAGATTTAAGGAAGACCTTCAGAGCTTCGGTAGCAGAAAGCTCAGCCAGTGGTGATTCAGACAGAGGGCTGGAGTAAGGAGAATGATCTTGGGAATTGTAATCACTGAAACAACATGGAGACAGAGACAAGGTGGTTTCAAAAGACAAGCTTGCATTTATATAGTGACTGCCATGACATCAATGTGCCTCAAAGCACTTTTAAGAGGTTTATTATTTCATGGGACATGGACATTGCTGGCTGGGCCCAATATTTATTACCCGTCCCTAGTTGCCCCTTGAGAAGGTGGGAGTGAGCTGCCTTCTTGAACCGTAGCAGTCCATGTGTTGTGGGTTGACCCACAATGCCCTTAGGGAGGGAATTCCAGGATTTTGACCCGGTGACACTGAAGGAACGGCGATATGTTTCCAAGTCAGGCTGGTGTGTGGCTTGGAGGGGAACTTGCAGGGGGTGGTGTTCCCATCGGGTTTGGAAGGAGCTATGGGAGGGGTATGGGTTAATGTCTGCAGGGAGTCTGGAAAGATGCACAACACTGAGCGACCGGTCGATTGTTGGGAACGTGGCGACCATGTTGTCACACTGCGAGATCCCACAAACAAGTTAATGGCCAGTTAAGCGACAGAAGCCGATTTTGGTGGGGTTTTTAATGAAAATAATTGAGACGAGATGCCCAACCTGACCCTTGTACGGAAACAAGGTATTGCAGTGTGTAGTTCTGATCTCTGTCCCGATGCATGGTTCTCTGGACAGAGCCAGTCAGGTGCATTACCCTGGATGCAGGAGACAGTGGGAACTGCAGATCTTGGAAACCAGAGTCAGTAGATGTGGAACTGGAAAAACACAGCAGGTCAGACAGCATCCGAGGGGCAGGAGAGTCAACGTTTTGGCCTGAGATGTTGGTTTTCCTGGTCCTGTCCAGTACCACATCTATTGGTATTACCTTGGGAGCTGGCTGTCCCACAGAGAGACAGAGAGAGAGAAACTGAGAGAGGGAGGAGGTAGTAGAGAATGCTGCCTGTTTCAGCTGGATTTGAACAATGATCCCTGGTGTAAAAGAGCACAGTCACTCTGCTGATGAAATATCCTCTAATATCAGGCCAAAGGTTATGTGAAGTGTACAGACCTTGGCATTTTAATGAGCTGTGGTCTAACAGGAAGGAAGAGGCTTTGCATTAAATGTCACACCTTTACTGAGCTCAGGCCCTCCCCCAGTTTCCTTGCAGCTGATTGGAATTCTCCTCCCAGCTCCTGTGCTCAGACTTGTGGCAAGGCAGCAGTGCCTCGGCCTCTGGTCCGGTAGATCTGAGTTCAAGACCCACCTGGCCCGGAGGTGTGTCAGCTCAACTCCAGACAGGTCTATTGAGGGGAGAAAAGAAATAGGTTAATGCAGGGATGCGATGCAACCCGGGGTGCACGGAAAGATCCCATGGCCGGCTGCCTGACAAACGGCCAAATTGTCTGCAATGGAAACAGATATGGCTGGAAAAGCTCAGCAGGTCCGGCAATATCTGTGGAGAGAAATCAGAGTGAATGTATGGGGTCCAGTGACCCTTCTCCTCAGAACTGGGGTGGGCGGGGAGCGGGTTGATGTGTTGTGAACAGGACCACCCCCCATCCCCTCCTGCTGCCCATAAACACGCAGATGTTGGATTTGTCCTTTCCCCACAACTTGTGGAATGATGAGGAGCAGCCAAACGGACCATTCAGCCCTCCCTGAGTCTACTGGCATTTTGAAAGCCTGCTGAGACCCACTACCTCCTGCTCTTTCTCCAAATCCCTGCAAAATCTTCCCTTATCTTGGATATTGTACAAAAACACAGGTACTCACGAGCTCTTAACATTCGCCTGTACCTGTGTTTTTGTTTTTGCCGCTGTTTACCTATTATTTACGTATCTATGTTACTTAACTCTGTGATCTGCCTGTATTGCTCGCAAGACAAAGCTTTTCACTGTGCCTCGGTACACGTGACAATAAATTCAATTTGATTCAATACTTTACCACATTCCCTTCTGAAGGTTTTCATGGACCTGGGTCCGCCGGCCATTACAGACGACGTGTTACCAGCCCATGACATCTTGCTGTGTGTTGCTGTCTGTACGCCCCCTT